>NC_135236.1:550910008-552160008 GCF_051348905.1 Ranitomeya variabilis
TGATGTGCCTAAACATTGAAACCCCCCACAAGTGACACCATTTTGGAAATTAAACCCCCTAAGGAACTTATCTAGATGTGTGGTGAGCACTTTGACCCAACAAGTGCTTCACAGAAGATTATAATGCAGAGCCGTAAAAATAAAAAATCATATTTTTTCACAAAAATGATTTTTTCGCCCCCAATTTTTTATTTTCCCAAAGGTAAGAGAAGAAATTGGACCCCAAAAGTTGTTGTCCAATTTGTCCTGAGTACGCTGATACCTCATATGTGGGGGTAAACCACTGTTTGGGTGCATGGCATAGCTCGGAAGGGAAGGAGCGCCATTTGACTTTTCAATGCAAAATTTACTGGAATTGAGATGGGACGCCATGTTGTGTTTGGAGAGCCACTTATGTGCCTAAACATTAAAACCCCCCACAAGTGACACCATTTTGGAAAGTAGACCCCCTAAGGAACTCATCTAGATGTGTTGTGAGAGCTTTGAACCCCCAAGTGTTTCACTACAATTTATAACGCAGAGCCGTGAAAATAAAAAAAAACATTTTCCCACAAAAATTATTTTTTAGCCCCCAGTTTTGTATTTTCCCAAGGGTAACAGGAGAAATTGGACCCCAAAAGTTGTTGTCCAATTTGTCCTGAGTTCGTTGATACCCCATATGTGGGGGGAACTATTGTTTGGGCACATGGGAGAGCTTGGAAAGGAAGGAGCGCCATTTGGAATGCAGACTTAGATGGAATGGTCTGCCGGCGTCACATTACGTTCGCAGAGCCCCTGATGTAACTAAACAGTAGAAACCCCACATAAGTGACCCCATATTGGAAACTAGACCCCCCAAGGAACTTATCTAGATGTGTTGTGAGAACTTTGAACCCCCAAGTGTTTCACTACAGTTTATAACGAAGAGCCATGAAAATAAAAAATCCTTTTTTTTTACACAAAAATTATTTTTTAGCCCCCAGTTTTGTATTTTTCCAAGTGTAACAGGAGAAATTGGACCCCAAAAGTTGTTGTCCAATGTGTCCTGAGTACACGGATACCCCATATGTTGGGGTAAACCCCTGTTTGTGCGCATGGGAGAGCTCGGAAGGGAAGGAGCACTGTTTTATTTTTGCAACGCTGAATTGGCTGGAATTGAGATCGGATGCCAGGTCGCATTTGGAGAGCCCCTGATGTTCCTAAACAGTGGAAACCCCTCAATTATAACTGAAACCCTAATCCAAACACACGGCTAACCCTAATCTCAACTGTAACCCTAACCACAGCCCTAACCCTGACACACCCCTAACCCTATTCCCAACCCTATTCCCAACTGTAAATGTAATCCAAACCCTAACCCTAACTTTAGCCCCAACCCTAACTTTAGCCCCAACCCTAACTTTAGCCCCAACCCTAACCCTAACTGTAGCCCTAACCCTAGCCCCAACTCTAACCCTAGCCCTAATCCTAGCCCTAACACTAGCCCTAACCCTAACCCTAGCCCCAACCCTAACCCTAGCCCTAACCCTAGCCCTAAGCCTAGCCCTAACCCTAACCCTAGCCCTAACCCTAGCCCTAATGGGAAAATGGAAATAAATAAATTTTTTTAATTTTTTTATTTTTCGTAACTACGGGGGTGATATTTGATTTAATATTAATAGCGCGTTTTCTAGCAGATTTTTGATTGACAGCCGTCACACACTAAAAGACGATTTTTATTGCAAAAAATGTTTTTTGCGTTACCACATTTTGAGAGCTATAATTTTTCCATATTTTGGTCCACAGAGTCATGTGAGGTCTTGGTTTTTGCGGGACGAGTTGACGTTTTTATTGGTAACATTTTTGGGCACGTGACTTTTTTGATCGCTTTTTATTCCGATTTTTGTGAGGCAGAATGACAAAAAAACAGCTATTCATGAATTTCTTTTGGGGGGGCGTTTATACCGTTCCGCGTTTGGTAAAATAGATAAAGAAGTTTTATTCTTCGGGTCAGTACGATTACAGCAATACCTCATTTATATCTTTTTTTATGTTTTGGTGCTTTTATATGATAAAAACTATTTTATAAAAAAAATAATTATTTTTGCATCGCTTTATTCTGAGGACTATAACTTTTTTATTTTTATGCTGATGATGCTGTATGGTGGCTCCTTTTTTGCGGGACAAGATGACGTTTTCAGCGGTACCATGGTTATTTATTTCTGTCTTTTTGATCGCATGTTATTCCACTTTTTGTTCGGCGGTATGATAGTAAAGCGTTGTTTTTTGCCTTGTTTTTTTTTTTTTATGGTGTTCACTGAAGGGGTTAACTAGTGGGACAGTTTTATAGGTCAGGCCGTTAAGGACACGGCGATACTAAATATGTGTACTTTTATTGTTTTTTTTAATTTATTTAGCTAAAGGAATGTATTTATTGGAACAATTTTTTTTATTATTATTATTTATTTAGGATTTTTTTTTTCTTTACACATGTAAAAAATTTTTTTTTTAAATTTTGTACTTTGCCCCGGGGAGGTGGGCATCACAGTAAAGTGACAGATCGCTGATCTGACACTTTGCTGTGCACTGTGTCAGATCGGCGATCTGACGTGCACAGATCCAGGCTTCCCGACGCCTGCTCTGAGCAGGTGCTGTGGTGCCACCTCCCTGCAGGACCCGGATGCAGCCCCGCGGCCATTTTGGATCCGGGGCCTGCAAGGAGGAGACGCTCGGTACAAGGTGAGTACATCGCCTTGTACTGATCGTCTCAGGGAAGCACGCAGGGAGCCCCCTCCCTGCACGATGTTTCCCTGTACCGCTGGAACACTGCGATCATGTTTGATCGCAGTGTTTCGGGGGTTAATTTGCCAGGGGCGGTCCGCGACCGCTCCTGGCACATAGTGCCGGATGTCAGCTGCGATAGTCAGCTGACACCCGGCCGCGATCGGCTGCGCTCCCCCCGTGAGCGCTGCCGATCGCTCTGGACGTACTATTCTGTCCTTGGGAAGTAAGGCCCACCCCACATGGACGGAATAGTACGTCCAATGGCAGAAAGGGGCTAGAACCCTGGTTTAAAAAACTACATACATGTCATAACATAAACCAAACAGTACAAGGACAACCAACAAAAATAATCGATTAAACATTGCAATATAATTTTGTAAGCTTGTTTCTTCAGCAGTGAGTGTGGATGTCACGCTGGATGAGGGAGAAGCAAGGTGCACAACAACACAACAACATGGAGAGGGAGGGGAAGCACAAACAATAGTAAGAGGGGGAGTGGAGACCCCTAAGCAGCTCTAACAACACCCTGTTTGCTCTATACATTCCTAAATAGGTTCTGCATGTATCGCCAATAGGCCCTGGCTAGGGAGGGAACGGGGTGGGCACAAGTCAGCCCCCACTACAAGTAAAGAGAGAGAGTGAACAATAGAGGGGATATGCTTAGCTTGAGAAGACCACCGAGATATCACGCCAATAATCCTCCAAGAGTACTCCAATTAGACACGAGCCGACTGCTAGCACTTCAAACCAGAGGGAAATTGAGCTAACACACATTCTGCTACAGAAACTGAATGTATTTGAACCTTCAGCAAAGGTGTGTAAATTAGCAGCAGAATGTGGAGATAACTGCTGGGTCCTAGAGGGAAAAGGATATCACTGCATAACTGCAAAAATCAAACAGGTGCTTGTAGAGCTAAATGCAATGAACTTCTACAGCCGGATCCAGGATGACTGTGCTGCACCCAATATGAAGATCAAAGCTTTAAGTGCACTCAAATTATTACCATATTGGTGCTTGTGACGAAACCAGACTGTATCTTAATTTCCCAGGCAACCATGTTTTGCAAAAACAAAAGAACTGGCTTTTTATCTGTATATTGGCTTGTGAATTTGGGTGTTTATGTCTGGTGGGTCAGGAATACAGACTTGCCAACTGATATACTATCTAACATGCTGTGTAGGTCTGTAATGGTGACTGTACATTGAGTGTGTTGGGCTTTGTTTATTGATGTGTGCTTATATGCTAATAGTGCTTCTTAATCCCATCACCATTGTTTGCCTTATCTTGATGTTGGACTGGGAGACCCTGGGTGATTCTGGGAGTGGCTTACATGCCTTGGGCATAGAAACACCCAGAGAACACATCCTTGGAGTCTGAAGTAAGGGTATGTGCACATGTTGCGGATTTCTTGCAGAAATTTCCTGAAGAAAACCGGAAATTTTCTGCAAGAAATCCGCATTTTTTTTTTTTGCGTTTTTTTTCTGTTTTTTTCGCGTTTTTTTAGCATTCTGCAAGCGTAATTAGCTTGCAGAATGCTAAAGTTTTCCAAGCGATCTGTAGCATCGCTTGGAAAACTGACTGACAGGTTGGTCACACTTGTCAAACATAGCGTTTGACAAGTGTGACCAACTTTTTACTATAGATGCAGCTTATGCAGCATCTATAGTAAAAGATAGAATGTTTAAAAATAATAAAAAAAATGCTTATACTCACCCAGACATCTCCTCACCGGTGTCCGTTCCTCTTCCTATAGCTGGTCTGTGCGCACAGGACCTTCCGTGACGTCACGGTCACGTGAGCGGTCACATGACCGCTCACGACCAATCACAGGACAGTGACGTCATCGGCAGGTCTTTCTCCGCACACCAGCTACAGGAACCGAAGCGACAGCATGCAGTGGAGGCGGGAAGACATCGAGGGTGAGTATAGGACTATTTTTTATTTTAATTCTTATTTTTGACCAATTATATGGTGCCCAGTGCGTGGAGGAGAGTCTCCTCTCCTCCACCCTGGGTACCAACCGCACATAATCTGCTTACTTCCCGCATGGTGTGCACAGCCCCGTGCGGGAAGTAAGCAGATCAATGGACCCCTAGGTGTGCGGAATCCCCTGCAATTCCGCATTTTAATGAACATGTTGCTTTTTTTTCCGCGATGCGATTTTTTCGCGGAAAAAAAGGCTACATTTGCACAAAAAATGCGGAATACACTTAAAATAATAGGAGGCATATGTAAGCGTTTTTTTCGCGTTTTTATCACGTTTTTATAGCGAAAAAACGCGAAAAAAACGCGAAAAATACTTAACGTGTGCACATGGCCTTATACAGAGCTATCAGCCAGACATTCGGCAAACCACCCAAGAGACAAGAGAAAGGACTGCAGCCAATTCATCATGGCACCATCACGAGGGACACTGATCTATGATTCTATAGGAAACAACCCAAGGGTTTTCGGCTCCGGTTGGAAGGACACAGATCTGATCCAGTGACCATCTCTGCGCCATGGATATGTTTGGAGAAAGCCAGGGTTGGGACCCGCTGGTTGCCTGGTTCCATGGAGATGGTCAGATAAGCCAGGTGGTGACTCTCGTGTCAACTGGCTTTGGAGCTTGTATGGACTCTATGGACAGTTCTTGGTCATCTCCCTATGCTTGTCGTTACCCCTTCTCTGTGCGTTCATCCACAGATGGAGTAGCGACCCTGGGAGCTCTGACATCGTGTGAACTGGCTTTGGACCTTGTATGGACTCTATAGACAGTTCTTGGTCATCTCCTTATGCTTGTCGTTACCCCTTCTCTGTGCATTCATCCACAGATGGAGTAGCGACCCTGGGAGCTCTGACATCGTGTCAACTGGCTTTGGACCTTGTATGGACTCTATGGACAGTTCTTGGTCATCTCCCTATGCTTGTCGTTACCCCTTCTCTGTGCGTTCATCCACAGACGGAGTAGCGACCCTGGGAGCTCTGACATCGTGTCAACTGGCTTTGGACCTTGTATGGACTCTATGGACAGTTCTTGGTCATCTCCCTATGCTTGTCGTTACCCCTTCTCTGTGCGTTCATCCACAGATGGAGTAGTGACCCTGGGAGCTCTGACATCGTGTCAACTGGCTTTGGACCTTGTATGGACTCTATGGACAGTTCTTGTTCATCTCCCTATGCTTGTCATTACCCCTTCTCTGTGCGTTCATCCACAGATGGAGTAGCGACCCTGGGAGCTCTGACATCATGTCATACTGGAAATACGTGGAGACGCAGTGATATTTTATATGCGCCCATGTACCCAAACAATTCCAGTCATGGTGGGATTGTTCTGTTTGCTATTGTGTGTTGTGGTTCAATAAAGTATTGCCACACTGTTTTACCTTAACCCTGTGTTGTCTGTGTAGTGTATTGCCCACTGTGAGATAGAGCGGGCCTTCAGTGGTATGAGCTGTGGTCCATGCAGTCTTGCTAAAGACAGCCGGGCCTGCGGACGAGAGCACCCACTGACCCCGCTTCTCCGTAACATTGGTGGCAGCAGTGGGATACCACTCAGCCCGGCAGAACCGGGGGAGCTGCAGGGGACTGGTGTTCTCACACACCATTCAGGGCTCCACAACAAGGGAGGTATACAGACAGACCCAGCAGAACATTGATGAGGCATGCACAGCAGGTTTTGGATGCCACTATATCCAACCCCACCAAATCGGCCTTGGGAAGAGGACCAGAGTGGCTATATGACCTCAACAAGAAATGGAAACTACAGGGGATGTTCCAGCTTCAACAGATTGAATAGAATTAAGGCAGGAACTACGGAATGCGGAGGAAGCCATGCGTGGACCCAATGGATACCAGTTGTTACTCTTCAATTACATATGGAGTTTGTTTTCGTAAGGAGCATATGGAATATGCTCTAAGGAAACTGGATGATCGGAAGCCTATCATGTCTGGTTAATTAAGATGGGGGAGGAATGTGAAGAAACCAGATTGTATCTTAATTCCCCAGACAACCATGTTTTGCAAAAACAAAAGAACTGGCTTTTTATCTGTATATTGGCTTGTGAATTTGGGTGTTTATGTCTGGTGGGTCAGGAATACAGAGTTGCAAACTGATATACTATCTAAGGCTAGTTTCACATTAGCGTTTACCTGATCTGCGGCGGGCTGCGGACTTCCTCCGTGAAGCCCCGCCCCCCCGCCGCACCTCCGCCGCTAGCTCCGCCTACTTCTGCATGCGGTCTGTGTACCTATATTTAACATTAGGTACGCAGGTCGTGCCGCAGCATGCGGATGGTGCCGCATGCGTCGTTTTGACTATGCAGGAAAAAAAAAAAAGCTACATGGCTGCGTCTACGATGGTCGCCGCATCGTCAAAACGACGCATGCGGCACCATCCACGTACTGCGGCACGACCTGCGTACCTAATGTTAAATATAGGTACACAGGCCGCATGCAGAAGTAAGCGGAGCTAGCGGCGGCGGTGCGGTGGGGGCGGGGCTTCACGGAGGAAGTCCGCAGCCCGCCGCAGATCAGGTAAACGCTAGTGTGAAACTAGCCTAACATGCTGTGTAGGTCTGTAATGGTGACTGTACATTGAGTGTGTTGGGCTTTGTTTATTGATGTGTGCTTATATGCTAATAGTGCTACTTAATCCCATCACCGTTGTTTGCCTTATCTTGTTGTTGGACTGGGAGACCCTGGGTGATTCTGGGAGTGGCTTACATGCCTTCGGCATAGAAAAACTCAGACATCACATCCTGGGAGTCTGAAGTAATACAGAGTCAGACATTCGGCAAACCACCCAAGAGATAAGAGAAAGGACTGCAGCCAATTCATCATGGCACCATCACGAGGGACACTGATCTATGATTCTATAGGAAACAACCCAGGGGTTTTAGGCTCCGGTTGGAAGGACACAGATCTGATGCAGTGTCCATCTCTGCGCCATGGATATGGCTTTGGACCTTGTATGGACTCTATGGACAGTTCTTGGTCATCTACCTATGCTTGTCGTTACCCCTTCTCCGTGCGTTCATCCACAGATGGAGTAGCGACCCTGGGAGCTCTGACATCATGTCATACTGGAAATACGTGGAGACGCAGTGATATTTTATATGCGCCCATGTAACCAAACAATTCCAGTCAACAGATCTGATCCTGTGACCATCTCTGCGCCATGGATATGTTTGGAGAAAGCCAGGGTTGGGACCCGCTGGTCGCCTGGTTCCATGGAGATGGTCAGATAAGCCAGGTGGTGACTCTCGTGTCAACTGGCTTTGGACCTTGTATGGACTCTATGGACAGTTCTTGGTCATCTCCCTATGCTTGTCGTTACCCCTTCTCTGTGCATTCATTCACAGATGGAGTAGCGACCCTAGGAGCTCTGACATCGTGTCAACTGGCTTTGGACCTTGTATGGACTCTATAGACAGTTCTTGGTCATCTCCCTATGCTTGTCGTTACCCCTTCTCTGTGCGTTCATCCACAGATGGAGTAGCGACCCTGGGAGCTCTGACATCATGTCATACTGGAAATACGTGGAGACGCAGTAATATTTTATATGCGCCCATGTAACCAAACAATTCCAGTCAAGGTGGGATTGTTCTGTTTGCTATTGTGTGTTGTGGTTCAATAAAGTATTGCCACACTGTTTTACCTTAACCCTGTGTTGTCTGTGTAGTGTATTGCCCACTGGGAGATAGAGCGGGCGTTCAGTGGTATGAGCCGCGGTCCATGCAGTCTTGCTTAAGACAGCCGGGCCAGCAGATGAGAGCACCCGCTGACCCCGCTTCTCCGTAACAGTGCTGAAAAGAAAAAATAAAGTCACTGTAATATAGGTAACCTTAAGCACTCAAAATATATATCCAAAACGACTTAGCCCATATGATGAAAAAAGATGCAATTTATTGGGGTTCACAGCCGAACAATGAATGAAACAGAAATAATATCCCTGAAGTTTTGGCCTTTATGGCCTCTTTCAAGGGTTTTTCTAAAAAGCAAAACATAAGGAGCTCACCATACAATCAGTATGGCAAATCTTACAGATATATCCACAACCAACAGAACTACAGTCTTGTCTGCTGATACTAGTAGGTCAGTAATAAAATCTATTGGAAAAGAAGGCGCATGGATGCCATTTACCAGGGGATGGACCCTGAGACAACACAGCCCCAACCCCCACCTCCAGCACATCCACTCCCACGAGAAAAAGTTGAGAAACATCAGGTTTGACTGAGTATAGGTGCAGTGTCAAAACAACTCTTTAAGGAGGAAAAAGCCTGTTGAGCAGCATCTGACCATTTAGAATCATCAGACCCTTTCCTTGTCATGTCAGTAAAGGGTTTCATCATTATTGAATAATTTTTAATAAATTTCCGGTAAAAATTAGTAAAACCCAGAAAAGGTAGAGCCTTCAGGTTCTCAGGATGGTTCCAATCAAATACAGGACAAACCTTCTCCCGGATCCATCCGAAAACCCGAAGATGACAACAGGTACCCCATAAACTGCACCTCCTGGACGGCGAAAACACATTTCTTAAGTTTGGCATAAAGTTTGCTATCCCTTAATATCTGAAGCACATGTCTCACATGCCCCCGATGTGTCTCCAAATCAGGTGAATAAACCAAAATGTCATCCAGATAGACCACCACAAACCTGCCCACCAAATGATGGCTAATATAATTTATGAAATGCTGGAACACCGCCGGTGGATTGGTCAGACTGAAAGGCATGATCAGACTCTCGAAATGTCCCTCAGGGGTAATGAATGGAGTTTTCCGTTCATCCCCCTCCCTGATTCTAACCAATTTATAGGCCCCTTTAAATCCAACAACCTGGTTGAATAAATCTGGAATCAGAGGAAGAGGGTATGGATCTCGAATAGCAATTAGATTCAATTCCCAGAAATCTAAACAGGGATGGAGACCACCATCTTTCCTTTTCACGAAAAAGAACCCTGCCACCACGGGTGAAGATGAAGGTCTGATATGTCCCTTCTCAAGACTCTCAGCAATAAAATCTTTCATGGCTTGTCTTTCAGCCCTGTCACTTCCTGGACTGGCCACTAACACTCTGTCCCCCCTCACAAACTGAGTTGGCTGTTAACCCTCAACTAACCCTATGCCTATTGCGTAAGGGCTCATACTCACTTGTGTGAAATACGGCCGAGTCTCGCATGGTAACACCCGGCTCTGCCGCCGGCACTTAGGAGCGGAGCGTGCAGCTCCATGTATCGCTATGCAGCCGCACACTCCGCTTTTGAGTGCCGGCAGCAGAGCCGGGTTTTAGCCTGCGAGACTCGGCCATATTTCACGCAAGTGAGTATGAGTCCTTACTGTGCAAATGTCACCTACATTCTAGACAGTTGCATCTTGTGGACAGTAGTTATTACTGCAGCCCACAGGAAAATTACAATTGTAATAACAAGAAAACATATCAGGAACAAAACATTATTCACATTTATTTTTATTCCAAAATCTAATAATTGAAGAATAATTTGTTAATGGGAAAACCCCTTTAAGGTTTTGCAACTGTTTTGCTAGTCCAAATTAATAAGTGTTAGCGCCACAACAGCACTGCTGGTTGTTGCCGAAATGTCCTTTCTTTATGTGTTTCTACCTAGCTACATAGGTTTCTTTTGTTAAACAATTTTGGCTAAGGTTGGGAGGATTTACACAAAAAATCTATTAAACAAATACAAAAAAGATTAAGCTTTGTATAATTGTTTTACTAGTGCAATTTAACAAGTGTGCTTGCCACAACAAGACTTCTGGCTGTTGCAGCAAGCTTTTGTCCATGCATTTATCTATAGTGTTGAGCGATACCTTCCGATATTTGAAAGTATCGGTATCGGATTGTATCGGCCGATATCCGAAAAATATCGGATATCGCCGATACCGATACCGATACCCGATACCAATACAAGTCAATGGGACACAAATATCGGAAGTGATCCTGGATGGTTCCCAGGGTCTGAAGAAGAGGAAACTCTCCTTCAGGCCCTGGGATCCATATTCATGTGTAAAATAAAGAATACAAATAAAAAATAGGGATATACTCACCCTCTGACGCGCCCTGGTTGTAACCGCTGCAACCGGCAGCCCCCGTTCCTAAGAATGAGCGAGTGAAGGACCTTCGATGACGTCGCGGCTTGTGATTGGTCGCGTGAGCAGTCACATGAGCGGTTACGCGACCAATCACAAGACCGCGACGTCATCGCAGGTCCTTCACTCGCTCATTCTTAGGAACGGAGGCTGCCGGTTGCAGCGGTTACAACCAGGGCGCGTCAGTGGGTGAGTATATCCCTATTTTTTATTTTTATTCTTTATTTTACAGATGAATATGCATCCCGATCCCGATTCCCGATATCACAAAAATATCGGAACTCGGTATCGGAATTCTGATACCGCAAATATCGGCCAATACCTGATACTTGCGGTATCGGAATGCTCAACACTATTTATCTACCAACCAAGTTAGCATTCTTGAATATGATTTTTTTAATAGTGGGATGAGGAGACGATATGCAATTGATGCAACCTGTGCAGCCAAAAATTATCTCAAGAGGTGAGACCACTTCCACCTCCAAAGCAAAAAGTAGCTTGTCACAGACATGATATGAACCCTTAGGGTATGTTTCCACATTCAGGAAACGCTGCGTGTTTGATGCTGTGTACAGCCGCAGCGTCAAACACGCAGCGTCCAGATGTTACAGCATAGTGGAGGGGATTTTATGAAATCCCATCTCCACTATGCGTGGTAACATGCATCCGGCGGCCCTGTGATTCCGGACATGCGGCGCGTCTTTTTAGATCGCAGCATGTCTGTTTACCTTGCGGCGACGCTGCGCCGCCGCAAGGTAAAACACAGGGCCCTATGTGTGGGGTGCGATGATGCCGGATGTGTGCAATCATCATGTCTACAGAAGGAGGCGGAGCTTAGGGCGGAGTGAGTTTTCCGCTCCGTCCAAAGCGCCGGCCAGCCTGAACTTGGACACGTACACTTATACTGGACTTGCACAGGGGCCTGTAAGAGAATGGAAAGACCATAATATATTGAACATCAACTGATTCTGCTTCTAAAAAGCTAACAAGATGAACTTCTGAAAGCCCTAGATAGATTGGAGACATCAGTTGAGATAATAGCCATTAGCAGGTACAGTGGGCATACACACAGGTTAATTGGATCAGCTGCAGGGCAATGAGATAATAGATAAATGGTAACATATGGTACTAAATAAGTGTATTTGTTGTAGTGAAATTGGAAAACAGACACACATTATTGTCAATATGTAGGGATTTATGTGACCAGCCTAAGAGCTGTGATCAGATTAATGACAGAGGCTAAGGGTACCGTCTCACAGTGGCAATTTGGTCGCTACGACGGCACGATCCGTGACGTTCCAGCGATATCCATACGATATTGCTGTGTCTGACACGCTACTGCGATCAGGTACCCCGCTGAGAATCGTACGTCGTAGCAGATCATTTGGAACTTTATTTCGTCGCTGGATCTCCCGCTGTCATCGCTGGATCGGTGTGTGTGACACCGATCCAGCGATGCGTTCGCTTGTAACCAGGGTAAACATCGGGTTACTGAGCGCAGGGCCGCGCTTAGTAACCCGATGTTTACCCTGGTTACCATCGTAAATGTAAAAAAAAAAAAAACAGTACATACTCACCTTCTGATGTCCGTCAGGTCCCTGGCCGTCTGCTTCCCGCACTGACTGTGAGTGCCGGCCGGAAAGCAGGGCACAGCGGTGACGTCACCGCTGTGCTCTGCTTTTACTTTACGGCCGGCTGGAGCTCACAGTCAGTGCAGGAAGCAGATGGCCAGGGACCTGACGGACAGCAGAAGGTGAGTATGTACTGTTTGTTTTTTTTACTTTTACAATGGTAACCAGGGTAAACATCGGGTTACTAAGCGCGGCCCTGCGCTTAGTAACCCGATGGTTACCCTGGTTACCCGGGGACTTCGGCATCGTTGGTCGCTGGAGAGCTGTCTGTGTGACAGCTCCCCAGCGACCACACAACGACTTACCAACGATCACGGCCAGGTCGTATCGCTGGTCGTGATCGTTGGTAAATCGTTTAGTGTAATGGTACCCTAAGAGGAACATGCAGATTTATGAGTTCTAATGGAGTTTGCAAAAAAGAGCTTTAGAGTCATTACATTTAACAACTGTATGCTTTGTTCTTGAATATATATGTTTTTCTCCACAGTATGATGTTATCATGTATACGCCCTTTTCTGCAATGTGCTTTATTTGTCTCTTTGTCTGTATCATGTATAAAAAGCCCCTATGATATAGTTCAAGGCCAGACCATCGCCAGATATCCCAGCATTACTTTGTCTGTCTGGATTCCTGTTCGTGCATGCGTGCTTTGTCTCACTGACTTTCCATGAAACTGTTCTGCTGCATATCTTCAAATAAACTTCAGTCTCAGCTTGATAAGAGGATTGTCTACATATTTTTCCTGGCTATTCCAGCTCTCAGAAAGACATTTTCTTACAAGGCGCTCTTCTACCTGTATCCACCCTTGGGAATTATAGTGTTTTTTTGTTTTTTTTTAACTTTTTGCATACCTGCTTTATTATTACAATTTGGCATGCAAACTTTGATGCTGTTTTCCAACCTCCTTGCATTTGTTATGCTATCACATTAATTTGAGATATGTAACTGTGCCAGTTAGTTTTGGCACACCTTTTTAAGCTGTCAAATTGGAGACATATATAGGCCACCCCAATATAACAGGAATGCTGGCATTTCATTACCCTTTTAGGGCATCACATGAACCCTACCTAGAATTTCTTGCTATTTCCATATTTCTCCAGGCTTTGATAAGTGGGTTAAAACATTTTTGTAAACAACATAACTGTTATAATTGTGTCCAAAATGAATGATAAAGGGAACCTGTCACCCCCCTCAGGCGTTTGTAACTAAAAGAGCCACCTTGTGCAGCACAAATGCTGCATTCTGACAAGGTGGCTCTTTTAGTTATGATGCCTGCACATGCTGAAATAAACGTTTATAAAATGTGCCCCCTCATACCGTGAAATGTTCCCGGAGGCGGGTCTTTCCCTTCTAATCAGACGCAGCACAGCCGTCACTCTGGACCTATGTGCACCGCCTCTTGCTGCATTATCGTCCCCGGCGCCTGCGCTGTAAGTACGAAGGGCAGCGCAACTGCGCACGCTCGGAAAAAAAACTTAATGCGCAGGCGCCAGGGCATACGTGGTTCGTGGACCGACGAAACCAGGTGGCCATTCTTACCCAACAAGGGCATAGCTAAGCAAATACATGGTGTTCACTGGAGCTCCTGAAGGTGGAGTGGGCTTGAGCTGCAGGTAACATCAGGTACCACTCCTAGGTAGTCCACGATACCACAGCTGTGGACACCCGGGGTCGTGTTTGCTGGATGGGGATATGGGACAGGAGTCAATGAGAAACAGAATTTGGAGACTGGTGGACAGTCCTGACAATGTGGACTTTGGGGATAAGTTCTCATTCAGACACAAAGGTATCGAGAAACGGTTCAGGTACCATCAACGCGGCTACAGGGTTCAGGTCCTGCCAGAGCGGCTTGAGGATTCAGGTACCACCGCAGAGGCTTCAGGGTCACTTATAACCTACACAAGTCTACAGCTGATTAAACACTACCACTAAGTATTATAGGGGTTGCTCAGTCACCTCACTATTGAGGAAGGTACCTTTTATACTCCTCCTGGTCGGTAGATAGTAGATACTCGAAAGATGCCTCAGCTTTGACATTCTCATCCAGCGACCACCTGGAACCAGAAGACTCCTTTTCTGGATCAATATTCATATTGGTCTCACCAATGACACATGCTGGAGGCAGGGAGGTTACTGGGAGCAGGTAATCGGAACAATCGCTTCGCGGGGAAGATGGCAACACTGGTGGCCGAGCTGGATGCATAGGGACCAGACACCTCTTGTAAGACAACTGTCCCCAATGAAGCACTTTACTGGATCATCTCTCTAGAACAGGCTCATGAGTTCTCAGCCATGGAAGACCTAAGAGAAGTGGATGAAATATATCAGATAGAAGGCGATCTACTTCGAATGAAATGTTCCCATCTGGAGCTCTATTTGTTCTGTTATAACTTGAATGCCTTCAGATAGGTCCTTTCCTTCAAGAGATGACACTCTCAGCATAATCTAGAAGCATCGGAAGGGAATCTGATACCGGTCCACCACCGCCTCTTGAAAGAAATTTCTGGGGTCCAGGTAAGCTGTTTCGATTAACTGGATACTTCCACAGGACAAAGATAACATTCAAAGTCAGAGGTGAAGAATCTCCACTCTCACATAGGGAAGCTTCACCTGCAGGCCCTAGGTTTTGACATTTTTTAGACCACTCAGGACATTAGCAAATGAAATGCTCTGCACTTCTGCAGCCAAAGCATACTCCCCTGGCACGACCACGTTCTGGCTGCTGATCTGACAGCCTAACACGACAGACCTATTTGGGTTCAGAAAAGATAATAGTCTCTGGAAACTGAGGAAAAAGCAGTCTCTGGAAGGATAAAATCAAACAAGAAGGTTTCTTTTCACGTGTCACCTCTCTGTTTCACTTTTGAGACCTAAGGTCTATCCGGATTGCCAGAGATATTAATTTGTCCTGAGTGGCAGGGATGTCACAACCAGCCAATTAATCCTTAATCCTTAAAGATAATCCCTCCCAGAAGGCGGTTAGCATACTTTGCCGTTCCAACCTAGTTTGGAAGACAGATTGCGGTCCCAGATGGCACACTGGCTTACAGATAATTCTCCCTTACGCAGTCTGAGAAGGGAAGATGCAGTGCAGGAAGCATGACCAGGCTCATCAAAGCCACCAGGAAGACCTGTAGATCCATGGTCACCGGGTCCCCTCTCTCCCACCAGAGACTGAGCCATGCTAAGGCCTTTCCTGCAAGGTGGGATGGAAGGAATCCCACTTTAGACCGATCAAACGGAAACTCATGGGCCAAAAGTTCATAGTGCAAAGTGCACTGGTTCAGGAATCCACACAACTGCTTAAGGTCTCCACTTAATCGTAGTGGGGCTGATAAATGAAGATTAACGCAAGGAGCACAAGTTGCAGGCAGAGTAAACTCTGCCGTAGGTGTTGCAACTTGGGCTGGAGCGAATGAAGCAGCCATGGTCACAGCATCCAACCAGGTAGTCACAGTCCCTAGTTAAGACAAATTGTTTTCTTGCTGATCCCGCTAATGGATCAACACTTGGTACAGTTGCGATTCCTGAGGGGTCTTGGGATCAGCGTGGTCCATGTCCTGAGAAAATTAACCCACAGGTGGTGCATGTGGTTCATGAACCCACTGTGCCACAGGGCCAGGCTTGCCTAGGATGGGCATAGCTAAGCGACTATCTGGTGTTCACTGGAGCTCCTAAAAGTGGAGCCAGGCTTGATCTGCACGTAGCCGCCAAGTACCAATCCTAGGTAGTCTCTGGTATGGCAGATACCTACCACATGGATCAGGTTCGCTGGACAGAGATACAAGACCCGAGTCATTGACAAGCAGGATTTAGAGACTGACGAACAGTCTGGAACATATGGACTTTGGGGATAGGTTCTAGTTCAGGCACACAAGTCTCGGGAAATGGTTCATGTACCACCAAGATGGCGTTAGGGTCACATATAAACTACACAAGACTTCAAATGAGCTAAAAAGTTTGTCAGTAGGGTCAACTGTGAAATTGATTATGTCATCCCCTCATATTTATTCTGGAAAAGCACTCACTAGAAAGTAATAGAGGATGAAGGAAGAACAGCAACATGCATATGTTCATAAACACCCTGTATCAATTTGGGACTTTCAAAGTCCATCTTACATTCTGCAGGATATGGAGGAGGAAGGGGAGGAACAGCAGGAGGTGGATGTGAAAGGGAACATTAAGTAGACAAAGCCAGGAGATGAGGCTGACAGTCAAAGTGAAAGAGATGAAAACTTACTGGTCCTACACTGTCAGACATCTCCTTGCCTGACCCGTCATATTTTTATACCATGCAGCTTCTGATGGTAATGTGAAGGAGAGAATGGTTAATGAAATCAATTATTAAACCTTATATAAGCTAGTTCAGATATGGCGCAGCAAGATGGCATCTATTTCCTAGAGCAGCACCCTGGTAGGAATTTTTGGAATGCAGAAGTGAAGACACTGAATACCATTTATGGGAGTGAAGTTGGAATGGACCTATCATAGACTGACACTGTGACACTGAGCATATATCCGACTCTGTGTCTGGTATCTCTCTTTTATGGGCACACTTGGCTCATATTTTGGTCAAGAACAGGCAATCACAAAAGGTCTCACTTTAAGAGATCACCCCCACATTATTGGCGTCCAATGTGGGGCCACTGAGGAGGTACACTCACCAGACAACTACACTCATCCTGGATTGAGGGGGAACGTCCAAGGTAGTTCTACTCTGATCACCTCTATGAGAACACGGAAAGTCTGCTGATTTCCTTATGAATCTGTAGTACTTGCCTGTGTCACTCGAGCTATTCTGTGTAGTTCCATACTTGTGTTTGCTGGACATTTGTGTCCCCTGACATGGTAGGGATACATACCATGGGTGGCCCTAAAAGAACCCATGGCTACTTTCTGTGAGGAACGCAAACCGTGCTTGATTATCTGTACCCTGTTGCATGTTTTGTGTCTTGAATATGTCAGCACTGTTCTGGGTTATCAGAGTTCTCTGCCTGTGTAGTAGCAAGCAGGGGGAGAGGAGGTGATCTGTGGTAAGTTGAGCACAAGTCTATGTGTGCTCCCAGATTCTCTAAGCAGATCAGAGTGCAGAGACACAGTGCGAAGGTGCAAGAAACGAGCAGACACTTCTTTGAACCCTAGCACTGCGCACAAGGTCTGAGACAGAAATCCCAGTTACAGAGGACAGTCAGTTTTTGTGTTTGACCGTCCATCTGATTATGTGTGTCTGAGAGTGTTGTCCCTCTTCTGGGATTAGCCATCCCATTGTAATAATTATAGGGGATAACTCAGGAGACTCTTTGCATGGAACAAGACAACTACAGGACACAGTTTTATAAGTGGTAAAGTCTATATTATCACACGGTGATTCAAACAGGTGCAGAGAGTCCACAACACTTGGTGCAAATAATAAACGCAGCTTAGCAGTCTTCAGAGAAAAATGCAATCAAGCAGAAAGTCTATGAAGCACAGTTATTCTTGAGGATCCTTGGCACGAATAAATCCTTGTCTTAGTCCAGACACAGATAGATGCTTATAGGCAGTTCAAATCATATCTTAGCTCAACCAGGGAGGCCTGGTTAATAGTCTCAGGTTAATGCAAAGCAGCAGCAGCTTACATGTCCAGCAAATGCAGATGAAGTAAACACAAGCAGCAGATGAAGGAGGATTACTGGAAACTTGTGTATGCAGCAGGAACTCAGAGCAGAGTAGCAGGATCACCACACAGGTTCACAGGAGCAGTTGTATAGCCAGGGAGTAATCAGAGGTCAGGAGCTGGATGCAAGGCAGAATACTCTAGAACAGACTGAAGGCTGGGGTGGAGTTTTATAGCAGGAAGACACAGTGCACATGAGACCAAAGACGCCATCTTGGAAGAGGGCAGTAATGCACAAAAGGTAAAAAATGTTCAGAGTCCTGACATTACTCCCTCCTTAGAAGCGACCTCAGGACGATCCTGGACCTGGTTTCTCAGGGAATCTCTGATGAAAATGAGAAATCTTCTGTTGGGCATTGATGTTTTCCACAGGTTCCCAAGAGTCTTCCTCAGGGGGATATCCCTGCCATCTTATCAGATATTGGAGCCGATTCCTGCGAATCCTGGAATCAATAATTTCCTCCACCACAAATTGTTCTTGCCCATCAATCACCACAGGCTGCGGAGGTGGCACAACACATCCCTGGAAGGTTTTAGGAGATACAGGCTTTAGTAAAGATACATGAAAAACTGGGTGTACCTTCAATATCCTAGACAGCTTCAGATGGCAGGCCACAGAGCTCACAATACCATTGATCTTGAAAAGGCCAATGAATTTCTGTCCAAGTTTTTGTGAAGGAACATTTAACTTCAGATTCTTAGTTGCTAATCACACGGAATCTCCTACCTTGAACATGGGTGCAGGTTTACGGAATCTATCAGCCAATCTCTTATAACGTTCTTGAGCTGTGGTCAGAGATTCCTTCAGAACCTCCAGATTTTGTCTCATCGCAGTCAGCCTTTCCTCCACTGCCGGAACCGGAGAATTAATTGGAGACCTAGGTAAAATGCACGGATGATAACCCAGATTGGCAAAGAAAGGTGTAAATTTAGTGGAGGTGCTCTGAGAATTATTATATGAAAATTCGGCAACAACTCCAGCCAATCATCCTGGAAATGGCTGACATAGCATTTTAGATATTGTTCCAGCATCTGGTTGGTACGCTCAGCCTGACCATTTGTCTGGGGATGGTAAGCCGAAGAGAGACAGACATTAATATTGAGTGCAGAGCAAAACCCCTTCCAGAATCTTGAAGTGAACTGTACTCCACGGTCAGAGATGATCTCATCCGGAACCCCGTGCAACCGAAAGACATTCTGTATAACCAAGTTCACTGTATCTTTAGCCGGTGCACGGAACAAAAGGCCGGTGCACGGAACAAAATGAGCAGCTTTAGTCAGGCGATCAACTACCACCATGATTTTATTCATGCTCCCTGATGTAGGCAGCTCCACAATAAAGTCCATTGATATAGACCCCCAAGGGCGGGACGGAACCAGTAATGGTTGTAGAAGACCCGTAGGTGCCACATGAGGAGTCTTGTAACGGGCACATACCTCGCAAGAGAGAACATAGTCCTTGGTATCCTTCAGGCAAGTTGGCTACCAGAAGAATCGGCTCAGGAACTCTTGTGTCTTCTGTACCCACCTGTGACCAGCCAACTTGGAGTCATGTACCATCTTGAGGATCTGCAGACGGACGACCTCCGGGACGTAGATACGTTGATCTCTGAACCATATGCCACCCTTAAAGACAAGATTAATATCCACAGGTGGGTTGGCCAGAAATACATCACCTTCATAGGCCTCCCTGCACTCCTTCCACAAGTCCTGATCGTGGATAACTCGGATAAAATCGGCATCAGATAGAATGGTCTTGGACTGGGCTCCAGGTACGGAATCCGCAGCATGGATTCGGGATAAAGCATCAGCCTTCCCATTACAAGAACCTGGACGGTACGAGATAACAAAGTTAAATTGATTTAAAAATAAGTTCCAACGAGCCTGATGAGGAGAAAGACATCTAGCGGATCTAAGGAACTCTAAATTGCGATGGTCAGTTAGTACTATGATCTGTTGTGCAGCTCCTTGCAGATGATGCCTCCATTCTTTGAAAGCCGCAATAATAGCCAGCAATTCCTTGTCTCCCATGTCGTAATTCTTCTCTGCTGAGGTTAGTCTACAGATGTAGCACAAGGATGTAGCAGACCCTTCTCTCCCGTTCTTTGGGAGAGAATAGCCCCCAAAGCATTATCAGAAGCGTCCACCTCCACAATGAAAGGTTGTGTTGGATCTGGGTGTATCAACAGTGGTGCTGATGTGAAACAGATCTTAAGCCAATCAAAAGCTTCTTGAGCCTGTGATGACCACTTAAAGGGCTTTTCCTTCTTTGTCAAGGAAGTGATGGGACGGACAATATCAGAAAAATTTCGAATGAAGCAAAAACCAATAAAACGTTGGACCTCCTTAACGTTCTTGGGTACCGGCCAGTCAAGGATAGCCTGAATCTTACCAGATTCCATGTTCAGCCCCTGGGGAGAGATGATATAACCTAAGAACTGTATCTCAGAACGATGGAACTCACATTTCTCCGGCTTAATATACAGATGGTTCTCTTTCAGATGTCTTAAAACAGTTTTGACATGTTCTTCATGTTCCTGTAGAGAGTCAGAAAAGATTAGTATATCGTCCAAATAGATCACTACAAACTGGTCCAACAAATCTCTGAAAATGTCATTAGCAAGGTGTTGAAATGTTGCAGGGGTGTTACAAAGCCCAAAGGGCATCACAAGAGATTCAAAGTGTCCATACTGCCATCTGAATGCTGTCTTACACTCATCCCCTGGACGAATAGGCACCAAATTATAAGCCCCACGAAGATCCAGCTTAGAGAACACCTTAGCATGGCGGACTCTTTCCAGTAATTCGGGAATCAGAGGCAAAGGGTAATGGTTTCATACGGTTACCTTATTGAGTTCTCGATAGTCAACACAGGGTCTCAGGGTCCCATCCTTCTTCTTTACAAAAAAGATAGGTGCACCTGCTGGTGAGGAAGAAGGACGTATGAAGCCTTTGGCCAGATTTTCATCAATATACTCTTTTAAGGCTTGAAGCTCAGGTGCTGCCAAAGGGTATACGTTACCAAAAGGAATGGCTGCCCCAGGAAGCAGCTCAATGGGACAGTCATAATGCCTGTGTGGAGGAAGCTGATCTGCATTCTTCTTGTCACAGATGTCAGAGAACTCTTTATAAGCTGGAGGTAAAGAAAATACCTGTACATGTGGTTCCGTAGTCGTGGACTCAGGGACAGCTTCTGTTAACGCTGAGTTGCTCCTTGTTGGGAAGATAATCTACTTGGTCTCCCAGTTGATAATTGGGTTCTGAGAACGCAACCAAGGAATGCCTAAAATCACAGGAAAATGAGGAGAAGAAATTAGCAAGAAAGAAAGTTGCTCCTGATGATTAGGCTCCAACAAAATTTCAAGGGGTACGGTCTCCTGATCCACAGGCCCAGAGATTAAAGGTGACCCATCCACTGTTTCCATGGTAATTGGAGAGGATCTTTGCTGAATTTTAATACCATGTTCCTTGGCAAATGCGATATCCATGAAATTGCCACCTGCACCAGAGTCAATCATAGCTGAACTGGAAATCCACTGTCCTGAACACAGGATCTTAATAGGGAGAGAACAGTGAGAGTTCTTTTCCTTCTGCTCCTTGGGGGGTGAAGTCATAGAAAGTGAATGGAATACAGCGTTTAAAGGCAGGCTACATTCAGAGATGTCAGATTCATTATCACAGTTGTCATACTCCCCTATTGCTGCTAGCACCTTGTTAGGCCGTCTAGGACACTTAGGACAATTGATCAAGAAGTGGTCAGACTGGCCGCAGTAGAAACATAGACTTTCACGAAGGCGATGCTCCCGGCGCTCATTGATCTCACGCCTCTGAACGGAATCAATTTGCATGGGCACCTCCTCCACCTCCTGAGAGGTTTTACCTGCAGGCTCTTTGGAAGGAAGGGAAAAGTTAGAAACACGGTTATATGCAGCAAATTTCTCCTGCCTACGCTCAGTAAGGCGAATGTCTATGCCCACACAATGCTGTATAAATGTCTCTAGCTCTTGTGGTGACTCAGAGCGGGCTAGTTTATCTTTTACAATACTAGACAGACCCCTTTTAAAAATAGGCAATTGTGCATAACTGTCCCAATTGGTATCTACCGCCAATCTCCTGAATTCAGTGGCATACTCAATAACAGAACGTTTAGCCTGGCGTAAAGACAACAAAGCAGATTCAGCAGTTGCACAGCGATTAGGGTCATCAAACATTAATGCCATAGCGGCCAAGAAATCATCCAAGTCATTTAACCGTGGGTCACGAGACTCAATCATCGGATTCGCCCAGGCGAGCGCTCGTGAGGTCAGTAGCATTATTACACACAATACTTTGGATCTATCAGTAGGAAAACGGTCAGCATGCACATCAAAATATAGCATACATTGATTCACAAAGCCACGAAATTTGTCGCGATCACCATTAAATCTGAATGGGGGCAACTTAGGTGGGCTAGCTGGTGGCGGTTGCCCAGAGGGTAAAGTCACTTGTGCAGCTATTTGCGTCCTTATGTCCTGAAAAGCCCGTCCATACTGGGACTCTATGCCAGCAAGTTTGTTTTCCTGGGCTGCCATGCGGTTGCTCAAGTCCTGCAAAGTCTGTCCAAACACTTGTTGATTGAGTTCAAAGCTTCCAAACTTCTTTTGCAGACCTTCCACATCTTTCTGCAGTGATCTAATTATGGAAAACACCTGCTATAATCTGCTTTCTGCAGTCATTGTTCCAGCAGTCTCCTTTTTTCTTTCTTAGGCTAGAGTATCCTGTAATAATTATAGGGAATAACTCAGGAGACTCTTTGCGTGGAACAAGACAACTACAGGACACAGTTTTATAAGTGGTAAAGTCTATATTATCACACGGTGATTCAAACAGGTGTAGAGAGAAACTCAAGTCCACAACACTTGGTGCAAATAATAAACGCAGCTTAGCAGTCTTCAGAGAAAAATGCAATCAAGCAGAAAGTCTATGAAGCACAGTTATTCTTGAGGATACTTGACACGAATAAATCCTTGTCTTAGTCCAGACACAGATAGATGCTTATAGGCAGTTCAAATCATATCTTAGCTCAACCAGGGAGGCCTGGTTAATAGTCTCAGGTTAATGCAAAGCAGCAGCAGCTTACATGTCCAGCAAATGCAGATGAAGTAAACACGAGCAGCAGATGAAGGAGGATTACTGGAAACTTGTGTATGCAGCAGGAACTCAGAGCAGAGTAGCAGGATCACCACACAGGTTCACAGGAGCAGGTGTATAGCCAGGGAGTAATCAGAGGTCAGGAGCTGGATGCAAGGCAGAATACTCTAGCACAGACTGAAGGCTGGGGTGGAGTTTTATAGCAGGAAGACACAGTGCACATGAGACCAAAGACGCCATCTTGGAAGAGGGCAGTAATGCACAAAGGGTAAAAAATGTTCAGAGTCCTGACACCCATCTGTGACAGTAAGTGAGGGAAGGGGAGATTAGTGTGTGACCTGGTGAGTGCAGATTCTGTGTGCTCCCAGTTTCTCGAAGTGGTTCCGCGAGGGGAGACACAGAGTGGTCAGACCACGTGCGCAAGAAGACAGGCAGACACATCTCATCCTCTGCGCTGCTCACAGATTTGGGCTGGGACTTCTGGTGACTGGAGAACACTCAGTCTCTTTTTGTTTGTCTAAGGCTGGTTTCACACTTGCGTTTTTATCTGCATGCGTTTTTAAAAAAACGCATGTGTGAAAAACGCATGTAAACGCGGTAAAACGCATGCGTTTGAAAACGCGACCAAACGCATGTGCAAAAAACGCATGCGTTTTCAATGTTAAATATAGGAGAAAAAAACGCATGCGTTTTTTGTGCAAAAAACGCTGCAGACAAAAACGCAAGTGTGAAACCAGCCTAAAAGCAGCAAATAATGGAAACGTTTTTGCAGTTCTGTAAGGGAGAGGGAGATGTGATGATGACAGATTAGACTGCAGTGCGATAGTGGCTACCAGAGAGGGGAAGAAGCATGTACAGAATATAAGACATTTGATGAAAGTATTTGGCTTTCTCGAGAAAGGCAGATTACAGCTGTTAGAATGGCAGGGAGTTATCAAAAAAAAGAAAGGGAAGTTGGAAGATGAGGGATTGTTGCAAGTAGCTTTAGCCTGGTGCAGATAGAAGTAGAATATGTAATTCACCGCACACTCTTGTGGATTCTCATGCCAAACTTATAGATTTATTACTTCATAATCTGGGAGCATAACAGAATAGGTGAGATATACAAGGAATGCGATATATAAGACGTTTCGGCTCCCCGAAGCCTTTTTCACAATCGCTTATTCCAGATGAAAGAGAAGCGATTAAGAGGAAGGGATGAGGATCCCAGTGGTGTCATATAGAAACTATTGAAGTATGTGTATCTCAATGCACATAGCTTGCTGCTGACGATCTGTTGGTGAGGTTGTAAATAGCGGCGCTCCCGCGCCTTGCTGAAGTAGGGGTGTATGTGGTCACGAAGAGTAAAAACAAGGCTAGGCTATGCGGGAAGATGAAGAACCACAGCTACCTCTTGTGACCAAGTTAAAGGTACGTCAAGACCAAATGGAGCCTGAGGAAATAGACCAATGGATCAGCAAGAAGGCAGTAAGAAGTCAAGATGGATTGTGGCGGTTAGGTAACAAATTATGCCTTCCCCAAAGCCCTTACTCCCCAGTTATTGCGTGGACCCACGGAGTGGCCTACAGAGGAAAGAACCAAATGCATGACACTATCAACAAGTACTATGTGGCACCGGGCATAACTATGCCAATACAAGCCTACACCAAGTCCTGTCCGGTCTGTGCCTATTGCAACACAGGGAGGACAGAAAAAACACCCCAGAAACATTTGGCAAAGCCCCTGTACCCCTTTCAAAGGATTCAGGTTGACCATATCCAGATGCCTAAAGCTAGAAAATATGAATATGCTTTGGTGGTGGTGGACATGTTCTCAGGATGGCCAGATGCCTACCCAGTGGCAAATATGACAGCCAGGACCACGGCAAAAAGACTTATGACAGAAGTGGTTTGCAGATATGGTATCCCTGAAGTTGTTTGGAGCGACCAAGGTCCAGCCTTCATGGCAGCAATCATAAAAGAACTTTGGGACATGGTCGGGTGGGACAGGGCTTACACACACCTTATCACCTGCAAAGCAGCAGTAAATTTGAGCGACTCAATGGTACCCTCAAAAACAAAACTCTCAAAATCAGCCAGGAAGTGTCCTTGCCCTGGTCAGATATTCTCCCAAATGCCCTATACTCTGTAAGAAACACTTCCCAGGGGGTACACAGACTGACACCCTATGAGATTTTTTCGGTGGCCCATGCAGGTTAGGATGCTATTTTCCTCAACAGCTTAGTGTAGGACATGATGGGTTTGTCAATTTTGTTATAGCATGAACCAAAGAATTGTCACTAACACATGCAAAGGTTCTGTCTTCCATTCCAAATCATGACCAAGATGAGTCCACCCACAGTTTGCAGCCCGGGGACTTCATCCTGATGAAAGGGATCACCAGGAAATCACCGCTCGAGACCAGATATGAGTGACCATACTAAGTACTCCTGACAACATCTACCTCAGTGAAACTTGAAGGGAGACCAACATGGATCCACGCCTCACATTGCAAAAAAGTGGACCAACCACCCGAGTAATACATATCCTTGCTACTATCTACCTAACATTGTTATGTTTAGGAAATGGACACCAGGCAGCTGTAACTAAAGAAAAGGGAACCATCACTTTCTGGTACAACTCTTCAAGCACAGTGGTGGCCACAGATGGGTTTGATGCCTGTAACATAATACAGGGAAGTGGGTGTGGGGAGCCAGGAGAATCACAACTCTCAGTAAAGACAGAAGAGTTTGTATTTTTTATTTGTGGTATTTGGGAAGGATGGGGGAAAAACTGTGGTTCCTGGATATCTGTAGGATGGGATACAAGTTATAAAGGGTGGGGATATAACCCAACCCCTGCCCTCAAACAAAAGAGTAGTAAAGGGAAGTCCTTGCTTACACGGATGACCCTACTTAAGTCCGACTCTAGTGGCCAATGTATGACAAAATACCATCCCTTGATACTCAGTATTGAGGATCCATCACCCAATGATGCAGAAGAGTATACTTTGGGGGCGTATTATAGCTGGAGGGAAAGACCCCAACAGGCAATTTTCAACTTAAAGATATGTTGCAGTCTCAAGAGTGGGCAAATGCGCAGGGTGAAAGTGCCAAATCAGGAATACCATGGATTCTGCTTCTTCGAGTCTTTAAGGCATGACTGCAATCCAGAACCCCACTTATGAGGACACCCTAGCAACATCCGGGTATACAGATGTTAACGCGTGGGTTGAGTGGATGGAACTGCATGTTTCTGACCAGCATAGAAAGGGTCGTTAACCTCTTCAGTAACAATGGAAGTCAAATTAATTTCATATGGATCCAAATGCAAAGGCTATAGGATAGATCTGTGATTCACAAAACGCAGTGATCTTCTACCCTTAAATCTGCCAGGTAAGGCTAGTTTCACACTAGCGTTTTGAGGAGCTGCGGAGGGCTGCAGACTTCCTCCGTGAAGTCTCGCCCTCGGCCGCACCTCCGCCGCTAGCTCCGCCTACTTATGCATGCGGCCGGCATACCTATCTTTAACATTAGGTATGCAAGTCGTGCCGCTGTATGCAGATGCTTCCGCATGCGTCATTTTGACGATGCGGAAAAAAAAAGAAATTGCTACAAGCTGCGTCCTACGCTGGTCGCCGCATCGTCAAAACGACGCATGCGGAAGCATCCACATACAGCAGCACGACCTGCGTACCTAATGTTAAAGATAGGTACGCAGGCCGCCCGCATGCAGAAGTAGGCGGAGCTAGAGGTGGAGGTGCAGCCGAGGGTGGGGCTTCACGGAGGAAGTCCGCAGCCCTCCGCAGCTCCTCCAAACGCTAATGTGAAACCGGCCTAAGCGTGACACACTCGTGACATCTGAGCAGACATTGCTGCCAAAGCGAGCAGGGACTAGCTCAGCCCCTGAAACAAATCATATAATGAATAAAAATGTGCCAGTCTGAGCTATTGCTCCTTTTATATGGGCCCATTAACAGTGTCAGTGACTACAGTATGTTTGATAGGTACCAAGTTCTTAGAATTATTAGATATTGTGATGCAGTGACCCCTGTAACAGGTAGGGGGCGCTGCATGGTCTCCCCGGTATGTGCACGGAGTTGTATTGAGCCCGTGAGAATAGACCTGCAGTGATGTCAGGATCACGTGACCAGCCATGTGATCCATTACTGTGGGTGTGGTTACAGGTACATAACGTGACCAGGGTGTGGGTCACATGGTCCCTGGGTTCCTGTGTGGTTCCAGTGAGTGGACCTGAGTGGTGAGGTTACAGGGGGTTCCTGAGCGCTGTGTGTGGGCTGTGTATGCTCCTGTGCTGGAAGACCTGGTAGGAGGCTTCCTTGAGAGCACATGCTGGCGTGAGAGGTCCTGGGAGGTGTACCAGGACCCCTGAGCAACACACAGTGGTACTTGGGGAAGCTACAGTCCTTCGGTGGCTCTGGACTGACTGATGTGTGCCGGCCAGGCAAGTTGGTGAACCCCGTAAGGCAGTTTCCCCAGGAGAGAGGACTGACAAGGAGTCAGCAGACGGAGCAGGAGCTCCCATAAGGTACCTCCACAAGCTGTTGGTGCTTGTAACCTGGACTGTGTGGTAACCCACGGCAACTGGTCAGTGAGGACCAGCATGTTTAGTGTCCGTGAGTCCAACCCGTAGTTAAAGTGTTTGAAGAGGCAAGTTAATATTACCAGTTGGTGCCTGTGATGTTCTATGAACTGTGCTTAACCCGGTTTATGAGGCTTAATAAACCGTATGGACTGCTTTGTTTTAAAAACCCGTGCCCGTGTGCTTGAATATCGCAGCCAAGCGAGTGTCCCCCAACATACTCAGTAAGAATAGTCTTACATTTGGTGCTCGAAGCGGGCAACGGTCCAGCACGCACCCCTGGTGTTAATTGCTGTGGCTCGGCGGGGCCACGAAGATTGCGTCTGGCTGTAACTCGGCGGGGTTACGAAGCTGACAAGCGTCTGGCTGTAACTCGGCGGGGTTACGAAGGGGACAAGCGGTGTCCTGTGGATTGGCGGGTCCACGAAGCCGGCGGTAGAGCCTGGTGGAGCGTAGCTGCAGTGGCAGCAAGAGGTTCCCCAGCAGGCGGAGCAGCAGTGGCTTGTGGTTGGCAGCCGGAGGTGCCGGTTGTGTGTGACTGCAGCGGGAGCTGTGGCGGTACCAGCAGGAGCTGGTGAAGTGACATATAGAAAAAAAATAAATAAATTTCTCTTTTTGTGCAGACTCTTAAAGGGCCAGTACAAGCCCAGAGACAAAGGGGTGTACTGTGCGAACTGGGGCCTGAGTGCCGTGGGGAAGTCCACGGGGTGTATCCCAGGGAGGGGAGTGTCCCTAATAGTGAACGGTGGCCCAAACGGAGATGGTTGCCCAAAAGGGGGCGGAGACCCAAAAAGGGGCGGTAACCCGAACAGGGGTAATGGCCCAAAAAGGGGTGGAATCCCGAAGGGGGGCTGAACCCCGAACCGGGGTGGTGTCAAAAAGCAGAGCACTGGCCCAAAAAGGGGGCGGAGCCAAAAAGGGGCGGCAATCAGTGAGGTGTCACGACTGTGTCCTTTTTGGCTGGATGGAAAGTGTGTGCGGGGATTGATAGACCCGGGGAGAGAAGCGTCTGTGCTGAGAACCCTTCCAGGAAATTCTGTGTCACCTAGCGACACTGAATATCTCCAGGTAGCCACTATCTACATTGTCGCAGCGGAGGTTTCCACATACCATGAGGTGGCTGTAGACCCGATCTTGCCGTATCCTATGGTAATAGGACAGGATTTGGTAGCACTGTGGGAAAAGGCTGAAGTGTTTGTGGACATAATGTGGATGTCAGTTAGTAATATTGAGAAGGCGCCCCCTAGAGTTGACAGTCCTAAGGTAGGCCTGAACAAGGGAAAAGGTGCGACTGTCCAACTAACTGACCTGACGTCACCTGAAGTGTGCCACAATACGACTGGTAGTGGTCTGGTGGATAAGACAAGTGGAGCTGACACCCAGACAGTGAGTGACTTGCGGGGTCATCGTACTGTGGAGTGTGACACAGACTCTGGGGGTGACTGTGACAAGTCATGGCCAGTAACAAGCGCATGTGCCGTGGTGACAGGTGGAGGACGGGGTCCAGGACCTGTGGTAACGGATGGAGGACGGGGTCCAGGACCTGTGCTGACGGGTGGAGGACGGGGTCCAGGACCTGTGGTAACGGGTGGAGGACGGGGTCCAGGACCTGTGGTAACGGGTGGAGGACGGGGTCCAGGACCTGTGGTAACGGGTGGAGGACGGGGTCCAGGACCTGTGGTGACGGATGGTGGTGACTCCCATTCAGACGGTGATACCAGTGGAAAAGAGTGTAATAAGGTTGACTCAGGCAATTCTTCCTCCCGTCGCCGGAGACGTAAAAGAGCCAAAGGGGCTGAGCCGGTTGTTCCGTGTGAGGAATTGACGGAAGATGCTGAGGACCTGGGGTGTATGAAGTACTCTGAAGTCCCAGGGAAAAGGGACGAACCTAATGATGTCACCGCTGAGACCCAAGAGAGGGCCGACCCTGACAGTGCAAAGTCTGAGGGTGCAGAAGTGGAGGAGGCCACCAAGGAGGTGGTGCCTGAAGTAAATACCTCCTCAAGTAATGGATGTTCCACCAGTCCAAAGGATGGGAGGAGCGAGATAGAACTGGTTAAAGAGACGGTGAACGACCATCTCGAGCGAGAAAGGGTCCTGAGACAAGCGGCTGAGCGCAGAGTGGATGAGCTGGAGAAGGAAGTCTCTGAGCTCAGAGGTCACCTGTTCAGATGGCAAAATGTGTATCAGACCCTAAAGGAAGACATTGACGTGCTCAGAGAAGCACTGAAAGGCCCTCTACAAGGAAAAGAGGTGGTGGTCGCAGACTTCTCGTGTCAGTACCAGAGTGGTAACGAGGTGAAGCTGCTAATGCCCATCTTGACCCGGGGTCTGGAAGAGGGTAAAGCTGAAGAGGAGTTGGTGCTAAAAGCAGAACAAGATGGTCACCCGGTTGTGACAGGTGTCTTGATGGAAAGGTCCATGGCAAGGCAGGAGCCATCTGTTTTTGAAGGAAGTGAGACTCCGCTCTTCAAGTGCGTGATAGATGTACCCGTAGAGGCGCAAGATGCATGTACCCGTGAGGGTGTGCATGAGGCCTTTAAAAAGGCAGTAGAAGCGTGTAGTGTGCACTGGGCACTGGAGACGAAACAGTTGGTGATACTGTCTTCTAATGAAGTCACAGTGAAGAGGGTGGCTGTCCTGAGGGACATGCACCTACAGTGCCTCCGCACGAAACAGATGATCCTGTTGAGGAATAATGAGGCCACTCGATGTTTGGAGCAAGCCAGGAAAGCTCAAAGTTGGGCTTGGTAGAGGGCACAGTCCAAGTGCCCAAGGCTCTGGTGGCGAAGCTCATTGGCAGATTTGGGAAAGTGATGCAGGAGATGGTGAATATATCCGGTGTGAAGAGACTAAGGATTCCGGCTGATGACGAGGCCCAGGTGGGTGAAGATGGGATGGTGTCATTCCTGGTCGTCGGGTCCAAGGAGAGTCTAGGAAATATCCGGATGCTCCTGAGGTATCGCGTGGCATACCTGAGAGAAGTAGAGCAGCTAAGACTGTACAGACGGCAGGTCAACAAACAGCTGCAGAACATAAGGTGGCGGCCGCCTTCTTCCCAAGGAAAAGGGAACAGAAGGGACCCTCCAAATGATGAAATAGCAGGTTGCCGGAGACTTTCAGCAAGGCAAGAACGTCGAGAATCTGCAAGTAGTAGTTCTACTCCCAGTATGAGACTGAGAGACCTGGACAGTAGTTCCTGTCGTATACTAAGTGGGTCCGACTCAGACCAGACAGTCGGTTTGACCGTCAGTAGGACTCATGACCGCGCCAACCGTGGGTGCCGGCCGTGGAGAGGAAAGTCGGGTGACGGGGCGTACAGAAAAAATGTGGTGACCAGGGGTCTGTTGACACGAGTAGATGGTGGCTTGAGAGCTAAAACTCAAAATATACACATTGACCGCTGGGGGCGGGAAGACCTTACCAAATGTATGATTGTATGTGATGCCCAAAACCGACTGAGACGGTTCCCTCGACTGATACGGCAAGGTAACGTGCGTGACATGTCTCGTGACCCCACGTGTATGACAGGTGTTCAACCCCACAAGTTTGAACAGAGGGAGGGGATATGTGATGCAGTGACCCCTGTAACAGGTAGGGGGCGCTGCATGGTCTCCCCGGTATGTGCACGGAGTTGTATTGAGGCCGTGAGAATAGACCTGCAGTGATGTCAGGATTACGTGACCAGCCATGTGATCCATTACTGTGGGTGTGGTTACAGGTACATAACGTGACCAGGGTGTGGGTCACATGGTCCCTGGGTTCCTGTGTGGTTCCAGTGAGTGGACCTGAGTGGTGAGGTTACAGGGGGTTCCTGAGCGCTGTGTGTGGGCTGTGTATGCTCCTGTGCTGGAAGACCTGGTAGGAGGCTTCCTGGAGAGCACATGCTGGCGTGAGAGGTCCTGGGAGGTGTACCAGGACCCCTGAGCAACACACAGTGGTACTTGGGGAAGCTACAGTCCTTCGGTGGCTCTGGACTGACTGATGTGTGCCGGCCAGGCAAGTTGGTGAACCCCGTAAGGCAGTTTCCCCAGGAAAGAGGACTGACAAGGAGTCAGCAGACGGAGCAGGAGCTCCCATAAGGTACCTCCACAAGCTGTTGGTGCTTGTAACCTGGACTGTGTGGTAACCCACGGCAACTGGTTAGTGAGGACCAGCATGTTTAGTGTCCGTGAGTCCAACCCGTAGTTAAAGTGTTTGAAGAGGCAAGTTAATATCACCAGTTGGTGCCTGTGATGTTCTATGAACTGTGCTTAACCCGGTTTATGAGGCTTAATAAACCGTATGGACTGCTTTGTTTTAAAAACCCATGCCCGTGTGCTTGAATATCGCAGCCAAGCGAGTGTCCCCCAACACACTCAGTACGAATAGTCTTACAATATTTTAGTGCTAATATTCGTAAACACCAGTGCAACTATCTAATAATGAAAATGGTTATGTTCTGAAGCCACAAAATCATGCTTTTTTCAGAACATAGCATTATGATTAATAAATAAGATAATTCCTAAAAGAACTAGATCTTTTTGTACAAACCCCTGATTAATTAAATAAAATGAAAACAAAGCCTTTAATCAGGCCAAATGAAAATAGGACGAGGTCACAAGCTAATTAACAAAATGTTAAGATCTTGTAGGATCCAACCTGCCCTAGTTCATATATGAGCCAAAATCAGTAACAGAATGGGAAAAATACAGCTAAATAAATTGTGACCTGGCAGTGCCACTTTAGATAATAACAGTCAGTATGTGCCACCAACCATGAGATGTAGATTGGCAGCTCTAGTTTCCTGCAAGATCTATAGTTAACGCTTTACAAGCCACAAGTAGTATCTGCAATGCATTATCTTGAGGTAATGCACCAAAATGCTGTATCCTTTGTAGATCTCTATGGAGTGCCCCCACTGCCGCAGGGCCGAGGGGTACCCGGTACCGGGCCTCTGTGTCTCAGTCCTGGGGTTGTCACGGTGGCTAGGCACGGTCCGTGACCCTGCTGAGGGGCGTCCAGTGAAAGTTGAGAATGTGATGATGTTATGGTGCGGTGCAGGTCGCGGTAAATAACGAGGACACCAGGTTGCAGTCTCTTTACCTCTTTACTGAAGGCTTCAGGATCCTCAGTCCGGAATACGGTCAACCGGGCTACCGGAGTGCGGCCGGTCCGATGGCACCTCCAGAGTTCCCTTTGCAGGTGGAAATCTGTGCCTACCTTCTAGCGCTTGTGTGTTGTGGTCCTCCCCTGCTGTGCTTACGGGATAGTCCCCACAACTGTTGTGTCTGTTTCTGAAGTTCCCTCACAACTCGATGATGATGTTCTTCTTCATCCCCCCAGATGATATGGCTAGGACGCACCCGTATGACCGGTAGGCTCGGAGCTCTTCCGGGACCCCAGAGTCGCCCCTCTCCAAATGTTGCCCCCTGTGTCTGCTTGGGTGATTTTGGGTGAGACAGCCCACCTAGAACTGACTGTCCTGCCGTAGGTTTGAAGTAAGGCCTGGAGTTCAATACTTCCTCGGCGTTTCCGGCCACCGGCTACGCGCCTCAGTAGGATGTTGCCTCGTCTTACAGCACGACTCCTACTGGTGTTTCTCCTTGTTGCGTTGATCTCGTTTCTCACTCAGCACAATAAACCTCGCTTCTTGTCCTTTCTTGGGGTACCGCCGCGATCAAGTGCAGGCGCGGTCCCGTAACGTTCTTTCTGTTCGCTAGGCTTCTGTCAGGATCCCACCCCTGACAAGGACCCCCCTGAATCTTCCCCTGCAACACCCTCTGCCACAGGATGTTGCCTGGTTCCAACCCAGTCAGCTTCTGTCTAACTTCCTATCTAACCCCCAGTTTTACCAGATTGTGAGGAGTGGCCTAATACATAGCACCCTTAGCTCAACCTGGAGGCCAGACTGTGAAATGTATTGGTTACTGTGATACCTGGTCAGGTGAACTCCTTCAGTGCCATCAGACGTACCATAGCCCCCCTTAGCGGCGGAGCATCAGTACTGCAACGACCAGGACTCTGGGGCGCTGCACTTACAGTCTATATAAAGGGTTAAATGTGAGTTGTGCTCTTTCATCTCTGGTCTTTGAAGCTAAATCTGCTGGTTGAAAAAAGCTAGGATGCTTTAGAGAAAATGTCTTATGCAGATGAGAGACTGGTATTTAATTAGATAGACACAATGTAGCTGATCAAATGGATTAGTGAGAAAAGTTTATAGCGTTGCAAAAGTGCATTATCTACCCAACTTATGTAATACACTGGACCGTGAGGGAAAAACGACAAGAGATTCATATTTTTGAGTCCCTTCTCAGTAATATGTAATTTATTAAAGAGGAGCTGTTATCTGTAAAGATAAAGCAGATTAATTCACAAGACCAGGTCTAGCTGTGGCCGCTGGAAGTGAGTTCTAGGAAGCGCCTCTTACTTAATGACGGCCGACCACATAGTACATGGTTGTTGGACCCGGTTCCTGCAAATCGATTCACACCATTTCTTGTCACTTGCAGAAAGTATTCACCCACTTTGGCATTTTTCATGTTTTGCTATCTCGCAACCTGAAATTTCACTGGATTTTTTGAAGGTTTGCATCAGTTCATATAAAGAACATGCCTACAACTGTGAACATTTAATCAAGCACAAAATCTCAAATACAGATACCATATTATAACAGAAAGGCCTCTTTCACACTTCCGTCTTTGTAGTCCCGTCGAGATACATCATTTTTTTAGAAAACAGGATCCTGCAAAAAAATATTCAGGATCCTGCATTTTTTCATAGACTTGAATTAGCAATGTATCGCGACGGATGACCACACGTTTCGTCCGTCGTGCACTGGATCCTGCGGAATTTGACAGCCCGTCTTTTCCAAAAAACGTTCCATGAAACGTTTTTTGTCTGCAGTGGAAAAACGTTCCCCGACGCCTCCTGAGGCAGTGTCCTATGGACCCTGGATCCTGCGCGCACACTGTGGAATGCAGGAATCAAGTGACGGATGCAGTTTTTACTTCTGAGCATGCCTCGAAGCATTCTCTCTCTCTCTCATCCCGGAAATTTCTCCATTGAAATTCAGGCAACAACGTGTGTAATGCATCCATCAAAACACTGGATGCATTACACAACAACGCATTACGACGCCCACCAGCAAACGGAAGTGTGAAACAGGCCAAAGAGACAGTCCCGGGGTCATCAGCCAGGACTAGAATGGATAGTATCCAATGGAGCTCCCAAGCATTTAACCACCATAAATTGGAGCATATAACCACAAGAAAAAAAGTATCAGAAAAAATAAATTTTTATTTCAAAATCAATTACGACACATAAAAAATATACATCACAGAGTAGTCATTTAAATACAGAGCAATTGATTACAGTTAAGGGTGCACCAAGATGCAAGGTGTTACCCTAGGAACAAAGACATAGAAAGAAAATTATCTCACAGGACCAAAAAGGCCCATGCTTAAATATACAATATAAAGTGACAGTACACTAAGTTCCATCCATGCTATACATTCCTAAATATGATGGGCCACATTATTAGTAAGTTCAAATGTCATCATAAAGATTATTATCGCTGGCCAGTGACCATATGGCTATTGCAGCCTAAATAACGAGGAAAACATGGGATCACCCATTAATTCTTACCCATATCAGCGTCCATGGGGATAAACACGCACCCCTATGTTTCGCAACAGCTTCCTCGGGGGCAGAGTGATAATAATGTCCCCGCTCTCTTCCTTAAATACTCCATTAATCATCACAATTAGCGGCGCATGTGACCGAACAGGCGGGCGCCGGAAATCTGCATCACCGGCGCCATCCTGGCGGTGCGGGTCACAGGGAAGTCCCTGATTGCATCATTGACCCGCACACGTCACTACCAGGTGCCGGACATGATGCTGCAGCCACTGCCCACGTCGGAAACATGCGCACCAGTGATGCCACTAAACTGCCAACTTCCTGTTAGTGCAAAATGGAGTTCACTACATATATCACCATATTATTTATGGGTATAAATGCCAGTATCAGTATTAGTTGCTGAACGGCAATAAGACCTATCAATATATAAAAACATATATATGCTTACGCATTACGGATATTATTATTATTATTATTATATAAAATGACAGTGCTAAAAGTGACAGTGCAAAAAGTTGTGAAAATAAAAAACTAAAAGTAAAGAAAAAAAATATATATAAAAAATTAAATTTAGAAAAGACATGTAATAAACACTAAGGCCGGCGTCACACTGGCATATTGCATCCGATGCGAGAGCATCGGATGCGATATGCTAATGACACTCGGCTCCTGCTCGCAGCAGAGCAGGAGCCGAGTGTCATGCGTCTGTGCTCCGATTCTCTCGCACAGGGAGGATCGGAGCACAGCTGCGGAGGAGACGGAGAAATTTATTTCTCCATCTCCTCCATTGCTGGGGTCCGCTTATAACGCACATCACTCGGATGATATCCAAGTGATGTGCGTTGTCTCACTCGCACCCATAGTTTTATATGGGTGCGAGTGAGCCGAGAGCATGCTGCGATTGTCTCGGACCGAGGAAAACGGCCGACAAAAAGTCGTGGGAGCTGCCCCATGATTGGTCCGAGTGCAATGCGATTTTTTATTGCATTGCACTCGGCCGTTTAAAACGCCAGTGTGACGCCGGCCTAAGGGTAAGTTCACACAGGCCGCTTTTGCTGCGTTTTTTTATGCCAATTTTCAGCTGCTTTTACCAGCACCCCTTACACTACATATATAAATATCAGGACCGCATATACAGGTTATGTAGCACAACTTATTTTATATGTGATATTTATATATGTAGTACAGATGTATGGGACCTATAGGATTACTGGCAAGTAAGGAGTGTCCACTAAGGACAGCTGTGCTGTCGGCATGGAGGCTATGTGGTGGTAATAGCTGAGCACAATGCACTATGCACTTTATTAGGTTGTATACACCACCACAACATCCCCATAGGGTTAATTATTGCGGTCCACTGTTGGGACAACTCTATATGTATTAGCAATTCATCCCTATATTTAGAACTCCAGTAATATAATAAGGGATAAATACTATCTAAATAGATGACCCATGCACCTGAATAACTTGTTGTATATTTTTCATATCACATGTGCTACATGAATAGGTATTATGCGGTGTACTTGCATATGTTGTCTCCACTGTTAGAATTATATTTTTAATCGCTTGACTTTTTGTTCTTTTAAAATATTTAATAAAAGTTTACCTGTTTATGGAATAACATGACACTGACTTCCGCTTTTGGTGTTTTTGGATTTTACCACCAGGATAGTAGTGAAACCAGAAGAGCGAGGCAGGTCTGTGATAAAATCCAAGGCTATGTGCTGCCATGGAGACAAAGGAACAGGTAACGGAAGAAGCACCAAAGGTAATTGTCTGGGAACCTTGACCTTGGTGCATGAGGGGCAAGAGGCAATGAAGTCAGTCACATCATGATGGAGAGAGGGCCATCAGTAAAATCGGGTAATGAGATCCAGAGTCTTTTTAACCCTGACATGACCAGAAATCTTACAGGAGTGTCCCCAACGTAAGACTTCTGTCCTATCAGCCTCAAGAACAAAGGTCTTTCCAGGCGGAGGAGAAATCATCTTCACGGGAGCCACCGTGATGATCTTGTCTGGAAAAATGATGTGAGAGGGTTATTCTTCAAAGTCTGAGGACCGAAGAGATTGTGATAAAGCGTCTGCCTTGATGTTCTTCTGCCCAGGACAGAAATGCAGCTCAAAGTCGAAGTGAGTGAAGAACAAGGACCACCTGGCCTGTCGGGGATTGAGCCTCTGGGCTGACTGAATGTAGGCCAGGTTCTTATGATCAGTAAAGATTGTAAACGGATGAACAGCTTCCTCCAACAAATAGCGCCACTCTTCCAACGCCATGGCTAACAGCTCTCGATCTCTGATGGAATAATTGCACTACACAGGAGAAAAAGCCTTAGAAACGAATCCACAAGAGACCAACTGACCAGAGGAGGATCTCTGAGATAACACTGCGCCAGCCTCAGTGGAAGAAGCGTCTACTTCCAGAACAAACGGTTTATCCGCCACGGGCCGGTGTAGCACTGGCACAGCCGCAAAAGCTTGTTTTAAGCTTAAAAAGGCACTCTCGGCCTCTGGGGACCAGGTGGCAGAGTTGACTCCCTTCTGAGTGAGAGTAGAAATAGGTTTGATTGTATACGAGAAATGCGGAATGAACTGTCAGTAGTTATTGGCGAATCTGAGGAAGCGTTGGATAGCCTTTACACCAACCGGATGTGGCCACTGGAGAATCGCAGACAACTTCTCTGGAACCAACTCCAATCCATACTAGGAAACAATATACCCCAAAAAGGGCAAAGAAGACTGCTCAAAGAGGCATTTCTCTATTTTAGCATACAGATAATACTCTCGCAGGTGTTGCAGGACTAGACGGACACTTTTTCTGTGAGAAGACAGATCCGGAGAGAAGACGAGTATGTCATCTAGGTAAACCACCACGCTGGAGTAAAGCAGATCTCGGAAGATGTCATTAACAAATTCTTGAAGTACTGCTGGAGCGTTGCACAAGCCAAAAGGCATGACGAGATATTCATAATGACCATCGCGGGTGTTAAAAGCAGTCTTCCACTCATCACCGGGACGGATGTGGATAAGGTTATAGGCTCCTCGTAGATCCAGCTTAGAGAAAATCCGAGCCCCTCTTAAGCGATCGAAGAGCTCAGGAATAAGTGGAAGAGGATACTTATTCTAAATCGTGATGTCGTTCAGACCTCTGTAATCAATGCAAGGCCGAAGAGAACCATCCTTCTTTACGAAGAAGAAACCAGCACCTGCAGGCGAAGAAGATTTACGCATGAAACCCTTGGCAAGGTTCTCCTGAACGTATTCAGACATGGCAGAAGTCTCAGCTGGAGATAGTGGATAAGTTTGACCCCTAGGCGGAGTGGTACCTGACCGTAGTTCAATTGGGCAGTCATAGGGTCGGTGTGGTGGAAGAGTCTCAGCCTCCTTTTTATCAAACACGTCAGAAAAGGACCAATAGGCGGACGGTAGACCCGCAGGACCGGAAGAGGGTTGGGAGATGGTAAGCGGACAGACTGACCCGAGACATCTCTCAAGACACGGATGAACCCAATGGAGAACCTCGCCAGAACGCCAGTCCTAGACGGTCTCGTTTGTCCGGAGCCAGGGAAGGCAAAGGAGCAACGGATGCGACAAGTTGGGAAGATCATAGAGAGCAATCCTTTCTTGATGTAGAGCCCCAATCTGCAGCAACACCTCTTCAGTGACCATGGAAATGGATTCTTGCAGGGGTTTACCGTCCACGGAGGCAATAATTCGAGGACACTTTAAGGAGACCACCGGAATCTGATATTTCTTCACCTCATTGAGCCGAATAAAGTTACCTGCCACGCTCGAATCCACATAGGCCAGTTCAGAACCACGTCTCTGACCCTGGATAATAAGAACGAAAAGAGTAAGGGGAGGAGAGGATTCACACACACCTATGGAGGCCGCTATTACCTGACCTAGGTGGAGGCATTTCCCGGCCTCTCAGGACATGAGCGCAGAAAATGGGACGTACCACCGCAGTATAAGCACAAGCCCTGTGCTAGCCTCTCCCTCTGGCGTTGCTCTGCCATCTTAGCTCGGTCCACCTGCATAGGTTCCGGAGAAGAACTGCCAGAAGGACCCAAAGACCAAGGACTGCGCGGTCTAAGAGCAGAAGAAGGGGAAGACCTAAGAGGTATCCTCCCTCTAGCGGCCTCCCTAGAGCGCTCTTGAAAGTGCAGATCAATGCACGTAGTGAGAGAAATGAGCTCCTCCAAAGTAGCCGGAGTATCCCGCCCTGGAATACTCGTCCTTAATCCTGCCAGACAAACCTTGCCAAAAGGTACCTACTAACGCCTCATTGTTCCACCCAAGTTCAGAGGAAAGAGTGCGAAAGCGAATGGCATATTGCCCAACAGTAAGAGTACCCTGATGGAGATTAAAAAGGGACTCCGTGGTAGAAGCGAGATGGCCAGGCTCGTCAAAAACCCTCCGAAAAGTGTCCAAAAAGGGTACAATACTGGTGACAATGGGGTCGTCTCGCTCCCAAAGAGGATTCACCCAGGAAAGAGCCTCTCCCTCCAAATGGGAAACAATAAAGGCCACCTTAGCCCTATCCGTGGGGTACTGCTGGGGCAATAATTCAAAGTGTAAGCGACACTGATTGAGAAATCCCCGGCATAATTTAGGATCATCGCCATAACAAGGCGGCTTACCCAGACGAGGCGAGGGTACTGGAGCGGAATCTGGAACCCAGGATGATGCCTGCGAAGACGCGGACTGCAAAGAAAGTAGACAATCGTCCACAGAGGCCATGTAGGACAATATGTGGGCCTGGGTATCACGATGCTGGACCAATTCCTGCTGGAGACTAAAAAGCTGGCAGGCATTCCTGGGATCAGCGGCCTGTAAGGCAGACAACCGGGAATCCATAGTCTTTATAAAAGACATGATGCGAGTCTGGTTCTCACGCAAGAAAACCAACTCTTTCTGTGCGGAGGCCCCGGCGGGGTCCATGGCCTGATTATACTGTTATGCCACGGAGGGCAGGTAGCTAGAGTGGATCCACTGGACAGTGATAATGACCCTTCCCTGAGCGAACGTGCAGCGCCCCAGAGTCCTGGTCGTTGCAGTACTGTGGCTCCGCCACTATGGGGAGCTATGGTGCGTCCGATGGCACTGAAGGAGTTCATCTGATCAGGTATCACAGACACCAATACATTTCACAGCCGGGCCTCCGGGGGGAGCTAAGGGTGCTATTCATTAGGCCACTCCCCACCATAGTGGGTAAACTGGGGGTCAGGCAGGAAGTTAGATGAGAAAGCTGACTGGGTTGGAACCAGGCATCACCTTGTGGCAGAGGGTGTTGTAGGGGAAGATACAGTAGGGTCTCTGTCAGGGGTGGGATCCTGACAGAGGCTTGGCAACGAGAACGAACGTAACGGGACCGTGCCTGCTCCGGGTAGCGGCGGTGCCCAAGAAAGGATTAGAAGAGAGATAGATTGTGCTGAGTGAGAAACGGGATCACGCAAAGGAGAAATACCAGTAGGAGTCGTGCTGTAAGACCGAAGCAACATCCTACTGAGGCGCACTACCGGTGGCCGGAACGCCGAGGGAGTAGAATAACATTCAGCTTCAAGCAATACTCCAAACAGCGGCAGGGCAGTCAGTCTCAGGCGGGCTGTCTAACTCAAATCACCTATGAAGTCTTGGGAGGCAATTGTGGGAGAGGGGCGTCTCTAGGGTCCCGGAAGAACTCCAGGCCTACCCGTCAAACGGGTGCCGTTCCTACCCGAACCTCAGGGAGGGACGGAGGATTAGCAGAACATCATCTAGTCGAGTTGTGAGGGAACATCAGAAACAGACACAACAGTTGTGGGGTACTTTCCGTAAGCACAGCAGGGAAGGACTACAACACATAGCGCTAGGGGGAAGGCACAGATTTCCTCCTGTGAAGAGAACTCTGGAAGTGTCATTGGACCGGCCGGACTTGCGCAGCCTGGTGAGCCGTATTCTGGATTGAGGACCCAGAGATCTTCAGTAAAGAGGTAAAGAGACTGCAACCTGGTGTCCTCATTATTTACCGCGACCTGCACCCCACAACTGCACCGTTACAACACCCCTTATTGCACCGGACGTCCCCCACTGACAGACAGGGCCACGGACCGGGTCTAGCCACCGTGACAACCCCAGAACTGAGACTCAGAGGCCCGGCTCCGGGTACCCCTCGGCCCTGCGGCGGTGTGGGGGCGCTCCAATTTGGCGTCACGAACAGGATCTACTTAAGCCTGAAGAATCAGGTCATGTGTGCCTTGGAACTGTGATTTACTGTGCTTGGACTGTACTTTATTGCAAAGACTGTGTGCTGCGCCACTTGCCGCCAAAATCCGCCGCCATTGCAGCGCTGAGGAGAGCGCCGGAAGAGAAGAGGGGCGTGGAGTGGGCGTAGGCTGTTATGACCCCAATGGCGAGGGTCTCAGAGGAACGTGGAAGTCTGCAGAATACAAAAATCCAGCTCATAGGGCAGTGGTAACTGGGTTGACCATATATCTACTCCTAACACCAACACTAGAAGTAGCCGGGGATCATTCCTACGTTGATTCTAGATGACACGCGCCAGCAGGAGAATCTAGCTACCCCTAGTAGAGGAAAACAAAGACCTTTCTTGCCTCCAGAGAAGGGGACCCCAAAGCTGGATAGAAGCCCCCCACAAATAATGACGGTGAGGTAAGAGGAAATGACAAACACAGAAATGAACCAGGTTTAGCACAGAGAGGCCCGCTTACTAATAGCAGAATAAAGAAAGGTAACTTATATGGTCAACAAAAACCCTATCAAAATCCACACTGGAAATTCAAGAACCCCCTAACCGTCTAACGGTCCGGGGGGAGAACACCAGCCCCCTAGAGCTTCCAGCAAAGGTCAGGATATAGAATTGCAACAAGCTGGACAAAAATACAAAACCAAAACAAATAGCAAAAAGCAAAAGGCAGACTTAGCTGATATAACTGGAACCAGGATCAGTAGACAAGAGCACAGCAGACTAGCTCTGATAACTACATTGCCAGGCATTGAACTGAAGGTCCAGGGAGCTTATATAGCAACACCCCTAACTAACGACCCAGGTGCGGATAAAAGGAATGACAGAAAAACCAGAGTCAAAAAACTAGTAACCACTAGAGGGAGCAAAAAGCAAATTCACAACAGTACCCCCCCCTTAGTGAGGGGTCACCGAACCCTCACCACGACCACCAGGGCGATCAGGATGAGCGGCATGAAAGGCATGAACTAAATCGGCCGCATGAACATCAGAGGCGACCACCCAGGAATTATCCTCCTGACCATAGCCCTTCCACTTGACCAGGTACTGAAGCCTCCGCCTGGAGAGGCGAGAATCCAAGATCTTCTCCACCACGTACTCCAACTCGCCCTCAACCAACACCGGAGCAGGAGGCTCAGCAGAAGGAACTACAGGCACAATGTACCGCCGCAACAAGGACCTATGAAATACATTGTGAATAGCAAACGACACAGGAAGATCCAGACGAAAAGATACAGGATTAAGGATTTCCAATATCTTGTAAGGCCCAATAAAACGAGGTTTAAATTTGGGAGAGGAGACCTTCATAGGAACAAAGCGGGAAGAAAGCCACACCAAATCCCCAACGCGTAGTCGGGGACCCACACCGCGGCGGCGGTTGGCAAAGCGCTGAGCCTTCTCCTGTGACAACTTCAAGTTGTCCACCACATGATTCCAGATCTGCTGCAACCTATCCACCACAGAATCCACCCCAGGACAGTCAGAAGGCTCCACATGACCCGAAGAAAAGCGAGGATGGAAACCAGAGTTGCAGAAAAAAGGCGAAACCAAGGTGGCGGAACTAGCCCGATTATTAAGGGCAAACTCAGCCAACGGCAAGAATGTCACCCAATCGTCCTGATCAGCAGAGACAAAACACCTCAAATAAGCCTCCAAAGTCTGATTGGTTCGCTCCGTCTGTCCATTAGTCTGAGGATGGAAAGCAGACGAAAACGACAAATCAATGCCCATCCTACTACAAAAGGATCGCCAGAACCTGGAAACGAACTGGGATCCTCTGTCTGACACAATATTCTCAGGGATGCCGTGCAAACGAACCACGTTCTGGAAAAACACAGGAACCAGATCGGAAGAGGAAGGCAGCTTAGGCAAAGGAACCAAATGGACCATCTTGGAGAAGCGATCACATATCACCCAGATAACGGACATGCCCTGAGATAGCGGAAGATCAGAAATGAAATCCATGGAGATATGTGTCCAAGGTCTCTTCGGGACAGGCAAGGGCAAGAGCAAACCGCTGGCACGAGAACAGCAAGGCTTAGCTCGAGCACAAGTCCCACAGGACTGCACAAATGACCGCACATCCCTTGACAAGGAAGGCCACCAAAAGGACCTGGCCACCAGATCTCTGGTGCCAAAAATTCCCGGGTGACCTGCCAACATCGAGGAATGAACCTCGGAAATGACTCTGCTGGTCCACTTATCCGGGACAAACAGTCTGTCAGGTGGACAAGACTCAGGCCTATCAGCCTGAAATCTCTGCAACACACGTCGCAGATCCGGAGAAATAGCTGACAAGATAACTCCATCTTTAAGAATACCAACAGGATCAGCGACTCCAGGAGCATCAGGCACAAAGCTCCTAGAAAGAGCATCGGCCTTCACATTCTTTGAACCTGGTAAATACGAGACAACAAAATCAAAGCGGGAGAAAAACAATGACCAGCGGGCCTGTCTCGGATTAAGGCGTTTAGCAGACTCGAGATACATCAGATTTTTGTGATCAGTCAAGACCACCACACGATGCTTAGCACCCTCGAGCCAATGACGCCACTCCTCAAATGCCCATTTCATGGCCAACAACTCCCGATTGCCCACATCATAATTTCGCTCGGCAGGCGAAAACTTCCTAGAGAAAAAGGCACAAGGTTTCATAACAGAGCAACCAGGGCCTCTCTGCGACAAAACGGCCCCTGCCCCAATCTCCGAAGCATCCACCTCAACCTGAAAGGGAAGTGAGACGTCAGGCTGGCACAAAACAGGCGCCGAAGTAAACCGGCGTTTCAACTCCTGGAAAGCCTCCACGGCAGCAGGAGCCCAGTTAGCTACATCGGAGCCCTTCTTGGTCATATCCGTCAAAGGTTTCACAATGCTAGAAAAATTAGCGATAAAACGACGGTAGAAGTTAGCGAAGCCCAAGAACTTCTGAAGACTCTTAACTGACGAGGGCTGAGTCCAATCAAGAATAGCTCGGACCTTGACTGGGTCCATCTCCACAGCAGAAGGGGAAAAAATGAACCCCAAAAAGGGAACCTTCTGTACACCAAAGAGACACTTTGAGCCCTTGACAAACAAAGAATTTTCACGCAAAATTTTAAAGACCAACCTGACCTGCTCCACATGCGAATCCCAATTATCAGAAAAAACCAAAATATCATCCAGATAAACAATCAAAAATTTATCCAGATACTTCCGGAAAATGTCATGCATAAAGGACTGAAAAACTGAAGGCGCATTGGAGAGCCCAAAAGGCATCACCAAGTACTCAAAATGACCTTCGGGCGTATTGAATGCGGTTTTCCATTCATCACCTTGCTTAATGCGCACAAGGTTGTACGCACCACGAAGGTCTATCTTGGTGAACCACTTGGCACCCTTAATCCGGGCAAACAAGTCAGACAACAGCGGTAAAGGATACTGAAATTTGACAGTGATCTTATTTAAAAGCCGATAATCAATACAAGGTCTCAAAGATCCGTCCTTTTTTGCCACAAAAAAGAATCCCGCACCAAGAGGGGAAGAAGACGGACGAATATGTCCTTTTTCCAGAGACTCCTTGATATATGAACGCATAGCGGTATGTTCAGGTACCGATAGATTAAACAGTCTTCCCTTAGGAAATTTACTGCCTGGGATCAAATCTATAGCACAGTCACAGTCCCTATGAGGAGGCAGTGCACTGGACTCAGACTCACTGAAGACATCCTGATAATCAGACAAATACTCCGGAACTTCCGCAGGCGTAGAAGAAGCAATAGACACAGGCAGGGAATCCTCATGAATACCACGACAGCCCCAACTTGAGACTGACATAGCCTTCCAGTCCAGGACTGGATTATGGGTCTGTAACCATGGCAGCCCTAAAACGACCAAATCATGCATTTTATGTAAAACCAGGAAACGTATCACCTCGCGGTGTTCAGGAGTCATGCACATGGTAACCTGAGTCCAATACTGCGGTTTATTTGCTGCCAATGGTGTAGCATCAATACCCCTAAGAGGAATAGGATTTTCTAATGGTTCAAGAGTAAATCCACAGCGCTTAGCAAATGAGAGATCCATGAGACTCAGGGCAGCACCTGAATCTACAAACGCCATGACAGGATAAGATGACAGTGAGCAAATCAAAGTTACAGACAGAATAAATTTAGGTTGCAAATTACCAACGGTGACAGGACTAACAACCTTAGATATACGTTTAGAGCATGCTGAGATAACATGTGTAGAATCACCACAGTAGTAGCACAAGCCATTCCGGCGTCTATGAATTTTCCGCTCATTTCTAGTCAGGATTCTATCACATTGCATTAAATCAGGTGTCTGTTCAGACAACACCATGAGGGAATTTGCGGTTTTTCTATCACATTGCACCGAATTAGGTGTCTGTTCAGACAACACCATGAGGGAATTTGCGGTTTTGCGCTCCCGCAACCGCCGGTCAATTTGAATAGCCAGTGCCATAGTATCATTCAGACCTGTGGGAATGGGAAAACCCACCATAACATTCTTAATGGCTTCAGAAAGGCCATTTCTAAAATTAGCGGCCAGTGCACACTCGTTCCAATGTGTCAGCTCGGACCATTTCCGAAATTTTTGGCAATACACTTCAGCCTCGTCCTGCCCCTGAGACATAGCCAGCAAGGCCTTTTCTGCCTGAATCTCAAGATTGGGTTCCTCATAAAGTAAACCGAGCGCCAGAAAAAACGCATCAAGATCAGCCAATGCCGGATCTCCTGGCGCCAGCGAAAAAGCCCAATCCTGAGGGTCGCCCCGTAAGAACGAAATAACAATTTTTACTTGCTGAGCAGAATCTCCTGATGAACAGGGTCTCAGGGACAAAAACAATTTACAATTATTCACGAAATTCCTAAACTTAAACCTGTCTCCGGAAAACAGTTCAGGAATCGGTATTTTAGGTTCTGACCTAGGATTTCTGATAACATAGTCTTGTATGCCCTGCACACGAGTAGCCAGCTGGTCCACACTTGTAATCAAGGTCTGGACATTCATGTCTGCAGCAAGCATAGCCACTCTGAGGTAAAGGGGAAGAAGAAGAAGAAAAAAAAAAAAAAAAAAAAAACTCAGAATCTTCTTTCTTATAATCCCTCTTCTGCAATGCATTAAACATTTAATACTGTCCTGGCAAACTGTTATGACCCCAATGGCGAGGGTCTCAGAGGAACGTGGAAGTCTGCAGAATACAAAAATCCAGCTCATAGGGCAGTGGTAACTGGGTTGACCATATATCTACTCCTAACACCAACACTAGAAGTAGCCGGGGATCATTCCTACGTTGATTCTAGATGACACGCGCCAGCAGGAGAATCTAGCTACCCCTAGTAGAGGAAAACAAAGACCTTTCTTGCCTCCAGAGAAGGGGACCCCAAAGCTGGATAGAAGCCCCCCACAAATAATGACGGTGAGGTAAGAGGAAATGACAAACACAGAAATGAACCAGGTTTAGCACAGAGAGGCCCGCTTACTAATAGCAGAATAAAGAAAGGTAACTTATATGGTCAACAAAAACCCTATCAAAATCCACACTGGAAATTCAAGAACCCCCGAACCGTCTAACGGTCCGGGGGGAGAACACCAGCCCCCTAGAGCTTCCAGCAAAGGTCAGGATATAGAATTGCAACAAGCTGGACAAAAATACAAAACCAAAACAAATAGCAAAAAGCAAAAGGCAGACTTAGCTGATATAACTGGAACCAGGATCAGTAGACAAGAGCACAGCAGACTAGCTCTGATAACTACGTTGCCAGGCATTGAACTGAAGGTCCAGGGAGCTTATATAGCAACACCCCTAACTAACGACCCAGGTGCGGATAAAAGGAATGACAGAAAAACCAGAGTCAAAAAACTAGTAACCACTAGAGGGAGCAAAAAGCAAATTCACAACAGTAGGCAAGCTGGAGAGCGCGAAAAACAATGGCCACCCAGTCTAAATATTTCTGCACGGTGAGGACGTGTCCGTCAGCGGCAGAGATCCGCCTCCTAATCCTCAATGGAGGGCGAAGACCGAGAAAACGACACCGCCCACGAAGGAGAGAGCGGGAAAGAGACCCGGAAGCGACCCACGTGGAGGACGCCATGGCCAGCAGCTCTGAACCCGACAGTGGGGTTGAAGTGGAAACCTCCCCCGACTACCCGGATGAGCACCGCAGCCCGTCTTCCGTGGACAACACCAGATTCCTGAGGGCCGAGATAGAGGACTTATTCAACCAACTTCTCCAACTGAATGTGGGGGTCCAGGCTCCGCGCTTAGTGGTGCCGGCAGAGAGTTCCCGGACATCGGAGACCTCACCGGAGGAACCAGCGGGACCTGTCGCGGAAAGTGAACTCGCACCGGTTGCTGAGTCCGCCGATCCTGCCCCGCTAGCAGAGGGTGTGTTAGTGGGCCCCGTTGCAGCGCCCCCTTCCCCTGGGACTCATAAGCTCCAACGTCTGTTGCCCTGGGAGGAAGCTACGGGCATGGAACATCGTATGAAGGCCCCGATCACACCAATCACCCTGTCCTGCGAGACCCGTGTGGAGCGCACGGTATACCGCTGGGTGAACCCCGGACCCAACCTCATGGGATTCCCCGGGGTGGAGACGCGGGAAGGGGAGATGGTGCAGGCCCTGAGCTGGGACACATACCAGGCCCAGCTGGAACAGCAATGGAAGGAAGAGGACGAGGCGTACCGGGCTGGGATGGAGGCTTTTCATCAGAAGGACCTGGCAGTAAAGGATCGGGCCCGCAAGGACCCCACCGCTCACCAGGCCCCGCGCAGGCAGGGCATCATCACCACCTTTAAGCTCCGAGGAGGCTGGGGCTTTATTAAGGAACCGGGGTTATACGCGGAGGTCTTTGTTAACCGCCGGGACGTTGAGTCGCATCTCAGGGAGGGCCACCCCGATCGAGACCTCTACCCAGGAGACAGTGTCATCTACACCAGACATTTTGGGGAGAAGGGGTGGTTCGCTCTGAATGTGCGCAAGAAGAGGTTAATGGAACCCCCGCCCAAGGTGCTGGAAAAACCGGCCCCTGTAGCCAAAGTGTCCCCGTGTGACCGGTCGGTGGCCACCTTGGTCACCCCACCTGTACATTAACGGAAACTGTGACCTGCAGTCTGGCCACCACCACCACCACTGTGGTGGCCAAGGAGGCGCCTCCTCGAGTGACCGGTGTTCCTGCTGTGCCAGCACAGAGAGAAGTGGGGACACAGACCTTTATTACCGCACACGACCTGGTTGTGCAACAGACCCGAACCCATGGGGTGTACCTGGCAGCGGGAGTGGACCTGGAACCTGGGCTGCAGGGGTTCACCCGCCAGGTGGCGCCTCGTGGGGGATTCTGAAAAAGAGTAAGCATGAATGCTTTAAGAAAGTGTAAATAGTTCTTCTTTTAACTGTTTGTTTACTGTTGCTGCTAAACCCGTTCAGGGTTAATTCCTTATGGATCCCTTTGTTGACCCGGGATCCTTGCTGTTTTGTTTATTTTTTCTAAGTTTTTGCACAAGTCTTAAAAAACTGCCGCAATCATGAACAGTGCATGATACAAACTTCTTGTACATAGTTCTCACCTTCTTAAGGGTGTTTCCTACTGGTTTTACTTAGAAAGAGACTCTTTGCGAAGATACCGCACCGGAGCCTTTGCTGAGTATGGACTGGTAGCTAGAGAACAAATGCTACCTCCTGAAGATTTGGTCCCTTCTTAAAGGGGACATCCACGTGTATATTTGAAGAATCGTATTGCTTTAAGATTGATGGATAGCAATAATGTCTTGATGAGTGAAAGTGATGATAATTCTTACATGTAAAAGTTATATGTATTTGATTGGTTAAATGTAGAGAAATGCAGATAATGTTTCCAGAAAGAAAATAGTAATGAAGATTGATGTTATAAGGGGATAGTTGAGAATGTTGATAAGAAACTAGGGATAGAAGGTAAACCCTGAGTCCTCCATAGTAAGTTAGTTATTGTAAAAAAAGAGTTAATAATGTGTTACAGAAGACAGAAAGTGAACCCGTAGGGGTTGGGTAGTGAGTCCTCCTAGGAGCCATACGTAGATGGCTCAGTGCTTCTAAAACTGAAAGTAATGTTATGATCTATACTGTGTATAGAAGTTGAAAAGGCAGTAGGCCCTGGCTGAACGGGGCGGTCCTGTAACAGAAAGGAGAGGCAGTAGGTCTGGTGCCGATAGGACAGGCGGTCCTGCAGATTCAAAGAAGGAGAATGAAAAAAAAGTTAATTTACCTTATAATGTGATTATAGGAAGGTCTTTGGTGGATACAGAGTGTATGTCCTTAAAGGCAATGTTAAAGTATTGTTCAGCAATTTTTGCACTTAGTAGAATACCCGGTTGGGTAACAGGAGTTATTTATAGCCTGTAATTTATAATGTTTAATGTTTAACCATGTTTTGTAACGTTCAAGTATTCTCACCTCCCATAAAGGGAAGCTTGTTCAAGTATACGTATTGTTATTTGCACTCAACAAAAATTGTATGTCTTTTTGCTAAACTTGTATTGTTGTTTTCTTCTCAGTCCCGGAGTACTGTGTTTAACCAGGGGGGAGTGCAGCGCCCCAGAGTCCTGGTCGCTGCAGTACTGTGGCTCCGCCACTATGGGGAGCTATGGTGCGTCCGATGGCACTGAAGGAGTTCATCTGATCAGGTATCACAGACACCAATACATTTCACAGCCGGGCCTCCGGGGGGAGCTAAGGGTTCTATTCACTAGGCCACTCCCCACCATAGTGGGTAAACTGGGGGTCAGGCAGGAAGTTAGATGAGAAAGCTGACTGGGTTGGAACCAGGCAACACCTTGTGGCAGAGGGTGTTGTAGGGGAAGATACAGTAGGGTCTCTGTCAGGGGTGGGATCCTGACAGAGGCTTGGCAACGAGAACAAACGTAACGGGACCGTGCCTGCTCCGGGTAGCGGCGGTGCCCAAGAAAGGATTAGAAGAGAGATAGATTGTGCTGAGTGAGAAACGGGATCACGCAAAGGAGAAATACCAGTAGGAGTCGTGCTGTAAGACCGAAGCAACATCCTACTGAGGCGCACTACCGGTGGCCGGAACGCCGAGGGAGTAGAATAACATTCAGCTTCAAGCAATACTCCAAACAGCGGCAGGGCAGTCAGTCTCAGGCGGGCTGTCTAACTCAAATCACCTATGAAGTCTTGGGAGGCAATTGTGGGAGAGGGGCGTCTCTAGGGTCCCGGAAGAACTCCAGGCCTACCCGTCAAACGGGTGCCGTTCCTACCCGAACCTCAGGGAGGGACGGAGGATTAGCAGAACATCATCTAGTCGAGTTGTGAGGGAACATCAGAAACAGACACAACAGTTGTGGGGTACTTTCCGTAAGCACAGCAGGGAAGGACTACAACACATAGCGCTAGGGGGAAGGCACAGATTTCCTCCTGTGAAGAGAACTCTGGAAGTGTCATTGGACCGGCCGGACTTGCGCAGCCTGGTGAGCCGTATTCTGGATTGAGGACCCAGAGATCTTCAGTAAAGAGGTAAAGAGACTGCAACCTGGTGTCCTCATTATTTACCGCGACCTGCACCCCACAACTGCACCGTTACAACACCCCTTATTGCACCGGACGTCCCCCACTGACAGACAGGGCCACGGACCGGGTCTAGCCACCGTGACAACCCCAGAACTGAGACTCAGAGGCCCGGCTCCGGGTACCCCTCGGCCCTGCGGCGGTGTGGGGGCGCTCCAAATGCACCAGATTATTCCAACCCCTATACAGGGATTGTTTGGAAGCAAGCTTAGGGACCTCTAAAACCACAGACACCAGGACCAGGGGTCAGCTCAGAGGAACAAGCTACATGGAAGACGAAGAGGGTAGGAGAGACAAAGAACAGAACAGGAAAAAATAAGGAGAAATGGTGGATAAAAGAACCGGAAGGAGAGAGGTAACTGACTGGGTAGAATGGAGTAGAAGGGGATGGCAGGATTGGTGGGAGACTGAAAACAGGAACAAGGGAAACACGGAGCAGGAACGGAGACTGAAAGGGAAAAGAGAACAATAATTATTAGCTAGCTGAGCAGGCAGGAGCGAGCGACAGCAAGGCGGCCAAACTATAGCAGGAAGAACGCAATAATCAGGCACCTCCACAGAGGGAGGACGGCCTGAAATACCTGGAACCTGTCTGCGATTGGACAAGGAATACTGCCGGGTTAGGTCACTCTGAGGCACAAAGGAGACAAGGACGTGCGCGGCCGGGTCCTAGAGCGCCTGCGCAAGTCACAGGAGCGTGTGACCAACGGTGGAGGAGGAGTGCGCCGAAGCGCCCGTGCAGAAACCCGACGGGGGGCACGGGCCGAGAAGTGAGGGAGCGAGGAAGTAGCGGCGCGAGCAGCGGAGGACCCAGCGCTGGCGAGCAGGGAGCGTGGAGCGGTAACATCACATGTGAAAAAGCAATAATTTTCTTCCCAATACAGATCATTAAATGCTGTCAAAATAGAAGACGTATCCTTAAGGTACCCTGGAATTCTGACAACCAAAGGATACAAATGACTATCAACCCATGAACACAGATTTATGGCAAGAGATTCATTTAACAAACACAGACAAATTATTGAAATAGTCACACGTGTTAGTTTGCTGATCCAAAATGTTGAGATCTTTTTCTACCAATGCCTGAAATAAATCCAGGGCTTGTACTCTGGATTGCAAGGGACAATATGACGAATTTTGAGGAATTACAGGAACATCAATATCACGTATAGCATCCGGATTACATGTAGGATTCTGCAGAGACAACAAAAGTTGTGATAGTTTTTTGTTCCTGAAAGGAAAAAGCAGCAGAATTCTCAATAGTCATACGGCGTTGATCAAATTATGATTGTGCACCAATATCGTCAGTGAAAAAATGTCTTTTAACTGTCAATAATTTTGTAAATCTGTTTACGTCTTTTATAGTCTGGAATGAATTAAATTTCTTGGTAGGCACAAAACTGAGTCCCTTTTCCAAAACTCCCAATTGAGCCTGAGACAGAACAATAGGTGTCAAAGCCACAACACTGGAAATGGATTCTAAGGGTATGTGCACACGTTGCGGATTTTGCTGCGGATCCGCAGCGGATTGGCCGCTGCGGATTCCCAGCAGTTTTCCCTGAGTTTACAGTACAATGTAAACCTATGGAAAACAAAATCCGCAGTGCACATGCTGCGGAAAAAAATGCGCGGAAACGATGCGTTGTTTATTCCGCAGCATGTCAATTCTTTGTGCGGATTCCAAACGGTTTACACCTGCTCCATAATAGGAATCCGCAGGTGTAAAACGGTTGGTGGAATCCACACAAAATCCGCAAAAAAAACACGGTAAATCTGCAGTAATTCCGCAGGTAATCCGCAGGGCGGTTTACCTGCGGATTTAACAAAATCAGTCTGGAAGAATCCGCACCACTTTCCACAGCGTGTGCACGTGGCGGGTTCCCTGAAAAATGCGCAAACGGAAAATTGCCCACATGGAAATTTGCCCACATGGAAAATTGCCAATTGCAGCATCACAAAGTTTAAGATCTATGATATTTGAGGTGCAAGGTGAGGATGTTCACATTATATGTGATCAACTTGTGATTTACAGTTGACCTAGTGCAAAACTGCAAAAATGCTGAAGATCTGTGGTTCGTAGCAGTCTGTCATTATCAGCAATAGATAGATCTAGTCTGCTCTCATCTCTCACTGACTCTGCCTTACTATTCCCACCAGTCCAGAACAGCAGCACATGCAGAACCAGCAGCAGTGTGATCTAGAGGAGCCATCACTGCTATCAGGACTCACAAAAGAATCACTGTATTATCTGTGGAGTTACATGGGACTGCAGGTCACATCTAATACAATATCATCTCAGTGGGAGCCCACCAAAAGCAGGGTGCTGCTGGCAGAGATAGATGGTCCTGGAAGCCCAGAAGGCCCTGCAGAAAGGTGCGATTCTGTCAGAATCTGTCAGAGGAGCCGGAAGTGCAATAGCAGCGCCGCTCTCCCATTGATTTCAGTGAATCTGGCGCCTGCACTTCCTCCCCTGTCCACTTATGACTGCCAAGATTAACAGTGAACAATCCTAACTAGTTATGTATCATACACATATACTGCAGGTGCAGGCAGGCATAGGATAGAAGGAAATGCAGAAGTGGATTTGAATAAGGGTCTCTAGGCCCAGACACACCAAAATGAGAGTGGAATAAGGGTCTCTAGGCCCATACACACCACACTGAGAGTGGAATAAAGGTCTCTAGGCCCATAGACACCACACTGAGAGTGTAATTAGGGTCTCTAGGCCCACACACACCACACAGAGTGGAATAAGGGTCTCTAGGCCCACACACACCACACAAAGTGGAATAAGAGTCTCTAGGCCCAGACACACCACACCAAGTGGAATAAGGGTCTCTAGACACAGACACACCAGAGTAGAATAAAGGTCTCTAGGCCCAGACACACACCACACTGAGAGTGGAATAAGGGTCTCTAGGCCCAGACACACCATACTGAGAGTGAATAAGGGTCTCTAGACCCAGACACGCCAGACAGAGTGGAATAAGGGTCTCTAGGCCCAGACACACCACACTGAGAGTGGAATACGGGTCTGTAGGCCCACACACACCACACTGAGAGTGGAATAAGGGTCTCTAGGCCCAGACACACCACAATGAGAGTGGAATAAGGGTCTCTAGGCCCATACACACCACACTGAGAGTGGAATAAGGGTCTCTAGGCCCATAGACACCACACTGAGAGTGTAATTAGGGTCTCTAGGCCCACACACACCACACAGAGTGGAATAAGGGTCTCTAGGCCCACACACACCACACAAAGTGGAATAAGAGTCTCTAGGCCCAGACACACCACACCAAGTGGAATAAGGGTCTCTAGGCCCAGACACACCACACAGAGTGGAATAAGGGTCTCTAGACCCAGACACACCAGAGTAGAATAAAGGTCTCTAGGCCCAGACACACACCACACTGAGAGTGGAATAAGGGTCTCTAGGCCCAGACACACCATACTGAGAGTGAATAAAGGTCTCTAGGCCCAGACACACCACACAGAGTGGAATAAGGGTCTCTAGGCCCAGACACACCACACTGAGAGTGGAATACGGGTCTGTAGGCCCACACACTCCACACTGAGAGTGGAATAAGGGTCTCTAGGCCCAGACACACCACACAGAGTGGAATAAGGGTCTCTAGGCCCAGACACACCACACAGAGTGGAATAAGGGTCACTAGGCCCAGACACAACGCACAGAGTGCAAAAAGGGTCTCTAGGCCCAGACACACCACACTAAGAGTGGAATAAGGGTCTCTAGACCCAGACACACCACACAGAGTGCAATAAAGGTCTCTAGGCCCAGACACACCATACTGAGAGTGAATAAGGATCTCTAGGCCCAGACACATCACTGTTGTGAATTCTGTTCTCGAACTCCCTCCGGTGGTTATGAATGGTACTTCGGTGAGTTCTGTCCACGGACTCCCTCTGGTGGCTGTGAGTGGAGCTGCTGGTTCTGAGGTTCTTTCCTCAGCTGACCTCCTTTAGTCCTAGGCTGGCTGCTCTATTTAACTCCACTTAGATTGTTACTTGATGCCAGCTGTCAATGTCCTAGTACTGGTTCAGTTATCTCTTTGATCTTTCAGATGACCTGTCTACTCCAGCAAAAGCTAAGTCCCTGCTAGCTTATTTGTTTACCACTGTTTTCTTGTCCAGCTTGCTATCATGATTCTGCCTTGCTAGCTGGAAGCTCTGGGATGCAGAGTGGCACCTCCACGCCGTGAGTCAGTGTGGGGTCTCTTTTGCACACTCTGCGTGGTTTTTTGGTAGTTTTTTATGCTGACCGCAAAGATACCTTTTCTATCCTCAAGTCTGTTTAGTTAAGTCTGGCCTCCTTTGCTGAAACCTATTTCATTCCTGTGTTTGTGACTTCCATCTTAACTCACAGTCAATATGTGTGGGGGGCTGCCTTTCTCTTTGGGGGAATTTCTCTGAGGCAAGTTAGGCCTTATTTTCTATCTTTAGGGGTAGTTAGCTCTTAGGCTGTGAAGAGGCATCTAGGCAGAGTCAGGTACGCTCCACGGCTATTTCTAGTTGTTGCGATAGGATTAGGGGTTGCGGTTAGCAGAGCTCCCACTTCCCAGAGCTTGTCCTGTATTACTAGTTTGCTCATCAGGTCATTCCTAGTGCTCCTAACCACCAGGTCATCATAACAGTACAGCTGGCCAGTAAAGTGTTAATGCATCTCAATAGAGGGATAAAGGAAGTTCTGAGACCTTTTTTTTTTTTTTCTGCAGCGTGTTTTTTTTTTCTTTTCCCCTAAATCTCTGGGTGGTTCAGGACACAGGTGTAGATATGGACATTCAAGGTCTGTCCTCTTGTGTGGATCAACTCACTGCAAGGGTACAAGGCATTCAAGATTATGTAGTTCAGAACCCGATGTTAGAACCCAGAATTCCAATTCCTGATTTGTTTTCTGGGGATAGATCTAAGTTCCTGAATTTCAAAAATAATTGTAGACTGTTTTTTGCTTTGAAACCCCGCTCCTCTGGTGACCCCATTCAGCAAGTAAAAATCATTATTTCTTTGCTACGTGGTGACCCTCAAGACTGGGCATTTTCCCTTGCGCCAGGAGATCCTGCATTGCGTAATGTAGATGCGTTTTTTCTGGCGCTTGGGTTGCTTTATGATGAACCAGATTCAGTGGATCAGGCAGAGAAAATCTTGCTGACTTTGTGTCAGGGTCAGGATGAAGCGGAGGTATATTGTCAAAAGTTTAGAAAGTGGTCTGTGCTTACTCAATGGAATGAGTGTGCCCTGGCGGCAATTTTCAGAAAGGGTCTTTCTGAAGCCCTTAAGGATGTTATGGTGGGATTCCCCACGCCTGCTGGTCTGAATGAGTCTATGTCCTTGGCCATTCAGATTGATCTACGCTTACGTGAGCGCAAAACTGTGCACCATTTGGTGGTATCTTCTGAGCAGAGGCCTGAGCCTATGCAATGTGATAGGACCTTGACCAGAGCTGAACGGCAAGAATACAGACATCAGAATGGGCTGTGTTTTTACTGTGGTGACTCCACTCATGCTATCTCTGATTGTCCTAAACGCACTAAGCGGTTCGCTAGGTTTGCCACCATTGGTACGGTACAGCCAAAATTGCTTTTGTCTGTTACTCTGATTTGCTCTTTGTCATCCTATTCTGTTATGGCATTTGTATTTTCAGGCGCTGCCCTGAATTTGATGGACTTGGAGTTTGCCAGGCGCTGTGGTTTTTTCTTGGAGCCTTTACAGTATCCTTTTCCATTGAGAGGAATTGATGCTACGCCTTTGGCCAAGAATAAGCCTCAGTACAGGACTCAATTGACCATGTGCATGGCTCCTGCACATCAGGAGGATGTTCGCTTTTTGGTGTTGCATAATCTGCATGATGTGGTCGTTTTGGGTTTGCCATGGCTACAGGTCCATAATCCAGTATTGGATTGGAAATCAATGTCTGTATCTAGTTGGGGTTGTCAATGGGTACATGGGGATGTCCCATTGTTGTCAATTTCATCTTCCCATCCTTCTGAAGTTCCTGAGTTCTTGTCAGATTACCGGGATGTATTTGATGAGCCCAAATCCAGTGCCCTACCTCCTCATATGGATTGTGATTGTGCTATTAATTTGATTCCTGGTAGTAAGTTTCCGAAGGGCCGACTGTTCAATTTATCTGTGCCAGAACACGCCGCTATGCGGAGTTATGTAAAGGAGGTCCTTGGAGAAAGGGCATATTCGCCCGTCGTCGTCACCGTTGGGAGCAGGGTTCTTTTTTGTGGCCAAGAAGGATGGTTCTCTGAGACCTTGTATAGATTACCGCCTTCTCAATAAAATTACCGTCAAATTTCAGTACCCTTTGCCGCTACTGTCTGATTTGTTTGCTCGGATTAAGGGGGCTAGCTGGTTCACTACGATAGATCTTCGAGGGGCGTATAATCTTGTGCGTATTAAACAGGGCGACGAATGGAAAATAGCATTTAATACGCCCGAGGGCCATTTTGAGTACCTAGTGATGCCATTCGGGCTTTCTAATGCTCCATCTGTGTTTCAGTCCTTTATGCATGACATCTTCCGAAAGTACCTGGATCGATTCATGATTGTATATTTGGATGATATTTTGGTCTTTTCGGACGATTGGGAGTCTCATGTGAAGCAGGTCAGAATGGTGTTCCAGGTCCTTCGTGCTAATTCCTTGTTTGTGAAGGGGTCTAAATGCCTCTTTGGAGTTAAGAAGGTTTCATTTTTGGGCTTCATTTTTCCCCTTCTACTATCGAGATGGATCCTGTTTAAGTTCAGGCCATTTATGATTGGACTCAGCCTACTTCTGTGAAGAGCCTTCAGAAATTCCTGGGCTTTGCTAATTTTTACCGTCGCTTCATCGCTAATTTTTACCGTCGCTTCATCGCTAATTTTTCTAGTGTTGTTAAACCATTGACTGATTTAACCAAGAAAGGTGCGGATGTGGTCAATTGGTCCTCTTCGGCCATTGAGGCTTTTCAGGAGTTGAAGCGTCGTTTTTCTTCTGCCCCTGTGTTGTGTCAGCCAGATGTTTCGCTCCCGTTTCAGGTCGAGGTGGATGCTTCTGAGATTGGAGCAGGGGCTGTTCTATCTCAAAGAAGTTCTGATGGCCCGGTGATGAAGCCATGTGCTTTCTTTTCTAGAAAGTTTTCGCCTGCTGAGCGCAATTATGATGTGGGCAATCGAGAGTTGTTGGCTATGAAGTGGGCGTTCGAGGAGTGGCGACATTGGCTTGAAGGAGCCAAGCATCGCGTGGTGGTCTTGAAGGATCACAAGAATCTGACTTATCTCGAGTCTGCCAAGCGGTTGAATCCTAGACAGGCTCGATGGTCGCTGTTTTTCTCCCGCTTCGATTTTGTGGTTTCGTACCTCCCGGGTTCTAGGAATGTGAAGGCTGATGCCCTTTCAAGGAGTTTTGTGCCTGATGCTCCGGGAGTTCCTGAGCCGGCTGGTATTCTCAAAGAGGGAGTAATTTTGTCTGCCATCTCCCCTGATTTGCGGCGGGTGCTGCAGGAGTTTCAGGCTGATAGACCTGACCGTTGCCCAGCCGAGAAACTGTTTGTCCCTGATAGATGGACTAGTAGAGTTATCTCTGAGGTTCATTGTTCGGTGTTGGCTGGTCATCCTGGAATCTTTGGTACCAGGGATTTGGTCGCTAGATCCTTTTGGTGGCCTTCCTTGTCACGGGATGTGCGTTCTTTTGTGCAGTCCTGTGGGACTTGTGCTCGGGCTAAGCCCTGCTGTTCTCGTTCCAGTGGGTTGCTTTTGCCCTTGCCGGTCCCGAAAAGGCCCTGGACGCATATTTCCATGGATTTTATTTCAGATCTCCCTGTCTCTCAAAGGATGTCGGTTATCTGGGTGGTTTGTGATCGCTTCTCTAAGATGGTCCATTTGGTACCTTTGCCTAAATTGCCTTCCTCCTCTGATTTGGTTCCATTGTTTTTCCAGCACGTGGTTCGTTTACATGGCATTCCGGAGAACATTGTGTCGGACAGAGGTTCCCAGTTTGTTTCGAGGTTTTGGCAGTCCTTTTGTGCTAAGATGGGCATTGATTTGTCTTTTTCTTCAGCTTTCCATCCTCAGACAAATGGCCAAACCGAACGAACCAATCAGACTTTGGAGACATATCTGAGATGCTTTGTTTCTGCTGATCAGGATGATTGGGTGTCCTTCTTGCCTTTGGCTGAGTTCGCCCTTAATAATCGGGCCAGCTCGGCCACTTTGGTTTCGCCTTTTTTCTATAATTCTGGATTCCACCCTCGTTTTTCTTCAGGACAGGTTGAGCCTTCGGACTGTCCTGGTGTGGATTCTGTGGTGGACAGGTTGCAGCAGATTTGGACTCACGTGGTGGACAATTTGACATTGTCCCAGGAGAAGGCTCAACGTTTCGCTAACCGCCGTCGCTGTGTTGGTCCCCGACTTCGTGTTGGGGATTTGGTTTGGTTATCGTCTCGTTATGTTCCTATGAAGGTTTCGTCTCCTAAGTTTAAGCCTCGTTTCATTGGTCCTTATAAGATTTCTGAAATTTTTAATCCTGTGTCATTTCGTTTGGACCTTCCAGTTTCTTTCGCCATCCATAATGTGTTCCATAGGTCGTTATTGAGGAGATATGTGGCTCCTATGGTTCCTTCCGTCGACCCTTCTGCCCCGGTGTTGGTTGAGGGGGAGTTGGAGTATGTGGTGGAGAAGATTTTAGATTCTCGTATTTCGAGATGGAAACTTCAGTACCTAGTCAAGTGGAAAGGTTATGGTCAGGAGGATAATTCCTGGGTGGTTGCCTCTGATGTTCATGCTGCCGATCTTGTTCGTGCCTTTCATTTGGCTCGTCCTGATCGGCCTGGGGGCTCTGGTGAGGGTTCGGTGACCCCTCCTCAAGGGGGGGGGTACTGTTGTGAATTCTGTTCTCGAACTCCCTCCGGTGGTTATGAATGGTACTTCGGCGAGTTCTGTCCATGGACTCCCTCTGGTGGCTGTGAGTGGATCTGCTGGTTCTGAGGTTCTTTCCTCAGCTGACCTCGTTTAGTCCTAGGCTGGCTGCTCTATTTAACTCCACTTAGATCGTTACTTGATGCCAGCTGTCAATGTCCTAGTACTGGTTCAGTTCTTTCTTGGATCTTTCAGATGACCTGTCTACTCCAGCAAAAGCTAAGTCCCTGCTAGCTTATTTGTTTACCTGTTGTGAATTTACCTTTTTGGCTCCCTCTAGTGGTTACTAGTGATTTGACTCTGGGAATGTCTGCCATCCCTTGTATGCTCACCTGGGTCGTTAGGTCAGGGGTGTTGCTATATAAGCTCCCTGGACCTTCAGTTCAATGCCTGGCAACGTTGTAATCAAAGCTAATCTGTTGTGCTCTTGTCTACTGATCCTGGTTCCTGCTAGATTAAGCTAAGTCTGCTTTCTTGCTTTTTGCTATTTGTTTTTGTTTGCATTTTTGTCCAGCTTGTACATAATCTGTATCCTAACCTTGCTGGAAGCTCTAGGGAGGCTGGAGTTCTCCCCCCGGGCCGTTAGACGGTTCGGGGGTTCTTGAATTTCCAGTGTGGATTTTTGATAGGGTTTTTGTTGACCATATAAGTATCTTACTACATTCTGCTATTAGTAAGTGGGCCTCTCTTTGCTAAACCTAGTTCATCTCTGTGTTTGTCATTTCCTCTTACCTCACCGTTATTATTTGTGGGGGGCTTGTATCCAGCTTTTGGGGTCTATTCTCTGGAGGCAAGAGAGGTCTTTGTTTTCCTCTTCTAGGGGTAGTTAGTCCTCCGGCTGGCGCGAGACATCTAGCGACCAACGTAGGCATGTTCCCCGGCTACTTCTAGTGTTGGCGTTAGGAGTAGATATATGGTCAACCCAGTTACCACTGCCCTATGAGCTGGATTTTTGTACTTCGCAGACTTACTTGTTCCTCTGAGACCCTCGCCATTGGGGTCATAACAGTTTGCCAGGCCAGTATTAAATGTTAAATGCATTGCAGAAGCGGGATTATAAGAAAGAAAATTCTGAGTTTTTTTTTTTTCTCTTTCTCATTTTTTTTTTTTCTTTTCCCCTTTACCTCTGAGTGGCTTGTGTTTGCTGCAGACATGAATGTCCAGACCTTGATTACAGGTGTGGACCAGCTTACTGCTCGTGTGCAGGGCATACAAGATTATGTTATCAGAAATCCTATGTCAGAACCTAAGATACCGATTCCTGAACTGTTTTCCGGAGACCGATTTAAATTTAGAAATTTCAGGAATAATTGTAAATTGTTTTTGTCCCTGAGACCCTGTTCATCTGGAGACTCCGCTCAGCAAGTGAAAATTGTTATTTCTTTTTTACGGGGCGACCCTCAGGATTGGGCCTTCTCGCTGGCGCCAGGAGATCCGGCATTGGCTGATATTGATGCGTTTTTTCTGGCGCTCGGTTTGCTTTATGAGGAACCCAATCTTGAGATTCAGGCAGAAAAAGCCTTGCTGGCTATGTCTCAGGGCCAGGACGAGGCTGAAGTGTATTGCCAAAAATTTCGGAAATGGTCCGTGCTGACCCAGTGGAACGAGTGTGCATTGTCTGCAAATTTCAGAAATGGCCTTTCTGAAGCCATTAAGAATGTGATGGTGGGTTTTCCCATTCCCACAGGTCTGAATGATTCCATGGCCCTGGCAATTCAAATCGACCGGCGGTTGCGGGAGCGCAAAACCGCAAATTCCCTCATGGTGTTGTCTGAACAGGCACCTGATTTAATGCAATGTGATAGAATCCTGACTAGAAATGAGCGGAAAATTCATAGACGCCAGAATGGCTTGTGTTACTACTGTGGTGATTCTACACGTTATCTCAGCATGCTCTAAACGTCTTACTAGGGTTGTTAGTCCTGTCGCCATTGGTAATTTGCAACCTAAATTTATTCTATCTGTAACTTTGATTTGCTCACTGTCATTGCAGCGCCCCAGAGTCCTGGTCGTTGCAGTACTGTGGCTCTGCCACTAAGGGGAGCCTTGGTACGTTCGATGGCACTGAAGGAGTTCCTCCAATCAGGTATCACAGACACCAATATGTTTCACAGCAGGGCCTCCGGGGGGAGCTAAGGGTGCTATTCATTAGGCCACTCCCCACCATAGTGGGTAAACTGGGGGTCAGGCAGGAAGTTAGAGAGAGAACGCTGACGGGATTGAACGGAGCAACACCTTGTGGCAGAGGGTGTTGTGAAGGGAGAGACTGTAGGGTCTCTGCCAGGGGTGGGATCCTGGCAGAGGCTTGGCATTGAGAGAACGTAACGGGACCGTGCCTGCTCAGCTTAGCGGCGGTGCCCAAGAAAGGACTAGAAGCGAGGCAGATTGTGCTGAGTGAGAAACGAGATCAAGCAGAAGGAGAATACCAGCAGGGGTTTTGTTGAAAGAGGCAGCACCCTGCTGAGGCGCAATACCGGTGGCCGGAACGCCGAGGGAGTGGATTAGAATTCAGCTTCAAGCCATACTCCAAACAGCGGCAGGACAGTCGGTCTCAGGCGGGCTGTCTACCACATATCACCTATGAAGTCTTGGGGGGCAATTGCGGGAGAGGGGCGTCTCTAGGGTCCCGGAAGAACTCCAGGCCTACCTGACAAACGGGTGCCATTCCAACCTGAATACAGGGAGGGGTGGATTACAGAGGAACATCAAATCGAGTTGTGAGGGAACTTAAGAAACAGACACAACCGTTGTGGGGTCACTTTCCATGAGCACAGCAGGGAAGGACTACAACACATAGCGCTAGAAGGAAGGCACAGATTTCCACCTGAGAGGAGGACTCTGGAGGTGCCATTGGACCGGCCGGACTTGCGCAGCCTGGTGAACCGTATTCTGGACTGAGGACTCAGAGATCTCCAGTAAAGAGGTAAAGAGACTGCAACCTGGTGTCCTCGTTATTTACCGCGACCTGCACCCCACAACTGCACCGCTACACCACCATTAGCACCACTTATTTCACCGGACGTCCCCCACTGACGGACAGGGCCACGGACCGGGTCTAGCCACCGTGACAACCCCAGGACTGAGACCTAGAGGCCCGGCTTCGGGTACCCCTCGGCCCTGCGGCGGTGTGGGGGCGCGCCGCAACTTGGCGTCACAAACAGGATCTACTTAAGCCTGAAGAATCAGGTCATGTGTGCCTAGAGACTGTGATTTACTGTGCTTGAACTGTACTTTATTGAGAGGACTGTGTGTTGTGCTATTTGCCGCCAAAATCCGCCGCCATTGCAGCGCTGAGGAGAGCGCAGGAAGAGAAGAGGGGCGTGAAGTGGGCATAGGCAAGCTGGAGAGCGCGAACAACAATGGCCGCCCAGTCTAAGTATTTCTGTGTCCTGAGGACGTGCCCGTCAACAGCTGAGGTACGCCTCCTGATCTTGGTCGGAGGGTGGAGACCATGGGGACGGGGCCGCCCACGGAAGAGACCGCGGGAAGAAGACGCGGGAGAGGAGAAAAAGATGGCGACACCCGGAGCACCATGCGGAGCTGACCCGGCCCGGCCTGAGGCTGCGCAGCCTGGGGTAGCCCCAGAGATACCAACACTGCGGGGTCTGACCCTCGCAGGGCCACAGATGGGACGACCCCCTGTACCGATGTCCGCGGAGTGCGCGGCTGCAGCCGAGGCCCGACAGTTAGCACGCCGGCTGAAAGAGGATGCCCGTGTGCTTGCTCGGATGGGTCAACCAACGGAGATCCGCTTGTCCCCAGTATCCCCCGCTCCGTCCCACCTGGCCGCGTCTGAAGGTACGCTACCGACTCCGGACCTGAAAATAATCCCGGACGCTGAACACTTCCGGCGTCTGATGGCCGCCTGGCGGAGCCGACCCCAGGCGGAGCAGATTGATTTGATTGGCGCGCCGGAGATTCCGACCTCGCACTGGGGTGTGGTGGTGGCCTTTAATCCCCGATATGGGAGAGGAGTGATCCAAGAAATTGGAGAGCCAGTACAAGTTCGGGTAGACCGAGAAGAGGTGGAACCTTGCCGCGGGGGGTTTGATCGCGACCTGGAGCCAGGAGATGCCGTCACCTATACGAGGTGGAAGAGGGACGCTGTTATGGTTACCCCAATGACCATGGGAAAAAAATACAAAACGGACTAGCTCTCGGGTGATGGAAACTAAGGTCGACCGTGACCTGAACCTGACCCAACACTTACAGTAGCCGGGGGATGTACCTACGATGCCCTAGACACCACGCGCCAGCCGGAGATCTAACTACCCCTATAAGAGGAATATACAGGCCTGCCTTACCTCCAGTGAGGAACCCCAAAAGATGATAGTAGGCCCCCACAGATATTGACGGTGAGTTCAGAGGAAATGACATACGTAGGATGAACAGCAGATTTAGCACAGTGAGGTCCGCTTACTAGATAGCAGAAGGACAGGAAAGAGTTACTTCACGGTCGACCTAAAAATCACTATTCAAAAACACCATCCAGAAATTACTTTAAACTCCAGTGACAACTCATGCCACTGGAGTAGTAATTTTCTGTCCACAAGAGCTTCCAGCACTGAAGAGTCACATTGCAGATAGCTGGACAAAAATAGCAAAACAAGAAACAAAATTCAACTTAGCTGAACTGGAACTAGAGGCAGGTGAATGCAACAGAATGCTACTAGCACATTGTTGGCCGGCATGTGACTAACAGCCAAGCTGCCTTAAATAGGAAACTCCCCAAGAGGGTGGCGACAGGTAATCAGAGATGGAGGAAGGCACATAAGAGACACTACCATAACAGACCACCGGGGGAGCCCACAAACCGAATTCACAACAGTACCCCCCCCTTAAGGAGGGGGCACCGAACCCTCACCAGAACCACCAGGGCGACCTGGATGAGCACTATGAAATGCACGAACCAAATCGGGAGCATGAACATCGGATGCTGTCACCCAAGAATTATCCTCCTGGCCATAACCTTTCCACTTAACCAGATACTGAAGTTTCCGTCTGGAAACACGGGAGTCCAAGATCTTTTCCACCACATACTCCAATTCACCCTCAACCAACACAGGAGCAGGTGGATCAGCAGAAGGAACAACCGGTACCTCATACCTCCGCAATAATGACCGATGGAAAACATTATGGATATTAAAAGATGCTGGGAGGTCCAAACGAAAGGACACAGGATTAAGAACCTCCAGAATCCTATAAGGGCCGATAAACCGAGGCTTAAACTTAGGAGACGAGACCTTCATAGGAACAAATCGAGAAGACAGCCACACCAGGTCCCCAACACAAAGACGAGGACCAATACGCCGATGACGATTAGTGAACTGTTGAGTCTTCTCCTGGGACAACTTCAGATTGTCCACAACCTGTCCCCAAATCTGATGCATCCTATCAACCACAGCATCCACTCCAGGACAATCCGAAGACTCCAATTGACCGGACGAAAACCGAGGGTGAAACCCTGAATTACAAAAAAATGGAGAAACCAAAGTGGCAGAACTAGCCCGATTATTAAGGGCAAACTCTGCCAATGGCAAAAAGTCAAGCCAATCATCCTGATCAGCGGACACAAAACACCTCAAGTAAGTCTCCAAGGTCTGATTAGTACGCTCAGTCTGGCCATTAGTCTGAGGATGGAATGCAGACGAAAAAGACAAATCGATACCCATCCTGGCACAGAACGTCCGCCAAAATCTAGACACAAACTGAGTACCCCTGTCAGACACTATATTCTCAGGAATACCATGCAAACGCACCACATTCTGAAAAAATAGAGGAACCAACTCAGAGGAGGAGGGCAATTTGGGTAAAGGTACCAAATGAACCATCTTGGAAAAACGGTCACAAATCACCCAGATGACAGACATCCTACGAGAAACCGGAAGGTCAGAAATAAAGTCCATAGAGATGTGCGTCCAAGGCCTCTTAGGAATAGGCAAGGGCAACAACAACCCACTGGCCCTAGAACAGCAGGGCTTGGCCCGAGCACAAACATCACAAGACTGCACAAACATGCGCACATCTCGAGACAAAGAAGGCCACCAGAAGGACCTAGACACCAAATCCCTGGTGCCAAAAATTCCAGGATGACCTGTCAACGCGGAAGAATGAACCTCCGAGATAACTCTACTGGTCCAATCATCAGGGACAAACAGTCTACCAGGCGGACAGCGATCAGGCCTATCCACCTGAAACTCCTGCAAAGAACGCCGCAGGTCTGGGGAGACAGCTGACAATATCACCCCATCCTTCAGGATGCCGGTAGGTTCGGAATCACCAGGCGAGTCAGGCTCAAAACTCCTAGAGAGGGCATCCGCCTTCACATTCTTGGACCCAGGCAGATATGACACCACAAAGTTAAATCGGGAGAAAAACAACGACCAGCGCGCCTGTCTAGGATTCAGACGCCTGGCCGACTCAAGATAAATTAGATTCTTGTGGTCAGTGAGGACCACCACCTGGTGTCTAGCACCCTCAAGCCAATGACGCCACTCCTCAAACGCCCACTTCATGGCCAGAAGTTCCCGATTTCCCACATCATAATTTCGCTCAGCGGGCGAAAATTTTCGGGAGAAAAACGCACATGGTCTCATTACTGAGCAGTCAGGATCTTTCTGCGACAAAACTGCACCTGCTCCGATCTCCGAAGCATCCACCTCAACCTGGAACGGAAGTAACACATCAGGTTGGCGCAACACAGGAGCGGAAGAAAAGCGGCGCTTAAGCTCTTGAAAGGCCTCCACAGCCGCAGAGGACCAATTAGCAACATCAGCACCCTTTTTGGTCAAATCAGTCAAAGGTTTAGCAATGGCAGAAAAACCCGCTATAAATCGGCGATAGAAATTAGCAAAACCCAAGAACTTTTGCAGACTCTTCAAAGAAGTAGGTTGCATCCAATCACAAATAGCCTGGACCTTGACAGGGTCCATCTCCATAGATGAAGGGGAAAAAATATATCCCAAAAAGGAAATTCTCTGAACTCCAAAACTACACTTTGAGCCCTTTACAAAAAGAGAATTAGCTCGCAAAACCTGAAAAACTCTCCTGACCTGTTGAACGTGAGATTCCCAGTCCTCCGAAAAAACAAGAATATCATCCAAATACACAATCATAAACTTATCCAGATATTCACGGAAAATATCGTGCATAAAGGACTGAAAAACGGAAGGGGCATTTGCGAGACCGAAAGGCATTACCAAATACTCAAAATGGCCTTCAGGCGTATTAAATGCGGTCTTCCACTCATCCCCCTGCTTAATCCGCACCAAATTATACGCACCACGTAGATCGATCTTAGTGAACCACTTAGCCCCCTTTATACGAGCAAACAGATCAGTCAGTAAAGGTAACGGGTACTGGTATTTAACTGTAATCTTATTCAAAAGTCGATAGTCGATACAAGGTCTCAATGAACCATCCTTTTTACCTACAAAGAAAAATCCTGCCCCTAGTGGAGACAACGAGGGGCGAATATGACCCTTTTCCAAGGATTCTCTGATATACTCCCGCATAGCAGTATGTTCAGGTACAGACAAATTAAACAAGCGACCCTTAGGAAACTTACTACCGGGGATCAATTCAATAGCGCAGTCACACTCTCTGTGGGGAGGGAGAGAATCAACTTTAGGCTCTTGAAAGACATCATAAAAATCTGACAGAAATGCTGGGATCTCAGAGGGAGTAGATGAAGAAATAGGAACCAAAGGTGCATCCCCATGAATACCCCGACATCCCCAGCTCAACACAGACATAGATTTCCAGTCCAAGACGGGATTATGAATCTGTAACCATGGTAATCCAAGCACTAAGACATCATGTAGGTTATATAATACAAGGAAACGAATAATCTCCTGATGGTCTGGGGTAAGACACATAGTCACTTGTGTCCAATATTGTGGTTTATTGCTAGCCAAAGGTGTAGAATCAATACCCTTCAGGGGAATAGAAACTTCCAACGGCTCCAAATCAAACCCACAACGCTTGGCAAAGGACCAATCCATGAGACTCAGAGCGGCGCCAGAATCCACATAAGCATTCACAGTCACAGATGATAAGGTACAAATCAATGTCACGGACAAAAGAAATTTTGACTGCAAGGTACCTGTAGAAAAAGATTTATCAACCTTTTTATCAACCTTATTTATACGTTTAGAGCATGCTGATATAACATGAGCTGGATCTCCACAGTAGAAGCACAATCCATTTTTGCGCCTGTAATTTTGACGTTCGCCTCTAGACAAAACACGATCGCATTGCATATGCTCTAATGCCTTTTCAGAGGTCACCGCCAAATGGTGCACAGGTCTTTGCTCAGAAGACACCGCCATATGGTGCACAGGTTTTTGCTCAGAAGATACCGCCATATGGTGCACAGATTCTTCCTCAGAAGACCCCGCCATATGGTGCACAGATTTGCGCTCCCGCAAACGCCGATCAATCTGGATAGCCAATTTCATGGCATCATTCAGACCTGTAGGCACAGGGAACCCCACCATGACATCCTTCACGGCATCAGAGAGACCTTCTCTGAAATTAGCTGCTAAAGCGCACTCATTCCATTTAGTAAGCACCGACCATTTACGGAATTTCTGGCAGTATATCTCAGCTTCATCTTGCCCTTGGGAAAGAGCTATCAAGGCTTTCTCAGCCAAAATCTCCAAATTAGGTTCTTCATAAAGCAACCCCAAAGCCTGAAAAAACGCATCTACATTTAACAACGCAGGATCCCCTGGCGATAATGCAAATGCCCAACTTTGTGGGTCGCCGCGCAGTAGAGAGATAACAATTTTAACTTGTTGAGTCTGATCACCAGCAGAGTGAGATCTCAGAGACAAAAACAATTTGCAATTTTCTCTGAAACTCAAAAACCGGGATCTGTCTCCGGTAAAGTATTCAGGCAGAGGAATCTTAGGTTCAGACATTGGAGCACGTATAACAAAATCTTGTAGGTTCTGTACTTTTGTCGCAAGGTTATTCAAACCCGCAACTAAACTCTGTGGATCCATGTTTCAAATGGGTGTAACCCAAGCATTCAGAGGTTAAGAGGAGAGGAGAAAAAAAAAGGCTGAAGACTGCAGTTTAAGCAAGGAATACAAATGATCAAACTAAGGTGCACTTTCAAACACAGAAAAAAAAAAAAAAAAACCTTTTCTTCTCCTTCCTACTTTAGTGCATATTTTAACACATAGATTTTTTACTGGCCGGCCAAACTGTTATGGTTACCCCAATGACCATGGGAAAAAAATACAAAACGGACTAGCTCTCGGGTGATGGAAACTAAGGTCGACCGTGACCTGAACCTGACCCAACACTTACAGTAGCCGGGGGATGTACCTACGATGCCCTAGACACCACGCGCCAGCCGGAGATCTAACTACCCCTATAAGAGGAATATACAGGCCTGCCTTACCTCCAGTGAGGAACCCCAAAAGATGATAGTAGGCCCCCACAGATATTGACGGTGAGTTCAGAGGAAATGACATACGTAGGATGAACAGCAGATTTAGCACAGTGAGGTCCGCTTACTAGATAGCAGAAGGACAGGAAAGAGTTACTTCACGGTCGACCTAAAAATCACTATTCAAAAACACCATCCAGAAATTACTTTAAACTCCAGTGACAACTCATGCCACTGGAGTAGTAATTTTCTGTCCACAAGAGCTTCCAGCACTGAAGAGTCACATTGCAGATAGCTGGACAAAAATAGCAAAACAAGAAACAAAATTCAACTTAGCTGAACTGGAACTAGAGGCAGGTGAATGCAACAGAATGCTACTAGCACATTGTTGGCCGGCATGTGACTAACAGCCAAGCAGCCTTAAATAGGAAACTCCCCAAGAGGGTGGCGACAGGTAATCAGAGATGGAGGAAGGCACATAAGAGACACTACCATAACAGACCACCGGGGGAGCCCACAAACCGAATTCACAACAGGACGCCAGTGAGACGGGCTGGTTCGCTCGAGGGGTCCAGCGATGCATCGCCCTCCAGGCTGCTGCGGGGACACCAGAAGGGGATAGTCCCGGAGGAAAGGCAGCAGAACCCGGCCCCGCGGAACCGCAAGGAGCCCAGCCTCGCCGCACTCCAGAGGGACGTGTGCACCTGCCGACAAGGAGGACCCCCCGGAGGGGAATCTTATCCTTACTGGGACCAGAACGGCGTCCTGGCTCACCGGGCCGATCTGTTGGTCTGGTGAGGCCAGAAAAGAGATCACCTTCCGCAGAACCTCAGTAAGACATTGCTGTCAGAAAATGTAAATAGTTGCTATTTTATTGTTTTAACTATTCCTGATTGTTTGCTGCTACAACCCGTCCAGGGTAAACTTTAAAAGGTGACCCCTTTGTTGACCCGGGGTCACTATTGCTGTTTCCTTGAAGTTTTGCACAAAAGTTACACAAACTGTGAAATCATGGACTGTGCATGATTTGAACTTCCTTGTAAATAGTTGCACCTTCTTAAGGGTGCCTCCTACTGGTTTTAGTAAAAAGACACTTTGCGAAGATACCTTTCCTACTGGTTTTAGTTAAAAGACACTTTGCGAAGATGCCATTCCGGAGCCTTTGCGTGGACTGGTAGGCTGAGAAGACGAGCTACCTCAGAAAGGCTTGGTCCCCTCTTAAAGGGGATGCGTGGAATTGAACTTGAAAGCGATACTGTTTTAGAACAGTAATATGATGATGCTTTGAAAAGAATGTAACTGTTCTACATGAAAAGTTATATGTGTTTGAATTGTGAAATCTGAAAATAATGTTTTGTAAAAGGAAAAGATGCAGAGAGCCCGCAGGGGTAGAAGTAGAGATCTGCATAGTTGAAAGTAAAGAAGTAATGATGAAGGTGAGGATAGAAGGTAAACCCTGCGTCCCCATAGAAAGTTACTTTGTTACTAAGGACAGAAAGCGAACCCGTAGGGGTTAGAGAGTGAGTCCTTAAAGGGGCCGAGTAGAGCTGGCTCAGAGTTCTTTAAACGAAAGGAATGTTATGTCTATACTATGTATAGTAGCGAAAGGCAGTAGGCCCTGGCTGAACGGGGCGGTCCTGTAAAAGAAAGGAGAGGCAGTAGGTCTGGTGCCATAGGGACAGGCGGTCCTGCAGGTTCAAAGAAGGAGAATGTGGAGTTACCTTGCCCTGTAATGTGATTATAGGAAGGCCTTTGGTAAACTAAGAGTGTATGTTTCTTAAAGGCAATGTTAATTTATTGTTCCAGAATTTGCACTAAGTAGAATACCCGGTTGGGTAACAGGAGTTATGTATAGCCTGTAATTTATAATGTTGACTATGTTTGTAACGTTAAAAGTGTCCTCACCTCCCATAAAGGGAAGCCTGTTCAAGTATACTTATTGTTTTGCACTCAACAAAATTGTATATCTGTTTACTAATCTGTATTGTTGTTTTTCTTCCCAGTCCCGGAGTACTGTGTTTAACCAGGGGGGAGTGCAGCGCCCCAGAGTCCTGGTCGTTGCAGTACTGTGGCTCTGCCACTAAGGGGAGCCATGGTACGTTCGATGGCACTGAAGGAGTTCCTCCAATCAGGTATCACAGACACCAATATGTTTCACAGCAGGGCCTCCGGGGGGAGCTAAGGGTGCTATTCATTAGGCCACTCCCCACCATAGTGGGTAAACTGGGGGTCAGGCAGGAAGTTAGAGAGAGAACGCTGACGGGATTGTACGGAGCAACACCTTGTGGCAGAGGGTGTTGTGAAGGGAGAGACTGTAGGGTCTCTGCCAGGGGTGGGATCCTGGCAGAGGCTTGGCATTGAGAGAACGTAACAGGACCGTGCCTGCTCAGCTTAGCGGCGGTGCCCAAGAAAGGACTAGAAGCGAGGCAAATTGTGCTGAGTGAGAAACGAGATCAAGCAGAAGGAGAATACCAGCAGGGGTTTTGTTGAAAGAGGCAGCACCCTGCTGAGGCGCAATACCGGTGGCCGGAACGCCGAGGGAGTGGATTAGAATTCAGCTTCAAGCCATACTCCAAACAGCGGCAGGACAGTCGGTCTCAGGCGGGCTGTCTACCACATATCACCTATGAAGTCTTGGGGGGCAATTGCGGGAGAGGGGCGTCTCTAGGGTCCCGGAAGAACTCCAGGCCTACCTGACAAACGGGTGCCATTCCAACCTGAATACAGGGAGGGGTGGATTACAGAGGAACATCAAATCGAGTTGTGAGGGAACTTAAGAAACAGACACAACCGTTGTGGGGTCACTTTCCGTGAGCACAGCAGGGAAGGACTACAACACATAGCGCTAGAAGGAAGGCACAGATTTCCACCTGAGAGGAGGACTCTGGAGGTGCCATTGGACCGGCCGGACTTGCGCAGCCTGGTGAACCGTATTCTGGACTGAGGACTCAGAGATCTCCAGTAAAGAGGTAAAGAGACTGCAACCTGGTGTCCTCGTTATTTACCGCGACCTGCACCCCACAACTGCACCGCTACACCACCATTAGCACCACTTATTTCACCGGACGTCCCCCACTGACGGACAGGGCCACGGACCGGGTCTAGCCACCGTGACAACCCCAGGACTGAGACCTAGAGGCCCGGCTTCGGGTACCCCTCGGCCCTGCGGCGGTGTGGGGGCGCGCCGCAACTTGGCGTCACGAACAGGATCTACTTAAGCCTGAAGAATCAGGTCATGTGTGCCTAGAGACTGTGATTTACTGTGCTTGAACTGTACTTTATTGAGAGGACTGTGTGTTGTGCTATTTGCCGCCAAAATCCGCCGCCATTGCAGCGCTGAGGAGAGCGCAGGAAGAGAAGAGGGGCGTGAAGTGGGCATAGGCAAGCTGGAGAGCGCGAACAACAATGGCCGCCCAGTCTAAGTATTTCTGTGTCCTGAGGACGTGCCCGTCAACAGCTGAGGTACGCCTCCTGATCTTGGTCGGAGGGTGGAGACCATGGGGACGGGGCCGCCCACGGAAGAGACCGCGGGAAGAAGACGCGGGAGAGGAGAAAAAGATGGCGACACCCGGAGCACCATGCGGAGCTGACCCGGCCCGGCCTGAGGCTGCGCAGCCTGGGGTAGCCCCAGAGATACCAACACTGCGGGGTCTGACCCTCGCAGGGCCACAGATGGGACGAACCCCTGTACCGATGTCCGCGGAGTGCGCGGCTGCAGCCGAGGCCCGACAGTTAGCACGCCGGCTGAAAGAGGATGCCCGTGTGCTTGCTCGGATGGGTCAACCAACGGAGATCCGCTTGTCCCCAGTATCCCCCGCTCCGTCCCACCTGGCCGCGTCTGAAGGTACGCTACCGACTCCGGACCTGAAAATAATCCCGGACGCCGAACACTTCCGGCGTCTGATGGCCGCCTGGCGGAGCCGACCCCAGGCGGAGCAGATTGATTTGATTGGCGCGCCGGAGATTCCGACCTCGCACTGGGGTGTGGTGGTGGCCTTTCATCCCCGATATGGGAGAGGAGTGATCCAAGAAATTGGAGAGCCAGTACAAGTTCGGGTAGACCGAGAAGAGGTGGAACCTTGCCGCGGGGGATTTGATCGCGACCTGGAGCCAGGAGATGCCGTCACCTATACGAGGTGGAAGAGGGACGCCAGTGAGACGGGCTGGTTCGCTCGAGGGGTCCAGCGATGCATCGCCCTCCAGGCTGCTGCGGGGACACCAGAAGGGGATAGTCCCGGAGGAAAGGCAGCAGAACCCGGCCCCGCGGAACCGCAAGGAGCCCAGCCTCGCCGCACTCCAGAGGGACGTGTGCACCTGCCTACAAGGAGGACCCCCCGGAGGGGAATCTTATCCTTACTGGGACCAGAACGGCGTCCTGGCTCACCGGGCCGATCTGTTGGTCTGGTGAGGCCAGAAAAGAGATCACCTTCCGCAGAACCTCAGTAAGACATTGCTGTCAGAAAATGTAAATAGTTGCTATTTTATTGTTTTAACTATTCCTGATTGTTTGCTGCTACAACCCGTCCAGGGTAAACTTTAAAAGGTGACCCCTTTGTTGACCCGGGGTCACTATTGCTGTTTCCTTGAAGTTTTGCACAAAAGTTACACAAACTGTGAAATCATGGACTGTGCATGATTTGAACTTCCTTGTAAATAGTTGCACCTTCTTAAGGGTGCCTCCTACTGGTTTTAGTAAAAAGACACTTTGCGAAGATACCTTTCCTACTGGTTTTAGTTAAAAGACACTTTGCGAAGATGCCATTCCGGAGCCTTTGCGTGGACTGGTAGGCTGAGAAGACGAGCTACCTCAGAAAGGCTTGGTCCCCTCTTAAAGGGGATGCGTGGAATTGAACTTGAAAGCGATACTGTTTTAGAACAGTAATATGATGATGCTTTGAAAAGAATGTAACTGTTCTACATGAAAAGTTATATGTGTTTAAATTGTTTGAATTGTGAAATCTGAAAATAATGTTTTGTAAAAGGAAAAGATGCAGAGAGCCCGCAGGGGTAGAAGTAGAGATCTGCATAGTTGAAAGTAAAGAAGTAATGATGAAGGTGAGGATAGAAGGTAAACCCTGCGTCCCCATAGAAAGTTACTTTGTTACTAAGGACAGAAAGCGAACCCGTAGGGGTTAGAGAGTGAGTCCTTAAAGGGGCCGAGTAGAGCTGGCTCAGAGTTCTTTAAACGAAAGGAATGTTATGTCTATACTATGTATAGTAGCGAAAGGCAGTAGGCCCTGGCTGAACGGGGCGGTCCTGTAAAAGAAAGGAGAGGCAGTAGGTCTGGTGCCATAGGGACAGGCGGTCCTGCAGGTTCAAAGAAGGAGAATGTGGAGTTACCTTGCCCTGTAATGTGATTATAGGAAGGCCTTTGGTAAACTAAGAGTGTATGTTTCTTAAAGGCAATGTTAATTTATTGTTCCAGAATTTGCACTAAGTAGAATACCCGGTTGGGTAACAGGAGTTATGTATAGCCTGTAATTTATAATGTTGACTATGTTTGTAACGTTAAAAGTGTCCTCACCTCCCATAAAGGGAAGCCTGTTCAAGTATACTTATTGTTTTGCACTCAACAAAATTGTATATCTGTTTACTAATCTGTATTGTTGTTTTTCTTCCCAGTCCCGGAGTACTGTGTTTAACCAGGGGGGAGTGCAGCGCCCCAGAGTCCTGGTCGTTGCAGTACTGTGGCTCTGCCACTAAGGGGAGCCATGGTACGTTCGATGGCACTGAAGGAGTTCCTCCAATCAGGTATCACAGACACCAATATGTTTCACAGCAGGGCCTCCGGGGGGAGCTAAGGGTGCTATTCATTAGGCCACTCCCCACCATAGTGGGTAAACTGGGGGTCAGGCAGGAAGTTAGAGAGAGAACGCTGACGGGATTGTACGGAGCAACACCTTGTGGCAGAGGGTGTTGTGAAGGGAGAGACTGTAGGGTCTCTGCCAGGGGTGGGATCCTGGCAGAGGCTTGGCATTGAGAGAACGTAACAGGACCGTGCCTGCTCAGCTTAGCGGCGGTGCCCAAGAAAGGACTAGAAGCGAGGCAGATTGTGCTGAGTGAGAAACGAGATCAAGCAGAAGGAGAATACCAGCAGGGGTTTTGTTGAAAGAGGCAGCACCCTGCTGAGGCGCAATACCGGTGGCCGGAACGCCGAGGGAGTGGATTAGAATTCAGCTTCAAGCCATACTCCAAACAGCGGCAGGACAGTCGGTCTCAGGCGGGCTGTCTACCACATATCACCTATGAAGTCTTGGGGGGCAATTGCGGGAGAGGGGCGTCTCTAGGGTCCCGGAAGAACTCCAGGCCTACCTGACAAACGGGTGCCATTCCAACCTGAATACAGGGAGGGGTGGATTACAGAGGAACATCAAATCGAGTTGTGAGGGAACTTAAGAAACAGACACAACCGTTGTGGGGTCACTTTCCGTGAGCACAGCAGGGAAGGACTACAACACATAGCGCTAGAAGGAAGGCACAGATTTCCACCTGAGAGGAGGACTCTGGAGGTGCCATTGGACCGGCCGGACTTGCGCAGCCTGGTGAACCGTATTCTGGACTGAGGACTCAGAGATCTCCAGTAAAGAGGTAAAGAGACTGCAACCTGGTGTCCTCGTTATTTACCGCGACCTGCACCCCACAACTGCACCGCTACACCACCATTAGCACCACTTATTTCACCGGACGTCCCCCACTGACGGACAGGGCCACGGACCGGGTCTAGCCACCGTGACAACCCCAGGACTGAGACCTAGAGGCCCGGCTTCGGGTACCCCTCGGCCCTGCGGCGGTGTGGGGGCGCGCCGCATCATCGTATCCTGTCATGGCGTTTGTAGACTCAGGTGCTGCCCTGAGTCTGATGGATCTGTCATTTGCCAAGCGCTGCGGTTTTGTTCTGGAGCCATTAGAAAATCCTATCCCTCTTAGGGGTATTGATGCTACGCCTTTGGCAAAAAATAAACCGCAGTTTTGGACACAGGTTACCATGTGCATGACTCCCGAACATCGGGAGGTGATACGTTTTCTTGTTCTGCATAAAATGCATGATTTGGTTGTTTTGGGTTTGCCATGGTTACAGACCCATAATCCAGTCTTGGACTGGAAGGCAATGTCGGTGTCAAGTTGGGGCTGCCATGGAATTCATGGAGATTCCTTGCCCTTGTCTATTGCTTCTTCTACGCCTTCGGAAGTTCCGGCGTATTTGTCTGATTATCAGGATGTCTTCAGCGAGTCTAAGTCCAGTGCACTGCCTCCTCATAGGGAATGTGACTGTGCAATAGATTTGATTCCTGGCAGTAAGTTTCCTAAGGGGAGACTGTTTAATTTGTCGGTACCTGAACATACCGCGATGCGTTCATATATCAAGGAGTCTCTTGAGAAGGGGCATATCCGTCCTTCTTCTTCCCCTCTTGGTGCGGGATTCTTTTTTGTGGCCAAAAAGGACGGATCTTTGAGGCCTTGTATTGACTATCGGCTTTTAAACAAGATCACTGTCAAATTTCAGTATCCTTTGCCGCTGTTGTCAGACTTGTTTGCCCGGATTAAAGGTGCCAAGTGGTTCACCAAGATAGACCTTCGTGGTGCGTACAACCTTGTGCGCATTAAGCAAGGCGATGAATGGAAAACCGCATTCAATACGCCCGAAGGTCATTTTGAGTACTTGGTGATGCCATTTGGGCTCTCTAATGCACCTTCAGTTTTTCAGTCCTTCATGCATGACATTTTCCGGAAGTATCTGGATAAATTTTTGATTGTTTATCTGGATGATATTCTGTTTTTTTCTGATGATTGGGACTCGCATGTGGAGCAGGTCAGGATGGTTTTTAAGATTTTGCGTGAAAATTCTTTGTTTGTTAAAGGCTGAAAGTGTCTCTTTGGTGTACAGAGGGTTCCCTTTTTGGGGTTCATTTTTTCCCCTTCTGCTGTGGAGATGGACCCAGTCAAGGTCCGAGCTATTCATGATTGGACTCAACCCTCGTCAGTTAAGAGTCTTCAGAAGTTCTTGGGTTTTGCTAACTTCTACCGTCGTTTTATCGCAAATTTTTCTAGCGTTGTTAAACCATTGACGGATATGACCAAGAAAGGCTCTGATGTAGCTAACTGGGCTCCTGCTGCCGTGGAGGCTTTCCAGGAGTTGAAACGCCGGTTTACTTCGGCGCCTGTTTTGTGCCAACCTGACACCTCACTTCCCTTTCAGGTGGAGGTGGATGCTTCGGAGATTGGGGCAGGGGCCGTTTTGTCGCAGAGAGGCCCTGGTTGCTCTACTATGAGACCTTGTGCCTTTTTCTCCAGGAAGTTTTCGCCGGCAGAGCGAAATTATGATGTGGGCAATCGGGAGTTGTTGGCCATGAAGTGGGCATTTGAGGAGTGGCGTCATTGGCTCGAGGGTGCTAAGCATCGTGTGGTGGTCTTGACTGATCACAAAAATCTGATGTATCTCGAGTCTGCTAAACGCCTGAATCCTAGACAGGCCCGCTGGTCATTGTTTTTCTCCCGTTTTGACTTTGTGGTCTTGTATTTACCAGGTTCTAAGAATGTGAAGGCCGATGCTCTGTCTAGGAGCTTTGTGCCTGATGCTCCTGGAGTCGCTGAACCTGTGGGTATTCTTAAGGAAGGAGTTATCTTGTCAGCTATTTCTCCTGATCTGCGGCGTGTGTTGCAGAGATTTCAGGCTGGTAGGCCTGACTCTTGTCCATCTGACAGATTGTTTGTGCCTGCTAAATGGACCAGCAGAGTCATATCCGAGGTTCATTCCTCAGTGTTGGCAGGGCACCCGGGAATTTTTGGCACCAGAGATCTGGTGGCCAGGTCCTTTTGGTGGCCTTCCTTGTCTAGGGATGTGCGGTCATTTGTGCAGTCCTGTGGAACTTGTGCTCGAGCTAAGCCTTGCTGTTCTCGTGCCAGCGGGTTGCTCTTGCCCTTGCCTGTCCCGAAGAGACCTTGGACACACATCTCTATGGATTTCATTTCTGATCTTCCGGTGTCTCAGGGCATGTCTGTCATCTGGGTGATATGTGATCGTTTCTCCAAGATGGTCCATTTGGTTCCTTTGCCTAAGCTGCCCTCCTCTTCTGATCTGGTTCCTGTGTTCTTCCAGAACGTGGTTCGTTTGCACGGCATTCCTGAGAATATTGTGTCGGACAGAGGATCCCAGTTTGTTTCCAGGTTCTGGCGATCCTTTTGTGGTAGGATGGGCATTGATTTGTCGTTTTCGTCCGCTTTTCATCCCCAGACTAACGGACAAACGGAGCGAACTAATCAGACTCTGGAGGCTTATTTGAGGTGTTTTGTCTCTTCTGATCAGGATGATTGGGTGACCTTCTTGCCGTTGGCTGAATTTGCCCTTAATAATCGAGCTAGTTCCGCCACCTTGGTTTCGCCATTTTTCTGCAACTCTGGTTTCCATCCTCGTTTTTCCTCGGGACATGTGGAGCCTTCTGACTGTCCTGGGGTGGATTCTGTGGTGGATAGGTTGCAGCGGATCTGGAGTCATGTGGTGGACAACTTGAAGTTGTCACAGGAGAAGGCTCAGCGTTTTGCCAACCGCCGCCGCGGTGTGGGTCCCCGACTTTGCGTTGGGGATTTGGTATGGCTGTCTTCTCGATTTGTTCCTATGAAGGTCTCCTCTCCCAAATTTAAGCCTCGCTTCATTGGTCCTTACAAGATATTGGAAATCCTTAATCCTGTATCCTTTCGCCTGGATCTTCCGGTGTCGTTTGCCATTCACAACGTATTTCATAGGTCCTTGTTGCGGCGGTACGTTGTGCCTGTGGTCCCTTCTGCTGAGCCTCCTGCTCCGGTGTTGGTTGAGGGCGAGTTGGAGTACGTGGTGGAAAAGATCTTAGATTCTCGTCTCTCCAGGCGGAGGCTTCAGTACCTGGTCAAGTGGAAGGGCTATGGTCAGGAGGATAATTCCTGGGTGGTCGCCTCTGATGTGCATGCGGCTGATTTGGTTCGTGCCTTTCACACCGCTCATCCTGATCGCCCTGGTGGTCTTGGTGAGGGTTCGGTGACCCCTCATTAAGGGGGGGGTACTGTTGTGAATTTACCTTTTTGGCTCCCTCTAGTGGTTACTAGTGATTTGACTCTGGGAATGTCTGCCATCCCTTGTATGCTCACCTGGGTCGTTAGGTCAGGGGTGTTGCTATATAAGCTCCCTGGACCTTCAGTTCAATGCCTGGCAACGTTGTAATCAGAGCTAATCTGTTGTGCTCTTGTCTACTGATCCTGGTTCCTGCTAGATTAAGCTAAGTCTGCTTTCTTGCTTTTTGCTATTTGTTTTTGTTTGCATTTTTGTCCAGCTTGTACATAATCTGTATCCTAACCTTGCTGGAAGCTCTAGGGAGGCTGGAGTTCTCCCCCCGGGCCGTTAGACGGTTCGGGGGTTCTTGAATTTCCAGTGTGGATTTTTGATAGGGTTTTTGTTGACCATATAAGTATCTTACTACATTCTGCTATTAGTAAGTGGGCCTCTCTTTGCTAAACCTAGTTCATCTCTGTGTTTGTCATTTCCTCTTACCTCACCGTTATTATTTGTGGGGGGCTTGTATCCAGCTTTTGGGGTCTATTCTCTGGAGGCAAGAGAGGTCTTTGTTTTCCTCTTCTAGGGGTAGTTAGTCCTCCGGCTGGCGCGAGACATCTAGCGACCAACGTAGGCATGTTCCCCGGCTACTTCTAGTGTTGGCGTTAGGAGTAGATATATGGTCAACCCAGTTACCACTGCCCTATGAGCTGGATTTTTGTACTTCGCAGACTTACTTGTTCCTCAGACCCTCGCCATTGGGGTCATAACATTTACCACTGTTTTCTTGTCCAGCTTGCTATCATGATTCTGCCTTGCTAGCTGGAAGCTCTGGGATGCAGAGTGGCACCTCCACGCCGTGAGTCGGTGTGGGGTCTCTTTTGCACACTCTGCGTGGTTTTTTGGTAGTTTTTTATGCTGACCGCAAAGATACCTTTTCTATCCTCAAGTCTGTTTAGTTAAATCTGGCCTCCTTTGCTGAAACCTATTTCATTCCTGTGTTTGTGACTTCCATCTTAACTCACAGTCAATATGTGTGGGGGGCTGCCTTTCTCTTTGGGGGAATTTCTCTGAGGCAAGTTAGGCCTTATTTTCTATCTTTAGGGGTAGTTAGCTCTTAGGCTGTGAAGAGGCGTCTAGGCAGAGTCAGGTATGCTCCACGGCTATTTCTAGTTGTTGCGATAGGATTAGGGGTTGCGGTCAGCAGAGCTCCCACTTCCCAGAGCTTGTCCTGTATTACTAGTTTGCTCATCAGGTCATTCCTAGTGCTCCTAACCACCAGGTCATCATAACACACCACACTGAGAGTGGAATAAGGGTCTCTAGGCCCAGACACACCACACTGAGAGTGGAATAAGGGTCTGTAGGCCCACACACACCACACTGAGAGTGGAATAAGGTTCTCTAGGCCCAGACACACCACACAGAGTGGAATAAGGGTCTCTAGGCCCAGACACACCACACAGAGTGCAAAAAGGGTCTCTAAGCCCAGACAGACCATACTAAGAGTGGAATAAGGGTCTCTAGACCCATACACACCATACAGAGTGGAATAAGGGTCTCTAGGTCCATACACACCATACTGAGAGAGGAATAAGGGTCTCTAGGCCCAGACATACCACACATAGTGGAATAAGGGTCTCTAGGTCCATACACACCACACTGAGAGTGGAATAAGGGTCTCTAGGTCCATGCACACCACATTGAGAGTGGAATAAGGGTCTCTAGGCCCACACACACCGCACAGAGTGGAATAAGGGTCTCTAGGTCCATACACACCATACTGAGAGAGGAATAAGGGTCTCTAGGCCCAGACATACCACACATAGTAGAATAAGGGTCTCTAGGCCCAGACACACCATACTGAGAGTGGAATAAGGGTCTCTAGGCCCAGACACACCACACTGAGAGTGGAATAAGGGTCTCTAGGCCCACACACACCGCACAGAGTGGAATAAGGGTCTCTAGGCCCAGACACACCACACAGAGTGGAATAAGGGTCTCTAGGTCCATACACACCACACTGAGAGTGGAATAAGGGTCTCTAGGCCCAGACACACCACACAGAGTGGAATAATGGTCTATAGGCCCAGACCAAAAACACAGAGTGGAATAACGGTCTCTAGGTCCATACACACCACACTGAGAGTGGAATAAGGGTCTCTAGGCCCATACACACCACACAGAGTGGAATAAGGGCCTCTAGGCCCAGACACACCATACTGAGAGTGGACTAAGGGTCTCTATGCCCAGACACACTACACTGAAAGTGGAATAAGGGTCTCTAGGCCCATACACACCACACAGAGTGGAATAAGGGTCTATAGGTCCACACAGAGTGGAATAAGGGTCTCTAGGTCCATACACACCACACTGAGAGTGGAATAAGGGTCTCTAGGCCCAGACACACCATACTGAGAGTGGATTAAGGGTCTCTAGGCCCAGACACACCACACTGAGAGTGGAATAAGGGTCTCTAGGCCCATACACACCACACTAAGAGTGGAAAAAGGTCTCAAGGCCCAGACACACCACACAGAGTGGAATAATCGTCTATAGGCCCAGACCAAAAACACAGAGTGGAATAACGATCTCTAGGTCCATACACACCACACAGAGTGGAATAAGGGCCTCTAGGCCCAGACACACCATACTGAGAGTGGACTAAGGGTCTCTAGGCCCAGACACACCACACTGAAAGGGGAATAAGGGTCTCTAGGCCCATACACACCACACAGAGTGGAATAAGGGTCTATAGGTCCACACAGAGTGGAATAAGGGTCTCTAGGTCCATACACACCACACTGAGAGTGGAATAAGGGTCTATAGGCCCATACACACCACACAGAGTGGAATAAGGGTCTCTAGGCCCAGACACAACATACTGAGAGTGGATTAAGGGTCTCTAGGCCCAGACACACCACACTGAGAGTGGAATAAGGGTCTCTAGGCCCATACACACCACACTAAGAGTGGAAAAAGGGTCTCAAGGCCCAGACACACCACAATGAGAGTGGAATAAGGGTATCTAGGTCCATACACACCACAATGAGAGTGGAATAAGGGTCTCTAGGCCCAGACACACCATACTGAGAGTGGAATAAGGGTCTCTAGGCCCAGACAAACCACACTGAGAGTGGAATAAGGGTTTCTAAGCCCAGACAAACCATACTGAGCGAGGAATAAGGGTCCCTATGCCCAGACACACCACACTGAGAGTGGAATAAGGGTCTCTAGGCCCATACATACCACACAGAGTGGAATAAGGGTCTCTAGGCCCATACACACCACAGTGAGAGTGGAATAAGGGTCTCTAGGCCCAGACACACCACAATGAGAGTGGAATTATTGTTAGCACAGTTGAATGACAACTCCTAAGAACAGAATCGGTACTCTGGGACTAGGGATGAGTGAACCGAACCTGTAGAACCTGGAGAAGTAAACTGGGCCCAGAAACCTTTGTTGAAATCCATTCTGCAGTTTCTTTGCTGCCTGTGTTGTGCTATATTGTATTTCAATGGAGCCCATGGAAGTCAAGGACTATCACCCGGCAGCTAATTATTTGCAGGTTTGCAATGATTGTTTAATAAACTTAAGTTATTGTTGTTATTAGAACTCCTTAATAAACTGTTCTTAATAAACTTGTGGGTAGTTTTCTGTGTGGGCAATTTTCGCCGACATTCTTCTGTGCTGCAGAGCATCTCACCTATAATTCTATATTATTCTCTGTCCTGCAGAGCACTCACCTATAAGGGTATGTGCACACGTATCTGTGAGGGCTGCGGATTGTTCCACAGCGGATTTCATAAATCCGCAGGGCAAAACCGCTGCGGTTTTTCCTGCGGATTTATCACGGTTTCTATTGCAGATTCCGCTGTGGGTTTACACCTGCAGTTTTCTATTGGAGCAGGTGTAAACCCGCAGCGGAATCCGCACAAAGAATTGACATGCTGCGGAATGTAAACCGCTGCGTTTCCGCGCGTTTTTTTCCGCAGCATGTTCACTACGGATTTCGTTTCCCATAGGTTTACATTATACTGTAAACGCATGGGAAACCGCTGCGGATCCGCAGCAAAATCCGCAGCGTGTGCACATACCCTAACTATATACTATTCTTCTGTTCTGCAGAGCACCTCATATATACCTGCATAGTATCCTATCCCCCTGTCCTGCAAAGCATCTTACCTATAATTATTATATTATATATGATATTACGTTTGGAGGCAAAGAAGGATAACTGCATCCAGGTATCACAAACATGCAACACATTTCACACTCCATACCACCAGGGGGAGCTCTTGCTCCTATTTATTAGGTCACTCCCCACTTAGGTAAAACTGGTCGCCTGTAGGGAAAGTTACTCAGTTGCTGGCTGAGCTCAGCTCAGTTAGTTGGTCCCTGACAGGGGTAGGATCCTGTCAGAGAACGAAGGGAGCTGTGCATGCCCTCAGAGCTGCAGCTCCCAGAAAGAGACACACAAAAGGCAGAACTGTATTGCAGCGAGCGTGAAGGAAGTCAAAGCAAAGGAGAGGATACCAGAAGGGGACCAGCCCTAAACAGACTGCCTCCTTCTGAGGCGCAGAAGCCTGGTAGCCGGAACACCGAGAGAGTGAGGACCTTTATATAGTTACATAGTTACATAGTTATTAAGGTTGAAGGAAGATTTTAAGTCCATCTAGTTCAACCCATAGCCTAACCTAACATGCCCTAACATGTTGATCCAGGGGAAGGCAAAAAAAACCCATGTGGTAAGAGTAAGCTCCACCATGGGGAAAAAAATTCCTTCCCGACCCCACATACGGCAATCAGACTAGTTCCCTGGATCAACGCCCTATCAAGAAATCTAATATATATACCCTGTAACATTATACTTTTCCAGATAGGTATCCAGTCCCCTCTTAAATTTAAGTAATGACTCACTCATTACAACCTCATACGGCAGAGAGTTCCATAGTCTCACTGCTCTTACAGTAAGGAATCCGCGTCTGTTATTATGCTTAAACCTTCTTTCCTCCAGACGTAGAGGATGCCCCCTTGTCCCTGTCACCGGTCTATGATTAAAAAGATCATCAGAAAGGTCTTTGTACTGTCCCCTCATATATTTATACATTAACATAAGATCACCCCTTAGCCTTCGTTTTTCCAAACTAAATAGCCCCAAGTGTAATAACCTATCTTGGTATTGCAGACCCCCCAGTCCTCTAATAACCTTGGTCGCTCTTCTCTGCACCTGCTCCAGTTCAGCTATGTCTTTCTTATACACCGGAGACCAGAACTGTGCACAGTATTCTAAGTGTGGTCGAACTAGTGACTTGTATAGAGGTAAAATTATGTTCTCCTCATGAGCATCTATGCCTCTTTTAATGCATCTGCAGCGCCCCAGAGTCCTGGTCGTTGCAGTACTGATGCTCCGCCGCTAAGGGGGGCTATGGTACGTCCGATGGCACTGAAGGAGTTCACCTGACCAGGTATCACAGACACCAATACACTTCACAGTATGGCCTCCAGGGGGAGCTAAGGGTGCTATGTATTAGGCCACTCCTCACAATCTGTTAAAACTGGGGGTTGGATAGGAAGTTAGTCAGAAAGCTGACTGGGTTGGAACCAGGCAACATCCTGTGGCAGAGGGTGTTGCAGGGGAAGATTCAGGCGGGTCCCTGTCAGGGGTGGGATCCTGACAGAGGCCTAGCGAACAGAAAGAACGTTACGGGACCGCGCCTGCACCCCGTTGCGGCGGTACCCCAAGAAAGGACAAGAAGCGAGGTTTATTGTGCTGAGTGAGAAACGAGATCAACGCAACAAGGAGAAACACCAGTAGGAGTCATGCTGTAAGTCGAGGCAACATCCTACTGAGGCGCGCAGCCGGTGGCCGGAACGCCGAGGAAGTATTGAGCTCCAGGCCTTAATTCAAACCTACGGCAGGACAGTCAGCTATAGGCGGGCTGTCTCACTCAAATCACCTAAGAAGACATAGGGGGGCAACATTTGGAGAGGGGCGACTCTAGGGTCCCGGAAGACCTCCGAGCCTACCCGTCATACGGGTGCGTCCTAGCCATATCATCTGGGGGACGAAGCAGAACATCATAATCGATTTGTGAGGGAACTTCAGAAACAGACACAACAGTTGTGGGGACTATCCCGTAAGCACAGCAGGGGAGGACCACAACACACAAGCGCTAGAAGGTAGGCACAGATTTCCACCTGCAAAGGGAACCCTGGAGGTGCCATCGGACCGGCCGGACTTACGCAGCCCGGTTAACTGTATTCCGGATTGAGGATCCTGAAGCCTTCAGTAAAGAGGTAAAAAGACTGCAACCTGGTGTCCTCGTTATTTACTGCGACCTGCACCGCACCATAACATCATCACCATCCACACCTTTCATTGGACGCCCCTCAGCAGGGTTCCGGACCGGGTCTAGCCACCGTGACAACCCCAGAACAGAGACTCAGAGGCCCGGTACCGGGTACCCCTCGGCCCTGCAGCAGTGGGGGCGCTCCAATTTGGCATCACGAACAGGATCTACTTAAGCCTGAAGAATCAGGTCATGTGTGCCTTGGAACTGTGATTTATTGTGTTTGGACTGTGACTTATTGCAAAGACTGTGCAGTGCCACTTGCCGCCAAAAACCGCCGCCATTACAGCGCTGAGGAGAGCGCAGGAGAAGAAGAGGGGCGTGGAGTAGGCGTGGACCAGCTGAAGAGCGCGAAAAGACAATGGCCGCCCAGTCTAAACATTTTTGCATCCTTAGGACGTGTCAGTCAGCAGCTGAGGTCCGCCTTCTCATCCTCTTTGGAGGGTGGAGACCATGGAGACGGAGCCGCCCACGAAAGAGACCACGGGAAGAAGACACTGGAGAGGAAGCAAAGATGGCGACGCACCGCGTGGGGATGACCCGACCCAGCATGAGGCTACACCACCCGACACAGCCCCAGATGCGCCATCGTTGCAGGGACTGGCCCTTACGGAGTTACCGACGGGCAGACCCAACTGGCCGCCGTCTAAAGAGTGTGTGGCCGCAGCCGAGGCCCGGCAGATAGCACGCCGCCAGGAGGCCGACGCTCGTGTGACCGATCGGCTGGGCCAGCTGTTATGACCTGGTGGTTAGGAGCACCCGAAGTGACCTGATGGTTAAAACAGAAAACCTGGGACAAGCTCTGAGGAAGTGGTAACTCTACTGACCGCAATCCCTAATCCTATCACACACACTAGAAATAGCCGTGGAGCGTACCTAACTCTCCCTAGACGCCTCTTCACAGCCTAAGAGCTACAGTTAGGTCCATATATATTTGGACAGAGACAACATTTTTCTCATTTTGGTTATAGACATTACCACAATTTAATTTTAAACAAAACAATTCAGATGCAGTTGAAGTTCAGACTTTTAGCTTTCATTTGAGGGTATCCATATTAAAATTGGATGAAGAGTTTAGGAGTTTCAGCTCCTTAACCTGTGCCACCCTGTTTTTTAAAGGGACCAAAAGTAATTGGACAATTGACTCCAAGGCTATTTCATGGACAGGTGTGGGCAATCCCTTCATTATGTCATTCTCAACTAAGCAGATAAAAGGCCTGGAGTTGATTTGAGGTGTGGTGCTTGCATTTGGAAGGTTTTCCTATGAAGTAAACATGCGGTCAAAAGTGCTCTCCATGAAGGTGAAACAAGCCATTCTTAAGCTGTGAAAACAGAGAAAAAACCCATCCGAGAAATTGCTACAATATTAGGAGTGGCAAAATGTACAGTTTGGTACATCCTGAGAAGGAAAGAAAGCACTGGTGATCTCATCAATGCAAAAAGACCTGGGCGCCCACGGAAGACAACAGTGGTGGGTGATCGCAGAATAATCTCCATGGTGAAGAGAAACCCCTTCACAACAGCCAACCAAGTGACCAACACTCTCCCGGAGGTCGGCGTATCAATATCCAAATCTATCATAAACAGAAGACTGCATGAAAGTAAATACAGAGAGTTCACTGCACGGTGCAAGCCACTCATAAGTGTCAAGAATAAAAAGGCTAGACTGGACTTTGCTAAAAAACATCTAAAAAAGCCAGCTCAGTTCAGGAAGAACATTCTTTGGACAGATGAAACCAAGATCAACCTCTACCAGAATGATGGAAAGAGAAAAGTATGGCGAAGGCTTGGTACAGCTCATGATCCAAAGCATACCACATCATCTGTAAAACACGGCGGAGGCAGTGTGATGGCTTGGGCATGCATGGCTGCCAGTGGCACTGGGTCACTAGTGTTTATTGATGATGTGACACAGGACAGAAGCAGCCAAATGAATTCTGAGGTATTCAGAGCCATACTTTGTGCTCAGATCCAGCCAAATGCAGCAAAACTGATTGGTCGTCGTTTCATACTACAGATGGACAATGACCCAAAACATGAAGCCAAAGCAACCCAGGAGTCTATTAAAGCAAAGAAGTGGAATATTCTTGAATGGCCAAGTCAGTCACCTGATCTCAACCCAATTGAGCATGCATTTCACTTGTTAAAGACTAAACTTCAGACAGAAAGGCCCACAAACAAACAGCAACTGAAAACCACCGCAGTGAAGGCCTGGCAGAGCATCAAAAAGGAGGAAACACAGCGTCTGGTGATGTCCATGAGTTCAAGACTTCAGGCAGTCATTGCCAACAAAGGGTTTTCAACCAAGTACTAGAAATGAACATTTTATTTAAAATTATTGAATCTGTCCAATTACTTTTGGTCCCTTTAAAAACAGGGTGGCACATGTTAAGGAGCTGAAACTCCTAAACCCTTCATCCAATTTTAATGTGGATACCCTCAAATGAAAGCTGAAAGTCTGAACTTCAACTGCATCTGAATTGTTTTGTTTAAAATTCATTGTGGTAATGTCTATAACCAAAATGAGAAAAATGTTGTCTCTGTCCAAATATATATGGACCTAACTGTAACTACCCCTAAAGATAGAAATAGTAGCCTACCTTGCCTCAGAGAAGTTTCCCAAAGTAAAGGTGGCCCCCCACAAATATTAACTGTGAGTTAAGAGGGAAGTGACAAACAAAGGAATGAAACAGATTTTAGCAAAGGAGGCCGAATCTTCTCTAGAAAGACAGAGGATAGGAAAGGGAACTATGCGGTCAGTATAAAAAACTACAAAAACCACGCAGAGTGTGCAAAAAGACCTCCACACCGACTCACGGTGTGGAGGTGCAGCTCTGCACCCCCAGAGCTTCCAGCTAGCAAGGAAATATCATAATAGCAGGCTGGACTGAAACATAGCATGTACTGAAAAATATATTCAAAAAACCAATGAACAGCAAATGACTAGCAAGGACTTAGCTTCTGCTGGAGTAATCAGGTCATCTGAGAATTCCAAGAGAGATCTGAACCAGTACTGAGACATTGACAGCTGGCATGGACTAACGACCTGGGCAGAGTTAAATAGGGAAGCGAGCAGAAGCACTAAACGAGGGCAGCTGAGAAAGCCAACCTCAAAGATCAGCAGTTCCACTCAAAGCCACCAGAGGGTGTCCAAGGACAGAACTCGCCAAAGTACCATTCACGACCACAGGAGGGAGCCCGAGAACGGAATTCACAACAGTACCCCCCCCCCCTTGAGGAGGGGTCACCGAACCCTCACCAGAGCGCCCAGGCCGATCAGGACGAGACAAATGAAAGGCACGAACCAAATCGGCAGCATGGACATCGGAGGCAACAACCCAGGAATTATCCTCCTGACCATAGCCCTTCCATTTAACCAGGTACTGCAGCTTCCGTCTCGAAATACGAGAATCTAAAATCTTCTCCACCACATACTCCAACTCCCCCTCAACCAACACCGGAGCAGGAGGATCAACGGAAGGAACCATAGGCGCCACATATCTCCGCAACAACGACCTATGGAACACATTATGGATGGCAAAAGAAGTTGGAAGGGCCAAACGAAACGACACAGGATTGATAATTTCAGAAATCTTATAAGGACCAATGAAACGAGGCTTGAACTTAGGAGAAGAAACCTTCATAGAAACATAACGAGAAGACAACCAAACCAAATCCCCAACACGAAGTCGGAAACCAACACAGCGACGGCGGTTAGCAAAACGTTGCGCCTTCTCCTGAGACAATGTCAAATTGTCCACCACGTGATTCCAAATTTGTTGCAACCTGTCCACCACATAATCCACACCAGGACAGTCAGAAGACTCAACCTGCCTTGAAGAAAAACGAGGATGAAAACCAGAATTACAAAAAAAAGGCGAAACCAAAGTAGCAGAACTAGCCCGATTATTAAGGGCGAACTCGGCCAATGACAAGAAGGTCACCCAATCATCCTGATCAGCAGAAACAAAGCATCTCAGATAGGTTTCCAAGGTCTGATTGGTTCGTTCAGTTTGGCCATTTGTCTGAGGATGGAACGCTGAAGAAAAAGACAAATCAATGCCCATCTTAGCACAAAAGGACCGCCAAAACTTAGAAACAAATTGGGAACCTCTGTCCGACACAATGTTCTCCGGAATGCCATGCAAACGAACCACATGCTGAAAAAATAATGGAACCAAATCAGAGGAGGAAGGCAATTTAGGCAAAGGTACCAAATGGACCATCTTAGAAAACCGATCACAAACCACCCAGATGACAGACATCCTTTGAGAGACAGGAAGATCAGAAATAAAATCCATGGAAATATGTCCAGGGCCTCTTCGGGACAGGCAAAGGCAAAAGCAACCCACTGGCATGAGAACAGCAAGGTTTGGCCCGAGCACAAGTCCCACAGGACTGCACAAAAGAACGCACATCCCGTGACAAGGAAGGCCACCAAAAGGACCTGGCAACCAAATCTCTGGTACCAAAAATCCCAGGATGACCAGCCAACACTGAACAATGAACCTGAGAAATAACCCTACTAGTCCATCTATCAGGGACAAACAGTTTCTCCACTGGGCAGCGGTCAGGTCTATCAGCCTGAAACTCCTGCAGCACCCGCCGCAAATCAGGGGAGATGGCAGACAGAATCACCCCCTCTTTAAGAATACCAGCCGGCTCAGGGACTCCCGGAGAATCAGGCAAAAAACTCCTAGAAAGGGCATCAGCCTTCACATTCTTAGATCCCAGAAGGTATGAGACCACAATATCGAAACGGGAGAAAAACAGTGACCATCGAGCCTGTCTAGGGTTCAACCGCTTGGCGGACTCGAGGTAAGTCAGATTCTTGTGATCAGTCAGGACCACCACGCGATGTTTGGCTCCCTCAAGCCAATGTCGCCACTCCTCAAATGCCCACTTCATAGCCAACAACTCCCGATTGCCGACATCATAATTACGCTCGGCAGGCGAAAACTTTCTAGAAAAGAAAGCACACGGCTTCATCAAGGAGCCATCAGAACTTCTCTGAGACAAAACAGCCCCTGCCCCAATCTCAGAAGCATCAACCTCGACCTGAAAAGGGAGCAAAACATCTGGCTGACGCAACACAGGAGCCGAAGTGAAACGACGTTTAAGCTCCTGAAAGGCCTCAACGGCCGCAGGGGACCAATTCACCACATCAGCGCCTTTCTTCGTCAAATCAGTCAAAGGCTTAACCACACTAGAAAAATTAGCGATGAAGCGACGGTAAAAATTAGCAAAGCCCAGGAACTTCTGAAGACTCTTCACAGATGTAGGTTGAGTCCAATCATAAATGGCCTGAACTTTGACAGGATCCATCTCGATAGTAGAAGGGGAAAAAATGAAGCCCAAAAAGGAAACCTTCTGAACTCCAAAGAGGCATTTAGAGCCCTTCACAAACAACGCATTAGCACGAAGGACCTGGAACACCATCCTGACCTGCCTTACATGACACTCCCAATCATCCAAAAAGACCAAAATATCATCCAAATATACGATCATGAACCTATCCAGATACTTCCGGAAGATGTCGTGCATAAAGGACTGAAACACAGATGGAGCATTAGAAAGCCCGAATGGCATCACCAGGTACTCAAAATGGCCCTCGGGCGTATTAAATGCTGTTTTCCATTCATCGCCCTGTTTAATACGCAGAAGATTATACGCCCCTCGAAGGTCAATCTTGGTAAATCAACTAGCCCCCTTAATCCGAGCAAACAAATCAGACAACAGAGGCAAAGGGTACTGAAATTTGACCGTGATTTTATTGAGAAGGTGGTAATCTATACAGGGTCTCAGAGAGCCATCCTTCTTGGCCACAAAAAACAACCCTGCTCCCAACGGCGACGAAGACGGGCGAATATGCCCTTTCTCCAAGGACTCCTTTACATAACTCCGCATAGCGGCATGTTCTGGCACAGATAAATTGAACAGTCGGCCCTTAGGGAACTTACTACCAGGAATCAAATTAATAGCGCAATCACAGTCCCTATGAGGAGGTAGGGCACTGGACTTGGCCTCATCAAATACATCCTGGTAATCCGACAAAAACTCAGGGACTTCAGAAGGAGTGGAAGAAGAAATTGACATCAAAGGAACATCACCATGTATCCCTTGACAACCCCAACTAGACACAGACATTGATTTCCAATCCAGTACTGGATTATGAACCTGTAACCATGGCAAACCCAACACGACAACATCATGCAAATTATGCAACACCAAAAAGCGGATATTTTCCTGATGTGCGGGAGCCATGTACACGGTCAGCTGAGTCCAGTACTGAGGTTTATTCTTGGCCAATGGCGTAGCATCAATCCCCCTTAAGGGAATAGGACTCTGCAAAGGCTCCAAGGAAAAACCACAGCGCCTGGCAAACTCCAAGTCCATCAAGTTCAGGGCAGCGCCTGAATCCACAAATGCCATAACAGAGTAGGATGACAGTGAGCAAATCAGGGTAACAGATAAGAGAAATTTAGGCTGCAAAGTACTAATGGTGACAGACCTAGCGAACCTCTTAGTGCGCTTAGGACAATCAGAGATAGCATGAGAGGAGTCACCACAGTAAAAACACAGCCCATTCTGACGTCTGTGTTCTTGCCGTTCAGCTCTGGTCAAAGTCCTATCACATTGCATAGGCTCTGGCCTCCGCTCAGAGGACACCTCCAAATGGTGCACAACTTTGCGCTAGCGCAAACGCCGATCAATCTGAATGGCCAAAGACATTGACTCATTCAGACCAGCAGGCGTGGGGAACCCCGCCATAACATCCTTAAGGGCTTCAGAAAGACCCTTTCTGAAAATTGCTGCCAGGGCACACTCATTCCATTGAGTAAGCACAGACCACTTTCTAAACTTCTGGCAATATACTTCTGCCTCATCCTGACCCTGACATAGAGTCAGCAAGATATTTTCTGCCTGATCCACAGAATTAGGTTCGTCATAAAGCAATCCAAGCGCTAGAAAAAATGCATCCACATTAAGCAATGCAGGATTTCCTGGCTCAAGGGAGAATGCCCAGTCTTGCGGGTCACCACGCAACAAAGAAATAATAATCTTTACTTGCTGAATGGGATCACCAGAGGAGCGGGGTTTCAGAGCAAGAAACAGTCTGCAATTATTTTTGAAATTCAAAAATTTAGATCTATCCCTAGAAAACAAATCAGGAATTGGAATTCTAGGCTCTAACATCGGATTCTGAACTACATAATCTTGAATACTCTGTACCCTAGCAGTGAGTTGATCCACACAAGAGGACAAACCTTGAATATCCATATCTACACCTGAGTCCTGAACCACCCAGAGGTTAAGGGGAAAAGAAAGACAAAACAAGCTGCAAAGAAAAAAAAATTGACTCAGAACTTCTCTTATCCCTCTTTTGAGATACATTAACACTTTGTTGGCCAGCTGTACTGTTATGACCTGGTGGTTAGGAGCACCCGTAGTGACCTGATGGTTAAAACAGAAAACCTGGGACAAGCTCTGAGGAAGTGGTAACTCTACTGACCGCAATCCCTAATCCTATCACACACATTAGAAATAGCCGTGGAGCGTACCTAACTCTCCCTAGACGCCTCTTCACAGCCTAAGAGCTAACTACCCCTAAAGATAGAAATAGTACCTACCTTGCCTCAGAGAAATTTCCCAAAGTAAAGGTAGCCCCCCACAAATATTAACTGTGAGTTAAGAGGGAAGTGACAAACACAGGAATGAAACAGATTTTAGCAAAGGAGGCCGAATCTTCTCTAGAAAGACAGAGGATAGGAAAGGGAACTATGCGGTCAGTATAAAAAACTACAAAAACCACGCAGAGTGTGCAAAAAGACCTCCACACCGACTCACGGTGTGGAGGTGCAGCTCTGCACCCCCAGAGCTTCCAGCTAGCAAGGAAATATCATAATAGCAGGCTGGACTGAAACATAGCATGTACTGAAAAATATATTCAAAAAACCAATGAACAGCAAATGACTAGCAAGGACTTAGCTTCTGCTGGAGTAGTCAGGTCATCTGAGAATTCCAAGAGAGATCTGAACCAGTACTGAGACATTGACAGCTGGCATGGACAAACGACCTGGGCAGAGTTAAATAGGGAAGCGAGCAGAAGCAATAAACGAGGGCAGCTGAGAAAGCCAACCTCAAAGATCAGCAGTTCCACTCAAAGCCACCAGAGGGTGTCCAAGGACAGAACTCACCAAAGTACCATTCACGACCACAGGAGGGAGCCCGAGAACGGAATTCACAACAGCCAGCCTACGGAAGTCCGCCTAACTCCGGTGTCCCCTGCTTCCTCCATCCCGGCCGCGGCAGAGTGCGAGCTGCAGGCACAGGGCCTGAGGATCCTGCCGGAGGCAGAACATCTGCGGCGCCTGATGATGGCGTGGAGGAATAGACCCCAACCTGCGGTCCACATTGACCTGACAGATGCTGAGGAGGTTCCCCCGTCACACTGGGGTGTGGTGGTGTCCTTCAACTCCCGGGAAGGACGGGGAGTTATACAAGAAATTGGAGAGCCACTGCGGGTCCGTGTGGATGGGGAAGAGGTAGAACCCTGTGGGGGAAGGTACAGTCACAACATGGAGCCCGGAGACGCGGTGACTTACACCCAGTGGAGGAGGGAGGCTGGCTGGATAGCTCGGGGTGTCCAGCGGTGTGTCGCACTCCAGGCCGCTGCCGGGACGTCGGAGGACGAGCCTCCTGCAGGGAAGATGCCGGAACCTGCCCCCGCGGAATCCCAGGGAATCCAGGCCCACCGTGTAGCTACGGGGCGTGCTCACCCACGAGCGAGGAGGGTTTCCCAATGAGGAATCCTGTCGTTGCTGAATCCAGGACCGGTCCTTGTCATGCCACCACGACCCGTCTGCCAGATGAAGCCCGGGAGGAGGCCGCCTCCTGTCCATATAGAAACTGAGTAAGCAAGAATGCTTCATCATTTGTATATAGTTATACATATAGTATATAGTTCATTTTCCTATGTTTTTTCTTGCTGCTACAACCCGACCAGGGTTACTCTTAAAGGGATCCCTTTGTTTACCCGGGATCCCTTCTTCTGCTTTTGTTTTTGTTTCTCGTTCATCACGGTTGAAAAGAACTGCTGGATCATGAACACTGCATGATTGCAAACTCATTGTAAATAGTTTGCACCTTCTTAAAGGTGCCCTCTACTGGTTTTACAAAGAAAAGGACTCTTTGCGGAGAAACTGTTCCTGGAAGCAGTATCGGCGTCCTTGCTGCATACGGACTTGCAGCTTGAGAAGTTGCACTACCTCATAGAGACTTGGTCCCCTCTTAAAGGGAACGTTCATCAGTAGCACTTAAAGAATGATGATGCTTTAAAAGGAAGTACTAATAATGCTTACATATAAAAGTTATATGTAGTGAGCTAGTAAATTGTGAGAAATGTTTAATGATGTTGCTAGAAGAATGAGGACAGGAAGTGAACCCGTATGGGGTTAGTCGGTGAGTCCTCCTAGGAGCCATACCGAGATGGCTCAATGATCCTGAACTGAGGGAAAGTTGATAAGTTCTATACTGTGTATAGTAGCAGAAAGGCAGTAGGCCCGGGCGGAAAGGGGTGGTCCTGCAACAGAGCGAGAGGCAGTAGGCCTGGGGCAGATAGACAGGCGGTCCTGCAGATGTAAGGATGGAAAGTGAAGAAAAAGTTGATTAGCCTTATAGTGTTTTATAAGAAGGTCTTTAGTGGATTCAGCGTGTACGTCCTTAAAGGCAACGTTAAATTATTGTTCAAAAATTTGCACTTAGTAGAATACCCGGTTGGGTAAGAAAAGTTATTTATAGTATGTTATTTAAAGTATTTAACCATGTTTGTAACGTTCAAGTGTCCTCACCTCCCATAAAGGGAAGCTCTGTTCAAATTTGCTTATTGTTATTGCATTTCAAAATTGTATGTCTTTTTGCTGACATGTATAGTTGTTTTCTTCCCAGTCCAGGAGTACTGGATTTAATCGGGGGGGGAGTGCAGCACCCCAGAGTCCTGGTCATTGCAGTACTGATGCTCCGCCGCTAAGGGGGGCTATGGTACGTCCGATGGCACTGAAGGAGTTCACCTGACCAGGTATCACAGACACCAATACACTTCACAGTCTGGCCTCCAGGGGGAGCTAAGGGTGCTATGTATTAGGCCACTCCTCACAATCTGATGCTCTGCCGCTAAGGGGGGCTATGGTACGTCCGATGGCACTGAAGGAGTTCACCTGACCAGGTATCACAGACACCAATACACTTCACAGTCTGGGCTCCAGGTGGAGCTAAGGGTGCTATGTATTAGGCCACTCCTCACAATCTGTTAAAACTGGGGGTTGGATAGGAAGTTAGTCAGAAAGCTGACTGGGTTGGAACCAGGCAACATCCTGTGGCAGAGGGTGTTGCAGGGGAAGATTCAGGCGGGTCCCTGTCAGGGGTGGGATCCTGACAGAGGCCTAGCGAACAGAAAGAACGTTACGGGACCGCGCCTGCACCCCGTTGCGGCGGTACCCCAAGAAAGGACAAGAAGCAAGGTTTATTGTGCTGAGTGAGAATCGAGATCAACGCAACAAGGAGAAACACCAGTAGGAGTCGTGCTGTAAGTCGAGGCAACATCCTACTGAGGCGCGCAGCCGGTGGCTTGAACGCCGAGGAAGTATTGAGCTCCAGGCCTTACTTCAAACCTACGGCAGGACAGTCAGTTATAGGTGGGCTGTCTCACTCAAATCACCTAAGAAGACATAGGGGCAACATTTGGAGAGGGGCGACTCTAGGGACCCGGAAGACCTCCGAGCCTACCCGTCATACGGGTGTTTCCTAGCCATATCATCTGGGGGACGAAGCAGAACATCATAATCGAGTTGTGAGGGAACTTCAGAAACAGACACAACAGTTGTGGGGACTATCCCGCAAGCACAGCAGGGGAGGACCACAACACACAAGCGCTAGAAGGTAGGCACAGATTTCCACCTGCAAAGGGAACCCTGGAGGTGCCATCGGACCGGCCGGACTTATGCAGCCCGGTTAACCGTATTCCGGATTGAGGATCCTGAAGCTTTCAGTAAAGAGGTAGAGAGACTGCAACCTGGTGTCCTCGTTATTTACTGCGACCTGCACCGCACCATAACATCATCACCATCCACACCTTTCATTGGACGCCCCTCAGCAGGGTCACGGACCGGGTCTAGCCACCGTGACAACCCCAGAACAGAGACTCAGAGGCCCGGTACCGGGTACCCCTCGGCCCTGCGGCAGTGGGGGCGCTCCACATCCCATTATTTTATTTGCCTTTGTAGCAGCTGCCTGACACTGGCCACTGAATATGAGTTTGTCATCCACCCATACACCCAGGTCTTTTTCATTGACGGTTTTGCCCAGAGTTTTAGAATTAAGCACATAGTTATACATCTTATTACTTCTACCCAAGTGCATGACCTTACATTTATCCCCATTAAAGCTCATTTCCATTTATCAGCCCAAACTTCTAGTTTACATAAATCATCCTGTAATATAAAATTGTCCTCCCCTGTATTGATTACCCTGCAGAGTTTAGTGTCATCTGTAAATACTGAAATTCTACTCTGAATGCCCCCTACAAGGTCATTAATAAATATGTTAAAAAGAAGAGGGCCCAATACTGACCCCTGTGGTACCCCACTGTTAACCGCGACCCAGTCCGAATTTGCTCCATTAATAACCACCCTTTGTTTCCTATCCCTGAGCCAGCTCTCAATCCACTTACACATATTTTCCCCTATCCCCATTATTCTCATTTTATGTAACAACCTTTTGTGTGGCACCGTATCAAAAGCTTTTGAAAAGTCCATATACACTACATCCACTGGGCTCCCTTGGTCCAGTCCGGAACTTACCTCTTCATAGAAGCTGATCAAATTAGTCTGACATGAACGGTCCCTAGTAAACCCGTGCTGATACTGGGTCATGAGGTTATTCCTCTTCAGATACTCCAGTATAGTATCTCTTAGAAAACCCTCTAGGATTTTACCCACAGTAGAGGTTAAGCTTACTGGCCTATAATTACCGAGTTCAGTTTTTGTCCCCTTTTTGAATATTGGCACCACATTTGCTATACGCCAGTCCTGTGGTACAGACCCTGTTATTATGGAGTCTTTAAAGATTAAAAATAATGGTCTATCAATGACTGTACTTAGTTCCTGCAGTACTCGGGGGTGTATCCCATCTGGGCCCGGAGATTTGTCAATTTTTGTGATTTTTAGATGCCGCCGTACTTCCTGCTGGGTTAAGCAGGTAACATTTAATTGGGAATTTTTATCACTAGTCATATTGGCTGCCATGGGATTTTCTTTTGTAAATACTGATGAAAAAAATTCATTTAGGATATTGGCTTTTTCCTTATCCTCTTCCACCATTTCACCCAGACTATTTTTAAGGGGGCCAACACTATAATTTTTTAGTTTCTTACTATTTATGTAGTTAAAGAATATTTTGGGATTATTTTTGCTCTCTCTGGCAATGAGTCTCTCTGTCTCAATCTTTGCTGCCTTGATTTGCTTTTTACAGAATTTATTTAATTTATGCTTTGCTCCAGAGACCGTCAGTTACCTGTCCGCCACACCCAGGAGGCACGGTGGCAACCCATGGAGGCCAGGGCATTATAGAGTCCCTATAAACAGCCTCAAGCCACCAGTCATATGGGTTTGTCCTATCCTATATGGGGGACAGAGAGAAAGACATTACATCTGTGAGGACCTTATGTGAAGCCTTAGGCAGTAAGGAACTACAACACTGCAGCGCAAGGGAAGGCTACTGATTTCCACCTGGACAAGGGGACTCTGGACTTGCCTCCAAACCGGCCGGACTCTGCCTGCCCTGTGATCTGGTGCCCTGGACTGTGGATGCTGAAGTCTTCAGTAAAGGTAAAGAAAACTGCAACCTTGTGTCCTCGTTCTTCTCTACGCCTCTCACCATCCACCATCTGCTCACCTGGAAGCCCTGGGGACATACTTCACCTGTGGGAAGGTATACCATCTAGCTGCCATAACATCACCCCAGCTGACCCCTTAAAGCAGTGTCGGTCACCCTGGCCGAATACCACAGGTGGTGTCACGAACATAAACTCTACCACTTTATAGACCTTTCCCTTTTACATGGACGTCCCAGGGCCACGGACCGGGTCAGCCACCGTGACATCCCCCTGTGAACAGCAGGACCCGGTACTGAGTACCCCACGGCCCCATGGGAGCGCTCCATATACCTGCATACTATCCTCCTGTCCTGCAGAGCATTTAACCTATAGATCTTTGCCATTCTCTGTCCTGCAGAGCATCTCACCTATAATTATATATTATTTTTCTGCCCTGCAGAGCATCTCATGTATACATGCATATACTATCCCCGTCCTGCAGAGCATTTAACCTATAATTCAGCCAGTGGGCAATTTTCTGTGGGCATTTTTCACCTTGCACCTCAAATATCATAGATCTGAAACTTTGTGATGTTGCAATTGGCAATTTTCCGTGGGGGCAATTTTCTGTGTGGGCAAATTTCCGTGTGGGCAAATTTCCATGTGGCAAATTTCCATGTAGGCAAATTTCCATGTGGGCAATTTTCCTGTGGGCAATTTTCCTGTGGGCAGTTTTCCTGTGGGCATTTTTCTGGTCACTCACGTGGCCTAATACCTTGTTCGCCTGTTTCTCACGGGATAATGTTTTCAGGTGTGTTGTTCTCTTCCTCCGTTCTCCTCTCCTGCACCTCCTTCGTTTTTTGCCGCAGTAGTAGAAAGGTGTCTTGGTTCATGTTGGCGGTTATCAAGTCCATGTATGAAATTATCAGAATCAAATTCAGAACTGTTGAATTCAGATGAGGAAAAAACAACAGATCTATCATATTTATATCCCGCCTAGCGGTCAAAAGATTGATTTTTCAATATGGATTTTTTTTAAAGTATCATGAAATGAGTTTTTGTTCTAGGTATACACCTTGTTGTTTTTATAGTCCATAGCGTCTCTGGAGAGTTTAGATTTTTTTGTCTTAATTATACTCTCTTCCATGGACTTGATGTTATCTTGGACTTTTTCATGCTATTATTAAATTCAGACCAAGATTTAAAGCCATTCAAATCAGCATTAACCACATCAATCTCATTTTTTAATTCGCCAAGACGAGTCTCTTCATAAGAAATGAAAAGTTCCATTAATTTAAAGGAACATGTAACAAAATAGCATTCCATTTGTTGAGAAAATCGTCAGAGAAAATATAGGTAGGAGTTGAAGTCCACGTGGGGTCATCTCCTTTTCAAGATATTTTTTCAAGGTGTTGTGATCCCACTATGTTCGCAACTCCTGCCCCAATAATTTATCAAGTTTTTTAATCAAGTCTCCGATATGTGAGGATTCATCATTTACTAAATCAGGATCATGAAAAACTTGTGCTAGTTTAGCCATCCGGGAGTCAATAGAGGAGGTCATAATGAACACAAAGAAAATCTAGGTATAAATCTGGGTAAAATTGTGGAATGTACCCAAACCAACTGCATAAATAAAAAGGCTCAAAAAAGGATCGATAATAATTATAGTCACAAATGTAAAAATCAGTTGCATATTGCAATGTGAAAAAATGCATCAAATAGTCACGGAGCTCACTGCTTCACGAAGTATGCAGGAGAAGGAGGTCTAGGAACTTCAGCAGGATCCACATGCAGCACCAAATGGGTAGAGCCAAATCAGAAGGCAGGTGGGTGCTCGCAAGGCTGGTGAGCACAGCCAAACAGGAGAAATAGAGAGGATAGCAGCACACCACTGATGACAAAAATGAAAAAAAACTTTATTCAGGCATAGCAAGCCATATTAAAAACATGAAAAGCCTTACGCGTTTCAGGTGCATGTGGCACCCTTAGCCATAGGAGATACAATTGAAATCACAGCCAGAATAAATATTAATGAACAACCAATCACAGATGACAAGTGATTAATTACATATGCACAAGGTGTCGATGCAAACACAGCAGCAAATGAAAAAAAAAAACACGTCAATAAATATAAAATAAATTATTTCTTGAGTTCATGCCCATCGGATATCTCGTGTCCAGCTTTAGAATCCAGAATGCCTCCCTTGAAGTCAGCGGAGTAAGACGCATTTTTGTTTTGAATGTTGGCTATATGTTCAGCTATGCGTTTCTCCTAGTGTTCTCAAACAGCATTCTACTCCTAAATCCTGGTTGTCCACTACTGGATCTTACAAATGTGCTGGTAATCGTTGCAGTGTGTGCATTTTCGCACTTGATAAAACTAAATCTATTAGCTCGTTTTTCAGGTTTTTCACAGAAAATTACGTCTTTCATGAATTGTGACACACAATATGTAATTTACTGTATTTGTTGTTTGTCGTTGCACTACAGGAAAAACTAAGAAATGCATAGCTGAACTTCTAGCCAACATTCAAAACAAAAATGCGGCTTACTCCGGTGCCTCAAAACACTTTCTGAATATTCACCAAGAAGATGTCACACATTTTGCTTTTTATGCATTTGAAAAGATTTTTAATCCCATTCGGGGTGGAAACAAACAGAAACTATTGACTGTAAGGCTATGTGCACACTTTGCGGCCTCCCTCTGCGGGTTCTCCCGCAGTGGAATTGATAAATCTGCAGGGCAAAACCGCTGCGGATATCCCTGCAGATTTATCGCGGTTTGTTCCGCGGTTTCCGCTGCGGGTTTCCGCCTATACTATTGATGCTGCATATGCAGCATCAATAGTAATGTTAAAATAAAAAAAAAAAGTTTATATACTCACCCTCTGACGTCTCGATCTCCTCGGCGCTGCACCCGGCGCTCCGGTTCCAAAGATGATTTGCGAGAAGGACCCTTCGTTACGTCACGGTCATGTGACCGCGACGTCACGGTCATGTGACCGCGACGTCACCGCAGGTCCTGTTCGCACAGCAACTCTGACTGGCCGGCCGCGTGCAGCGCTGAGAGGTGAGTATAACATGATTTTTTATTTTAATTCTTTTTTTTACCCCAAATATGGTTCCCAGGGCCTGGAGGAGAGTCTCCTCTCCTCCACCCCGGGTACCACCCGCACATTAACCGCTTACTTCCCGCAACGTGGGCACAGCCCCATGCGGGAAGTAAGCGGATCAATGCATTTCTATGGGTGCAGAATCGCAGCGATTCTGCACAAAGAAGTGACATGCTGCGGGTTGTAAACCGCTGCGTTTCTGCACGGTTTTTCCCGCAGCATGTGCACAGCGGATTGCGGTTTCCATAGGGTTTACATGTTAATGTAAACGCTATGGAAACTGCTGCGGACCCGCAGCATCAAAATCGCCGCGGATCCGCGGGAAAACCCGCAAAGTGTGCACATAGCCTAAGGGAGGCATTCTGGATTCTAAAGCTGGACATGAGATATCCGATGGGCATGAAATCAAGAAATGATTTATTTTATATTTATTGACATGTGCTGTTTTTTCTTCCTTCACTGCTGTTTGCATCCACACCTTGTGCATATGTAATTAAACAGTCATCTGTGATTGGTTGTTCATTGATATTTATTCTAGCTGTGATTTTAACCCCTTCATGACCCAGCCTATTTTGACCTTAATGACCTGGCCGTTTTTTGCAATACTGACCAGTGTCCCTTTATGAGGTAATAACTCAGGAACGCTTCAATGGATCCTAGCGGTTCTGAGACTGTTTTTTCGTGACATATTGGGCTTCACGTTAGTGGTAAATTTAGGTCGATAATTTTTGCGTTTATTTGTGAAAAAAATGTCGCAATTTTCAAATTTTGAATTTTTATTTTGTTAAACGAGAGAGTTATGTGACACAAAATAGTTAATAAATAACATTACCCACATGTCTACTTTATATCAGCACAATTTTGGAAACAAAATTTTTTTTTGCTAGGAAGTTATAACGGTTATAAGGGTTAAAATTTGACCAGCGATTTCTCATTTTTGCAACGAAATTTACAAAACCATTTTTTTTAGGGACCACCTCACATTTGAAGTCAGTTTGAGGGGTCTATACGGCTGAAAATACCCAAAAGTGACACCATTCTAAAAACTGCACCCCTCAAGGTGCTCAAAACCACATTCAAGAAGTTTATTAACCCTTAGGGGGCTTCACAGCAGCAGAAGCAACATGGAAGGAAAAAAACATTTAACTTTTTAGTCACAAAAATGATCTTTTAGCAACAATTTTTTTATTTTCCCAAGGATAAAAAGAGAAACTGGACCCCAAAAGTTATTGTACAATTTGTACTGAGTACGCTAATACCCCATATGTGGGGAGGACCACTGTTTGGGTGCACGACAGGGCTCGGAAGGGAAGGAGCGCCATTTGACTTTTTCAATGAAAAATTGGCTCCAATCTCTAGCGGACATCATGTCGCGTTTGGAGAGCCCCTGTGTGCCTAAACATTGGAGCTCCCCCACAAGTGACCCCATTTTGGAAACTAGACCCCCCAAGGAACTTATCTAGATGCATAGTGAGCACTTTGAACCCCTAGGTGCTTCACAAATTGATCCGTAAAAATGAAAAAGTACTTTTTTTTCACAAAAATTTTCTTTTAGCCTCAATTTGTTCATTTCCACACGGGTAAAAGGATAAAATGGATCCTAAAAAGTGTTGGGCAATTTCTCCTGAGTACACTGATACCTCACATGTGGGGGTAAACCGCTGTTTGTGCACACGGCAGGGCTCGGAAGGGAAGGAGCGCCATTTGACTTTTTGAATGAAAAATTAGCTCCAATCGTTAGCGGACACCATGTCGCTTTTGGAGAGCCCCTGTGTGCCTAAACATTGGAGCTCCCCCACATGTGACCCCATTTTGGACACTAGACCTCCCGTGGAACAAATCTAGATGTGCGGTGACCACTTTAAACCCCCAAGTGCTTCACAGAAGTTTATAATGCAGAGCCGTGAAAATAAAAAGTCATTTTTCTTTCCTCAAAAATGATGTTTTAGCAAGCAATTTTTTATTTTCACAAGGGTAACAGGAGAAATTGGACCCCAATAGTTGCCTAGTTTGTCCTGAGTACGCTGATACCCCATATGTTGGGGGGAACCACTGTTTGGGCACACGTTGGGGCTCGGAAGGGAAGTAGTGATGTTTTGAAATGCAGACTTTGATGGAATGGTCTGCGGGCGTCACGTTGCATTTGCAGAGCCCCTGATGTGCCTAAACAGTAGAAAACCCCCACAAGTGACCCAATTTTGGATATTAGACCCCCCAAGGAACTTATCTAGATGTGTGGTGAGCACTTTGAACCCCCAAGTGCTTCACAGAAGTTTACAACGCAGAGCCGTAAAAATAAAAAAATATTTTTCTTTCCTCAAAAAATATGTTTTAGCGAGCAATTTTTTATTTTCGCAAGGGTAACAGGAGAAATTGGACCCCAACAGTTGTTGCCCAGTTTGTCCTGAGTACACTGATACCCCATATGTGGGGGTAAACCACTGTTTGGGCACACGTCGGGGCTCGGAAGGGAAGGAGCACCATTTGACTTTTTGAACGCAAGATTGGCTGGAATCAATGGTGGCGCCATGTTGCGTTTGGAGACCCCTGATGTGCCTACACAGTGGAAACCCCTCAATTCTAACTCCAACACTAACCCAAACACACCCCTAACCCTAATCCCAACTCTAGCCATAACCGTAATCACAACCCTAACCCCAACACACCCCTAACCACAACCCTAACCCCAACACACCCCTAACCCTAATACCAACCACAACCACAACCCTAACCCCAACACACCCCTAACCACAACCTTAACCCCAACACACCCCTAACCCTAACCATAACCCTAACCACAAGCCTAATCTTAACCCTAAATCCAACCCTAACTCTAATTCAAACCCTAACCCTAAGGCTATGTGCCCACTTTGCGGATTCGTGTGAGAGTTTTCCACAGCATTTTTGAAAAATCCACAGGTAAAAGTCACTGCAAATTTGGTTTTCCATAGGTTTACATGGTACTGTAAACCTGATGGAAAACTGCTACGAATCCTCAGCCAAATCCGCACCGTGTGCACATAGCTTAATTCTAAGGGTTTGTGCACATGCTGCAGAAAACACTGCGGATCTGCAGCGTTTCTGCAGCTGCAGGTCCGCAGCAGTTTCCCATGAGTTTACAGTTCAATGTAAACCTATGGGAAACAAAAAACGCTGTGCACATGCTGTGGAAAAAAATGCGGGGAAACGCAGCGGTTTACATTTCGCAGCATGTCACTTCTTTCTGCAGATTCCGCAGCGGTTTTACAGCTGCTCCTATAGAAAACTGCAGTTGTAAAACTGCAGTGAAATCCGCCGAAAAACCGCGGTAAATCCGTGATAAATCCGCAGCGGTTTTGCACTGCGGATTTATCAAATCCGCTGCGGAAAAATCCGCAGAGGACCAGAATACGTATGCACATAGCCTTACCCTAACCCTTATTCTAACCCTAGCCCTAACCCTAGCCCTAACCCTAACCCTAGTTCTAACCCTAGTTCTAATCCTAACCCTAGTGGAAAAATAAAGGTAAATATATTTTCTTCATTTTATTATTGTCCCTATCTATGAGGGTGATAAAGGGGGGGGGTCATTTACTATTTTTTTTTATTTTGATCACTGTGATAGGTTTTATCACAGTGATCAAAATGAACATGGAATGAATCTACCCGGCCGGACAGAAGATTTTGGAAGATGGCCGCACCCATGGAACAGACGGACGGACAGTGGGAGGCTCGGTAAGTATGAGGGGGGGTGATCGGAGCACGGGGGTGGGATCGGAGCACGGGGGGAGCGGACAGGAGGATGGGGGAGTGGACAGGCCGACGGAGGGGAGCGGAGCACAGGACGGAGGACTGGGGAAGAGATCGGGCGTGTTGGGGGGGGCAGATCAGGCTTTCTATTCATGGCCGATGATATTGCAGCATCGGCCATGGCTGGATTGTAATATTTCACCACTTTTCATAGGCAAAATATTAAAAATTGCTCTGATTGGCTGTTGAAAGTGCAACAGCCAATCAGAGCGATCGTAGCCACGTGGGGGCAAAGCTACCCCCCTGGGCTAAAGTACCACTCCCCCTGTTCCTGCAGATCAGGTGAAATTGGAGTTAACCCTTTCACCCGATTTGCAGGGACGCGATCCCTCCATGATGCCACATAGGCATCACAGGTCGGATTGGCACCGACTTTCATGACGCCTACATGGCGTCACAGGTTGGGAAGGGGTTAATTGTATATCATATGGCTAAGGGTGCTGCATGCACCTGATACGCGTAAGACTTTTCATGTTTTTAATATTGCTTGCTATGCCTGAATAAAGTTTTTTTCATTTTTTTCATCAGTGGTGTGCCGCCATCCTCTCTATTTATACTAAATAGAGTCTGATTAATGGGGTGTATTATACAATATAGAGTCTGTCTATGGGGGATACATTATACAATTTAGAGTCTGTCTATGGGGGGTTCATTATACTATATAGAGTCTGCCTATGGGGGGTGCATTATACAACATAGAGTCTGCCTATGGGGGGTGCATTATACAACATAGAGTCTGCCTATGGGGGGTGCATTATACAATATAGAGTCTGCCTATGGGGGGTGCATTATACAATATAGAGTCTGCCTATGGGGGTGCATTGTACAATATAGAGTCTAGTCAAAGGGGCAAGCAGGGCATTACTACTTTCTAGATTTCTAGTGGTCAAAATGTGGGCACTGTTTTCTAGGGCACTTGCACCTGGCATTACTATATTCTAGAGGGTTGCTTTGGAATTTAGAGGGCACACAGAACCACACAGTAGGTGCAGTAGTAGGGACACATACGGCAACAGAGGCTCAGAATTGGGGAATCAGCAGGATAAGCAGTTTGTGCAGGTTGGGAATACATGATGATGGGGCGGGAATATGAGAAGTGAAATGTGTCTGTGTTGTAATCTCTGCAGCCGTCCTGGATGGAGAAGTTGTCATGTCGGTCTGGGCCAGATGGAAAAGACAGGAAAAGTTAACGATTCCATCAGAAAGAACATCAGCTGTAAGTCACAATGTGCTGTAATCACTTATGTGTTCTGTAGTACTGGTATTTACCACTGACCACATGGCGGTAATATGGCCCACTCAGAAGTTTCTCCCCCCTCTGAACCAAAACCCCAGCTACACCTCTGGTCCTACCCAAAATGACTGAATGTTATCATAAATTCAAAACATACTTCAAAAAAGTAATAGTTTTAGGTTGTGCATATTTTATTCAACCATTTTATTTTTCTTTTCCATCTCAAAAGATTTGAGTTTCTCTTTCAATTGAATTGTACAGTTTATAGGTAACATTAAAAGGTAAAAATTTCTGAGTTGATTCTTTTTGGTATGTTTTTTTACGTGATAAAAACCTGCCATTTTAACAATGTTGTGTGGACTTTTTATATTCACTGTAGGTCTGATCATTCTTCGCCCTTACATATGAGATTTTTTTTCAGTTGCCTTTAACTTAAAAAAAAACTTTTGCCGTTCATATTTTTAATGCTATTGAATATTTTATAGTTTGATTGTGCATGGTTTGTTTTAGGAACATTTCTATCATCATGCACACAAGCTAAAAAAAACAAAAGGAAAAAATTATCTGTAAGAGAAGATCAAGCTTTATCCGATGCCACGCTCAACCTCTCTTCTACTTTTTAATTATTTTTCTGGAATGAGGCTTGCTGTTTGTGCATTCCCTGCTGTACTGCTACCTGTTCCCAGCTATTTCCTTCTTCTTAATGGCTACGTTAGGCTAGATCTGACTGTGCCTTTCTGCTCACACACGCGAGTAAGTGTGTATGTGTATATAAGTACAACCTGTCATTACCTTACCAGTGGTGGCTTTCTGAGAGGCAGACGGCTCTTTAGAACTCAAGAAAGCACGGCTGCTGTCTCAAAGTGAGAGATTTTGGAGGATAATTGAGGCCTGGTGGCATTCAGGCCTCTGACATTCCCACGCAAGCTCGGCAGGACTACTAGTTTTCATAGAAAAGAAAATTACCTTTTGCTGTGCTGTGTAAACTACAAAACTAGGAAAGGGAAAGAGACTGACAGTTACCCTTACTATAGGAGAGGGTAAAAAGCATTGCCATCCTTGACATTAACGTCTTAGATTTCAAGTCACTGTCTGGCAGGTATGCAGTATGTGCAATAAAATCAGGCATTTTTGTTACTATTAATATTTGAAATTCATGCTTAAAAGATGTAGTTGGTGTGGGCATAATATCTATAAGCTTAGTGAAGAAAATGCAAGTTTAGCATTTAGCACACATGCAACAGTGAGTGTCGTAACGAACGTCGCCGCTCTCTATAAATGGGACGAGTGGTGGTTTCCACATTCCTGCCCAGCTTTATCCACTTTGCCAGAGGTGGACAAAAATTGCGTGAGACTATCAAAAGTTGCAAATATTTAGCACAGCCTTGCATTATGCCAAAAAGTTTTCATTTTTTCTTACCCCCAAAAAAAACAATGCATGTATAAGGCTGCTTTAAACCTTGAGATTTTGCCCACATTTTTTGGTCCCGTCGGGTCTTGCGTCCAGATCCGCCGCAAAATGGGATTAGGGTGTATGCACCGAAGGGGCCATAGACTATAATAGTATCAAAAGAGTCAACGTTTTTTCTGATATGAACCATTTCCAGGCAGACTCTCTGATGTAGTAGGCTGCGCCTGAGTGTCCACCTCCAGTAGGCCTATATACCCGAAAATAATGCACATCAGAGCACATGTTGACTCTTTCGGCACTATATCATAAACCAGCGCCTCATCTTTGACATGCACAATTAGTGGCCACTTTTACAACTAAGTCACACCTTTCCCAATATCACAATGCCACAGCAGCTTCCTATCTCACACAGACTTATAGATAATTATGTGTAAAATCTTGAAAATTATTCCTTCTAGTTGCTTACTGCTCGTTCATGACTGCATGTCCTCTCCTCGAGATCCTGTCTGAAGTATACTCACCCATATTAATGTTGGTCTTATGCAATGCCTATGTTAATGTAATTCACATAAATCAATTTTTCATCCTGACACCATGTCCATAGGAAGAATTCTCTTGAACACATATCAAAAACTACTTTTTGAAAAGTGATTGATTAAAGGGAAATACAAACATTGGACAGCAATAAATTATTATGCGGGTGCATATACATTGTGGAACTGTCCCAAAAAAGGTCACCTTGCCGCTGGTGGGATGACTTTTATCAAAAGCAGTGTGTCACGATATATCATTATTATTATTATTATCTATATGTATAAAACTCAAAATCTGTAGTAGCCCGCTCTATACAAATCCACAGTTCTCGCCAAATTTGGGTAAAATTTGGCACACCCCCTCTCCACCCACAGGAGCAGAATACTGTGCACGTTACATCTCGCTAGCATTCCCCCGTCATGAGATTGGGGCCCCTGAAGTTAGGCCCTATACATATAATGGGGAAATGTGAAATCTGTAGTAGCCTGCTCTATACAAATCCACAGTACATATAATGGAGAAATGTGAAGGTGAAAGTAAAAGTGATGAGGGGAAAACAACAGTTGTGACTGACAGGGGCGGATTATAGTGACGGTACCAAAGAGTCGCTGCTAAAGGGGCCGCAACACAACACACAACACACAAACATTTCACAAACACCATACAAACATCACACAGACAGCACACATACACCAACCCACAAGCACAACACCACACAAATGCTGCAACACACCACACAAACACCGGACCACTCTAGACACACATAACACAAACACCACCCCACAAATACCACAACACCACCCCATAAATACCACATGCACAACACACACACGCACGCAAGGACCACACACGCATGCAAACACACTCAGATGGATGCACCGTACGCACACGGACGAACATTACTGAGCAGCAATATTGGTCAGGCGAAAAATGCCTCATAGTAAGATTGTCATTATTGCTTACTATACAGGGAGGTTTCATCACTGAAGCTGATGAGGTAAAGTGAAAGCTGAACTCTGATTGGTTGCTATGGGCATTAACGTAGAATATTGAAACTCTGTAAAGTCAATTAAATACGTTTGCAAATATGTTAACAAGGGCAGTGATATGGCAGTTTTCCAGCTAGAGAATCCAAAATGTACATGTGATGAGATTGTGCTGTATCAGATGGGAAGGTATATGAGTAGTAATGAAGCCGTGTGGTGATTACTAAATTTTCCCATCCATAAAAAAAATCCAACTGTAGCTCATCTCAGTGTCCATCTTGAAAATGGACGAGTTTATTTTACTCCCAACAATGCAGAGGAAAGAGTTACTCGACCACCCAATACAACATTGACAGCTTTTTTTCTCCTATGTCAAGCAGATCTGTCATGATCCCAATGGCAGGGAATTTGTCAACATAACACGGGCAAAAACAGGACGAGCTCTAGGGTGATGGAACCTGAGCTGACCGCGATCCTGAACCTCAACACTCAACTAACAGTAGCCGGGGAACGTTCCTGGGGGGCCCCTAGACGTCTCGCGCCAGCCGGAGATCTAGCTTCCCCTATCAGAAGAATCACAGACCTATCTTGCCTCCAGAGAAATATTCCCACAGAAATAGCAGCCCCCCACATATAATGACGGTGAAATGAGAGGAAGGCACAAACGTAGTTATGAAAACAGATTCAGCAAAATGAGGCCCGCTTAAGCTAGATAGCAGAGGATACAAAAGGTGAACTGCGCGGTCAGCTTAAAACCCTTCAAAATACCATCCTGAAATTACTTGAACTCATGTGCCAACTCATGGCACATGAGTGGTAATTTCAGACCACTAGAGCAACCAGCAGCAGAAAATTACATATCTGCAAGCTGGACTAAAAACATGAAAGCAAACATGAAACAGGGAAATCCAGACTTAGCTTGTCTTGAAGGCTTTAGGAGCAGGTAGCAAAGGTAACAGAGACACACTGATACATTGATAGCCGGCAAGGGAATGACAGGAAAGCCAGGTTAAATAGGAAACACCCAGCCTCTGATGGACAGGTGGAAACCAGAGACCGCAACCCACCAAAGTCACCCAGTACCAGTTGTAACCACCAGAGGGAGCCCAAAAACAGAATCCACAACAGTACCCCCCCCCTTGAGGAGGGGTCACCGAACCCTCACGAGAACCCCCAGGGCGATCAGGATGAGCTCTATGGAAGGCGCGGACCAAATCAGTCGCATGAACATCAGAGGCAACCACCCAGGAATTATCCTCCTGACCATAACCCTTCCACTTAACCAAATACTGGAGTTTACGTCTGGAAACACGAGAATCCAAGATCTTCTCAACAACATACTCCAATTCTCCCTCCACCAGCACCGGAGCAGGAGGCTCAACCGAAGGAACAACGGGCACCTCATACCTCCGCAATAACGACCGATGGAACACATTATGAATAGCAAACGATGCTGGGAGATCCAAACGAAAAGATACAGGGTTAAGAATCTCCAAGATCTTATAAGGACCGATGAACCGAGGCTTGAACTTGGGAGAAGAGACCTTCATAGGGACAAAACGAGAAGACAACCACACCAAGTCCCCAACACGAAGTTGGGGACCCACGCGGCGACGGCGATTAGCAAACTGCTGAGCCTTCTCCTGAGACAACTTCAAATTGTCCACCACCTGATTCCAAATCTGATGTAGCCTGTCCACCACCACGTCCACTCCAGGACAATCCGAAGGCTCCACCTGACCAGAGGAAAAACGAGGATGAAACCCCGAATTACAAAAGAAAGGAGAAACCAAAGTAGCAGAACTAGCCCGATTATTAAGGGCAAATTCGGCCAGTGGCAAAAAGGCAACCCAGTCATCTTGATCAGCAGAAACAAAACACCTTAAATAAGTTTCCAAGGTCTGATTAGTTCGCTCCGTCTGGCCATTCGTCTGAGGATGGAATGCAGACGAGAAAGACAAATTAATGCCCATCTTAGCACAAAACGTCCGCCAAAATCTAGACACAAACTGGGATCCCCTGTCAGAAACGATATTCTCCGGAATCCCATGCAAACGAACCACGTTCTGAAAAAACAAAGGGACCAACTCAGAGGAGGAAGGCAACTTAGTCAAGGGTACCAAATGAACCATCTTAGAAAAGCGGTCACACACAACCCAGATAACGGACATTTTCTGTGAGACAGGGAGATCTGAAATAAAATCCATGGAAATGTGCGTCCAAGGACTCTTCGGGATAGGCAAGGATAACAACAACCCACGGGCCCGAGAACAGCAAGGCTTAGCCCGAGCACACACTTCACAAGACTGCACAAAGGTGCGCACATCCCTTGACAAGGAAGGCCACCAAAAAGACCTGGCCACCAAGTCTCTAGTACCAAATATTCCAGGATGACCAGCCAACACAGAAGAATGGACCTCGGAGATGACTCTACTGGTCCAATCATCCGGAACAAACAGTCTTTCTGGTGGACAACGATCAGATTTATCCGCCTGAAACTCCTGCAATGCACGTCGCAAGTCTGGGGAGACGGCGGACAATATTACCCCATCCCTAAGGATACCAGTAGGCCCAGAATCTCCAGGAGAGTCAGGCACAAAACTCCTGGAAAGAGCATCTGCCTTCACATTCTTTGAACCTGGCAGGTATGAAACCACAAAATTGAAACGAGAAAAAAACAACGACCAACGGGCCTGTCTAGGATTCAGACGCCTGGCAGACTCAAGGTAAATCAGATTTTTGTGATCAGTCAAGACCACCACACGATGTCTAGCACCCTCAAGCCAATGACGCCACTCCTCAAATGCCCACTTCATGGCCAAAAGCTCCCGATTACCCACATCATAATTGCGCTTGGCGGGCGAGAATTTTCTAGAAAAGAACGCACATGGCTTCATCACCGAGCCATCGGAACTTCTCTGTGACAAAACCGCCCCCGCACCAATCTCGGAAGCATCAACCTCAACCTGAAAAGGAAGTGAAACATCTGGTTGACATAACACAGGAGCAGAAGAAAACCGGCGCTTAAGTTCCTGAAAGGCCTCCACAGCCGCAGGAGACCAATCAGCAACATCAGCACCCTTTTTAGTCAAATCAGTCAAAGGTTTAACAACACTGGAAAAATTAGTAATGAACCGACGATAAAAATTAGCAAAACTCAAGAACTTCTGAAGACTCTTAACAGATGTAGGTTGTGTCCAGTCACAAATCGCCTGAACCTTGACGGGATCCATCTCAATAGTAGAAGGAGAAAAAATGTACCCCAAAAAAGAAATCTTCTGGACTCCGAAGAGACACTTTGAGCCCTTCACAAACAGAGAATTGGCCCGCAGGACTTGAAACACCTTCCTGACCTGTAGAACATGAGACTCCCAGTAATCAGAAAACACCAAAATATCATCCAAATACACAATCATAAACTTATCCAGATATTCACGGAAAATATTGTGCATAAAGGACTGAAAGACTGAAGGAGCATTAGAAAGTCCAAAAGGCATTACCAAATACTCAAAATGGCCCTCAGGCACATTAAATGCGGTTTTCCACTCATCACCCTGCTTTATCCGCACAAGATTATACACACCGCGAAGATCTATCTTAGTGAACCACCTAGCCCCCTTAATGCGAGCAAACAAATCAGTCAATAATGGCAATGGATACTGATATTTGACTGTAATCTTATTCAGAAGGCGATAATCTATACAAGGCCTCAGGGAACCATCTTTTTTAGCCACGAAAAAAAAAACCTGCTCCCAGAGGGGACGAAGATGGACGAATATGTCCCTTTTCCAAGGACTCCTTAATATAATTCCGCATAGCAGTATGCTCTGGCACTGACAGATTAAATAAACGACCTTTAGGGAATTTACTGCCAGGAATTAATTCTATAGCACAGTCACAATCCCTATGAGGAGGGAGCGAATTGAGCTTAGGCTCCTCAAAAACATCCCGATAGTCAGACAAAAACGCAGGGACCTCAGAAGGAGTAGATGAAGCGATTGAAATCAGAGGTGCATCATCATGAACCCCCTGACATCCCCAGTCTAACACAGACATTGTTTTCCAATCCAGGACTGGATTATGAGTTTGTAACCATGGCAGACCAAGCACTAGTACATCATGTAAATTATACAGTACAAGGAAGCGAATCACCTCCTGATGAACGGGAGTCATGCGCATGGTCACTTGTGTCCAGTACTGCGGTTTATTCATAGCCAATGGTGTAGAGTCAATTCCCTTCAAAGGAATAGGAACTTCCAGAGGCTCCAGACTAAAACCGCAGCGTTTGGCAAATGACCAATCCATAAGACTCAGGGCAGCGCCCGAATCCACATAGGCATCAACGGAAATGGATGACAGTGAACAAATCAGAGTTACAGACAAAATGAACTTAGACTGCAGAGTACTAATGGCAAAAGATTTATCAACCTTTTTTGTGCATTTAGAGCATGCTGATATAACATGAGCTGAATCACCACAATAAAAACACAATCCATTTTTCCGCCTATAATTTTGCCGTTCACTTCTGGACTGAATTCTATCACACTGCATAGTCTCAGGTGCCTGTTCAGAAGACACCGCCAACTGGTGCACAGGTTTGCGCTCCCGTAAACGCCGATCAATCTGAATGGCCATAGTCATAGACTCATTCAGACCTGTAGGCGCAGGGAACCCCACCATAATATCCTTAATGGCCTCAGAAAGACCATCTCTGAAGTTTGCAGCCAGGACGCACTCATTCCACTGAGTAAGCACCGACCATTTCCGAACTTTTTGACAATATACTTCCGCTTCATCATGCCCCTGAGAGAGGGCTAATAAAGCCTTTTCAGCCTGAATCTCCAGGTTAGGTTCCTCATAGAGCAATCCCAGTGCCAGAAAAAACGCATCCACACTGAGCAATGCAGGATCCCCTGGTGCCAATGCAAATGCCCAATTCTGAGGGTCGCCCCGCAGGAAAGATATTACAATCTTGACCTGCTGAGCAGGGTCTCCAGAGGAGCGAGATTTCAAAGAAAGAAACAATTTGCAATTGTTCCTGAAATTCAGGAAGGTAGATCTATCTCCAGAAAAAAAACTCTGGAATAGGAATTCTAGGTTCAGACATAGGAGTGTGAACAACAAAATCCTGTATGTTTTGAACTCTTGCAGCAAGATTATTCAGGCTGGAAGCCAAACTCTGGACATCCATGTTAAACAGCTAAGGTCAGAGCCATTCAAGGGTTAAGAGGAGGTAAGAAGCAGCTAGACAGCAATTAAGGGCTAGGCAGCAAAACTCTGAGGGGAAAAAAAAAAATTTCCCTTCAACACTTCTTTTTCTCCTGCTTCAGCCCAAACAATTAACACTTTGTGGGCCGGCTATACTGTCATGATCCCAATGGCAGGGAATTTGTCAACATAACACGGGCAAAAACAGGACGAGCTCTAGGGTGATGGAACCTGAGCTGACCGCGATCCTGAACCTCAACACTCAACTAACAGTAGCCGGGGAACATTCCTGGGGGGCCCCTAGACGTCTCGCGCCAGCCGGAGATCTAGCTTCCCCTATCAGAAGAATCACAGACCTATCTTGCCTCCAGAGAAATATTCCCACAGAAATAGCAGCCCCCCACATATAATGACGGTGAAATGAGAGGAAGGCACAAACGTAGTTATGAAAACAGATTCAGCAAAATGAGGCCCGCTTAAGCTAGATAGCAGAGGATACAAAAGGTGAACTGCGCGGTCAGCTTAAATCCCTTCAAAATACCATCCTGAAATTACTTGAACTCATGTGCCAACTCATGGCACATGAGTGGTAATTTCAGACCACTAGAGCAACCAGCAGCAGAAAATTACATATCTGCAAGCTGGACTAAAAACATGAAAGCAAACATGAAACAGGGAAATCCAGACTTAGCTTGTCTTGAAGGCTTTAGGAGCAGGTAGCAAAGGTAACAGAGACACACTGATACATTGATAGCCAGCAAGGGAATGACAGGAAAGCCAGGTTAAATAGAAAACACCCAGCCTCTGATGGACAGGTGGAAACCAGAGACCGCAACCCACCAAAGTCACCCAGTACCAGTTGTAACCACCAGAGGGAGCCCAAAAACAGAATCCACAACACAGATCCATTTGCAAGGACTTTATTATATTCAGATGTTCCAAAATATTATACTTGGAATAAATCGAGAAGTATTTTGCAAGAGTGAACAAGGTGCAAGGGTCCCATGGTGGGACGGACATTCCAGTGATGCTCTTGGACGTGTGTATACAATGCATCCAAACAACGCAGAGTGTTACTACCTCCGATTACTGCTTCACATTGTCCATGGGCCAACTTCTTTCACAGATTTGAAAATAGTTGATGTAGAGCTGTGTCAAACTTACAGGGAAGCATGCCAAAAGCATGGTCTGATCGAAGACTATCAACACTGAGACATGAAATTGCAGGAAGCATCTCTCACTCGCTTTCCAGCTCAACTAACAGACCTGTTCACTATAATAATTACAACAAGTGCACCTTCAATCCCTGTGCGCTTTGGGACAAATGCGAAGAATATCTCAGTGAAGATATTCTTATAGTGGAAAGGAGAGTTAATCCAGACTTAAACTTAAATTTCACTGCTGATATATTCAACAAAGCCCTTTTGATGTTAGAAGAAAGGTGCATATCTATCAATAGTAAAACTCTAATAGAATTAGGTTTACCAGCACCAAATCGACCAGACGTTGATATTATGAACAGAGATATTCTGCAAGAAAAAAGCTATGATTTGGAAAAATGTAAAGAATTTGTCATATTAAATAAGCCTCTTTTGGTTCATGACCAAAGATCGTCCTATATGGAACTTATGGCTCAGATGTCCAGTGGAAATAGGGGAATATTTTTCCTAGATGCATCAGGAGGTACTGGTAAAACATTTTTAATTAATTTGCTGCTTGCAGAAATTCGCTCAAACAATGACATTGCCTTGGCTGTTGCATCATCTGGGATTGAGGCCACTCTTTTAGATGGCGGGCACACGGCTCATTCAGCACTAGGATTGCCCTATAATCTAGCGCTGTCAGAAACTCCTGTCTGTAATATCACTAAGGGCTCTGGGAAAGCTAAGGTATTACAAACTTGCAGAGTAATTGTTTGGGATGAATGTACCATGGTGCACAAGAATGTACCATGGTGCACCTTGAAAGATCTGCGAGGAACTGATCATTTAATGAGGGGATTTGTAATTTTTGCAGGTGACTTCTGCCAGCCAGATATTACCTGTTCTTAAGGGAGCAACACCAGCGGATGAGCTGAATTCCTGTCTAAAATCTTCTTATCTGTGGATACAAGTTCAGAAGCAAACTCTTACCACTAATATGCGGGTTCATTTAGGGGAAATACAACTGCGGACAAATTTACACACCAGCTACTATGCCTTGGAAATTACAGGTTCCCTACTGACTCCACTACTGGTCTCATTTCCTATCCGGAAGATTTTTGTGAAATGACATCTTCGGTAATGGAACTTATTGACCATTGATATTTGTAACAATTTTAACAACTATCAATGGCTGTGTGAACGTGCAATCCTAGTACCTAAAAATGATAGTGTCAGCTCCATAAATCTACTAATTCAGGGAAGGCTGCCTGGTCTAGCGACCACATACATGTCCATTGATTCAGTTATGGAGTGTGAACAATCCATAATGTATCCTTCGGAGTTCTTGAATTCTTTGGAGCCTCCTGGAATGCCAACGAATAAGCTCACTTTAAAAATAGGAGCCACTATAATTTTGCTTCGGAACCTTGACCCACCAAAAATGTGTAACGGCAAAAGATTGTGCATTAAGAGTCTCAAGCCCAATGTTATTGAAGCCACTATTCTTATGGGAAACTAAGGGAGCAAATGTTTTCATTCCGTGTATGCCTTTGCTACCAAGCGATATGCCCTTCAATTTTAAGCGTTTGCAGTTCCCAATGCAACTTGCATTTGCTGTGACTATAAACAAAGCACAAGGTCAATCACTTAAAGTAGCCGGCATTAAATTGGAGAGCCCGTGTTTTTCACATGGACAGTTGTACATTGCTTGCTCTAGAGTGGGTAACCCCAAAAATATTTTCATATATGCACCTGAAGGTAAAACAAGAAACATTGCTTACCAAAAAGCACTACAATAGATAGAATTTTTACAATTCTGACCACTGTCTCTTTATGAGGTTATAACTCTGGAACGTTTCAATGGATCCTGATGATTCTGACAGTGTTTTCTCATGACATATTGTACTTCATGATAGTGGTAAAAATTTATTTGATAAGACTTGCGTTTATTTGTGAAAAAAATGGAAATTTGGCGAAAACTTTGAAAATTTTGCAATTTTCCAACTTTGAATTTTTATGCCCTTAAATCACAGAGATATGTCACACAAAATACTTAATAAGTAACATTTCCCACATGTCTACTTTACATCAGCACAATTTTGGAACCAAAATTTTTTTTGTTAGGGAGTTATAAGGGTTAAAATTTGACCAGCAATTTCTCATTTTTAAAACACCATTTTTTTAGGGACCACATCTCATTTGAAGTCATTTTGAGGGGTCTATATAATAGAAAATAACCGAGTGTGACACCTTTCTAAAAACTGAACCCCTCAAGGTGCTCAAAACCACATTCAAGAAGTTTATTAACCCTTCAGGTGTTTCACAGGAATTTTTGGAATGTTTAAATAAAAATGAAAACTTTAACTTTAACTTTTTTCACACAAAATTTACTTCAGCTCCAATTTGATTTATTTTACCAAGGGTAACAAGAGAAAATGGACCTCAAAAGCTGTTGTACAATTTGTCCTGAGCATGTCGATTCCCCATATGTGGAAGTAAACCACTGTTTGGGTGCATGGCAGAGCTTGGAAGGGAAGGAGCACTATTTGACTTTTCAATGCAAAATTGACTGGAATTGAGATGGGACGCCATGTTGCATTTGGAGAGCCCCTGATATGCCTAAACATTGAAACCCCCCAAAAGTGACACCATTTTGGAAAGTAGACCCCCTAAGGAACTTATCTAGATGTGTGGTGAGCACTTTGACCCACCATGTGCTTCACAGAAGTTTATAATGCAGAGCCATAAAAATAAAAAATCATGTCTTTTCACAAAAATGATCTTTTTGCCCCCAATTTTTTATTTTCCCAAGGGTAAGAGAAGAAATTTGACCCGAAAAGTTGGTGTGCAAATTGTCCTGAGTACACTGATACCCCATATATGGGGGTAAACCACTGATTGGGCACATGGCAAAGCTCGGAAGGGAAGGAGCACCGTTTTACTTTTCAATGCAAAATTGACTGGAATTGAGATGGGACGCCATGTTGCGTTTGGAGAGCCACTGATGTGCCTAAACATTGAAACCACCCAAAAGTGACACCATTCTGGAAAGTAGACACCCTAAGGAACGCATCTAGATGTGTTGTAAGATCTTTGAACCCCCAAGTGTTTCACTACAGTTTATAACGCAGAGCCGTGAAAATAAAAATTATTTTTTCCACAAAATTTTTTTTTAGCCCCCAGTTTTGTATTTTCCCAAGGGTAACAGGAGAAATTGGACCCCAAAAGTTGTTGTTCAATTTGTCCTGAGTACGCTGATAGCCCATATGTTGGGGTAAACCCCTGTTTGGGCGCACGGGAGAGCTCGGAAGGGAAGGAGCACTGTTTTACTTTTTCAGCGCAGAATTGGCTGGAATTGAGATCGGACACCATGTCGCGTTTGGAGAGCCCCTGATGTGCCTAAACAGTGGAAACCCCCAATTCTAACTGAATCCCTAACCCTAGCCCCAACCCTAGCCCCAACCCTAGCCCTAACCCTAACCCTAGCTCTAACCCTATCCCTAGCCCTAACCCTAGCCCTAACCCTAACCCTAACCCTAGCCCTAACCCTAACCCTAGCTGTAAACCTAGCCCTAATCCTAGCCCTAATCCTAACCCTAATCCTAACCCTAATCCTAACCCTAGCCCTAACGCTAGCCCTAACCCTAGCCCTAACCCTAATGGGAAAATGGAAATAAATACATTTTTTTAATTTTATTATTTTTCCCTAACTAAGGGAGTGATGAAGGGGGGTTTGATTTACTTTTACAGCGTTTTTTATAGCAGATTTTTATGATTGGCAGCCGTCACACACTAAAAGATGCTTTTTATAGCAAAAAAGGTTTTGCGTCTCCACATTTTGAGAGCTATAATTTTTCCATATTTTGGTCCACAGAGTCATGTGAGGTCTTCTTTTTTGCAGGACGAGTTGATGTTTTTATTGGTAACATTTTTGGGCACATGACTTTTTTTGATCGCTTTTTATTCTGATTTTTGTGAGGCAGAATGACCAAAAACCAGCTATTCATGAATTTCTTTTTGGGGGAGCATTTATACCATTCCAAGTTTGATAAAATTGATAAAGCAGTTTTATTGTTTGGGTCAGTACGATTACAGAGATACCTCATTTATATCATTTTTTTATGTTTTGGCGCTTTTATAAGATAAAAACTATTTTATAGAAAAAATAATTATTTTTGCATCGCTTTATTCTGAGGACTATAACTTTTTTATTTTTTTGCTGATGATGCTGTGTGGTGGCTCGTTTTTTGCAGGACAAGATGACATTTTCAGCGGTACCATGGTAATTTATATCCGTCTTTTTGATCGCGTGTTATTCCACTTTTTTTTCGGAGGTATGATAATAAAGCGTTTTTTGCCTTGTTTTTTTTTTTTTACCACGTTCACTGAAGGGGTTAACTAGTGGGACAGTATTATAGGTGGGGTCGTTACAGATGCGGGGATACTAAATATGTGTACTTTTATTGGTTTTTTTATTATTTAGATAAAGAAATGTATTTATGGGGACAATATATATATTTTTTCTTTATTTAGGAATTTTATCTTTTTTTTTTTTACACATGTGAATATTTTTTTTTTTACTTTACAACATTGCCCCGCGGGGGGGCATCATGTTATAGGGTCAGATCGCTGATCTGACACTTTGCAGAGCACTGTGTCAGATCAGCGATCTGACATGCAGGACTGCAGACTTACCAGCACCTGCTCTGAGCAGGTGCTGGTAAGCCACCTCCCTGCAGGACCCGGATGCAGCCCCACGGCCATTTTGGATCTGGGGCCTGCAGGGAGAAGAAGGTAGGAGACCCTCGGAGCAACGCGATCACATCGCGTTGCTCCGAGGGTCTCAGGGAAGCACGCAGGGAGCCCCCTCCCTGCGCGATGCTTCCCTATGCTGCCGGAACACTGCAATCATGTTTGATCGCAGTGTGTCAGGGATTAATGTGCCAGGGGTGGTCCGTGACCGCTCCTGGCTCATAGTGCCGGATGTCAGTTGCGATAGTCAGCTGACACCCGGCCACAATCGGCCCCGCTCCCCCATGAGCGCGGCCGATCGCATATGACGTACTATCCCGTCACTGGGAATTAAGTCCCAGGTCAACTCAATGGGATAGTACGTCATATCGGATGAAGGGGTTGATCAGGATCTCAGTCCGGTTTAAGTAGTGATTACATCCGATCATGTGATCATCAGAAAAAGTGCCAGTGAGCATGTGTGAAACGCAGACAAGCTTCCTCCCTGCGTCTCAAGCCTCAACCCAGACAAGAAAGCCTCGATCACGTGAGTGGGCCGGCGCCACACCCACACACCGCAATACAGGGCCACCGCTGAATAGGGACTGAGACAGGAGGAATTTTGCATGTCTGCATGTGTATATGCAGAAATATGTTAGACTGTAAAGTGACTGAGTGCTCAAATGTGCAGTAAAGTGCAGTGTACTAAATATATTAAGAATTTCATAGGTAGCAATAAAAAACATCTGTCCATATAAATAAGCCAATGAGTAACATTATAAGAATAACATGAATAAATACTGTTGCCACAAATAATGAGAAATAATGTATGGGGAAATATATGATACTATAATATACATGCACATTAATAAATAATTCATGAAGTGTAAGTTTAAGGTCCACATAAACACATCGATTAGGTCAGTCACATCTCGGCTTCAGGAAAATGGCCACCGCGATCTCCATCTGCGCACGCGCGGCAGCCGGCGGCCATTTTCCTGAAGCCCCGGGCAGCAGAGCGCTCCAACTGCGCGCGCGCGCGGCCACAGGAAGATGGCCGCCCCCACCGATCACCAGGGATATAGCGCAGAGCGCGCTGTTTTTCGTCACCTTCGCAGTCGCAAACCACTACGCCACCAACGGAAAACTAAGCAAGATCTGGGGGAAGAAACAGCTTTGTCACCACGCCCCTATGACCAGACCAGCATTATTGACAAGCGAAAACGGCGACTTTGGTAAGTAATTTCGACAGCTTAGGTGGGGAATCAGGGTAGAAAAAAAACACTTTTGTAAAGCACAGCTCATGCCCTATGTAGCGGTATTTTTATCTCCGAGTGAAAAACCGGGGTGACAGGTTCGCTTTAAGCCACGCCTCCTGAGGAAGCGGTAATAATCACACACGAAACGTGCGTTGGGGTAAGGTGACCGGGATCCAGATGGGACTTTTGTACAGATGCGTAATTATCCCTTTTAACTAACTATATATTATTTTGTATGAACTGCACAGAGATGTATAGTGACTAAATTAGCACTCACTTGATTGCACTGTTCTGCTAAATCACTACAGATATAGATATGCTGTCCATCTGTGTAAATCTCCTGATTTTGTGACAATTACGTACGTCCCCGTTCTGTAATCCTGGGTCATTGCATGTATCCATGGATGTAGTCACAATGTTATTGTAAACCATATACTATATACTTTTTGATAACTTCATGTATTTTTACGTGGAAGCTAGTGACATAGTTTTCAATAAATTGGGATATTTTGTAACTTATTGGCTATTTTTTGACTCTTTTGTTTCTCCTGTTATAAAGCATTGCTTTTTTGAGTCGCCATTTTTATGGATGTATATGGCATAATTTATGACTGATATTCATTTGTCTATATGATCATTTCTGTATATTTTACAGCAACCAAAATCAGTTTCAACATGGATAATAAAGCCCGTGAGCAAATGCATCTGACACAGTTAAATGGTGTGTTTTGTGACGATCCTGGTACATCTCTGGTGGGCAATGGTAGAGACAAACAGGAACTCCTTAGGCCGGCGTCACACTGGCGAGTTTAACGGACGTATGAGTGTAGCGCCCCCACTGCCGCAGGGCCGAGGGGTACCCGGTACCGGGCCTCTGAGTCTCTGCTCTGGGGTTGTCACGGTGGCTAGACCCGGTCCGTGACCCTGCTGAGGGGCGTACAGTAATAGATGTGGATAGCGGTGGTGGTGCGGTGCAGTAAATAATGAGGACACCAAGTTGCAGTCTCTTTACCTCTTTACTGAAGGTTTTAAAGTCCTCAGTCCAGAGCGCTGTTACCAGGGCTGTCAGAGACCGGCCGGTCTAAAGACACATCAGGAGTTCTCTTTACAGGTGGGAATCAGTGTCTACCTTCTAGCGCTGGGTGTTGTAGTCCTTCCCTGCTGAGCTCCCGGGATAGTCCTCACAACTGGTTCTGTCTATCTCTGATGTTCGTTCTCTCCGTCCTCCAGGTGATATGGTAGGACGCACCCGTATGACGGGGTAGGCCTGGAGTTCTTCCGGGACCCTAGAGTCGCCCCTCTCCCACAGCTGCCTCCGTTGTCTGCTTAGGTGTTAAGTGAGACAGCCAACCTGTAATCGGCTGTCCTGCCGTGGTTTGCAGTAGTACTTAAAGTCTCTTACTTGCTCGGCGTTCCGGCCACCGACTGTTTGCGCCTCAGAAGGATGTTGCCTCGGTCTAACAGCACGACTCCTTCTGGTCCCAATTCCTCTTTACTGTATTCCCGTTGTGCACTGGTTAGTTCTGCTCTGAGGAGTCTGTCAGGATCCCATCCCTGACAGGTCCTCTCACTAGCTCTTCCCAGCTACTTCTCCCTGTCTTCCTGTCCAACCCCCAGTTTTACCAGAGTGTGAGGAGTGGCCTACTAGATAGGACCACCCCCCCTGGTGGCTGGAGTGTGAAGTGTAGTGAGGTGTTACCTGATCAGAGAAACTCCTTTAGTGCAATCAGACGTACCATAGCTCCCCATAGTGGCGGAGCCACAGTACTGCAATGACCAGGACTCTGGGGCGCTGCACTCCCCCCCGGTTAAATCCAGTACTCCGGGACTGGGAAAACAAGAACAACAATACATGTTAACAGGGAACACACAAAATTTTGAAATAGCATAAACAATTAAACATAACAGTGCTTCCCTTTATGGGAGGTGAGAACTCTTGAACGTTGCGAAAATTAGGTCATGCACAGTTTATGACTCTCAGTTCAGTGGTTGAAACGGCGGGGACCCCGGGTAAACAAAGGGGTCCCCCTTTTTGAAAGTTTTTGAGCAATTCACTGTCCATTACTCTATTGTCCATTTTAAAACCTGTAACAAAAGATATGCACACAAACAATTTCAACTGAATAGCAGCCCTTATTAATACCTCCAAGTTTTGTAGTGGAGGGGAGTTTGATTTTGAGTGCTGCGTGTGGACCTTCGCAGCGCAGGGGTTGCTATTGGCCTAACAGGGCCCGCTATGCTTGCTACCGCTGGTGTAGTGCACTGTCTTCTAGCTACACTTCTAGTGAGTCTGGGTAGCACTGGCAGGTTGGGGCTCTCAGAGCTGCTGCTATCAACAGTGGGTACAGCAGGTTCACCGACAGCAGAGGGAGGATTTGCCGGTTCAACGGTCGGCATGGCATCTTCAGGTAAGGCTTGTTGAGGTTGCGGGACCGGATGATCTGGTACCACCATTGTTTCTGGTGGGTCCGGCTGTTGAAACATTAGAACAGGTACCACGATGGCTTGATTTATCTGAGTCCAGGACTGGGGAAAGTCACCAAGGACGGTATGGATCATCTTCTCCTTTTCCACCGGCGGGGAGATTTCCGGGGCCATGTCCCTCTCTCTCAACTTATCGGGGCAGACCTTAAGGTGATCCCTGGATACCGCTGTCGAAGTCTCCCCTCTGTCATTGCTGATGAGACAGACCTTCGTGTTATCGAAGTCGGATGGCAGGATGGTATACGGTTCCGCTTCCCATTGGTCATCGAGCTTGTGTAATCTCCTCTTTCGTTTAAGTACTTGTTCACCAGGGGACAGGGGAATCGCAGCAGCGTGTTGGTTGTAGTCCCTTTCTTGTTTTTGCCTAGCCTGGGCGAGACTTCTTTCTACACACTCCTGTACCTCGCGGTACCTTCGCTGCCTTTCTGCATCCCAGTCGGCATCCGGCGAGGTATCTTCGGGTACTAGGACCCCCATGTCCAAATCAACGGGTAACCGACTAGATCTTCCTCGCATCAGGTACGCTGGGGTACAGTTGGTGGAACTTACTGGGATGTGATTGTACATATCCACCAAGTCAGGCAACTTTATTGGCCACAGGTTCCGTTCCTCCACAGGCAAGGTCTTCAATAAATCGATTACCACTTGGTTCATCTTCTCACACATCCCGTTGGTTTGAGGATGGTACGGTGTGGTTCTGATCTTCTTACACCCGTACAGTTGACAGAATTCTTGGAACACTTCCGCTTCGAATGCAGGTCCCTGATCAGTCAGTACCTTCTCTGGGTAGCCATGGGGCCTACAAAAGTGCTGCTGGAAGGCCCTGGCTGCAGTCCTGGCCGTTAGATCCTTGACAGGTACAACCACCAAAAACCTGGAGTAGTGGTCTACGATGGTAAGGGCGTAGATATAGCCCGACCGGCTAGGTGTCAGCTTCACATGATCCAGCGCGACCAGTTCGAGCGGCCGTTTGGTGATGATAGGCCGCAGGGGAGCCAGTTGACTGTCACGGTCCTTCCTGCGCAGACTACATGGACCACACTCCCGACACCACTTCTCAATGGTTCTCTTCATGCCAATCCAATAGAACCTCCCTCGGAGTAGCCTTTCTAGCTTCCTCCATCCGAAGTGTCCGGCTCCATCATGGTAGGCTCCCAGAACCATGGGCGCATCTCGCCTTGGCACCACTATCTGCCACACCAATTCATGAGTACGTGGGTCGATGCTCCTCCTGCACAACTTGCCATCATGGATAAACAGTTTGCTTCTCCCCTTCCACAGCTGTTGGGTCTCTTGTGGGTCATCTGGGCCAGGGTGCGACCCTGCCTGCGTCAAGAGCTCTTTCACCCGACGGACCGCGGGGTCACCATCCTGGGTTTCCGCCCACCCGTGATGGGGCAGGGGATTCAGCGTGTCATCCGGTTGGTTCTTGTGCCTGTTCTTCACATGATGAGAGCTCTGAGTGGCTTTGGGGCGATGGAATGCAGGCAGCTCCACCTCTTCAAGTGCCTCCGGGTCTTCTCCCGCTTCTGGCAAATTGGGCATTCGGGACAAGGCATCGGCATTGGCATTCTCTTGTCCTGCCCGGTACTTGATGGTGTAATCGTAGTTGGACAGCCGGGCCATCCATCGCTGTTCCAAGGCCCCGAGTTTGGCAGTATCCAGATGCGTTAGCGGATTGTTGTCCGTGAAGATGGTGAATTTCGCGGAGGCCAGGTAGTGTTTGAACCTCTCTGTCACTGCCCAGACAATGGCAAGGAATTCCAGCTTAAAGGAACTGTAGTTGTCAGGGTTCCTTTCCGTGGGACGGAGTTTCCTGCTGGCGTAAGCGATCACCCTTTCTTTGCCTTTCTGGACCTGAGACAGCACGGCTCCTAATCCCACATTGCTGGCATCTGTGTACAGCACAAACGGTTGGTCATATTCGGGGTAAGCCAGTACCTCTTCTCCCGTCAGTGCCGACTTCAAACAGGTGAAGGATTCCTCCAGCTCCTCGTTCCAATCAAAGGGGGTGTTCCTCCCCTTGGTCTTCTTTGGTTGGCCCACCAACAGGTTTTGCAAGGGTGCGGCCTTCTTGGTGAAGTCCTTAATGAACCTCCGGTAATAGCCTACCAGCCCGAGGAACTGCCGGACTTCGTGGAGGTCACTGGGCTTTGGCCAGTCCTTGATCACTGTGACCTTGTCGGGGTCTGGGGCCACTCCTTCAGCGCTCACCACATGGCCCAGGTACTGCACTTTAGGTTTCAGCAGATGACACTTGGACGGTTTCACCTTTAAGCCGAAGTTGGACAGGGCTTCAATCACCTCGGCCAGGTGCTTCAGATGGTCTTTGTAGGTCTTAGAGAAGACAATGACATCATCCAAATACAGCAGCACAGTTTCAAAGTTCATGTGTCCTAGGCAGCACTCCATCATCCTCTGGAATGTCCCGGGAGCATTGCACAATCCGAAGGGCATGTAGTTGAACTCGCAGAGACCCATTGGTGTCGTGAAGGCCGTCTTCTCCTTGTCCGCCTCCGCTACAGGAACCTGCCAGTACCCACTGGTGAGATCTAAGGTAGAGAAGTAGTTAGCAGATTTTAAGGCAGCCAGAGACTCCTCTATCCTGGGCAGTGGGTATGCGTCCTTATGTGTAATGCGATTCAACTGCCTGTAATCAACACACATCCTCATTGTACCATCTTTCTTTTTAACAAGGACTAACGGAGCTGCCCAGGGGCTACAGCTGTCTCTCACCACCCCAGCCTCCTTCATTTCCCGCAACATGTCCTTGGCACACTGGTAATGAGCTGGGGGTACAGGGCGATATCTCTCTTTTATGGGTCGGTGATCTCCCGTGGGGATGTGATGTTGGATCCCTTTCACCTGCCCAAAATCTAAGGGGTGTTTGCTGAATACCTGCTCGTACTCGTGTACCACCCTGTAGGCCCCCTGTTTTTGATGGGATGGGGTAGAGTCAGTGCCCACATGCAATTCCCGACACCAGTCTTTCGAGTGCTCTGCAGAACCTTTATTCTCCGCCACGTTTGACGGGACCAAGGGTTCAGGTGTCTGTATCACACTATTATTGACAGTGAACAGTTTGGCGAGCGTGGTATACTTGGTGAGGTGAACCTCTTCCTCCCCACAATTGAGGACACGTACGGGCACTCTCCCCTGGCGGACGTCGACCACCCCCCGGGCTGTCAGAACAGTAGGCCTATTGTCTGAATATACGGGTTCTACCAAGGCCTGGTAGTCCTTACCCCTGAGGCCTATGGCTGCCCGACACCATATTAACATCTCACTCCTGGGGGGTATCGCGATGGGGTTTGAATCACTCACAGTGACACGACCAATCTCACCACCAGTCAGCTCTACCTGCTGTCTCTGCATCAGAGCTCTGATTTCCTTCTGCAGGGCACGTTGCTCACTGTGGCCAGCGGTTTCTGCCACCTGTTGCAACAAAACAATAACTTCTGCAAGACAATTTTCTATAACATTAGTACCAAGAGTCATCATGGGATTACATTCTCGACGACAGGGCCGGACTGGCCATAGGGCACTTCTGGCAAATGCCAGAAGGGCCGGTGCCAGTGGTGGGCCGCTCAATCCGCCGCCCCCGCCGTCGCATTCAACTATACCGGCGTATAGACGCCGGTACAGTTGAATGCAATGATGGAGGAGAGAGCGTCTACAGACGCTCCTCTCCCATCATTCCCCGCTCTGCCTCTGACACTGCGGGTGCGCGATGCACCTGCTGTGTCCCGGGCAGACTGCACGCTGCTGAGACAGGAGCAGGAACCAGGAAGCAACGCTGGGCACGAGGAGAGGTGAGGAGAGTTTGTTTTTTTTCTGGACTGTGGGGCCATTCTCGGAGGAGGTGAGGGGAGGAAGAGAAGAGATGTGGGCTGTATATAGTTCTCTGTGGGCTGTGCTCTGTGCTGTATACTGCTGTGGGCTGTATATAGTTCTCTGTGGGCTGTGCTCTGTGCTGTATATAGTTCTCTGTGGGCTGTGCTCTGTGCTGTATACTGCTGTGGGCTGTATATAGTTCTCTGTGGGCTGTGCTCTGTGCTGTATACTACTGTGTGCTCTGTGCTATATATAGTTCTCTGTGGGCTGTGCTCTGTGCTGTATACTACTGTGGGCTGTATATAGTTCTCTGTGGGCTGTGCTCTGTGCTGTATACTGCTGTGGGCTGTATATAGTTCTCTGTGGGCTGTGCTCTGTGCTGTATACTACTGTGGGCTGTATATAGTTCTCTGTGGGCTGTGCTCTGTGCTGTATACTGTGGGCTGTATATAGTTCTCTGTGGGCTGTGCTCTGTGCTGTATACTGCTGTGGGCTGTATATAGTTCTCTGTGGGCTGTGCTCTGTGCTGTATACTACTGTGGGCTGTATATAGTTCTCTGTGGGCTGTGCTCTGTGCTGTATATAGTTCTCTGTGGGCTGTGCTCTGTGCTGTATACTGCTGTGGGCTGTATATAGTTCTCTGTGGGCTGTGCTCTGTGCTGTATACTACTGTGGGCTGTATATAGTTCTCTGTGGGCTGTGCTCTGTGCTGTATACTACTGTGGGCTGTATATAGTTCTCTGTGGGCTGTGCTCTGTGCTGTATACTGCTGTGGGCTGTATATAGTTCTCTGTGGGCTGTGCTCTGTGCTGTATACTACTGTGGGCTGTATATAGTTCTCTGTGGGCTGTGCTCTGTGCTGTATACTGTGGGCTGTATATAGTTCTCTGTGGGCTGTGCTCTGTGCTGTATACTGCTGTGGGCTGTATATAGTTCTCTGTGGGCTGTGCTCTGTGCTGTATACTACTGTGGGCTGTATATAGTTCTCTGTGGGCTGTGCTCTGTGCTGTATACTGTGGGCTGTATATAGTTCTCTGTGGGCTGTGCTCTGTGCTGTATACTGCTGTGGGCTGTATATAGTTCTCTGTGGGCTGTGCTCTGTGCTGTATACTACTGTGGGCTGTATATAGTTCTCTGTGGGCTGTGCTCTGTGCTGTATACTGCTGTGGGCTGTATATAGTTCTCTGTGGGCTGTGCTCTGTGCTGTATACTGCTGTGGGCTATATATAGTTCTCTGTGGGCTGTGCTCTGTGCTGTATACTACTGTGGGCTGTATATAGTTCTCTGTGGGCTGTGCTCTGTGCTGTATACTACTGTGGGCTGTATATAGCTCTCTGTGGGCTGTATATAGTTCTCTGGGCTGTGCTCTGTGCTGTATACTACTGTGGGCTGTATATAGTACTCTGTGGGCTGTGCTCTGTGCTGTATACTACTGTGTGCTCTGTGCTATATATAGTTCTCTGTGGGCTGTGCTCTGTGCTGTATACTACTGTGGGCTGTATATAGTACTCTGTGGGCTGTGCTCTGTGCTGTATACTGCTGTGGGCTGTATATAGCTCTCTGTGGGCTGTGCTCTGTGCTGTATACTGCTGTGTGCTCTGTGCTATATATAGTTCTCTGTGGGCTGTGCTCTGTGCTGTATACTGCTGTGGGCTGTATATAGCTCTCTGTGGGCTGTGCTCTGTGCTGTATACTACTGTGTGCTCTGTGCTATATATAGTTCTCTGTGGGCTGTGCTCTGTGCTGTATACTGCTGTGGGCTATATATAGTTCTCTGTGGGCTGTGCTCTGTGCTGTATACTACTGTGGGCTGTATATAGTTCTCTGTGGGCTGTGCTCTGTGCTGTATACTGTGGGCTGTATATAGTTCTCTGTGGGCTGTGCTCTGTGCTGTATACTGCTGTGGGCTGTATATAGTTCTCTGTGGGCTGTGCTCTGTGCTGTATACTACTGTGGGCTGTATATAGTTCTCTGTGGGCTGTGCTCTGTGCTGTATACTGTGGGCTGTATATAGTTCTCTGTGGGCTGTGCTCTGTGCTGTATACTGCTGTGGGCTGTATATAGTTCTCTGTGGACTGTGCTCTGTGCTGTATACTGCTGTGGGCTATATATAGTTCTCTGTGGGCTGTGCTCTGTGCTGTATACTACTGTGGGCTGTATATAGTTCTCTGTGGGCTGTGCTCTGTGCTGTATACTACTGTGGGCTGTATATAGCTCTCTGTGGGCTGTATATAGTTCTCTGGGCTGTGCTCTGTGCTGTATACTACTGTGGGCTGTATATAGTACTCTGTGGGCTGTGCTCTGTGCTGTATACTACTGTGTGCTCTGTGCTATATATAGTTCTCTGTGGGCTGTGCTCTGTGCTGTATACTACTGTGGGCTGTATATAGTACTCTGTGGGCTGTGCTCTGTGCTGTATACTGCTGTGGGCTGTATATAGCTCTCTGTGGGCTGTGCTCTGTGCTGTATACTACTGTGTGCTCTGTGCTATATATAGTTCTATGTGGGCTGTGCTCTGTGCTGTATACTGCTGTGGGCTGTATATAGCTCTCTGTGGGCTGTGCTCTGTGCTGTATACTACTGTGTGCTCTGTGCTATATATAGTTCTCTGTGGGCTGTGCTCTGTGCTGTATACTGCTGTGGGCTATATATAGTTCTCTGTGGGCTGTGCTCTGTGCTGTATACTACTGTGGGCTGTATATAGTTCTCTGTGGGCTGTGCTCTGTGCTGTATACTACTGTGGGCTGTATATAGCTCTCTGTGGGCTGTATATAGTTCTCTGGGCTGTGCTCTGTGCTGTATACTACTGTGGGCTGTATATAGTACTCTGTGGGCTGTGCTCTGTGCTGTATACTACTGTGTGCTCTGTGCTATATATAGTTCTCTGTGGGCTGTGCTCTGTGCTGTATACTACTGTGGGCTGTATATAGTACTCTGTGGGCTGTGCTCTGTGCTGTATACTGCTGTGGGCTGTATATAGCTCTCTGTGGGCTGTGCTCTGTGCTGTATACTACTGTGTGCTCTGTGCTATATATAGTTCTCTGTGGGCTGTGCTCTGTGCTGTATACTGCTGTGGGCTGTATATAGCTCTCTGTGGGCTGTGCTCTGTGCTGTATACTACTGTGTGCTCTGTGCTATATATAGTTCTCTGTGGGCTGTGCTCTGTGCTGTATACTGCTGTGGGCTGTATATAGTTCTCTGTGGGCTGTGCTCTGTGCTGTATACTACTGTGGGCTGTATATAGCTCTCTGTGGGCTGTGCTCTGTGCTGTATACTACTGTGGGCTGTATATAGTTATCTGTGGGCTGTGCTCTGTGCTGTATGCTACTGTGGGCTGTATATAGTTCTCTGTGGGCTGTGCTCTGTGCTGTATATAGTTCTCTGTGGGCTGTGCTCTGTGCTGTATACTACTGTGGGCTGTATATAGTTCTCTGTGGGCTGTGCTCTGTGCTGTATACTACTGTGTGCTGTATATAGTTCTCTGTGGGCTGTGCTGTATATAGTACTCTGTGGGCTGTGCTGTATATAGTACTCTGTGGGCTGTGCTGTATATAGTACTCTGTGGGCTGTGCTGTATATAGTACTCTGTGGGCTGTGCTGTATATAGTACTCTCTGGTCTGTGCTTTATATAGTACTCTCTGGGCTGTGCTGTATATAGTACTCTCTGGGCTGTGCTTTATATAGTACTCTGGGCTGTGCTGTATATAGTACTCTGGGCTGTGCTTTATATAGTTCTCTGGGCTGTGCTTTATATAGTTCTCTGTGGGCTGTGCTGTATATAGTTCTCTGTGGGCTGTGCTGTATATAGTTCTCTGTGGGCTGTGCTGTATATATTACTTTGTGGGCTGTGCTGTATATATTACTTTGTGGGCTGTGCTGTATATATTACTCTGTGGGCTGTGCTGTATACTACTGTGTGGACTGTGCTGTATACTTCTACGTGGGCTGTGCTGTATACTACTGTGTGGTCTGTGCTGTATACTACTGTGTGGTCTGTGCTGAATACTGCTGTGTGGGCTGTGTTATCTACTATGCGAGCTGTGCTATAGTATGCAGGCTGTGCTGTATACTATGCGGTTTGTGCTATATAATATGCGGGCTTTGCTATATACTATGGGGAGTATATTATATTCTATGGGGGAGGCCATGTTATGTACTATGTGGCTGTGTTATATACTATTGTGGGGGTATATTATATTCTATGGGGGAGGCTGCGTTATATACTATGGGGGGCTGCATTATATTCTATGGGGGGCTACATTATATATTATGGGGAGGTGGGCTGTATTATATTCTATGGGGGTTACATACTCTGGGGTGGCTGCATTATACTCTGTGGGGTGGCTGCATTATACTCTGGGGTGGCTGCATTATACTCTGGGGTGGCTGCATTATACTCTGGGGTGGCTGCATTATACTATATGTGGGCTGCATTATACTGTATCGAGGACTATGGGGAATACGTTATACTATATGAAGAACTATGGGGTGCATTATACTATGGGAAGTGAATTGTACTACATGGATGACTGTGGCGGTGCATTATACTATATGGAGCACTATGAGGATTGTATTATGCTATATGGAGGACTATGAGGATTGTATTATGCTATATGGAGGACTATGAGGAGTGTATTATACTATGTGGAGGACTGAGCAGTGTATTTTAATATATGGAGGACTATAGGGAGTGTATTATACTATATGGAGGACTATGGAGCACATTATAATATATGGAGGACTATGGGGTGTATTTTACTAAACAAGTAAAATGCTGCATATTCGGATTGTTTTTGCTGGAACAAAAAGCCTTGTTGTCAGCAGCACATTGCCAGTGTAAACTGTAGATGTGCTGCTGAAAACATGATACTGTATGGTGATCTATTAGTGATCGTTCTGTCTCATCATTATTCCTCAGCTGGTGGAAAGAGGCCGGGAAACAAGCGTTGAACAACTTCAGTATTGTCGATCAAACTCGTTTAGCGGCCTGAACTCAGCGCACGTAAATACAACAGAAAGGCTTCTGTGTGATGTGCAATATGTTAGCATTTGGGGACCCATTTTAAACTTTGCCTAGGGCCCCACTTTGCCTAAAACCGGCCCTGCCTACAAGTGTACAAAGATATTATACAGTCACCATGTGACAAGTGGGCCTGTGTAACTTCAAATGCCAGGGCTGAATTTTAGTCCCAGTCCGGCCCTGCTCGACGATCAATATCAACAATCACAATCCCTTGGGCTTTCAATTCCACCCGCCCCACCTTGATGGTGACCTCCTTATACCCCACTTGTGGCAACGGCTGACCATTACTGGCTATTATGGTGAAATCATCGTCAGGGCCACGAGTAATATCAGCATCCTCCCAATGCCGTTTATAAAGCACGTAAGGTATAGTCGTCACCTGAGAACCGGTGTCCAGCAAGGCGTTCAAGGGGATTCCATCAATCACTACAGGGAGAACTGGTCGTCCTCCAATATACTTGGTTCTCCAATGCTGCGGGCCTGACCATCCTACTCCTGGGGGTTGGCCCTTTGCCCCAGGGGTTGCTCGTTTAAAGGACAGTACCTTGCAAGGTGGCCCACCTGGTGACATCGGCGGCAGATGGGTCGTCCGTCCTGATGGAAGCGATCGCTGTCCCGGCCTCTGGTCGCTGTGGGGTCCTCTTCTGTCGCGTCCAGGGGACATCTTCTGGTCCGGAGGCTAGCTGGATCTGTTCTTTGGGGGCCTCCTGTAGGGACTGCACCGTCCGGGCTAGGGCAGCAACGCTCTTGGTTAGCTCTTGCATCTGGAGGCGAAGTCCTGCAGGGGAGTCGTCCTCGAAGCTCTGGGCGTCGGCCTCCGCGGCAACTGGGGTATCCGATGCCACCTCCTGGTGGTATGTGAGAGCGGGGCGCCTTGGTGGTATTGCGCGGCTGGGCTGTCGCTCCTGCAATGCCTGGATAGCCTTATCTTTAAATTGCGCAAAAGTCAAGTCTGGATTTTGCATGGCCAGGAAGTGCAATTGGCCCCGCTGGTGACTGCACAGGAGCCCCTCAATGAACCGCTCCTTCAGAAGTTTATCCTCATCTTGCATGCTGCTGGGGTCACTCTGCTTAATGGCCCGCATCGCCTCTTGGAGATGAAGGGCATAGTCCCGTAAGCTATCCTGCGGCCTTTGTTTGCATCCATAGAAAGTCAGTTTAATTTCTGTAGCAGTGCGAGTATCGAAGGTGGCTTTAAGCTTTGCAAAAATCTGTTGTGCAGTTCCCTTATCCTCGGCAGGCCAGGACTTCAATTCTCTCAGAGCCGCCCCAAAGAGTTGGCCGGTTATCATATGAACCTTCTGAGGCTCTGTCAGGGGATAGAACTCGAGCAGGCTGCAGAGCCCTTCTTTAAAGTCAGTGAATGTATGCGACTCCCCAGAGTATCGTGGGAGCCAGGCTGCTCCGGGCAGGTACGGCATGGAGAAGGGCATTATGGCTTTTGTGTTAGCGGCAGTGTCCGACTGGCTGAGGGGAACAGCGGGTTCTGCGGCAACCGGTGGTGGTATTAGGGCCGCGGCTTCACTCGCTGCGGGGACCGGAGCTGCCCCTGCGTCCGCGGCTGCGGCCGCCACCTCCTCTCTTCCCGACTCGGACATGGCTGTCCCTTCCTCCCACTAACCTGCTGGAGGTCGGAGTTCCTCTTCCGGGATTGGCGCCTTACTGCGCTTTCCGTTCCGCGCTTCTTTTGGCTAATTCCGCCCACGAAGCTAAGGCTCCTCCCTCCGTGCGCGGCAATGGCGAATTTTGGCGGTAAATGGCACAGCACAGTCTTTGTAATAAAGTACAGTCCAAGCACAATAAATCACAGTTCTAAGGCACACATGACCTGATTCTTCAGGCTTAAGTAGATCCTGTTCGTGACGCCAAGTTGTAGCGCCCCCACTGCTGCAGGGCCGAGGGGTACCCGGTACCGGGCCTCTGAGTCTCTGCTCTGGGGTTGTCACGGTGGCTAGACCCGGTCCGTGACCCTGCTGAGGGGCGTACAGTAATAGATGTGGATAGCGGTGGTGGTGCGGTGCAGTAAATAACGAGGACACCAAGTTGCAGTCTCTTTTCCTCTTTACTGAAGGTTTTAAAGTCCTCAGTCCAGAGCGCTGTTACCAGGGCTGTCAGAGACCGGCCGGTCTAAAGACACATCAGGAGTTCTCTTTACAGGTGGGAATCAGTGTCTACTTTCTAGCGCTGGGTGTTGTAGTCCTTCCCTGCTGAGCTCCCGGGATAGTCCTCACAACTGGTTCTGTCTATCTCTGATGTTCGTTCTCTCCGTCCTCCAGGTGATATGGTAGGACGCACCCGTATGACGGGGTAGGCCTGGAGTTCTTCCGGGACCCTAGAGTCGTCCCTCTCCCACAGCTGCCTCCGTTGTCTGCTTAGGTGTTAAGTGAGACAGCCAACCTGTAATCGGCTGTCCTGCCGTGGTTTGCAGTAGTACTTAAAGTCTCTTACTTGCTCGGCGTTCCGGCCACCGACTGTTTGCGCCTCAGAAGGATGTTGCCTCGGTCTAACAGCACGACTCCTTCTGGTCCCAATTCCTCTTTACTGTATTCCCGTTGTGCACTGGTTAGTTCTGCTCTGAGGAGTCTGTCAGGATCCCATCCCTGACAGGTCCTCTCACTAGCTCTTCCCAGCTACTTCTCCCTGTCTTCCTGTCCAACCCCCAGTTTTACCAGAGTGTGAGGAGTGGCCTACTAGATAGGACCACCCCCCCTGGTGGCCGGAGTGTGAAGTGTAGTGAGGTGTTACCTGATCAGAGAAACTCATTTAGTGCAATCAGACTTACCATAGCTCCCCATAGTGGCGGAGCCACAGTACTGCAACGACCAGGACTCTGGGGCGCTGCACGAGCGCAGAAAATACACCCGTAAAATACGCATAACACACGGCCCAATGATTCTCTATGTCCCAGCTCCTATCAGCCATATTTTACTGATCCGTATTATACGGTCTTGTACGGCCGTACAAAATCGCAGCATGCTGCGTTTGTCACCGTAATGCGCAAAAAAAATCGCCAATGAAAGTCTATGGGGGCGAGAAAAATACGGATTACACACGGACCAGCAGTGTGACTTGCGAGAAATATGCACCGGTGTTAGAGAGAAAAGCCGGTAATTCAATTGCCGGCTTTTCATTTCTCCTTCACAAACCCGACATGATATGAGACATGGTTTACATACAGTAAACCATCTCATATCCCTTTTTTTTTTGCATATTCCACACTACTAATGTTAGTAGTGTGTATGTGCAAAATTTTGGCACTGTAGCCTGTAAAATAAAGGGTTAAATCGCGGAAAAAATTGGCGTGGGCTCCCGTGCAATTTTCTCCGCCAGAGTGGTAAAGCCAGTGACTGAGGGCAGATATTAATAGCCTAGAGAGGGTCCATGGTTATTGGCCCCCCTGGCTAAAAACATCTGCCCCCAGCCACCCCAGAAAAGGCACATCTGGAAGAAAAGGGATATGAGATGGTTTACTGTATATAAACAATGTCTCATATCCTGTCGGGTTTGGGAAGGAGAAAGAAAAAGCCGGCAATTGAATTACCGGCTTTTCACATATCTCGCGCTGAATTAAATATTAATACAGAATATATATATATATGTGTCTCAATGACATATATATATATACTGTATATATGTTTTAACAAACATTTGAGCCCATAAATCCATTAGATGTCGGTTTTGCAAGCCTGCGAGAAAATATCGGAGTACGGATGACATACGGATTACATACGGAGGATGCCATGCGCAAAATACGCTGACACACCCTGCCTACGGATGACATACGGATCACTATTTTGGGGACTTTTCTGCGTATTACGGCCGTAAAAAACGGACCGTATTTACATACGCTGAGTGTGACGCCGGCCTTAGACAACTAAAGGATAATCTCAATAAGCATTTGAGAACCTGGTGGAACCGGGCATTTTTAAATAAATATTTGGAAAAAGGATTAATACCGAGAGGACTTAGGGTTCAAGTGTTTCCTTCATTTGAGATAGATGATGTTGTTTTCTGACAGAGGTGGGAGGATTTAGCCACAGGGTGTTCTAGAGGCTTCATGGAGCTTCTGGCTCAAAACAATCAAACAAATTTGGAGGTCTTGGATAAAAAAATTGAAGAACTTCAGAGTAAACTGAAACATGACTTACCTAGTGAAACTCTGGCCCAATTTAATGTGGAGTTGGAGAGTGAATTTGGCCTTGTTCTTGGGTCCGTCCACTCTGTGCATGGGGAGACCTGCCCCTGCCAATATCTACAAACGGGTAATCTATACTCTATTTGCTCTCTAGGGTCTCTGCTTCATGGGCATTTTTTGCAATCTTGCATGTGTTTCCCGTTCAGGGGCTGATCAGCCCTGGGAAGGTTTGTGCCCTATTCCTTCTTTTGTAGAATATTTATGTGTGAGTCATAATTTTGTGACGGGTTATAAAGCTTAGATTAGCAGTCCCATGAGCCAGTAGTGGTATAGGCTATGTTTAAGGTATCATATTATACATGTGTTGTCATGTGGATATCATCTTTAATGGACCGGGTTCTTTGCTGTGTTGCATTTTAATTATGTTTTAAACATGTGTGTGTTGTATCAATAAAAGCCTCTTTTTGCATTTTTTGTATATATTTCGTGGTGTGCATTATTACAGTGGCGCTTTTTCTACATTACGATTTGGTATTCACCATTGTTTGCATCCAGTTTTGATTTTGATGTATATTCTCACGGTAGTGCGCTTGGCGCCTCTTCTTTTCTATATGGCTGTGTTATATTGATGACCTGTTCATTATATGGCAAGGGCCTGAAAATGCATTGCATGAATTTATGCAGCAATTGAATGACAACAGGTATAACATTAAATTGACGTATCAAACAAGTAAAACTGAGGTGGATTTTCTTGACATCAAGATTGAGGTTGATGATAACTGATATTTACAGACTGATGTCTTTTGGAAGTCCACCTCGGTCAATTCACTTTTGCATGCAGATTCAGGCCATCCATGTAGCACCATTAAAGCCATCCTAGTTGGTCAGCATCTTAGGATGAGGCGGATCTGCTCTTCCACTGCCAAATTTGAGTCCCAGGCAGTGGATCTTAAAGTCAGGTTTCAATCAAGGGGATACAGTAACAGGTACAGGATACAGTAAGCAAAATACGTACCACGTGACGAACTATTACGCCCACATATAAAGACTAATGACAAAATTGACGTAGTCCGTTTCATCTCTACTTATAATGGCGAGTGGGCCACAATGAGGAATTGCCTCCAAAAACATTGGGGCATCCTCAGGATGGACCCACTTTTCTCCAAATATCTGACTAAATATCCCTCAATGACTGCTAGGAGAAGCAAAAATTTAAAGGACTTATTGGTATCAAGTCACTTACGTTCCAAAATTGAATAAAAACATCTTTGGATCTGGTGGTCCACCTAATGGCTGCTTTCCATGTAGGGACTGTATCTCCTGTCAAAACATCTGTCGCATCACCATCTTTGATTCTGCTGATGGCAACAAGGTATTTTCCATCAACCATCATATAACCTGCAAAACGACGCAGGTTAGGCTACATTCACATTTGCGTCTTGCGACGCAGCGTCGTCGATGCAATGCATGACGCATTAATAACGCACACAAAACGCACTGTTTTCGACGCATGCGTTGAGTGCATGCGTCGTAAAACACAGCGTTTTTTTGTGCGTTTTTGCTGCGTTTTTGCAAAAAACGCAGCATTTTCCGACGCATGCGTTGTCAAACAATGATGTCACTATTCACCCAATAGCATGAAGCAAAGCCCCATTAGTGTCTAGACACTAGATAATACCACCAATGGATAGAAGAGGAAGGGTATAATGGAATTTTAGTATATATACCCCGGCATACATAAAAATTCCTCCCATTTTGCGTGTTTTTATACAGCATCAAGATGGAGCCTCCCATGGAGAGTATCTACCTCAATATGGAGCTGGATTTGGCCATGGCTAATGCTTACGCTATTGCCTTTCATGAAAAAAGGAAAAAAGATAAACAACGGAGAAGGAGTCATCGGCGCTTTTGGCTACACCCTATAGTGGAAGTCCGAGAGAGCCGTGGAGCCTACCATTGTTTGTTTGGCGAGCTAAATGACAACCTGGAAAAATATTTTGAGTATACCAGGATGTCTCAAGACAGCTTCTGCTATCTGCTGCGTCTGGTGGAAGGAGCCATTACCAGGCAGGACACGCAGCTCCGGAGATCAATTTCCGCCGAGGAACGTCTGCTGGTGACTCTATGGTACGTAATGTAGCTATTTGAAGGACTTTCTATGTTCTGCCCTTTTTTTAAATAAACTTTTTTTTTTTGGGGGGGGGGGTGGAGGGAGGGATGGAAAATGTAATTTTATTTAATAACAATGTACTTTAATTAAATTTATTTATTTTTCTTCTTGGCAGTTTCCTGGCTACCGGAGAGACCTTGAGATCTCTGCATTTCCAGTTTCGGATTGGAGTCTCCACTCTTTCTGGAATTATTGCCGACACATGCCGCGCTTTGTGGGATAATCTCCGGGATGAATTTTTACCCCTCCCTACAACAGAAATATGGGAGGCCAACGCCAATAAATTTGACCAAGTGTGTTCTTTCCCTAACTGTATTGGAGCAGTGGATGGGAATCACATTAGGATTACAAAGCCTGCAAGAAGTGGATCTCTGTTTTTTAATTACAAAAAATACTTTTCCACCGTGCTCATGGCAATTGCAGGTGCGGACTGCAGGTTTCTCGCCGTGGACATTGGAGCGTTTGGCCGTGCAAATGATTCATGGACATTTAAGGAGTCTGATATGGGCCGAAGATTATATGAGAACAATTTTAATTTCCCCCAGCCAAGACCCCTTCCCAACACCGAAGGGCCGGCAATGCCATTTGTGGTTGTTGGTGATGAGGCATTTCAAATGTGTGCCAACCTACTGAAACCCTACTCCAGTCGTGGCTTGGACCACACAAAAAGTATTTTTAATTATAGACTGTCCAGGGCCAGAAGAACTGTGGAGTGCGCCTTTGGAATTCTTGTCTCCAAATGGCGGATTTTAGGATCCGCTATAAATCTGAAAATTGAGACAGTTGATCAGGTGGTGAAGGCTTGTGTGGTTCTACACAATTATGTTATTGCCAAAGAGAGAGTCAACGTGGAACTAGATGAACCCATACCAAACCCATTGCCAGATTACCAAGATCATCCTCTGAGGACAACTTTGGAAATTGCTCAGATGAGGGATCGATTTGCTTCATATTTTGTTTCAGATGTTGCCCGTGTGTCATGGCAAGATCAAATGGTGTAATGTAGAAACAGTACTTTATCCTGCTGTAACTGTAAGTAAATTTATTGTGATTAACCCCTTCCCGACCCATGACGCCACATAGGCGTCATGAAAACCCGTGCCAATCCGACCCATGACGCCTATGTGGCGTCATGGAATGATCGCGTCCCTGCAGATCGGGTGAAGGGGTTAACTCCTATTTTACCCGATCTGCAGGGAGAGGGGGAGTGGTGCTTCAGCCCAGGGGGGGTGGCTTCACCCCCCCGTGGCTACGATCGCTCTGATTGGCTGTTGAAAGTGAAACTGCCAATCAGAGCGATTTGTAATATTTCACCTAAAAAACTGGTGAAATATTACAATCCAGCCATGGCCGATGCTGCAATATCATCGGCCATGGCTGGAAACACTAATGTGACCCCCCCCCCACCCCACCGATCGCCCCCCCAGTGCTCCGTTATAGGGTCCGGTCCCCTCCGTCCGCCTGCCGGCTCCCCCGTCCTGCTGTCCGCTCCCCCGTCCTCCTGCCCGCTCCCCCCCTGCTCCTATGTCACCCCCCCGTGCTCCGACGCCCCCCCCGTGCCCCGATCTCCCCCCCCTTATACTTACCGAGGCTCCCGGTCCCCGTCCGCCTCCATCATGGGCGCCGCCATCTTCCAAAATGGCGGGCGCATGCTCAGTGCGCCCGCCGGCCGGCAGATTCATTAGAGGTACATTTTGATCGCTGTGGTAGGTTCTATCACAGCGATCAAAATAAAAAAATAATAAATAAACCCCCCCCTTTATCACCCCCATAGGTAGGGACAATAATAAAATAAAGAAAATATTTTTTTTTCTTTTTCCACTAGGGTTAGGGTTAGAACTAGGGTTAGAACTAGGGGTAGGGTTAGGGGTAGGGTTAGGGTTACGGGTAGGGTTAGGGTTAGGGGTAGGGTTATGGCATGTGCACACAGAGCGGATCGGCCGCGGATCCGCAGCGGATCGGCAGCGGATCGGCAGCGGATCGGCAGCGGATCGGCAGCGGATCCGCCGCGGATCCGCAGCGGATCGGCCGCGGATCCGCCGCGGATCCGCAGCGGATCGGCAGCGGATCGGCAGCGGATCCGCAGCGGATCCGCAGCGGATCGGCAGCGGATGCGCAGCGGATTGGCAGCGGATCCGCAGCGGATTGGCAGCGGATCTGCAGCAGATTGGCAGCGGATCCGCAGCGGATTGGCCGCTGCGAATTCGAAGCAGTTTTCCATCAGGTTTACAGTACCATGTACACCTAAGGAAAACCAAATCCGCTGTGCCCATGGTGCGGAAAATTCCGTGCAGAAACGCTGCGTTGTATTTTCCGCAGCATGTCAATTCTTTGTGCGGATTCCGCAGCGTTTTACACCTGTTCCTCAATAGGAATCCGCAGGTGAAATCTGCACAAAAAAACACTGGAAATCTGCTGTCTGTAAATCCGCAGGTAAAACGCAGTGCCTTTTACCTGCAGATTTTTCAAAAATCATGAGGAAAAATCTCACACGAATCCGCAACGTGGGCACATAGCCTTAGGGTTAGGGTTGGAATTAGAGTTAGGGTTGGAATTAGGGCTAGGGTTTGAAATAGGGTTAAGATTAGGCTTGTGGTTAGGGTTACGGATAGGGTTAGGGGTGTGTTGGGGTTACAGTTGTGGTTAGGGTTGGGATTAGGGTTACGGTTGGGATTAGGGTTAGGATTAGGGTTGGAATTAGGGTTACGGGTGTGTTGCGGTTAGGGTTGTGGTTAGGGGTGTGTTGGGGTTAAGGTTGTGATTAGGGTTATGGCTACAGTTGGGATTAGGATTAGGGGTGTGTTGGGGTTAGTGTTGAAGTTAGAATTGAGGGGTTTCCACTGTTTAGGCACATCAGGGGTCTCCAAACGCAACATGGCGCCACCATTGATTCCAGCCAATCTTGCGTTCAAAAAGTCAAATGGTGCTCCCGCCCTTCCAAGCCCCGACGTGCGCCCAAACAGTGGTTTACCCCCACATTTGGGGTACCAGCGTACTCAGGACAAACTGGGCAACAACTGCTGGGGTCTAATTTCTCCTGTTACCCTTGCAAAAATAAAAAATTACTTGCTAAAACATAATTTTTGAGGAAAGAACAATTATTTTTTATTTTCACGGCTCTGCGTTATAAACTTCTGTGAAGCACTTGGGGGTTGAAAGTGCTCACCACACATCTAGATAAGTTCCTTCGGGGGTCTAGTTTCCAAAATGGGGTCACTTGTGGGGTGTTTCTACTGTTTAGGTACATCAGGGGCTCTGCAAATGCAATGTGACGCCCGCAGACCATTCCATCAAAGTCTGCATTTCAAATGTCACTACTTCCCTTCCGAGCCCTGACGTGTGCCCAAACAGTGGTTTACCCCCACATATGGGGTATCAGCGTACTCACAACAAACTGGGCAACAAATATTGGGGTCCAAATTCTCCTGTTACCCTTGTGAAAATAAAAAATTGCTTGCTAAAACATCTTTTTTGAGGAAAGAAAAATGATTTTTTATTTTCACGGCTCTGCGTTGTAAACTTCTGTGAAGCACTTGGGGGTTGAACGTGCTCACCACACATCTAGATAAGTTCCTTGGGGGGTCTAGTTTCCAAAATGGGGTCACTTGTGGGGGGTTTCTACTGTTTAGGCATATCAGGGGCTCTGCAAACGCAACCTGACGCCCGCAGAGCATTCCATCAAAGTCTGCATTTCAAAACGTCACTACTTCCCTTCCGAACCCCGACGTGTGCCAAAACAGTGGTTTACCCCCACATATGGGGTATCAGCGTACTCACAACAAACTGGGCAACAAATATTGGGGTCCAAATTCTCCTGTTACCCTTGTGAAAATAAAAAATTGCTTGCTAAAACATCTTTTTTGAGGAAAGAAAAATGATTTTTTATTTTCACGGCTCTGCGTTGTAAACTTATGTGAAGCACTTGGGGGTTGAACGTGCTCACCACACATCTAGATAAGTTCCTTGGGGGGTCTAGTTTCCAAAATGGGGTCACTTGTGGGGGGTTTCTACTGTTTAGGCATATCAGGGGCTCTGCAAACGCAACCTGACGCCCGCAGAGCATTCCATCAAAGTCTGCATTTCAAAACGTCACTACTTCCCTTCCGAACCCCGACGTGTGCCAAAACAGTGGTTTACCCCCACATATGGGGTATCAGCGTACTCAGGAGAAACTGGACAACAACTTTTGGGGTCCAATTTCTCCTGTTACTCTTGCAAAAATAAAAAAATTCTGGGCTAAAAAAATATTTTTGAGGAAAGGAAACACATTTTTTATTTTCACGGCTCTGCGTTATAAACTTCTGTGAAGCACTTGGGGGTTCAAAGTGCTCACCACACATCTAGATAAGTTCCTTGGGGGGTCTAGTTTCCAAAATGGGGTCACTTGTGGGGGGTTTCTACTGTTTAGGCATATCAGGGGCTCTGCAAACGCAACCTGACGCCCGCAGAGCATTCCATCAAAGTCTGCATTTCAAAACGTCACTACTTCCCTTCCGAACCCCGACGTGTGCCAAAACAGTGGTTTACCCCCACATATGGGGTATCAGCGTACTCAGGAGAAACTGGACAACAACTTTTGGGGTCCAATTTCTCCTGTTACTCTTGCAAAAATAAAAAAATTCTGGGCTAAAAAAATATTTTTGAGGAAAGGAAACACATTTTTTATTTTCACGGCTCTGCGTTATAAACTTCTGTGAAGCACTTGGGGGTTCAAAGTGCTCACTACACATCTAGATAAGTTCCCTTGGGGGTCTAGTTTCCAAAATGGAGTCAATTGTGGGGAGTTCCTACTGTTTAGGCACATCAGGGGCTCTGCAAACGCAACCTGACGCCCGCAGAGCATTCCATCAAAGTCTGCATTTCAAAACGTCACTACTTCCCTTCCGAACCCTGACGTGTGCCAAAACAGTGGTTTACCCCCACATATGGGGTATCAGCGTACTCAGGAGAAACTGGACAACAACTTTTGGGGTCCAATTTCTCCTGTTACCCTTGGGAAAATAAAAAATTGTGGGCTAAAAAATCATTTTTGAGAAAAGAAAAATTATTTTTTATTTTCATGGCTCTGCGTTATAAACTTCTGTGAAGCACTTGGGGGTTCAAAGTGCTCACCACACATCTAGATTAGTTCCCTGGGAGGTCTAGTTTCCAAAATGGGGTCACTTGTGCGGGAGCTCCAATGTTTAGGCACACAGGGGCTCTCCAAACGCGACATGGTGTCCGCTAATGATTGGAGCTAATTTTCCATTCAAAAAGCCAAATGGCGTGCCTTCCCTTCCGAGCCTTGCCGTGCGCCCAAACAGTGGTTTACCCCCACATATGGGGTATCATCGTACTCAGAACAAACTGGACAAAAACATTTGGGGTCCAATTTCTCCTATTACCCTTGGGAAAATAAAAAATTCTGGGCTAAAAATCATTTTTGAGGAAAGAAAAATTATTTTTTTATTTTCACGGCTCTGCGTTATAAACTTCTGTGAAGCACCTGGGGGTTATAAGTGCTCACTATGCATCTAGATAAGTTTCTTGGGGGGTCTAGTTTCCAAAATGGGGTCACTTGTAGGGGAGCTCCAATGTTTAGGCACACAGGGGCTCTCCAAACGCGACATGGTGTCCGCTAACGATTGGAGCTAATTTTCCATTCAAAAAGTCAAATGGCACGCCTCCCCTTCCGAGCCTTGCCGTGCACCCAAACAGTGGTTTACCCCCACATATGAGGTATCGGCATACTCAGGAGAAATTGCCCAACAAATTTTAGGATCCATTTTATCCTGTTGCCCATGTGAAAATGAAAGAATTGAGGCTAAAAGAAATTTTGTGTGAAAAAAAAGTACTTTTTCATTTTTGCGGATCAATTTGTGAAGCACCTGGGGGTTTAAAGTGCTCACTATGCCTCTGGATGAGTTCCTTGGGAGGTCTAGTTTCCAAAATGGGGTCACTTGTGGAGGAGCTCCAATGTTTAGGCACACAGGAGCTTTCCAAACGCGACATGGTGTCCGCTAACGATGGAGATAATTTTCCATTCAAAAAGTCAAATGGCGCTCCTTCCCTTCCGAGCCTTACCATGTGCCCAAACAGTGGTTTACCCCCACATGTGAGGTATTGGTGTACTCAGGAGAAATTGCCCAACAAAATTTAGGATCCATTTTATCCTGTTGCCCATGTGAAAATGAAAAAATTGAGGCTAAAATAATTTTTTTGTGAAAAAAAAGTACTTTTTCATTTTTACGGATCAATTTGTGAAGCACCTGGGGGTTTAAAGTGCTCACTATGCTTCTAGATAAGTTCCTTGGGGGGTCTAGTTTCCAAAATGTGGTCACTTGTGGGGGAGCTCCAATGTTTAGGCACACGGGGGCTCTCCAAACGCGACATGGTGTCCGCTAAAGATTGGAGCCAATTTTTCATTAAAAAAGTCAAATGGCGCTCCTTCCCTTCCGAGCCCTGCCGTGCGCCCAAACAGTGGTTTACCCCCACATATGAGGTATCAGCGTACTCAGGACAAATTGGACAACAACGTCCCTGGTCCAGTTTCTCCTTTTACCCTTTGGAAAATAAAAAAATTGTTGCTAAAAGATCATTTTTGTGACTAAAAAGTTAAATGTTCATTTTTTACTTCCATGTTGCTTCTGCTGCTGTGAAACACCTGAAGGGTTAATAAACTTCTTGAATGTGGTTTTGAGCACCTTGAGGGGTGCAGTTTTTAGAATGGTGTCACTTTTGGGTATTTTCAGCCATATAGAACCCTCAAAATGACTTCAAATGTGAGGTGGTCCCTAAAAAAAATGGTTTTGTAAATTTTGTTGTAAAAATGAGAAATCACTGGTCAAATTTTAACCCTTATAACTTCCTAGCAAAAAAAAAAATTGTTTCCAAAATTGTGCTGATGTAAAGTAGACATGTGGGAAACGTTATTTATTAACTATTTTGTGTCACATAACTCTCTGGTTTAACAGAATAAAAATTCAAAATGTGAAAATTGCGAAATTTTCAAATTTTTTGCCACATTTCCGTTTTTTTCACAAATAAACTCAAAAATTATCGACCTAAATTTACCACTAACATGAAGCCCAATATGTCACGAAAAAACAATCTCAGAATCGCTAGGATCCGTTGAAGCGTTCCTGAGTTATTACCTCATAAAGGGACACTGGTCAGAATTGCAAAAAACGGCAAGGTCATTAAGGCCAAAATAGGCTGGGTCATGAAGGGGTTAATAAAAATCTAAACACTGTCATGTAAAGAATTAAACACTATTGAGTCCATGACATTTTACCAGCCTAATGTCATGTTCTTTAAATGTTGTAATGTACCGTGATTTTCTACTGTGTTGTGTTTTGAAATAAAGTTCTTTATTGTGCTTTTCCATTTAAAAAAAAAAGGCTCCCCTATGTTATTTGTTGCCAATAAAAAAAAGGTAAAACAAATCCAATGTTCTAGAACCAAATGTGTGTCCCACAAAATGTAGTAATGTGAGCACCAGTTCCTAAATTGACTCTGACCAAACAACCCAATTGTTCACATAGCCGTGTGTTCCATAGTTTGAAAAGCGAACATGATCGGCTCCCACCTTGTCAAGCAATTAATCTTGCAGACTATTTGCATATGGAACCTGGCATCATGGAGCGTGATGGCTGAAGCAGGTTTTCTGCCACTGCATGTGCCGCGGCAGTGTGACAGGCACTACACATGCATGGCGAGGCCAACAAATAGGCCTTGGATGTGCATGTGTTCTGCCTGTCACACAGCCTCTGAACATGTGGCTGCAGATCATATCCGCACTCCATGAAGCCGGGGGCCATATGCTACTAGTCTGCAAGTGTTTTGCTTGACAACGAGGGAGACGATCATGATTGCTCAACTCTAGTGATTTAACACTATTGAGCTCAGGATGCTGGAATACGTCCTGAGTCAAATAGTGGCGACACTTGGCCACGTGAACATTGCTACAACCTCACCTGACCAATAGCCTTAAGGTACAGTTACACTAAACGATTAACCAACGATCACGACCAGCGATACGACCTGGCCGTGATCGTTGTTTAAGTCGTTGTGTGGTCGCTGTAGAGCTGTCACACAGACAGCTCTCCAGCGACCAACAATGACGAAGTCCCCGTGTAACCAGGGTAAACATTGGGTAACTAAGCGCAGGGCCGCACCTAGTAACCCGATGTTTACCCTGGTTACCATTGTAAATGTAAAAAAAAAAAAACAGTACATACTTACATTCCGGTGTCTACCACGTCCATCGCCGTCAGCTTCCCGCACTGTGCCGCCCCTAAAGCACAGCACAGCTTTGACGTCACCGGTGTGCTCTGCTTTTACTTTACGGCCGGGACTCACAGTGTCAGTCAGTGCGGGAAGATGACGGCGAGGAACGTGGCAGACACCGGAATGTAAGTATGAAGTGTTTGGTTTTTTTTACATTTACAATGGTAACCAGGGTAAATATCGGGTTACTAGGTGTGGCCTTGCGCTTAGTAACCGAATGTTTACCCTGGTTACCAGTGAAGACATCGCTGGATCGGTGTCACACACGATGATCCAGCGATGACAGCGGGTGATCAGCGACCAAAAAAAGGTCCTGATCATTCGCAGCGACCAACGATCTCCCAGCAGCGGCTTGATCGTAGGTCGCTGTCACGCATAACGATTTCATTAACGATATCATTGCTACGTCACAAAAAGCAACGATATCGTTAACAAAATCGTTATGTGTGATGGTACCTATACAGTAGGTTTGAAAATTGATATATTTTTTAATCCTCTTTATGTGTTTTTAACACCTCATAGTACAATGAGAGACAGGCCAAAAAAAATTACAACTAAATAACTGGATAAAATTGTGTCACACATTGCAGATAAATGAGGTGTTAAAAACACAAGATTTGTGTACGGCGCACGGTGTGAGTTGGTGCAAACTTTATTTTAGACCAAAAAACTCAGATTTTGAAATCATAATAAACCAATTTTATTAAGGGTGACACAAAAAGAAAAATGGGGAAAGGTTCTAAGGGGTAGGAACTTCTGCAATTAATGGTGATTGATATCCACCAGTTTGGTAGTGGGTGGAGGGGGGGTGGAGGAGGAGGAGGAGGAACCACCATACTGTACAATACTCGAAGGTATGCGGACGTCTGACCACCCTGTGGTCGACGGTGGCGAGAATGCCAACGCAGGAGGGGAGGGAGGAGGCACGACCAGTCTCCTTGGCCCTGCGGACTGGCTCTGGCTACTCCTGCTCCGGCTAGACCCCGGCCGAGAGCTCGGTGTTGGTATTGGAGCAGCCAGAGCCGCCGTTGCTGTAGTAGTTTTTGGCCATTTTCTCCTCTCTCCCTCTGGGTGTTGTTCGGCGTGGCGTCTTTGGGTCCTTGAAGGCCTGGCAGGAGCAGGACTTTGGGGCTCGGTTCTATGGTGTCGGCGGCGGCAGCGGTGGCCCTCGGCACGCGGAGCTCTGTGTGGGTGCTCTGCAGCAGGAGTTGGAGTCATGCGATGGTACTACGGGCATTGTAGTCGCTGACTGCATGACCCAAGCCTGCTGCAGAGCAGTCACGTAGGCATTGTTGCAGGCCTGCATCACCGAAATCTGGAGTTCCAGCGTAAGATGTTCCACCATGCCCTTTGCAATGGCACTAAAGAAATGTTTTGCCGGCCTTGAGAGCTCGGATTCCATAGTTTCAAGGCGCCGGTCGATATTGGACAGAGCTGTGTCCATTCTATCGCCCAGCGCTTTAAACAATTCTGGAACACCGTGCTCAAATGCAGAAATTAGGGCAGTAGCGGCTTGTCCGAGGCCCGCTGATGCTGTCGGGAATACCCGAAGGAAAGAGCGCCAGTGGCCTCGGCCAGGGGAACATCTGATGGACCGGCTGCCGGTTCTCCTGATGGTGGTGCAAGCCTGCTGTCGCTGTGGGATGGCTGTGACGGGTCAGATGGCCATTCACGAAGGACCGCTCCAGAGGGCCGAACAGGCTCGAGGGTGCTGCTGTTTGTTCTGTGAAAACATAAGGAAAACATTAGCATACAAAATATAACATTTCACATTCGCCACCTCCTGTGTGTAATAAAAAGTTAACATTGCATCACACACTGTAAAGGGTCACTTCCGTCTGTCAGTCCTAACGGTATTATTTGCTGATTGTTACGGCCAGCTGCCTGTCATGGCTGACGCGACCAATCAGTGCCGGGCACAGCCCTGAATTAAATGGCCACTCCTTACTCCCCGCAGTGAATGCCTGTCGCCCGCATACTCCACCCTTTGTCATCGATAAACACTTACCGGCGGTAACCGTTGCCGCCGTAAGATGTAACCAAATTTTTACTATTGACACTGCCTATGCCGCATCAATATTAAAAATTTTAAACTTTTTTTTAAAAAAAATTACCATGCTATACTCACCCATGCTTGCCGTTTGTAACGGCTGCCATGGTTTACGGTTATCGTCGGAATTGCCATGACATCATGGTCATGTGACCGAGACGTCACCACAGGTCCTGCGATCAGACCAACCCTGGGAACAGAACCTGCCGTGGACTACAAGGTCTCCCGTGTCTATTATGTTAATGTTTTATTGGAAACTGTGATAAACCTGGATGGGCAATATACTACGCCACTATGAAATATTGCACGTGGCTGGCCAATATACTATGTGTCTGTGTGCTGTATACTACGTCACTGGGCAATATAATAAATGGCTGGGCAATAAACTATGTGCCTGGGGAATATACTACGTGAATATGCATGTTGTGCAATACCCAATGTGTGGGAATAGGTATACTTACTGTCGGCGGGCAAGGACCGGTCTCAGGAACTGAAGAATTCTGCCGTACTTGTATGTTGATGTCCCTGCCGCAGCAGCACCACTACGAGTCTGTCCCTCCTTCCGCAGACCCCAATTGAAACGGTCCTTCATGGAGCGCCATCTGGTCTTCAATTTTTGGACTGTGAAAAAGGCAAACAAAAAAATAAAGGTGAGAAAACTTTTTTTTTAATTGATAACGCAACCGTGTGCGATGCTACAAAAGTAGAACACATCACAGACGGTTGGGTATCCTGGCATGATGGGTCAGAGCGGCATTTCGGCAATACTTACCAAATTTATCTTTGTCCGTGGGTGAAGCGCTGTCAAAGCCATCCCTCAGCCCACATTCGTCTCAAAACCACCTGGTCCGCGTGCCGGGGGTCACGGCTGTCCCACAACGGGCCTCGCTCCTGGATAGAGGCGACCATGATGTCAATGTCTATGCCCTCATCCTGGTCCCGTTGTGAAACCTAGAATAATTGGAAAACATTAATGTTTGCAATCTAAATAAAATTTAGCCTCCCTCCCTCCCGCCCTCCTCCCCACCCCCCCAAAAAAAAAATTAAAAAAAAATGTAAGAAAAAAAAATTTTACTCTTTTGTTTTAAAAAATACTTACTCGCCGTCTTGACACCACAGCTTGGCCCCGAGGTCGCTGCTCCTGCTGGATCTGTTCCTCCTCACTTGAAGAAGCCTGGAAAATAGTGATTAAAAATTGAGTGACACGTCTACAAATGACACCGAATAGTAAGCAACAGTAGATCATGTACTCACCGGACTCCCCAGCGGTGTCGTGTGGCTCGAGTCACTGGCCATTGTAATAACAATATGAAATAAAAAAAAATTTATTATTTTACTATGCACAATACAGAGGCACATATAGGAAAATATCAAAAAATCCATACATTAACATTACGACCACAACGAACAGTGCACTCATAGTACAGTCATGGCCAAAAGTTTTGAGAATGACACCAAAATTATATTTTCACATGATCTGCTGCCCTCTGGTTTTTATTAGCGTTTGTCTGATGTTTATATCACATACAGAAACATAATTGCAATCATATTATGAGTACCAATAGGTTTTATTGACAGTTAGAATGAGTTAATGCAGCAAGTCAATATTTGCAGTGTTGACCCTTCTTCTTCAAGACCTCTGCAATTCTCCCTGGCATGCTCTCAATCAACTTCTGGACCAAATCCTGACTGATAGCAGTCCATTCTTGCACAATAAATGCTTGCATTTTGCCAGAATTTGTTGGTTTTTGTTTGTCCACCCGTCTCTTGATGATTGACCACAAGTTCTCAATGGGATTAAGATCTGGGGAGTTTCCAGGCCATGGACCCAAAATCTCTATGTTTTGTTCCATGAGCCATTTAGTTATCACCTTTGCTTTATGGCAAGGTGCTCCATCATGCTGGAAAAGGCATTGTTGGGCGCCAAACTGCTCTTGGACGGTTGGGAGAAGTTGCTCTTGGAGGACATTCTGGTACCATTCTTTATTCATGGCTGTGTTTTTAGGCAAGACTGTGAGTGAGCCGATTCCCTTGGCTGAGAAGCAACTCCACACATGAATGGTTTCAGGATGCTTTACAGTTGGTGCGGCGCGCCCCCACACCGCCGCAGGGCCGAGGGGATACCCGGAGCCGGGCCTCTGGGTCTCAGTCTCGGGGTTGTCACGGTGGCTAGACCCGGTCCGTGGCCCTGTCCGTCAGTGGGGGACGTCCGGTGTAATAGGTGGTAGTAATGATAGCGGTGGAGCGGTGCTGTTGTGGGGTGTAAGTCGCGGTAAATAACGAGGACACCAGGTTGCAGTCTCTTTACCTCTTTACTGGAGATCTCTGAGTCCTCAGTCCAGAACACGGTTCACCAGGCTACGCAAGTCCGGCCGGTCCAATGGCACCTCCAGAGTTCTCCTCTCAGGTGGAGATCTGTGCCTTCCTTCTAGCGCTATGTGTTGTAGTCCTTCCCTGCTGTGCTTACGGAAAGTAACCCCACAACGGTTGTGTCTGTTTCTTAAGTTCCCTCACAACTCGATTTGATGTTCCTCTGTAATCCACCCCTTCCCTGTATTCAGGTTGGAATGGCACCCGTTTGTCAGGTAGGCCTGGAGTTCTTCCGGGACCCTAGAGTCGCCCCTCTCCCGCAATTGCCCCCCAAGACTTCATAGGTGATATGTGGTAGACAGCCCGCCTGAGACCGACTGTCCTGCCGCTGTTTGGAGTATGGCTTGAAGCTGTATTCTAATCCACTCCCTCGGCGTTCCGGCCACCGGTATTGCGCCTCAGCAGGGTGCTGCCTCTTTCAACAAAACCCCTGCTGGTATTCTCCTTCTGCTTGATCTCGTTTCTCACTCAGCACAATCTATCTCGCTTCTAGTCCTTTCCTTGAGTCCCGCCGCTTCCAGGAGCCTGCGCGGACCCGTTACGTTCTTTCAATGCCAAGTCTCTGCCAGGATCCCACCCCTGGCAGAGACCCTACAGTCTCTCCCTTCACAACACCCCCTGCCACAGGGTGTTGCTCCGTTCAATCCCGTCAGCGTTCTCTACTAACTTCCTGCCTGACCCCCAGTTTACCCACTATGGTGGGGAGTGGCCTAATGAATAGCACCCTTAGCTCCCCCCGGAGGCCCAGCTGTGAAACATATTGGTGTCTGTGATACCTGATTGGAGGAACTCCTTCGGTGCCATCGAACGTACCATGGCTCCCCTTAGCGGCGAAGCCACAGTACTGCAACGACCAGAACTCTGGGGCGCTGCATTGGCATGAGACAAGACTGGTGGTAGCGCTCACCTCTTCTTCTCTGAATAAGCTGTTTTCCAGATGTCCCAAACAATCGAAAAGGGGATTCATCAGAGAAAATGACTTTGCCCCAGTCCTCAGCAGTCCACTCCCTGTACCTTTTGCAGAATATCAGTCGGTCCCTGATGTTTTTTCGGGAGAGAAGTGGCTTCTTTGCTGCCCTTCTTGAAACCAGGCCTTGCTCAAAGAGTCTCCGCCTCACAGTGCGTGCAGAAGCACTCACACCAGTCTGCTGCCATTCCTGAGCAAGCTCGGCACTGCTGGTAGTCCGATCCCGCAGCTGAAACAGTTTTAAGATACGGTCCTGGCGCTTGCTGGTCTTTCTTGGGCGCCCTGGAGCCTTTTTGACAACAATGGAAGCTCGCTCCTTGAAGTTCTTGATGATGCGATAGATTGTTGACTGAGGTGCAATTTTTGTAGCTGCGATACTCTTCCCTGTTAGGCCATTTTTGTGCAGTGCAATGATGGTTGCACGTGTTTCTTTAGAGATAACCATGGTTAACTGAAGAGAAACAATGATACCAAGCACCAGCCTCCTTTTAAAGTGTCCAGTGATGTCATTCTTACTTAATCATGACTGATTGATCGCCAGCCCTGTCCTCATCAACACCCACACCTGTGTTAATGGATCAATCACTAAAACGATGTTAGCTGCTCCTTTTAAGGCAGGACTGCAATGATGTTGAAATGTGTTTTGGGGGTTAAAGTTCATTTTCTGGGCAAATATTGACTTTGCAAGTACAGTAATTGCTGTTAAGCTGATCACTCTGACATTCAGGAGTATATGCAAATTGCCATTAGAAAAAATGAAGCAGTAGACTTTGGAAAAATTAATATTTGTCTCATTCTCAAAATTTTTGTCCATGACTGTACAATGCCAACTGAACAAGCGCTGAGCAAACAACACCGCCATACATTGAAATAAAAAACAATGGCAGAGACGGCACAATGCCAGAGTATAGCAAAAGCATAATACCAGTCCCAGGAAAGATAACAAAACAAATAAACAACAGACCGTATGTACTAATCCAAAAAGACACAGGTTTTTTTTTTAACAAAATTTTTACAACATTGATTTCCAAAAGGCACAAGAAAAGGCAAACCATACCGCCATACGTTACAATAGAAAAAATAAATAAATAAATAAAAGAGTACGGCTACATATGAAGCCCTGAAATTCATCAAAACCTGATTAAAAAAGAAAACATTTCTATTTAAAAAAAAACACGTTGGAACAACCGCATGCACACAACAACCCAAAATAAACAGCACAATAGATGTCAGAAAAAAAAATAACAACCCAAAAAATAAAGGAAAGATAAGTCAATCCTGGATACACCACCATACTTTACAATAAAACCAACAAGGACGGAGACAATGAAACGCCATCATATAACGCCAGAAATATACATCACAACCAGAATAAAAATACACCAATGTCCATTACACAACCACAGTGCAGAAATAAACAGACACAACTTGCAGTAAACAAAATAAAAACTTAAGAAAATGGTCAGAATCATTCTCTACTTACATCTCTTGAAAGCAAGATGATGAGGTCTGGTCTCTGTCGTATGCTGCTGAAAAGTCACAAACAATGCAAACATTTTTTTTATATATGGGGGATGTTTTTCCACTGTCTAGACACAGTCTAGACACTTTTTCTGAAATTTTATTTAACGACGCATGCACTTGCGTCCCGTGCGTTGTCAATTGCTTTCAATGGGGATTGTAACACAATTACGACGCACGGGCGACGCAAGTGCGACGCACGTGTTTTTACGACGCTACAAAACTGCAACATGTAGCGTCGACCACGCCCCGCCAGGTGCGGCCAAACGACGCATGCGTCGTGCAATGCACCAAAACGCATGACAACGCATGTCGATGCGCCCCCAATGTTAAAGATAGGGGCGCATGACGCATGCGTCGCTATGCGTCGACGACGCAAATGTGAACGTAGCCTTATATATTATGCCAGATGCAATTGCCCTAAAATTTATATAGGATTGACATCACGACATTTGGGCACACGCACACGTGAACATGTGCGTGATATAATGGCGGCGAAAAATGAGACTGACTTAAGACAATTAAAAACAATACCATGTCACTTTAGACAGTTTCACAAATGTAACCCTAAGTTCCTCTCGGTTAGGGGGATTGATCATGTCATATGTGCTATTAGGGGGGGCGACATCAAGTGCCTCCTTGCACAGAGAGAGTGCCGTTGGATTACCACACTGGCCACGATGACCCCCATGGATCTCAATGAAGCGCAGGGATTTTCCTCTTTTCTATAATAATTTGTTGAAGGGATCCTCCTAATATTCTATCTCTACTATGCACCATCAGATTTTAATTTTGTATCTCTGTTCTGTGTATTTTAAACTTTTTAGTGTGCAGTACTGTTGACCGCACTGGCGGACACAGTCAGAAAAGGGTCCCTGTGCAAGAACAATATATGGGCCCTTTGCAGCCCGAGAACTCCTAAAAATGCAAAATTGCACTTGTTTTGGAGTGAGAAATGGGCCCCCTTACCTCTTGGGCCCCTGTGCGGCCGCACAGGTTGCACCAATGGTATGTCCGCCCCTGGTTGACCTTATCCATATGACTTTTGATGCTGGGGACATTCATATGAAATCAGAGTAAGATTGATGAATTATAGTATGAAATGAATTGTTCCTTGAGAGAGGAGACAAAAAGATCCATATGTGTATTCATTTGTTTATGCGGACTTTGACAAGTAATGAACTAATTGTGATATGAAATTAATCACTTGTCGGCATATGGAGATCCACAATATGTGACTGACCTACAGTTGTGGCCAAAAGTATTGACACCCCTGCAATTCTGTCAGATAATACTGAGTTTCTTCCTGAAAATGATTGCAAACACAAATTCTTTGGTATTATTATCTTCATTTAATTTGTCTTAAATGAAAAAACACAAAAGAGAATGAAGCAAAAAGCAAAACATTGATCATTTCACACAAAACTCCAAAAATGGGCCAGACAAAAGTATTGGCACCCTCAGCCTAATACTTGGTTGCACAACCTTTAGCCAAAATAACTGCAACCAACCGCTTCCGGTAACCATCAATGAGTTTCTCACAATGCTCTGCTGGAATTTTAGACCATTCTTCTTTGGCAAACTGTACTAGGTCCATGATATTAGAAGGGTGCCTTCTCCAAACTGCCATTTTTAGATCTCTCCACAGGTGTTCAATGGGATTCAGGTCTGGACTCTTTGCTGGCCACCTTAGAAGTCTCCAGTGCTTTCTCTCAAACCATTTTCTAGTGCTTTTTGAAGTGTGTTTTGGGTCATTGTCCTGCTGGAAGACCCATGACCTCTGAGGGAGACCCAGCTTTCTCACACTGGGCCCTACATTATGCTGCAAAATTTGTTGGTAGTCTTCAGACTTCATAATGCCATGCACACCGTCAAGCAGTCCAGTGCCAGAGGCAGCAAAGCAACCCCAAAACATCAGGGAACCTACGCCATGTTTGACTGTAGGGACCGTGTTCTTTTCTTTGAATGCCTTTTTTTTCTCCTGTAAACTCTATGTTGATGCCTTTGCCCAAAAAGCTCTACTTTTGTCTCATCTGACCAGAGAACATTCTTCCAAAACGTTTTAGGCTTTTTCAGGTAAGTTTTGGCAAACTCCAGCCTGGCTTTTTTATGTCTCAGGGTAAGAAGTGGGGTCTTCCTGGGTCTCCTACCATACAGTCCCTTTTCACTCAGATGCCGATGGATAGTAAGGGTTGACACTGTTGTACCCTCGGACTGCAGGGCAGCTTGAACTTGTTTGGATGTTAGTCGAGGTTCTTTATCCAACATCCGCACAATCTTGCGTTGAAATCTCTTGTCAATTTTTCTTTTCCGTCCACATCTAGGGAGGTTAGCCACACTGTGCCATGGGCTTTAAACTTCTTGATGACACTGCGCACGGTAGACACAGGAACATTCAGGTCTTTGGAGATGGACTTGTAGCGTTGAGATTGCTCATGCTTCCTCACAATTTGGTTTCTCAAGTCCTCAGACAGTTCTTTGGTCTTCTTTCTTTTCTCCATGCTCAATGTGGTACACGCAAGGACACAGGACAGAGGCTGAGTCAACTTTAATCCATGTCAACTGGCTGCAAGTGTGATTTAGTTATTGCCAACACCTGTTAGGTGCCACAGGTAAGTTACAGGTGCTGTTAATTACACAAATTAGAGAAGCATCACATGATTTTTCGAACAGTGCCAATACTTTTGTCCACCCCCTTTTTATGTTTGGTGTGGAATTATATCCAATTTGGCTTTAGGACAATTCTTTTTGTGTTTTTTTCATTTAAGACAAATTAAATGAAGATAATAATAACAAAGAATTTGTGTTTGCAATAATTTTCAGGAAGAAACTGAGTATTATCTGACAGAATTGCAGGGGTGTCAATACTTTTGGCCACAACTGTAATCGATGTGTTTATGTGGACCATAAACTTACAATTCATGAATTATTTATTAATGTGTTTGTATATTATAGTATCATATATTTCCCCATACATTATTTCTCATTGTTTGTGGCAACAGTATTTATTCATGTTATTTTTATAATGTTACTCATTGGCTTATTTATACGGGCAAATGTTTTTTATTGCTACCTATGAAATTGTTAATATATTTAGTACACTGCACTTTACTGCACATTTGAGCACTCAGTCACTTTACAGTCTAACATATTTCTGCATACACACATGCAGACATGCAAAATTCCTCCGGTCTCACTCCCTATTCAGCAGTGGCCCTATATTGCGGTGTGTGGGTGTGGCGCCAGGCCACTCACATGATCGAGGCTTTCTTGTCTGGGTTGAGGCTTGAGACGCAGGGAGGAAGCTTGTCTGCATTTCACACATGCGCACTGGCACTTTTTCTGATGATCACATGATTGGATGTAATCACTACTTAAACCGGACTGAGATCCTGATTAAGCCACGCCCCCTGAGGAAGCGGTAATAATCACACGCGCGTTGGGGTAAGGTGACCAGGATCCAGATGGGACTTTTGTACAGATGGGTAATTATCCCTTTTATCTAACTATATATTATTTTGTATGAACTGCACAGAGATGTATGGTGACTAAATGATCACTCACTTGATTGCACTGTTCGACTAAATAACTATATATCTGAGATATATACACTCATTTGGAGGCAATTTATAGATAAGCTGTCCATCTGTGGAAATCTCCTGATCTTGTGACAATTATGTATGTCCCGTTCTGTAATCCTGGGTCATTGCATGTATCCATGGATGTAGTCACAATGTTATTGTAAACCATATAATATATACTTTTTGATAACTTCATGTATTTTTATGTGGAAGCTAGTGACATATTTTTCAATAAACTGGGTTATTTTGTAATTTATTGGCTATTTTTTTACTCTTGTTTCTCCTGTTATAAAGCATTGCTTTTTTGAGTCGCCATTTGTATAGATGTATATGGCATAATTTATGACTGATATTCATTTGTCTATACAATAGATAGTTGTTTAACTGTAAACCAATTTTACTCTTTTACCTGTGAACTACTTATAGATTACACTGGAGGGAGGGGGGAAGGGTTGCACTATGTTGTTAATTGGTTGTAAATGTTTTATATGTTTGTGCATACATTTTCATTTTTGATAAAAAATAGTTGCAATAGTTTATAGTATACTACATAATATGTACTGAATATGCAAAATCTATAAAAATGTTGAAATTAAAAAAAAGTTGTTCACATCAATGTTACGACAAATTAGTAAAATGCCAAAATAATAAAAATTTAAAGAGGAAAAAAAAATTCAATTTCAGGGTGACACTGAAAATTTTACTTTAGCTACCATAACCAACAATTTAACATATTTTCCGAGAGCAAAGCCGCAAGTATTCTACTAGTTTTTTATATAGCACCATTGATTCCATGGTGCTGTACATGAAAAGGGGTTACACATAAATTACAGATATCACTTACAGTAAGCAAACTAAAGGCCCCGTCTCACACAGCGACGCTGCAGCGATACAGACAACGATGCTGATCGCTGCAGCGTCGCTGTGTGGTCGCTGTGTGGTCGCTGGGGAGCTGTCACACAGACAGCTCTCTCCAGCGACCAACGATCAGGGGAACGACTTCGGCATCGTTGAAACTGTCTTCAACGATGCCGAAGTCCCCCTGCAGCACCCGGGTAACCAGGGTAAACATCGGGTTACTAAGCGCAGGGCCGCGCTTAGTAACCCGATGTTTACCCTGGTTACCAGCGTAAATGTAAAAAAAAACAAACAGTACATACTCACCATCTGATGTCCGTCAGGTCCCTTGGCGTCTGCTTCCTGCTCTGACTGAGCCGCCGTACAGTGAGAGCAGAGCGCAGCGGTGACGTCACTGCTGTGCTCTCACTTTACGGCGGCTCAGTCAGAGCAGGAAGCAGACGCCAAGGGACCTGATGGGCAACAGATGGTGAGTATGTACTGTTTGTTTTTTTTTACATTTACGCTGGTAACCAGGGTAAACATCGGGTTACTAAGCGCGGCCCTGCGCTTAGTAACCCGATGTTTACCCTGGTTACCAGTGAAGACATCGCTGGATCGGTGTCACACACACCGATTCAGCGATGTCAGCGGGACCTCAACGACCAAAAAAAGGTCCAGGCCATTCTGACACGACCAGCGATCTCGCAGCAGGGGCCTGATCGCTGGTACGTGTCACACATAGCGAGATCGCTACTGAGGTCGCTGTTGCGTCACAAAACTAGTGACTCAGCAGCGATCTCGCTAGCGATCTCGCTATGTGAGACGGGGCCTTAACAGTCACAGACTGATACAGAGGGGAGATGACCCTGCCCTTGTGGGCTTACACTCTACAGCACTGTTCTCCAACTCCAGTCCTCAAGAGCCACCAACAGGTCATGTTTTCAGGATTTCCTTAGTATTGCACAGGTGACGGAATTATTGCCTGTGCAAGTGATGCAATTATCACCTGTACAATACTAAGGAAATCCTGAAAACATGACCTGTTGGTGGCTCTTGAGGACTGGAGTTGGGGAACACTGTTCTACAGGATGGTGGGGAAAGAGACATTAGTTTGGGGGTTTGCAGCAGCTCCGGTGTTGGTGAGGCCGTAGCTCCGGTAGTGGTGAGGAGGCAGCGGGGTCATTGCAGGCTGTTAGCTTTCCTGAAGAGGTGAGTTTTCAGGTTCCATCTGAAGGATCTGAATGTGGTTGATAGTCAGATGTGTTGGGGCAAAGAATTCCAGAGGATGGGGGATATTCGGGAGAAGTCTTGGAGGTGGTTGGGTGAGGAGGGAATAAGTGTGGAGAAGAGAAGGAGGTCTTGGGAGGACCGGAGATTACATGAGGGAAGATATTGGGAGATTAGTTCAGAGATATATGAAGGAGACAGGTTATAGATGGCCTTGTTGGTCAGTGTTAGTAATTTGAACTGGATACACTGAGGCAATGGGAGCCAGTGAAGAGATTTGCAGAGGGGAGAAGCAGAGGAGTAGAGAGGAGAGAGATGAATTAGCCGGGCAGCAGAATTAAGTATGAACTGGAGAGGTGCGAGAGTGTTAGCAGGGAGGCCACAGAAAAGGATGCTGCAGTAGTCGAGGCGGGAGAGGATGAGGGCACAAGCATTTTAGTAGATTGAGGGTTGAGGAAAGGACGGAATCTGGAAATATTTTTGAGCTGGAGGCGACAGAGGTGGAAAGAGCTTGAATGTGCAGTATGAAGAACAGGGCAGAGTCAAGGGTTACTCCGAGGCAGCGTACTTCTGGTACGGGGGAAAGCGTGATGTCCTTGTGATAGATAGGTTAGGTAAGTGAGATGGAGGAAAGATGATGAGCTCAGATTTGTCCACATTTAGATTGAGGAAGCGAGAGGAGAAGAAGGAGGATATGGTTGATAGACACTCCGAGATTCTGAACAGCAGAGAGGTGATGTCTGGGCCAGAGAGGTAGATCTGAATGTCATCAGCATAAAGGTGGTACTGGAATCTATGGGACTTTATGAGTTGGCCCAGGCCAAGTGTATAGATTCAGAAGAGTAGGGGTCCTAGAACAGAGCCTTGGGGGACTCCAACATAGAGAGGGTGAGATGAGGAGGTAGTGTGGGAGTGGGTGACGCTGAATGTGTGGTTGGAAAAGTATGAGGAGATCCAGGATAGGGTGGGGTCTTTGATGCCGGAGGATAGGATCTGCAGTAGGAGGCAGTGGTCAACTGTGTCGAAAGCAGAGGACTGGTGTAGAAGGAGGAGTATAGAGTATTGTCTGTTAGCTTTGGCTGTAAGTAGGCAGTTAGTAATTTTGGTCAGGGCTGCCTCAGTGGAGTGATGGGGGCAGAAACCAGATTGTAAATTGTCAAAGAGCAAGTTAGATGAGAGGTGGGAGGAAAGTTCAGCATGAACGTGCTGCTCCAGGAGTTTGGAAGCGAATGGGAGCAGCGATATTGGGCGATAGCTGGACATAGCGGTTGGGTCGAGTGTTGACTTTTTAAGCATAGGTGTGATTGTGGCATGTTTGAAAGCAGAATGGAAGGTACTAGAAGTTAGTGATAGGTTGAAGAGGTGGGTTAGGGATGTGATAAGAATGGTGGTGAGGTTGGGGAGGAGGTGGGAATGGGTCGAGTGCACAGGTGGTGAGGTGTGATTTGGAAAGGAGACAATTAAGCTCCCCTTCAGTGATGTTGGAGAGGGAGGTTATGGGGTTTGGGCATTGGTCTGGTAAACAAACGGGTTGTGGTGGTTGAACAATGAAGATTTGCCTTGTTTGGTCGATCTTATTTTTGAGTTGCCTTGTTTGGTCGATCTTATTTTTGAAGTGTGTGGCAAAGTCCTCAGCAGAGATGAGGGAGGTTGGTGGGAGCAGTGGTGAGTGGAGGAGGGAGTTAAAAGTTTTGAATAACTGTTTGGGGTTGTAGGATAAAATACGAGGGTTGTGAAGTAGGCCTGTTTAGCAGAGGTGATTTGAAAGAGAGTGTTGCCTGTTTGAATGCAGTGAAATCATCTTGCAAATTTGCTTTCTTCCAAAACCACTCTGCAACCCTAGACACTTGCCAGAGCTTTTTAGTGGTGTTATTGTGCTAGGGTTGTTTGTTGATAGGTCGCACTCTGCCATGAACGAGAGTGGCGACCACATCAATAGCTGATGCGAGAGTTGCATTGTAGAAAGCAGTAGCACTGTGTTGTGGAGTGAGGATATGGATGCTGTCAAGGCTACTGGGTGTAATTACTGCTGGGAGGCTACTCGCTGCAGTAAGGGAGCCCAGAGCAGAACGGTTGAGAACTCACCGGGTTACAAGCAGGACCTGAACCATGTGACAGAGGGGGAGTGGCCAGGGGCGGACCAGGCGCCGGGGTGCAAAGGAGGCAAATGGTGCCAGAGTGTATTCAAACGTGCCGAGGTCAATAGCTAGGGGACAAACGAGGCGCTGGAGGGTGAGACAGAAGGATAGTCAGGTGGAAGCTGGAGGTCAGAAAGCCAAGTAAGCGAATGAATAGAAACACAAAGCATGGAAGCCGAGAGGATCAAACAGACCAGATAAAGCACGGAGAACAAACAAACAACACTGCATGCACACGCACACCAGGGGGTCAGGAACACAGACAAAACAAAAGTATAACTGACTCTATGTAAAGTCTTGTCTAAAGTCCACTTTAAGGGAGGATATTAGCGAAGGGAATAAGGATGTCGAGTCCATATGGGTCGAAATTCATGGAGGGAAAAATGGTAACAAAATTCTCATTGGGGTCTGTTACAAACCCCCAAATATAACAGAAATCATGGAAAGTCTACTTCTAAAGCAGGTAGATGAAGCTGCAACCCATAATGAGGTCCTGATTAGGGGGGACTTTAACTATCCGGATATTAACTGGGAAACAGAAACCTGTGAAACCCATAAAGACAACAGGTTTCTGCTAATAACCATGAAAAATTGTCTTTCACAATTGGTGCAGAATCCAACCAGAGGAGCAGCACTTTTAGACCTAATACTATATAATAGACCAGACAGAATAACAAATCTGCAGGTGGTCGGGCATCTAGGAAATAGCAACCACAATATTGTACAGTTTCACCTGTCTTTCACTAGGGGGACTTGTCAGGGAGTCACAAAAACACTGAACTTTAGCAAGGCAAAGTTTGACCAGCTTAGAGATGCCCTTAATCTGGTAGACTGGGACAATATCCTCAGAAATAAGAATACAGATAATAAATGGAAAATGTTTAAGAACATCCTAAATAGGCACTGTAAGCGGTTTATACCTTGTGGGAATAAAAGGACTAGAAATAGGAAAAACCCAATGTGGCTAAACAAAGAAGTAAGACAGGCAATTAACAGTAAAAAGAAAGCATTTGCACTACTAAAGCAGGATGGCACCATTGAAGCTCTAAAAAACTATAGGGAGAAAAATACTTTATCTAAAAAACTAATTAAAGCTGCCAAAAAGGAAACAGAGAAGCACATTGCTAAGGAGAGTAAAACTAAAGGTACCTTCACACTGAACGATATCGCTAGCGATCTGTGACGTTTCAGCGTCCTGGATAGCGATATCTTTGAGTTTGACATGCAGCAGCTATCAGGATCCTGCTGTGCCATCGTTGGTCGGAGCAGAAAGTCCAGAACTTTATTTCGTCGCTGGACTCCCGCAGACATCGCTGAATCGGTGTGTGTGACGCCGATTCAGCGATGTCTTCACTGGTAACCAGGGTAAACATCGGGTTACTAAGCGCAGGGCCGCGCTTAGTAACCCGATGTTTACCCTGGTTACCAGTGTAAATGTAAAAAAAAAAAAACACTACATACTTACATTCCGGTGTCTGTCCCCCGGCGCTGTGCTTTCCTGCACTGTCAGCGCCGGCCAGCCGTAAAGCAGATTACAGCGGTGACGTCACCGCTGTGCTTTCCGGCCAGCGCTCACAGTAAGTTCAGGAAAGCACAGCGCCGGGGGACAGACACCGGAATGTAAGTATGTAGTGTTTGTTTTTTTTTACATTAGCACTGGTAACCAGGGTAAACATCGGGTTACTAAGCGCGGCCCTGCGCTTAGTAACCCGATGTTTACCCTGGTTACCTGGGGACCGGCATCGTTGGTCGCTGGAGAGCTGCAGCGTCGCTAAATGTGACGGTACCTTAATCCCAAACTGTTCTTCAACTATATCAATAGTAAAAGAATAAAAACTGAAAATGTAGGCCCCTTAAAAAATAGTGAGGAGGGGGCATGGTTTGCACGGGAGCAGGAGCAGACCTGTGTTACAGGAGCTCCTGTAATTTCCCAGATCCAAGCTACTAAAAAGCTTACAAAAGTGGATTATTTGGGTCCTAAAGCATTCATGAATATGCCTGGCACTGATTACAAGAAGAATGGACCCAATCCTGTGAAAAGAAACACTTCTCCAGGACAGAAATGCAGACGTGGCTCTGGAGGAGTTCAGCCCTCACAAGGAGGAATGCATGGCAGACCTGCACCTTTGAAGCCGACACCCTGCCGACACCCAGCTAAGCTGAGGATCTCTGGTGTACAGCAGACTTCTTATGGGACTCAGACCAGGCTGAAAGCTCCTCTCCCAGCTATGCTGTCACTGGTAAGTGGCAGCACAAAGAAGCATGGAGCTGCGGTGGACCCGGGCAGCAGGAAGCAGCAGCTGAGAGTAAAGAGGGGACTCATCCACTGCAGGCGCCCGGCAAGCCGCAGCTGCCCAGCCAAACCCGGAGCAGCAGCCTAAATCACAGGGCACAGGAGTTTGTGCCGAAGAGCCTAGCGGCCGCCGGGACCCGGACCGGGACTGCGACACAGACTGCAGCACAGGGGACACAGAAAGGAGAGCCGCTCCCTGCTGGGGAAGTGGTATCAGGATCGCGTCGGGGGAGCCTCTCACCGGAAGTACAGGAGGGAGCGCCGCAGCACATGGAGCGGAGTGAAGAGACGCTGAACCGAGGGGACTCAGTTAAAGAAGATGGTGCAGCTAAGGGAGAGGACAATGCTACTTCAGGAATTAAAAATGGAGAGGAACAAAGGATTACTGAGTGGGTAAGCAATACCCTATACCATCCCAATACATGTGAAAATTCTTTCCCCTGTAATAACACCGCGGGGGGGTTAGCTGGAATTACCAGTTCTATTAGGAAATATGATATGCAATTAAACCCCACTGTTATAAGCCCCTCCTGCCATTTCTACAGAGACTCACAAAAAGGGAACCTTAAAGAAATATTACCAGAGGAAAAACCTGAGGGTCTAAAGTTTACAATGGATGACTCCAAGTCCAAAACGGAGTACTATGAATCACTATTTACTTCCCTTAATAGTTTAGTAGCTTCAAGGAAAAAGCAGGAGGGGGGAGAAGTAGGGGGCTTATTGACTGACTCATCCAGCAGCTCTAATGGATCCTTGGAGGGATCAGAGGGATTAGACTCAAAGGAGTCATATATGGATAGTGATAATTTGGTTCTTACTGGCTATGATACGGATAATTTCTCCAGTTATTCTTCTTCTAATGAGGTTCCTTGTGAAACTCTTAAAAAGCCTGAAAAACGCAGATTAAAAAAGTCTTCCCCTGCACTAGTAAAATTGGATGGGATCCCAGCATCTGATGATGATCCTACTGAGGGGCTTATGGTGTATCTTCTTAAGGCTTTTTTGACCACTATGAATATTTGTGGAGGGGATGTTATTTCTGACCCTAAACAATCATTTAACTCAAAAGCATCCCAAGCATTCATAAAAAAGCTCTTTCAAGAGATAGTAACTTCCGTTGAACCAGTCACTAAGACAAACCCTCCTATTATATCTACCGGAATTTCTTTTGACCAAGACTCATCTGCATATAAATACGAACGCAAAAAAAATCAACAGAATGTTCCCCAAACCATTTCTAAACCCTCAGATTCGTTGGAGAAGATTCAGGAAAAAATGGATCTTTTAAAAACCAATTTAGCCAATTTTGAAGATTTCAGAAGGAAGAACAATATCAAAATTAGGGGCATACCAGAGACGATTCAGGCTTCCCAGTTGGAGAGCTATATAACATCAATGATTTCCAACTTACTTCCTAACTCTATCGAAGGCCCTCTGATAGAAAAAGCGGTTAGAATTCGCAGACCGCCCACTCTTTCCAAGGATCTGTCATGCGACGTGATTGTTACGTTTTACCCAAACTGGATGAGGAACGCTCTCTTGGGTATTTCAAAGATTCCCAGATTCCTCTCATCTCCATATAAGCACCTGACTTTTTTTAAGGATTTATCAAAAGTCACTTTACAAAACAGGAGAATTTTTTCTCATATTACTCGTTCATTACTTCGAGCTGGCCTTTCTTATACCTGGACTAGAACATCAACTCTCCGGGTGAGGCTTCCGTCAGGATTTGTTTATGTTTCCTCTCTGGACGAGGGTATTGAATTTTTAAAACGTGCTGGAATCAAGCCCTCCGAAGCCGCTTTTAATTCTCCCTCTACAATTTGACAGACCCTGTTCTGGACTAATATGCAATATCTATTCAACGTTTAGTCATTTGACTAGCTGAAACAACTTATTTCCACTTCATAGTTTAAATTTATTATTTTTTTTTTACTTGTCAGTTTTTTTGGATCAAAACCGAACTTTCCTCCACTAGGTCTTTGGGGTGTCGGGTACACTCTCGGACTTGTTACAGGCATTTTTTATTTTATTTTTTATACGTCTTTTTAATCTACTTTTATGTCACGGACTACTAATTTAGCATACTAAGACTACTGAGTATTGTACATTTTAACTAGATATTGAAGCTATTTTATAACCTACTTCTTTGTTTTACTCGTAAGCATTATGTATATATAGTTCTTTTACTTTTTAAGCTTAGGCTATTCTACTTTTGATATGTGTACCATTGTTTTTACTGCTAGGCCTAGCTTTTAAGCAACATCTTATCTTGCTAAAATCTATAGCTACTTCATATAAGATAGAATAATTATTACTTTTCTTTTCTCTTTCTTTGTAGGTTCCATATGTGTAGTATAAATAAGCAACTATACTTTGGTCTGTTTTTGAATGCCTGTGTTTCAAACCCCACTGCGTATGGGGTTTTCTTTCCCTTATTTCCCTTTCCTCGTTCCTTTTCCCTTTCCCCCCTTATTCCATATTGTAAAATTGTCAAAATGTTTAATAAAAATATTTGAAAAAAAAAAAAAAAAAATAGTGAGGAAAGAATGGTTGTAGATGACGAGGAAAAAGCTAACATATTAACCCCTTCCCGACATGTGACGGTATAGTACGTCACATGTCGGGACCCCCGCTTTGATGTGCGCTCCGGCGGTGAGCGCACATCAAAGTCGCGACATGTCAGCTGTTTTTTACAGCTGACATGTGCGCGCAATAGCGGCGGGTGAAATCGCGATCACCCGCCGCTATTAACTAGTTAAATGCCGCTGTCAAACGCAGACAGCGGCATTTAACTACCGCATCCGGCCGTGCGGCCGGATATGAGCGCATCGCCGACCCCCGTCACATGATCGGGGGTCGGCGATGCTCCTCCATTGTAACCATAGAGGTCCTTGAGACCTCTATGGTTACTGATTGCCGGTGGCTGTGAGCGCCCCCCTGTGGTCGGCGCTCACAGCACACCTGCAAATCTGCTGTGTAGCAGCGATCTTATGATCACTGCTGCATAGCAGAGCCGATCGGGCTGTGCCTGCTTCTAGCCTCCCATGGAGGCTATAGAAGCATGGCAAAAGTAAAAAAAAAAAGTTTTTAAAAATGTGAAAAAAATAAAAAAAATATAAAAGTTTAAATCAACCCCCTTTCGCCCCAATCAAAATAAATCAATTAAAAAAAAACCCAACCTACACATATTTGGTATCGCCGCGTTCAGAATCGCCCAATCTATCAATAAAAAAAAGCATTAACCTGATCGCTAAATGGCGTAATGAGAAAAAAATTCGAAACGCCAGATTTACGTTTTTTTGGTCGCCACGACATTGCATTAAAATGCAATAACGGGCGATCAAAAGAACGTATCTACACCAAAATGCTATCATTAAAAACGCCAGCTCGGCACGCAAAAAATAAGCCCTCACCTGACCCCAGATCACGAAAAATGGAGACGCTACGAGTATCGGAAAATGGCGCAATTTTGTTTTGTTTTGTTTTTTGCAAAGTTTGGAATTTTTTTTCACCACTTAGGTGAAAAATAACCTAGTCATGTTAGGTGTCTATGAACTCGTAGTGACCTGGAGAATCATAATGGCAGGTCAGTTTTAGCATTTAGTGAACCTAGCAAAATAGGCAAGCAAAAAACAAGTGTGGGATTGCACTTTTTTTGCAATTTCACTGCACTTGGAATTTTTTTCCCGTTTTCTAGTACACGACATGCTAAAACCAATGATGTCGTTCAAAAGTACAACTCGTCCCGCAAAAAATAAGCCCTCACATGGCCAAATTGACGGAAAAATAAAAAAGTTATGGCTCTGGGAAGGAGGGTAGCGAAAAACGAAAACGGAAAAACGGAAAAAGCTCCGGGGGTGAAGGGGTTAAACACCTTCTTCTCCACGGTATTCACGGTGGAAAATAAAATGCTAGGTGAATTCCCAAGAAACAATGAAAACCCTATATTAAGGGTCACCAATCTAACCCAAGAAGAGGTGCAAAACCAGCTAAATAAGATTAAAATGGATAAATCTCCGGGACCAGATGGCATACACCCACGAGTACTAAGAGAACTAAGTAATGTAATAGATAAGCCATTATTTCTTATTTTTAGGGACTCTATAGCGACGGGGTCTGTTCCGCAGGACTGGCGCATAGCAAATGTGGTGCCAATATTCAAAAAGGGCTCTAAAAGTGAACCTGGAAATTATAGGCCAGTAAGACTAACCTCTACTGATGGTAAAATATTTGAAGGGTTTCTGAAGGATGTTATTCTGGATTATCTCAATGAGAATAACATGAGAATAACTGTTTAACTCCATATCAGCATGGGTTTATGAGAAATCGCTCCTGTCAAACCAATCTAATCAGTTTTTATGAAGAGGTAAGCTATAGGCTGGACCACGGTGAGTCATTGGACGTGGTATATCTCGATTTTTCCAAAGCGTTTGATACCGTGCCGCACAAGAGGTTGGTACACAAAATGAGAATGCTTGGTCTGGGGGAAAATGTGTGCAAATGGGTAAGTAACTGGCTTAGTGATAGAAAGCAGAGGTTGGTTATAAATGGTATAGTCTCTAACTGGGTCGCTGTGTCCAGTGGGGTACCGCAGGGGTCGGTATTGGGACCTATTCTCTTCAACATATTCATTAATGATCTGGTAGAAGGTTTACACAGTAAAATATTGATATTTGCAGATGATACAAAACTATGTAAAGCAGTTAATACAAGAGAAGATAGTATTCTGCTACAGATGGATCTGGATAAGTTGGAAACTTGGCTGAAAGGTGGCAGATGAGGTTTAACAATGATAAATGTAAGGTTATACACATGGGAAGAAGGAATCAATATCACCATTACACACTGAATGGGAAACCACTGGGTAAATCTGACAGGGAGAAGGACTTGGGGATCCTAGTTAATGATAAAATTACCAGGCAGCAGCTGCCAAGGCAAACAGGATCATGGGGTGCATTAAAAGAGGTCTGGATACACATGATGAGAGCATTATACTGCCTCTGTACAAATCCCTAGTTAGACCGCACATGGAGTACTGTGTCCAGTTTTGGGCACCGGTGCTCAGGAAGGATATAATGGAACTAGAGAGAGTACAAAGGAGGGCAACAAAATTAATAAAGGGGATGGGAGAATTACAATACCCAGATAGATTAGCGATATTAGGATTATTTAGTCTAGAAAAAAGACGACTGAGGGGCGATCTAATAACCATGTATAAGTATATAAGGGGACAATACAAATATCTCGCTGAGGATCTGTTTATACCAAGGAAGGTGACGGGCACCAGGGGGCATTCTTTGCGTCTGGAGGAGAGAAGGTTTTTCCACCAACATAGAAGAGGATTCTTTACTGTTAGGGCAGTGAGAATCTGGAATTCCTAGCCTGAGGAGGTGTTGATGGCGAACTCAGTCGACTGGTTCAAGAGAGGCCTGGATGACTTCCTGGAGCAGAACAATATTGTATCATACAATTATTAGGTTCTGTAGAAGGACGTAGGTCTGGGGATTTATTATGATGGAATATAGGCTGAACTGGATGGACAAATGTCTTTTTTCGGCCTTACTAACTATGTTACTATGACAGGGAATCCTAGTCCAGCCTGGGTATAAATATCCCTCCCAGATCCAAAAGGAGGCCACAACAATTAACCCTGAGAGGGCAGGGCATTAACCCTGTCCAAACCATGACAGATGTGTTGTGAATTCCGTTCTCGAACTCCCTCCTGTGGTCATGAATGGTACTTCGGTGAGTTCTGTCCGTGGACTCCCTCTGGTGGCTGTGAGTGGAGCTGCTGGTTCTGAGATTCCTTTCCCACCTGCCCTCGTTTAGGGCTAGGCTGGATTTTCTATTTAACTCCACTCAGATCGTTACTCCATGCCAGCTGTCAATGTTCTAGTACTGGTTCAGATCTCTCCTGGATCTTTCTGAGGACCTGTCTACTCCGGCGAAGCTAAGTTCCTGCTTGTTCATTTGTTACATTTGGTTTTTCTTGCTAAGTTCTAGTCCAGCTTGCTATCATGAAACTGTCTGGCTAGCTGGAAGCTCTGGGGGTGCAGAGTCGGTGCGGGGGTATTTTTTGCACACTCTGCGTGGTTTTGTAGTTTTTTGTGTTGACCGCAAAGATCCCTTTTCTATCCTCAATCTGTTTAGTTAGACTGGCCTCCCTTTGCTAAAGCCTATTTCATCCTGTGTTTGTGATTTCCTCTTAACTCACAGTCAATACTTGTGGGGGGGGGCTGCTTTTACCTTTGGGGAAATTTCTCTGAGGCAAGTGAGGCTTTGTTTCCTTTCTTTAGGGGTAGTTAGCTCTTAGGCTGTGAAGAGGCATCTAGGCAGAGTCAGGCACGCTCCACGGCTATTTCTAGTTGTGTTGATTGGAGTAGGGTTTGCAGTCAGCAGAGTTCCCATTTCCCCAGAGCTCGTCCCGATTCCGTGTTTAACTATCAGGTCATTCATGGTGCACCTAACCACCAGGTCCATAACACAGATGCCAGTGGTAAAAAGTCAGAGAGTGAATGGGTGTCTAGGTGTGCGAGGTTTCTGCGGGGGTGCGCATGTTGCTGGACATGGGTGACAGGTGAGGAGGACAGGGATCAGAAAGTAAGTAGATGGTGGTCGGATAGAGGGAGAGGGGAGGTGGTGAAGTTAGATAGAGAGCAGAGATGGGTGAAGACCAGGTCTAATGTATGTCTGTCTGTGTGGGTGGCTGATGAGGACCACTGAGCAAGTCCAAAAGATGAAGTAAGGGACAGGAGATTGGAGGCTGTTGACTGAAGGGTATCAGTAGGGATGTTGAAGTCACCCATGATGATAGTGGGGATGGGGATGGAGTTGATAGTGGGGATGATAGTGACCTAGCGGGGGGTCGTAGCAGACAGCACAACAAACTCACAATGGAATGGAAAAGGGGAGAGGAGGGCCCTATCAATAGGAAAATGAAGAAATGATCACCCCCTGCTCAAACCTTAGCCTTTCCCTGCACTCCCCTAATGCCCTACATGGGTCCTTTCCCCCACCACCATCAGGAACCTCGTCCCTAGTAGTCACCTCATACTGCCCTGGCTAGTGCACTGGCCGGCAAGGAGCACTATCCTCACCACTGCAGATGGTTTCACACAGGGGATAGTCACAAACACAAAAGGGATGAGGAAGAAACACCATACTTAGCTTGCAGAATCACCTGCCAAGCTCCACACCGCAGATGACACTGAAGCCTGACTCCAAGCTCCACTCAGTGTAGGATACGACACCAGGACCTCAAGTAGCTGATACATGCTGGCACCAGAGAGCTCCTCACACATCGGCTGGTCTCCAGAGAAACTCTATCACCAACAGCCAGCTGATGCATCAGGTGACCATTTAAAAGATGATGGGAGTGGTCACCATCCACATCAGGTTACCCAGCAGCACTGCTGTTGCCAGCAGGGAGGAAACTGCCATTAACCCCCGATGGTCCTGAAAGGAAAAAAGCTACTTTTAAAACAGAGTAGAACCAGAGCTGCCATGAATCCGAAAATGGATCGTGACACAGTGTTTGCTAAGAACCTTTTGTGATTTAAATGCACTATTGCTTTTTACTTATGAGCAGGGTATATACACTGTGTTCCAAATTATTATGCAAATTGGATTTAAGTGTGATAAAGATTTAATTGTTTTGTTTTTCAAATAAACTAGTGGATGGTATTGTGTCTCAGGGCTCAATGGATCACTGAAATCAATCTTAAATACATGGGATAATTAGTTTTCCAGGTGATTCTAATTAAAGGAAAACTACTTAAAAATGATGTTCCACATTATTAAGCAGGTCACAGTTTTCAAGTAACATGGGAAACATGCTGCTGAAAAGCATCAAATAGTGCAATGCCTTGGTGAAGGGATGAAAACATTAGAAATTTCCCGAAAACTTAAGCGTGATCATCGTAGTGTTAAGAGATTTGTGGCTGTATCTGAGCACAGATGTGTTTGTGCTGATAAAGGCATAATGAGGAAGATTTCTGCCAGGCAAGTTCATCGGATTAAGACAGCAGCTGCTAAAAAGCCATTACAAAGCAGCAAACAGATATTTGAAGCTGCTGGTGCCTCTGGAGTCCCTCGAACCTCAAGGTGTAGGCTCCTTCAAAGGCTTGCTGTGGTGCATAAACCTACTAGTCGGCCACCCTTAAACAGTGTTCACAAACAGAAATGGTTGCATTGGGCCCACACATACATGAAGACTAATTTCCAAACATTCTTGTTTACTGATAAGTGTTGAGCAACCCTGGATGGTCCAAATGGATGGAGTAGTGGATGGTTGGTGTGTAAGAGGGTGAACTGTAGTCCCACTGAGAGGGCACTAGGACCCTGTGGTTTTTGCCTGTTGCAGCAGAGAACAGATCCTGCAAGACTCCGAGAGACAATGTGTGCTGGGGGGTGGGGTCTGGTATCTCGTGTGTAAAGTGAAACAAGGAAGTGAGAGGAGAGTGAGAAAGGCGGGAAGAGAGAGCAGAAGCTGCTGCTGTGATATAACCAAGAGACTGTTTGTGGATTTTACTGTGAGTTGGTTGGAGAAAAAGAAGCTATTGAGAGACTTTGCATTGCTAACGTTTTCCTGGAGAAAAGCTAACCTTTTGTTCAACTCTGTGAGAGACTTTTGTTGCTAACGTTTTTCTGGAGAGGAGCTGACCTTTTATTTTGAAAGACTGAAACTTGACTGCAAACCCACTACGTATTTGAGAGTCTGTGGAATACCTGTGCATTGATTGGAGAAACAAGTCTGACAGATTGCTGATACAGAGACAGACGGGTTGTCGTGGAAGCATTCCTAGGAGCTACAGAAGAAGAGACAATATCGTGAGGCCACTAAGTCCCCGGCGTTTGGGCTCGGCATCCGCCGATCAGACAAGAGGAGCTTGCTGTAACTTATTGGCGCTGAAGATATAGACTGGGCTGCAGCCTGTGCGGATTCCTACCTGAGAGGAGATCCATCTCAGGATACGGTACCATAAGTTATAGATACCCGGGTATCTCTGCTCAGAGTGTTTAATTGTTACTTAGAGGTGTATCTTATAATAGAGATAAAAAATACCCAGAAATTTTAATAGAAAACCAACACTGTCAGAAACAGGCATAAAACATACTCCAACAAAGATATTGAGCATAAAAAAGAAGAAGGAGTACCAGATCACCAATAAAGATTAAAATATGATATTTTCCCCTGAAAATATACGGTCCCCTGAAGAAGCTTACGCGAAATGCGCATTGGGGCTACGTCCGACCACATATACGGATCCATCTGGGTGAGATACTTATTTACATGATTGGCACATAATACACTTGGCTTGGGATACTTAGTATTGGACCACATTTGTGGTGATCCATGTGATCTTTTGGATCTTTCCCTCTGATTAGTGGTATATGTTGCTATATGCACTACCAGATACATAGGTTTCGGTGCACACTATGTAATGTGGTTGGTTCTTGTTTGTGTCCTTCACAATTTTATGTACTTGTCTAAATACATATATTTTATACTATTTTGTATTGCATGCTTTTAGATTTATTCAAAATAAATATCATATTTTAATCTTTATTGGTGATCTGGTACTCCTTCTTCTTTTTTATGCTCAATATCTTATAATAGAGTTGTGTAAGGCTACGTTCACATTTGCGGCCAGCGCCGCAGCGTCGGGCGCCGCAGCGGCGCCGCATGCGTCATGCGCCCCTATATTTAACATGGGGGCGCATGGACATGCGGCGCACTTGCGTTTTGCGCCGCATGCGTCGCGGCGCCCGCGTCGGGGCGCAGAGGACGCAGCAAGTTGCATTTTTGCTGCGTCCAAATTCAATGAAAAAAACGACGCATGCGGCGCAAAACGCAGCGTTGTGCATGCGTTTTGCTGCGTTTTTGTTTGCGTTGTGCGCTGCGGCGCCGACGCTGCGGCGCACAACGCAAATGTGAACGTAGCCTAAGTTATACTCAGTGTGCCATTCCAGGGGCTCCCTTTATAACACTACAATCAATTTACACTTGTTCCTGATTAGTTGCCCTGTAGGTAAATTTCTTACTAGTCTTTTGTAGCATACAGTTCTCAGGAGACCTTGGAGTGGCACAGTGATTTCAGCTGCTGCTGAGCTGGTGTATCTTTGGGGTGCATCTACTTTAATATTCTCCATATTACCTTATTTATTTTGCCTTTGAGTAAATACCGTTGGAAATTTCTGCCTTAGTCTTGGTTTGTGACTCACTGGATCTTATTCGGACCTCTGGTCATTACAGGTGTATGGCCACCATGTTTTTTTACTTATTTAGTTACAGCAGGGTCTATATGCTCATTTTGTTTCTTTTAGGTTTTGTCTGTTTAATGACCAATGCAAAAATTTGCTTATGTGTTGCATGTATACCAACTCAAACTCCAGCTCAATTTTTATGTTTTTTTTATTGTGGCTACAATACACAAACACTATGTATTCTGCAATTAATGAAATACATGAACTCTACTCTGAGAGCTGACATTAAAAATGTAATGTATATAGTTAACAGTTCTGATCAATGTACTGCGAATCCATTCACCAGCAACAATGTATTTAACAAAGATAAATATTCTGCAGATCTCTGGAGAATATACAACATCAATGAAATCTGAATTGTCAATTTGTACGAGTGAGATGCTCTGAAAAAAATATAATGGTGATATATTCACAGTCATCATGAGCAAAATCTCCATGAGCATTCAATCTCAGCAGAGCTTTAAAGGATTCCATGGTCTATTTCATTTGTCAATATCATTATCTTTCAGGTTGTGGAGAACACATATTTAGTTGGCGATGCCCTCTACGTGTGACCTTCATAAAAGCTTTTTCTTTAGCAGTTCTTGCAATTATCATTAGTCTTTGTGTTGATCTCATTAAGCCATGAATGGACAAACCTATTAGGCTATATTACGTTTTGGTAAAGCTTTACAGAGTAAAGATTGAAATTCATGGCTGAGCTGTCTCATTGTGCTGCAGCTGAAACGTACAACAGCTCCTAAGTGCCTTTCATAGCTGGGGAAAAAAATATCCTTCTATGATTCGGACAGCTATTAGTTTGAAGAATAAAAACAATTAGAAGATATTGCAATCATGCAATGTCAGAGTGAAAAAAGTGGGGAAAACTCAATTGCAGATGAACATTTTTTAATTCTTTTCATCGTCATTGCTTTAACTACTGTTAGAATTATAGTAATTCTATGCTTTCAAACACAATTCTAACCTCAAGGTACTCACAGCCCTCATAGACAAACACTGTCTCTTGCCCATCGAGAAAATGACCTAAGTGGTAGAATGAACTTATCTGCAACAATGGGAAAAAGCAGACTATTATATGGGACCTAAAAGGAGTGGATCATTGAGATAAGAAAGAGGAAAAAAGCTTCTGCAAACACATAAAGGTTTCTTGGGTTAGTAAAAGTCTACTGCTGCGTGCGCCAGGAGAAGAGCAGTTAGTGACTTTAAGCAAACAGAGTGTTTAACCCAACACCTGGCGCTTGGTTGCATGTCCGCAGCAGAGTTTCTCCTGCCACCAGAAGGTCTGCACAGCACATCCATCTATCCTTAATTAGACAGCTGGCACCAAGCCAGGATCATCCACACTGCAGGGCACAGAATGGATCTCTCTGTCTCAAAAGAGAAGTAAGCCAGGTTTCTGTACATCTGCCAAATCTCTCCCTCGCTGCCAAATACCAGTTCATATGTTTAGGCCAGAAGCAGAATTACCTTTCATGTGTACGAATCTAGGAAATATCGTGCAAAGCAGAAAAGATGGGAAGAGACCATAGCGTTGATTAAACGCAAAACATGTTTTCAAAACTGGACTTCTATACAGTATATATAGTACTGGTGCAAAAAGTTTCAGGCAGGTGCAGGAAAAATGCTTTAAAAAATAGATGCGTTAAAAGTTTGAATTTTGTTAATTGATAAAAACAAGGTGAACGAAAAAAAGAGAAATATAAATCAAATCATTATTTGTCATAAATACCATTTGCATTACTAAAAAAAATTACCAGTTCCTCAATACAGCATCACTTGCACAGAGTCCAGGATTTTTTTAGGATTGTAGTCAAATGTTTGAATAACAAATTGTAGCAAACAGGTGATAATGATAATAATAATAATAATAATAATAATCTTTATTTTTATATAGCGCTAACATATTTTGCAGCGCTTTACAGATTTGCACACATTATCATCACTGTCCCCGTTGGGGCTCACAATCTAAATTTCCTATCAGTATGTCTTTGGAATGTGGGAGGAAACCGGAGTACCCGGAGGAAACCCCATAATGATCATCATTTTCACATGTAGGTTGAAATAGTCATTGAAAAAGAAATAGCTGTGTTCGAAGAGTCAAACTGGGTGAACAACAGACAAACTTTGCTATGATGGTGAAGTTGTGGAAGACAGTTCCATGTCACAGATCATGCACCTTGGCAAGACTGAGCACAACAACACACAAGGTAGTTATACAGCATCATCAATGTCTCTTCTAGGCAAAGAATTCAAAGCAGACTGGGGTTTCAAAGGGTGCAGTCCAAGCTCTTTTGAAGAAGCTCCAAGAAATGAGCAACATTGAGGATGGTAGACGCAGGAGTTGGCCAAGAAAACTTATTGTAGCAGGTCATAGACAAATCATGCTTACTCCCCTTTTACTTCCCTTCAAAACTGAATGATGCCCAGCAATGCCATCACCTCAAAACTGGCAGCAACCAGTGGCCAGAAGTGGTTTTCGGGGAAGAATTGAGGCTAAAAAACGGCATTCATTGCACATAGAAACAACCCCAAGTGACTAAACGAAGCATGAAAGCATAGGAACTGATATGCAGAAAAATAGCTGTAAGTAGTTTATACTGATGATGAGTCAAAATGAGAAATATTTGGAGTTTGGATTTCAGCCAATGGAGTTGAAGTTTGGTTAAGGATTACTGATGTCCTGAATGTTGAGAAATACAGGCACTTATTTGTCATGCATTAACATCATGGTTGGCTTCAAATTTATTCTCCAGCAAGACAACGACCTCAAGCATACGGTTAATCTATTAGGTACAATCTTCAGAGTAATGAAGAATAAGCAGTCCTGGAAGAGATTACATGGCAGAGCCGTGATCTCAACATCAGTGAGTATGTCTGGGACTTTATGTGACTGCAGACTTTTGAAACCTTACAGATCTCACATCGTAAGCTGTCAAGACTCTCCACTTTTGCTAGTGAGAGTAGATGGTCTGTATACATGCGGTCATGGACCAACTAGATGTGCTCTGCCCCACTCAATACAAGAGAAATGTAAGCACTTCTAGTCGGAATAATGCCTAAAGTTTGCAAATCGTACACTATCTCAACACAGGAACGTTTCTTAACAAGTCCAGTTATGCTCATCCCAAAAAAAATTACATCTGTGATATTTTATCGAGACTTGTTATGGTCCTGTCTATACAAGTTCTATAATTACATTATATAATACGCTGGTGTCTGCTTGACTCCTGCAGTTCAACCTAATTTACGACATTGCAGTTTAATTGTACATCAGTTCATGAATGTAATTACACCATTTACCCTCATATGAATTGTGAAATCAAGTGGAATTTAAAAAGAAACATTTATAGTCAGGACAGAAAGTACAAAATATTAACCACAATTTTTTTTAATAAGGTTAACTTGCTGGTAGCATGAAATGAAGGCATATATTCCCATTCTCATTCACAATAAAACCCATAAACAGTTTATTGTGACATGAGATTGCATTGCGTACTTAATATGGCTGAATTCATTTCCGCCTTAAAAAGCATCATCTCGCCAGCTTGTAGCAGTGATTCCCTCTTGTATTCATTGACTGCAAAGTACATTTATCACTTGCCAAAAAAGCTTTTAGAATCAAAATTGAGTTTTTCATCCAAAGGCCAAGAGTATTATGGCTGATGATGTAGCACCATCTAGTGATCTCCATGAGTAGAGAATAGAGATACTAACAATTATAGGGCTGCAAGCAGTCTTTAATGATCTCTGCTGTTAGTGAAGAGAAATCATAGTGTTTGCTTGCAGAAGTTGAACCTGTCCTAATCATGGCCAATATACAGAGGTACACAGCTTGTAGAGAGAAAAGTCAAAATGTCATAACCCCAAACTACAGTTCTGTAATAAACAATGAACACAAAGTATTACTTTGTATTATACCCCATATACCCTTACCCTGCTGGTTGTCTCCTCTCCTGCATTTTGGGTCACCATAGGAACCCAATGCATGATGATGACATCATCGACCCGCGTCATCGAAACCCATCACATGCAGAGGAACATCATCTGTGCAATCAGTTAGAGTCCTGCCACTATTTAGTGATAGAATTCTTCCACGGACTCTGCTGCTACTAATCTGCTACATTGATGGGATAGCTATACTACAATTGCTATTAGTGCTCAACCATCATTGTTCCAGCTATGCTACATCTGTCACTGCTGTGCAAGTCCTCATATGTTACTCATTGACGCTCCTGCACTGCTACACCACTACATCACTTTTCAGCTATGCTACATCAGTCATTATTGTTCCAGCTCTGCTACACCAGTTCAGCATCTCCTCCACAGTCTGATACATCCTCTACACCAGGGGTGTCAAACTGCATTCCTCAAGGGCTGCAAACAGGTCATGTTTTCAGGATTTCCTTGTATTGCACAGGTGATCATTTAATCACCTGCACAGAATGATTCCAGCACCTTGTGCAATGAGAAGGAAATCTTGAAAACATGCATGGTTTGAGGCCCTCAAGGAATGCAGTTTGACACCACTGCTCTACACCACTTCACCCTGATTCACCTATCCTACTACATGAACACTATCTGTCTGTGATGTTCAAGAACAGCTCATCTGAACCAGAATACTTGAAGATCTAAGGATGCATGAGTTGGCAAGTAAGGCATAATGGCTGTCACAAAGATATTGTGTAGTTGTGGCTGGCATGAGGGCATTGTGAGTAGCACAGGGGCATTAAAGGAGTCTGCCGGCACAAAATCAATATCCAAACCAGGCACAGCATCTCATAGGGCTAATAAAAATGAATAAATCCCTAATATAAAACTGTATCTTTAGTGTTTTAATCCACCACTGCATTAAATCAAATTGTTCTCTGACAGGCCAATGAGGTAATTGGTGCACCCTTGGCATTGTTAAATGATTCAGTCCACCTTCTTACCACCTTATTATACATGCATCTGGAGCGCCCCCAGACGCAGGGCCGCGGGGTACTCAGTACCGGGCCTCTCTGTCTCAGTTCTGGGGTCATCACGGTGGCTAGACCCGGTCCGTGACCCTGATAAGGGGCGTCCAATGAAAGATGAGATGATGGTGCATGGTGCAGGTCGCGATGAATAACGAGGACACAGGGTTGCAGTCTCTTTACCTCTTTACTGAAGGCTTCATGATCCTCAGTCCAGAGTACTGCTAACAGGGCTGGCTGAGACCGGCCGGTCCGAAGGCACATCCAGAGTTCCCTTTGCAGGTGGAAATCAGTGCCTACCTTCTAGCGCCTGTGTGTTGTAGTACTTCCCTGCTGAGCACCACGGGATAGTCCTCACAACTGTTGTGTCTGTTTCTGATGTTCTTTCTCACAACTCTCATTTCTATTCTGATGTTCGTTCTCTCCGTCCCCCAGATGATATGGCTAGGATGCACCCGTATGACGGGTAGGCCTGGAGTTCTTCCGGGACCCTAGTGTCGCCCCTCTCCCACAATTGCCTCCTATGTCTGCTTAGGTGATTTAAGTGAGACAGCCAACCTATAATTAACTGTCCTGCCGTTGGTTTGAAGTAATGCTTGGAGCCTAATACTTCCTCGGCATTCTGGCCACCGGCTACGCGCCTCAGTAGGATGATGCCTCGATCTTACGGCACGACTCCTACTGGTATTATCTTCTTTTTGCTGTGATCTCATTTCTCACTTCTCCACAATAAACCTCGCTTCTTGTCCTTTCTTGAGATACCGCCGCAATGTAGTGCAGGCGCGGTTCCTTAACGTTCTGTCTTGTTCGCTAGGCCTCTGTCAGGATCCCACCCCTGACAGGGACCCCCCTGAATCTTCCCCCCGCAACACCCTCTGCCACAGGATGTTGCCTGGTTCCAACCCAGTCAGCTTCTGACTAACTTCCTATCCAACCCCCAGTTTTACCAGATTATGAGGAGTGGCCTAATACATAGTACTCTTTGCTCCCCCTGGAGGCCAGACTGTGAAGTGTATTGGTGTCTGTGATACCTGGTCAGGTGAACTTCTTAAGTGCCATCGGACATACCATCACTCCCCTTAGTGGCGGAGCAACAATACTGCAACGACCAGGACTCTGGGGCGCTGCACATCCCATATGCCCTCTTCCTTGATTGACAGTTGGATTCTGCAAAGTTGGGAGTAGCAATTATCCACTTTCTGTATTAGGTTATGTCCCCAACAAGGTGCTGTGCTTAGTTTGGACATGCATCTTGTGCTGACAGATATATGGGCAAAGCATACTGCGCGTGCGCGACCGAAGATTGCATTGCGCACACGCCAACTATGGCGCACATGTACTCTAATTCACTAACATATTGCGGACAACAGGGACGGACGTGGTGGAGAAATGAAGATAAAACGCCGCCCATTGGACCGGTAAAAACTCATTTAAATATCCCGCCAATTTGAGGTGACAGGTTCCTTTTAACTGTGGCTGGCATAGAGTATTGCATCTGGCATGGTGCTAATGAGTCTGGTATGCATAAGAATATTGTTATTGTGGGCACTGTGGCTATAATTGAGCTATCTGTTTATGGGGATTCATTTTGTTTGCTTTGTGTACAGATACACAGTGACCAGCAATCATTGGTAAAGGGAGATAGAGGTGGCATGGAGACCATTCTGTTAATGAATACAGCAGACTTATAACTGGGTTATTATTCTAACTGCACTATTCTATACTTACTGGCTATTGTATAAACATCATATAACGTGTTTTGTTGAGTTTGGTCTGATAGCCCAGCAGAACTTTATTCTAATTTTCTGACTTGGGCTCATTCAGAAGCACATTTAATCTGTATGCGGTCCATAAGGAAAATGGATAACATATGAACAGCACACTGACCAACTTAAGTCTACATGGTAGTTCTCTTTAACATTTTGACTCACATGGTCTACATTTTAAAAAAATCACAGTATGCACCATTTTGATGCATTTTTGGGATCACATTCGCCCATTAAATACTAACGGATGTTCTAAAACAGAACACATATGGTTTAAAGGGAGTCTGTCAGCACAGAATGGCTGTTCAAATCAAGTACAGGCACTTGATGCACCCTTTTGCATGGCCAAACATTCAAGTGCACCTTCCCACCTGCTCGGTTTCCATCTATTTCTGCTCTTCTCCGGCTCAATCTTCATTTGTTTATTTATTTAACTTTTTTACATTTTTACTTAGTCCTACTGTTAGACTTGAATATTTTTCACTTTGAAGTCCTGTACTGCAGTGCATTAGACTTGTCAGTCTTAGTCTACGTTCACATTTGCGGTCTGCGCCGCAGCGTCGGGCGCCGCAGCGTCGCCGCATGCGTCATGTGCCCCTATATTTAACATGGGGGCGCATGGACATGCGTCGCACTTGCGTTTTGCGCCGCATGCGTCACTGCAGCGCACGCGTCCGGGCGCAGAGGACGCAGCAAGTTGCATTTTTGCTGCGTCCAAAATCAATCAAAAAAAGGACGCATGCGGCGCAAAACGCAGCGTTGTGCATGTGTTTTGCTGCGTTTTTGTTTGCGTTGTGCGTTGCGTCGCCGACGCTGCGGCGCACAACGCAAATGTGAACGTAGCCTTACACTGACACTGCTCATCATAGAATCATAGAATGTTATAGATGAAAGGGACCTCCAGGTCATCATGTCCAAACCACTTCTCAATGCAGGATACACTAAATTATTTCAGACAGATGTCTGTCCAGCCTCTGTGTGAAGACTTCTATTGAAGGAGAACTCATCGCCTCTCGTGGCAACCCTTTTCCACTAATTGATCACCCTCACTGTCAAAACGTTTTTGGGAATATCTAATCTGTATTTTCTCCTTCAGTTTCATTTCATTGCTTCTTGTGTTTCCATGTGCAAATGAGAATAAAGATGATCCCTCTACACTGACATCCCTTCAGATATTTGTAAACAGCTATTAAGTCTCCTCTTAGCCTTTTTTATTGTAAGCTAAACATTCCCTGATCCTTTAACCGTTCCTCATAGGACATACTTTCCAGTCCGCCCACCATCCTGGTAGCTCTTCTTTGAACTTGCTCCAGTTTTTCAATCTCTTTCTTAAAATGTGGCACCCAGAACTGGACACAGTATTCCAGATGAGGCCTGACCAAGGAGGAGTAGAGGGGGATACTTACTTCACATGATCTATGCTCTATGCTTCTCTTAATACACCTCAGAACTGTGCATGCCTTATTTGCTGCTGTATCACACTGTTGACTCATGTGCAGTCTGTGATCTATTAATATACCCAAGACTTTTTCACATGTGCTGTTTCCTAGTTCTATTCATCCCATTCTGTAGATGTAATTTTTGTTTTTCTTGCCCAGATGCAGAATCTTGCATTTCTCCCTGTTAAATAAAATTCTAATAATGTTTCTGAATCCTCTCTCTAAATCTGCCATTTGAACAGTTCACATTCAGTTCCTTTATCTAGATCATTTAAAGAAATGTTGAACAACACTGGGACCTGAACAGAGCCTTGTGGTACCTCACTTGAAACACTCTTCCAATTGGATGTGCAACCACTTATTACCACTCTTTGAGTACGATCACTGAGTCAGTAATGAATGCACCTATCATAGTTAGGACACGGTTAATGTCCTGTTCTCTCAGGGTTAATGTTGTTAGCCTCTCTTTCAAAATGGGAGGGCTATTTATACTCTCTCCTAACCTGGTATCCTTGTCAGCTATAGGTTTTTCTGCAGTCTGTATGCTTGACCTCTGAAGTGTGTGCTGGCTTGCATAGTGTCTTGCTGTCACGTGCTTCATTCGTTTTCCTGGATTACTGACTTTTGGCTTGGCTTCTGACTATTCCCTGACTCTCCCTGCTGGTATCTTGCAATCTCCTGCCTACGACCTCTGCTTGTTTCACTATTCTTTTATGCTTGTTCCTTCTCTGTTTCCCGGCGTCTGGCTCTGCCTCCTGACTGCCTCCCACTTTGTCACATGATCTAAGGTCCTGTTGCTTTACCTGATCACTGTCTCATGTGGAAGGTCCCATTGGTGATCAGGTTAGTTAGCCGGTGTCTGGTCCAGCTCCGTTGCTACAGTTTCCCTGTAGCATTAATACTGGGTATTGTGACATTATAGCTGACCTGATAGTTTTTCTCCCTGGTGTGGGGGGTGGTGTTTGTATGCCATGGACCAGGTACAGGATCTCACGGGACAGGTTAATGAGCTTTCTCAGCTTTTGCAGAAGCTGTCTGTGGAACAGCAAACCCTGGTCCACTCTCACCAACAGGTGCAGAGAGATGTGGCAGGTGCTTTACAGATGTCTGCTCCATTTCGGTCCCGGGAGGGGGGCCCCTCTGATGTATCCTTAGCTAACCCCGAACCGCCGGTAAAATTACCCGACACTTTTTCTGGGGATAAATATCGTAGTTACTCACCGATAACGGTATTTCTCTGATCCCATGACGGCACCACGGAGAGAGAGGGATCCGCCCTCAGGGACAGGAAACCCACAGGTTAAAAAAGGCAGGACCTCTCCTCCACCTCAGTTTGGTTTACAGAGCCTTAACAGGACTTCAGCTGTAATTTAATTGGCTATTTACACGCACAAAAAATCATCATATACCTATTTTTTTTTTTTTGCGACACCGCGTGACTAAAACATTAGTAGCGTGCACACCCATATGTGAAGGGAGGGAATATATGGGTGCCGTCATGGGATCAGAGAAATACCGTTATCGGTGAGTAACTACGATATTCTCTTACTCCCATGATGGCACCACGGAGAGAATTTCAAAGAATGTGTATTTAGGGTGGGATTACTGCCTCCAGAACTCTTCTACCAAAGGTTAAGTCTGAAGAGGGAGATAGGTCAAGTTGGTAGTGCTTAAAAAATGTAGAGGGAGAGGACCAGGTGGCTGCTCTACATATCTGGTCACTCGATGCTCCAGCTCGCTCTGCCCAAGAGGTTGCCACCGATCTGGTTGAATGGGCCTTAATTGTGTCTGGAACCTCTTCCTCGGATGAGGTACTGTTGAGGAGAGCCATAAGATCAAATACTTAATTAACCTCAACAGATAAGGTAATTGAGAGAAGCAACCTATAACATGTATTGTTTAACCTTACATAAGTTTTCCTCAGACAAAGTGAGACACTGAAGATGGCCGCCATCTCCTGTAGCAGAGCCGTGTGCTCTGGTATCCAAGATGAACAATGAAGACACTGAAGATGGCCGCCATTTCCTGTAGCAGAGCCGTGTGCTCTGGTATCCAAGATGAACAATGAAGACACTGAAGATGGCCGCCATTTCCTGTATCTGCATGCCGTGTGGTCTGGTATCCAAGATGACGCCCACCCTGATGACCTCATGGATCCACCCACAGTGACGCCCACCCTGATGACCTCACGGACCAACCCACCCTGATGACCTCATGGATCCGCCCATGGACTTGCTCATGCCCAACCCATTAACCAATGGAATACATCCGATCACTCCCATTTTAGAACTAACCGAGCCCCCTTACAGGAGATATATAACATTGTGTTTGACTTCCCTTCTTGGAGCTGAGCCACACATTGATCAAGGAGAGTTACAGCTGACTGTGTCTGGTGTATTTCTTTAGTGCACATGATCAATATCCATTAGGCCAGGAGTAGGCAACTAGAGAATTGAACATTTTATTAATTGTTCAACCCTAATATTTGGCCGCCCAACGTGGGACCAGCAGAGGAAGAGCCCTGAACCGTGAGGACCGGCGAGTGGAATGGCTGGATGCACTGAGTACCCCGAACCTGGAGACTGATCACCTCCTTAACAGAACACGGTAAGTCTGCTGATTTTTATAATCTGTAGTCTTTACCTGTGTCCTTCGGGGTATCCTGTGCAGATTGCCTGACCGTGTCCGGTTTTCTTGGTATCTGTAAGACGGCAGAAAGGGTATCTCCACTGCTGGTCATTTAATTGCAAGAACCGTCACCTGTGTTAGTTGCCTACTGCCTGTTACATGTTGTGAAGAGGGGAGATGACTAGTAGGTTAAAAGAAGCAAGGTTTTTTTTTCACTTAAAGAGGGAGAGGCAAGTGATAAAACAGGAAAAACAGGTTTTTACAGAGGGAGATGACTGGTAGTTAGGAGAAGCATTGTGTTTGGAGCAGGAAAAACAGGTTTCTAGGAAAGAAAAGAAGCAAGTGTTTACAGAAGGAAAAGCATGTGGAGAATGGGATAAGCAGGTTTTTTTAGAGAAGGATAAGCAAGCAAGTGTAGAAAAAATAAAATAATTTTTGTCTGTGGTATACGGTTGTCGCCTGTTATAAGATTTTCAGTTCTGTACAAGAGAGACTAGGACCTGGAGTAATTGACTCGGCTTAGGGGGGCCCGGTAAATCTTGGAGCAATTGGCTCAGTTCGGGCATAATAAATTGTGTAGCGGCTCATTGAAACTTGGAGCAAATTGGCTCAGTTTGAGCCAATTAAATTTATAGTTTTTCTTTTTTTGCCCCATGACATCGAGTAATTGACTCTGCACGGGGACCGGTAAGTTAGGGAGCAATTTGACAAAGTAGGGAATAATTGGTTTGTAAAGTACGGAGCACGGAAGTCAGACAGGGACCACGTGACAAGAAGCAATAGGAACTGAGTACTGCAGACTCAGTTCCCTTTAGAATCTCAGGTTTGAGTCATCTCCCCCGTCTTATTGTTTGTTTGGTGTTTGTTATCTTGATAGATATATATATATATACTGTATATCTATAGAAAGATGGAGAAATTAATGCAGTTCTGCCGTATGGGCACTAAGCCAAATTCAGATGGCAAGTTAGACTCATGCACATTAGTGGAAATTGTGTGGAATGCCAGAAGGGGGGATGGTTACAGCCCCTGGAGTGGAAGCTTGTCTTGAAAGAAAGAAAAGGTATCCTAGAAGATAATGGATTGTTGTCTATTGCTAGAGCAGGAGAAAGAGTCTCTGAAAGTCTATATATATAAAAAAAATTTAAAAAAAAAAAAAAAATGGAAATTGGGTAGAAGAGAAAAGGAATAGAAAGAATAGAGTTTTGAGTTGTAAATTGCAAAAATATATCCTGTGAGCGGCCACCACCGTATAATGGTGGCCCAGAGCCATGTGCTAAATGTAATGGCGGCCATTTTGTTGTTTTGCAAATGTGTTAAATGTAATAGCAGCCAAAATGGTGGCCCAGAGCCAGGTGCTAAATGTAATGGCGGCCATTTTGTTGGTGGTAAATATAATTCTGACGGCGGCCATTTCGTGGATGGCAAATGTAATTCTGACGGTAGCCATGTTGTGGATGGCGAATGTGCTGCTCCTGGTGGTGAACATCTCAGATTAAGGCTACACACCACATCACCAAATCCTTGTTACCCAGTAATGACCACTAACGGCCAATACTATATTCCTTCGGGAAGTGAACAGGCTTTACCCATGTTTCCTATCTCAGTTGTTTCCAATGGGGCACCAACCCTTTCCCCTATCACTCCTGTTGTGAATCCAGCAGTCCTCCCACCTGGATCGTCCCCAGCACCTACCCTTTCTACTGTCACTTCCACTGCCAATTTAGCCGCACACCCACATGAGATGCTCCAAGCAGCGGCCTCTCCTCCCAATGCTTCTACAACAGCACTCTCACGCAGCCTACATAACCCTATGCCCAGTACCTCACAGGCTGTCTCGCAGCCAAGCGCACACCTGTATGGGACGGTGGTGACTGTATCAAGGGGGGGCTCAATGTGGGAGGGGGATACCAATAGCACAGGAAGCACAAAGGGGAGGGAATGTTGGCAACCTATTTTTGAAAAAGAACTTCCAGGGACCCTTGTTAGTGGTGGGAAAGGGTGACATAACAACAATGGAGACAGACGCTATTGTTAATGCTGCCAATTCTCGGTCAGAGCACAATGGAGGTGTAGCTAGAGCTATAGTGGAAGCAGGGGGGGCGACTATTCAAGCTGACAGTCAAATCATTGTTGAGTCACATGGTCAGATAGCTGTTGGGGACATAGCGGTGACTAAAGCTGGCAATCTCCTGTGTAGAATGATCATACACACTGTGACCCCTACTTATGACCCTATTCATCCAGACGTTAGTGCTCAACAACTTCGTGCAGCAATAACTCGCATTAATGAGGACAGGACTGTTAAAGCTTTTAAGACTGCCTGCGTCACCTGGAGCCCATACCATGATACTGGAGCTGCCCAAATAGAGCCCCTCATTCCAGGACTGTTACCTCCTCCGGCTCCTCATACACAAGGGACTACATCTGCACTCCCGGTGCCATCTCTACTCCCGCTTCAGGTGCCACCGCCAACAGTGCCAATGCTCATGTCTGAGGAGCCCACCATCTATGTCAAGTTTACACCCCAGCAAGCTGCTACTCTGTTGAACCAGCTTCCAGATCCAGAAAAACAGCCGATGCCTTTCTACAGGAGCATGCTTCAAATACAAAGGAATTACTCAGCCACGTGGCAAGATCTCATTTCCCTGGCAAATCTTAAAGCGGGCGATGCATATTGGCCTGTTATGGAGGCCGCATTCAATGATGCCTCACTTGCCAGTGACACCACATGGGACTCTGGTATTTTGTTTTGCTAACAACTTAAGACATGGGCCTCGGATAAGTTGGCGGATCAGTCAACATCTTTCAAGGATGTCACGCAGGAACCAGGGGAATCAGTGGAGAGATATCATGCTCGTTTAGCCCAAATGTTTAATGACCTTGGCTTCAGTATCTGGACGGTCTTACCACAAGGAGCACAGAAGTCACCAAGTAATTTCTCTCAGGCCCTTGCCACTTGTCTACAGCCATGGAGAGAGATTAACCATCAAGTTGTCCTCCTTCAATATGTGGATGATCTCCTACTATGCTGTCCTAATCAGGCGACCGCTGAAGAGTCAAGTCTCAGTCTTCTTCTTCATCTTGCACAACAAAACTGTAAGGTTTCCCTCAACAAAGTCCAGTGGTGTCAGCCTAAAGTCGTGTTTTTAGGCCACTGTCTCTCTCCGAAATTGAAACACCTAACGGATGAAAGGAAGCTTGCTATTAAGACCGTTCCTCTACCAAAAGGACCTAAGCAGTTACAAGTTTTTTTTAGGACTTATCACATTTTGTCGCCAATGGATTCCAGACGCCTCCAAGCTGATGCAACCGTTGTACGATGACCTTAAGACGTCAGCATTTCCACTATGTCCCAAATCTGTTGAAGCCTTCTATGCTCTTAAACAGGCCATACAGTCTGCACCAGCTCTTGGAATCCCAAATTATCAACTACCTTTTTACTTGTTTGTCAGTGAAGTAGCAGGACATGCTTCCGGAGTCCTAGCACAAAAACATGGGGGAAGAACAAGACCAATCGGCTACTACTCTGCCCACCTGGACTCTGTGTCTCAAGCTTCCCCGACTTGCCTCAGAGCTGTTCATGCTGCACATATGCTTCTGGACAAAACTTCTGATATCATCTTAGGACATCCGGTGCTCTTAATGGCTCCACACGACATAAAAGCTATTCTAGGCCAGACTCAACCTAAACACCTGTCGCTACAGCGTCATATGACACTCCAATGTTCCCTCTTGATTCCGGATAATGTCACTCTTGTCCGCTGCACCATCCTCAACCCGTCCACGCTGCTTCCTCTTTCCAGGGGGGATGTGGATGATGATACTGATGCTCTCGGAGAAGATGCCTCTACACACTCAGAGGATCATGACTGTCTCGAACAAATGCAGGAAGAAGCAGCCTCCAAGAAAAACGTGTCTGAAGACCCACTCCCACATGCTGACCTGACGTTCTTCACTGATGGTTCCAGATTTGCAGATGAAACAGGAAGATTCCATACAGGATATGCCATGGTTACACATGACCAGGTCATCTCAGCTGGATCGCTACCACCGCACATGTCTGCACAAGAAGCAGAACTTAAAGCTTTGACGCTGGCTTGTCAGGAAGCGACGGAGAAGGTGGTCAACATCTACACGGATTCAAGATACGCTTTTGGAGTGGCTCATGACTTCGACAGTATCTGGGCAGCCAGAGGATACCTAACGTCCAGTGGAACTCCTGTAAAACATGCTGCTATCATACAAGAACTTGTGGCCACTCTAGATCTACCTTTGGAGGTTGCAGTGATCAAGATCAAAGCTCACGGGAGATTGGATTCTCCAGAAGCAAGGGGGAACTTCTTTGCTGACAAAACAGCAAAAACCTATGCTGTGGATCCATTTGGGAAAGAAAAAGCAGCGGTGTACGTGTCACAAGACACTGAAGAAGGGCCTAAATGCTCTCTCCTGAGGATTATCCATCTACATCAAGACATCAGATGATGAAAAGAAGTCATGTCAAGAAGGAGGAGCTAAAAAAAGGATAAGATGGAGTCTGGAGGGTGAACACAAAGGTCTACCCCGTAATCTGTACCCCTCAGTGACAGAATGGGCACACGGTATCACCCACAGAGGCAAGAATCGGATGAATGACCTGATTTGGAAGATTTATATGGCACCTGGGATCTCTACTGTCACCCAAAATTATTTCAAGTCCTGCCTTGTGTGTGCAGCATGCAATCCAGCACCACCTCAGAAAGTTACTCAGAAACATTTGGCTAAACCACTTTATCCCTTCCAGAGAATTCAGATTGACCACATTCGAATGCCAAAAGTAGGGAAGTACGAGTATGTACTGGTAGTGACTGACATGTTCTCAGGATGGCCCGAAGCCTATCCAGTAACAAACATGACTGCCAGAGTGACTGTTAAGAGACTGATGACTGAAGTAGTCTGCAGATATGGGGTCCCAGAGGTAATTGAGAGTGACCAAGTACCCGTATTCATTGCTGCTCTGACTAAGGAACTATGGACATTGGTGGGAGCGGATTTGGGTTTACATACTCCATATCACCCACAGAGCAGTGGGAAAGTAGAAACACTGAATGACGCCTTCAAAAATAAAATACTGAAAGCCAGTTAGGAGGTCAGACTTGGACAGACATTTTGCCCGTTGCCTTATACTCAGTCAGAAACACTCCAAGGGGTTCTACTAAACTCACACCATTCGAGATTCTTTTTGGGGGGCCTCCAAGATTGGGTCAATATTTTCCACAACAGCTAGCCTTGGAAAGTGATACTCTTGTAAATTATGTAATTATTGTTACTAAAGAATTGTCAGTAACACATGTACGAGTTTTATCATCCAATCCAGGTGCAGATTCCAGTGAAGGTACCCATGCTTTCCAACCTGGTGACTACGTGCTTGTAAAGAAGTTCATCAGAAAGACATCCCTGGAGTCGAGATTTGAGGGTCCCTACCAAGTGCTCCTGACTACTCATACTTCAGTCAGGGTTGCTGAGCGCCTCCTGGATCCATCTCTCACATTATAAACTTGTTTAGACAGTTAGGGACAGAGTAGGATCTGACCTGCTTGTCAAAGTCCAGCTACAAAGGGAGGTTTTCCACAAGGGAAAACTTGTCTCAAACTGGTGAAAACTCCAATTCCCCCTCCCGGGCAAGACGGTCAGATCTAGGATGTGTACATCAGGGTTAGTCACATGTGTATTTTACTGTAAGTAACCATGGAAATGGGAGATTGGAGAGTAATAGATCCAGCAGGTAGGGAAGTCCCGAGGACACTGGTAACGCGCTCCGATATACCTCCGCAGTATACCCATAATTAGTCACACATTCTCTGGTGTCTATAGCATCCATATTGTCATGAAGCCTCTGATGTCATAATAACACTTAACATCGGTGGGTTAGGGAACCACGGTGGGATCAAGATAAAAGAAAAGGTTAATAAAGTATTTAGGGGGGACTGTTGAGGAGAGCCATAAGATCAAATACTTAATTAACCTCAACAGATAAGGTAATTGAGAGAAGCAACCTATAACATGTATTGTTTAACCTTACATAAGTTTTCCTCAGACAAAGTGAGACACTGAAGATGGCCGCCATCTCCTGTAGCAGAGCCGTGTGCTCTGGTATCCAAGATGAACAATGAAGACACTGAAGATGGCCGCCATTTCCTGTAGCAGAGCCGTGTGCTCTGGTATCCAAGATGAACAATGAAGACACTGAAGATGGCCGCCATTTCCTGTATCTGCATGCCGTGTGGTCTGGTATCCAAGATGACGCCCACCCTGATGACCTCATGGATCCACCCACAGTGACGCCCACCCTGATGACCTCACGGACCAACCCACCCTGATGACCTCATGGATCCGCCCATGGACTTGCTCATGCCCAACCCATTAACCAATGGAATACATCCGATCACTCCCATTTTAGAGCTGACCGAGCCCCCTTACAGGAGATATATAACATTGTGTTTGACTAATAAACTTCCCTTCTTGGAGCTGAGCCACACATTGATCAAGGAGAGTTACAGCTGACTGTGTCTGGTGTATTTCTTTAGTGCACATGATCAATATCCATTAGGCCAGGAGTAGGCAACTAGAGAATTGAACATTTTATTAATTGTTCAACCCTAATAGTTTATGACAAGGTGATGGCATCCCTTACCCATCTCGCCAACGTGGCTTTTGATGCTTTGTGTCCCTTGTTTGGCCCCTGTAAACAGACAAACAGAGCCCTCTCTTTCCTACACTCCCTCATGGCTGATAAATAATGGATTAGACATCTCTTCACATCTAGCGTGTGCAGAGTTCTTTCTTTTTCATTTTTGGGATTTGGGCAAAAGGATGTTAAGATAAACAGCAGAAATGGACTAAAACGTAACTTTTACTCGTATTAAATAGATAAAAGTGAAAACATGTCACCCAAAGTGTTATAAAAAATGGGGTAGGGTCCCACCATGAGACCTAACCAAAAACCCCAATTAGGATTCAAAACAACTCCGCCTGCATTAGTATTTGCATAGTGGACGCTGACCAAAGTATGGTTAAAGCCACAACTACCAAAATCATTTACACATGAGTGGCAGGGCCATACTCCATACAGATGGTTACATGCAAGAAAATTATCACTATTTTTTTTAAAAATGCAGCAAAGATGTTGCTAGTGATTAACACAGTAGAACGGTAAAGGAACAATCTCACCGATTTACAGATGAATGGGCAGGAACACCGGAAAGCCTCTGGTCAGGGAGTAATCCGGATCTTGATAAGTAGGGACGACAATACCCTGTCATTCCCTATGGGGCTACAAATAAACTAACCCCAGAGCTCCCGCCCTTACAAGGGCAGTCCACAGCTACCCCTGCAATAACATGCCCTGCACTCTCCCTGTAGTCAGTCCCGACGCGTTTCCTCCAAGCCAATCATCAGGGGACCTGCTTGTGCAGAGAGATGAGTGCCTGCGTGCTCAAAAAGGGAGACAAATGGTGCTGCCACCCCCTATGCTGTCTTGCAGACAAAAGGATGTTAAGGATATTTCTTGGGTTCTATGAGATCTTGGTGCCACTTTAGGAAGGTAGGATGGATCAATCCTAAGGACCACTCTGTCCTCTAATATCTGGGTTAGAGGTGGGGAAGCTGATAGAGCCTGCAAATCACTGATCCTGCGAGCTGAAGTTAGTGCTACCAACAGAGAGGTTTTCAGGGAAATTATTTTTAAGGAGGCCTGCGATAGGGGTTCAAAAGGCGCTTTAGTTAGTGCCGAAAGAACTAGGTTCAGATCCCAGGGACGAGAAGTGTAATGTATGACAGGTCTAGATCTAGTTGAAGCTTTAATAAACCTTTTTATCAAGTGGTTCCCTGCTAAGTCATGGTTATAAAGGGCGCCTAATGCTGCGATTTGAACTTTTAGAGTGCTTGTTGCCAAGCCTTTCTCTAACCCTTTTTGGGGGAATTCCAGTACTTCCTGAATTGGGATTTCTTCTGATAAGCTGACCCCTGAACTAGAGAGGAATTTTTTCCAGACTTTGCCATATGCTCTCGTAGTTACTGGTTTTCTACTGGCCAACAAAGTTGAAACTAGATTTGGAGAAAACCCCCTCCCAGTTAAAAGTTCCCTCTCAAATTCCAGGCTGTCATATGCAAGTTTTTTATTTGTGGATGATTTACTGGCCCCTGGCGCAGAAGGTTTGGGATATCTGGAAGGACCCAACGCTCTGATATAGACATTAGGCGTAGCCATGGAAACCACGCTCTTTTTGGCCAAAACGGGGCTATCATGATCACTCTTGCTCTGTCCTCCCTGATCTTCTTTAGAACTAATGGAACTAAAGCTATCGGAGGAAAGGCATAAGCTAGTCTGAAATTCCAGGAAATTAGAAAAGCGTCTAGGGTCACTGGATTCCCCCGTGGATCTATTGAGCAAAATGCCTGTGTTTTCCGGTTTTGACTGTTTGCAAACAGATTTATATCCGGGGCCCCCCACCGATCCACTATGTGATTGAATATCTCCGTGTTTAATTCCCATTCCCCCTGTTTTAGTTGCGTTCTGCTTAAAAAAATCTGTAGTCTGATTCTCTGTCCCTTTGATGTGAAGGGCTGTCAGGGAAGACAGGTTGGCTTCTACTTGTGACAGGATGGATTTCGTCGAGGTTGTGACCTTGTCCGCCCCTGATGATTCAAATACGCCACTACCACCCTGTTGTCTGTCAGTACTCTTACGTGATGGGAACGGAGGGAGACTAAAAAGTGATTGAGGGCATACTTTACTGCCAAAAGCTCTTTCATGTTTGAAGTGAGGGGCTTTTCTTCCCCTGACCAAGGACCCTGAGCAATTTGACAGTTTAGGTGGGCTCCCCAACCCCATGGGCTTGCATCCGTGGTCAGGGTTACTGAAACCGGCCATACCCATGGAACTCCTCTGATGAGATTGGATGGGTCTGGGTCTGTCCACCAAGCTTAGGGAAGCTATTGTTTGTGAGATAATTTTTAATCGCTTCTCTAAATCTCCTTTTAAGCGGAATTCTGCTTCTAATATTTCCCACTGGAGATCTCTGGAATGACCCTGAGCCCATTGGACCGCTGGAATGCAAGCCGTCATTGATCCTAGTATGGACATTGCTTTCCTTAAAGTAACGACTGGAGAATGTCTCAAATGGTCCACTAGTTGTATCATGTTGGACACTTTTTCTTCTGGAAGACGACATTCTTGTTTTGTTGAGTCTATTATTATCCCTAAGTATTGTTGTACTTGTGTTGGGATAAGTCTGGATTTTTCCAGATTCAATAACCACCCTAGATTTGATAGGGCTGCCATTACTCTGTCTAGTTGCTGACTGCAATCAAGAGGAGATCTGCCCATCACTAGGAGGTCGTCCAGATAAGGGACAATCAATATATCTTGCTCCCTTATGTGGGCCATTACTTCCGCCATTAGTTTTGTAAACACCCTCGGGGCAATGGCAAGGCCGAACGGAAGCGCTCTGTATTGATAATGTTTCAGTTCCCCTTGTATCAATACTGCCACCCTGATATATTTTTGGTAGTCCGGATGGATCCGCACATGATAGTATGGGTCTTTTAAGTCTATGACGGTCATAAAACAAGACGGATGAAGGGTTCTGACACATGATTTTGTTGTTTCCATCTTGAACTTTTCTGTCACTAGGTATTTGTTTAATTTCTTCAAGTTTATAATTGCTCTGAAAGTCCCGTCCGGCTTCGTCCGAAGAAATAGAGGAGAGTAGAAACCTGTTGCTTCCTCCTGTTGTGGGACTTCCTGTAGGACATTCTTTGTTAGGAGACTAAGGACTTCTTTCTGGATGCTCAGCTGTTCGATCTCGGATTTCCTTTGCGGTGTTACTACAAATTGATGGTGTGGCCTTGTATGAAATTTCAGCTTCAGGCCCGTCTTTATTATATTTAAAGTCCAAGTGCTCCCAGATATTTTTTCCCAGGCTTGGAGAAAGTAAGTCAGTCTCCCTCCAACCTGGGGCGCACCTTCATTGGGGCCGTTTTTTATTATCCGGCTTGTTGAACATGAAGCCTCCCATTTTAAATTTTTTATCTTCCCATCCATCTTTTTGTTTTTTTGGGGGACGTCTTCGCATAAATTTCTTCCCTCGAAAGGGCCGCCTATAGGATTGGTTGGGAAATCCTGGAAAAGCTTTTTTCTTGTCTACGGCTTTTTCGAGGATATCATCCAGGGTAGGCCCAAACAAAAATTCCCCTTCACACGGTATGGAGCATAGCTTTGCCTTTGTTTGTAAGTCACCTTGCCAGCACTTCAGCCATAGTGCTCTTCTGGCTGCATTTGAAAATGAAGCTGATCTTGCTGTCAGCCTTACTGAGTCTATGGAAGCATCTGCTAAATATGCCACAGCTCCCCTCATGATTGACACAGAGTCCAATATAGACTCTCTTGGTGTTTTATTTTTTAATTGGGTCTCCAGGTGATCCAGCCAAACCATTAATGCTCTGGCCGTGCATGTAGCGGCTATTCCAGCTTTTAACCCTTCGCTAGTGGCTTCCCAGGATCCTTTTAAGAATACATCCGCTCTCTTATCCATAGGATCCTTGAGGGTTCCCATATCCTCAAAGGGTAAAGCGAATTTTTTAGAAGCTTTCGCAATAGCAACATCCAATTTTGGTGCTTTTCCCCATGAAGCACAAGCTGGGTCGTCAAACGGATATTTCCTTTTAGGGGTTAACAGGACTTTTTTATCCGGCCTCTTCCACTCCTTCTTTATTAGGGCCTGTATTTTTTCGTTTAACGGAAACACCCTATGTTTCTTTTGTTCTAGGCCACTAAACATAAGGTCTTGTGCGGTTTTTTTACAACGAGTGTCTGCCAGCCCCATGGTTGTTCTAACCATTTTAACTAACGCATCTGTTTCTTCAATAGGGAAACAGTTGCGGCCGCCTTCTGAGGATGCAGAGGATGATGAGGAGGAGGATGTAGAGCTATCCGAACTGTAATGTACACTATCTTCCTCGCTGGAACTGTAATCTGGGGATCTATTTTTTCGTTTTCTCTTACGGCTTTTTACACTCTTTAGCGCATCTTCTACTTGGGTTTTAATTAAGTCTTGGAGCTCAGATGCAAATCTTGGGGTCTCTTAATTTATGGTGTTCTCTATGCATAAGGCACAGAGCTTTTTTGCCCATGTAGCTGGTAAATCTGCCGAGCATAGCGGGCACACTTTCTGTTTGGTTTTCGCCTGGCATTTCTTCCCCTAAGAAATACAATAAACCCCTATTTAGAATATATAGATTCAAGGAGGTCACTTACCCTCCTAATTTGAGGAAGATACCGGTTCTGGTCTTCGGGATGCCTCCTCCATTTGAACCGCTGTTTTCCTCCTGGATCCACTGGAGCCTCTGCTGCGTTGAGATCCTGAGTTGTGGCGCTGCATAGGTTGATCCAGTTTTTGTTTCCTCTGCGGGTGACGGCGCTCCTGCGGGTCTTTCTCCAGCGGGGATTGCAGAGTTTCCTCCACCGACTGCTCTTTTCCACTCATAGTGGTACTATTTGAGCAGCGGTGTCCGGTATTATCTTCATTGTGTGGTGCAAGGCAACATCCGGTCTACCCAGAGGTACCTTGCGCCGCCCCGGAAATGACCCCCCGCGCCTGCGCAGTAAATTGCCGCTGGACCTCGCGCACGCTCTACTGGCTGCCGGCTCACAGGAGGGATGGAGGGATCGCCGCAGCCGCCGCTGCTTCACCGTACCGGAGCCTCCTGTCAGTGACCGCCGTCACCTCCTCCCATGAGCCCCTCAAACCGGCGGTGTCACACCAGGTAGCCGCCGCTACCTACTACCGGCTGCTGTGGAAGAGAAGAGGCAGACTCAGTTCCTCTTCACTGCCTGTTCTCCACACATACTGTACACACAGGGCCCGCCGATCCCGGAATGTGCCTTCAGGGAGGACATCCATCTACGACCGTGGCAGGGCCCCCCGCTGCCTGAATTCGGCCCGATGGTCCCTGGTATCCCACGACGACGTGGTAAGCTGTGGGTTCCCTGTCAGGGACAGGAAACCGAACAGAGGTGAAGGAGAGGTCCTGCCTTTTTAACCTGTGGGTTTCCTGTCCCTGAGGGCGGATCCCTCTCTCTCCATGGTGCCGTCATGGGGGTAATAGAAAAATAGTTTAGGGTCTTTAAGGAGGGATGTAAGTTGTTTCTTGAGTTGCGTCCCCAGGCCTCTAGAAATGAAAGGCAGAGGGTGGGAGTAGTTATGTCTTTATTAAGGTGGTCCCCGCAGGCATCGGCCTTCTCTCTCTTCCTCTGCTCCTGAATATATGTCTGTGAACCTGTTCTTTGAGTCTCATTTATGAGCCTGATAGAGTGCGTCTGGCAGAAGATATGGTGATAAGTGTGACACAGGGGAAGCACTCCGCTGAATGGTTCTGCTCAGAGTTTAGGCGCTGGGCAGCTGAAGTTTCTTGGAACGATGCCGCGCTGAAGGGGTTGTTCCGCATGGGTCTGTCTGACCATCTGAAGGACGCTCTGGCACTTCATCCTCCTCCTGATACCCTGGAGGACGCCATGACACAGGCAGTTCGAATGGACCGGAGACTCCGTGCTAGAGGAATGATGCAACAGGAGACTTCATTGTTTTCTAAATTATGTGACGCTGCACCTGTATCTAAACCCATGGAGATTGGGTCAGTCTTGGCCTCTGAAAGAGAAGACACCGCAGAGACAAACAACTGTGTTTTTACTGTGGAGCCTCTGGACATTGGAAAAGGAACTGTCCATCCTGCCCTTCTGTGAAACCATCTGAGAAACGACTGAGTCAGGGCAACAATCGAGGAGGTTGTCCAGACTCACAGGTACATTTTTTTCTCACTTACAAAACTTGTGCTCCAGGTGAAATTGGAACTTGCTGGCTGTAGCAATATGTTATATGTTCATGTGGCCTCTAGGGGTCTCACTACTTTTATGTGTGTTCTATATTCGTTGTTTGGGAACTTGTTGGATGTTGTTGTACACGGGATTCATGTAATGGAGGTTGAGACATGATGTGAATAAAGAGCCTGGAGATACTCAAAGAGTGTGATTCATGACAGGATTCATCAAACAAAACATGGTGGCAGCCGGGCACAGAACCTGCAAATTCTCAGAGCTTATATGAGGCTGGAACTGCACAGATCACTGCAACTGTAAGTACAGATTCCCTGACAGTACAGCAAAATGGAGACTGGTCTGAAGCCCCCTCAGAGACTGGATGTCACTTCATGTAATCTGTCCCAGACCTAGAGACATTGGAAGGAAGAGTTTACACTGTATGTGGATCTGACTGTGGGCCCCACTGACGACAAACGGAAAGTAAAGCTGTTTTATCACCTAATTGGGGAAAATGGCAGAGAATTAGCCCACACCTTGCTCCCAGACACAGACAACCTCCTCCTAGCAGACATTGTTCAGGCATTTGATAAACACTGTGACCCAAAGAAGAATGAGACAGTGGAAAGATATAAGTTTTTCACAAGACATCAGGAGGATGGTGAAAATGTGGACAGATATCTGACAGAGCTGAGGAGACTTGCAGAAACATGTGGCTTTGGAGAGATCAGGGACAGTCTAATCAAGGACAGAATGGTGTGTGGCATAAAGGACAGTCATCTCAAAGAAAGATTACTGAGAGAGGAAGGCATGACTTTAGAGAAATGTATGCAAATCTGCAGGGCTGCTGAGCTCACACAGCACAGCCTGAAGATGATGGCAGGCACCAGTGAGAATGATGATGACAAGGTACATGCAGTATCTATGAAAGGAAAGACAGGACCAGACTACCCTATAAACACTGTCCACTGCAAGTATTGTGGGAAAAGACATGAGAGAGACAAAACCAAGTGTCCAGCATATGGCGAAACCTGCAGGTCATGTGGCAAGAAGAATCATTACTCTGCTGTCTGCAGGCAGGGAAGAGGCAAACAGTACAGACCGCTCCACACTGTGACACCAGACACTGACAGTGCAGAGAACATTACATGGCTACAAATGCAGTCTACAACAGAGAAAGTCAATGTAGTCGGGCAGGCAGTAGTGAAGGATGCCAAGCAGCTTTATGCAACATTCTTGTTGGATGAGAAGCCCATTAGATTTCAGCTGGATTGTGGAGCAAGCTGCAATGTAATTTCATTTGATCTGCTAAACAAACAGGTTTCTATTGAGCCAACTGACAAGGTACTGGTGATGTACAACAAAAGTGTTCTGAAACCAATGGGGACATGTAAGCTAAATATACGAAACCCATGTAACAGAAAGAGTTATAGAGTTGAATTTACCGTGTTACAGGGTGGTAACCATGTACCATTACTGGGAGTAAAAGCAGTTCAGGCAATGGACTTAATAAAAGTACAGTCTCAGAATATTATGTCTGTTGAAGTTGCCCAGGATATACAAAATCCAAAACTAAATGCAGAGCACAACTTGGACATGCAGAAAATAAAAGCAGAGTATGCTGATGTATTTGAAGGTGATGGGTGCCTTGAAGGTAAATATAGGCTAGAAATTGACAACACAGTGCAGCCCACCAGATTACCCACAAGAAGAGTGCCTGTAGCTTTAATGCAACCGCTGAAAGTAGAACTGCAAGATCTACAGAGAAGAGGCATGATAGCACCAGTCCACAAGAGCATAGATTGGATCAGCAGTTTGGTCATAGTGCAGAAACCATCGGGCAAGTTAAGAATATGTATTGATCCTAAGCCACTCAACAAGGTGCTGAAACAAAACCATTACCCAATGCCAACATTAGATGATGTCCTACCAGATTTATCAAAAGCTAAAATATTTTCTGTATGTGATGTAAAAAATGGATTCTGGCATGTGGCCCTGACTGAAGATTCAAGTTTATTGACAACATTTTCTTCACCATTTGGATGCTTTAAATGGCTGAAAATGCCCATGGGACTAAAACCTGCTCCAGAGATATTCCAGCAGAAATTGATGCAGGCTTTGGAAGGACTTACTGGAGTGAAGACAATAGCGGATGATATCCTGGTAGTGGGAGAAGGTGAAAATATGGAATCTGCAATCAAGGATCACGATCAGAAGATGATACAATTTTTGGACAGATGCAGAGAAAAAAACATAAAGCTGAATTTGGACAAATTCAAATTGAAAATGACAGAAGTGGCTTATATTGGTCATCGACTGACTTCAACTGGGGTCAGAGTGGATCCTGAAAAGGTGAGAGCAATGCAAGATTTGCCTACCCCTACTGATGTTTCTGGAGTACAACGATTTTTGGGCATGGTGAATTATCTCTCAAAATTTTGCGGACATCTGTCAGACATGTGTGAGCCACTGAGACAGCTAACCCACAAAGATGTGCGCTGGGAATGGACAGAAAGCCAGGAAACTGCTTTCCGACCAGTAAAGAATGCCATTGCAGATACAGCAACCCTAAAGTATTTCGATCCAGATCGAGAAGTGGTGGTACAATGTGATGCTTCGGAAAAAGGCCTTGGAGCCACATTAATGCAGAACAAACAGCCAATTACATTTGCAAGCAGAGCCCTTACAACAACAGAGCAGGGATATGCACAGATTGAGAAGGAACTACTGGCTGTGGTATTTGGGATGGAGAAGTTTCACCAGTACACCTATGGTCGACGGGTAACAGTGCAGTCGGATCACAAACCATTGGAGAGCATTACAAAGAAACCATTACTAAATGCCCCAAAGAGACTACAGCGCATGCTGTTGCGACTTCAGAAATATGATGTTGACATCGGGTACTGTCCAGGAAGAAACTTACTGATTGCAGATACGCTAAGCAGAGCTTACCTTCCTAGCACAAAGGATGAGGAGGAAGACATTGAAACCATCAACATGTGTAACTACCTTGCAGTGTCAAAAGAAAAGGTCAAGCAAATCCAGACTTTTACAGAGAAGGATAAAAGTCTCCAGAGTTTAAAAACTGTCATCTTGCAGGGCTGGCCAAAATACAAGCAGCATGCTCCGAGGGAAGTCTCACCATTCTTCCACATAAGAGATGAATTGTCAGTGCAGCAAGGAATCATCTTTAAAGGAGACAGGGCTGTTATACCTGAAGTTCTCAGAAGAGACATATTGAAAACATTGCACTCTTCTCACTTAGGCATGGAAGGATGCCTACGTCGTGCACGAGAATCAGTTTATTGGCCAGGAATGAATGACCACATAAAAAATTACATAGCACAATGTGAAATATGTGCATCCTGCAATGATAAGCAACCAAAGGAGACATTGCAACCTCATGAAATTCCACATAGGCCTTGGTCAAAAATAGGAACAGACTTGTTCACATGGAATGACAAAGAATACCTGATTACAGTGGACTATTTCCCTAACTTCTGGGAGGTTGATTTGGTGCAGGACACAAGGGCGAGAACAGTGATTAAAAAACTCAAGGCCCATTTTGCCAGGTATGGCATTCCAGATATCGTTTTCTCTGACAACGCGGCACAGTTTACGTCGGAAGAATTCAAAACTTTCAGTAAGAAGTGGGAATTTGAACACCAGACGTCTTCTCCGAGATATCCTCAGAGTAATGGGAAAGCAGAGTCAGCAGTAAAAACGGCCAAAAGACTCATGCAGAAAGCACACCAGGCGGGTGCTGATGTATATCTGTCTATACTGGATCATAGAAACACACCCACCCAAGGCCTAGACAGCAGTCCGGCACAGAGGCTCATGAGTAGGCACAAAGACACTCGTAACAACTGTGTGTCATCTGTTAGAGCCAAAGCTGCTGGGAAACATCGAAGCTAAATTACAGAAGAATCAAGCGAGGCAAGCTTTCTATTACAATAAATCTGCAAAGGATCTGCCTGAGCTCCAGAGAAATGACAACATTCGGCTGCAGCCAAGCAGCACATTTGACACACACTGGCAAAAGGCGAAGGTTGTCCAGAAACTGGGACCTCGGTCCTTCGAAATTCTAACAGACGACGGAAGAAGACTAAGGAGGAATTGGAGATATTTGAGGAAAACGCGAGAAAGAGATGATTCATGGCCTTTTGAACAGTATTCATGGCCTTTTGAACAGTATCCAGACACCCAAGACAACGAGGCAGAAAGTACAAGTCAGGCACCAACAGTGACAGCTGACCATCAGGGTGAGGACTCTGGCCAGAGACAGACAATATCAGAAGAACTACCAGATGTACCAGATGTAGAAAGGGACACATCTTATATCACCAGAGCTGGCAGAATTAGCAAAAAGCCGGCGCACCTCAAAGATTATATCTAACTGGATGTACTAGGTTAATTTCTAACTTTGTCATAGTATACTTTAGTTTAGTATTTTTTATTGTTCCTCCAGTTAAAAGAGAAAGGATGTAGCAATATGTTATATGTTCATGTGGCCTCTAGGGGTCTCACTACTTTTATGTGTGTTCTATATTCGTTGTTTGGGAACTTGTTGGATGTTGTTGTACACGGGATTCATGTAATGGAGGTTGAGACATGATGTGAATAAAGAGCCTGGAGATACTCAAAGAGTGTGATTCATGACAGGATTCATCAAACAGAACACTGGCGGTCCACTTTTGTTGACTGCGGTTCGTCCGTTAATTTGATTGATGCCCAAGTTATGACTTGTAATAAGATAGGGACAGTTAGGCTGAAAAACCCTGTTAAAATTGTGGCTGTTGATTCGTCCTCTCTTACGATGAAATTTGTTTCAAAACTGATGTTTTTTCTCTGAAAGTCGGTTCCACTCACGTGGAGCAATTAAGTTGTTTTGTATTGAATAATCTGCCTGCAGGACTGGTTCTGGGAACGCCTTGGCTGCAATGCTTCAATCCTGCCATTAATTGGGTGGCGGGGGAGATTACTCAATGGAGATGTAAGGTTAATGGTCCGTGTTGTAACCTGGGACCTTTTGTTAACCCAGTAAAGTCTGTATCTGTTTCATCTGGAGGGTATTCCGGAGTACCTGAAAAACTTCGAAGACATGTTTTCCGAAAGTGAGGCCAAGGCGCTTCCACCTCATCGACCCGGTGATTGTGCTATTAATTTAATCCCAGGAGCCAAATTACCCAAGGCTCGTTTATACAATTTGTCTGGGCCCGAGTGCCAAGCCATGAAAGAGTACATCACTGAGAGTTTCCGCAAGGGGCATATTCGGCCTTCTGTTTCACCCGTTGCAGCGGGGTTTTTCTTTGTGAAGAAAAAAGATGGTGGTTTGCGACCGTACCTCAACTTTCGTGGAACTGAATAAATTACTGTAAAAAACACGTATCCTCTTCCTCCGATTCCTGATTTATGTAATCAACTCACTGGGGCCAAATGGTTTTCTAAGCTTGACTTACGAGGGGCTTATAACCTGATAAGGATTTGAGAGGGAGATGAATGGAAAACAGCGTTTCTGAATATCAAGGGCTTGTTTGAAAATTTGGTTATGCCCTTCGGTCTCACTAACGCCGCTGCTGTGTCCAGAATTTCATTGGGCTCTATGTTGTCATTTACCTGGATGACATCTTGATATACCCAGAGGACAGTCAGTCTCACTTACACCATCTTCATACAGTTCTTGTGAGACTCAGGGAGAACCATTTATACGCAAAACTGGAGAAGTGCTCATTCTTTATGCAAGAACTGTCTTTTCTGGGATTAATTGTATCTGGGGATGGGTTCCACATGGATTCGGGTAAGGTTCAGGCCATTTCTGATTGTGTGCAACCTCATGACCTGAAGGGGTTGCAGCGATTTCTGGGCTTCGCTAACTATTATAGGAAGTTCATTAAAGGGTTTTCACAGGTGGTGAAACCCTTAACGGACCTTACACTCAAAGGAGTGGAGGTCAAAAATGAGTCCGTGGCCACAAAAAATTCCTTCCAGACACCGAAGAAATGTTTTATTTCAGCCCCCGTGTTGATACAACCCGATCCATCGAGACCTTTTATCGTGGAGGTTGATGCATCGGAGGTGGGGGTTGGACAGTGTTGTCTCAGGGCCCGTCCACCCTTACTAACCTTAAAACCTGTGCCTTTTTCTCTAAACAATTCTCTTCGGCTGAGAGAAATTATGATGTCGGCAACAGGGAATTGTTGGCAAAGAAATTGGCCTTCGAAGAATGGAGGCATTTTTTGGAGGGGGCTGTTCATCCCGTTATGGTCATCACTGATCATAAAAATTTGGCCTACATTGAGTCTGCTAAGTGATTGACCCCCCAGACAGGCTCGGTGGGCACTTTTTTTTTTTCGGTTTCATTTTAACATTACGTTCCAACCAGGGTCTAAAAATGTAAAGGCGGATGCCTTATCCTGAAGTTTTGATTGTGTGTCCCCTCCAGAACCTACTTCCTCCATTCTTCAACCTGGAGTGGTTGTGGCTGAAATCTCATCTGAGTTACAGAGAGAGATTTTGGAGGCACAGTCACAAGCTCCCAAGAATAAACCCTCTAGCAAATTGTTTGTACCCGATCATTTCCGTCTCCCACTTCTGCAAGAATTTCATGACTGTGTTTAGTGCACACCCTGGGATTGCAGCTACCCGAGGGGCAGTAGCTAGGAATTTTTGGTGGCCTTCTATGGGTACTGATATTAAAAAAATTGTGAATACTTGTGGGGTGTGTGCTCACTCTAAAAGCTCTCTGGTCCGTACCTTTGCCAATTCCGGATAAACCTTGGACATACCTATCCATGGATTTAATCACTAATCTTCCTCCTTCAAAGGGCAACTCTGTAGTCTGGGTAGTGGTTGATAGGTTTTCTAAACAAGCCCACTTTGTGCCGTTATCTGCGTTGCCTTCTGCTGAAACCTTAGCTCGTTTGTTCATTCAGCATATAGTTCGGTTGCATGGAGTCCCTGTGAATGTGGTGTCTGACAGGGGTGTGCAATTTGTTGCTAGATTTTGGAGGGCTTTTTGTAAGAAGTTGGGGGTTAAGTTGTCTTTCTCCTCTGCTTATCACCCGGAATCTAATGGTCAGACTGAACGCACCAACTAGTCGTTGGAACAAATTTTAAGATGCTTTGCCTCTTCCATACAGGAGGACTGGTGTGAGGTATTACCCATGGCAGAATTTGCGTTCAACTGTCGTATTAATCAGTCTACTGGCAAATCTCCTTTTCAGGTCAATTATGGGTTTGTTCCACAATTTGGAGAATTTTCCCGCATGGATTCTGGTTGCCCTGGTGCTGAGGGTCTGGTGCAACAGTTAAGAACCCTTTGGAGGGAGGTTCAGGGTAATATCTCCAAAGCTCAAAGGAGGTACAACCATTTTGCAGACAGGAGGAGGGGGTCAGCTCCTACACTGACGGTGGGGGAGAAGATGTGGTTGTCTACCCGTAACATCAAACTTAAAGTACCCTCTATGAAGTTGGGCCCCAGGTTTATAGGTCCATACAAGATTATAGAGGTGATCAACCCAGTGGCCTATAGATTACAGTTGCCCGCCTCCTTCAAAATATCTAAAGTCTTCCACAGGTCCCTATTAAAACCTGTGGGGATGGTTAGAGAAGATTCTTCATCCAATGTTGCGCCAGTGTTGGTAGAGGGTCAGCCGGAGTACGAGTTAGGGCACATCATTGATTCACGTGGATGCATCGAAGGCTTCAGTACTTAATACAGTACATTGGAAGGGATATTCTATTGAGGATCGATCATGGGTTCCGTCCAGTTCTGTGCGTGCTGATCGACTGGTGCGGGCTTTTCATGACAGGTACCCTGAGAAGCCTGGGGGTCCAGTGGCCCCCGTTAAGGGGGGGTACTGTCAACAAGCTTAATGTCCTGTTCTCTCAGGGTTAATGTTGTTAGCCTCTCTTTCAAGATGGGAGGGCTATTTATACTCGCTCCTAACCTGGCATCCTTGTCAGCTATAGGTTTTTCTGCAGTCTGTATGCTTGACCTCTGAAGTGTGTGCTGTCTTGCATAGTGTCTTGCTGTCACATGCTTTATTCGTTTTCCTGGATTACTGACTTCCGGCTTTGCTTCTGACTATACCATAACTATCCCTGTTGGTATCTTGTAATCTCCTGGTTACGACCTCTGCTTGTTTCACTATTCTTTTATGCTTGTTCCTTCTCTTTCCCGGTGTCTGGCTCTGCCCCCTCACTACCTCCCACTCTGTCACATGATCTAAGGTCCTGTTGCTTTACCTGATCACTCTGTCTCATGTGGAAGGTCCCATTGGTGATCAGGTTAGTTAGCCTGTGTCTGGTCCAGCTCCGTTGCTGCAGTTTCCCTGCAGCATTAATACTGGGTATCTTGACAGCACCTAACCTTAGCCTTGTCAATCCCATACTTGGTCATTTTTTCAATAGGGATAGTATGAGATATTTATCATATGCTTTGCTGAAGTCCAAATATACTATATCTACCACATTTCCCCTCAGTCAGTGATTCCATCATAGAAGGAAATAAGATTAGTCTGACTTATTTGCTACAAGCCTATGTTGGCTCTGGTTAATTACTGTATTCCCAAGTACTTACATACATGTTGTTTAATGTCACGATGGTGGTTTGTGGAACCACTGTGCCATGGACCGCAGAGAGCCTGGAGGAGCATGACCAAGCGATCAGCTGAATGTCCACTAGTGCCTCTGATGGTGAGGTTAGACTTGGCTCCCGATGAATGCCAAGTACCACCCCAGGACAGACCAACGGTCGAGCAGCAGCTGAACCTTAAGGACAGACTGGATGGAGCAGCAGGCAGAGCTTGCATCAGAGTGCAGCTGGCCAACTTCGTATCAGAGTGCAGCAGACAGAGTTTGTGTCAGAGACAGAGTTTGTGTCAGAGTGCAGCAAGCAGGATTTGTACTTGGAGTACAACAGGCAGGACTTGCAATGGTATGCGACCTTACACAACATAGACTGAAACAGGAAGGTTGCTCAGGCACCTCCCCAGTGGGGAGGAAGCAATATATAGTGTTTCATAGCCACTGGCTGGGGAGGACATAGCAAGTGCACGTGCTGGCCCTTTAAGAGGGTGGGAGCATACACGTGCAAGACCTAAGGACATGGCTAGAGGAACGGTTGGAAGCATGCCGAGCATGGGGAAGGAAAGTGCCATCTGCCACATGGGTGAGTGAAGAGATATGCCGCCGACCCTGCCTGTCAGAGAAGGGATCTAGCGTGGTGCTAACAGTACCCCCCCTTTACGACCACCTCTTCTTCAAGCCATCAAAGAAGTTCCGGAGAAGAATCGGAGCGTGAATATTCTCCTTATGCTCCCAGGAACTTTCTTCAGGACCAAATCCCTTTCAGTCAAATCCCTTCAAGGAAAAAAGTCTTGCCTCTCACCTTCTTCATGGCCAAGATGTTCTCCACTTCAAAAACATCATCCAAGGCAGTTGGCATGTGCGCGATACTGGGATCCTTGAAGAAGGGACTCAGGATGACTGGCTTCAGTAGGGATACATGAAAGGAATTTGGAATCCACAGAGAAGGAGGCAGCTTCAATTTATAGGAAACCTTGTTGATTCGCTTCAACACCTCGAAAGGCCCGATAAAACGAGGACCCAATTTGTAAGAGGGGATCTTCAGCCGGTATTACCTGGACGAAAGCCATACCTCATCTCCAGGATGGAAGCACGAAGGATCCAGACGTCTTTTGTCTGCATGTCTCTTCTTGCCGAGGATGCTTCTAACATGACTCTGGTGTCCTCCCACAGCTTCACAAAATCCTTGGAAAGGACATCAGCCGCAGGGACATCAGAAGGAACTGTCACCGGGAGGGGAACCTCATGCTGCCGACCAAACACAATGTAGAATGGAGACTCTCCTGAGGCTTCACCAACGTGATTGCTGTCCAAGAACTCAGCCCAGGGAAGTAATTTCATCCAATCATTATGGTGGGCATTGACGGAGTGTCGCAGGTAGTTGCCCAGGACCTGGTTAACACACTCCACTTGGACTGAGGGTTATAGGCCAAGGAGAAATCTAAGACGATATCCAGATGTTGACAGAGCGCTCACCAGAATCTGGAAGTATACTGCGAACCTCGATCGGATACGATGTGGTGAGGAAAACCTTGCAGGCGAAAATATGCTTGATGAAACTGCCATCCAATTCAGGAGCAGACCGGGAGAGCAGATAACGGGGTAAAATGCTCTATTTTGAAGAAGCGATCCAAGACTACCATTGGAAACTGGCAAATCCGTAATGAAGTCCATTGCTATGTGCTGCCCAGGAGTGGATGATATGGGCAACGGCAGGAGAGAACCAGAAGGAAGTCGTCTAGGAACTTTATTGCGGGCACAAGTCGGACAGGCAGCCACATAAGCATAAATCTCCTTCCTCATGGATGGCCACCAGTAATGACGAGAGATCAATTGTATTGTCGTCCTTTGTTCCGCATGATCAGCCACCTTGGATGAGTGACCCCAAGACAGAACCAGCTCCTTCTCAGATTCACCCGCAAGTGAAAACCAAAGAATTTTTGGATTGCTTTGACTCCCATGGGTAGTGGCCATTTAAGGATGGAAGAGACCTTCTCAGGATTTATCCTGAGTCCGGTATCTGAGACAATGCAACCCAAGGAAGGAAGAGAACACTGTTCAAAAATGCATTTCTCATACTTTGCGTAGAGTCGAATCTCCCTAAGATGCTGAAGAACTTGCCGTACTGCTCGTCTGTGGGATGCCAGATCCAGGGAAAATACCAAAATATCACCCAGGTACACCACAACGCAGGTATAAAGCAGATCCCGGAAGATATCATTAACGAACTCTTGGAAAACCGCCGGTGCATTACTGAGACCAAAGGGCATCACTACGTATTCATAATGTCCATCCCTGGTGTTGAAAGCTATCTTCCATTCATCTCCCCGGCGAATGCGGATCAGATTGTAGGTGCCCCTCAAATCTAATTTGGTGAAGATTCTGACACCTCTAAGGCTACTTTCACACTAGCGTTAACTGCAATACGTCGCAAATGCGTCGTTTTTGCGAAACGCCGCATCCAGCAAAAGTTTTTGCTGGATACGTTGTTTCGTCATAGAGTAACATTAGCGACGCATTTGCGACGCATTTGCGACGCATTTCCAAACGGTGAATGCGTTTGGCGGCGTTTGGGCGTATGGTAGCGGTCCGTCGGGAGAAAAAAACGTTACATGTAACGTTTTTTGCTCCCGACGGTCCGCTTTTTCCGACCGCGCATGCGCAGTCGGAACTCCGCCCCCACCTCCCCGCACTTCCCCGCACATCACAATGGGGCAGCGGATGCGTGGGAAATATGCATCCGCTGCCCCCGTTGTGCGGCGGAGACCACACTAGCGTCGGGAACGTCGGCCCGACGCGCAGCGACGGGTTGTTCCCGACGCTAGTGTGAAAGTAGCCTTAACTGGACAAAAAATTCAGGAATTAAGGGAATAGGGCAGGGGTGGGGAACCTTTTTACAGCCAGGGGCCGTTTGAAAATTTCTACCATCATTCAGGGGTCACACAAAAATGATCACTTTGAAAAGTACTCCAGCATATTTAGTCAAACAACTAATTACGGTAACTCACCCTTAATGTGATGGCTGGAGCTGCTCCTCTTTGGTGCAGCTGTGATTTTAGGTGATACTGATCATGTTGCTTCTCACAGCTGCTTTTCTAGGTTTGTAACGGCCAGGAGAGCAGTTAACTTTTTGTCATAATAGGTTTTGTAAATCATATACATCACCATAGGAGATGCTGAGACAGCTGTATATACACCACATAGATGATCGGACTGCTGTATAAGCATCACATAGGAGACACAGTGACTGCTGTATCTATATCAAATAGAGGATGCGGAGACAGCTGTATATACATCACACAGTTGATGCTGGGACTGCTGGATATACATTACATAGGAGACACAGGGACTGCTGTATATTCATCACACATGAGATGCTGGGACTGCTGATTATACACTGCTCAAAAAAATAAAGGGGACACCTAAATAGTAGTGTTGAGCGATACCGTCCGATACTTGAAAGTATCGGTATCGGAAAGTATCGGCCGATACCGGCAAAGTATCGGATCCAATCCGATACCGATACCCGATACCAATACAAGTCAATGGGACTCAGGTATCGGACGGTATTCCTGATGGTTCCCAGGGTCTGAAGGAGAGGAAACTCTCCTTCAGGCCCTGGGAACCATATTAATGTGTAAAAGAAAGAATTAAAATAAAAAATATTGCTATACTCACCTGTCCGACGCAGCCTGAACCTCAGCGAGGGAACCGGCAGCGTTGTTTGTTTAAAATTCGCGCTTTTACTTGGTTACGTGAGGTCCCGGCTTGTGATTGGTCAGGGCGGCCATGTTGCCGGGACGCGGACCAATCACAAGCCGTGACGTCACGGGAGGCTGGACATGCGCGTATTTTGAAAAGCGCGCGTGTCCAGCCTCCAGTGACGTCCCGGCTTGTGATTGGTTAATGGCGGCCATGTTGCCGGGACGTCACTGGAGGCTGGACACGCGCGCTTTTCAAAATACGCGCATGTCCAGCCTCCCGTGACGTCACGGCTTGTGATTGGTTAATGGCGGCCATGTTGCCGGGACGCGGACCAATCACAGCAAGCCGTGACGTAATTTCGTCACGGCTTGCTGTGATTGGTCCGCGTCCCGGCAACATGGCCGCCCTGACCAATCACAAGCCGTGACGTCACGGGAGGCTGGACACGCGCGCTTTTCAAAATACGCGCATGTCCAGCCTCCCGTGACGTCCCGGCTTGTGATTGGTTAATGGCGGCCATGTTGCCGGGACGTCACTGGAGGCTGGACACGCGCGCTTTTCAAAATACGCGCATGTCCAGCCTCCCGTGACGTCACGGCTTGTGATTGGTTAATGGCGGCCATGTTGCCGGGACGCGGACCAATCACAGCAAGCCGTGACGTAATTTCGTCACGGCTTGCTGTGATTGGTCCGCGTCCCGGCAACATGGCCGCCCTGACCAATCACAAGCCGGGACCTCACGTAACCAAGTAAAAGCGCGAAATTTAAACAAACAACGCTGCCGGTTCCCTCGCTGAGGTCCCGGCTGCGTCGGACAGGTGAGTATAGCGATATTTTTTATTTTAATTCTCTTTTTTACACATTATTACATTAATGTTGTTGCGATACCCGATACCCGATACCACAAAAGTATCGGATCTCGGTATCGGAAATTCCGATACAGCAAGTATCGGCCGATACCCGATACTTGCAGTATCGGAATGCTCAACACTACTAAACAGCAGAATATAACTCCAAGTAAATCAAACTTCTGTGAAACTGTCCACTTAGGGAGCAACACTGTTTGACAATCAATTTCACATGCTGTTGTGCAAATGTAATAGACAACAGATGGAAATTATTGGCAATTATCAAGACACGCTCAATAAGGAGTGGTTCTGCAGGTGGGGACCACAGACCACATCTCAGTACCAATGCTTTCTGGCTGATGTTTTGGTCATTTTTGAATGCTGGTTGTGCTTTCACACTCGTGGTAGCATGAGAGACTCTACAACCTACAAAAGTGGCTCAGGTAGTGCAGCTCATCCAGGATGGCACATCAATGTGAGCTGTGGCAAGAAGGTTTGCTGTGTCTGTCAGCATAGTGTCCAGAGGCTGGAGGTGCTACCAGGAGACAGGCCAGTACACCAGGAGATGTGGAGGGGGCCATAGGAGGGCAACAAGCCAGCAGCAGGACCGCTACCTCAGCTTTTGTGCAAGGAGGAACAGGAGGAGCACTGCCAGAGCCCTACAAAATTACCTCCAGCAGGCCACAAATGTGTATGTGTCTGCACAAACAGTTAGAAACCGACTCCATGAGGATGGTCTGAGTGCCCAACGTCCAGATAGGGGTTGTGCTCACAGCCCAACACCGTGCAGGACACTTGGCATTTGCCACAGAACACCAGGATTGGCAAATTCACCACTGGTGGCCTGTGCTCTTCACAGATGAAAGCAGGTTCACACTGAGCACATGTGACAGACGTGACAGAGTCTGGAGACGCCATGGAGAGCGATCTGCTGCCTGCAACATCCTTCAGCATGATCGGTATGGCAGTGGGTCAGTAATGGTGTGGAGTGGCATTTCTTTGGAGGGCCGCACAGCCCTCCATGTGCTCACCAGAGGTAGCCTGACTGCCATTAGGTACCGAGATGAGATCCTCAGACCCCTTGTGAGACTATATGCTGGTGCGGTTGGCCCTGGGTTCCTCCTAATGTAGGACAATGCCAGACCTCATGTCGCTGGAGTGTGTCAGCAGTTCCTGCAAGATGAAGGCATTGAAGCTATGGACTGGCCCACCCATTTCCCAGACTAGAATCCGATTGAACACATCTGGGACATAATGTCTCGCACCATTCACCAACATCACGTTGCACCACAGACTGTCCAGGAGTTGGTGGATGCTTTAGTCCAGGTCTGGTAGGAGATCCTTCAGTAGACCATCCGCCGCCTCATCAGGAACATGCCCAGGCATTGTAGGGAGGTCATACAGGCACGTGGAGGCCACACATACTACTGAGCGTCATTTCCTTGTCTTGAGGCATTTCCACTAAAGTTGGATCAGACAGTAACTTCATTTTCCACTTTGATTTTGAGCATCATTCCAACTCCAGACCTCCGTTGGATATTAGTTGAGATTTACGTTGATCATTTTTAGGTTTTATTGTTCTCAACACATTCCACTATGTAATGAATAAAGATTTACAACTCGAATATTTCATTCAGTGACATCTAGGATGTGGTATTTTAGTGTGCCCTTTTTTGAGCAGTGTATATATATAGATTCTTTCAGTAGGCTAACATTTCAGATTTTTAAAATCATTTTTTCAAGCTGGTGTTATAAAGTATTCTAATTTATTGAGATAATGACTTCTGGGTTTTCATTGTCTGTAAGCCATAATCATCAACATTAACAGAAATAAACACTTGAAATACATCATTGTTTGTAATGAATCTATACAATACCGCATTTTTCAGACTATAAGACGCACCAGACCATAAGACGCACCCACAAATTTGGTGAAGAAAAAGAGAAAAAAATATTTTTTTTTGTTAAATGGGGGTCTGTCTTATAATACCAGTGTCCGTCTTACAAATCATATGTCCCTCATCCTGGTATCTATATAACCCCCATCTTTGTGCTGGCAGACACATGCCCCCCCTGTGCTGCTGGCAGACACATGCCCCCCCCCCTGTGCTGCTGGCAGACACATGCCCCCCCCCCTGTGCTGCTGGCAGACACATGCCCCCCCCCCTGTGCTGCTGGCAGACACATGCCCCCCCCCCTGTGCTGCTGGCAGACACATGCCCCCCCCCCTGTGCTGCTGGCAGACACATGCCCCCCCCCCTGTGCTGCTGGCAGACACATGCCCCCCCCCCCTGTGCTGCTGGCAGACACATGCCCCCCCCCCCTGTGCTGCTGGCAGACACATGCCCCCCCCCTGTGCTGCTGGCAGACACATGCCCCCCCCCTGTGCTGCTGGCAGACACATGATAAAATAACAAACACTTAACTCACCTTCAGATGATGACTCCATGCTCACAGCTCCTCGGTTGTGCTTCCCGTTTCCCAGGCATCGGATCATGTGACCTGGGCACACAGTGATGTCATCACTGTGCTGTGCCGATCACATGATCAGATGTCAGCACAGACACAGGAAGCACAACAAAGGAGCTGTGAGCACGGAGGCATCATCAGAAGGTGAGTTAAGTGTTTGTTATTTTATCATGTGCCTGCCAGCAGCACGAGGGGGGCATGTGCCTGCCAGCAGCACAGGGGGGCATATAAGAGTGACGGGGCCATATCCATGATGGGAGGGGGGGAGATGCAGGCACATGTAATATTCACTGCTCCCCTGTGAATCAACTCCGCAGCTTCAGCAACAAGATGATGGACAGCAGGTGCAGTGAATATTACATGAGGCTAATGAGTGGGAGCACAGGACCTCCTGCTGTCTCTGCAGCCCTCAGCCAGCCCACTCCAGCCCCCTGACACCACTCCAGAGCTGCTCCCCCTCCTCTACAGTACAGCATAGCACACAGATTCGGATTATAAGACACACCCCCCACTTTCCCCCAAAATTTGGGGGAACAAAAATGCGTCTTATAGTCAGAAAAATACGGTACATGAGTTTCACTTTTTGTACTGAAGAACTGAAATAAATTAACTTTTTGATGATATTCAAACAGGTCCTTGTGAAAGTATTTGGCTCCCTGGAACTTTTCAACCTTTTCCCACATATGCTTCAAACAAAGATACCAAATGTAAATTAAATTAAAATAACAATTTACATTTTACTTAAAAATATACCTATAAAAATAAAAATCAGACAAACTGAACATTTTGCAGTGGTCTTTTAATTTTTAGATAATATGCTCAGTGGCGCTTAGAGACCAGCTTGGTGTATTGCTGCAGATTTATACCACCACCACGCCGTGGTTAAAGGACATAATCCTACATACACTAAAATAAACAATTAAATCTGCGCAAAAAACCAAGATGCATTAATCAATGTACAGAATTTAATAGAAATTTAAATAATCGAGCGAGTATAGAACGATAATTACATGACACTGATATAGTTGAGTGCATGCAGAAAGAACAATAAAATGTTGCACCAATAGTTTATGATAAAGAGACTAGCCTGTTCTCTTATATGGATATAATATCCACAAGATTAGGGATAATGAATGAAAAAAAAAAATGAAAAAAATGAAAAAAATGAAAAAAATGAATAAACAACAGGAAGCTGACCCTCAGGGCATTTTTAATTTAAGTAAACATAATTTAGATAAAAATGAACTTTTATTATTAAATAAGGGTTTAAAATATGCCCCTTCCACTAAAATGGACAAATTCCAGGCCTATATAGGTATAAAACTGTTCATGAGAAAACTATCTATAAAAAAAATTTCATGAAAATGGACACTAGTATATTTCCGAACATTCCACCTGCAGACCCTTATGTTCACACCAATTTAAAGAAAAAATCTTATTTCCATCCCCGTCATGAGTATTCTGAGGCCATGGAATCCTTTCAAAATAATGTCATTAATGATATAAGAAAAATTAGCGACAGGAGATGTTCTAAGTATAAGCATAATCTCACATTCAAAGAAAGACTAGCAATCACTACTTTACAAAACAATAAAGGGATAGTTATACGTCCAGCAGATAAAGGTGGAGGAATAGTTATCCTAAATCAGGAAGATTATCAAAAAGAAGCACTACGCCTTTTAAGTGACTCTCGAACATACAAGGTCCTCAAGACAGATCCAACAGATAGATATAGGGCAGAAATGAAATTTTTGTTGACAACAGGACTCAATAATTTTCTTAGCAAAAATGAATTTGAATTTCTTGAAACTCCATTCCCAAGGACATCTGCATTTTATTATTTACCAAAAATCCATAAGGATCCTTTTAATCCCCCTGGACGCCCTATTATATCGGGCATAAAATGCCTTACTACCAATATGTCGCAATTTATAGACCAGCACTTACAAGAGTTGGTGCCTCTCCTTCCATCCCATCTTAAAGATAGCACTCATATTCTTAATATACTTAATGAAACTGAATGGAGGGATAGCTATATAATGGGGACATTGGACATCACTTCCCTATATACAGTCATAGAAAACCAGAAAGGATGTGAATCAGCCTCTTATTTTTTAAATAAATTTTCTTGTATACCCCAGGAACAGATTGCATTCCTCCAAGAATGCATGTTATTTATTTTAACGCACAATTATTTTAACTTTCAAGGACACTACTACACCCAGCAATGGGGAACAGCTATGGGGACCAGGTTCGCGCCCAGTTATGCCAACTTGTATGTTGGTAGGTGGGAAGAGAAATACATCCACCCTGGGGGTACCATTCGGGCGAACCTGGTCCTATGGCGCCGTTATATAGACGACATCATATTCATCTGGTCTGGGGGATCTGCATCTTTGAATGCGTTTTTAGATGACATTAATAAAAATGAGTTTTTTCTGAATTTTAATGCCACTATTAGTACTAAGAATATTAATTTTCTCGATCTAAAGATTTTTATTGAAGACTCCTGTATTCACACTTGCATGTATAATAAACCAACTGACACAAACAGCTTTATTCATATGGCCAGTTGTCATCTGCCATCCTGGTTGATTAATATACCCAAAAGTCAGTACATGAGGTTGCATCGTAATTGTTCAAGGGCACATGACTTTGAAACAGAGGCAAATGCATTAACCACTAAGTTTCTAGATAAAGGGTATGACCCGAAGGATCTAGAACTTTCAAGAAACCAAGTTTCTTGTATAGCCCGCCAGGACCTACTTAAAAATAAAATAAATAATAAGAAAAAGAAAAATAAATTTCAGAGTGATGACAGTCAGAAATTAGGATTTGTGCCCATTATCACACAATTTAATTCCAACTCCTCTATTTTGAAAAAAATTGTGAATAAGCACTGGGGCATCCTAAGAGAGGATAAGGTTCTGGGAAAATATATCCCTACATATCCTAGATTCGTTTATAAGAAAGCCCGCAACCTTGGCAATCTTATTGCACCAACAGTTCAGTATCGGTCTGTATGTAACACACAGACCCATATTACAAAAGATATTAAAGGCTTTTTTCCATGCCGTAAGTGCAGTATGTGCAAAAAAAACGAATACCAAAAAACAAAACGCACTGATCTATCATGGAAAAAAATATAAGATCAACCAATTTATTTCTTGTAATACAGAAGGGGTGATATATGCTATTAAATGCCCTTGTGAGAAATTATATGTGGGACGCACTAAGCGCCCACTTAAAGTAAGGATAAATGAGCATATGGGCAATATTAAGAAGAAATTTATGGGTCACCCTCTGTCTAAACATTTTGTGGTAGAACATAATGGTGACCTAAATTCTATGGAAATTATAGGGTTGGAAAAAATACCAGTACCCTGGAGAAAGGGAAATTTTATTGCTACTATGTCTAGAGCAGAAAGTAGGTGGATATTTACCCTGGACACTATTATACCGAAGGGTTTAAATAGCGAGATAGAGCTTTTCGGGTTTTTGTAACATCAGCTGACTTTTTCATTTTTGCATAAAAAGACTTTACGGGTCACCTTTGGCCATCCCTGACGAAGGAAAGCGTTCTTTCCGAAACGCGTAGGATTGTGGCCCCTGCGGCGACCCGTACCTTCTGAACGTTCAGCCTGCAATTCATTCTTCTGTTCACGTGATCCATTACGTCACGGCAGGTCCTGCTCCGGAGAGCGATACCGCCAGGAAGCAGAGAACACTGCGGAATCCGTGTCTAATCCACTTGCCCAGCAGTCGGGACCTCTTCCAGCAAAGGATCAACAAAGTAAGGACTTCTACAACAACATGAGCTCCATCTAAGGTAACAGGTGGCACGTACAGCTGGTTTCCGACCCGGCTAATTCGGCTGTTACGTGCGGCTACACCTGGCTCACTGAAGCTCTGCCACCGGCCGGGGCATCTTTTTAGTGTTCTTTTGGTTTTTTAACCCTTTCTCCGCACGGTGCATTTTATTGTTTTTAACTAATATTAGACTGGTCCACTATTTTGCTTTTAGGTCAGTTGCCGCTGAGGTCTATAAGTTACCCCTAATCTTGTGGATATTATATCCATATAAGAGAACAGGCTAGTCTCTTTATCATAAACTATTGGTGCAACATTTTATTGTTCTTTCTGCATGCACTCAACTATATCAGTGTCATGTAATTATCGTTCTATACTCGCTCGATTATTTAAATTTCTATTAAATTCTGTACATTGATTAATGCATCTTGGTTTTTTGCGCAGATTTAATTGTTTATTTTAGTCTTTTAATTTTTACCAGACCTTTTCCCACATATCATGCTTCAAACATAAAGATACCAAATGCAAATTTTTGGTGAAGAATCAGCAAGTGGAACACAATTGTGAAGTTGAACGAAATTTATTGGTTATGTAAAATTTTTGTGGAAATTCAAAAACTGAAAAGTGGGGCGTGCAATATTATTCGGCCCCTTTACTTTCAGTGCAGCAAACTCCAGAAGTTCATTGTGGATCTCTGAATGATCCAATGATCCAATTTAGAAACAACAATACTAATGTTTTAACTCAGGAAGAGTTCAGAAATCAATATTTTGTGGAATAACCATGATTTTAAATCACAGCTTTCTTGCATCTTGGCATGCTTTCCATAAGACTTTCACACTGCTTCTGGCGCAAAAATTTAAGCAGTTCTTTTTTGTTTGATGGCTTGTGACTATCCATCATCCTCTTGATTACATTCAAGAGGTTTTCAATAGGGTTCAGGTCTCATATATACAGTACAGACAAAAAGTTTGGACACACCTTCTCATTTAAAGATTTTTCTGTATTTTCATGACTATGAAAATTGTACATTCATACTGAAGGCATCAAAACTATAAATTAACACGTGGAACTTCCGTATTTTTCGGACTATAAGACGAGCCGGGTTAATCACCGGTTTATCGGTGGCGGCGGCCATCTTCCTGAGGAAGCTTCAGGAAAATGGCCGCGCGTGCGCAGATGGAGATCGCGGCAGCCATTTTCCTGAAGCTGAGTTCGCAGATTTAGATCTCGGCTTCAGGAAAATGGCCGCCGCGATCTCCATCTGTGCACATGCGGCCTCAAGGCCATTTTCCTGAAGCCCTGGGAAGCAGAGCACTCCATCTGCGCACGCGCGGCCTCAGGAAGATGGCCGCCACCACCGATAAACCGGTGATTAACCCGGCTCTGCTGCTCACATTGCATTCCGGGCCGCTGCGTCACCTCACCTGTGGAAGGGACCCTGAACACGCCATACCGCTCATCATCCCCGCACCTCTGCCGCCGCACCTCTGCTGCCGCCGCCACCACAGCACTGCGGGTAAGCCTGCATTAAGACTATAAAAGACGCACCCCCTATTTGCCCCCCTTTTTTTGGGGAACAAAGTGCGTCTTGTAGTCCGAAAAATACGGTATATGCTTAACAAAAAAGTGTGAAACAACTGAAATTATGTCTAATATTCTAGGTTCTTCAAAGTAGTCACCTTTTGCTTTGATGCACTTACTGGTGCTACAACTCATTCAACTAAAACAAGTTGTCATATGACTAAGTAGATGGCATGATGAAGCAGCTGTGGCACTTGGAACACTGTAATTAAAAATTAAATTACTTTGTCCTTAAGAGGTTAAGCTGACAGATCAAATCATATATTAATTACAAGTAGCACAATTACTTATAGAAATATACAAACAAATTAGCTGTACTGACATAAGAAGTATCATGCATGAAATACAATGTGGACTTGCACCACTAAATGTCCAACCTGCTTCCTATAAACATATTGACACAATTTCCAACTCGAGATACTGCTATGTCTGTTAATAAATTAATGCTGGAAGGAAGACTTCATCTGCTGCCTCGTTTAATGCATATGGAAAGAGTGAATGCGCATATTGATTTCTAATACTGTTAGGGTACCGTCTCACATAACGATTTACCAACGATCACGACCAGCGATACGACCTGGCCGTGATCGTTGGTAAGTGGTTGTGTGGTCGCTGGGGAGCTGTCACACAGACCGCTCTCCAGTGACCAACGATGCCGAAGTCCCCGGGTAACCAGGGTAAACATCGGGTTACTAAGCGCAGGGCCGCGCTTAGTAACCCGATGTTTACCGTGGTTACCAGCGTAAAAGTAAAAAAAAAAAAACAGTACATACTTACATACCGGTGTCTGTCCCCCGGCGTTCTGCTTCTCTGCACTGTGTCTGCGCCAGCCGGAAAGCACAGCGGTGACGTCACCGCTGTGCTCGCTTTCCGGCTGGCCGGTGCTCACAGTGCAGAGAAGCAGAACGCCGGGGGACAGACACCGGAATGTGAGTATGTACTGTTTGTTTTTTTTTACTTTTACGCTGGTAACCACGGTAAACATCGGGTTACTAAGCGCGGCCCTGCGCTTAGTAACCCGATGTTTACCCTGGTTACAAGCGAACGCATCGCTGGATCGCTGTCACACACAACGATCCAGCGATGACAGCGGGAGATCCAGCGACGAAAGAAAGTTCCAAACGATCTGCTACGACGTACGATTCTCAGCAGGGTCCCTGATCGCTGCTGCGTGTCAGACACAGCGATATCGTATGGATATCGCTGGAACGTCACGGATCGTGCCGTCGTAGCGACAAAAGTGCCACTGTGAGACGGTACCCTTAGACTGATGCTGGGACTATGTAATGCAGGTAAGGAGAGCCAGACATGCAGATTTTCTAATAGAAATTGGCTCTAAGCAGTTATTGATTGAATATGGTTTCCCGTCTAGTTAACCTGTCTGGGTCAATACAGTCTTTAGTACATGCTGCGCCCTAGTATTTACATGAATAACCCATCATCGAATGATGAAAAAAATGCAATTATTCCTCAAGTGATACTGTATCACTATGTTTAAAGGAAAAGTCAGACGGATGTATAACTCAGATGAGGATCGCAAGGCAATGCTCGGACTGGCAGCTGACTCTCCCGACCCAACCGTGACAACATGTATTTCTATGCAGCTGTCATACTCGAGTCCAGAGAGCTAACGGCCAGTCAGAGCACTGCGGTCATCATCCAAGTTCTACGGCTGTGTGATATTTCCTAAACATCTAAAGTAATGTATCTCAAAGTGTGATTGCAAGCTCTCCACACTTAACATAAAGAGCTTGTTTACAGCCTACCTAAGACTTTATATGTAATGAAGCAAATATCAGCTACAAGTGAACTTACCCCTTTGCCGCACAGCCTGTTTCACCTTAATGACCAGGCCAACTTTTACAATTCTGACCAGTGTCACTTTATAAGGCAATAACTCTTATCCAGGGAACTAGTCTGACTGCCGTATGTGGAGTCGGGAAGGAATTTTTTTCCCCAATGTGGAGCTTACTCTTGGTGGGTTTTTGTTGCCTTCCTCTGGATCAACATGTTAGAGCATGTTAGGTTAGGGTATGGGTTGAAATAGATGGACTTAAAGTCTTCCTTCAACCTTAATAACTATGTAACTATGTAACTATGTAACTCTGGAATGCTTCAACGTATCAGTGATTTGTAAAAAAAAATTTGTGACATATTGTACTTCATGATAGTGGTACGTTTAGGCCGATATTATTTGTATATATTTGTGAAAGTATTGGAATTTTGCCAAAAATATTTAAACTTTATATCTACCCCCTGAAACTAGAGCATTATATCACATAAATAGTTCATAAATACCGTACCATTTCCCACATGTCTACTTTACATTAGCATCATTTTTTAAGCATATTTTTTTGTTAGGAAGTTAGATGTGTTAAAGGTTGATCATCTATTTCTAGTCTTTCCAACAAAATTTGCAAAAAAAAGTTTGCAAGGACCACATCACATTTGAAATGACTTTCAGGGGCCTATATGACAGAAAATACCCAAAAGTGACACCATTTTAAAAACGGCACCCCTCAAGGTGTTCAAAACCACATTGAAGAAGTTTATTAACGCTTCAGGTGCCTCACAGAAATTAAAGCAATATGGAAGGAAAAAATGAAAATTTTACTTTTTCCCTCAAAAATGTTGGTTTTGCCCCAAATCTTTCATTTTCACAAAGGTAACAGGAGCAAATTGACCCTTCAATTTATTGAGCAATTTCTGCTAAGAACGCCGATACCTCATATGTGATGGAAAACTACTATTTAGGCCCACAGTTGGGCTTGGAAGGGAAAGATCACAGTTGTACTTTTGGAGCTCAAAATTGGCTAGGATAGTGGATGCCATGTCGTGTTTGCAGAGCTTCAAATGTGCCTAAACAGTGAAAATCCCCCACAAGTGAGTCCATTTTTGAAACTACACCCCTAAAGGAAATTATCTAGCGATGTCGTGAGTACCTTGAATCCACTTCACAGATTTTTATAATGTTGAGCCGTGAAAATTAAAAAATTTACTTTTCCACAAAAATTTGGGTTTTACCCCAAATTTGTCATTTTCACAAGATTAGCAGCAGGAAATGGACCATATAATTTGTTGGGTAATTTCTCTTGAGTATGTGGATACTCAAATGGGGGGGAAAACTACTGTTTAGGATCACAGCTGGGCTCAGAAGGGAAGAAGCACCAACTGAATACTGGAGCTCAATTTTGGCTGGAATAGACTGCGGATGTCATGTTATATTTGGTGAGTCCCTGACATGCCAAAAAAGAGGAAACCCTCACATGTTGGAAACTACACTTCTTGAGGAATTCCTCCAGGGGGTTATTGAGCATGTTTAACCTTCAGGCGATTCACAGAATTGCATGATATTAGGCGGAGTACCTTTTTTCCCCATTAAAATATTGCTTTGGCTCCAAGTTTTTAATTTTCAAAAGGGATAATAAGAGAAAAGGAATGGTACATAAATAATCCATATGTAGTCGAAAACTACTTTTGAGGCACAGTACAAGGCTCAGAAGGGAAGAAAAGCCATTTTGGAGATCAGATTTTGCTACAATGATTTTAGGGGGCCATATCCCATTGGCAGAGCCCCTGAGGTGCCAGAACAACAGAACCCCCATAAGTGACCTCATTTTACAAACTACACCCCCAATGAATTCATCTAGGGGTGCAGTGAGCATGTTGATACCACATATGCCTCACATAATTTTATATCATTAGGCAGTCAAGAAAGAATGACATTTTTTACTACTAAAATGTTGTTTTAGCCCCACATTTTTCATTTTTATAAGGGTTAATAGGAAAAATTGACCTCACAGTTTGTTGTGCACTTTCTCCTGAGTATGTTAACACCCTATATGTAATCAGAAACTACTTTTCACAGTACAAAGCTCAGAAAGAAAGGAGTACATTATAGTGCAGTTTACTGTTCTGGTTTGCTGGTGCCATGAACCACTGGAAGAGCCCCGATGGTATTAAAACAGCAGAACCCCCCATCAGTAACCCTATTTTACAAACTATGCCTCTCAATAAATTCAGGGTGCAGTGAATGTTAGATTTTTAGACCATTGGACAGTGAAGAAAAAAAAACTACATTTTACCACAAAAAGTATGTTTTAGACCCAGATTTTACATTTTCACATGGGGAAATATGGCACCAAAATGTGTCACACAATTTGTGCTGAACGAAGTTATGCCCCATATGTGTCTGTACAGTACTGCTTGGCCATACTTCGAGAATCGGGAGGAACGGAATGCTAATTTCTTCCTGGAACACATTTTCCTAGAATAGTTCAGGACTCCATATACAGAGCCCCAAAGTTCTAGAAGAGCAAAACAAACCCCTAAAGTGATCCCATTTTGGAAATTATACCCCTTTGGGAATTTATCTACAGGTGTAGCGATGATTTGACTCCACGAGTGTTTTCCAGAAATAAGCAGCAGTCGATGTTGCCGAGTGAAAATTGCAAATCTGCTATTGCACATTGTAGTGCCCAGTACGCTGTAGTTACCAGTACGTTATGCCCAGTTCGTTCTTCAGGATACATGCACCAGTAAATTGGGTGGACTCTCGTTACTACAGAAATGCCACACAGATGTGGATGATAAATGTTGATTAGGCACAGAAGGGAGAGGGGAATTTGGATTTGGAAGCGAAGAATTTGCTGGATTTCTTTTAGAGGGCTAGCAGCAATAGCACTTTTCTGGAGCCTTTGTGCCTTCAGTAACGTGAAAGCACCTCTTATTTCCCTTAACCGATGATGGACCTGAGTGGGGACTTTCTTTTTTTTGTGGATTGAGTTGATGCTTTTATTGAGAACATTTTACATAGTATTTTGGATCACAATTATTCTGCGCTCTATGCTGAAGCGCTTACATCAGGGCTTGCAAGTAAATCTCTGAATGACGTAATTGAGATGAAACCCCCGACGGTTTCAATCACTATAATGAGGCAGCAGAGTTACTCTGGAATCAGTCTCATCTCTGTTCGGTGGTATTCTTTTCAGAAGTGTACAAAACTGTGGCCAACCGCACTTTTATGTACGCTTAAAAAGATGCACACTGCTGGATCACAGGCCAGACAGCATCCTCAGTGCCTCCATTTGCCTCATTATAGAGAATCTTTTGCTGGAGGTTCAGTCTGGATCACCCATTTCAGAGATTTACCGTATTTTCCGGCGTACAAGACGACTTTTTAACCCCTGAAAATCTTCTTAAAAGTCGGGGGTCGTCTTGTACGCCGGGAATCGCCTTGTACGCCGGGTGTATATGGTGGGTGGGGGGGGGAGTGATCCTGATGACGACGAGGGGGCGTCTCACAGGAAAGTGAGTATCCCCCATTACCTTATCATAGCGCTGCAGCGTGGGGTCTCTGTGCTGGGAGCGGCGGCTGCTGTGCTGTGCTGTGGCGGCTCCTCTTCTGCAGTGTGGGGCCTCTGGTGCTGTGGGGCGGTGGCGGCGGTGGCGTATCTTCATGCAGTCGGGGCTCCTCCGGCATCTCAAAGCCTAGAAGCCCCGCCGGCAACTCCATCGGTGTAATGCGCTGGCCTCCGGGAAAATGGCCGCTGCTTAGATTCAGATCTCGTGTCCCGAGATTTCGGGACGAGATCTGAATCTGAGCATGCACAGCCCCCAGCGGCCGGGCCACCGCATCGCACCTATTGAGCTGCCTCTGGGAAAATGGCCGCTGCTCAGATTCAGATCTCGTCTCCCGAGATCTCGGGACGAGATCTGAATCTGAGCAGCGGCCATTTTCCCGGAGGCCACCTGACCGCATTGTACCGATGGAGTTGCCGGCGGGGCTTCCAGGCTGAGATGCCGGAGGAGCCCCGACTGCATGAAGATACGCCGCCGCCACTGCCCCACAGCACCAGAGGCCCCACACTGCAGAAGAGGAGCCGCCACAGCACAGCAGCCGCCGCTCCCAGCACAGAGACCCCACGCTGCAGCGCTATGATAAGGTAATGGGGGATACTCACTTTCCTGTGAGACGCCCCCTCGTCCTCATCAGGATCACTCCCCCCCCCCCCCAAAAGGCACATATTCACCGGCCCTATAAGACGACATACGGTGTATAAGAAGACCCCCAACTTTTAAGAAGATTTTATTTTTTAACTGGTAAAGTTGGGGGGTCGTCTTATACGCCCAGTCGTCTTATACGCCGGAAAATACGGTACATGGAAACCCCAGTGAACATGTTCAGCATAGAGCACAGGATATATGTGGGCACAGGCTTAGGCCTGGGTCAGACCCTCAGCTCCTGCTCTGCTGCAAGCGGGAGCAGAGTGTCATGCGTCTGTGCTCCAAGCCTATCGCACAGCTGCGGAGGAGGTGGAGAAATTAATTTCTCCATCTTCTCCATTGCCGGGGTCAGCGTATATCACACAGCACTTGGATGATATCTGAGTGATGTGCATTGTCTCACTTGCACCCATGGGCTTATATGGGTGCGAGTGAGCCAAGACTCAGCCAAGTGTCGGTGACAATCGCAGCATGTTGCGATTTCACTCGCACATTGAAAACGGCCGAGCAAAAAGATGGTGATGTGAGCTGCCCTATAGATGAATACTGGTCCAAGTGCTATGCGACGTTTTATCGCACTTTATCAGTATTGATTGCTAGAGCTATGATTTTTCTACATTTCTACCGACAGTCATTTGAGGGCTTGTTTTTTGAGGGTCAAGTTGTCACAGGTGTATCAGAGGCTGCAGACAGTCGCACAGCATCTGGCTGCAGAAGGTCTCTGCGGCTGGTTTTGCAGACACCTTCCTAGTCCTTCTGACTTTTGGGCCCAGTGGCAACCTCCCCCCCCCCAGCTCTATTTGACACACCTGGAATTTTATAGAATTCCTGGCTGCTTCTGGGAATCGCCGGTGATTAGTGTTGAGCGATACCGTCCGATACTTGAAAGTATCGGTATCGGAAAGTATCGGCCGATACCGGCAAAGTATCGGATCCAATCCGATACCGATACCCGATACCAATACAAGTCAATGGGACTCAAGTATCGGACGGTATTCCTGATGGTTCCCAGGGTCTGAAGGAGAGGAAACTCTCCTTCAGGCCCTGGGAACCATATTAATGTGTAAAATAAAGAATTAAAATAAAAAATATTGCTATACTCACCTGTCCGACGCAGCCGGGACCTCAGCGAGGGAACCGGCAGCGTTGTTTGTTTAAAATTCGCGCTTTTACTTGGTTACGTGAAGTCCCGGCTTGTGATTGGTCAGGGTGGCCATGTTGCCGGGACGCGGACCAATCACAGCAAGCCGTGACGAAATTACGTCACGGCTTGCTGTGATTGGTCCGCGTCCCGGCAACATGGCCGCCATTAACCAATCACAAGCCGTGACGTCACGGGAGGCTGGACATGCGCGTATTTTGAAAAGCGCGCGTGTCCAGCCTCCAGTGACGTCCCGGCTTATGATTGGTCACGGCGCCATGTTGCCGGGACGCGGACCAATCACAGCAAGCCGTGACGAAATTACGTCACGGCTTGCTGTGATTGGTCCGCGTCCCGGCAACATGGCCGCCATTAACCAATCACAAGCCGTGACGTCACGGGAGGCTGGACACGCGCGTATTTTAAAAAGCGCGCGTGTCCAGCCTCCAGTGACGTCCCGGCTTGTGATTGGTTAATGGCGGCCATGTTGCCGGGACGTCACTGGAGGCTGGAAACGCGCGCTTTTCAAAATACGCGCATGTCCAGCCTCCCGTGACGTCCCGGCTTGTGATTGGTTAATGGCGGCCATGTTGCCGGGACGTCACTGGAGGCTGGACACGCGCGCTTTTCAAAATACGCGCATTTCCAGCCTCCCGTGACGTCCCGGCTTGTGATTGGTTAATGGCGGCCATGTTGCCGGGACGTCACTGGAGGCTGGACACGCGCGCTTTTCAAAATACGCGCATGTCCAGCCTCCCGTGACGTCACGGCTTGTGATTGGTTAATGGCGGCCATGTTGCCGGGACGCGGACCAATCACAGCAAGCCGTGACGTAATTTCGTCACGGCTTGCTGTGATTGGTCCGCGTCCCGGCAACATGGCCGCCCTGACCAATCACAAGCCGGGACTTCACGTAACCAAGTAAAAGCACGAAATTTAAACAAACAACGCTGCCGGTTCCCTCGCTGAGGTCCCGGCTGCGTCGGACAGGTGAGTATAGCGATATTTTTTATTTTAATTCTCTTTTTTACACATTATTACATTAATGTTGTTGCGATACCCGATACCACAAAAGTATCGGATCTCGGTATCGGAAATTCCGATACAGCAAGTATCGGCCGATACCCGATACTTGCAGTATCGGAATGCTCAACACTACGGCGGTGATATTTCCATTTCCCCTTGTTGAGGCGTGCAGCTATAGCAAGGCGGCTATCTTCATCTTTGGTGCTGTTGGAGGACGTCTGTGTTTACTCTCTGAGTCAACTCAAAATAAGTGTTCCCCTCATTTATCCCGTCTGTCTTTAGTTGTAATGGGATTGACTAGTTCACCCCATCCTTCCCTAAGTAGGGCTTAATGCCAGGATCAGGCAGGCATTAGGTTCCTGCTCAGAGATAGGTGCAGAACCTATATAGGGATGTTTAGGGCAAACAGGGTGACTTTAGATCTGCCTAGGGGTCTCCACTCCCCCCTTGCCTAGTGTTGGGCTCCCTACCCCTCACCCCTTCATGTTGCACTTAGTCTTTCCCACACTGTGCATGTCATTATCATGGCCGTGCATATTTAGGGGGAAAAAAAGACAAATACCTGACACGTGATTTTATTTTTTTTTCCCCTTCAGATGTGTTTTTTTTCCGTTTCTCCCTTGGTATGGATCCAGTTGCAGGGCTGACAGAGCAGCTACGCTGTCTATCTCTGGAGGTGAATGACCTCCGATATGAGGTTCAGCAACAATGACTGCAGGTAGCGGATGTTGGGATCTCTGCAGGTAGGCCGGTCCAATCTGAACCCAAGGTTGCCCTCCCAGACAGGTTTTCCGGAGGAAGAAAAGTTTGTGTTCAAGGAGGCTTGCAAACTTTATTTTAAACTTCGTGCTCACTCCTCTGGAAATGAAGAGCAACGAGTCGGTATTGTGATCTCTCTACTACAGGGAGATCCACAGTCCTGGGCTTTATCTTTGCTGCAGGATTCAGTTTGTCTCCAGTATGTGGAGAGTTTTTTTTGGCTTTAGCCCTTACCTATGATGAACCTGACCGAAACGTCTTGGCCGAGTCCAGGTTGCATCACCTTCAGCAGGGTAGTTGGTCAGTGGAGACATAAAACTCCAAATTCTGCAGGTGGGCAACGGATACTAAATGGAATGACCCGGCTCTCAAAAGTCAATTTCTTCAGGAGCTCGCTGAAACGTTGAAGGATGCTTTAGCTGTATAGGAAACCCCTGAATCCTTGGAGGCCGCCATGTCATTGGCTATACATATGGAAAGACACCTTAGGGATAGGCAAGACCACCTTCTCCAGAGCCTCTTTTTCAGGGTACTGCCCCTTTGCCAGGGGAGCAGTCTAGTGGTGAACCTGTACTGGGGAGGGGGGAGGAACCCATACAGTTAGGGGGTGCCTCTGAATCATATTTTCCAGGAGGTTTGTAAAAAAAAAAAAAAAAAAAAGGGTGCTTTTTTTGTGGAAAAAGCCAGATTACTTACCGGTAATGCTCTTTTAATGAGTCCACGACAGCACCCACATGAGAGGGATCCGCCCATAGGAACAGGAAACCTACAGAAATAAAAGGGGCGGTCCCTCTCCTCCTCAGTTGTTTTTCAGAGTACGAGAGGAACCGTCCAGCGTTAGTTTCATACTTATTCACAATTTCTATATATTTTATCTAATTTACATATATCCATCTGTGAGGGAATCATTATTCTATTAATAATATATCTGACTAGGGAGGGAAGTGAGTGGGTGCGTTCGTGGACTCATTAAAAGAGCATTACCGGTAAGTAATCTGGCTTTTTACTCTTCGCCACGACAAGACCCACATGAGAGATTTGCAGAGAACCGTCTCCTGGGTGGGACCACCGTGCTGATGACAGCTCTACCAAAAGCCAAATCAGATGATGAAGACAGGTCAAGCCTATAATGATTTTAGAAAGTTGAAGGTGTCAACCAGGTTGCGGCCTTACATATAAGGTCAATGGAGATTTTCGCTTTCTCCGCCTATGAGGATGCCATAGCCCGAGCAGAATGTGCCTTCACTCCTTCTAGAGGGTTCTCACCTTTTGCTGAGTAGGCAAGACAGATGGCATCTCTGATTCATCGGGACAAGGTAGCCTTTGTGACCCCGTGACCTTTTCTGTGACCCTGAAAAGATATAAACAGAGCCCTACTCTGTCTCCAGAACCGGGTTCTGTCTATGTAACTCAAGACTGCTCTCCTTGCATCCAACATATGAAGCTTCTTTTTCTCCGGACCTGATGGATCATTATCAAAGAAAGGAAGGAAAATCTCTTGTGACCTATGATAACTTGTCGCCACTTTAGGGAGGTATAAAGGATCTGGTTTGAGAATTATCCTATCCTGGAATATTAATAGGAAGGGAGGGTCTACCCAAAGGGCTGGATATCCCCAATTCTTCTGGCAGATGTCAAGGCCACTAATAGAGCTACCTTATATGAGATGTTTTTTAAAAGGATAGATTCTAATGGCTCAAAAGAGGAGCCAGTTAGGGCATCAAGGACCAGGTTCAAGTCCCAAGGTGGTAGACGCGGGATGTGTGCTGGGTTAATTCTTTCACATGCCTTAATGAATCGTGGTACCCATCTATCTCCTGCTATTTTGGTACCATAAAGGGCTCCTAAAGCAGATACCTGAACTGTTAATGTATTGACTGATAGTCCCAGCTCTCGACTTTTCTGTAAAAACTCTAGGATGGCTTTAATCAGGACTACTTCAGAGAAGGGTTCCGTATAGTAGTCCAGAAACTTTCTCCACTCTCTGCCATATATTGTGGTTGTAGATTCTTTCCTACTTAGCAGCAGTGTGTTGATAAGGTCATTGGAGAAGCCCCTTGATCTTAGTATCTGCCTCTCAAGTTCCACGCCATCAAATGGAGGCCATTGCCTTGCGGGTAATAGAACGGTCCCTGAGATAGCAGGTCCGGGTCCGCTGGCAGTATCCAGGGGTCGCATACAGACATGGCTCGGACGCATGAGAACCAAGGTCTCTTTGGCCAGAAGGGTGCTATGAGAATCACCCTTGCTTTTTCCTCCCTTATCTTCTTGATAACCAGTGGAATTAATATCATCTGCGGAAAGGCATATGAAAGGTCAAATTGCCAGGGAAATTGAAGCAAATCTACTATGTCTGGCTGATCCGCTGTGTTTAGGGAGGCTAACTTCTGCACCTGCCTGTTTTTCCTGGTCGCAAACAGATCCATTTGTGGAAGCCCCCATAATTCCACTATTCTCTTGAATATGCGACCATTGAGAGTCCATTCTCCCTGTCATAGCGTGTGGTGACTGAGGAAGTCGGCCTTTATATTTTCCTGATGTGAAGAGCCGTGAGAGACAACAATTTGATTTCTGCTAAGTCGAAAATATTCCTTGTTGTAGACAGACTTTTTTATCGCATTCCGCCCTGATGATTTAAATACGCGACTACTGTCATATTGTCCGATAGGATTCTTATGTGAGATCCTTGGAGCTGGGGAAGGAAACAATTCAAATTCAAAGCATGATTAACTGCTTTCAATTCCTTCCAATTGGAGGTATGTTGTAATTCAACAGTGTTCCAGAGACCTTGAGCTAGATTCTTCCCTAAATAGGCACCCCACCCATCTGGACTAGCATCAGTGGTAATTATTTTAGAGGTTCTTATTGTCCATGGCACCCCCCCTGGACAGATGATTTTCATTTAACCACCAAGATAGGGAATCTAATACCTCCTCAGACAGGGACATTTTTCTGTCTAAACGCCCCTCACAATGGTGCTGCGCATATAGAATCTCATGTTGTAAAGATCTAGTATGGTATTGAGCCCATTGGACTGCCGGAATACAGGAGGTGAGTGACCCTAAGAGGGACATAGCTTTGCTTAGTGACATGTGAGGGCTGTCCTTTGCTAAACTAACTTTTGAGATTATGGTCATCTTTTTGGATTCTGGGAGGAGACATCTCTGACTTACAGAGTCCAGATATAGTTCCAGGAAGGACTGGAGGGTTTCTGGAACCAGCCTGGATTTTTTGAAATTCACAATCCATCCTAATGCCTGTAAAGATGAAATAGTATTAGCCAGGTGCTCTTTACATTGGGAGGCAGATTTTCCTATTACTAGAAAATCATCTAGATAGGGCACGATTAGTGTATCCTGTCGACGTGGATAAGCCATCACCTCCAGCATAAGTTTTGTGAACACTCGAGGAGCCATCGAAAGGCCGAACGGCATTGCTGCAACTGGAAATGTCGTATTTGACCTGCCAGATTGACCTCCACCCTGAGGTACTGCTGGTGTTCGGCGTGAATAAGAAGATGATAATACGCATCCCTCAAGTCTAGTCCGGCCATAAAACATCTGGGGAACAAAAGTTTGATAGCAGACATGACTGATTCCATCTTAAAGGTACGTTTATACAGAAAGGTATTCAATTTTCTAAGATTTATTATAATACGGAATGAACCATCAGGTTTGGGGACCAGGAATAAAATTCCCTTCCTTCCTGATCCTTTGGCACTTCTACCAGAACCTTTTTGGCCAAAAGACTGAATATTTCTAATTGGAGCGCCTCCTGTTGTTCTGGCGCTCTAAGGGATGTCAGTATGAATGTATCCTGTGGAAGCCGACAAAACTCCAATTTCAACCCAGATTTTATTAGGTGAAGGATTCACTGACTTGATGTTATATGTCTCCATTTGTGAAAAAATTTTAACCTACCACCTACTGGAGTTTTTATACTATTGGTATCTATTACGTTTAGTTGTATCGGATTCACTAAACAAGGCACCTCTTTGCCTCGTTTCTTTCAAATCCCAGCAGTCTTTTTGCGGCTCATATGGCTTCCTTCTATTAAATGGCCATCTTCTAAACACCCTCCTGTAGGAATGAAGACATTTTTTAGGCAATCCCTTCCTTCTCTCCCCTTGCTTTGGTGAGTAAATCATCGAGCACTTTGCCAAATTGTACTATCCCATGTCAAGGTGAGTTCCTAAGTCTAGATTTGGACTGTGCATCCCCTTTCCAGCCATTTAGCCAGAGGGCTCGTCGAGCCACGTTAACCAGGCCGGCCGATCTAGCCGCCAGACGCAAAGAATCTGCTTATGCATCAGCTAAAAATGCTGCGGCATCTTTGATCAATGGAATTGTCTGTAGGACTTTTTCTCTCGCCACCTTCCCTTTGACCTGTTGCTACAGCTGATCTATCCAGACTAGTAGTGATCTTGCCGTGCATGTGCTGGACATGGCAGGTTTGAAAGCTCTGGTGTTTGTTTCCCAGGACCTTTTAAGCAAGGCTTCAGTCTTGCGGTCCAGTGGGTCCGACAAGACTCCTGCATCCTCCACTGGTAGAAATAACTGTTTTGAGGTGGATGCAACAGCCGCATCTACTTTTGGAATCTTAGACCATACGGCCAGATCCTCGTCACTAAAAGGGTAACGCCTTTTAGAAGAGGATGGGAGGAATCCTTTACCTTGTCTGTCCCATTCCTTTTTAACAAGGTCCTTAATGGCGGAGACCACTGGAAAGGCCTGCTGCTTCTTCTGTGCTAGTCCAGCAAACATTGAATCTTGTGGGAACCGAGCCTCTTTCGTGTCTGGGCACCCCATTGTATTCCTAACGGATTTTACAAGATTATCTATGCTATCAATGGGGAAGCAAGTTCTGCCCTCGTCGTCTGATGAACTAGTTGCCGAACCAGAGGGACAAGATGATCGGATCAAGCCCTCTTCGGATCCTGAACTTGAGACGGGGGAGGTGACTGTTCTCCTGTTTCTTTGAACCTTTGCACTCCAAAGCCTGAATTTCCTGTCTGATCAAGGCTCTGACATTTGTGGTTACTACTGCAGCCTCCTCTTGCAAGGTCTGATCAATGCAACCTGGGCACAACCGTTCGGGAAGGGGGTGCATACACAGGATGCATTCCACATGTTTCGACTTATGGGTTTTCTTAGCCTAGGAGGGAGAGCTATAGAGAAGGAAGGGGTCAGCTTCATAGGTAGAGGCTTGTTCACACTCACCCAGTGAAGCCATAACGGTACCGGTTCTGGAAGGGGAGACGCCATGTGGGTTCTAGGTAGATCCACTTCTCTACTACGTTGCCGTGTGCCTGTGGAAGTCTCCTCTCTGGAGCGTCCACTCTTCTTGGTACTGCTGCTTTTTGTGGCCACTCCTGGCACTTTTAGGGTATGTGCACACGTTGCGGATTAGCCTTAGGAATTTCTGCTGCAGATTCTTCCCTGTCTTGCCAGAAAATGCAGGTGCGGTTTTGTTGCGTTTTTGAAAGCTAAATAAAGATCTATTATTGACAAAGAAAAAAGATTTGTGATGTCATTTCTTGTCCAACCCACACTCCATTACACACAGACAGACACAGATAGAAGGAATGAGATAGATAGATAGATAGATAGATAGATAGATAGATAGATAGATAGATAGATAGAATAAGGCCGGAGTCACATTAGAGAGGTTTACGGACGTATGACAGGCGCAAAAACAACGCATTGCACACGGACCAATGATTCTCTATGGGGCAGCTCCTATCTGACGAATATTTCGCAGCCGCATTTTACAGGCGTAGAAAATCGCAGCATGCCGCGTTTGTCAGCGTATTGCGCAAAAATTCCGCTAATGAAAGTCTTGTCAACCTTGCCAACTGATTACATACAGAACACTGTTTTGGGAACATTTCTGCGTATTGGGCCCGTAAAAAACAGACCGTATTTTCCTACGCCAAGTGTGCCGCCAGCCTGAGATAGATAGAAGGAAGGAAGGAGATGGATAGATGTAGATAGATGAAATGGATAGTTAGGCTACTTTCACAGTTTGTTTCCGTCAGGCAGGATCCGGCAAATTTTTGAAAAAACGGATCCGTTGCAAATAGTGAAAAACTGATGCAACTGATCCGGTTTTTTTTAAGAGTGAAGAGAGAGTGAACGGAAAATGTGCATGATTTGAATGGAAACATGCATGAAAAAATGGATTTGGAGGCCGGATTCATAATTTAACATCTCAGTTTCATACGTTTTTCGCCGGATCCGTCGCTGTGCGTTTTTTCACCGGACAGAAAAACCGTTCCTCTGTATGTGTTTTCCGTTTGGCAGAAACTTTTTTTGACGGATCCGGCAAAAAACGGATGACACATGTGGCCATAAGGCACAATCCGACGCTAATACAACTCTATGGCTGCTTTCACACATCAGGTTTTTTCATTCCGGCTGATTACGGCTCTTTTCAGAAAAACCGGAAACGGCAAAAATAAAAACCGGAACCGGTTTTTCACCATTGACTTGTATTAGCGTCGGATTGTGCCGGATGGCCTAGCGTTCCTTCCGTTTTTTTCCAGATCCGGCAAACATTTCGATTCCGGCGTCTGGAAAAAAACGTCTACTGTAACGTTTTTTGTCTGCGGTGAAACAGGCCGGAAGGGCCGGATCCGGCTCTTCCGGCTTTTCGCTACAATGCATGCCTATGGACGCCAGAATGTGCCGGATCCAGAAAAAGGCGGATCCGGCGGCCTGATCCAGTTTTTTCATCTGAGCATGCTCAGAACCTATAGGGCTGCCCCCCAGGACACATATATAAAAGAATGCCATTGAGGCCCTCACTCATTTCCAGCCTTCCAGCAAGAGAGCCAACACTCTGCCACACCCTGCCTTCCAGCAAGAGCCTGCCTGCCTTCCAGCAAGAGAGCCAACACCCTGCCACACCCTGCCTTCCAGCAAGAGCCTGCCTGCCTTCCAGCAAGAGCCTTGCCACACCCTGCCTTGCAGCAGTAGCCTGCCTGCCAGCAAGAGCCTACCCGCCATCAGCCATGTCTTCTTCTGGGAGCCCTCCCTCTAGTCGGCAGCGCATTGAGGTGAATATATATAATTTCTCGCTCAAGCTCTCGTGCTCTCTCTGTCTTGCTCTCTGTGTATATATATATATATATATATATATATATATATATATATATATATACACACTATGTTCCAAATTATTATGCAAATTACAATTTTCTCAGATTTTCCTAAATGGTCGGTGCAAATGACAGTCAGTCTAATAAAAGTCATCACACGTTAGATTATACATCGAATTTTATTGAAGAAACCTCCCAATGATAACAGTATAATCTCCAAAATGAATAAAAACTCAAAATGCACTGTTCCAAATTATTATGCACAGTAGAATTTTTATACATTTTATATGTTTTGAAGAACTGAAAATGCTCATTTGTGGAATTTGCAGCATTAGGAGGTCACATTCACTGAAGAAAAAAGCTATTTAATGCCAAAACATCCCAACAGGCCAAGTTACATGTTAACATAGGACCCTTCTTTGATATCACCTTCACAATTCTTGCATCCATTGAACTTGTGAGTTTTTGGAGAGTTTCTGCTTGTATTTCTCTGCATGAAGTCAGAATAGCCTCCCAGAGCTGCTGTTTGGCTGTGAACTGCCTCCCACCCTCATAGATCTTTTGCTTGATGATCCTCTAAAGGTTCTCTATAGGGTTGAGGTCAGGGGAAGATGGTGGCCACACCATGAGTTTATCTCCTTTTATGCCCATAGCAGCCAATGACTCAGAGGTTTTCTTTGCAGCATGAGATGGGGCATTGTCAGCATGAAGATGATTTTGCTCCTGAAGGCACGTTTCTGCTTTTTAGACCATAGAAGAAAGTTGTCAGTCAGAAACTCTATATACTTTGCAGAGGTCATTTTCACACCTTCAGGAACCTTAAAGGGCCTTACCAGCTGTTTCCCATGATTCTGGCCCAAAACATGACTCCTCCACCTCCTCGCTGAAGTTGCAGTCTTGTTGGGACATGGTGGCCATCCACCAACCATCCACTACTCCATCCATCTGGACAATCCAGGGTTGCTCAACACTTATCAGTAAACAAGACTGTTTGGAAATTAGTATTCATGTATGTGTGAGCCCAATACAACCATTTCTGCTTGTGAACACTGTTTAAGGGTGGCCGAATAGTAGGTTTATGCACCACAGCAAGCCTTTGAAGGAGCCTACACCTTGAGGTTCGAGGGACTCCAGAGGCACCAGCAGCTTCAAATATCTGTTTGCTGCTTTGTAATGGCTTGTTAGCAGCTGCTCTCCTAATCCGATGAACTAGCCTGGCAGAAATCTTCCTCATTATGCCTTTATCAGCACAAACACATTTGTGCTCAGATACAGCCACAAATCTCTTAACAGTACGATGATCACGCTTATGTTTTTGGAAAATTTCTAATGTTTTCATCCCTTCACCAAGGCATTGCACTATTTGATGCTTTTCAGCAGCAGAGAGATCCTTTTTCTTTCCCATGTTACTTGAAAACTGTGACCTGCTTAATAATGTGGAACATCATTTTTAAGTAGTTTTCCTTTAATTAGAATCACCTGGAAAACCAATTATCACATGTGTTTAAGATTGATTTCAGTGATCCATTGAGCCCTGAGACACAATACCATCCACGAGTTTATTTGAAAAACAAAACAATTAAATCTTTATGACACTTAAATCAAATTTGCATAATAATTTGGAACACAGTGTATATATACACACACACACACATATATATATGTATATGTGTATACATGTATATATACACACATATATATATATTTCACCATCTTTCATTTTTGTAGGAAGCTGCTGCTGCAGAAGAGGTGCTTCCAGAAGAAGACCGAAGGGGTGGAGAAAGATCTGGAGCGGGATCACAATTGGTATGTTTCTTTTTTAAGCATCGCGGAACCACAAACCACACACACTACACCCAACACATAAAAACAAATGATTACAGAAAGAACAATGCACACAACACATAGAAACAGATCACTGGACACCTCGCACAACATGAACATAATGATCATTATAGATATCAAAATGTACACAACACATAAAAAGGCAAACTACAAAGCACATAATAGTTGTTTTTCTTTATAGATCGGATCCTTCCGGTTACAAAGTTCTGCGAATTGGTCCCTAATTTGGGAAACTGTCACAGAACTTCTATACGTTATGTTGTTATAAATCAGCCAAGGTGGTTTCTTCAGAGTGGTCCTCAATGGAAATCTGTTCCTTGGAAATCATAAAATTGTGCAGAACAACACAAGCTTTCACCACCTCGTCAGCAGTGTCTGTCTTCAAGTTTATAGATATTAGTAGAACTCTCCATTTGGCGGTCAAAATCCCAAAAGCGCACTCCACCATTTTCCGTGCACGTGTGAGGCGGTATTTAAAAATTATTTTAGTTTGGGTTAATCCACGACTGGAGTAGGGTTTCAGCAGATGTTCTGACAGCTGGAAGGCTTCTTCCCCAACACAAACAAAAGGCATTGGTGGCCCAGAGGTTTGAGGCAGTGGTCTTGGGAGGGGGGGGGGGGGGGGGAATTGAAAGGTGTTTCCATACAGATGACGCCCCATTGCAGACAGTTTGAAAATTTGGGAATCATTTGAGCGGCCGTACACCCCAATATCCACCGCTACAAGTTTGTACTCCGCATCGGCGATGGCCATCAGCACAATGGAAAAGCACTTTTTTATAGTTAAAATATCCTAATCCAGATGCAGCCGGTATCACGATGCAGATATGTTTCCCGTCCACCGCGCCCAAGCAATTGGGAAACTGACACACTTGCTGGAATTTCTCGGCTACTTCCAACCAATTCTCCATTGTGGGATGTGCTATAAATTAATTGTGCAAAGAGTCCCACAGTGCAGGGCAAGTGTGCTTTACAATTCCGGAGATGGTGGAAATTCCCAGTCTGAACTGGAAATGTACTGACGAAAGGGATTCTCCAGTAGCAAGGAATCTGTGAACAAAATCAAGGCAGAAATTACTACAAAATCAAATTACAATAAATTAAAGTGTACTACAGGAGTACATACAATAAAAATGGCTTACCGAAGAGTGACCATCAGACGCTCGGCCGGTGAAATAGAGAATCGGCAATATGTATCACTCCTTCGGATGAGATGTTCAATTCGGTCCACCAATACATCAAAGTTCTCCGCTTTCATCCGCACATGAGAAAAATTTCTCTGGGTCTCCTCGTAGCTCCATGTGCAGAGTAGAAAACACCCCACGTGTCATTCTCTGTGCGGTGATGGGGTGGATCCACAAACAGCGTGGGCGCAGACGCATGATGCGGTCTCTCTTGCTCCTTCTCCAGAACAATTGCTTTCAAGCGATTCGCCTCCAATTATCCATTATTAATCCTAGAGTAGTGAAAGAGTTAAAAAAATAAATAAAGACACAGCCAGAAAAAAGTATTTTACTATTCTTAATTTAACAATACTTGAGCGCCTGCAAAAAACGTAAAATAAACCATATACTCCCTGTCCGACGCAGTCCAATTAATGAGTGTCCCACGATGATCTTGCCTATAGAACAGTGACATCGGGTGATGTCACTGCTCAATAGGACCTCCAGTGACACACTGACAGGAGACAATGGCTCCTGCAGTGTATCACTGAGGTTACCTTAGTTCAGGGTCTCACTTTATGCCATTGCTGCGTGGGAACTTTCTCACACAGCAGTGCCAAAAGTGAGACTAGGGACTATTTTTTACAGTGGCGGAGGAATACAGTGCGGAAGGATGCCTCCCTCCCGTCATTGTATTCCTGGAGCCCCTAGAGAGCGGTCGCATCAGCTGATGCTGCTGCTCTCCACGGGAGATCGCCGTGGGACACTCGTGGACTTCTGCGGATCAGGGAGTATATTGTGTTTGTTATTTTAATACTTTTTACAGGTGACACTGGCTTCGGGGAACAAAGTGACAAGTGATGGTGAGTATGTATGTTCTGTCGTATGTTGCATGTTCTGTCATATGTTGTATGTTCTGTTGTATGTTCGTGTTTTTTTTTTTTTACATTCAACACTTTAGCCGGATGATGGGACTACTACTGTCCCATTATTGGCTAATGTGTCAATCACTGTCACTGTAGCAGGCATAGCCCGATGGGGCTCATAGTCCCATTGGACAATGCCTGCATGCGCACACACCCCCAAGGAGCCCCCACAGCCCGCCGCAGACCCCCGAAAGCCCCGTGATCCCCGCAGACCCTCGCGATCGCGGCAGACACACACAAACATCCGCACACAGACACGCACATCTTCCCCGCACAGTCTCCGCCCACACTCTTTCCCCCCTCCCGATCTGCAGCGTTTCTCACAGCAAAACCGCAGATCTTTTTTAGATCTGCAGTTTTGCTGCAGATGTGCCCGACTCAATGCAAGTCTATGGGTGCAGAAACGTTGCAGATCCGCACAAATAAATGACATGCTGCTTCTTTTAACCCGCAGCGTTTTCAGTGCGGAGTTTTCCGCATGATTAGCACAGCATTTTTTTTTTCCATTGATTTACATTGTACTGTAAATCACTTGCGAATCTGCAGCGTTTCTGCACGGTAAAAAACGCTGCGGATCTGCAGGAAATCCGTAACGTGTGCACATAGCCTTAGTACTCCTAGTGCTGCTACTCTTAGTAGCGCTGCTCTGCTCCACAGCTGGTGGGTGCACCTCATGCGCCAGGGATAACATTGAGCACACCGCTCTGTGTACCACCGGCATTTTTAAAACATGGCGCCATCAATACCACCTCCCCTGGAAGTGCTTCAGCTACTTCCAGGTCAGACATGCCCGAGATCACTCACTGTGGCCGCGCCCGCTGCCCTTCTCCCACTACCAAACGTGTCCTCGGGAGGCCAAGTCATCTCCCCGAAGCCTGCCTGATAGCGTCCAGATGAGGGGGGAGGCTGAATGTAGTGGCTCCCCGCCGCTGCTTCTGAAGCCGCAGCCCCCGCTGTTCCCACAGAGACCACGCAGGCGGGTGCATTGGCCCAGGAATCTTCATTTCATGCAGGTATTCCAGGGAATCCTATAGGAAAAGGAAACCAACTGAGGAGGAGAGGGGGACCGCCCCATTTATTTCTGTAGGTTTCCTGTTCCTATGGGCGGATCCTTCTCCATGTGGGTGCTGTCCTGGCGAAGAGTAAAAAAGCAACGTTTTATTGGGGCCTGCCTTTTGGATGCCTAAACAAAAAGACCCCTTCCCAGCCGTGACGTATGGACAAGTCCAAGGTTGTGAAGGGGTTAAAGGATATTTCCCATCTTAGCACATTAAATACTGAGACAGCCGTATAATGCACCGTTTCCCAAATCCCCACCAATACATGAGGTTTCCAGGATCTCCTTAGTACTGCACAGGTGAGAGAACGGGTGGCAGTTTTATACCTTGATAATTCCAGCACCTGTGCAATAATAAGTAAATCCTAAAACATGACGCGTTGGCGGCCATGAGCACTGGAGTTTGTGAAACACCGACATGTTGTCTCAGGAAAGTTGGAAGAAGAAATGCCTGAGATTAATAAGAAAAGTTACGTTTTATTTTATACTTAAGAGTCTGGTATTAAAGCAGTTAAAAAAATACATTTTAAAAGCCCTTAGAAGGGATAGCAAACCTGGTGACAAATTCCCTTTAGAAAGCAGCATGATGTAGGGGCAGAGACCCAGATTCCAGTGATGTGTCATTTTACTAGACTGCTTGCTGGAGATCTAGCAGTTCTGTGAATGTTGAGCTCAGTATAACCCCGCAGCCGCCACCACTGGATTGGTAGCTTTCTATGTACAGTGTGTATAGACAGAAAGCTGATAATTAGTGATGCGTTATGCGCAATTATTCGTGTGCTAACCGAGTGTCTTTGGCGTGCAAGAAAAAAAAAAATGTTCGAGTCGCCACGGCTGTTTGGTCTCGTGGCTGTTTGACAGCTGCAACACATGCAGGGATAGCCCATTTATTACCTGCAGCCACAGAATATTTTATTTTATATTTTTCGAGCACACCAAAGACACTCACTAGCACACAAGTAAGCTTGGATAACTCCTTATCAGAGCACGTTCGCTCATCACTACTGCTAATCAGTGATGGGACGGGTTTACATAGAGCTCTTGATTATGTTGACTACATGGCTGCAAGAGCCCAGTGACGCACTAGTAGAATCAGGTTCTCCGTCTCTACATTATGTTGCTCTCAGATTAGGTGTCAAAAATCTGGTAAGATTCTTTTAAGTCACAATCCATATTAAAGGAACTGGTTTGAGTAGTAGAAATTTTGCCTGTGTGTATTAAGAAAGGAGTCAATAAGTCTACGTTCACATTAGCGTTCGGTGCCGCAGCGTCGCCGCATGCGTCATGCGCCCCTATATTTAACATGGGGGCGCATGGACATGCGTTGTGCTGCGTTTTGCGTTTTTTTGGCCGCAAGCGTTGGGCGCAGAGAACGCAACAAGTTGCATTTTTTTTTGCGTCCAACTTTCGGCCAAAAAGGACGCATGCGTCGCAAAACGCAGCGTTTTAGCGTGCGTTTTGTTGCGGTTTTGTTTGCGTTGTGCGTTGCCGACGCTGCGGCGCACAACGCAAATGTGAACGTAGCCTAACACGTTCGACTCACACAGTTAGTTAGCACTTCCATTAAGTTTTTGATTCAGTACATGTAATGCAGTGTGAGAGTATATTAATACACACGCTACATTACATGCACATACATTCCACCATGTATACAGACATATAAGGCGGAAAAAGATGTACAAGACAACACACAGCATGCACTTTTATAATCTATTTTCAGAAAGGCAGCTCATGCATCTGTATATACGCCTTCTTTACACGTCCGTTTTTTTAAGACTGCAAATACAGACATACGCATCCACCCATTGTATTCAATAGCTGTGCGCACGGCAGGTTTTTTTTTTGCGCAGGATGGACAAAATGTGTGTTGAGCACTGATAACATACGGAGTCTGTCATCAGGTTCACACATACCGGCCCCAGGGAAGAAGTGGTACAGTTTGTGCTGTTCCCTGGCGCCGGTATGCTACTTAATTCAGCTCTCATCATAGTATCCTGGTCACGCTGATCTCAATAATCAAAGTTGTACTCATCAGCAGTTGTGTACCTCCTGTGTAAAATTAATAATTTCATTTTTTTTAAAAACGACGTGGGCTATAAGATGCCTATTCATTACTAGTCCCATAGACTAAAAAAAAAAAAAAAAAAAAAAAAAAAAAAACTTGCAGTCACCGCAGTTTGTTGTGCCGCTCACAGTGAAGTGAGGGATCGCAGCTACAATGACCGGCGGTGAGGTCTATGACCTCATTATATCCTGCTCTTCAGCCTGGATAGTTACATCTTCACACCGTCCAGGTTGTAAGGCAGTTATCGCAGAGATAGATTATAGTGTGGGACAGTTTGTCAGACAGGTGAGTAATAGGCTTATTTTTTTTACAGGGGAAGAGGGCTTCAATGGAATGGGTGTAAGGGAGTGTAACTTAATTAAAAAATGTGTTAAACAGGGCGTTTTGTATTATTTCAAATAAAGGACTTTATTCTGAATGTGTTTATTTACAATATGACTATGGTGTTAGTAATGGAGAGGTGTCAGACGCTTCTCCATAACTAACTTGTGGGCTTGATGTCACCTAAAAACACAAAGTTGACATCAACCCCACAAATATTAACCCCACTTGCCACTGCCACAGGGCTTAGGCCAGATTTGGAGCATCTTATGGAGGCGCCATTTCTGGGGTAGCTGAGGTCTGATATTGGTAGCCTAGGTGGGAAGACAATATCTCCAACCCATTCCCAAGCTATTAATATACAGCTGTCTGTGTGTTTAGACTTTGCTGGTGAGAATTTATAGAGGGATCTTCTGTATTTTTTTTCCTTTGATCACCAGTAAATTCACAAGGAGAGGCTAAGCAAACAGCTCTGAGCTGTTTTTAATATAAAAAGGGGGAGAAGCCAGCGCTGCTTATGATCAGAACGCAATACATAAAGTGCACAGGCACATATTGATTTCAAACTGTATTTCAAAATGAGACATTTAGCAAACAATTGATCAATTCTTTGAGCCGCCACGTCACGGCATTCTCATAATGGGGCAGTCCTACTCTACGTTTTTTATATTCGCTGTGCCATTACAGCCTCCTAAATGTATTAAAAGCAAGACCACATTAAATGCCAACTGTACCTGAAGCTTTTCTGAATCACTCCCATGGCGCCAGAAAGGGCAAGCGCAGATAAAGGTTGACCAGGTCTGGACATAGACATATCAGATACAATCTCCACACTGCAGCGCTGGCTTCTCCCCTTTTTATTTTGATATTGGTTTGTGGCTGACCACCACTGTTGCCGTGCGCGCTGGGTTATGTACGCCATTCTTTCTGTGTTTTTTGTGATTGACCTAGGCTGCTGTACACACATACAGCAGTCCTGCCCTAGGCTTTGCTTGATAGGCTTGGACACAGGTGCACAGTCTCGTCCTTCGTCTGTGGTGCTGGTTGGGCAGTGTGGAGGTTGTACCTGAAATGTCTATGTCCAGACCTGGTCGGCCTTTTATCTATGCTTGCGCTTTCTGGCGCCATGGGAGTGATTCAGAAACGCTTCAGGTACAGCATACATTTAATGTGGTCTTGCTTTTAATACATTTAGGAGGCCGTAATGGCACAGCGAATATAAAAAACGTAAAGTAGGACTGCCCCATTATGAGAATGCCTTGGCGAGGTGGGGTGGCTCAAAGAATTGATCTATTGTTTGCTAAATGTCTCAATTTTGAAATACAGTTAGAAATCAATATGTGCATGTGCACTTCATATATTGCGTTCTGACCATAAGCGGTGCTGGCTTCTCCCCTTTTGTATTTCGATGCTGTTTTTAATAGCTTGGGAACCTTATGGGGTATTGTCCCTTGTCCCAGGTTATTAATGTCAGCCCCCAGCTGTGGGCTTTCCCTCTGCTGGTTATAAAAACTGCGAGGGAGCAGATGACTTATTTAATTTTACACAGGAGGCACACAGCTGCTGCCGAGTACAACTACCATCATTGTCTCCTGGTCAGACCGAGATCAGCGCGAGCAGGAGACAATGAGGAGAGCTGCATTCAGCAGTTGACCAGCGCCAGGGAACAACGTAAACTGTACCGCTTGTTCCCTGGCGCCTATACGCCTAGTCACACGAACGGCACATGGATGTAACACACGGCCAGTAAACACGGATGACACATGGATATCGCATCCGCACACACGGACCACGTATATCACCAATACTGTCTCTTCCTGCACACGAATGACCAGAACGTGGCCTAATGCAAACAGGCACACACAAAATCATAGCAGAACTGACTGAACCAATTGAACACGAACTTACTCATTTTACCATTATAAAAAAAAAAAAATGCAGTGTGATATGGTAAGAAGAATAAAAATCATTTTTTTGCAGATTATTGTTGGTTACATTGCCACGTTCTAAAATCTCACTTTTGCAGCAATCTGTAAGGGCTTTTTTTTCCCTTTCATAAGCAGTTTTGTTCAATACCATTTTGGAATACGAACGTTTTGATTGCTTTTTAGTACTTTTATTATTATTTATTTAGGGCGGCAGGTGTTGTGTCCAAAAAGGCAGCTCTTGCGTTGATTTTTTTTTTCCTTTAACCTGTTCTTGACTGGGCCATTTTCCTCCATTCCAGAGAAGACATATTTTAGGATAAATGTGCTTCTAAAGGCTATAAAAAAAATCTCGCTTGGAGTCTATGGGTGAATTTCAAGTGGTTAAGTGGTTTAGCTTATGAGTTCATTTTATTTTTTCATAAAATCGGCAGATTTTTTAAATTGGGAAAATGAAGGGGGGGGTGTAAACTTGTGTTTTTACATGTTTGATTTATATATCTTTTTTAGTTCCCCTTGGAATTTAAACCCAAGACCATCTGATCGTTTAAAGTGTATATACTGCAAATCCACAGTATTGAGGTAAAATAGTTAATTTTCCTATATTCTAGAAAGCCCAGCAACAGACTGGGCTTAGCAGTAGTACAAAGCAGGCAACCCATCAGTATCCCGTGACTGCCCCGCAAGCAGTGTAACTGGGCAGGAGCAATGGGCACACACTGCAATCACAACCACTTAAATGCTGATGTCACAAATAGAAGGAACATCACCAGAGCCATCTCTGATCGCTGCTGTTAGAGGCAAGCACCACACAGGGGGCAGGCTCAGCTCCAAAGCCAAATCCATGCATATATGCTCTCCATCAGGAAGGGTTTAATGTTTGGTTTTTTTAAAAAAAAACAAAAAAAAAAACACACGTCATAACATGTGCAAAGAATAAACAAAATTAATATTAAAAAAAAAAGTTTTCAATTGAAAAAAAAGTTCTATCAGTTATGCACTGGCATTAGAAGAGGCTTCCAAGTTCAGCACATGATCGAAACCGAGTGCCTTTTATCCGTGCTTCTTTCAGCCACCACGTTACTGAGCACTGACAGTAGGCTTGTGTGCTGCCAACCACTCAGGAGTCATTTATTGGTTTTCAAGAGTCATTTGGAAGTCCAAATAACTTTACAGTGCCAGCTTCCCGACTGCTGTCATATTTGCCATCCTTGTCGTCACAAGCAAACGCCAATAGGTATCTCTTAGGGTGCCAGGCTACAGTGAAAGTGGGGGACTCGCACTGTACTTCACACAACTTCTCACCTAAAAAACAAAAGACAAGGATATCAAATATAAAGCATGCAAATATGGGGTTTTTTTGCAATGTACACACTTAGAATCTGTTGGCAGGTTTTTACTACCTCATCTGAGCGCAGCATAATATAAGTAAAGAGAAGCTGAATCCAACGATGTATTACTTTGTGCAGAGCTGATAAAAGCTCCCCCTGCCCACACCAGGCTCTCGGTGTACAGTGTCTATAGATAGTGAGCTGCTTATCACAGGAGGGGGAGGAGTCGGACTAGCATGCACAGGCAGATGCAGCTGATGTAGTGAGACAATGATAATCACCAGATAATAAAACCTTCAGTGTAAGTAAACAACACACAGCCTGGGAAGTGACACATTGGTTGAAAGCTGTTTTAACTCCTACCTCATGCAGTCCTCGGATTACATTGCAAAAAACAACTAAACTATACAGCGAGGTTTCCAGGATTATGAAAAAGTGTGTTAGTCGGTGCATCCATAGACCGTGCCTGGTTTAGCATCTCGTCCACAAACCATATGTGGTTAATTGCTAACAGTGCCACTGACACTACAGAAAAAACATTTTCTCCTGACCCCAACTCAGCCGCAGGCATATATGAGGCGGATGAGATCGGGGAAGGAGACCGGCAGCTGTTCCCGACATTGTGCAAATGGACATAATGCTATGGAAGCCTTGACCAGTGCTACTGTAGTGACAGCATCTGCTCAGTCAAAAAAAATAAATAAAATTATCTCCTGGCATGCCAAAAACAGTGGCCATTTGTGCCCTGCTAAAAGCTGTGTAAAATATGCATAAAACTGAAGGGTCTAATTCATTGCATGAGATTACCAAGAAAAATAAAAAGTTTTTAAAAAAATTCTTGAACCCAATTTTTAATTCAGCCTCCCTAAAATTGGAATAGAAAGATCAAAAAAAAAATATTGAACTCCAAAATTTACCAATAAAAACAAGGCCTCATACAGCGGTTTTGGGGAAGAAAAAAAAGTCAGATCTCTCAAACATATATTTATATTACACACCCTATACACAGTGGCAAGTAAAAGTTTGGGCACCCCTGGTCAAAATTTCTGTAATTGTGAATAGTTAAGCAAGTTAATGAAATGATCTCTAAAAAGCCTAAAGTTAAAGATAACACTTGTTTTGAGGAAAATACAAAAGGGCAAAGTATATATATATTTTGACCAGGGTACCCATAACTTTTACATACCACTGTATGTGTACACACACAAACAGCGAATGTACGGTGCGTTACCCGTAATTACATTTCAGTAAGCGTGTTCAATAATTTTCTCCTGTGACCTCTCTCATTATTACATATATCTTTATTTATGGACATCTATGGTTTCATTTAGAAAATTGGTGACGTCTTCAATACTTATTTCACCTGCTGTGTATGTGTAAAATATGCTACATGATAAAGTTGCATCAAGTCCTTATAGGAAATCCGTTACCAGGTTGTTGCTCTGTAATAAGTGCAGCATGATGTAGGGGCAGAGACCCTGATTCCAGTGATGTGTCACTTACCTGGCTACTTGCGGTCATTTTGAAACAGTCACTTTTCTCTGCTGCAGATGCAGCAGTGCTCTGAAAGCTGATCCATATGTAACCCCACTCACACAACTGATTGGCAGCCTTTTGGGTATACTGCAAGTCGAAAAAAAATGCTAATCTGTGGTGGGGGCAAGGTACACAGCAGCAGAACTAGGAAGCATGAGACCCCCTACTCCTGTAGTGAGAAAACAAGCAACGCACAGTGCAGCAAGTGACATCACTGTAATCAGTGTCTCAGCCCCTACATCATGCTCCTCTCAGATTACATAGGAAAAACATGTTTATATTCTCCTTTAAGGTAGTGATAAATAGAAAACTGCAAATTGCTAATTACTGCAATGCCAACTATTTTGCCTAACTAAATAAATATGAATAAGCTCACACACAAAACAAAGTAAAATATAGGATGGCCTCAATTTTACACATGATCAGTTATGCCACCAATACCAGAATCATCTGCACCGTGTAATTGCTAGGGTTGAGCGACTTTCATTTTTTTAAGATCGAGTCGGGTTTTGTGAAACCCGACTTTGTCCAGAGTCGAGTCGAGTGCAGTCGGCCGATTATCGCTAAAAGTCGGGGATCGACCGAAACACGAAACCCAATGCAAGTCAATGGGGAAGCATAGTCGGCAGTAAATGGAGGCCAGGAAAACACCTACAGTGCCCATTTTAATGCCAAAAACATCCATTCTTGTTTCTGAAGCTTGTCAATCTAAATTAACATTATAATAATAGTTGGGCATTGAAAACTGGGGTTCATTTGGCAAAAGTTGTGGGGGGTAGGGCTGGTTCAAGCCTTCAGTGGGCTCAGGAAACGTGGACTACGTCACGGCGGTGTTGCAGGGAGAGGTAAGTATTTCAACGTTGCAAGTGCTGTGATCCTGAGCAAGCAGGGGGGGGCCCACTCGTTCGCATTGGCACTGGCACAGGGCCCCTCAAAGTACGGCGGTGTGTTTGCATGGCGGGGGCGCCTCCCACCAGCAGCGACACTTTTGCGTACTCTGAGGGGCCCTGTGCCAGTGACGTCGCCAACGAGTATGCCCCCCCCCCCCACCTGATGAAGGAACCTGCACTTTCATCTGCACCTTCCTCTTTGTCCCTGTGTAAGGTGGTATAACATGCGGGAAGGGGAACCTTACTTTCAGCAGGGCCAGATTCTGGCTGTGTAGAGTGCAAGGGGAATGTAGTGGTCTAGGTCAATGTACCAGCAGACTCATCTAGCAGTGGCTGGGCAATGGGCAGGATGAGGAGGAAACAGATATAGGGCCGAAAAATAAAGTAGGCTAAATGCAGTTCAAAATTGGTAACAGGACTAAACAGGCGGCATTGCTTTGTTCAGTGGAGTAGCAAACCCAAGAGCAGCAGACAGTGTTTCAAGGGCCCAACCACACTAGTAGGCCAAATGCAGTTTAATATCTGATACTATAGGCCGAAAGCCAGAAGGTAGAAGCTCAGCTGTATTCAGTTGAGGGCAAACACCAGGCAGGGGCAGACACCGTTAGTAGGCCCTAAACACCATTTTTTTATTTAAAACACAGCACTTAATGAGAGCCAGAAGGTAGAAGCTCAGCTTTATTCAGTTGAGGACAACACCAGGGAGGGGCAGACACCGTTAGTAGGCCGTAACCAAAGTTGAAGGCCAAATGCAGTTTAATATCTGATACTATAGGCCGAAAGCCAGAAGGTAGAAGCTCAGCTGTATTCAGTTGAGGGCAACACCAGGGAGACACCGTTAGTAGGCCCTAACCACCAATTTTTAAAAACACAGCACTTAATGAGAGCCAGAAGGTAGAAGCTCAGCTGTATTCAGTTGAGGACAAACACCAGGCATGGGCGGACACCGTTAGTAGGCCCTAAACACCATTTTTTTATTTAAAAACAGCACTTAATCAGAGCCAGAAGGTAGAAGCTCAGCTTTATTCAGTTGAGGACAACACCAGGGAGCGGCAGACACCGTTAGTAGGCCGTAACCAAAGTTGAAGGCCAAATGCAGTTTAATATCTGATACTATAGGCCGAAAGCCAGAAGGTGGAAGCTCCGATTTAGACAGTGGAGGACAATTTGAATTAGGGACTGCAGACAGACTTAGTAGGCTGTCCCCTGTGGACCATGCATCCACCACATTAACCCATTGCGCCTTAATGGACACGTAATCTTCCATGGCCATGCGTCTGTTGTCAGGTGCACCTTTGTACTCACCGATTGCCAGAGTGCATGGACAATGCGGTCTTCTACATGCTGGTGGAGGGTTGGGATGGCTTTTCTCGCAAAAGAAGTGTCGACTGGTTAGCTTGTAGCGTGGTACAGCGTAGTCCATCATGGCCTTATTAATAGTAAATAAAATATATAACTAGGCTCTATGAACTTTTAAATAGGTTCCAGGGGTACACGGGCAGCATTGGTGTGGTCAGTGGAGGAGTATTGCAAGTAGGGGCCGCAGACAGGCTATCAAAGGCCTAAAATAACTAACAATAGGCTCATGGCAGTTTAAAATCGGTTACATGGATACACGGGCAGGCAGTATTGTGGTCAGTGGAGGAGTATTGCAAGGAGTGTCTGACACAGTTAGTACTCCAAAAAAAAAAAAAAAAAAAATTTAATGTCTCGCAAAACAACTATAAGTAAAAAAAGGGTGGCATGCTTAGGTACTGGGGTGGGCTCATCTGCAGAGTTTATGACAAAGTAATTTGGCAGTAAATTAGTATTTACTGGTGTCAATCTAGGACACTGCCCCAGACTACTTTAACTAGCATCATAGATGCAAACAAATTGGTATTGTTTGTCAGTACCAGGCATTGAATGATGTCAGTGCATAGACTAAACATTGGTGGAGCTGTGCGAGATAATTTTGCACGTGGTAGAGCACAGTTTGAGCTGGGGGGGGGGGATCTCTTGTGGCCGGCGGTACCGCCCCAGGGCCCCTCATGTTACAACGGTGTGTCTGACGTTGGGTGCGCACCACCACCGCCAGAGACACTACATTGTACTATGAGGGACCAAGTGGCAGTGCCGTCGACCAAAAGCGAGCACACCCACCTCTTCTGACAAACAGCACTGTAACTAACGGGTGCTTGCGCCAAGTGTCGAGAGTGAGACAACGGCCCCGTGGGGGGAGTTTTCCCATTGGGGGATGTGTAAACATGTCGTATGCTGGACAAACAGCTGCTGCAAATTAAGAGATAGGAAGACTCAGTAAGACCAGTCCACAAGCAAGACCTTTTTATAGGAAAGCTAGGTGTCAGCCGGGAAAGGTGGGGCAAAATAATTTGAAATCCAGGAGTGGTTCATTTTAATGAAGGTGAGATCATCCACATTTTGGGTAGCCAGACGAGTCCTTTTTTCGGTTAATATTGAACCAGCAGCACTGAATACTCTTTCTGATAGCACACTAGCTGCTGGGCAAGCAAGCTCCTGCAACGCATATTCTGCCAATTCAGGCCAGGTGTCTAATTTGGATGCCCAGTAATCAAATGGGAATGACGGTTGAGGGAGAACATCGATAAGGGTTGAAAAATAGTTAGTAACCATACTGGACAAATGTCTCCTGTCACTTTGAATAGATGCTGCAGTACCTGTCCTGTCTGCGGTCATTGCAAAATCACTCCACAACCTGGTCAGAAAACCCCTCTGTCCAACGCCACTTCTGATCTGTGCACCTCTAACACCTCTGCCCTGTAGCCCCCTGCAGCTCGTGTGAGAACCATCACCGGCGCTGTGTGCTGGGAATGCCTGAATCAAACGGTCTACAAGAGTAGCTTGTTTGGTTGCTAATATTTGTTCGAGGTTCTCATGTGGCATAATATTTTGCAATTTGCCTTTATAGCGAGGGTCAAGGATGCAGGCCAACCTGTAATCGTCATCGCTCATCATTTTAATAATGCGTGTGTCCCTTTTTAGGATACGTAAGGCATAATCCGCCATGTGTGCCAAAGTTCCAGTTATCAAATCTGCGGTTGTGCTGGTTGGAGGGGCAGTTACAGGCAAATCTACGTCACTTGTCTCCCTTAAAAAAAACAGAACCCGGCCTTGCAACGCCACTAATTTCTGTTGGCCCAGGAGAAGCTTCCTCATTCAAAAAGTATTCATCCCCATCATCCTCCTCGTCCTCCTCTTCGCCCGCTACCGCGTCCTCTACACGGCCCTGACCAGACAATGGCTGACTGTCATCAAGGCTTTCCTCTTCCTCGGCTGCAGACGCCTACTCCTTTATGTGCGTCAAACTTTGCATCAGCAGACGCATTAGGGGGATGCTCATGCTTATTATGGCGTTGTCTGCACTAACCAGCCGTGTGCATTCCTCAAAACACTGAAGGACTTGACACAGGTCTTGTAGCTTCGACCACTGCACGCCTGACAACTCCATGTCTGCCATCCAACTGCCTGCCGGTGTATGTGTATCCTCCCACAAATACATAACAGCTCGCCTCTGTTCGCACAGTCTCTGAAGCATGTGCAGTGTGGAGTTCCACCTTGTTGCAACGTTGATGATTAGGCGATGCTGGGGAAGGTTCAAAGACCGCTGATAGTTCTGCATACGGCTGGAGTGTACGGGCGAACGGCGGATATGCGAGCAAAGTCTGCGCACTTTGAGGAGCAGGTCGGGTAACCCCGGGTAACTTTTCAGGAAGCACTGCACCACCAGGTTTAAGGTGTGAGCCAGGCAAGGAATGTGTTTCAGTTGGGAAAGGGCTATGGCAGCCATGAAATTCCTTCCGTTATCACTCACAACCTTGCCTGCCTCAAGATGTACAGTGCCCAGCCATGACTGAGTTTCATTCAGCAAGAACTCGGACAGAACTTCCGCGGTGTGTCTGTTGTCGCCCAAACACTTCACTGCCAATACAGCCTGCTGACGCCACTAGCTGTCCCATAATGGCACACCTGGTGTGCAACAGTGGCAGCTGCGGATGGAGTGGATGTGCGACTGGGGTGTGTGGACGAGCTCTCGCTTCTGCATGAGGAGGAGGAAGAGGAGGAGGGGGGGGCGAACGCCTACAGCCAACTCTTTCCTTGCCCGTGGACTAGGCAAAACTGTCCCAATATTGCTGTCCCCTGTGGACCCTGCATCCACCACATTCACCCAGTATGCCGTGATGGACACGTAACGTCCCTGGCCATGCCTACTGGTCCATGCATCTGTTGTCAGGTGCACCTTTGTAGTCAGACTGCCTGAGTGCATGGACGATGCGGGCTTTAACATGCTGTTGAAGGGCTGGGATGGCTTTTCTAGAAAAGAAGTGCCGACTGGGTAGCTCGTAGCGTGGTACAGCGTAGTCCATCAGCGCTTTGAAAGCTTCGCTTTCAACTAACCGGTAGGGCATCATCTCTAATGAGATTAGTCTGGCAATGTGGGCATTCAAACCCTGTGTACGCGGATGCGAGGATGAGTACTTCCTTTTCCTAACAAGAGTCTCATGTAGGGTGAGCTGGACTGGAGAGCTGGAGATCGTGGAACTAGCGGTGGTGCCGGTGGACATGGCAGACAGAGAGGGTTGGAGATGGTATTCTTGCCGGTGCCCTACATGCAGTGTTTCCTACTGCAAACCTGGCGATTCCCTGCCTGCTTTGGCCTGGCGACGAAAGCTGCACAGATACTGCCGGTGGTGCGGGAAATGGTGGGTTTACAGTGATGGAAGGGATGTAGCGTTGCTGACTAGCTTCATTGGCCGAGGGTGCTGCAACCTTTAGGGACATTTGGTAGTTATTCCAGGCTTGCAAATGCATGGTGGATAAATGTCTATGCATGCAACTTGTATTTAGACTTTTAAGATTCTGACCTCTGCTTAAGGTAGTTGAACATTTTTGACAGATGACTTTGCGCTGATCATTTGGATGTTGTTTAAAAAAATGCCAGACTGCACTCTTTCTACTATCGGATAACTTTTCAGGCATTGCAGACTGAGCTTCTTTAACCGGATGGCCACGCTGTCCTCCAACAGGTTTTGGTTTTGCCACGCGTTTTTGGCCAGATACGGGCCCGGTAGATGGAACCTGTTGTGATGTTGATGCCTGCTGCGGCTCCTCCTCCTCCGCTTCTGAACTACTGCCGCCTGCACCCTGTTCCCCCAATGGCTGCCAATCGGGGTCAACAACTGGGTCATCTATGACCTCCTCTTCTATGTCGTGTGCAACTTCGTCTGTGTCACCGTGTAAGCCGGTGGTATAGCGTTCGTGACGGGGCACCATAGTCTCCGCTGGGTTTGATTCTGCCTTAGTACACTGCGAGGGCAATGTTCTTGTCTGAGTCAAAGGAAGAGCATAGTAATCTGGCTGTGGATCTGTGCACTCCATGTCCGATTCAACTTCTAATGGGCATGGCCTGTTAACTGTTTCACTGTCTAACCCAGGAACGGTATGTGTAAAGAGCTCCATGGAGTAACCTGTTGTGTCGACTGACGCATCCTTCACTGTTGTTCTGGGTGAAGGACACAAGGAAGCGACTTGTTCCTGACTGGGAGCATCCACTGATGATGCACTGCTCTGACATTTGGCACTTTCCGAGGAGGAGGCGAAAGAGCTAGAGGCAGAGTGAGCAATGAAAGCCAATACTTGTTCCTCCTGCTCCGGCTTCAAAAGTGGTTTTCCTACTCCCAGAAAAGAGAGCGTTCGAGGCCTTGTGTAGCCAGACAACGAACCTGGCTCAACAACTCGAGACTTAGGTGCTGTACTGCTTTTACCACGACCACCTGATGCTCCACCAGACCACCACCATCATTACCAGCTGACAATGACCGCCCACGGCCACGACCTCTTCCACTAGACTTCCTCATTGTTTGCAAAACGTAACCAAAGTAACGCTATTTGTTACTGTAAAACAACTTATAAGGTGAACTCAAACTTCTGTAGAATTTATATATACCTTTATAGGTGCCTGACACTGAAAGGAAAATCAGGCCCAATGTTACACACTCGGTTTTCTGTGCCCCAATAATTTGAGACAGATGGCACACACAGGAGCAGCACTCAAGCAGACTTGCCAATATTTATCTCCCACTAATTTTTTTTTTTTTGAAAAGGGAGAATTTACCACCAAAAAAACAAAAAGGACCAGTATTACACACACACTGCTTTTCGGTGGGACACAATGAGAGACAGATGCCACACACAGGACTGGCACGGAGGCAGACTTGCCAAGATTTATCTCCCACTAACTTTTTTTTGGGAAAAGGGAGAATTTAGACAAAAAAAAAAAAAAAATGGCCAAGTATCACAGTGGTTTTTTCGGTGCCACACAATGAGAGTGAGATGCCACCCACAGCAATGGCACGGAGGCTGAGTTGCCAAGATTTATCTCCCACTAACTTTTTTTTTTGGAAAAGGGAGAATTTAGACAAAAAAAAAAAAAAAAATGGCCAAGTATCACACAGTGGTTTTTTCGGTGCCACACAATGAGAGACAGATGCCACACACAGGACTGGCACGGAGGCAGACTTGCCAAAGATTTATCTCCCACTAACTTTTTTTTGGGAAAAGGGAGAATTTAGACAAAAAAAAAAAAAAAAAATGGCCAAGTATCACAGTGGTTTTTTCGGTGCCACACAATGAGAGTGAGATGCCACCCACAGCAATGGCACGGAGGCAGACTTGCCAATATTTATCTCCCTGCAGTTATCTCAGAAAAAGTATGGCAGGCAGCTAGAAAAAGGACTGCTGCATACAAAAGTGTGGACAAACACACAAGATAGCTGTGCAGAAAGGAAGGAAAAACAGGATTTGTGCTTTGAAAAAAGCAGTTGGTTTGCACAGCGGCGTACACACACAGGCACAGCAACGCAGCTATCAGGGTCAGGGAGCCTTCTAGTGCAGCCCAATGAGCGACAGCGCTGAGGAAAAAAAATGTAGCTTCCACTGTCCCTGCAAACAAAAGGTGGTGTTGGACAGTGGAAATCGCTACAGCACAAGCGGTTTGCAGCTTTATGTACCCTGCCTATCACTATCCCTGCTTCTGAAGAAGCGGCAGCAACCTCTCCCTACACTCACATCAGCAGCAGTAAGATGGCGGTCGGCGGGAACGCCCCTTTATAGCCCCTGTGACGCCGCAGAAAGCAAGCCAATCACTGCAATGCCCTTCTCTAAGATGGTGGGGACTGAGATCTATGTCATCACGCTGCCCACACTCTGCGTCCACCTTCATTGGCTGAGAAATGGCGCTTTTAGCGTCATTGAAACGCGACTTTGGCGCGAAAGTCGCGTACCGCATGGCCGATGCAACGCTGGGATCGGCTCGGTTTCATGAGACGCCGACTTTGCCAAAAGTCGGCGACTTATGAAAATGAACGATCCGTTTCGCTCAACCCTAGTAATTGCTAATTGTACTTTCAGGGAACGCGATTTCATTTGAGAGAAATGGTAATTCTCAAACTGCCTAGTTCACACATTTAAAAAAATATATATATACAAAAATAATGAAGTGTTCTCATTAATGTGTTTACTACAATTCCCTAGATCATCTTTGCATGTACGGGGGTTGGACAAAATAATGGAAACACCTGGAAACATCAGCAAAAGTTAGCTTAATATGGTGTAGGTCTACCTTCTGCAGAGATTACAGCCTCAATTCTCCGAGATATGGATTCATACAAGGTGTGAATTGTTTCCAAAGGAATTTTAGCCCATTCTGCAGTTAAACACCCTCCAGTCCTTTGAGCGACGATGGCGGCGGAAATCGACGTCTAACTTGAATCTCTAAAATAGACCATAAATGCTCAATAATGTTGAGGTCTGGGGATTGTGGGGGCCAGATGAGATGCTCAACTTCATTAGAATGTTCCTCGTGCCATGCGTTAACGATTCTAGCTGTATGAATTGGTGATTTATCATCCTGAAAGATGGCGTTCCCCTCCAGGAACAGTGCTTGAACCATTGGATGCACTTGGTCGCCCAAAATGCCTAAATAATCTCTGCTGTTAATTCATCCATGAAGGGATATCATTGGCCCGGCGGATCTCCATGAAATAGCACCCCAGATCATCACAGAACCTCCGCCATGTTTTACGGTTGGGAGAAGGCAGTCTGGATGGAATGCTTTTTTCGGCTGTCTCCAAACGTACACTCGGCCGGAGGTTGGAAATAGGGAAAACTGATTCGTCTGAGAATATCACATGTTTCCACTGCTTGAGGGACCAATTCTGGAGGTTTCTACACCACTCTAAACGCTTGGAAACATTTGTCATTGAGAGCAGCGGTTTTCTAATTGCAGCTCTTCCTTGGAATCCAGATTTGTGCAGCTCCCGATGAACAGTTTTCGTGGAAACTGGGTTCTGTAGGTGTTCATTGAGCTCAGCAGTGATTTTCGGAGCCGTGGTCTTGCGATCCTCTCTCACAATTCGCTTTAGAGTCCGACGGTCTCTCTCAGGCAACTTTGACTTTCGGCCGGATCTGTGCTTTGCTGCGGCCGTTTTTCCTTCTCTTTCAAACGCAGTCATTACTTTGGAGACAGTACCTCTTGACATGTCAAGCATTCGGGCACTTTCTGTTACACTAGTGCCTGCCATACGAGCACCAACAATTTGGCCTCTTTGAAAGTCCGAGAGGTTTGCCATTGGTATCAGGTTCTCATCAATGTTCTTACAATTATGCAAAACAAACAGTTAATTTACATACACATATCACATAACACAAATAATCAACTACAAAACATTACCATATGTCACAGTTTGCATGTTTATCACATGTTCGAAGATTATGATGCCAAAACGTTAGGTGTTTCCATTATTTTGTCCAACCCCTGTATAACAGTTTTTAAATGATCTATTCTGAATGAAAGCTGGGCCTCGTCTTTATAGATATTGGATTTGATAATTGTGTATCTGCACTTGTAGGGAGCCCCACTAGGGGGAGCTGTACCTCTCGTACTGACACTGATACTACATTTCCCACTGTTTCTTTATTGAATTGCTTAGGGCGTTTATCACTATTTGCATCTTAAAGGCATAATGCGGATACATCTAGCAGGTAGATTACATTATATACGATACCATTTATTCAACATATTGTTGTTCACAGGAGAAAAACATTGCAAAACCTATTCTAATTATATTTTATTAATTTTAAATACGTTTTAGGATTTCAGGAAAGCTGGAAAGGTTTGACTCTCGGTTCCTGCTCTCCTGTGTCAGGAAAGCCAAAAGGAGAACGCAGGAAAAAATGCATGCTGAAAGGGAGTTCTAGCACCTGAAGTGCAGGCAGAATGCCGATATAGGACAACCAGTCACTCACAAAGAATGAATGGCAAACAGTGGGACATGAGAACAGACTCAGGTTTTGGACATAGTATGTGTGCCAATAGCAATTTTCAAGTGTAGAGAATAAGAACAGCGCAGCGCTGCTTATTCCCAGGTTCTGTGTGAGAGGACAGGAACGCTTTCCACATGTGAAGTAATGGAGGTCTCATGTGTAATCTTATCAAGTGCTAGAGCCAATACCTGTCTCAACGTGTGCGATGTCAATGAAATGGTCCTCAGATGCAGATGCCAGCATTTTCCCATCATAGCTGAAGCTCAGTGTCCTCACAGGCCAGTCCAACCTGCAACCAAGAATGGCAACCATGCATTATACGCCTACAGTCTACGCAAGGCTTCTGTCAGCGTGTGTCCTACTTGCCGAATAGCTGCAGAGAGAACGCGGATACCTGGAGCGCTCCCCATAATCAGCTGTGTGACAGTGGCAACACACAGGGTCTCCATGCATGTGCTGTGACTGTCACACAGGGGCGCCATGCAGCTGCGGCACCGGACAGCTGATCAGCCGGCACGCTACAGGTATCCGGGTTCCCACTATAGCTATTCACATAAGGAGTTACCCAAAGCTATTCGCTCGTCCTTATTAATTACCGCTGTAAGATAAAGGCGACTACGTACCTGGAGAAGCATCGCACACACACCAGCTCTTCTATGTCCCACAGACTGACGAGCGCATCCGCACTACCAGTGGCAAAGTACTTCCCGGTAGGGTCAAACTTTATACAAATGCAGTTTGACGGGTGAGCGTTAATGGACTGAATAGGTTTGAGCTCTGGATAACTAGCATAAAAAAGAAAAAAAATTATTAATTACAAACAATAGGATATTTGGCGCTAGTGTCTAGACCCGTTATTATCGAAGACTCTATATCTGAAGTTTGCCGCTGTGAAGTGACACATCCATCATCCTTACACAGCGGGGTAATCAGGGCATTTCAGCAGAAGACAAATCATACAATCAGAAGTCCTAACGCCCCCAATATACTAGGAGAAATGGGAAGACCAGTGGACATTTCAGGAGACAATTTTACTTTTTCTTGGGCCAATGACATTGAGATTCCAAAGACAAATGCCAGTGATCAGTTTACTTATATAGCCCAGTATAAAAAGTGTTAAAGGCCACTGATCGTTTTGAAATAGGAATTTGTACATTATATGAAGTTTGGAACCTGATAAAAATAAAAGATTTCTCTTTTGGGGGAATGTGTCTCCCAGTAATACAGGCTGGATGTGAGCTGTGTGTATCCAGGGAGCAGAGGTTTCATTAGTACATTTGTCACCACAGCTTCTATCCTGCACCTATTTCCTTTTCATGTGCTTTCCACCTTATCTATGGAATTCGATATTTCCCCCCTCTCCACATTGAGGAGACCTGTGCACAACCCCTCTCCATTGCTGTCTCTCTCTAGAGGCTCATTCACACGACCATATACTCAGTCCGAGCGCTCTGTAAAAAAAAAAAACCGCATTCGGATAATAGTTATTCAATGGGGCTATGCAGACGAATGACGAGTAGAGTGACGAATAGAGTTTTCCTTTAAGAATGTTTTCACACTTAAATCAGGGTCTTCAAGAGGACCCTCAGTTGCCAATTCCATCACATTTGGTGGGAAGAGTAGCAGAGCATGTATCACTTTTCTTCCCATCAAAATGATGGCCACCACGACAAAACCTCGATAGACCCCATTATAAGGCGATTATGTACAGGTTTGGGGGCATCATGTGACAGGTCAGGGACTGGGTTGTAATTTGAGTCTATGGCATAACCAATTTAAAACAGATCATAAGAGGAGACAAAGCAGCCATATTTACAAAGAGATATGGGGTCACATAACTATGCGAGATAGGTGACAACCTGGTTTGATAAAATGTATTTCAGCCTCTCAAAAGGGTTATTCTTAAATTCAATCCAAATGCAATCCAGAAGGACAGCAGGTAGTCCAACAAGTGGTTAAAGGATTTTATTTATTTTGAATCCAACTGTGACGGCAAGAGCAAAAGACCGAGGAAGAGCAATCCGCAAGAGAACCGTTATGGTTGACGCGTTTCGGAATGATACTCCTTACTCATAACCTCATGCTTCTTACTCAGCAGTATCACTCCACAACACGTCAACCATAACCGTTCTCTGGCGGATTGCTCTTCCTCTGTGACCACGAAGTGCTGGATTACCTGCTGTCCACCCTGGACCCGTGCTCAAGTGGAGGAGTGAGCTGATTGTGTTATTTTTTGAACTAACAAATTAAAAGCTGCACTCTGAAACGTTATAGTATTTACACACGGAATAAATAAAATTGGAACTGCTTAACTGCGGTCAAAAAAAGTAAAAATGAAAATACTTTGCGCCCCGAAACGCTATCAATCTTTTAATATTTATAATACAGGCCTTCCGACTGAGCACTCCGACCATCAGCCTATGGCAGTTTTAAACAAAGCTGGATCCTACATGCCCGTATGATTGTAGGCTTTCAGCCCAGGAGAGGCATCATGGTTAAATTAGGGTCCCAACAAGTAGGGTCGTCTTGTTGCAGGCTGTTGGGCTCACATGAATTGGCCAATTTATATGTCAAGTACCTTCAATGTTTTAACTTTATTTTCTACAGCAGTAATGTTTACATACTACAGCATTTTAGAGTGCAGATTTGGTAATTACTAGTGATGAGCGAATATACTCCTTACTCAAGATTTCTCGAGCACGCTCGGGGGTCCTCCGAGTATTTTTTAGAGCTCGGAGATTTAGTTTTCATCGCCGCAGCTGAATGACTTACATCTGTTAGCCAGGCTGAGTACATGTGGGGATTCCCTAGCAACCAGGCAACCCCCACATGTACTTATGCTAGCTAACAGATGTAAGTCATTCAGCTGCAGCAATTAAAAAACTAAAAAATACTCGAAGGACCCCCGAGCATGCTCAAGAAATCTCGAGTAACGAGTATATTCGCTCATCACTAGTAATTACATATAGCGTGGCTCTCTTAGCTTGCACCTGTTCTCATTTGTCTGTTTGGAAGGGACGGTCAGTCTTTTGATATTTGTCTTATTTATATAGTCGTTATTTTCAAATTGTCTCTTGAGCAGCACACAGCTTCGTAATCTCCTTACTCCCAAATATCTTTTGATATGGGCACTTCTCGTTACAGTTCTGGTGAGCAACAGAGCTGTAGTATTAGTAGAACTGTAAAGCTCAGCACAAGTTCTGCTGTAACACATTCAGCCATCAGTGGTTTGTTTTGACTCTACCCTATCATCACATTTACACTGAGACAACAGAGCATTTGAACAAGCACACAGCTATGAACAGTGAGAGCTCTGATTAGGATACCTGCTCCGAAAGCAGGGGATGCTGGTTTCTGGTAAGAGTTATAACAGAAACAGAGGGAGTGAGGTGAGCAGCTATCTGCTGTATAAAAATCAATGGGCTGAAAAAGTTGGTTATAATATTAGGAGTAGTGATGAACAAACGTGCTTGGATATGGTGTTACCTGAGCATGCTTGTGTACTAACCAAGTGACTTCAGCATATCGAAAAATATGTTTGAGTCCCCGCACCTGTTTAACAGCCGCAACACATGCAGGGATTGCCTAACAAACCGTCAATCACTGCATGTGTTGTGGCTGTCGAACAGCCGAGACACGTAAGTGCAGGGACTCGAACATATTTTTCAAGCACGCCAAGGTCACTCGGTTAGCACCAAAGCATGCTCAGATAGCACCTCATCAGAGCACGTTTACTCCTGAAACTTAGCTACTGCACACTCTCTGCAGAGTCTGGCAAGCACCAGTGGCCAAGCTCCATGGATACCAGCTGTACACCATGAAAGATAAAAGCACTCATTGCAAAAGATCAACACGACAGCAGATAGCCAATCAACTGCAAAACTTGCTTAATTTTCATGCTGTCTAACCAATTAAACCAATTTCATAACTTGATAATATCCTTGAAAAGATGACATTGTATGAATTTTACTTAACAGGAACTGGTCAGCAACCTTCCCTCACAACCGTTGAAAATACAAGTTAATCAATACCTTTATATATCCCACAGAGTTGTTCCCCTACTGAAGTGATATATCGATGAGGCTGGAAGTGTAGCACTAACTCATTCATCTAGTCGAGAGAGAATGGAGTAGAAGGCAGAAAGGAGATAGGCAATGGAAGGGCATCATTATGCCCCAATGCATTTAAATCTCAGTACAGCGGGGGTACAAAACTGTGCTGACATTAAAGTGTGAATTAACTTTCAGCAGCTACACGCACCTGTTTGATTAGGAGAAAGATGTGGGTTACTTTCAGGTTCCCTTTAAGAGACTGTTGTCTGAGTATAGCTCAGGACATCGATCTATTACTACACTAGTGACAGGAGTGCTGAGTGATGGACACTGTACCTCAGGATATTAATACAACCATTCCCGTTGGTGAGAAAGAACATATTGTTGTCATTGTTCCAGGAGATTTCATTGACTTCAAACTTGAATTGTTCCTCTGCTTTGGGGCGATGGGTTTTAACATCTATAAAGGTGACAACGTCGTCTTTATTTCCCACTGCAATGGTCTGACCGTCTGGGCTCCAGCAGATATTAATATTTTCACCTAAGTGCGAGATATGGCATTAATAAAATAAAAAGGTAGAAGTGTAGTATAGCAGGACTCAACAAGCAGGATTACTATGCAGAATATACAAATAGATCAGGATTCCGTGTTCTCCTTGACGGATGGGACTGGTAAGGGAGCAAATATAGGAGAGAAATCTATGATCACTAGTATGGGAGAGACATGGTTCCTCAGAAGGGAGTTGTACAACGTTATACCCCATACAAAGGATAGGGGGATTCTTGATTGCTAAGGGTCTGAACTATGTGACCCCACGTATGAATGTAGCAGTGGCTGGCGACGATAAAATAAAAAAGCTTATACTCACTTCCAGTGCCGGCACCGTTCTCGCAGTGTCAGCACTTGCTCTCGCTGGGGCTCCCATGCTGTGGTTGTGACACGTGACCCCGGCGCCCAATCAGCGCTGGTATCACTGTCCCCGCCTACTGTTGAATTGAACACGAAGAGGAAGTCAGATATCGGCTACAACCCAGACTTACTCTTTATATTTTATTTGTCCGAAGGTGGGACAATGACGCTGATGCCGATTGGGCGCCTGGGGTCACATGTCACAACAACCGCACGATAGCCCAGAGACCGCAAGTGCTGACACCGCTGGAACGACGCCTGAGTATAGGGTTTTTTTTTATTTTATTGGAGCCAAACATTTAGATCAAGAAGGGGGTTGTTCAAGTAGTGGACAACAACCCCTTTAAGAATTCCATTATTAGGTGATGTATGTCTTTTCCAGGAAACTCCCTTCAATTTCTGTAATACATCTACAAATACGAAGGGCCTTCATCGGTCCCTATAAATGGAGGGATTGCAGACACTCACCTTTTGTGGTCACAGTTGTAAGGCAACTCTCTGATTTAACATCCCATATACGAATAGTCTTGTCCCCCGATGCGGTGACGAACAGATTTGGGTTTGTGGGATGCCAGCAGAGCTGATCCACGCTGTCCCCATGGCCACGATAATTTGTCTCTTTTACCTGCAATTGGAAAAAAGTAAAATGAAATCCGGAGTGTGCCCAGCAGCTCACAGCAGATCCTTAACGGTACCACTTGTACTGACGCTGCTCTCTGGTTATTCGGACACACTTGTCAGTAATCTGCATCATCACAGCTGTAGGCACATCGAAGAGGATGATCCCCTGTACTGGATATACCCAGATTTCCCACAGGTCCAACCTTTGAGTTCACAAGGAATTTCATTCTTCAGCCCTGAAATCTTACACATGTGCCCAGTACTCCCAGAGCAATGCCCGCACTGCTCATGTACCAACCCTGGGTCATATGACACAGTATCTGAGCAGTGACGAGAGAGTAGGAAAACACATGAGCTGTCAATTAAGACCAATAGGGCTGCCCACTAACAGTAAGTGCGTTCAGACCACCATATACACGGAGTGGTCAGCGGGTCTCCCGATCCGAGCACAGAAATAACAGCACTTTTAGTGCAGCATCTCGCCGTATATATATTGATATGTAGGTAGTGCTTGCAATTATGCCAAAAACAGGATGATCAATGCGCCATAAGATCCACAGGTGAAAAAAGCGACAGCAGCACCCATGGTAGCAAAAAGTATCGTCTTCATTATTAATACATCACATAAAACAGGGGGACAGCAACGTTTTGCCCTTAGGTCTTCATCAAGGTCTGTTTTGTAAGTGCGAAATGTTAGAGAGTGCTGCATTCCTCACTGCCTGACCTTTAATAGGCTGCCCATACTGGCTCCTATGTACAGCGCACTACCTCCATCCATGGCTCCTCTGTACTGGACACCTGACCATTCTGCCCATACTGCTCCCACGTACAACGCACTACCTCCATCCATGGCTCCTCTGTACTGGACACCTGACCATTCTGCCCATACTGGCTCCTAGGTACAGCACACTACCTCCATCCATGGCTCCTCTGTACTGGACACCTGACCATTCTGCCCATACTGGCTCCTAGGTACAGCGCACTACCTCCATCCATGGCTCCTCTGTACTGGACACCTGACCATTCTGCCCATACTGGCTCCTAGGTACAGCGCACTACCTCCATCCATGGCTCCTCTGTACTGGACACCTGACCATTCTGCCCATACTGGCTCCTAGGTACAGCGCACTACCTCCATCCATGGCTCCTCTGTACTGGACACCTGACCATTCTGCCCATACTGGCTCCTAGGTACAGCGCACTACCTCCATCCATGGCTCCTCTGTACTGGACACCTGACCATTCTGCCCATACTGGCTCCTAGGTACAGCACACTACCTCCATCCATGGCTCCTCTGTACTGGACACCTGACCATTCTGCCCATACTGGCTCCTAGGTACAGCACACTACCTCCATCCATGGCTCCTCTGTACTGGACACCTGACCATTCTGCCCATACTGCTCCCACGTACAACGCACTACCTCCATCCATGGCTCCTCTGTACTGGACACCTGACCATTCTGCCCATACTGGCTCCTAGGTACAGCACACTACCTCCATCCATGGCTCCTCTGTACTGGACACCTGACCATTCTGCCCATACTGCTCCTATGTACAGAGCACTACCTCCATCCATGGCTCCTCTGTACTGGACACCTGACCATTCTGCCCATACTGCTCCCACGTACAACGCACTACCTCCATCCATGGCTCCTCTGTACTGGACACCTGACCATTCTGCCCATACTGGCTCCTATGTACAGCGCACTACCTCCATCCATGGCTCCTCTGTACTGGACACCTGACCATTCTGCCCATACTGCTCCCACATACAGCACACTACCTCCATCCATGGCTCCTCTGTACTGGACACCTGACCATTCTGCCCATACTGGCTCCTATGTACAGCGCACTACCTCCATCCATGGCTCCTCTGTACTGGACACCTGACCATTCTGCCCATACTGGATCCCACGTACAGCACACTACCTCCATCCATGGCTCCTCTGTACTGGACACCTGACCATTCTGCCCATACTGGATCCCACGTACAGCACACTACCTCCATCCATGGCTCCTCTGTACTGGACACCTGACCATTCTGCCCATACTGGATCCCACGTACAGCGCACTACCTCCATCCATGGCTCCTCTGTACTGGACACCTAACCATTCTGCGGTGGCTTCTGTACAGAGAATCACTGTGACAGAGTTGTATTATGAGAAGGGCATGGCACGTGGCGAGGTAGGACATATAGTGGTTACAGACCACCCACATAAGAGGTACACATTGACATGGTTGGATGACTTTTGCCTTTCTTGATCAAAAATTGCTAAGGATTCCAATATTGGCGTTCATGTATTCATTAGTCACAGTGCGGCTGGTGTATACAGACAAGGTTGGCCCTGTATCTAGGAGGCTCCTAGGGGGCAGCGTACCATATAACCAGAAAGATATGGTGAGCGTATGATCCCAGCACCAAGTGTGGGCGCTATGTGGGGAGCCGCCATACCGTACGGGGTGCTATGTGGGAGGCCGCCATACCGTACAGGGCCGCCATACCGTACAGGGCGCTATGTGGGTGGCCGCCATACCGTATGGGGCGCTATGTGGGTGGCCGCCATACCGTACGGGGCGCTATGTGGGTGGCCGCCATACCGTACGGGGCGCTATGTGGGGGGCCGCCATACCGTATGGGGTGCTATGTGGGGGGCCGCCATACCGTATGGGGTGCTATGTGGGGGCCGCCATACCGTATGGGGCGCTATGTGGGTGGCCGCCATACCGTACGGGGCGCTATGTGGGTGGCCGCCATACCGTACGGGGCGCTATGTGGGGGGCCGCCATACCGTATGGGGTGCTATGTGGGGGCCGCCATACCGTACGGGGCGCTATGTGGGGGGCCGCCATACCGTATGGGGTGCTATGTGGGGGCCGCCATACCGTATGGGGCGCTATGTGGGTGGCCGCCATACCGTACGGGGCGCTATGTGGGGGGCCGCCATACCGTATGGGGTGCTATGTGGGGGCCGCCATACTGTACAGGGCGCTATGTGGGGGGCCGCCATACTGTACAGGGCGCTATGTGGGGGGCCGCCATACTGTACAGGGCGCTAAGTGGGGGGCCGCCATACTGTACGGGGCGCTAAGTGGGGGGCCGCCATACTGTACGGGGCGCTAAGTGGGGGGCCGCCATACCATACGGGGCGCTAAGTGGGGGGCCGCCATACCATACGGGGCGCTATGTGGGGGGCCGCCATACTGTACTGGGCGCTATGTGGGGGGCCGCCATACCGTACAGGGCGCTATGTGGGGGGCCGCCATACTGTACGGGGCGCTATGTGGGGGGCCGCCATACCATACGGGGCGCTATGTGGGGGGCCGCCATACCGTACGGGGCGCTGTGTGGGGGGCCACCGTATTGAATATGTATTACACCCCTACATATACACAGTACCAGGCACAGTGGGTGCAGCACACAGCTCCCAGGTGTCCCCGCGGACATAGCTCATACACCAGTGCTGGCAGCTGCCAGGAGGCGCAGTCTCACCAGCCGGTCCTTCTCCAGCAGGAACACGCTGGCCGTCCTATCGAAGGATCCCGACGCCAAGCGCCTTCCATCACAGCTCCAGGCCACCGAGTGCACCTTGGCGGTGTGTGCCGGGAACTCTCGGGTCTTGCTGTTTGCCTTGAAGTGTTCCTGCAGCGCCACCGCCGACATGATGCGGATAGAGGCAAATCCGAGTGCGCTAAAGGACCTCTGCCGACGTCATGCTCACGTGACCATGTGGGGGAAGATGTCACCGGAAGGGGCGCGGCCCGAGACCAGGAAGTCGGTTGTGCTGCACTGCTGTTGTGCTGCTGAGCTGAGGGTTGCGTCTAGTTCGGAGTTGATTTTTTGTGGTCCTCAAAAAATCAACTCCATTCTAGCTGATTCACTACTGAGGTGACTAGATTGGAGTTGATTTTTTGAGGTCTCATTTTATCAACTCCACTTTAGACGGCTCACTACTGAGGTGACTAGATCGGAGTGGATATTTTGTGGTCCTCATTCCAGCCACTCCACTCTAGCCGGTTCACTGGTGAGGTGACTAGATCGGAGTGGATTTTTTGATGATCTCTCTGCAGCTTCTCCATTCTAGACAGTTCAGTTTCTACAGTGACGTTCCTCAAAAAATCAACTCCAACGTCCAGAATGGAGCTGATTCCAGGATCCTCATAGACTACAATGTAGTGGGAATGTATACACACACACACAGTGTGTGTGTGTGTGTGTGTGTGTGTGTGTGTGTGTGTATATACAAATATATCAGCTTTATAGTTGTAAGAATATAATACTTTTATTTTTTAGATACATGCTTAAACTGTTATATTATGTATTTCCAAAGGGCAAATTTTTTTTTTTCATGATTAATCAAACTTGCATTTTATTATTGCTTTTTATAATATAAATAATTACACATAGCGTTGATTGTTTATTTTTGCCTGAATTTTACTTTTGCTGTATTACCAGTCCTGGCCGCAGCACCGACATTGGAAGAGTGGGCGGAGCCTCACGGGGAAAAACGTAACAGAGCGCATCAACAGAGTCCTCATAATTTACATTGGATCGGAGTGGATTTTTTGAGGACCTCATTTTAGCAACTCCATTCTAGCTGATTCACCATTGAGCCGTCTAGATCGGAGTGGATTTTTTGAGGACCTCCCTGTAGCCTACAATCGTGACAGTTTGGTGCTGAGGTGACTGTAATCGAGATTTTCAAAGAGTGAACGGAGCTTCACAGGGAGAAACATAACAGAACGAAGCAACAGAGTCCTTGTAATTTACAACATTGGATCGTAGTGGATTTTTTGAGGACCTCATTTTAGCAACTCCATTCTAGCTGATTCACCATTGAGCCGTCTAGATCGGAGTGGATTTTTTGAGGACCTCCCTGTAGCCTACAATCGTGACAGTTTGGTGCTGAGGTGACTGTAATCGAGATTTTCAAAGAGTGAACGGAGCTTCACAGGGAGAAACATAACAGAACGAAGCAACAGAGTCCTTGTAATTTACAACATTGGATCGTAGTGGATTTTTTGAGGACCTCATTTTAGCAACTCCATTCTAGCTGATTCACCATTGAGCCGTCTAGATCGGAATGGATTTTTTGAGGACCTCCCTGTAGCCTACATTCATGACAGTTTGGTGCTGAGGTGACTGGAATTGAGTTTTTCAAAGAGTGAACGGAGCTTCACAGGGAGAAACATTACAAAGCGAAGAAACAGAGTCCTTATAATTTACAACACTGGATCGTAGTGGATTTTTTGAGGACCTCCTTTTAGCAACTCCATTCTAGCTGATTTACTAATTATTTATTACTAGATGGTGGCCCAATTCTAACGCATCGGGTATTCTAGAATTAGTATGTAGTTTATTTATGAAGATTTTAGAATAATACAATGAATACACAGGATTCGGCTGGCTGAGCGCGACCAATTAGCGAAGCGTGGTTCAAATCCCACGCCAATTTGTGGCCGGACTGCGCGTGTTGCTGATTGTCCGCGGCCGACGACGTAGTATATAGCACAGCCACGTAGTATATAACAGCCCACGTAGCATATAACAGCTCACATAGCATATAACACAGCCCACGTAGTATATAGCACAGCCACCTATATAGCACAGCCCACGTAGTATATAATTGCCCACAGAGTATATAGCACAGCCCACATAGCATATGACACAGCCATGTAGTATAAAACAGCCCACGTAGCATATAACACAGCTCATGTAGTATATAACAGCCACGCAGTATATAACACAGCCCACGTAGTGTATAACACAGCCCACATAGTGTATAACACAGCCCATGTAGTATATAGCACAGCCACGTAGTATATTGCACAGCCACGTAGTATATAACAGCCCACATAGTATATTGCACAGCCACGTAGTATATTGCACAGCGACGTAGTATGTTGCACAGCCACGTAGTATATTGCACACCCATGTAGTATATTGCACACCCATGTAGTATATTGCACAGCCACGTAGTATGTTGCACAGCCACGTAGTATATTGCACAGCCCACGTAGTATTTTGCACAGCAACGTAGTATATTGCACAGCCCACGTAGTATATTGCATAGCCCACATAGTATATAACACTGCCAACATAGTATATAGCAATGTGGGCACCATATCACTGTTAAAAAAATTAAAATAAAAAATCATTATATACTCACCCTCCAACGGCCCCCGAATACAGCCCAGGCATTCAGCAATGCTCCTCGCGACACTCCGGTCCCAAGAATGCATTGCGGTCTCGCGAGATGATGACGTAATGGTCTCGCGAGACCGCTACTTCATCATCTCGCAAGACCGCAAAGCATGGACTGGAGCGTCGCGAGGAGCAGGAAAGGCGCCGGAAGGTGAGAATATAATGATTCTTTATTTTTTTATTATTTTTAACATTAGATCTTTTTACTATTGATGCTGCATAGGCAGCATAAATAGTAAAAAGTTGGTCACACAGGGTTAATAGCAGCGTTAACTGAGTGCGTTACACCGCGGCATAACGCGGTCCGTTAACGCTGCCAATAACCCAGAGTGAGCGCTGACTGGAGGGGAGTATGGAGGGGGCACTGACTGCAGGGGCGTAAGGAGCGGCCATTTCGCTGCCAGACTGTGCCCGTCGCTGATTGGTCGTGGCCGTTTGGCCGCGACCAATCAGCGACTTGGGATTTCCATGACAGACAGACAGAAAGACGGAAGTGACCCTTAGACAGTTATATAGTAGATTATAATACATTTTTATAACGCCATTTATTCCACGGTGCTTTACATGTGAAAGGGGCAGATATAGGCAAGCACAATAAGCATTAGCAAAACAAAGCACACACAAGTACAGAAGGAGGACCCTGCCCGCAAGGGCTCACAGTCCACAGGGGATGAGTGATACAGTAGGAGAGGGTAGAGCTGGTCATGCAGCGGTTCAGCAGACTAAGGATCACTGCAGGTTGTAGGCTTGTCAGAAGAGGTGAATCTTCAGGTTCTTTTTGAAGGTTTCCGTGGTAGGCGAGAGTCTGATGTGTTGGGGTAGAGAGTTCCAGAGTATGGGGAGGCATAGGAGAAGTCTTGTATGCAGTTGTGGGAAGAAGAGATAATAGGGGAGTAGAGAAGGAGATCTTGAGAGCTTCGAAGGTTGTGTGTAAGTACCGGGAGACCATGTCACAGATGTATGGAGGAGACAGGTTGTGGATGGCTTTGTATGTCATAGTTAGGGTTTTGAACTGGAGCCTCTGGACAATAGGAAGCCAGTGAAGGGCTTGGCAGACAGGAGAGGCTGGGGAATAACGGGGAGACAGGTGGATTAGTCGGGCAGCAGAATGTAGGATGGATTGGAAAGGTGCCAGAGTCCTAGAGGGGAGGCCAGAGAGTAGGAGGTTGCAGTAATCAAGGCGGTAGATGATAAGGGCGTGCACTAGCGTTTTTGTGGTTTCATGGTCATTGAATGCACGGATCCGGGAAATATTACTGAGTTTAAGTCAAAAGGAGGAGGCAAGGGCTTGGATATGAGGCTTGAAAGAGAGGGCAGAATCGAGGATCACCCCGAGGCATCGAGCATGCGGGACTGGGGAAAGTGAGCAGCCATTGACATTAATGGATAGGTCTCAAGGAGGGACAGATTGAGATGGGGAAAGATGATGAATTCTGTTTTGTCCATGTTCAGTTTTTGAAAGCAAGCAGAAAAAAAAAGCAGAAATAGCAGAGATTGTGGGATTTTGGTAAGGATGTGAGGTCGGGTCCAGATTGGTAGATCTGCGTATCATCGGCGTAGAGATGATACTGCAAACTGTGGGATTCCATGAGCTGTCCCAGGACGAAGGTGTACATGGAGAAGAGCAGGGGCCCTAGGACTGAGCCTTGGGGAACACTGACAGACAGGGTGCGAGGTGAGGAGGTGGTGTGGGAGAGGGAGACATTGAATGTTCGGTCTGTTAGATATGACGAGATCCAGGATAGAGCCAAGTCTGTGATGCCAAGAGATGAAAGAATCTGTAGCAGGATGGAATGGTCGACAGTATCGAAGGCAGAACATAGGTCCAGGAGAAGGAGGACAGAGTAGTGTCGCTTTCTCTTGGCAGTTAGTAAGTCGTTGGTGACTTTAGTTAGAGCTGTATCAGATGAGTGATGCGGTCAAAAGCCATATTGTAACCGGACAAAGAGGGAGCAGAAGAGGAAGGAGGACAGTTCAAGATGGACATGCAGTTCAAGTAGTTTTGAGGCATAAGGGAGAAGAGATATTGGGTGATAGCTAAACACAGAGGATGGGTCAAGGGAGGGCTTTTTGAGGATTTGTGATCGAGGCATGCTTGAAGGATGAGGGGAAATTGAGTGAGAGATTGAAGGTGTGTTAGGATTGGGATGAAGACTGTGGTGAGGTTAGGGGTGAGGTGGGACGGGAGCGGGTCAAGCGTGCAAGTGGTGAGATGCGATCTTGACAGGAGGGTGGAGAGCACATCTGTGGAGATACGGGGTCAGTGGGTGCTCTCGTCCGCTGGCCCGGCTGTCTTTAGCAAGACTGAATGGACCACGGCTCATACCACTGAACGCCCGCTCTATCTCCCAGTGGGCAATACACTACACAGACAACACAGGGTTAAGGTAAAACAGTGTGGCAATACTTTATTGAACCACAACACACAATAGTCAACAGAACACTCCCACCAATTACCCCAAGATGGTGCACATTACAGGGCCTCACCCTTCCGCTGACTCGCCGAGACAATGGTAGATGTTACATCAGAGCTCTCAGGGTCGCTACTCCATCTGCACGCACAGAGAAGGGATAATGACAAGCATAGGGAGATGACCAAGAACTGTCCATAGAGTCCATACAAGGTCCAAAGCCAGTTTACATGATGTCAGAGCTCCCAGGGTCACTACTCCATCTGTGGATGCACGCACAGAGAAGGGGTAACAACAAGCATAGGGAGATGACCAAGAGCGGTCTATAGAGTCCATACAAGGTCCAAAGCCAGTTGACACAAGTCACCACCTGGCTTATCTGACCATCTCCATGGATCCAGGCGACCAGCGGGTCCCAAACCTGGCTTTCTCCAAACATATCCATGGTTCAGAGATGGTCACTGGATCAGATCTGTGTCCTTCCAACCGGAGCCGAAAACCCCTGGGTTGTTTCCTATAGAATCATAGATCAGTGTCCCTCGTGATGGTGCCATGATGAATTGGCTGCAGTCCTTTCTCTTGTCTGTTGGGTGGTTTGCAGAATGTCTGGCTGGTAGCTCTGTGTTACTTCCATCCCCCAGGATGTGTTCTCTGAGTCTTTTTATACCCAAGGCATACAAGCTATTTTTAGAATTACCCAGGGTCTTTCAGTCCAACATCATGATAAGGTAAACAATGGTGATGGGATTAACCCCTTAGTGACAGAGCCAATTTGGTACTTAATGACCGAGCCAATTTTTACAATTCTGACCACTGTCACTTTAAGAGGTTATAACTCTGGAACGCTTTATCGGATCCCGCTGATTCTGTACTTCAAGTTAGTGGTAACATTTCTTCAATATTACTTGCGATTATTTATGAAAAAAAAGGAAATATGGCAAAAAAAATTAAAATTTTGCAATTTTCAAACTGTATTTTTATGCCCCTAAATCAGAGAGATATGTCACGAAAAATAGTTAATAAATAACATTTCCCACATGTCTACTTTACATCAGCACAATTTTGGAAACAAATTTTTTTTTTGTTAGGGAGTTATAAGGGTTAAAAGTTGACCAGCAATTTCTCATTTTTACAACACCATGTTTTTTTTAGGGACCACATCACCTTTGAAGTCATTTTGAAGGGTCTATATGATAGAAAATAACCAAGTGTGACACCATTCTAAAAACTGCACCCCTCAAGCTTCTCAAAACCACATTAAAGAAGTTTATTAACCCTTTACGTACTTCACAGGAACTGAAACAATGTGGAAGAAAAAAATGAACATTTAACTTTTTTTTTGCAAACATTTTACTTCAGAAACAGAAATTTAACCACAAATTTTGTTGTGCAATTTCTCCTGAGTACGTCGATACCCCATATGTGGAGGAAAACCACTGTTTGGGCGCACCGCAGAGCTTGGAAGTGAAGGAGCACCGTTTGACTGTTTCAATGCAGAATTGGCTGGAATTGAGATCGGACGCCATGTCGCGTTTGAAGAGCCCCTAATGTGCCTAAACAGTGGAAACCCCCCACAAGTGACACCATTTTGGAAACTAGACCCCTTAAGGAACTTATCTAGATGTGTGGTGAGCACTTTGAACCCCCAAGTGCTTCACAGAAGTTTATAACGTAGAGCCGTGAAAATAAAAAATCGCATTTGTTTTCAGAAAAATGATTTTTTCGCCCACAAATTCTTATTTTCACAAGGGTAACAGGAGAAATTAGACCACAAAAGTTGTTGTGCAATTTCTCCTGAGTACGTCGATACCCCATATGTGGGGGTAAACCACTGTTTGGGCGCACCGCAGAGCTTGGAAGAGAAGGAGTGTCGTTTTACTTTTTTAATGTAGAATTGGCTGGAATTGAGATCGGACGCCATGTCACGTTTGGAGAGCCCCTGATGTGCCTAAACAGTGGAATCCCCCCACAAGTGACACCATTTTGGAAACTATACCCCTTAAGGAACTTATCTAGATGTGTGGTGAGCACTTTAAACCCCCAGGTGCTTCACAGAAGTTTATAACGTAGAGCCGTGAAAATAAAAAAAAAAAATCGCATTTTTTCTACAAAAATGATCTTTTTGCCTCCAAATTTGTATTTTACCAAGGGTAACAGGAGAAAATGGATGCCAGAAGTTGTTGTCCAATTTGTCCTGAGTATGCTGGTACCCCATATGTGGGGGTAAACCACTGTTTGGGCGTATGGCTGAGCTCGGAAGGGAAGGAGCGCCGTTTTGGAATGCAGACTTTGATAGAATGGTCTGCGGGCGTTATGTTGCGTTTGCAGAGCCACTGATGTACCTAAACAGTAGAAACCCCCCACAAGTGACCCCATTTTGGAAACTAGACCCCCCAAGGAACTTATCTAGATATGTGGTGAGAACTTTGAATGCCCAAGTGCTTCACAGAAGTTTATAATGCAGAGTAGTGAAAATAGAAAATATTTTTTTTTTCCACAAAAAAGATTTTTTAGCCCCCAAGTTTTTATTTTCACAAGGGTAACAAGAGAAATTGGATGCCAATATTTGTTCTCCAATTTGTCCTGGGTATGCTGGTACCCCATATGTTTGGGCACACGGCAGAGCTTGGAAGAGAAGGAGCGCCATTTTGGAATTCAGACTTTGATAGAATAGTCTGTGGGTGTTATGTTGCGTTTGCAGAGCCCCTGATGTACCTAAACAGTAGAAACCCCCCACAAGTGACCAAATTTTGGAAACTAGACCCCCTAAGTAACTTATCTAGATATGTGGTGAGAACTTTCAATGCTCAAGTGCTTCACAAAAGTTTATAATGCAGAGTAGTGAAAATAAAAAAATATTTTTTTTTCCCACAAAAAAGATTTTTAGCCCCCAAGTTTTTATTTTCACAAGGGTAACAGGAGAAATTGGACCCCAAAAGTTGTTGTCCAATTTATCCCGAGTACGCTGATGCCCCATATGTGGGGGTAAACCACTGTTTGGGCGCACGGCAGAGCTCAGAAGGGAGGGAGCACCATTTGACTTTTTTAGCGCAAAATTGGCTGTCGTGTTTGGAGACCCCCTGATGTACCTAAACAGTGGAAACCCCGGAATTCTAACTCCAACCCTAACTCCAACACACCCCTAACCCTAATCTCAACCTGATCCATAATCCTAATCACAACCCTAACGATAATCACAACCCTAACCCAAAAACAGCCCTAATCTCAACCCTAACCATAACCCTAATCAAAACCCTAAATCCAACACACCCCTAACCCTAATCTCAACCCTAACGTCAAACCTAACCCAAACCTAACCCTAATCCCAATACACCCCTAACCCTAATCCCAACCCTAACCTTAACCCTAATCCCAACCCTAATCCCAAACGTAACCCTAATCCCAACCCTAATCCCAAACGTAACCCTAATACCAACCCTAATCCCAACTCTAACCCTAACTTTAGCCCCAACCCTAACTTTAACCCCAACCCTAACCCTAATTTTAGCCCCAACCCTAGCCCTAACCCTAACTTTAGCCCTAACCCTAACCCTAAATTTAGCCCCAACCCTAACCCTAAATTTAACCCTAACCCTAGCCCTAACTTTAGCCCCAACCCTAACCCTAAGGTTACTTTCACACTTGCGTCGTGTGGCATCCGTCGCAATCCGTTCTTTTGGACAAAAAACGGATCCTGCAAATGTGCCCACAGGATGCCTTTTTTACCCATAGACTTGTATTACCGACGGATGGCCACACGTCGCGTCCATCGTGCACTGGATCCGTTGTGTTTTGGCGGACCGTCGTCACAAAAAAAAGTTCAATGTATCCTTTTTTTTGTACGTCGTGTCCGCCATTTCCGCGCATGCGTGGCCGTAACTCTGCTCCCTCCTCCTCAGGACATAGACTGGGCAGTGGATGCGTTGAAAAACTGCATCCGCTGCCCACGTTGTGCACAATTTTCACACCGTGCGTCGGTACGTCGGGCCGACGCATTGCGACCGCCCCGTACCGACGCAAGTGTGAAAGAAGCCCAAGGCTACTTTCACACTAGCATCGTACCATCGCAGTATGTCGGGCCGACGTACCGACGCTAGCGTTGTAAGCGCCGCACAACGGGTGCAGCGGATGCTGTTTTTTCAACGCATCCGCTGCCCCATTGTGAGGTGCGGGGAGGCGGGGGCGGAGTTCCGGCATGCGCGGTCGGAAATGGCGGACACGTCGCACAAAAAAAAGTTACATGTAGCGTTTTTTTGTGCCGACGGTCCGCCAAAGCACGACGCATCCGTCGCACGACGGATGCGACGTGCGGCAATCCGTCGCAATGCATCGCTAATGCAAGTCAATGGAGAAAAAACGCATTCTGCAAGCACTTTTGCAGGATGCGTTTTTTCTCCAACGACGCATTGCAACGGAAGCCAAAAAACGCTAGTGTGAAAGTAGCCTAACCCTAACCCTAGCCCTAACCATAACCCTAAATTTAGCCCCAACCCTAGCCCTAACCCTAACCCTAGCCCTAACCCTAGCCCTAACCCTAACCCTAATTTTAGCTCCAACTCGTCTCTCCTGCCGGCCGGCAGATGGCAGCAGATGGCGGGTGCACTGCGCATGCGCCCGCCATTTTCTTTCCCGAGGAGGAAGCCGGCCGGCAGGAGGAGACGCAGGAGGACCCAGGGACACCGGGTAAGTATGATAGGGTCCCCGAATCCCCCTATTTCTCTGTCCTCTGATGTGCGATCACATCAGAGGACAGAGAATTACAGATCGCTTTTTTTTTTTTTTTTTTTTGCGGTCGCCGGTAAACAGTTAATTCGGTAAAAACCCCCCGAATCATGTTCTCTGGGGTCTCGGCTACCTTCGGCAACCGAGAAAATCCGACTCTGGGGGGCGTTATTCACTTTTTCCACAGCGCCGTTAATTAACGGCGCTGTGGTTTAAGTACCCTTAGCGGCCGCCGTTAAAAGGCGTATCGGCGGTCGTTAAGGGGTTAAGAAGCACTATTAGCATATAAGCACACATCAATAAACAAAGCTTAACACTCTCAATGTACAGTCACTATGAGGGTATGTGCACACGTCCGGATTTCTTGCAGAAATTTCCTGAAGAAAACCGGAAATTTTCTGCAAGAAATCCGCATTTTTTTTTTGCGTTTTTTTTCCGTTTTTTCGCATTTTTTTTTAGCATTCTGCAAGCGTAATTAGCTTGCAGAATGCTAAAGTTTTCCAAGCGACCTGTAGCATCGCTTGGAAAACTGACTGACAAGTTGGTCACACTTGTCAAACATACTGTTTGACAAGTGTGACCAACTTGTTACTATAGATGCTGCTTATGCAGCATCTATAGTAAAAGATAGAATGTTTAAAAATAATAAAAAAAATAAAAAAAATGGTTATACTCACCCAGACGATCTCCTCAGCGGCGTCCGTTCCTATAGATGCCGGTGTGGTTCAGGACCTGTGATGACGTCGCGGCTTGTGATTGGTCGCGTGAGTCACATGAGCGGTCACGCGACCAATCACAAGACAGCGACGTCATCACAGGTCCTGAACCACACCATCTATAGGAACCGAAGAGAGAGCATGCACCGGAGAGGCGGGAACACTTCGGCGGCCATCAGAGGGTGAGTATAGGACTATTTTTTATTTTAATTATTTTTTTTTTACCAATTATATGGTGCCCAGTCCGTGGAGGAGAGTCTCCTCTCCTCCACCCTGGGTACCAACCGCACATAATCTGCTTACTTCCCGCATGGTGTGCACAGCCCCGTGCGGGAAGTAAGCAGATCAATGGACTCCTAGGTGTGCGGAATCCCCGAAATCCGCATTTTTTAATGAGCATGTTGCTTTTTTTTTCCGCGATGCGATTTTTTCGCGGAAAAAATCGCAACATTTGCACAAAGAATGCGGAATACCCTCTAAATAATAGGAGGCATATGTAAGAGTTTTTTTTGCGTTTCTATCGCGTTTTTATAGCGAAAAAACGCAAAAAATCCTGAACGTGTGCACATGGCCTTACAGACTTAAGGCCCCGTCACACATAGCGATTTACCAACGATCACGACCAGCGATACGACCTGGCCGTGATCGTTGGTAAGTCGCTGTGTGGTCGCTGGGGAGCTGTCACACAGACAGCTCTCTCCAGTGACCAACGATCAGGGGAACGACTTCGGCATCGTTGAAACTGTCTTCAACGATGCCAAAGTTCCCCTGCAGCACCCGGGTAACCAGGGTAAACATCGGGTTACTAAGCGCAGGGCCGCGCTTAGTAACCCGATGTTTACCCTGGTTACCAAAAAAAACAAACAGTACATACTCACCATCTGATGTCCGTCAGGTCCCTTGCCGTCTGCTTCCTGCTCTGACTGAATGCCGCCGTACAGTGAGAGCAGAGCGCAGCGGTGACGTCACCGCTGTGCTGTACTTTCACTTTCACTTTGCGGCGCTCAGTCAGTGTGGGAAGCAGACGGCAAGGGACCTGACGGACATCAGATGGTGAGTATGTACTGTTTGTTTTTTTTTACATTTACGCTGGTAACCAGGGTAAACATCGGGTTACTAAGCGCGGCCCTGCGCTTAGTAACCCGATGTTTACCCTGGTTACCAGTGAAGACATCGCTGGATCGGTGTCACACACACCGATTCAGCGGGACCTCAACGACCAAAAAATGGCCCAGGCCATTCCGACACGACCAGCGATCTCACAGCAGGGGCCGGGTCGCTGGTACGTGTCACACATAGCGAGATCGCTACTGAGGTCGCTGTTGCGTCACAAAACTTGTGACTCAGCAGCGATCTCGCTAGCGATCTCGCTATGTGTGACGGGGCCTTTACACAGTATGTTAGATAGTATATCAGTTGGCAAGTCTGTCTTCTTGACCCACCAGACATAAACACTTAAATTCACAAGCCAATATACAGATAAAAAGCCAGTTCTTTGGGTTTTGCAAAAACATGGTTGTCTGGGAAATTAAGATACAATCTGGTTTCTTCACAACATCTTCTGTCATGGAGAAGCTGGTTTGGGGGGGAACAGTGTTGAGCAGCTAAGATGGGTATTGGGGGCTGCGGGCCAAAGCTTTCTCTGATCATAACAATCTTCTGCTTAAAGAGGCAAAGTCTTCAGCAGAAATGAGAGGAGAGGGGGAGGTGCTGGGGGACGTAGTAGAGAATTGAAAGTGTTGAAAAGCTGTTTAGGGTTGTGGGACAGGGAGAATATGAGAGATGAGAAGTTTGTGTGAGCGTTGACTTAAAGCTGGCAAGGGACTGCTTGTATGCGATTAAGTGCTCGGCAGAGCAGGATCGCTTCCATCTCTGCTCAGTGACCCTGGAAGCCCGCCTCAGTTCTGTGGTCAGGCTGGTCAGCCAGGGCTGCCTGTTGATTGTACGAGTTTTGCTATGAGTGTGGGGGCAGCGGAGTCAAGTGTTGCTGTCATTGTGCTGTGATATAAAAAGTGGCAGCAGTATGTGTCATGAAGGGAAGCTATGTCTGTTAGAGGGAGAAGGGACTCAGTGATTGTAAATTGAGGTGTTAGATTTCTGCGAGGGTGAGTGAGTTTGTGGAGTAGGGGTTGCACACTAGGAGAGAGAAGAGAATGTCAGTAGGTTGTGGACAGACAGGGGGAGGGGTTAGTTAGTGAGATTAGTAAGGGAACAGAGGCGGGTGGAGATAAGGTCCAGCATCTTTGTGACAAAGAGGACCATTGAGTGAGGACAAAGGAGGCAGTGAGTGATAGAAGTTTAGAGGCAGCTGGGGTGGAAGCATCAATGGGGATGTTGAAGTAGACCATGATGATAGTGAGGATGTCAGCAGAAAGGAAATGAAATAGCCAGGTGGTGAAGTGGTCGAGAAAGGTGGAGATGGCTAGTTCTGGGGGGTGGCAGATGAAGGCCAGCTGGAGGTTGGAGGGGGAGTAGATGCGGATGGAGTGCACCTCAAACGAGGGAAGAGTAGCTGAGGGTGGTAGTGGAATTGGGGTAAAGGAGCAGGTATCGGACAAAAGCAAGCCAACTCCTCCACCGCATTTGTTGCAAGGGCGAGGGGTGTGAGAGGTGGAATCCGCCATAGGAAAGTGCACCTGGAGAGGCTGAGTCAGAGGTAGTGAGCCAGGTTTCAGTGATGGCAAGGAAGGAGAGTTTGTTGGTGATAAAGAGGTCATGGATAAACGGCAGTTTGTTGCAGACAGAGCGTGTGTTCCATAGAGCGCCAGCTAAGGGAACCGGATGAGTGGGTATGAGGTTATCATCATTGAGAAAACATGTAGAGGATCGTGGTAGGGTGTTCAAAATGAGTGTGGGGATGTGTTGAGGAGGGCCAGGATTTGGGGATATGTCGCCAGCAACGAGGAGTAGCAGAAAGAGCATTAGAAGGTGGGAGCAGGATAGGACATGATGAACTGTCTAGACTGGCCTCTATTCTGTAGTTTGGTGCTGAGGTGACTGGAATTGAGTTTTTCAAACAGTAAGCGGTGTTTTTCCTTGTAGCCTCTATTCTGTACAGTTCATTGCTGACATGACTAGAATGGAGTTGCTGGAGTGATGTCCTCATAGGATCAAATCTAATCTAGACGGCTCATGACTGAAATTTTCAGAATGGAGTTAATTCCAGGAGCTCCTCCTAGATTCCAATCTATTGGCATAGGAATTCTAAATGTATGCATGTATGTATTGTCACTTTTTGTAAAAAAAATAATTACACACAGCATTGATTGTTCAGTTTTGGCCGAATTTGACTTTTACTGTATTCCAACCAGTCCCAGCTCTGACATTCCTGGAGTGGGTGGAGCTAGACCGGCTGATAACCTCTGAAGGAGCATGCGACTTTTGCCATTTGTTGTGTGCCTGATTTTGCCTATCGGGACTTTGCGACGCGTCGGACCCTTCTGATGAAGATGTGGAGAGCCATCCAGAGGCCGAGATCTGCGGCGGCTCGTATGTGAGCTGTGTCTGTGGTGGTATAGGGAGGAATGACTTTTAGAGGGATAGGAGAAATGTTGGCGGGAATTATTAGATGATTGGGAAGACGTGTGGCGTCTACGCTTGCGTCCGCTGTGGCTATGGGGTATGTTGGGGTAATTGAATGGGCAGCCAGGGGTGGATTACTGGCCATAAATCGGTAACGTTGTGCTGTTTAGCATTGAGGGTGTTATAGTGCTACTGTAATCAACATTATTGTTGGGATATGAAAGAGCGGGGGTTAATAGAAATTATTTATTAGCTATTTGGGCTATAGGGAATGATGTAGGATGCCCCAAAATTGCCATAGAAACACAGCTGTGACCTAATAAAATAGTCTGTAGGAGGAAAAAGATCTACATTATTGCAGACCTATTATTGTGGCTATTTGTGTAAATACTTCTGGATTTTTTTTTTAAAGATTTTGCAAGAAAACACGTTTACATACCTTGATAGAGATCAAACAGCCAGTAACCTGTCATTAATGCCCCAACAAGCTTTTCTCAAACTGTTTAATTAACCCCTTAGTGACAGAGCCAATTTGGTACTTAATGACCGAGCCAATTTTTACAATTCTGACCACTGTCCCTTTATGAGGTTATCATTCTGGAACGCTTTAACGGATCCCGCTGATTCTGAGATTGTTTTTTGGTGACATATTCTACTTCATGTTAGTGGTAACATTTATTTGATATTACTTGCGATTATTAATGTAAAAAACGGAAATATGGCTAAAATTTTTAAAATTTCGCAATTTTCAAACTTTGAATTTTTATGCCCTTAAATCAGAAAGATACGTCACACAAAAAAGTTAATAAATACATTTTTAGGGACCATCTCACATTTAAAGTCACTTTGAGGTGTGTACATGACAGAAAATACCCAAACTTAACACCCTTCTAAAAACTACACCCCTCAAGGTGCTCAAAACCACATTAAAGATGTTTATTAACCCTTTACGTGCTTGACAGGAACTGAAACAATGTGGAAAGAAAAAATGAACATTTAACTTTTTTTTTTGCAAATATTTTACTTCAGAACCAATTTTTTTTATTTCGACAAGTGTAAAAAGAGAAAATGAACCACAAAATTTGTTGTGCAATTTCTCCTGAATACGCCGATACCCCATATGTGGGGGTAAACAACTGTTTGGACGCACAGCAGGGCATGGAAGAGAAGGAGCACCGTTTTACTTTTTCAATGTAGAATTGGCTGGAATTGAGATCGGACGCCATGTCACGTTTGGAGAGCCCCTGGTGTGCCTAAACAATGGAAACCCCCACAAGTGACACCATTTTGGAAACTTGACCCCTTATGGAACTTATCTTGATGTGTGGTGAGCACTTTGAGCCCCCAAGTGCTTCACAGAAGTTTATAACGTAGAGGCGTGAAAATAAAAAATCGTTTTTACACAAAAATATTTTTTCGCCCACAAATTCTTATTTTCACAAGGGTACTAGGAGAAATTAGACCACGAAAGTTGTTGTGCAATTTCTCCTGAGTATGTCGATACCCTCTATGTGGGGATAAACCGCTGTTTGGGCGCACAGCAGAGCTTGGAAGAGAAGGAGCGCCGTTTGACTTTTTCAATGCAGAATTGCAGAGCTCCTGATGTACCTAAACAGTAAAAACCCCTCACAAGTGACCCCATTTTGGAAACTAGACCCCCCAAAAAAACTTATCTAGATGTGTGGAGAGCACTATGAAGCCCAAAGTGTTTCACTACAGTTAATAACGCAGAGCCGTGAAAATACAAAATCATTTTTTTCCCCCACAAAAATAATTTTAGTCAACATTTTTTTATTTTCCCAAGGGTAACAGGAGGAATTAGACCCCCAAAGTGGTTGTACAATTGTTCCTGAGTACACTTATGCCCCATGTTTGGGTAAACCACTGTTTGAGCGCACGTCGTGGCTCGGAAGGGAGGGAACACCATTTGACTTTTTGAATGCAAGATTGGCTGGAATCAATGGTGGCGCCATGTCGCGTTTGGAGAGCCCCTGATGTGCCTAAACAGTGGAGACCCCTCAATTCTAACTCCAACACTAACCCTAACACACCCGTAACCCTAATCCCAAACCTAACACACCCCTAACCCTAATACCAACCATAACCCTAACCACAAGCCTAACCCTAACCCCAACACACCCCTAACCCTAACCCTAACCTTAACTCTAATTCCAACCCTAACTCTAGTTCCAACCCTAACCCTAAGTGCCCACATTGCAGATTTTTCCACAGTTTTTGAAAAATCCACAGGCAAAACGCACTGCATTTTACTTGCAGATTTACAATGTTTTCTGTGCGGATTTCACCTGCTGATTCCTATTGAGGAACAGGTGTAAAACGCTGCGGAATCCGCACAAAGAATTGACATGCTGCGGAAAAAACAACGCGGTGTTTCCGCGTGGTATTTTCCGCACCATGGACACAGCGGATTTGGTTTTCCATAGATTTACATGGTACTGTAAACGTGATGGAAAACTGCTACGAATCCGCAGCGGCGAATCCACACCGTGTGCACGGAGCCTAATTTTAACCCCAACCCTAATTCTAACCCGAATTGCAACCCTACCCCTAGTGGAAAAAAATATATATATTTTCTTTATTTTATTATTTTGCCTACCTATGGGGGTGATAAAGGGGAGGGGGGTATTTACTATTTTTTTTTTATTTTGATCACTGCGATAGGTTGTATCACGGTGATCAAAATGTACCTGGAATGAATCTGCGGGCCGATTCAGCGGCGCACTGTGCATGTGCCCGCCATTTTGGAAAATGGCGGCGCCCATGGAGAAGACGGACGGACACCCGGAGTTGGTAAGTATGGGGGGGTGGGATCGGAAAGCGGGGGGGCGCAGGCGGAGAGAAGACTGATGGCGGCGGATTGCCGCTGTCAGTCAGTGGAGGGGGCAGATCGGAGTCTCCAACCATGGTTGATATTGCAGCATCGGCCATGGCTGGATTGTAATATTTCACCAATTCTCAGTTAACCCTTTCACCCCATCTACAGGAATGCGATCCTGCAATGACGCCACATAGGCGTCACAGGTCGGATTGGCACAGGTCGGATTAACTCTATGTACCATTTTATTATGTTCATTACTAGGGTTGAGCGAAACGGATCGGACAAATTCAAAAATCGCCGACTTTCGGCAAAGTCGGGTTTCATGAAACCCGACCCTAGTGTGGGATCGGCCATGAGGTCGGCGATCTTTGCGCCAAAGTCGCGTTTCATATGACGCGTTCAGCGCCATTTTTCAGCCAATGAAGGAGGACGCAGAGTGTGGGCAGCGTAATGACATAGGTCTCTGTCCCCACCATCTTTGAGAAGGGCATGACAGTGATTGGCTTGCTTTCTGCGGCATCACAGGGGCTATAAAGGAGTGTGCACGCCGACCGCCATCTTACTTCTGCCGATCTTAGCATAGGGAGAGGTTGCTGCAGCTTCATCAGAAGGGATATAGTTAGGGAGGGAAGATTAACCCCCAAACCGCTTGTGCTGTAGCGATTTCCACTGTCCAACACCACCTTTTGTTTGCAGGGACAGTGGAGGCTAGATTTTTGTGCATCAGCTCTGTAGCTTATTAGGCTGCCTTATAAGGCTCCCTGATAGCTGCATTGCTGTTTGCACGCTGCTGTGCAAACCAACTGCTTTTTTAAAAGCAAAAATCCTGTTGCTCCTTTCTGCAGTTATCTTGTTTATTTGTCCACACTTGTGTGCAGCAGTCCTTTTTATTGCTGCCATAATTGTCCTGAGATCATTGTAGGTAGATTGAAATTGTACTACAGTCCTTGTATTTTTTCATACATCTTCCAGCCACTTTCTGCCACTTACATTGTGTTGTGTTATACACTGGGCCTGAGTTTTGGTGCAGTCTCCTCCCAAAAAAAGGGAGATTCAAATTGTCACAAAGTGGATGTACTACAGTCCTGTTCGTTTGTCGTATATCAGCCAGCCACTTTCTGCCACTTACATTGTGTTGTGTTATACACTGGGCCTGAGTTTTGGTGCAGTCTCCCCCCCAAAAAAGGGAGATTTAAATTCTCAACAAGTTTATATACACCTTCTACCTTGTTTTACAGTACCATATAACGGTTGTTATTTTGGTTAAGATTTTCCCGGTCGTTGCCAGCTGGTACTGATGGTGGTGGTGGAGCATCTGGTGGTAGTGGGAAAAGGAAAATAGCACCTAAGGCTGGAGGTGTTGAGCCAGCGTCATCGTCTGGCTACACAAGGCCTCGAAGGCTCCTTTATCTGGGAGTAGGAAAACAGCTTTTAAAGCGGCTTTCCTTGCTGACTCAGCCTCTAGCTCTTTCGCCTCCTCTTCAGAAAGTTCCAAATATAAAAGCAGCAAGTTGTCAGTGGATGCTCCGGGTCAGGAACAAGTCGCTTCCTTGTGTCCTTCACCCAAACCAAAAGTGAAGGATGCGTCAGGCGACACTACAGGTCACTCCATGGAGCTCTTTACACATACCGTGCCTGGGTTAGAAAGGGAAATTGTTAACTGCCCATTACAAGATGAATCGGACATGGAGTGCACTGATGCATAGCCACAGCTAGATTATTATGCTACTTTTCCTCCCTTATCGATGTTCTCCCTCACAGGTCATTCGCCTTTGATTACTGGGCATCTAAAATAGACACCTGGCCTGAATTGGCAGACTATGCATTACAGGAGCTCGCTTGCCCTGCTGCTAGTGTGCTATCCGAAAGTCTTCAGTGCTGCTGGTTCAATACTGACCGAAAAAAAGGACACGTCTGGCTACCCGAAATGTCGATGAGCTAACCTTCATTAAAATGAACCAATCATGGATTTAAAATTATTTGGCCCCACCTTCCCCTGCTGACACGTAGCTTGCCTGAAAAATATCTTGCTTTTGGCCTCCTCCTACTGACTGCCCCAATTCCTCCATTTGCAGCTGCTGAATGTCCACCATAAACCATTTTTATACCTCTCTAAATGGGCTGACTACCCCCACAGGGCCGTGGCCACCACCTGGCGGAAGCAACCGTGCGAGTGCCGTTTGCCTGGACAGGTGGGTGTGCCCACTCTTGGGCGACGGCACTGGCACAGGGTCCCTCGTAGTACAATGAAGTGTCTCTGACGGTGGTGGTGCACAACCGTCAGACACACAGTCGTAATATGAGGGGCCCTGTGCCAGTACCGCCGCCCACGAGTGTTCCCCCCCAGCTCGAACAGTGCTCTACCACTTGCAATACTTACCTCTCCCTGCTCCACCGTGTAGGCTGTGCTGATAAATCCTTCAATGGCACTGCCAATACAAATTTGTTGAAATGATAGATGATGGTTAAAATATACAGGGGCCCTGGCCTCCATTTAGACCAGTTAATACTTTGCGCCTACTACCACTGTCTGCTACTCAGCAGAGGAGCCCACCCCTGTACCTAGCTATGCCACCTGTTTATTTCTGAACAATTTTTTGGCAGACATTTAGCCTACTTAATTATTTGGGCCTACTAACTGTGTCAGTCACTCATTACAGTTGTCCTCCACTGAACAAAGCAATGCCACCTGTTTAGTCCTGTTACCACATTTGAACTGCATTTAGCCCACTTTATTATTAGGGCCTACTGTGTCAGCCACTCATTACAGTTGTCCTCCACTGAACAAAGCAATGGCGCCTGTTTAGTCCTGTTACCACATTTGAACTGCATTTAGCCCACTTTATTATTTGGGCCTACTAACTGTGTCTGCCGCTTATTACAGTTGTCCTCCACTGAGCAAAGCAATGCCGCCTGTTTAGTCCTGTTACCAATTTTGAGGTGGGGGGGGCATACTCGGCAACGTCACTGGCACAGGGCCCTTCATAGTACGCAAAAGTGTCTCTGCCGGTGGGAGGCGCCACCGGCCGTCAAACACACCGCCGTACTGAGGGGCCCTGTGCCAGTGCCAATGCCAACGAGTGGGCCCCCACTGCTTGCTCAGGATCACAGCACTTGCAAAGTTGAAATACTTACCTCTCCCTGCTCCACCGCCGTGACGTATTCCGCGTTTCCTGGGCCCACGAAAATCTTGAGCCAGCCCTACCCCCCAACTTTAGCCAAATGACCCCCAGTTTTCAATGCCTATTATTATAAATTAAATTAAGATTGACAAGCTTCAGTAATAAGAATTGATGTTTTTGGCATTAAAATGGGTACTGTTGGTGTTTTCCTGTCCTCCACTCACTGCCTACTTTGATTCCCCATTGACTTGCATTGGGTTTCGTGTTTCAGTCGGCCCCCGACTTTTCGCAATAATCGTCCGATTTCACCCGACCCAACTTTTGACAAAGTCGGGTTTCGATAAATCAAGGCCACCAATCAAAAGGATATACGTAAGCAGGGTGTGATTATAAATTCAATAAAAATTAACTTTTAATAAATATTCGTTAAAAAATGGTAACCATTAGCAACCAAAACAAAAACAGGACTCACAAGAAAATGCATCCATAGGAATGCCTATATGTAACACATACCCCGAAGACAATAAGAGTGTATAACCCAATAATTTCTGTCTCTGGGGAATCAGATCTCTTACCACACGAGATCTTTAGGTAAACAATACCCTTCAGTCCTATACTCCATATCAACAATGTATTCAAGTTGCAGGAATCGTGACTGGAATGAAATGGAACGATCTCACCTCTTTTTTCTTCCTTCAATAAGGATGAGATCACCTGGCATCGGCGCTGTATCCGAGGGGGGGGCAATTTTCACCACACAGTACCCCACGCTGCCAATGAGAACGATCAACCCCAAAATAGACCATGCATTTTCCCAAATGGGGAAAATGCATGGTCTATTTTGGGGTTGATCGTTCTCATTGGCAGCGTGGGGTACTGTGTGGTGAAAATTGCCCCCCCCTCGGATACAGCGCCGATGCCAGGTGATCTCATCCTTATTGAAGGAAGAAAAAAGAGGTGAGATCGTTCCATTTCATTCCAGTCACGATTCCTGCAACTTGAATACATTGTTGATATGGAGTATAGGACTGAAGGGTATTGTTTACCTAAAGATCTCGTGTGGTAAGAGATCTGATTCCCCAGAGACAGAAATTATTGGGTTATACACTCTTATTGTCTTCGGGGTATGTGTTACATATAGGCATTCCTATGGATGCATTTTCTTGTGAGTCCTGTTTTTGTTTTGGTTGCTAATGGTTACCATTTTGTAACGAATATTTATTAAAAGTTAATTTTTATTGAATTTAAAGTCGGTTTTCGCAAAACCCGACTCGATCCGAAAAAAGTAAAAGTCGCTCAACTCTATTCATTACTAAACATCGGGCTTGGTATTATCTATATATCTATCTATAGATTCATCTATTATCTATGTGTGTGTAAACATTATTCTTCAATGGAGTATATAAAGGAAAAGGTTGAACAAGAAATTACATCACAATTTTTTTGGGGGGTTAAATAATAGATCTTTATTTAGCTTACAAAAACGCACACAAAGCCGCATGAAAATCAGCATCAAATCTGCACGGATTTTTCTGCCAAGAGATGCAGAATCTGCACAGAAAATTCCACAGGCAGACCTGCAACGTGTGCACATACCCTAACGCACATTTCCCCCAAAAAAATTGGTGCGAAAACAGGGTGCATCTTATAATCTGAACCTTAAAAAAAAAAAAAAATTACTGAGGGGGGTTGCGGTGGTGGAGCAGTGATGCATGCCCCCTCACCCCAGCCCCCTGGATGCCCCTCTACATACCCCATGCTCCCCTCACACTATGCAACACAGCCCCCTGGATGCCCATCTACATACCCCCTCACACCAGCCCCCTCTACATACCCCATGCCCCCTCACACCAGCCCCTTGGAAGCCCCTCTACATACCCCCTCACACCAGCCCCCTGGATGCCCCCTCACACCAGCCCCCTGGATGCCCCTCTACATACCCCATGCCCCCTCACAACAGTCACAAGCCCCCTGGATGCCCCATGCCCCCTCACCTACATACCCCATGCCCCCTCACACCATCCACACAACACTCCGGATGCCCCATGCCCCCTCACCTACATACCCCATGCAACAGCCCCCTGGATGCCCCATGCCCCCCCCTACATACCCCTTTCCCCCCTCACCAGCCCCCTGAATGCCCCTCTACATACCCCCTCACACTATGCAACACAGCCCCCCCGGATGTCCCTCTACATACCCCCTCACAACAGACACAAGGCCCCCTGGATGCCCCCCTCACACCAGCCCCCTGACACTATGAAACACAGCCCCTGGATGCCCCCTCACCTACAATCCCCATGCCACCTCAACAGCCACAAGGCTCCCAGGATGCCCCATGCCCCCTCACCTACACCCCCCTCACACTATGCAACACAGCCCCTTGAATGCCCCTCTACATACCCCATGCCCCCTCACACCTGCCCCCTGGATGCACCTCTACATGACCCATCACACCAGACCCCTGAATGTCCCTCTACATACCCCATGCCCCCCACAACAGCCACAAGGCCCCCTGCATGCCCCTCTACATACCCCATATCCTCTTACACCAGCCCCCTGGATGCCCCTCTACATACCCTATGCCCCCTCACACCATCCACACAGCACTCTGGATGCCCCATGCCCCCTCTACATACCCCCCTCACATCAGCCCCCTGGATGCCCCTCTACATACCTCATGCCCCCTCACACCATCCACACAGCACTCTGGATGCCCCATGCCCCCTCTACATACCCCATGCCCCCCTCACACCAGCCCCCTGGATGCCCCTCCACATACCCCATGCCTCCTTACACCAGACAAAAGGCACCCTGGATGCTCCTCTACATACCCCATGCCCCCTCACACCAGCCCCCTGGATGCCCCTCTACATACCCCATGCCTCCTCACAACAGTCACAAGCCCCCTGCCCCCTCACCTACATACCCCATGCCCCCTTACACTATGCAACAGCCCCCTGGATGCCCCATGCCCCCCCTACATACTCCTTTCCCCCTCACACCAGCCCCCTGAATGCCCCTATACATACCCCCTCACACCAGCCCCTCAAACTATGCAACACAGCCCCCCCCCCGGATGCCCCTCTACATACCCCATGCCCCCTCACAACAGCCACAAGGCCCCCTGGATGCCCCCCCTCACACCAGCCCCCTGACACTATGAAACACAGCCCCTGGATGCCCCCTCACCTATAAACCCCATGCCCCCTCAACAGCCACAAGGCTCCATGGATGCCCCATGTCCCCTCACACTATGCAACACAGCCCCCTGAATGCCCCTCTACATACCCCCTCACACCAGCCCCCTGGATGCCCCTCTACATGACCCATCACACCAGACCCCTGAATGTCCCTCTACATACCCCATGCCCCCCACAACAGCCACAAGGCCCCCTGGATGCCCCTCTACATACCCCATGCCTCCTCACAACAGACACAAGGCACCCTGGATGCCCCGCTACATACCCCATGCCTCCTCACAACAGACACAAGGCACCCTGGATGCCCCGCTACATACCCCATGCCTCCTCACAACAGACACAAGGCACCCTGGATGCCCCGCTACATACCCCATGCCTCCTTACAACAGACAAGGCACCCTGGATGTCCCGCTATATACCCCATGCCTCCTCACAACAGACACAAGGCACTCTGGATGCCCGCTACATACCCCATGCCTCCTCACAACAGACACAAGGCACCCTGGATGCCAGCTACATACCCCATGCCCCCTCACAACAGCCACAAGGCACCCTGGATGCTCCTCTACTTACCCCATGCCTTCTCACAACAGACAAGGCACCCTGGATACCCGCTACATACCCCATGCCTCCTCACAACAGACACAAGGCACGCTGGATGCCCCGCTACATACCCCATGCCTCCTTACAACAGACACAAGGCACCCTGGATGCCCCGCTACATACCCCGTGTCTCCTTACAACAGACACAAGGCACTCTGGATGCCCGCTACATACCCCATGCCTCCTCACAACAGACACAAGGCACCCTGGATGCCAGCTACATACCCCATGCCTCCTCACAACAGACACGAGGCACCCTGGATGCCCCTCTACATACCCCCCTCACAACAGACACAAGGCACCCTGGATGTCCCACTACATACCCCATGCCTCCTCACAGCAAATTACAACCTCAGAGCACTCACACTGAGTCCTGTGTCCTCATTCCCTTGTACAGCCCCTCGGTCCTCTCCTCACTGGCTCCATGCTGCAGCCCCTCGGTCCCCTCCTCACTGGCTCCATGCTGCAGCTCCTCGGTCCTCTCCTCACTGGCTCCATGCTGCAGCCCCTCGGTCCTCTCATTACTGGCTCCATGCTGCAGCTCCTCGGTCCTCTCCTCACTGGCTCCATGCTGCAGCCCCTCGGTCCTCTCCTCACTGGCTCCATGCTGCAGCCCCTCGGTCCCCTCCTCACTGGCTCCATGCTGCAGCCCCTCGGTCCTCTCCTCACTGGCTCCATGCTGCAGCCCCTCGGTCCTCTCCTCACTGGCTCCATGCTGCAGCTCCTCGGTCCTCTCCTCACTGGCTCCATGCTGCAGCCCCTCGGTCCTCTTCTCACTGGCTCCATGCTGCAGCCCATCGGTCCTCTCCTCACTGGCTCCATGCTGCAGCCCCTCGGTCCCCTCCTCACTGGCTCCATGCTGCAGCTCCTCGGTCCTCTCCTCACTGGCTCCATGCTGCAGCCCCTCGGTCCTCTCCTCACTGGCTCCATGCTGCAGCTCCTCGGTCCTCTCCTCACTGGCTCCATGCTGCAGCCCCTCGGTCCTCTCCTCACTGGCTCCATGCTGCAGCTCCTCGGTCCTCTCCTCACTGGCTCCATGCTGCAGATCCTCGGTCCTCTCCTCACTGGCTCCATGCTGCAGCCCCTCGGTCCTCTCCTCACTGGCTCCATGCTGCAGCTCCTCGGTCCTCTCCTCACTGGCTCCATGCTGCAGATCCTCGGTCCTCTCCTCACTGGCTCCATGCTGCAGATCCTCGGTCCTCTCATTACTGGCTCCATGCTGCAGCTCCTCGGTCCTCTCCTCACTGGCTCCATGCTGCAGCTCCTCGGTCCTCTCCTCACTGGCTCCATGCTGCAGCTCCTCGGTCCTCTCCTCACTGGCTCCATGCTGCAGCTCCTCGGTCCTCTCCTCACTGGCTCCATGCTGCAGCTCCTCGGTCCTCTCCTCACTGGCTCCATGCTGCAGCTCCTCGGTCCTCTCCTCACTGGCTCCATGCTGCAGCCCCTCGGTCCTCTCCTCACTGGCTCCATGCTGCAGCCCCTCGGTCCTCTCCTCACTGGCTCCATGCTGCAGCCCCTCGGTCCTCTCCTCACTGGCTCCATGCTGCAGCCCCTCGGTCCTCTTCTCACTGGCTCCATGCTGCAGCTCCTCGGTCCTCTCCTCACTGGCTCCATGCTGCAGCCCCTCGGTCCTCTCCTCACTGGCTCCATGCTGCAGCCCCTCGGTCCTCTCCTCACTGGCTCCATGCTGCAGCCCCTCGGTCCTCTTCTCACTGGCTCCATGCTGCAGCTCCTCGGTCCTCTCCTCACTGGCTCCATGCTGCAGCCCCTCGGTCCTCTCCTCACTGGCTCCATGCTGCAGCTCCTCGGTCCTCTCCTCACTGGCTCCATGCTGCAGCTCCTCGGTCCTCTCCTCACTGGCTCCATGCTGCAGCTCCTCGGTCCTCTCCTCACTGGCTCCATGCTGCAGCCCCTCGGTCCTCTCCTCACTGGCTCCATGCTGCAGCCCCTCGGTCCTCTTCTCACTGGCTCCATGCTGCAGCCCCTCGGTCCTCTTCTCACTGGCTCCATGCTGCAGCCCCTCGGTCCTCTTCTCACTGGCTCCATGCTGCAGCTCCTCGGTCCTCTCCTCACTGGCTCCATGCTGCAGCTCCTCGGTCCTCTCCTCACTGGCTCGATGCTGCAAGCTCCTCGGTCCTCTCCTCACTGGCTCCATGCTGCAGCTCCTCGGTCCTCTCCTCACTGGCTCCATGCTGCAGCCCCTCGGTCCTCTCCTCACTGGCTCCATGCTGCAGCTCCTCGGTCATCTCCTCACTGGCTCCAGCCCCTCATAGACACAGCTGCACATAAGGAGCACCATGTCCCAAGGTATGTTATTGTAGCTTATTACCTTGTCCAAGATCGTTACATCTGACCAGGTTACAACTCATGTCCTCTATTGTATAACAGAACATTCCCAGTTAAAGTTTAGTTCATTTTGCTAATCTTATTATAGAATGCTGGCTCTCCAATTGGAGCTTAGTACTTGGTCTATTATTATGGACAATTTGTGTGGCTGTGTCTATTGAGACTTGTTTTTCTTTGGCACCACATTTTTCCATCCTCATGGTGCTAATTATCTTTTAGCTGTGCTTGACTAATTATACCCCCGTTCTTGTACACTTGTTTTATCTTTGATATATGTTTAATAAAATATACTGTTTGATTACTATTCCTCCTTGCTTCATTTGGGTATCATAAGATAGATTGCATATAATTTTATTGTGCATTATTTTTGCACAATTTAACTCTGATATGGACCCAATTGTATTTTAGCTCTTGCTGAGCATTGTTTTTTGGTTTACATGATTGGCCTTAGGCTACGTTCACACGATCCGTTTTTTGCTGCGGATCCGTAGCGGAATTGCAGCTACGGATCCGCAGCCGTTTTCCATGCAGGGTACAGTACAATGTTACCCTATGGAAAACAAAACCCGCTGTGCCGACGATCCTTTTTTTCGCTGGAAAATCCGCGCGGATTTGCCAACGGAAAAAAGAAGTACCATGTCAATTCTTTCAGCGGATTCCGCTGCGGGTTTCCAACAGCACCAATAGGAAACTGCAGTTGGAAACCCGCAGTGGAATCCGCAGAAGAAAAAGGACACAAATCCGCCGAGAGAAGCACCGCCGTTTTCCACTGCGGATTTCCCCGAAAAAGGACCGGAAAAATCCGCAGTGAAAAACGGATCGTGTGAACGTAGCCTTAGGAGGTTTATATTCCGTTTTGGCCACGGAAATTTTTTGGTAGGTTCTAAGGTATATATTATATTGCCTGTGTCTGATAGGTGGGGAATGAACATGGAGAATATATAGATAATAGGAGAATGAACACATATCCCATATAAACAGGTGTATACTATATTCCCTGTGCCTGATAGTCTGATAGGTGGGGAATAAACATGAAATATATTTAGAAAATAGAGGAATGAACACATATCCCATATATACAGGTGTATACTATATTCCCTGTGCCTGAAAGGTGGGGAATGAACATGAAATATATGTAGAGAATAGGGGAATGAACACATATCCCATATAAACAGGTGTATATTATATTCCCTGTGTCTGATAGGTGGGGAATGAACATGGAATATATGTAGAGAATAGGAGAATGAACACATATCCCATATAAACAGGTGCATATTATATTTCCTGAGCCTGATAGGTGGGGAATGAACATGAAATATATGTAGAGACAATACAAAACTCACAAAAATTAATACATATGCGTGGCCGAGAGACAAGGATTGTTATATCTCTCCCAATATTTCTGTCCGAAACAATAGGACAGTCTAGGAAACTCCCCAATAAATACAAAACAGAACGGAGTATACAAGTCCCAATACGCATTTTATTTAAAAATTGTATAATTTTATTTATATTATCAAAATATATAATTCAAACTGAGTAATCAAATATAAATACAATACATATAAATAACAGGATTAGTGGAGGAGGAAACACTATAATAGTGGCGGAGCAGATGACAACACCTATCACATCATATCACAAGGACTGCTATTGTGGGAGCCATAGTATGAAAAAAAAAAAAAAAAAAAAAAAAAAAAGTTGCAACAGTGCAGGTTATATCACTAGCTAAAGTGCCATAGTGCCTACAGGACTCATCACCTCATATCATATAAAGCAGCTTACCCATTAGGTCTGAGATGTCTCACCACGCTCCACACACCACCCCCTTGACGCACGTTTCGCGGTCGCTTTCTCAAAAAGGGGTTTGTTGCTAGCTCACTCTCTCACCGGTTAAAATAGGGCGCATACAGGAAGTCTCATCAAGCGCATCGGCGCACATGTGTCCAAGGTCCAGATCCATCATACCCGGCGGTCGTCAGAGCCGCACACACAGGGGGCGGAAAACCGCTCAGTGACGTCACATGGTGTGTGTGCGGCATCTAATGATAACCGCCCAGGAAGTCAGGTGCATAGACTCTAGAGCACGTGTGCGCACAGCCTGAGACCCTCCCACCGAAGTCCATGGCGGCCGCCATTTTCTAAATGATATCCAGTATGTTACGAAATAACATGTGAGTAAATAAAAGAAAGTCTTTGACCAGAGACCATCAGAAGCACGAATCACCGCAAAGTAAATAATACTACTAAGCCTGCTGTGAATTACATAGTTTAACTCCCCAGATCACCATATCGGGGACCACAAGAAAAGTGCTTAAAGTGCTGTAAACAAAGTGACTGCCTACATAAATAAATCCAAAACCCACCCATGGATAACCATGGGAATCGCTATATTATAATGGTGAGATATAACGTGCATAAGCACGATTAAAATGTCATTAATGGAGATCATACAACCCCTCCTGCTATACTAAATAGAAACTCATACTTGGTGAAAACATAACAGTGTGCACCATGACAGGGGCCCATCAGAAAACATGATAAGTGATATACAAAAACTAAACATAAATTCATATGTGAATACATAAGTAATTACAGACGTGTACACATACATATAAATGCAACACAGCAGGAATAAAAAAAAAAAAAAAAAAAAAAAAAATATAAAAAAAAAAAATAGTAAATATATAATACTAATAAATAGTATGCATGAATAATAATAGAAAAAAATATAAAGATATAATAAGACAAATAATCAATAATGAATATATATATGAATATGAATATATAAATATATATAGTAATTGAATAATACGAAAAAAATAATACAAGAACGATATCTAATATAATAATAATAACGAAGAAAAATAAACACATCAAATAATAAAGAAAATAAATAAAATAAAATGAAAATAAAAAATAACAAAATAATAAAGTTGAAATCCGGTTTCATTCATAGAAGGTCTCAGGCGAATCCGGTGAGAGATCGCATAACAGGTCACATTGCGGCAGCGTCCCATACTAATAAAAACTAAAGACAAGAGAACAAACTTATTAGAATAAAACTTAAAAACACAGAAAGGAATCATCTGGAAAGAGGATAAACAACAATAGTCAGAATTGTACTGAGTGCTGGGACAGCACAAAAGTATTACCAATGAGGACGAAGTCGTGGTGGAACAGCAATCGCACATAAGAGGTGGGAAAGGCGTGTCATAAAAATGGAACAAAACTCAATTGTTCATTAAGTCCCTTGGGGGACATGGTGTCAAGGGTGGCAATCCACCTGCATTCACATTGTGCAAGCAGTTGCTTCAGATTGCCACCCCTGATGCCGCCATGAATCCTATCAATTCCCCTCACTTTTAGACCGGTGGGATCAGACCCGTGGTACATGCGGAAATGAGTAGTGTAGCGTCGGGACCATTCGTCAAACTCAATTTGACAGGTGGACACGCCCCTATCAAAGTGTATCAAAGTGTGTAACCCCTCCCCCCCCCTGCCAGCTGTCCTCCTTGGCTTCTAACAGCAGCTGTGTGGCAGCTCCCCCTCCCTTTTTATATAGTTTAATTTGTTAATAGAGTGAATATTATCTCCGTAATTGTTTTATATTAGAGTTTTATATTTATAGGGGAATTATAACGCGCGCATTATGTATGCGGGCATGTTACAACATGAATATTATCCCCGTAATTGTTTTATATTAGAGTTTTATATTTATATATATGTATGCGGGCATGTTACAACAGGCCTGTTACCCCCCGTAATTGTTTTATATTAGAGTTTTATATTTATAGGGGAACCATATTACAACAAGCGCAGGTATGAATCGTGGTGTTTTATACCTTTATAAAAAAGCAAAAGACAGGGTATTGTAAAAGTAAAAGATATTTATTGTAAATAAACGCATCTCAGTATAAAAGCACTCGCGTTAAATAGCACGTTGGTTATACAGCAACAAACTCTTACAGAATAATGTGATTATTTATCCACTATAAGTTGTGATTCATTATCACTGAACACATTCTAACTGCAGAAACTCTGGCTGTCTAGTTAACGGCCACACAACTGCGGGCATTTAAGTAAGGAATACTGTCTCCTACTTAATTACCCTAACAGCTGCGATCACGGTGCTTGGAAAATGACTGCGTATGATTCAAATCATTGTTTGTGGGGCTCCCCACAGCTGTTTCTCCGGTACCCCAAATAACGGCGCAAGCAGAGTTTGGCTAAAAATAGTTTACTGTGCGAAGTAAGGTGTGCTAGAATTCTCACTATCTGAGAAAACACAGAATTTGCTAGCAGCTGTCACACAAAGCAACTGTCACCTTGAACGTCCTCTAAGAATTTAAACAACTAGTTAGATCACCGAAGACAAGTGCAGTTTTGATTAAATTGATAATTGCAATTAGAACGCGGTAAATTTGAAAATGTTGACGAAATAATCGTGAGTGAAGACAAGTGCAGTTGGCCACTGCACATTTAGAGTGAAACAGCATATTTTTCAGCTTATAACGCAGTTTCTCATTTTCATGAGTTTTAAGAGGGCGTGTTATGTGTGATACGGGGGCTACATGCTCGTGTGGTTAATAGCACAGTATATTCTGGACATATTATGTATAATTATTAGTTAATTTTTTCACTAAAATTATAATCTCTGCCCGAACAGCGGATTAAACTTGAAAATTTTGACAAAAACTATCCTATATTAATGTGCGTATTTTTATTACACTCACCCCAGGTCATATTATGTATAATTATTAGTTAATTGTTCACTAAAATGATAATTTCTGCCCGAACAGCGGGTTAAACTTGAAAATTTTGACAAAAACTATCCTATATTATGGCTCGTATTTTTATTACACTCATCCCCAAATGAGCCATTGCTAATTTGATGACACAATTTTTAGCATTTCAACACTATACATTAACTAAATGCTAGAGCTTATGTTACAGTATTTTATCTGTTTATTTTATAGCATTTTATCTGTTTATTTTATAGCATATTAGATTTTCACATTATTTGTAGCTGTTTGTGCGGCTGCCTCTGTAAGCCGCATTTTTCTGCCGACAGGCCATAAAGATGTGACCGTAGCCGCAGCTCGCTGAGCGTTACCACCGGAATCACTTCTCTTTGGAGGCTTCTGAATGTACACTATTCCCACCCACGGACAGTTTTCATTTAAAAATATGAATATTATTGAATATAATGTATTACCTATGTTACAGTATTTTATTTTCCCGGTGTTACATTTGTTTTGCTGTCTGTTTTACCACTTCAATGCTATACATTAACTAAATGCTAGAGTTTCTGTAACAGAAACTAGGGACCAGTGTTTTGACAGGGTATAAAGCGGTTGTTTTATACATGACAGGTATATGAATATAAAAAGTAAAAATCATCACATGTACAATTAACATACACCATTACACTTCTTATAAAATAGAGTATATTATGTATATTCTGTGTTTCTGCCCGATTATTTGATTATTTGATTTATACCGCACTGTATGGGATTATTATGTATAGATATGAATATTACTGAATAGCCTCATATCTCCCCGGCCGTAATAGGCTCTAATGCTATAACATCCCACCTCTGCTTGCTGTCTCAGATCTCAACCACAGTAATAGAGTCTGGTGGTATAACCGGCCACCTCAGTTTCTGTAGGGGGAGCGGGGTGTGTTTCTACAGTATTATTCTGTTGTGAGCTTGAAGTCTGGGCACTATAACTGCTAACAGCTGCTAAGATTTTCTGTGGTGCAGATACAAGCACTCAACTTGCTAGCAGCTGTTAAAATGTATCTGTACTGACCACTAACTAGATGTCAGGTTGTGTGATATAGTTTAATTTGTTAATACAGTGAATATTATCCCAGTAATTGTTTTATATTAGATGTTTATATGATATATTAAGATTAGTCTTGCTTGACAAGCCAGTGTTCTGACATTTTCATAAACCTATAGCCCCAATAATATTTATTTGGACTGCAGATAATTAATTAAAAGCGCATAAAGCGTGTTAAATAGACAGTACACCAAAATCACAGCGAATCAAAATGTATTAAATTGATTACTGATACGCTTCCAACAAATTGATAATAATATCAAAAGTGTACCAACAATATTTATTCTCTTTTATTGACATCGGATATCGTAGTGCCTGTGCCGTCTATTTGCACACAATCATTTTGAAACCATGTTTTGCTGACCTTAAACATTTTGTATAACAGATGTGTTTCTCCGGATTTTTCTAGCGCAGCTCGCTGAGCGTTACCACTGCACTCATTTCTCTTTGCTGTTTCTGAATGTACACCATTCTTACCCATAGACAGCTCTCCTTTAAAAAATACGAATATTATTGAATATAATGTTTTACATATGTCCCAGTATTTTATTTTCCCGGTGTTACTTTAATAATAATAATGATAATAATAATAATAACCATACACCGCAAAATTGTGGCAATATTGGACGACTATGAAATTTTCCATAAAAATCTTCTTGGTTATCCCAAGACACGTAAGAAACAAATGCATGACTTTTACAACCGCCACAGACACGTATATTATTCCATCATTCTTTAATTCAACATTATTTTATCACACATTAATTTCACAGATGTCTGTGCCATCTATTTGCACACAACCATTTTGAAACCGTGTTTTGCTGACCTTAAACATTTGTATAACAGCTGTGTTTCTCCTGATTTTTCTAGCGCAGCTCGCTGAGCGTTACCACTGCACTCATTTCTCTTTGCTGCTTCTGAATGTACACTATTCCCAACCATGGACAGTTTTCCTTAAAAAATATGCGTATTATTGAATATAATGTTTTACCTATGTTACAGTATTTTATTTTATTAATAGTTACTTTTAACTATTCTTTTAGAGTGTCTAGTAGATTTATATTCTTTGCCTGATATATTTCTACACAAAGCTTCAAACTATTTTGTAATTTATAATGTATCACAGTAGTTTCATATGAAGTTACATCTTAGGCCCCATTCAGACTATTGTAATATCTGTAGCTTAAAATAGAGCCAAATAGCTACTTTCAAATCCGGACATACACCACTGATTTTAATGGGGTCTAAGGGGGTTCTATCAAGGTTTACACATAATAGTTATGGAAAGAATAATGCTACAGAACTGGCCGCTCCGGTTATAAAACAAAAATGATGAAAATTATCCATGATGTTAATGTGAAAAAAGGCTTATGCAGTGGGTTTATGGATCTCTACAATAAACAACATGTGTAGAAATTTGGTTCTAGAACTTGTTGGATTAGTGAATATAATAACGTTTGTCATATTTTATAACATGCAGCTAATGATTCTTGCTTTCAACTTGTATGTAACTGGGTTAAAATAAAGAATAATGACCTAGCTGATTTGGGTGATATTGTAAAACCATTTATTGTTTCTACTACTTGGCAATTGTTACAGTCAGTTATTTTTATTTATGTATTTATTTATTTTTATTTATTTATTTATTTATTTTTCCATGGAATTTGTTAGTCATTACAATTATTTTTTGCTCCCAAGATAGGCTATTAGAGCCACCAAGCTACATAAATGTGCAGGCTCCTGAATATTACAATTACAAAACATTAAAAGTTTGTTTCTCCACTTTTTGCAGATAATAAATCTTAATTTCTTTATAATCTGACTTTTAGTTATAGTTGTCGCAGTTCTTTGGCGTTCTATGTATACCGTAAATTTTGCTTCCTTTCAGTGAATAATATAAGACAGATTATTTTTATTCAAAAAACATCTAACTTATGTATACTTTTAAAGCTTTGTTACATTTCTAGCCAGTCTACAACATGCTGTGTAACATAAATACATGCGGCCTTGTAGTGATTTAATATAGTGCACCAAACATGATATGGTTTTTGGTTTCTCTGAACTGACGCATACAAAACATATAAGGTAGTACGGCACAAGACGTGAGCGTGCCCGCAGCTCAATCCTTATAGAAATAATACTTCTGCACTCATGGCCACTTCTCCTCCACCTTTGCCTCCTGAACTCATCATTCACTGTGAAATAATGCAAAAATCCAGCTTTGTGGCACACACACACAACAAACACACACACACAACACATACAACACACACAACAAACATACACACACACAACACACAGAACACACACAACACATGCAACACACACAACAAACATACACAACACATACAGCAAACACACACAACATACAGAACACACACAACACATACAACACAAACAACAAACATACACACACAACACATACAACACACACAACAAACATACACAACACATACAGCAAACACACACAACATACAGAACACACACAACACATACAACACAAACAACAAACATACACACACACACACAACACATGCAACACACACACACACAACAAACACACACAACACATACAACACACACAACAACAACACACACAACAACAACACACACACACAACAAACACACACAACAAACACACACAACACATACAGCAAACACACACAACATACAGAACACACACAACACATACAACACACACACAACAAACATACACACACAACATACAGAACACACAACACACACAACAAACACACACACACACAACACATACAACACACACAACAAACATACACAACACATACAGCAAACACACACAACATACAGAACACACACAACACATACAACACAAACAACAAACATACACACACACACAACACATGCAACACACACACACAACAAACACACACAACACATACAACACACACAACAAACATACACACACACAACATACAGAACACACACAACACAGGCAACACACACACACACAACAAACACACACAACAAACACACACAACACATACAGCAAACACACACAACATACAGAACACACACAACACATACAACACACACACAACAAACATACACACACACAAAACATACAGAACACACACAACACATGCAACACACACACATCAAACACACACAACAAACACACACAACACATACACCACAAAGCTGGATTTTTGCATTATTTCACAGTGAATGATGAGTTCAGGAGGCAAAGGTGGAGGAGAAGTGGCCATGAGTGCAGAAGTATTATTTCTATAAGGATTGAGCTGCGGGCACGCTCACGTCTTGTGCCGTACTACCTTATATGTTTTGTATGCGTCAGTTCAGAGAAACCAAAAACCATATCATGTTTGGTGCACTATATTAAATCACTACAAGGCCGCATGTATTTATGTTACACAGCATGTTGTAGACTGGCTAGAAATGTAACAAAGCTTTAAAAGTATACATAAGTTAGATGTTTTTTGAATAAAAATAATCTGTCTTATATTATTCACTGAAAGGAAGCAAAATTTACGGTATACATAGAACGCCAAAGAACTGCGACAACTATAACTAAAAGTCAGATTATAAAGAAATTAAGATTTATTATCTGCAAAAAGTGGAGAAACAAACTTTTAATGTTTTGTAATTGTAATATTCAGGAGCCTGCACATTTATGTAGCTTGGTGGCTCTAATAGCCTATCTTGGGAGCAAAAAATAATTGTAATGACTAACAAATTCCATGGAAAAATAAATAAATAAATAAATAAAAATAAATAAATACATAAATAAAAATAACTGACTGTAACAATTGCCAAGTAGTAGAAACAATAAATGGTTTTACAATATCACCCAAATCAGCTAGGTCATTATTCTTTATTTTAACCCAGTTACATACAAGTTGAAAGCAAGAATCATTAGCTGCATGTTATAAAATATGACAAACGTTATTATATTCACTAATCCAACAAGTTCTAGAACCAAATTTCTACACATGTTGTTTATTGTAGAGATCCATAAACCCACTGCATAAGCCTTTTTTCACATTAACATCATGGATAATTTTCATCATTTTTGTTTTATAACCGGAGCGGCCAGTTCTGTAGCATTATTCTTTCCATAACTATTATGTGTAAACCTTGATAGAACCCCCTTAGACCCCATTAAAATCAGTGGTGTATGTCCGGATTTGAAAGTAGCTATTTGGCTCTATTTTAAGCTACAGATATTACAATAGTCTGAATGGGGCCTAAGATGTAACTTCATATGAAACTACTGTGATACATTATAAATTACAAAATAGTTTGAAGCTTTGTGTAGAAATATATCAGGCAAAGAATATAAATCTACTAGACACTCTAAAAGAATAGTTAAAAGTAACTATTAATAAAATAAAATACTGTAACATATGTAAAACATTATATTCAATAATACGCATATTTTTTAAGGAAAACTGTCCATGGTTGGGAATAGTGTACATTCAGAAGCAGCAAAGAGAAATGAGTGCAGTGGTAACGCTCAGCGAGCTGCGCTAGAAAAATCAGGAGAAACACAGCTGTTATACAAATGTTTAAGGTCAGCAAAACACGGTTTCAAAATTGTTGTGTGCAAATAGATGGCACAGACATCTGTGAAATTAATGTGTGATAAAATAATGTTGAATTAAAGAATGATGGAATAATATACGTGTCTGTGGCGGTTGTAAAAGTCATGCATTTGTTTCTTACGTGTCTTGGGATAACCAAGAAGATTTTTATGGAAAATTTCATAGTCGTCCAATATTGCCACAATTTTGCGGTGTATGGTTATTATTATTATTATCATTATTATTATTAAAGTAACACCGGGAAAATAAAATACTGGGACATATGTAAAACATTATATTCAATAATATTCGTATTTTTTAAAGGAGAGCTGTCTATGGGTAAGAATGGTGTACATTCAGAAACAGCAAAGAGAAATGAGTGCAGTGGTAACGCTCAGCGAGCTGCGCTAGAAAAATCCGGAGAAACACATCTGTTATACAAAATGTTTAAGGTCAGCAAAACATGGTTTCAAAATGATTGTGTGCAAATAGACGGCACAGGCACTACGATATCCGATGTCAATAAAAGAGAATAAATATTGTTGGTACACTTTTGATATTATTATCAATTTGTTGGAAGCGTATCAGTAATCAATTTAATACATTTTGATTCGCTGTGATTTTGGTGTACTGTCTATTTAACACGCTTTATGCGCTTTTAATTAATTATCTGCAGTCCAAATAAATATTATTGGGGCTATAGGTTTATGAAAATGTCAGAACACTGGCTTGTCAAGCAAGACTAATCTTAATATATCATATAAACATCTAATATAAAACAATTACTGGGATAATATTCACTGTATTAACAAATTAAACTATATCACACAACCTGACATCTAGTTAGTGGTCAGTACAGATACATTTTAACAGCTGCTAGCAAGTTGAGTGCTTGTATCTGCACCACAGAAAATCTTAGCAGCTGTTAGCAGTTATAGTGCCCAGACTTCAAGCTCACAACAGAATAATACTGTAGAAACACACCCCGCTCCCCCTACAGAAACTGAGGTGGCCGGTTATACCACCAGACTCTATTACTGTGGTTGAGATCTGAGACAGCAAGCAGAGGTGGGATGTTATAGCATTAGAGCCTATTACGGCCGGGGAGATATGAGGCTATTCAGTAATATTCATATCTATACATAATAATCCCATACAGTGCGGTATAAATCAAATAATCAAATAATCGGGCAGAAACACAGAATATACATAATATACTCTATTTTATAAGAAGTGTAATGGTGTATGTTAATTGTACATGTGATGATTTTTACTTTTTATATTCATATACCTGTCATGTATAAAACAACCGCTTTATACCCTGTCAAAACACTGGTCCCTAGTTTCTGTTACAGAAACTCTAGCATTTAGTTAATGTATAGCATTGAAGTGGTAAAACAGACAGCAAAACAAATGTAACACCGGGAAAATAAAATACTGTAACATAGGTAATACATTATATTCAATAATATTCATATTTTTAAATGAAAACTGTCCGTGGGTGGGAATAGTGTACATTCAGAAGCCTCCAAAGAGAAGTGATTCCGGTGGTAACGCTCAGCGAGCTGCGGCTACGGTCACATCTTTATGGCCTGTCGGCAGAAAAATGCGGCTTACAGAGGCAGCCGCACAAACAGCTACAAATAATGTGAAAATCTAATATGCTATAAAATAAACAGATAAAATGCTATAAAATAAACAGATAAAATACTGTAACATAAGCTCTAGCATTTAGTTAATGTATAGTGTTGAAATGCTAAAAATTGTGTCATCAAATTAGCAATGGCTCATTTGGGGATGAGTGTAATAAAAATACGAGCCATAATATAGGATAGTTTTTGTCAAAATTTTCAAGTTTAACCCGCTGTTCGGGCAGAAATTATCATTTTAGTGAACAATTAACTAATAATTATACATAATATGACCTGGGGTGAGTGTAATAAAAATACGCACATTAATATAGGATAGTTTTTGTCAAAATTTTCAAGTTTAATCCGCTGTTCGGGCAGAGATTATAATTTTAGTGAAAAAATTAACTAATAATTATACATAATATGTCCAGAATATACTGTGCTTGTCTGAAAGTTTCACAGTGATAGCTAGCAGTATCGCTCTGGTTGCCGAATGCACTCTCAGCACAAATACATATAGAAGCACTATTCACTATATGTGAACACTGTGTATAAAATACACTGCTCTGATTACAGAGGCAAATTCATTTCAGCTGCCTTAGTAAATATCACGCCTGTCTGATACATACTTTATTAAAGTCTATTAAAACTCATACAGTGACTGTCATTTTTGCACTTCTACATCTGTGTTTTGCTTTTACCGCTTCGGTAAGTTATCACACATAACACAGTCCTCTGAAAGTTTCACACTGATAGTTAGCAGTATTGCACTGATAACAGATTGCACTCTCAGCACAATTGCATATAGAAGCTCTATTCACTACAGCAAGCAGTGTGATGTGCCATTGCAGTCTGATACATACTGGTACAGCAAGACATGTAATGTGATAGTTAGACTCTATTTAATACAACATATAATGAATAAACAGCATGGTGTATTATAAAACACAATTTTGTGTCATTTTAGTGAAAAATTAACTAATAATTATACATAATATGTCTTTTAAGCTAAATCATGCATGTGTACATACATATTTAATGTTTTTGCTTTTTATATTCTGTAAGAATTTTTATATTATTGAATTGTCTTTGTCAAAATTTGACATTGTTCTGTCAGAAATGATCGTTTTAGTGAACAATTAACTAATAATTATACATAATATGTCCAGAATATACTGTACTTGTCTGAAAGTTTCACACTGATAGCTAGCAGTATTGCTCTGGTTGCAGAATGCACTCTCAGCACAAATACATATAGAAGCACTATTCACTATATGTGAACACTGTGTATAAAATACACTGCTCTGATTACAGAGGCAAATTCATTTCAGCTGCCTTAGTAAATATCACGCCTGTCTGATACATACTTTAATAAAGTCTATTGCCTTGTATTGTATATCTACCCTTGATTATTGTCGAGTTATGTGTAAGCCGGTCACTGTTGGTGAATTGGCATATCATATCTGTATTTTATCTATTAAGCACACGAGCATGTAGCCCCCGTATCACACATAACACGCCCTCTTAAAACTCATGAAAATGAGAAACTGCGTTATAAGCCGAAAAATATGCTGTTTCACTCTAAATGTGCAGTGGCCAACTGCACTTGTCTTCACTCACGATTATTTCGTCAACATTTTCAAATTTACCGCGTTCTAATTGCAATTATCAATTTAATCAAAACTGCACTTGTCTACGGTGATCTAACTAGTTGTTTAAATTCTTAGAGGACGTTCAAGGTGACAGTTGCTTTGTGTGACAGCTGCTAGCAAATTCTGTGTTTTCTCAGCTAGTGAGAATTCTAGCACACCTTACTTCGCACAGTAAACTATTTTTAGCCAAACTCTGCTTGCGCCGTTATTTGGGGTACCGGAGAAACAGCTGTGGGGAGCCCCACAAACAATGATTTGAATCATACGCAGTCATTTTCCAAGCACCGTGATCGCAGCTGTTAGGGTAATTAAGTAGGAGACAGTATTCCTTACTTAAATGCCCGCAGTTGTGTGGCCGTTAACTAGACAGCCAGAGTTTCTGCAGTTAGAATGTGTTCAGTGATAATGAATCACAACTTATAGTGGATAAATAATCACATTATTCTGTAAGAGTTTGTTGCTGTATAACCAACGTGCTATTTAACGCGAGTGCTTTTATACTGAGATGCGTTTATTTACAATAAATATCTTTTACTTTTACAATACCCTGTCTTTTGCTTTTTTATAAAGGTATAAAACACCACGATTCATACCTGCGCTTGTTGTAATATGGTTCCCCTATAAATATAAAACTCTAATATAAAACAATTACGGGGGGTAACAGGCCTGTTGTAACATGCCCGCATACATATATATAAATATAAAACTCTAATATAAAACAATTACGGGGATAATATTCATGTTGTAACATGCCCGCATACATAATGCGCGCGTTATAATTCCCCTATAAATATAAAACTCTAATATAAAACAATTACGGAGATAATATTCACTCTATTAACAAATTAAACTATATAAAAAGGGAGGGGGAGCTGCCACACAGCTGCTGTTAGAAGCCAAGGAGGACAGCTGGCAGGGGGGAGGGGAGGGGTTACACACTTTGATACACTTTGATAGGGGCGTGTCCACCTGTCAAATTGAGTTTGACGAATGGTCCCGACGCTACACTACTGAAATGCCTAGGTAGGGTTTTCAAAGTTGATATATCCTTTGTTTCTTTTGCAGCCAGAATGTCACGAACATGCTCGCGCGTCCTAACCTTCAGTTCCCTAGATGTGAGACCGATATAAATCAGGGAGCAGGGACATGTAGCGTAATATACCACATGGGTGGAATTGCATGAAATATAATCACGAATTGTATATTCCCTGCTCCCATCAGATGATAAAAAGGTCCCACATCTAAGGATATTAGGACACGCGACACATGACCCGCAGGGGAAGCAACCCAGTCTGGGATTTATTTTCGCCAAGAAGGTATCACATTTTGCCACATAATGGCTTTTCACCAGACTGTCTTTAAGATTTCTTCCCCTGCGCTGTACCATACATGGGGCTGGAGACAAATATTTCGCCAGAACATTATCCGTCATTAAGACCGACCAATGTTTGGTCAAAATATCACGGATCCGATCCCACCGGCAATTTGCTGTGGAAATAAACATATATACATATATGTATACATATACATAAATATATGTAGAGAATAGAAGAATGAACATATATCCCATATAAACAGGTGTATATTATATTCCCTGTGTCTGATAGGTGGGGAATGAACATGGAATATATGTAGAGAATAGGAGAATGAACACATATCCCATATAAACAGGTGTATATTATATTCCCTGACCTAATAGGTGGGGAATGAACATGAAATATATGTAGAGAATAAGAAAATGAACACATATCCTATATAAACAGGTGTATATTATATTCCCTGAGCCTGATAGGTGGGGAATGAACATGAAATATATGTAGAGAATAGGAGAATGAACACATCCCATATAAACAGGTGAATATTATATTCCCTGAGCCTGATAGGTGGGGAATAAACATGAAATATATGTAGAGAATAGAGGAATGAACACATATCCCATATAAACAGGTGAATATTATATTCCCTGAGCCTGATAGGTGGGGAATGAACATGAAATATATGTAGAGAATAGAGGAATGAACACATATCCCATATAAACAGGTATATACTATATTCCTTTGGCCTGATAGGTGGGGAATGAACATGAAATATATGTAGATAATAGGAGAATGAATACATATCCCATATAAACAGGTGTATATTATATTCCCTGAGCTTCATAGGTGGGGAATGAACATGAAATATATGTAGAGAATAGAGGAATGAACACATATCCCATATATACAGGTGTATACTATATTCCCTGTGCCAGATAGGTGGGGAATGAACATGAAATATATGTAGAGAATAGAGGAATGAACATATCCCATATATACAGGTGTATACTATATTCCCTGTGCCTGATAGGTGGGGAATGAACATGAAATATATGTAGAGAATAGGAGAATGAACACACATCCCATATAAACAGGTGTATATTATATTCCCTGAGCCTGATAGGTGGGGAATGAACATGTAATATATGTAGAGAATAGAGGAATGAACACACATCCCATATAAACAGGTGAATATTATATTCCCTGAGCCTGATAGGTGGGAAATGAACATGAAATATATGTAGATAATAGATGAATGAACACATATCCCATATAAACAGGTGTATATTATATTCCCTGAGCCTGATAGGTGAGAAATGAAATACATGTAGAGAATATGAGAATGAACACATATCCCATATAAACAGGTGTATACTATATTCCCTGAGCCTGATAGGTGGGGAATGAACATGAAATATATGTAGATAATAGGAGAATGAACACATATCCCATATATACAGGTGTATATTATATTCCCTGAGCCTGATAGGTGGGGAATAAACATGAAATATATGTGGAGAATAGGAGAATGAACAAGTATCCCATATATACAGGTGTATACTATATTACCTGAGCCTGATAGGTGGGGAATGAACATGGAGAATATGTAGATAACAGGAGAACGAACACATATCCCTTATAAACAGGTGTATATTATATTTCCTGTGCCTGATAAGTTGGGAATGAACATAAAATATATGTAGAGAATAGGAGAATGAACATGTAGCTTATATAAACAGGTGTATACTTTATTACCTGAGCCTGATAGGTGGGGAATGAACATGGAGAATATGTAGATAATTGGAGAACGAACACATATCCCTTATAAACAGGTGTATATTATATTACCTGAGCCTGATAGGTGGGGAATGAACATAAAATATATGTAGAGAATAGGGGAATGAACACATATCCCATATAAACAGGTATGTATCATATTCCCTGAGCCTGATAGGTGGGGAATGAACATGAAATATATGTAGAGAATAGGAGAATAAACACATATCCCATATAAACAGGTGTATACTATATTCCCTAAACGTGATAGGTGGGGAATGAACATGAAATATGTAAAGAATGAGGGAATAAACACATATCCCATATAAACAGGTGTATACTATATTCCCTGAGCGTGATAGGTGGGGAATGAACATGAAATATGTAGAGAATGGGGGAATGAACACATATCCCATATAAACAGGTATATATTATATTCCCTGTGCCTGATAGGTGGGGAATGAACATGGAATATATGTAGAGAATAGTAAACAGTTTGCGTTTAGTTGGACCATCATTTATTTTTCAACAGGACAATGACCCCAAACACACCTCCAGGCTTTGTGAGGGTTATTTGACATGGAAGTAGAGTGATGTGGTGCTACGCCAGATGACTTGGCCTCCACAGTCACCAGACCTGAACCCTATCGAGATGGTTTGGAGTGAGCTGGACCGCAGAGTGAAGGCAAAAGGGCCAACAAGTGCTCAGCATCTCTGGGAACTCCTTCAAGATTGTTGGAAGACCATTCCCGGTGACTACCTCTGGAAGCTCATCAAGAGAATGCCAAGAGTGTGCAAAGCAGTCATCAAAGCAAAAAAGCAAAAGGTGGCTACTTTGAAGAACCTAGAACATAAGACATAATTTCAGTTGTTTCACACTTTTTTGTTAAGTTTATAATTCCACATGTGTTAATTCATAGTTTTGATGCCTTCAGTGTGAATGTACAATTTTCATAGTCATGAAAATACAGAAAAATCTTGAAATGAGAAGGTGGGTCCAAACTTTTGGTCTGTACTGTAAATAAACATAGCACCGCTGAAAATGTCATCTTGTCCCGCAAAAAAAAGGCACCATACAATATCATCAGCAGAATAATAAAAAAGTTATAGCTCTCAGGATAAAGCGACGCAAAACCAATTATTTTTTATATAAAATAGTTTTTATTGTGTAAAAGCGCCAAAACATAAAAAAAGATATAAATGAGGTATCACTGTAATCGTACTGACCCGAAGAATAATACTGCCTTATCAATTTTACCACACGCTGAACGGTATAAACGCCCCCCTATTAGAAATTCAGGAATTGCTGGTTTTTATTCATTCTGCCTCCCAAAAATCAGAATAAAAAGCGATCAAAAAATGTCATGTGCTCGAAAATGGTACCAATAAAAACGTCAACTCATCCTGCAAAAAGCAAGACCTCACATGACTGTGTGAGCCAAAATATGGATAAATTATAGCTCTCAAAATGTGGAGATGCAAAAATTATTTTTTGCAATGAAGCGTCTTTTAGCGTGTGACAGCTGCCAAACATGAAAACCCGTTATAAAAACCTGCTATAAATAGTAAATCAAACCCCCTCTATCACCCCCTTAGTTGGGGAAAAATAATAAAACTAAAAAAATATATTTACTTTCATTTTCCCATTAGGGTTAGTGTTAGGGTTAGGGCTAAAGTTAGGGTTGGGGCTAAAGTTAGGGTTAGGGTTTGTATTATGTTTACGGTTGGGATTAGGGTTAGGGATGTGTGAGGGTTAGGGGTGTGGTTAGGGTTATGTTACGTTTGGGATTAGAGCTGGGATTAGGGTTAGGGGTGTGGTCAGGGTTATGGTTAGGGTTGGGATGAGAGTTGAGGGTGTGTTAGGGGTCGAGTTCCCGCCTCTGCACAGGGGGAATCTTGGGCCATCTCCCATTCTTCTCCAGCCGCAGTGGAGCCTGCTCAGCGGAGACGTCGGTCCCAGCGTCTCGCTCAGTCTGACTCTGTGCAAAGGGTTGCTGCTGCTTTTCCAGCTTCTGCCATTGAAGCCAGTGCTGAGCAGTGGCGAGCAGATGCTTTTGGGGCTTTTCTCCTTCTGAGCATGCCCAGGGTAAGATCTCTCATTGGAGATCAAGGGTCACATGCTTGGATACTGCAGCAAAGCCCATTGGTTCTCCAGGAAGGTCCTGAAGGTGCTCAGGCTCTGTGGCAGACTCTCATTGGTCCTTCTAGGAAGGTCTTGTACTTGCTGCAGCTATATAAGGTTCGCATGGCCACACGGCCATGCGCTAGTATCAATGCATGTTATGAGTTTTGCGCCAATGTGGTCACGCTTATGTGGATTCAGGGACCCGGCTGAAATAAGCCACTTAGAATACCGGCTCCTCCGGTGAGGAGATTGTATGTTTGCCTCCTTGACTGCGTGACCACAAGCTGCTATCTGCTCAGCAGTTACTGTGTATTTCTGTGGAGTTTAACAGGACACAGTCCTTTCTTTATATCGACTCTGTGAAGCAACAGAGATCGCTTCTACCACCATATAGTGCCGCCGTTTGCCAGCAGCAGGTTCTTTTCCTGCACGGTGGACCCCGGGCTGCGAACGCACCAAATAACATCTCTATATTTACTCGGTGCGTTCCGCCAGCCCTAACAGGGTGTGTTCGGGTTAGGGGTGTATTTAGGGTTTTGGTTGGGATTAGGTTAGGGGTGTGTTGGAGTTAGAATTGGGGGGTTCCATTGTTTAGGCACATCAGTGGCTCTCCAAACGCAACACGGCATCCGATCTCAATTCCAGCCAATTCTGCGTTGAAAAAGTAAAACGGCGCTCCTTCCCTTCCGAACTCTGCCGTGCGCTCAAACAGTGGATCCCTCCACTTATGGGGTATCAGCGTACTCAGGACAAATTGGACAACAACTTTTTCAGTCCAATTTCTCCTGTTACCCTTGTGAAAAATAAAAATTTGGGGGCTAAAAAATAATTTTCGTGAAAAAAAAATATTTTTTATTTTCACGGCTCTGCGTTGTAAACTTTAGTGAAACACTTGGGGGTTCAAAGTTCTAACAACACATCTAGATAAGTTCCTTCGGGGGTGTAGTTTCCAAAGAAATTTCACTTGTGTTTTTTTTACTGTTTAGGCACATCAGGGGCTCTGTAAATGGAGCATGACGCCCGCAGACCACTCCAACAAAGTCTGCATTCCAAAACGTCACTACTTCCCTTCCGAGCCCCGATATGTGCCCAAGCAGTAGTTTTCTCCCACATATGGGGTATCAGCATACTCAGGATAAATTGGACAACAACATTTACGGTCCAATGTCGCCTGCTACCCTTGGAAAAATACAAAATTGTGGGCTAAATATAATTTTTGTGGAAAAAAAAATATTTTTTATTTTCACGGCGTTATAAACTTTAGTGTTACACTTGGGGGTTCAAATTTCACACAACACATCTAGATAAGTTTCTTGGAGGTTATAATTTCCAATATGGGGTCAATTGTGGGGGGTTTCTACTGTTTAGGTACATCAGGGTTCTGCAAACGCAACGTGACTCCCGCAGACCATTCAATCAAAGTCTGCATTCCAAAACGGTGCTCCTTCCCTTCCAAGCTCTGCCATGCGCCCAAATGGTGGTTCCCCCCACATATGGGGTATCAGCGTACTCAGGACAAATTGCACAACAACTTTTGGGGTCCAATGTTGCCTGTTACCCTTGGAAAAATACAAAATTGGGGGCTAAAAAGTCATTTTTGTGGAAAAAAAATGATTTTTTATTTTCATGGCTATACGTTATAAGCTTTAGTGAAACACTTGGGGGTTCAAAGTTCTCATAACACATCTAGATAAGTTCCTTAGGTAGTTTAGTTTCCAATATGGGGTCACTTGTGGGGGGTTTCTACTGTTTAGGTACATCAGGAGCTCTGCAAACGTAACGTGACGCCCGCAGACCATTCCATTAAAGTCTGTATTCCAAAACAGCGCTCCTTCCCTTCCAAGCTCTGCCATGCGCCCACACAGTGGTTCCCCCCCACATATGGGGTATCAGATTACTCAGGAAAAATTGCTCAACAACTTTTGGTGGCTAATTTCGCCTTTTACCCTTTGGAAATTAAAAAATTTGGGGGGGAAAAAATCATTTTTGTGAATAAAAAATATGATTTTTTTATCTTTACGGCTCTACATTATAAACTTCTGTGAAGCACTTGGGAGTTCAAAGTGCTCACCACACATCTAGATAAGTTCCATAGGGGGTCTATCTTCCAAAATGTGTTTGATCCTCATGTACAGTCAAGTCATGTCCTGCAATAAGAGTTTGCGTAGCCTGGGTACGCGTAATGATTGGTGAGGTTGCCACTGCTGTTTCAGTGGTGGTTATTGTGCACACTGTTGTTTTAGTGATGGCTTTAGAGGTTGGTGTCACAGTAAGAGTAGTAGTGTTTGTGGCTACTTTGGCACTAGGTGGCGCTACTGCTGTCTTTGGTCTGGTTTCCTTTACTTTTGGAACAGTGTCTCTGAGTTTTCTGACGTTTAAGGCGTACCACCCTTTGTCACCAAAATGCCTAGTGTAAGTCACAGTATCCCCTGGTTACAGGTCCCTTTCCGGGTGTCCTTCTCTGAGATGGGATTCCACGTCTCTCCTATTGACGAATACCTCAGCGTACAGCATAGCTCCCAACCGTCCCTCATTGGGCGGGACTGTCATGGTTTTGAGCCTTTGCCCCGCTATCTAGCACAGGACGCTCTGCTTCCCGCAAAGTGACAGCAGGACCGACACGCCCCCTTGTGTTAAGCCATGCACCGGGCCCTTACCCTTCCGTATGGCTACCTGCTTTCTGCGCACAGGACCTGTGATGAGGTCACAGGATGGGAGGAGTCAGGGGTCACATGATCGGGACCTCCGTGGATGGCAGGACTTGGCTCTGTGCTGGTTGCCAACTTGCGGTGCTGCAGGATGAGGTAAGTAATGCCTTGTGTGGGGTCAGGAGGTGTACAGTGTGGATGTAGCAGTGCCGTGTGTGTGCGAGGTGTATGGAGCTGAGCCGTGTGTGTATGAGTTGTATGGAGCGGAGCTGTGTGTGTATGAGGTGTACGGAGCGGAGCCGTGTGTGTGTATGAGGTGTATGGAGCGGAGCCGTGTGTGTATGAGGTGTATGGAGTGGAGCCGTGGGTGTACGAGGTGTATGGAGCGGAGCCGTGTGTGTATGAGGTGTACGGAGCGGAGCCGTGAGTGTATGAGGTGTACGGAGCGGAGCTGTGTGTATATGAGGTGTACGGAGCGGAGCCGTGTGTGTAATAGGTGTACGGAGCGGAGCTGTGTGTGTCAGGACTCTGAACATTTTTTACCTTTTGTGCATTACTGCCCTTTTCCAAGATGGCGTCTTTGGTCTCATGTGCACTGTGTCTTCCTGCTATAAAACTCCACCCCAGCCTTCAGTCTGTGCTAGAGTATTCTGCCTTGCATCCAGCTCCTGACCTCTGATTACTCCCTGGCTATATACCTGCTCCTGTGAGCCTGTGTGGTGATCCTGCTACTCTGCTCTGAGTTCCTGCTGCATACACCAGTTCCAGTAATCCTCCTTCATCTGCTGCTCCTATTTACTTCCATCTGCATTTGCTGGACATGTAAGCTGTTTGCTGCTCTGCAAAAACCTGAGACTATTAACCAGGCCTCCCTGGTTGAGCTAAGATATTATTTGAACTGCCTTATAAGCTTATCTATCTGTGTTTGGACAAAGACAAGGATTTATTCGTGTCAAGAATCCTCAAGAACAATTGTGCTTCATAGACTTTCTGCGTGATTGCATTTTCCTCTGAAGTTTCCTATAGACTGCTGAGCTGCATTTGATATTTGCACCAAGTGTTGTGGACTTGAGTTTCTCTCTGCACCTGTTTGAATCACAGTGTGATAATATAGACTTTACCACTTATAAAACTGTGTCCTGAAGTTGTCTTGTTCCACGCAAAGAGTCTCCTGAGTTATCCCCTATAATTATTACAGGATACTCTAGCCTAAAAAAAAAAAGGAGACTGCTGGAACAATGACTGCAGAAAGCAGACTAGAGCAGGTGTTTTCCATAATTAGATCACTGCAGAAAGATGTGGAAGGTCTGCAAAAGAAGTTTGGAAGCATTGAACTGAATCAACAAGTGTTTGGACAAACTTTGCAGGACTTAAGCAACCGCATGGCAGCCCAGGAAAACAAACTTGCTGGCATAGAGTACTATGACTTCACCCCCCAAGGAGCTGAAGGAAAAGAACTCTCACTGTTCTCTCCCTATTAAGATCCTGTGTTCAGGACAGTGGATTTCCAGTGCAGCTATGATTGACTCTGGTGCAGGTGGCAATTTCATGGATATCGCATTTGCCAAGGAACATGGTATTGAAATTCAGCAAAGAGCCTCTCCAATTACCATGGAAACAGTGGATGGGTCACCTTTAATCTCTGGGCCTGTGGATCAGGATACCGTACCCCTTGAAATTTTGTTGGAGCCTAATCATCAGGAGCAACTTTCTTTCTTGCTAATTTCTTCTCATTTTCCTGTGATTTTAGGCATTTCTTGGTTGCGTTCTCATAACCCAATTATCAACTGGGAGACCAATGAGATTACCTTTGCAACAAGGAGCAACTCAGCGTTAACAGAAGCTGTCCCGGAGTCCACGGCTACGGAACCACATGTACAGGTATTTTCTTTACCTCCAGCATATAAAGAGTTCTCTGACATCTGTGACAAGAAGAATGCAGATTAGCTTCCTCCACACAGGCATTATGACTGTCCCATTGAGCTGCTTCCTGGGGCAGCTATTCCTTTTGGTAACGTATACCCTTTGGCGGCACCTGAGCTTCAAGCCTTAAAAGAGTATATTGATGAAAATCTGGCCAAAGGCTTCATACGTCCTTCTTCCTCACCAGCAGGGGCACCTATATTTTTTGTTAAAAAGAAGGATGGGACCCTGAGACCCTGTGTTGACTATCGGGAACTCAATAAGGTAACCGCACAAAACCGTTACCCCTTGCCTCTGATTCCCGAATTACTGGAAAGACTCCGCCATCCTAAGGTGTTCTCTAAACTGGATCTTCGTGGGGCTTATAATTTGGTGCGTATTCGTCCAGCGGATGAGTGGAAGACAGCATTCAGATGCCGGTATGGACACTTTGAATCTCCTGTGATGCCCTTCGGGCTTTGTAACGCCCCTGCAACGTTTCAACACCTTGCTAATGACATTTTCAGAGATTTGTTGGACCAGTTTGTGGTGATCTATTTGGACGATATACTAATCTTTTCTGACTCTCTACAGGAACATGAAGAGCATGTCAGAACTGTTTTAAGACGTCTGAAAGAGAACCATCTGTATATTAAGCCGGAGAAATGTGAGTTCCATCGTTCTGAGATACAGTTCTTAGGTTATATCATCTCTCCCCAGGGGCTGAACATGGAATCTGGTAAGATTCAGGCTATCCTTGACTGGCCGGTACCCAAGAACGTTAAGGTGGTCCAACGTTTTATTGGTTTTGCAAATTTCTACAGACGCTTCATTCGAAATTTTTCTGATATTGTCCGTCCCATTACTTCCTTGACAAAGAAGGAAAAGCCCTTTAAGTGGTCATCACAGGCTCAAGAAGCTTTTGATCAGCTTAAGATCTCTTTCACATCAGCACCGCTGTTGATACACCCCGATCCAACACTTTCATTCATTGTGGAAGTGGATGCTTCTAATAATGCTTTGGGGGCTATTCTCTCCCAAAGAACTGGAGAGAAGGGTCTGCGACATCCTTGTGCTTTCTTTTCCCGTAGACTAACCTCAGCAGAGAAGAATTACAACGTGGGAGACAAGGAATTGCTGGCTATTATTGCGGCTTTCAAAGAATGGAGGCATCATCTGCAAGGAGCTGCACAACAGATTATAGTGCTAACTGACCATCGCAATTTAGAGTTCCTTAAATTCGCTAGATGTCTTTCTCCTCGTCAGGCTCGTTGGAACTTATTTTTAAATCAATTTAACTTTGTTATCTCGTACCGTCCAGGTTCTCGTAATGGGAATGCTGATGCTTTATCCCGAATCCATGCTGCGGATTCCGTACCTGGAGCCCCGTCCAAGACCATTCTATCTGATGCCAATTTCATCGGAGTTATCCACGATCAGGACTTGTGGAAGGAGTGCAGGGAGGCCTATGACGGTGATGTATTTCTGGCCAACCCACCTGTGGATATTAATCTTGTCTTTAAGGGTGGCATGTGGTTCAGAGATCGACGTATCTACGTCCCTGAGGTCGGCCGTCTGCAGATCCTCAAGTTGGTACATGACTCCAAGTTGGCTGGTCACAGGGGGTACAGAAGACACAAGAGTTCCTGAGCCGATTCTTCTGGTGGCCAACTTGCCTGAAGGATACCAAGGACTATGTTCTCTCTTGCGAGGTATGTGCCCATTACATGACTCCTCATGTGGCACCTACGGGCCTTCTACAACCATTACCTGTTCCGTCCCGCCCTTGAGGGTCTATATCAATGGACTTTATTGTGGAGCTGCCTACATCGGGGGGCATGAATACAATCATGGTGGTAGTTGATCGCCTGACTAAAGCTGCTCATTTTGTTCCATGCACCGGCCTCCCCTCAGCTAAAGATACAGTGAACTTGGTTATACAGAATGTCTTTCGGTTGCACGGGGTTCCGGATGAGATCATCTCTTTCCGTGGAGTACAGTTCACTTCAAGATTCTGGAAGGGGTTTTGCTCTGCACTCAATATTAATGTCTGTCTCTCTTCCGCTTACCATCCCCAGACAAATGGTCAGACTGAGCGTACCAACCAGATGCTGGAACAATATCTAAGATGCTATGTCAGCCATCTCCAGGATGATTGGTTGGAGTTGCTGCCGTTAGCTGAATTTTCATATAATAATTCTCAGAGCGCCTCCACTAAATTTACACCTTTCTTTGCCAATCTGGGTTATCATCGGTGTATTTTACCTAGGTCTCCAATTAATTCTTCTGATCTGGCAGTGGAGGAAAAGCTGACTGCGATGAGACAAAATCTGGAGGTTCTGAAGGAATCCCTGACCACAGCTCAAGAACGTTATAAGAGATCAGCTGATAGATTCCGTAACCCTGCACCCATGTTCAAGGTAGGAGATTCCGTGTGGTTAGCAACTAAGAATCTGAAGTTAAACGTTCCTTCACAAAAACTTGGACAGAAATTCATTGGCCCTTTCAAGATCAACGGTATTGTGAGCTCTGTGGCCTGCCGGCTGAAGCTGCCTAGGACTATGAAGGTACACCCAGTTTTTCATGTATCTTTACTAAAGCCTGTATCTCCTAATACCTTCCAGGGACGTGTTGTGCCAACTCCGCAGCCTGTGGTGATTGATGGGCAAGAACAATTTGTGGTGGAGGAAATTATTGATTCCAGGATTCGCAGGAATCGGCTCCAATATATGATAAGATGGCAGGGATATCCCCCTGAGGAAGACTCTTGGGAACCTGTGGAAAACATCAATGCCTAACAGAAGATTTCTCATTTTCATCAGAGATTCCCTGAGAAACCAGGTCCAGGATCGTCCTGAGGCCGCTTCTAAGGAGGGAGTAATGTCAGGACTCTGAACATTTTTTACCTTTTGTGCATTACTGCCCTTTTCCAAGATGGCGTCTTTGGTCTCATGTGCACTGTGTCTTCCTGCTATAAATCTCCACCCCAGCCTTCAGTCTGTGCTAGAGTATTCTGCCTTGCATCCAGCTCCTGACCTCTGTTTACTCCCTTGCTATATACCTGCTTCTGTGAACCTGTGTGGTGATCCTGCTACTCTGCTCTGAGTTCCTGCTGCATACACCAGTTTCCAGTAATCCTCCTTCATCTGCTGCTGGTGTTTACTTCCATCTGCATTTGCTGGACATGTAAGCTGTTTCTGCTCTGCAAAAACCTGAGACTATTAACCAGGCCTCCCTGGTTGAGCTAAGATATTATTTGAACTGCCTTATAAGCTATCTATCTGTGTTTGAACTAAGACAAGGATTTATTCGTGTCAAGTATGCTCAAGAATACTGTGCTTCATAGACTTTCTGCTTGATTGCATTTTCCTCTGAAGTTTCTGTAAGATTGCACTTACTTACGGGTTTGGGAATACTCGCTTGGCAGCAGGATAAACATAGACAGGCACGGTTTTTTCACATAAATAGTCCATGTGGTTTATTATCCACTCAGCATAAACCACGGAAGGCCATGTTCCACATCACAGACCTCACATAATACTTAGCACTTCACAGTATATGGCTTTGAAGCACAGTCAGTAAACATGCAGGACCTTACTTTGTTCAGTTGTCCTGGGTAACTGCATGCCGCACAGTTCAGTAACTGACCTTCATTAAGGCACATAGTCCTTTCCCCATACCCGGGGTTACCTCGTAGGAGCTCCTGCTCCACAGGCTGACTCCTCGTCAGTCCATGGTCCTCACCACAGGTGACCTGTCCTCACCTCGTGCTGTTCAGGGATCCGGTCCTACTCCCAGGACCTCCCAACACCCAGGTTACTCAGGATCACACACTCAGAGAGCATACAGGAACCTACAGGAACATGTGATCCACACCCTAGTCACATTATGTACCTGTAACCACTCCCACAGGTGAGGTATGGATCACATGGGCTGGTCACGTGATCCTGACATCATTGCAGGTCCTCAAAACACCCGCACTGCCGAATAGAAAAAAAGAGGTACAGTGAGCACCCTCACCCAGTGGTGAGGTATGTGGGTAGCCAGACCCTCCCATCTCTCATAGCTACCCGCAACCCGGACCCAGATTCACTAATCAACATCTTAGTGCTCATGTGCACCAAAGACCAAATACTCTGGGTTGCATTGTAGGGAGCATCTCCCCATATGAAGGGAGACTTACAGCGCAGAAGACCTCCTCCTCTGCGCCACATACCTCCCATTAACCACAATGCCTCACACTGTCTCACTATCACATCCATGCATACAACTGCCATGGATTCTCATGGCCTCAATACGACTCGGTGCGCATACTGGGGAGACCATGCAGCGCCCCCTACCTGTTACAGGGGTCACTGCATCACATATCCCCCCCCCCCTCTGTTCAAACTTGTGGGGTTAAACATCTATCAGACACCTGGGGACTCGAGACCGGGTACCCAAGTCACCTTGCCCTACTAGTCGAGAGGGCCCTCTCAGTCGGGTTGGGGCATCATGGTCAATCTGGCGTCGCAATCCCCTTGCACCCATACGACCTGTCTGGACTGACTCTGTCACCACGTTCGCTACCGGGTCTCCCACCTAAGTCACTCATCCCTGAGCTAACTGAGACGACACTACTTTTATCTCTTTCATCAGGCCTCTTTTTGTAACCTCTCTGCTGGCCATTTCTTCCATGGTATTTATCTCTTATGTTAGCTTCATCTTGAGGAGCTTCAGCCCTTAGCGAACCTCTTCGCCTCTCTAACCCATGAGATGATGCTGGCGGCCATCCGTTTCCCATTTTCTGCAGCTCTTTATTGATCTGCTCCCTCTCACGTCTTAGCTGCTCAATTTCTTTTAGGTACGCCACGCGATACCCCAGGAGCATCCGGATATTCTCAAGACTCTCCATGGACCCGACAATAAGGAATGGAACCATCCCATCTTCACCCACGTCCTGGGCCTCGTAATCAGCCGGAATCCTCAGCCTCTTCACACCGGATTTATTCACTATCTCCTGCATCACTCTCCCAAGTCTTCCGACGACTTTCGCCACCAGAGCTTTGGGCACTTGGATGACTTCTTCCACAAGGCCTAACTGATTTTGAGCTTCTCTCGCAAGCTCCAGACGTCGAGCGGCTTCCTCATTTCTCAACAGGATCATCTGTTTTGTGTGGAGACATTGTAGGTGCATATCCCTTAGAATAGCCACCCGCTTCACTGTGACTTCCTTACTCGACAGTATCACCAACTGTTCTGTCTCTGGTGCCCAGTGCACACTACATGCTTCTACTGCCTTTTTAAAGGCCTCATGCGCACCCTCACTGGTACATGCACCCCGCACGTCCTCGGGTATCTCCACCACGCACTTGAAGAATGAGGTCTCATTTTCTTCACGAACAGATGGCTCCTGGTTTACCTCCGAAACTTCCATCAAGACATCTGTCACGACCGGGTGACTGTCTTGTTCTGCCTTTAGCGCGAGCTCTTCCTCAGTTTTAAACTTCTCAACATCCTTTGCCAAGATGGGCATCAGCAGCTCCGCCTTGTTATCACTCAGAGTTGACAGCTGTATGTCTCGGACTCATAACTTCTCCTCTGGCAGAAGATCTCTTACTGCTTCTTGTAGCACTACCACATTTTCGCCTAAGGCCTTATTCTCACTGTGCCACGCTGTCAGGTGACTTCTGAGCTCAGAGACGTCCTTCTCCAGCTCACCCAACCTGTGCTCCGCCATTTGTCTTAGGGCCTTTTCTCGTTCAACATGCCCTTTTAGTGTTTTATTTCGCCCTGTAGATCTGCCACCTTTTCCTTCTCACGAGATAATCCTTTAGCGAGTTCCTGGAACCCCTGTGCTTCCTTCGCTACAAGCCAGGCCTTGATTGCTGAGAGCTCGGACTCCAGTTAACACACCTGATCCAGCTGCGCGGAGTTGGCGACTTCTATCTCAGGGACATTATCTTTGTTGGCACCTGTCCCTGTCTCCTCTTTAACACTCTTCTCCGAGGGTGCAATTTGTTCAACCCCTTTTCCTTTTTTACGTCTCCGGCGACGGGAGGAAGTTTTGCTATTTATACCAGAGTCAGTCTTACTGCCCTCTTTTCCGCTTTCATCACCGTCTGAATGGGAGTCACCACCACCCGATCGGTCATCCGGGAACCAGCCGTCCCCATCTAAACAGGTCACATTTTCTGGAATGGCTGCCATCGCTATCATGACTTCAGCCTGTGGAGCCCTGTCGTTTCTCTGTATCAGTACCTCTGATAGCACAGCATCATACTCCGCTCTAGCGCTTGTTACTGGCCAAGACATGTCACAGTCACCCCCAGAGCCAGTCTCACACTCCACAACATGGTGAACCTTCCCGCTGCTTCCTAACCGGGTGTCAGCTTCAGGGGCTTTATTAACCCCTTCCCGACATGTGACGGAATAGTACGTCACATGTCGGGACCCCCGCTTTGATGTGCGCTCCGGCGGTGAGCGCACATCAAAGTCGCGACATGTCAGCTGTTTTTTACAGCTGACATGTGCGCGCAATAGCGGCGGGTGAAATCGCGATCACCCGCCGCTATTAACTAGTTAAATGCCGCTGTCAAACGCAGACAGCGGCATTTAACTACCGCATCCAGCCGTGCGGCCGGATATGAGCGCATCGCCGACCCCCGTCACATGATCGGGGGTCGGCGATGCTCCTCCATTGTAACCATAGAGGTCCTGGAGACCTCTATGGTTACTGATTGCCGGTGGCTGTGAGCGCCCCCCTGTGGTCGGCGCTCACAGCACACCTGCATTTTAGCTACATAACAGCGATCTGATGATCGCTGTTATGTAGCAGAGCCGATCGGGCTGTGCCTGCTTCTAGCCTCCCATGGAGGCTATAGAAGCATGGCAAAAGTAAAAAAAAAAAGGTTTTAAAAATGTGAAAAAAATAAAAAAAATATAAAAGTTTAAATCACCCCCCTTTCGCCCCAATCAAAATAAATCAATAAAAAAAAACCCAACCTACACATATTTGGTATCGCCGCGTTCAGAATCGCCCGATCTATCAATTAAAGAAAAGCATTAACCTGATCGCTAAATGGCGTAATGAGAAAAAAATTCAAAACGCCAGATTTACGTGTTTTTGGTCGCCACGACATTGCATTAAAATGCAATAACGGGCGATCAAAAGAACGTATCTACACCAAAATGCTATCATTAAAAACGCCAGCTCGGCACGCAAAAAATAAGCCCTCACCTGACCCCAGATCACGAAAAATGGAGACGCTACGAGTATCGGAAAATGGCGCAATTTTGTTTTGTTTTGTTTTTTGCAAAGTTTGGAATTTTTTTTCACCCCTTAGGTGAAAAATAACCTAGTCATGTTAGGTGTCTATGAACTCGTAGTGACCTGGAGAATCATAATGGCAGGTCAGTTTTAGAATTTAGTGAACCTAGCAAAATAGGCAAGCAAAAAACAAGTGTGGGATTGCACTTTTTTTGCAATTTCACTGCACTTGGAATTTTTTTCCCGTTTTCTAGTACACGACATGCTAAAACCAATGATGTCGTTCAAAAGTACAACTCATCCCGCAAAAAATAAGCCCTCACATGGCCAAATTGACGGAAAAATAAAAAAGTTATGGCTCTGGGAAGGAGGGGAGCGAAAAACGAAAACGGAAAAACGGAAAAAGCTCCGGGGGTGAAGGGGTTAACCACGTCACTTACAGTCTTCTTGGGGTACACATCAGGTGACATGTCCGTAAGTTGGGCAGACGCTCCCTCCCCACTGGTCAACCTGACATTTGACCCTTCAAATTTGGGAGGAATACATGTTTTAAGGTACGCAACCCCACCAGCTGAGAGCCCCCCATTCTCCTGCTGTAAAGAAGCTCCCTTCTCCCACAGGTCTGTGAACAGCCCAGAGTCACGGCCAATTATCACTGGGCAGGGTAAGGTTGAGACTATGGCCACATCATGGATTGCACTGTCCTTGGCCGTCTCGAGGACCACTCTGGCTAATGGATAGCCCTTAGTGTGGCCATGGATGCAGGTGACCCTGACCTTCCTACCGGGTATTTCGAATCCCTCAGGTGCAACCCTCACTAGAGTCACCGGGCCCCCAGAATCAACCAGTCCGTACATTTCCTTCTCATGCATCCACAGGGCACACCCCCGTAAACTTTCACCAGGTGGATAGTTCACACAGCATACCGTACACACATAACTAACAGGCCCCGAGCACCAATTTGTCTGCGGTACCCCTTTGGGATGCTCCTGCCCCTTTTGGGAAACCAACATTTCCTGAGATTCCACCTCTTTTTGGGCTACTACCCCTCTTCGGGTTACCGGCCCTTTTTTTGACTCCACCCCCTTTTGGGCAATCATCCCCGTTTGGGTCACCACTTTTATGGACACCACCCCTTCCCTGGGGTACACCCCGTGGACTTCCCCACGGCACTCAGGCCCCAGTTCGCACAGTACACCCCTATGTCTCTGGGCTTGTACTGGCCCTTTAAAAGTCTGCACGACTTGAGAGAAAAAAAAAAAAATAATTTTTTCTTCTTTTTTTTTTTTTTTCTTTATATGTCCCTTCACCAGCTCCTGCTGGTACTGCCGCAGCTCCCGCTGCAGTCACATACAACCAGCACCTCCAGCTGCCGACCACAAGCCATTGCAGCTCCGCCTGCTGCGGAACCTCTTGCTGCAACTGCAGCTATGCTCCACAAGGCTCTGCACGGCTCCTCCACAAACTTCGTGTACACGCCGATCCACAGCAAGCTGCTTGTCACCTTCGTGGACCCGCCGATCCACAGCAAGCCGCTTGTCAGCTTTGTAACCCCGCCGAGTTACAGCCAGACACAATCTTCGTGGCCCAGCTGAGCCACAGCAAACAACTCTGAACGTGCCTCCTGGACCGTTGCCCGCATTCGAGCACCATATGTAAGATTGCACTTACGGGTTTGGGAATACTCGCTTGGCAGCAGGATAAACATAGACAGGCACGGTTTTTTCACATAAATAGTCCATGTGGTTTATTATCCATTCAGCATAAACCACGGAAGGCCATGTTCCACATCACAGACCTCACATAATACTTAGCACTTCACAGTATATGGCTTTGAAGCACAGTCAGTAAACATGCAGGACCTTACATTGTCCAGTTGTCCTGGGTAACTGCATGCCGAACAGTTCAGTAACTGACCTTCATTAAGGCACATAGTCCTTTCCCCATACCCGGGGTTACCTCGTAGGAGCTCCTGCTCCACAGGCTGACTCCTCGTCAGTCCATGGTCCTCACCACAGGTGACCTGTCCTCACCTCGTGCTGTTCAGGGATCCGGTCCTACTCCCAGGACCTCCCAACACCCAGGTTACTCAGGATCATACACTCAGAGAGCATACAGGAACATGTGACCCACACCCTTGTCACATTATGTACTTGTAACCACTCCCACAGGTGAGGTATGGATCACATGGGCTGGTCACGTGATCCTGACATCATTGCAGGTCCTCAAAACACCCGCACTGCCGAATAGAAAAAAGAGGTACAGTGAGCACCCTCATCCAGTGGTGAGGTATGTGGGTAGCCAGACCCTCCCATCTCTCATAGCTACCCGCAACCCAGACCCAGATTCACTAAACAACATCTTAGTGCTCATGTGCACCAAAGACCAAATACTCCGGGTTGCATTGTAGGGAGCATCTCCCCATATCAAGGGAGACTTACAGCGCAGAAGACCTCCTCCTCTGCGCCACATACCTCCCATTAACCACAATGCCTGACACTGACTCACTATCACATCCAAGCATACAACTGCCATGGATTCTCACGGCCTCAATACGACTCCGTGCGCATACTGGGGAGACCATGCAGCGCCCCCTACCTGTTACAGGGGTCACTGCATCACATTTCCTATAGACTGCTAAGCTGCGATTAATATTTACACCAAGTGTTGTGGACTTGAGTTTCTCTCTGCATCTGTTTGAATCACCGTGTGATAATATAGACTTTACCACTTATAAAACTGTGTCCTGTAGTTGTTTTGTTCCACACAAAGAGTCTCCTGAGTTATCCCCAATAATTATTACACCCATGTAAAAGGGAAATTGAATAAAGTTTATGTTCGTGACGCCACCTGTGGTATTCAGTCAGTGGGGACCGGCGCTGCTTTAAGGGGTCCTCTGGGGTGATGTTATGGCAGCTAGATGGTGTAACTTCCCACAGGTACAGTATATCCCCATGGCTCCCAGTGTGTAGATGGAAGATGGTGAATGGCGCAGTAAAGAACGAGGACACAGGTTTGCAGTCTCTTTACCTGGTTTACTGTAGGCTTAAGGCAACTGCTGTCCAGGGTACCAGATCACAGGGCAGGCAGAGTCCGGCCAGCTTGGAAGCGAATCCAGAGTCCCCTTTACCAGGTGGAGTTAAAAGCCTTCCTCTAGCGCGGTGGTGTTGTAGTCCCTTACTGCCTATGGCTTCTGATAAGGTCTTCACTGTTCTTCTCTGTCCCCTATATAGGATAGGACAATACCTGCACGACGGGTAACTCGAGCCTTTTTACAGGGACTCTATCACGCCCCAGGCTCTATGTGCTACTGTGTCTTCAGGTGTGTGTGTGGCGGACAGGTAACTTGCAGTTTAGCTGTCCTGCCGGTCTCTGCTGTAAGTCGTAGAGTCCCTTACAACCTTGGTGTTCCGGCTACCAGTTATCTGCGCCTCAGAGGGAGGCAGCCCGTTCACAGCTGGTCTCCCCTGATATCACTCTCTTGTGCTTCGCTCTCCTTCACTCTCGCTACAATCTGTTCTGCTTTCGGTATTATCTCTGTCCAGGAGCTGCAGCACTTTCTCGTGGCTGCACAGCTCCTCATACGTTCTTCCTGACTCAGACTGCTCCAGTCTGCTTCCTGGCACTTTCTGACTGAAAACTGCCTTTTCTTTCCCTCCAAACCACAATATATATATAGGGTAGTTACCTAGGAATAGGATCAAAAGCTCTCCCTTGTGACCTGGAGTGTGAACATGTTGTGTGCATTGTGGTTACCGGATAAAGAGACATCCTTCATCGCTTCCAAGCGTAACAGCACTCTCCCTGTGAGGAAAGCAATGGCACTGTGATGACCAGGACCCTGGGGCGCCACACTTCCAAATTATATAGTGCACCCTTCCATTATCCTTAATACAGTGTAATGTGCCCCCCGTAGTCCTCCATACAGTATAATGCACAGCCCATAGTAATCCATGTAGTATAATGCACAGCCCATAGTCATCCATATAGTATAATGCACAGCTCATCCTGGTATATGTTCTTCATCCTGGCCTCATCCCGGTATATGTTCCCCATCATGGTATATGTTCCCCATTCTGTTATATGTCCCCATCCAACAATATGATCCCCATACTGGTATTTGTCCCCATCCAACAATATGGCCCTCATCCTAGTATATGTCCACATACTATAATGCACAGCCCATAGTGTTACATGTAGTATAATATACAGCACAGTCATTCATATAGTATAATGCACAGCTCATACTGGTATACATTCTTCATCCTGGCCCCCATCCTGGTATATGTCCCCATCCTACAATATGGCCCTTATACTGGTATTTGTCCACATCCAACCATATGGACCTCATTCTAGTATATGTCCACATCCTGTTATATGGCCCTCATCTTGGGTCCCATCCTGGTATATTTGCCTGAACCTGGTATATTGTCCTCAACCTGGGCCTCACCCAGGTGTATGTCCCCAATCTAGGTATATGGCCCTCACCCTGGGCCCCATCCTGGTGCACTTCCCCATCCTGGTATATGGCCCCGCTGTTGTTCCAAACACAGAAAAAAACAACACTCCTACCCACCTTCCCAGTTCTCCCACGCCACGTGGCGTCCACTTCTAAAGCCAGCAGCTGACTTTGGCTTGCCACATCACTGTCATGTGCCCTGTTGTGAATTCTGCTTTTGGGTTCCCTCCGGTGGTAGTAGGTGGTAATGCAGCTGTCCCTGGGTTGCAGTCCTGGTCAGGTGTGTCTGCTGATTGCAGTTCTGACTGGGGTATTTTGGTGTGCAGGATTCATTAGTCCTTGCCAGTTGTCAATTGTTGTTGGGAGGTGTGGACCTCTGCCTGGTTCCTCCTGTCTTTCCGCCAAATCAGCAAAGATAAGTGTCTGGTTTTTTTTTCCTGTGGCACACATGCTGTGTGCTTCACAATTCAGTGCTATTCCTTGTGTTTTCTTGTCCAGCTTAGATTGTGTCAGTATTTTCTCAGTCTTGTTGGATTCTCTGGAGTGGCAGATATACATTCCATGTCTTTAGTTAGATTGTGGAACTTTTTGTATTATCTGTTGTGGATATTTTTGAAGGGTTTTAATACTGACCGCCTAGTAATCTGTCCTATCCTTTCCTATTTAGCTAGAGTGGCCTCTTTTGCTAAATCCTGTTTTCTACCTGCGTGTGTCTATTCTTCTCCTACTCACAGTCATTATTCGTGGGGGGCTGCCTATCCTTTGGGGGTCTGCTCTGAGGCAAGATAGCATTCCTATTTCCATCTATAGGGGTATTCAGTCCTCCGGGTCTGTCGAGGTGTCTAGGGTTTGTTAGGCACACCCCACGGCTACTTCTAGTTGCGGTGTTAGTTCAGGATTTGCGGTCAGTACAGGTTCCACCGACTCCAGAGAAAGTTTTCATGCGGCTCCAAGATCACCGGATCATAACAGTAGGCTGTCTCCCCGGGGATTTCTACCGACCCATCAGCCGACACTGCGATGGGCTCTACCTCTCCATCCACCCCCATTACCTCAGGAGCAGTTCTACTTATGGGCTAGTTACCGTCCTCGGTGGCACTGGTCAATTGCATGGCATCACCTTCCTCACGGTTCCCATGTATCTCCCCATTTCCTGTAGCACCGACACTTGCCCCTGCTAGGGGTTCCTCAGCCGTCTCACTACACAGAGCGACGTGGCTGAGCACTCCTGTACCTATGGACACATCAACTTTCACAGAAAAATCATTATCAGGTTCAGTTGGCCAGGTACAACATTTTCACCATCACTCCTAGGGAAAAAATGGTTATCAGATGCATCATTATAAGATAAAGCATGGTCAGGTAACACATGCGATTTCCCATCATCATCATCAGGGTTAACGTTACCCTTATTAGCAGATTGGGGAGGGGTGTCAGGGACGTAGTATGCAACCATCCTCCCCAAATCAGTCCCCAACAAAACATCAGTGGGCAAATTATCAGACAGCCCCGCTTCCTTCACCCCGCTCCCGGCACCCCAATCAATATAAACCCTAACAATTGGCAAGGGACAGCTGATGCCCCCAATCCCAGTGACAGTTAGGGTTTTGCCCGGAATGATTTCTTCAGGGGCAGCCAGTTCGGGTTGGATGAGGGTTCGTTCAGCCCCGGTGTCTTTGAGACCTGTAGCAACATGGCCTCCCATGGTGACGTGCTGTACGTTGTCACACACCCTCCCAGCCACACCACCCACCAAAAGAACTGCTGCATTAGGCCCTGAGGCCTTGGATGAGGGGTTCTTCTGCTTGTTTGGACAGTGGGGACTGATATGACCAGTCCGATTGCAGAAGTAACACTTGCGGGGTTCGGTGGTAGGTCTGATGCTGTTGGCTACGGGGACAGGACCTCTGGTGTGTTGGCTGGCAGGGGTACTGGCGTTGGTTGCAGGCTTACCCCCTCTCCAGCTGGTGGTGACTGGCTTCTGCACTTCCGATCTATGGTTGGCCTCATAGGCATCGGCAATCTGCGCTGCTTTCGTCACGTCTTTGGGCTCTCTGTCCATCACGAACTGTCGCACCTCAGCTGGACAAAGATGTAAGAACTGGTCTTTGATCATCAGGTCTTGTAGCTGTGCAAAGGTGGTCACTGACAGTCCCTGGGTCCACTGGTCAAAGTGGGTCCCCAGTCCATGCGCCACATCGCCATAGCTGTCATGTGGGCCACGTTGGAGGTTCCGGAACTTTCTACGGTACACCTCGGGTGTAAGCTGGTACTTGGCTATCAGAGCCTGCTTGATGGCCTCGTAGTCACCATCTTGTTCTTGAGGGAGGGCAGCAAACGCCTCCAGAGCTTTGCCTCTCAGCCCTGGTGTCAGGTATCGGGCGCATTCATCTGTAGGCAGCCGGTACTGCCTGCAGGCTTTGTCAAATGCCCGCAGAAAAGTGTCCAAGTCCCCGTCCTTTTCCATAACAGGAAAGTGGTCGGGCAGGGGCTTCGGTATCTGAGCGCTGCTGGGCTCACGGCTGGACTGGGACGACCCCTGCATTTGCAGTCGGGCTAACTGCAGCTGGTACTCTCGCTCTGCTTGCCGCTCGGCTCGGGCCTCTCGCTCGGCTCGCTGGGCCTGGGCTTCCTGCCGGTATTGCTGAATCAGCTGCTGACGTCCCTCATGGTCGTCAGTGGGGAATTCTTCCAAGGCCGCCCGCAGGTGGGGGTCCAATTCGCCCTGGTTGCTAATCGGGCCAGCATTCAGTGGTTGGACTGTCATGATCTCCATGGCCAGAGAACATTGCATAAGCCTACATATGAACAAGCTCTTGGAAGATGGGAACTGTACTGACCATGAACTAAACCTACCGCACAACTAGAAGTAGCCAGGTAGCATGTCCTACTTTTTATCCCTATATGCCCAGCGCCGGCCGGAGAACTAAATAATGCTAGCAGAGGGAAATATAAGACCTGGCTCACCTCTAGAGAAATACCCAAAAAGGAGACAGAGGCCCCCCACATATATTGGCGGTGATTTTAGAAGAAATAACAAACGCAGCAGGAAAATAGTTTTAGCAAATTTGAGGTCCGCTTTCTAGATAGCAGAAGACAGAAAGAACACTTTCATGGTCAGCAGAAAACCCTAACAAAACACCATCCAGAAATTACTTTAGAACTCTGGCATTAACTCATAATACCAGAGTGGCAATTCCTGATCAACAAGAGCTTTCCAGACACAGTAACGAAACTGCAGCTGTGAACTGGAACCAAAAAACAAAAACAAACATGGACAAAAGTCCAACTTATCTAGTTGATGTCTGGGAGCAGGAACAAGCACAGAGAGGCTTCTGATAACATTGTTGACCGGCAAGCAACTAACAGAGAAGCCAGGTTATATAGCGACACCCAGATCTGATGAGAACAGGTGAACAGGGAAGATGATGACACAAGTTCAATTCCACCAGTAGCCACCGGGGGAGCCCAGAATCCAAATTCACAACAGTACCCCCCCCTCAAGGAGGGGGCACCGAACCCTCACCAGAACCACCAGGGCGATCAGGATGGGCCCTATGAAAGGCACGCACCAGATCGGAGGCATGAACATCAGATGCAGTGACCCAAGAATTATCCTCCTGGCCGTATCCCTTCCACTTGACCAGATACTGGAGTCTCCGTCTGGAAACACGGGAGTCTAGGATTTTCTCCACAACGTACTCCAACTCACCCTCAACCAACACCGGAGCAGGAGGCTCAACGGAAGGCACAACCGGTGCCTCATACCTGCGCAATAACGACCGATGAAAAACGTTATGAATAGAAAAGGATGCAGGGAGGTCTAAACGGAAGGAAACAGGGTTAAGAATCTCCAATATTTTATACGGACCGATGAACCGAGGCTTAAACTTAGGAGAAGAGACCCTCATAGGGACAAAACGAGAAGACAACCACACCAAATCTCCAACACAAAGCCGAGGACCAACACGACGGTGACGGTTGGCAAAAAGCTGAGTCTTCTCCTGGGACAACTTCAAATTGTCCATCACCTGCCCCCAGATATGATGCAATCTCTCCACCACAGCATCCACTCCAGGACAATCCGAGGATTCCACCTGACCGGAGGAAAATCGAGGATGGAACCCCGAATTACAGAAAAACGGGGACACCAAAGTGGCAGAGCTGGCCCGATTATTGAGGGCGAACTCCGCCAATGGCAAAAAAGCAACCCAATCATCCTGGTCAGCAGACACAAAACACCTCAGATATGTCTCCAGGGTCTGATTAGTCCGCTCGGTCTGACCATTAGTCTGAGGGTGAAAAGCAGACGAAAAAGACAAATCTATGCCCATCCTAGCACAGAATGCCCGCCAAAATCTAGACACAAATTGGGTTCCTCTGTCAGAAACGATATTCTCAGGAATACCATGCAAACGAACAACATTTTGAAAAAACAGGGGAACCAACTCGGAAGAAGAAGGCAATTTGGGCAGGGGAACCAAATGGACCATCTTAGAAAAACGGTCACACACCACCCAGATGACAGACATCTTCTGGGAAACAGGCAGATCTGAAATAAAATCCATCGAGATGTGCGTCCAAGGCCTCTTAGGAATAGGCAAGGGCAACAATAATCCACTAGCCCGAGAACAACAAGACTTGGCCCGAGCACAAACGTCACAAGACTGCACAAAGCCTCGCACATCTCGTGACAGGGAAGGCCACCAGAAGGATCTTGCCACCAAATCCCTGGTACCAAAAATTCCAGGATGACCTGCCAATGCAGAAGAATGCACCTCAGAGATGACTCTGCTGGTCCAATCATCAGGAACAAACAGTCTATCAGGCGGACAACGATCCGGTCTATCCGCCTGAAACTCCTGCAAGGCCCGCCGCAGGTCTGGAGAAACGGCTGACAAAATAACTCCATCCTTAAGGATACCTGTGGGCTCAGAGTTGCCGGGTGAGTCAGGCTCAAAACTCCTAGAAAGGGCATCCGCCTTAACATTCTTAGAACCCGGTAGGTATGACACCACAAAATTAAACCGAGAAAAAAATAATGACCAGCGCGCCTGTCTAGGATTCAGGCGCCTGGCGGTCTCAAGATAAATCAAATTTTTGTGGTCAGTCAATACCACCACCTGATGTCTGGCCCCCTCAAGCCAATGGCGCCACTCCTCAAACGCCCACTTCATGGCCAAAAGCTCCCGATTCCCAACATCATAATTCCGCTCAGCGGGCGAAAATTTACGGGAAAAGAAGGCACAAGGCCTCATCACGGAGCAGTCAGAACTTTTCTGCGACAACACTGCCCCAGCTCCGATCTCAGAAGCGTCGACCTCCACCTGAAAAGGAAGAGCCACATCAGGCTGACGCAACACAGGGGCAGAAGAAAAACGGCGCTTAAGCTCCTGAAAGGCCTCCACAGCATCAGGGGACCAATTAGCAACATCAGCACCCTGTCTAGTCAAATCGGTCAATGGCTTAACGACATCCGAAAAACCAGCAATAAATCGACGATAAAAGTTGGCAAAGCCCAAAAATTTCTGAAGACTTTTAAGAGAAGAGGGCTGCGTCCAATCACAAATAGCTTGAACCTTGACAGGATCCATCTCAATGGAAGAGGGAGAAAAAATATATCCCAAAAAGGAAATTCTCTGAACCCCAAAAACGCACTTAGAACCCTTCACACACAAAGAATTAGACCGCAAAACCTGAAAAACCCTCCTGACTTGCTGGACATGAGAGTCCCAGTCATCCGAAAAAATCAGAAAGTCATCCAGATACACTATCATAAATTTATCCAAATACTCGCGGAAAATATCATGCATAAAGGACTGGAAGACTGAAGGGGCATTAGAAAGACCAAAAGGCATCACCAAATACTCAAAGTGGCCCTCGGGCGTATTAAATGCGGTTTTCCACTCATCCCCCTGCCTGATCCGCACCAAATTATACGCCCCACGGAGATCAATCTTAGAGAACCACTTGGCCCCCTTTATGCGAGCAAACAAATCAGTCAGCAACGGCAATGGGTATTGATATTTAACCGTGATTTTATTCAAAAGCCGATAATCAATACATGGTCTCAAAGATCCGTCCTTTTTTGACACAAAGAAAAAACCGGCTCCTAAGGGAGATGACGATGGACGAATATGTCCCTTTTCCAAGGACTCCTTTATATATTCACGCATAGCAGCATGTTCAGGCACAGACAGGTTAAATAAACGACCCTTTGGGTATTTACTACCCGGAATTAAATCTATGGCACAATCGCACTCTCGGTGCGGAGGTAACGAACCCAGCTTGGGTTCTTCAAAGACGTCACGATAATCAGACAGGAACTCAGGGATTTCAGAGGGAATAGATGATGAAATGGAAACCAAAGGTACGTCCCCATGAGTCCCCTTACATCCCCAGCTCAACACAGACATAGCTCTCCAGTCAAGGACTGGGTTGTGAGACTGCAGCCATGGCAATCCTAGCACCAAATCATCATGTAGATTATACAGCACCAGAAAACGAATAATCTCCTGGTGATCCGGATTAATACGCATAGTTACTTGTGTCCAGTATTGTGGTTTATTATTAGCCAATGGGGTGGAGTCAATCCCCTTCAGAGGAATAAGAGTCTCCAAAGGCTCTAAATCATACCCACAACGATTGGCAAAGGACCAATCCATAAGACTCAAAGCGGCGCCAGAGTCGATATAGGCGTCCGTGGTAATAGATGACAAAGAGCAAATCAGGGTCACAGACAAAATAAATTTAGACTGTAAAGTGCCAATGGAAACAGATTTATCAAGCTTTTTAGTACGCTTAGAGCATGCTGATATAACATGAGTAGAATCCCCACAATAGAAACACAACCCATTTTTCCGTCTAAAATTCTGCCGCTCGCTTCTGGACAGAATTCTATCACACTGCATACTGTCTGGCGTCTTCTCAGTGGACACCGCCAGATGGTGCACTGGTTTGCGCTCCCGCAAACGTCTATCGATCTGAATAGCCATTGTCATGGACTCATTCAGACCCGCAGGCACAGGAAACCCCACCATAACATCCTTAATGGCATCAGAGAGACCCTCCCTGAAAGTAGCCGCCAGGGCACACTCATTCCACTGAGTAAGCACAGACCATTTACGGAATCTTTGGCAGTAAATTTCAGCTTCATCTTGCCCCTGAGATAGGGACATCAAAGTTTTTTCTGCCTGAAGTTCCAAATGAGGCTCCTCATAAAGCAACCCCAAGGCCAGAAAAAACGCATCCACATTGCGCAACGCAGGATCCCCTGGTGCCAATGAAAAAGCCCAGTCTTGAGGGTCGCCGCGGAGCAAGGAAATCACAATCCCAACCTGCTGTGCAGGGTCTCCGGCAGAACGAGATTTCAGGGACAAAAATAACTTGCAATTATTTCTAAAATTCTGAAAACCAGATCTATTCCCCGAGAAAAATTCCGGCAAAGGAATTCTCGGCTCAGATACCGGAGCATGAACAATAAAATCTTGCAAATTTTGTACTTTCGTGGTTAGATTATTCAAACCTGCAGTTACACTCTGAAGATCCATTATAAACAGGTGAACACAGAGCCATTCAAAGATTAGAAGGAGAGAGAAAAAAAAGAAAGACTGCAGCATAGACAGACTGGCAAGTGATCCAATCAAGAGCACAAAAAAAAAAAAAAAAAAAAACTCTCAGCAGACTTCTTATTTCTCTCCTTTCTCAGCCTAGGATTTTAACCCTTTAGTGGGCCGGTCAAACTGTCATGATCTCCATGGCCAGAGAACATTGCATAAGCCTACATATGAACAAGCTCTTGGAAGATGGGAACTGTACTGACCATGAACTAAACCTACCGCACAACTAGAAGTAGCCAGGTAGCATGTCCTACTTTTTATCCCTATATGCCCAGCGCCGGCCGGAGAACTAAATAATGCTAGCAGAGGGAAATATAAGACCTGGCTCACCTCTAGAGAAATACCCAAAAAGGAGACAGAGGCCCCCCACATATATTGGCGGTGATTTTAGAAGAAATAACAAACGCAGCAGGAAAATAGTTTTAGCAAATTTGAGGTCCGCTTTCTAGATAGCAGAAGACAGAAAGAACACTTTCATGGTCAGCAGAAAACCCTAACAAAACACCATCCAGAAATTACTTTAGAACTCTGGCATTAACTCATAATACCAGAGTGGCAATTCCTGATCAACAAGAGCTTTCCAGACACAGTAACGAAACTGCAGCTGTGAACTGGAACCAAAAAACAAAAACAAACATGGACAAAAGTCCAACTTATCTAGTTGATGTCTGGGAGCAGGAACAAGCACAGAGAGGCTTCTGATAACATTGTTGACCGGCAAGCAACTAACAGAGAAGCCAGGTTATATAGCGACACCCAGATCTGATGAGAACAGGTGAACAGGGAAGATGATGACACAAGTTCAATTCCACCAGTAGCCACCGGGGGAGCCCAGAATCCAAATTCACAACATTGGACCTCTGCTGCAGCACCATGTTCGCTTGTGCTGGCTTCTGCGGCCTCTGGGCTCTGTGGCCTGGCCTGGTCTGCTTCAAATTGCACCAGTTCAGAGACCATTTGAGTCTTGGACTTGCCCTGGGGGTTCAGGCAATGGTACGTGCATATCCCAGCAAGAGCGTCCTTCTTCTGCTGGGCATACTAGGCTTCTCCTTTCGCAGCCATGGTTGCCAAATAAAAGATAGGATAGAAAAACGAAGAGAAAGGTAGGGGATAATTACCAGTACACAATTGTCTCAGGACTAATAAACACTGAGTTCGTTCTCCAAACTTATTTGCGCGGAGTCCTCGCAAGAACTTTCTGCAAGTTTTTAGTGAGAGGAATGATTGCTCAAACCAAGTCACTAATGCTCTAATATCCCACCGCCTTGCCACCAATTTGTCACGACTCCACACCTCTGCCACCAATATGTCACGGATTCACCCCGTGACCGTCACCCCTACGTCACGGATCGGGGTGACTTTAGGCCAACAGACCGCTATCACATGTGCAGGGGGCTTATCTTAGTTATCCCTCCATTGCTACAATGTGATGAAAAACACACACAAGGTTATTGACCTCTTAGTTTACAGCAGGGGCTTATTTTAGGAATCCCACTGCTCTTCAATATACGACGAGCTGCAGGGATTTATGTATATCCCGTAAGTGTAAGTTCCACTTGAAACCTGCAGCTCTCTGGCGCCCCCCTTACCCTCAGGTCAGATTAGGTACTGCACCTAGAATAATTAGTCGCCAGAAAGGCTGCCTGCTATGTACTGGCTATTGGGCACGCTGCAGCGAGGCGATTTAACTACTCCCGCTCAGGCAGGAACAATAATTAACAATGTCGCCGTCGCTACAACGACTCCCAAAGGCACAGTGCACGGTATTGCTGCCACCAGCTTCGATTAAACGGGTCTGAAGCTAACCCAAAACAGTAGCGTAATTCCCTTCAGAAGGCTTAAGGTACATTTTAGAACAGGAAGAACGAACTAGTATTAAATATTATACTCCATAAAAGGTTTAAGGCAGTGTTTATAAACAGTTATATAAAGATGTTACAATATGAGACAATTTCAAATACGTACAAGGTAATTATAACATAAAGGGATTAAATGAGAAAAAGTAAAACTCACATGTTCTCAGTTCATTTCAGGCACCCAGGCTAGTGGGTGGAGTTCCCATATGTCCCAGTTAGGGTTGAGCGAAACGGATCGGTCATTTTCAGAAATCGCCGACTTTTAGGCAAAGTCGGGTTTCATGAAACCCGAACCGATCCTAGTGTGGGATCGGCCATGCGGTACACGATCAGAGCGCCAAAGTCGCGTTTCGTATGACGCTGTTACCGCCGTTTTTCATCCAATGAAGGAGGACGCAGAGTGTGGGCAGTGTGATGACATAGGTCTCTGTCCCCACCATCTTAGACAAGGGCATGGCAGTGATTGGCTTGCTGTCTGCGGCGTCACAGGGGCTATAAAGGGGCGTGCACGCCGACCGCCATCTTACTTCTGCCGATCTGAGCATAGGGAGAGTTTGCTGCAGTTAGTCAGAAGCAGGGACAGAGTTAGGGAGGAAATATAAACCCCCAAACCGCTTGTGCTGGAGCGATTTTCACTGTCCCACACCAGCTTTTTGTGCAGGGACAGTGGAGGTCGTATTTTAGTGCAGCAGCTGCATAGCTGTGTGCACGGTGCTGTGCAAACCAACTGCTTTTTTCAAAGCAAAAAATCCTGTTGCTCCTTTCTGCACAGTTACCTGTCTTGTTTATTTGTCCACACTTTTTTGTTCTGAAGTCCTTTTTATTGCTGCCATACTTGTCCTGAGATCATTGTAGGGACTAGGGAGCGTGTTATTGCAGTAATTTTTTTTTTTTTATAATAATAATTACAGCCACTTTCTGCCACGTTCGTAGTGTTGTGTTATACCACTGTGCCAGAGTTGTGGTTCAGTTTCTCCCCCCAAAAGTGAGATAGTAATTCTCACACAGTTTATATTCTGCAGTACTGCTAGTGTGTCATATATCAGGCAGCCACTTTCTGCCACGTACATAGTGTTGTGTTATACCACTGGGCCAGAGCTGTGGTTCAGTGTCTCCCCCCAAAAGTGAGATAGTATTTCTCACACAGTTTATATTCTGCTGTACTGCTAGTGTGTCGTATATCAGGCAGCCACTTTCTGCCACGTTCATAGTGTTGTGTTATACCACTGGGCCAGAGTTGTGGTTCAGTGTCTCCCCCCAAAAGTGAGATAGTATTTCTCACACAGTTTATATTCTGCTGTACTGCTAGTGTCGTATACCAGGCAGCCACTTTCTGCCATGTTCATAGTGTTGTGTTATACCACTGGGCCAGAGCTGTGGTTCAGTGTCTCCCCCCAAAAGTGAGACAGTATTTCTCACACAGTTTATATTCTGCAGTACTGCTAGTGTGTCATATATCAGGCAGCCACTTTCTGCCACGTTCATAGTGTTGTGTTATACCACTGGGCCAGAGTTGTGGTTCAGTGTCTCCCCCCAAAAGTGAGATAGTATTTTTCACACTGTTTATATTCTGCTGTACTGCTAGTGTGTCATATATCAGGCAGCCACTTTCTGCCACGTTCATAGTGTTGTGTTATACCACTGGGCCAGAGTTGTGGTTCAGTGTCTCCCCCCAAAAGTGAGATCACACAGTTTATATTCTGCTGTACTGCTAGTGTGTCGTATATCAGGCAGCCACTTTCTGCCACGTTCATAGTGTTGTGTTATACCACTGGGCCAGAGTTGTGGTTCATTGTCTCCCCCCAAAAAATGAGGAAGTCTGGTGGAAGAGGCCGTGGGCGGGGGTTGCCAGCTAGTACTGATGGTGGTGGTGGTGGCAAAAGCACAGTAGCATCTAAGGCTGGAGGTGTTGAGCCAGCGTCATCGTCTGGTTACACAAGGCCTCGAAGGCTCCCTTACCTGGGAGTAGGAAAACAGCTTTTAAAGCCGGAGCAGCGGGAAAAAGTTTTGTCTTTCCTTGCTGACTCAGCCTCTAGCTCTTTCGCCTCCTCTTCCCAAAGTTCAAAATCTAAGAGCAGCCAGTCGTCAGTGGATGCTTCCTGTCCGGAAAAAGACGTTTCCTTGTGTCCTTCTCCCAAACCAAAAGTGAAGGATGCGTCAGGCGACACTACAGGTTACTCCATGGAGCTCTTTACCCATACTGTGCCAGGGTTAGAAAGGGAAATTGTACACTGCCCATTACAAGAAGAATCGGACATGGAGTGCACTGATGCACAGCCACAGCTAGATTATGATGCTGTTCCATTGACTCAGATCACTACATTGACCTCGCAGTTTCCTGAGCCAGAATCTGACCCTGATGAGACTATGGTGCCCTGTCCCGAATGCTATTGCACCGGCTTACACGGTGACACTGAGGAAGGTGCACATGACATTGTGGAAGAGGAGGTGATAGATGACCCAGTTCTTGACCCAGATTGGCAGCCATTGGGGGAAGAGGGTGCCGCTGGCACTAGCTCAGAAGCGGAGGAGGGTTATCCGCAGCAACACCAATCTACATCGCAACAGCTGTCATCAGCCAGACCCGTATCAGGCCCAAAACGTGTGACAAAAACAGTTTTAGGACAGCGTGGCCAACCGCTGAAAGTTGCACAGCGTGCAATGCCTGAAAAGGAATTCCATAGTAGGAAGAGTGCAGTGTGGCATTTTTTTGACCAAGATCCCAATGATCAGTCTAAAGTGATCTGTAAGAAATGCTCAAAGACCTTTAGCAGAGGGAAGATTCTTCAAAATTTAAATACAACATGCAAGCGTAGACATTTAACCAGCATGCACTTGCAAGCCTGGACTAATTACCAAACGTCCTGTACCGTTGGTGCACCTGGTCAGAATGAAGGTAGTCAGCAACACCACATTGCTTCCCTCACTGTAAGCCCACCGGTTCGGACACCACCAGCAGCAAATGTAGAGGCCAAAGCAGGCAGGGAATCAGAAGGTTATTGGTAGGAAGCACTGTATGTAGGCCAACTTTTGTGAACTCTGTTTTCAGGCTCCCTCTTGTGGTCACAGGTGGTATTGTGTGACTTTTGTTTTGGGCTCCCCCTGGTGGCTTTGTTTGTTATCCTGCGGGTCTGTGGCTATCAGCTGCCTCGTTATTCACTTGGGAGTTTCCTATTTAGCTCTGTTTCACTTCCACTTGTTGCCGGCTGTCAATGTACTCAGTGCTATTCTGATTACTCCTGATTATCTTCGGTTTCAGTCTCTTCAGGAGAAGCTAAGTTCTGTTTAATTATTTTTTGCTCATCAGTCTGCAATATGATTTCTGTGTATGATGAGTTTAGTCCAGCTTGCTAATATGTGATTTCTTCTGCTGGTTTGCTCTGGGGTACAGAGTTGCTTCCCCCGCACCGTTAGTTGGTGCGGGGGCTTGAGCGATCTCTGCGTGGATATTTTGAATAGGGTTTTTAATTGACCGCACAGTTCTCTTTCTATTTTTTGCTTTCTAGTGTTAGCGGGCCTCATTTGCTAAATCTAATTTCATCTCTGCGTTTGTGCTTTCCCCTTAACTCACCATTAATATTTGTGGGGGGCTATTCTATATCTTTGGGGTCATTTCACTGAGGCAAGTGAGGATTTTAGTTCCCTCTAGGAATAGTCAGTTTCTCAGGCCGTGAAGAGACGTCTAGGATTTTCAGGTAACGTTCCACGGCTGCCTATAGTTGTTTGCGGATAGGATCAGGTTGCGGTCAATTCAGTTACCACTTCCCCAGAGTTTGTAGTCGGTTTAGTTTCTTAGCTAGTCCTACTTGCGATCCTTGCCACTAGGATCATAACAGCCAACATCACCAACTGTCTCTCAATCCGCCATGTCCACCACCACCACCGCTAGTTCCACCATCTGCAGGTCTCCTGTCCAGCTCACCCTAGAAGAGACTCTCGTGAGGAAAAGAAAGTACTCATGCTCTCATCCGCGTACACAGGGTTTGAACGCCCACATTGCCAGATTAATCTCGTTAGAGATGATGCCCTACCGCTTGGTCGAAAGCAAAGCTTTCAAAGACCTGATGGCCTACGCAGTACCACGCTATGACCTACCCAGTCGCCACTTCTTTGCGAGAAAAGCCATCTCAGCCCTCCACCAGCATGTCAAAGACCGCATTGTCCATGCACTGAGGCAAGTCTGTCAGTGGAAAGGTGCACCTCACCACAGATGCATGGACGAGTAGGCATGGCCAGGGACGTTACGTGTCCATCACGGCGCACTGGGTTAATGTGGTGGATGTAGGGTCCACAGGGGACAGCCATAGTGGGACAGTTCTGCCTAGCCCACGGTCTAGGAAACAGTTGGCAGTAGGTGTTCGACACCCCTCCTCCTCCTCCTCCAGAAGCGACAGCTCGTCCACAGAGCGCAGTCGCCTGGCAACTCCATCCGCAGCTTCTAGTGTTGCACACGAGGTGTCTCATTATGGAACAGCTAGTGGTAAGCGTCAGCAGGCTGTGTTGGAAATGAAGTGTTTGGGTGACAACAGACACACCGCGGAAGTACTGGCCGAGTTCTTGCAGCAAAAAAGTGAGTCATGGCTGGCCAGTGTACATCTTGAGGCAGGCAAGGTAGTCAGTGATAACGGAAGGAATTTTATGGCTGCCATAGCCCTTTCACAACTTAAACACATACCTTGCTTGGCTCACACTTTGAACCAGGTGGTGCAGTGCTTCCTGAAAAATTATCCGGAGTTACCAGCCCTGCTCCTGAAGGTGCAAAAACTTTGTTCGCACATCTGCCGGTCGCCCGTATACTACAGCCGTATGCTGAACCATCAGCGATCGCTAAATCTTCCACAGCAACGCCTAATTATAGATGTTGCAACAAGGTGGAACTCCACACTGCACATGGTTCAGAGGCTGTGTGAACAGAGGCGTGCTGTCATTTATTTGTGGGAGGATACGCATACACGGGCAGGCAGTTGGATGGCAGACATGGAGTTGTCTGGTGTGCAGTGGTCAAAGCTACAAGACCTCTGTCAAGTCCTTCAGTGTTTTGAGGAATGCACACGGCTGGTAAGCATGAGCATCCCACTTATGCGTCTGCTGATGCAAAGTTTGACGCACATTAAGGAGCAGGCATCTGCAGCTGAGGAGGAGGGAAGCCTTGATGACAGTCAGCCATTGTCTGGTCAGGGAACTGTCCAGGACGAGGTGGCGGATGAAGAGGATGAGGAGGAGGAGGATGATGGGGCTGAATATGTATGGGAGGAGGGAGCTTCTCAGGGGGCAATAGAAACTGGTGCCGTTGCAAGGTCTGGTACAGGTTTCTTGCGGGACACTTGTGATGTAGATTTGCAAGAAAGTGCTCCTCAACCCAGCAGAAGCAGTGAATTGACACCTGGAACATTGGCCCACATGGCTGAGTATGCCTTGCGTATCCTAAAAAGGGACCCCCGTATTGTTAAAATGATGACCGATGACGATTACTGGTTGGCCTGCCTAATGGGTCCACGCTACAAGGGAAATTGCAAAATATCATGCCACATGAGAACCAAGAGCAAATATTGGCTACCAAACAAGCAACTCTTGTAGACCGTTTGGTTCTGGCATTCCCAGCACACAGCGGTGGTGATGGTTCTCACACGAGCCGTAGGGGGCAGCATGGCAGAGGTGCTAGCGGTGCAGAAATCCGAAGTGGCGTTGGACAGAGGGGTTTTATGACAAGGTTGTGGAGTGATTTTTCAATGACCGCTGACACGACAGGGACAGCTGCATCGATTTAAAGTGACAGGAGACAGCATTTGTCCAGTATGGTTACAAACTACTTTTCCTCCCTTATCGATGTTCTCCCTCACAGGTCATTCTCCTTTGATTATTGGGCATCTAAACTAGACACCTGGCCTGAATTGGCAGAATATGCATTACAGGAGCTCGCTTGCCCTGCTGCCAGTGTGCTATCAGAAAGAGTCTTCAGTGCTGCTGGTTCAATACTGACCGAAAAAAGGACACGTCTGGCTACCCAAAATGTTGATGATCTAACCTTCATTAAAATGAACCAATCATGGATTTCACATTCTTTTGCCCCACCTTCCCCTGCTGACACGTAGTTTTCCTTTAAAAAGGTCTTGCTTTTGGACTCCTCTTACTGACTGCTCCAATTCCTCCATTTGCTGCTGCTGAATGTCCACCATAGGCCATTTTTAACACCTCCCTAAATGGGCTGACACCCCCCACGGGCCAGTGGTCACCACTTGGCGCAAGCACCCGTGCGAGTGCCGTTTGCCTGGACAGGTGGGTATGCCCACTTTTGGCCGACGGCACTGGCACAGGGTCCCTCATCGTACAATTAAGTGTCTTTGGCGTTGGGGTTGCACACCCAACGTCAGACACACCGTCGTAATATGAGGGGCCCTGGGCCAGTACCGCCGCCCACGAGAGTGTTCCCCCCCCAGCTCAAACAGTGCTCCACCGCAGTTTAGTCGGTGCTGTTAAATCCTTCAATGGCACTGCCAATACAAATTGAGAGATGATAGTAAATATATACAGGGACCATGCCCTCCATTTTGACCTGTGAATACTGTGCGCGAACTACCACTATCTGGTACTCAGCAGAGGAACCCACCCCTGTACGTCGCTTTGCCACCTGTTTATTTACGAAAACATTTTTTGCGGACATTTAGCCCGCTTTACTATTTAGGCCAACGTACTGTGTCAGCCACTTATTTCAGTTGTCCTCCACCGAACAAAGCAGTGCCACCAGTTTACTCCTGTTACCCATTTTGAACTGCATTGAGCCAACTTTTTTATTTTAGGCCTAGTAAGTCTGTCTGCGCCACTCCTAGCAATCATCCTCCGCTGACTAAACCAGTGCTGCCTGTATACCCCTGTTACCCATTTCTAACTGCATTGAGCCATCTTTTTTATTTTAGGCCTAGTAAGTCTGTCTGCGCCACTCCTAGCAATCGTCCTCCGCTGACTAAACCAGTGCTGCCTGTGTACCCGTTACCCATTTTAAACTGCATTGAGCCAACTTTTTTATTTTAGGCCTAGTAAGTCTGTCTGCGCCACTCCTAGCAATCGTTCTCCGCTGACCAAGCCAGTGCTGCCTGTGTACCCCTGTTACCCATTTTAAACTGCATTGAGCCAACTTTTTTATTTTAGGCCTAGTAAGTCTGTCTGCGCCACTCCTACTAATCGTCCTCCGCTGACCAAAACAATGCTGCCTGTGTACCCGTTACTAGTGTTGAGCATTCCGATACCACAAGTATCGGGTATCGGCCGATACTTGCGGTATCGGACTTCCGATACCGAGATCCGATACTTTTGTGGTATCGGGAATCGGAATCGGAAGTTTCCAGTGTATGGTTCCCAGGGTCTGAAGGAGAGGAAACTCTCCTTCAGGCCCTGGGATCCATATGAACGTGTAAAATAAAGAATTAAAATAAAAAATATTGATATACTCACCTGTCCGGAGGCCCCTGGACAACACCGCTGGTAACCGGCAGCCTTCTTTGTTTAAAATGAGCGCGTTCAGCACCTTCCATGACGTCATGGCTTCTGATTGGTCGCGTGCCGCTCATGTGACCGCCACGTGACCAATCACAAGCCGCGACGTCATCCCTCAGGTCCTAAATTCCCTTCTAGGAATTTAGGACCTGAGGGATGACGTCACGGCTTCTGATTGGTCGCATGGCGGTCACATGAGCGGCACGCGACCAATCAGAAGCCGTGACGTCATGGAAGGTGCTGAACGCGCTCATTTTAAGCAAAGAAGGCTGCCGGTTCACAGCGGTAAGGTCCAGGCTGCGTCGGAGAGGTGAGTATATCAATATTTTTTATTTTAATTCTTTATTTTACACATTAATATGGATCCCAGGGCCTGAAGGAGAGTTTCCTCTCCTTCAGACCCTGGGAACCATCAGGGATACCTTCCGATACTTGAGTTCCATTGACTTGTATTGGTATCGGGTATCGGTATCGGATCAGATCCGATACTTTGCCGGTATCGGCCGATACTTTCCGATACCGATACTTTCAAGTATCGGACGGTATCGCTCAACACTACCCGTTACCCATTTTGAACTGTATTGAGCCAACTTTTTTATTTTAGGCCTAGTAAGTCTGTCTGCGCCACTCCTACTAATCGTCCTCCGCTGACCAAAACAATGCTGCCTGTGTACCCGTTACCCATTTTGAACTGCATTGAGCCAACTTTTTTATTTTAGGCCTAGTAAAATGTCTGCGCCACTCCTACTAATCGTCCTCCGCTGACCAAAACAATGCTGCCTGTGTACCCGTTACCCACTTAGAATTGCATTGAGCCTACTTTTTTATTTTAGGCCTAGTAAGTCTGTCTGCGCCACTCCTAGCAATCGTCCTTGTCACGGGGAGACTAGGTGGGCGAGAGCTAATTACCCGGGCCCCTGCAATTTCCCTCAGACTAGGGAAATGCTGACTGACCCTCTACCTGAAGTTTACACTGATGGTGTGCATGTCCAGGCTTCGAACCTCACCCTGCCTCCTGTTACAACCCTAGGCTGAAAACCTCAACCCTCCACCCGGTGAATACAATACACCAATACCCACAGTTAGCACAGACAAGGATAAAGGAAAATATACACCACGCCACAGTCACTCAGGAATACACTATAAATGTGCAGGGCAAAATAAACACAAATATAGGAAGGAGTAAATAAGACAAAGGAAAATACACCACCAGCAACGATTCTCCAACAACCAGCTCTCCACTCCAGACCGAGATAACAACGCAAGACAGAAGCTATAATTGGCGACGCCCAATGATCAGGAAAGCTATTTAAAGGCAATGGGCATGGCCCAGCTTCCAATCCGAGGATCAGGTAAATTAACCCCAGAACATCTAGACAAAATCTAGCCGACGCCAATGAGCAAATAGCGGTCAAAAGCGGAACTACCACTGTTTGTCGGACGACCTGGTCTGAACGGCGTCCGACATGACAGTACCCCGCCTTCTACGAGGGACCCCAGGGCCCTCACGGCTTATAGGACCCGGCTTGTCCGGATGGCGATGATGAAAAAACCTGACCAGCCGATCCGCATGAATGTCCGAGGCTGGTACCCAGGACCTCTCCTCAGGCCCATAACCACACCAGTGTACCAAATACTGTAAAGTGCGACGCACTACACGAGAGTCAACCACCTTAGAGACTTCAAATTCCAGGTTACCATCCACCAAAACTGGAGGTGGCATAGGCGCCGCGTCCACAGAACCCACCACCTTCTTCAGAAGAGACCTGTGGAACACGTTGTGTATCTTATACACCGTAGGGAGCTCCAGTCGGTACGCTAGTGGGTTAATGACGGCGGTGACCCTAAATGGACCAATAAACCTTGGACCCAATTTAAGGGATGGTATCTTGAGTCTTATGTTTTTTGTGGATAACCATACCCAGTCATCCACACTCAGGTCCGGACCTGGCACACGCCTACTGTCAGCCACACGTTTGTACCTGGCACCCACACTCAACAGGCGCTGTTTAACTCTCCTCCAAACTGACGACAATTGTGCTCCTAACTGGTCCTCCTCCGGAACGCCGGAAGAGCCCCTCTGACTCAAAGTACAAAATTGAGGATGTAGCCCGTAAACACAAAAAAACGGAGACTCCCCAGATGACTCCTGGCGGTGATTATTGATGGCAAACTCAGCCAAAGGAAGAAAGGCAGACCACTCCTCCTGGTTATCAGAGACAAAACAGCGTAGGTACTGTTCCAAATTTTGGTTCATACGCTCAGTCTGACCATTTGACTGAGGATGAAACGCCGAAGAATGGGACAACTTGATCCCGAGCCGTGAGCCAAATGCTTTCCAAAATTTTGCCAGAGTCTTAGGCCATGTGCACACGTTCAGTATTTTTCGCGTTTTTTTCGCGTTTTTTCGCTATAAAAACATGATAAAAATGCGAAAAAAACGCTAATATATGCCTCCCATTATTTTCAGTGTATTCCGCATTTTTTGGGCAAATGTAGCCTTTTTTTCCACGAAAAAATCGCATCGCGGAAAAAAAGGCAACATGTTCATTAAAATGCGGAATTGCAGGGGATTCCGCACACCTAGGAGTGCATTGATCTGCTTACTTCCCGCACGGGGCTGTGCACACCATGCGGGAAGTAAGCAGATTATGTGCGGTTGGTACCCAGGGTGGAGGAGGGGAGACTCTCCTCCACGGACTGGGCACCATATAATTGGTCAAAAAAAAAGAATTAAAATAAAAAATAGTCCTATACTCACCTTCGATGTCTTCCCGCCTCTCCGCTGCATGCTGCCGCTTCGGTTTCTATAGCTGGTGTGCGGTGAAGGACCTGCGATGACGTCACGGTCTTGTGATTGGTCGAGACCGGTCATGTGACCGCTCACGTGACCGCGACGTCATGGAAGGTCCTGAACCACACCGGCATCTATAGGAACGGACGCCTGCAGGTGAGTATAACCATTTTTTTTATTATTTTTAAACATTCTATCTTTTACTATAGATGCTGCATAGGCAGCATCTATAGTAAAAAGATGGTCACACTTGTCAAACGCTATGTTTGACAAGTGTGACCAACCTGTCAGTCAGTTTTCCAAGCGATGCTACAGATCGCTTGGAAAACTTTAGCATTCTGCAAGCTAATTACGCTTGCAGAATGCTAAAAAAACGCGAAAAAAAACGGAAAAAAACCGCAAAAAAAAATGCGGATTTCATGCAGAAAATTTCCGGTTTTCTTCAGGAAATTTCTGCAAGAAATCCGGACGTGTGCACATACCCTTAGCGTTAGGCAACGAAGGCAAAGACCCAAAGTGCGACATTTTTGAAAACCGATCAACAATCACCAAGATGACCGTGTTCCCAGCTGATGAGGGCAATCAGTGATGAAATCCATGGAGATTTCCGTCCATGGCTTACTAGGTACCTCAAGAGGAAGTGGTGTGCCAACAGGACGGGAGCGGGGCGTCTTAGCCCTAGCGCACGTGGTACAAGCTGACACGTATGAGACCACGTCCTGTCAGATCTTGGGCCACCAAAACCGACGTGACACCAACTCCAAGGTACCTCTAACCCCTGGGTGGCCAGCCAGGACAGCATCATGATGCTCCGCCAAAACCTTTAAGCGGAGATGAAGCGGTACAAAAGATTTGTTGATGGGAAGTTCAGATGGTACGTCCTCCTGAGCCTCGGCAATCTCAGCCTCAACCTCGGTAGTGAGAGCCGAAACAACAACACCCTTTTGGAGGATGGGTACTGGATCCTGCCGAGGTTCTCCCCCCGGAAAACACCTGGACAGAGCATCCGCCTTAGTGTTTTTAGACCCCGGTCTGTAAGTGACAACAAAATTGAACCGCCTGAAAAACAATGCCCAGCGAACCTGCCTGGGGGACAGACGCTTGGCTGACTCCAAATACAGCAGATTCTTATGATCGGTAATAACAGTAACCTGATGTACCAACCCCTCCAAGAAGTGTCGCCATTCCTCAAAGGCCAACTTAATAGCCAACAACTCCCTGTTGCCGATATCGTAGTTACGTTCGGCGGACGACAGTTTCTTGGAGAAATAGGCGCACGGACGCAAACCACTCAAAGATGAGCCTTGAGATAGTACCGCCCCCACACCAACCTCAGACGCATCAACTTCCACAACAAAGGGTTTTGATACGTCTAGCTGCACAAGAATGGGGGCTGAAACAAAACTGTTCTTAAGAAATTCAAATGCGCGCACAGCAGCCTCAGGCCAAACGGAGATATTGGTACCCTTTTTAGTCATGTCAGTTAGCGGTTTAGCAATGATGCAAAAATCCTTGATAAATTTCCTATAGTAGTTAGAAAACCCAAGGAACCGCTGAAGTGCTTTCAGGTTATCAGGACGTTCCCAATGAAGCACCGCTGGCACCTTAGCGGCGTCCATTTTAAAACCAGAAGCAGACACAATATAACCCAAGAACGGCAACTCTTGAACAAAAAATACACATTTCTCAAGTTTAGCATACAGCTTATTCTCTCTGAGAAGCTGTAACACCTGCCTGACATGAACTAAATGAAGAATATATGAGAATGTCATCTAGGTACACGATAACAAATTTCCCCAAAACATGCGAGAACACATTATTGATGAAATGTTGGAACACTGCAGGTGCGTTAGTCAACCCAAATGGCATCACCAAATTTTCAAAATGACCCTCAGGGGTATTAAAAGCCGTCTTTCACTGATCACCTTGACGGACTCTTATGAGGTTGTACGCCCCCCTGAGGTCAAGCTTGGTAAACCACTTAGCACCTGCCACCTGGTTGAACAAGTCTGGTATCAGTGGCATAGGGTATGCAGGGGCGTAACTACCGCGGTCGCAGGGGTCGCAATTGCGACGGGGCCCGCAGTGCTTAGGGGCCCCTAAGAACTCTGAGCTACAAAATGGGCCGCCGGCCCTTTATAAACCTTCTTTACAGGCCCTGGTGCGCGTGCACTCTCTCAGTGCATGCGCGATCACGGGTGGGACTGCACTTGTCACGGCAGCAGAGCCCCTCCACCGCAGAGAGCCGCACACCACAACTATGGCTGCAGCTGCTCTGTGCGCACAGGACCTAGGATGAGGTCACAGGTGGGGAGGAGTCGGAGTCACATGATCAAGGGCTTCCGTGTAGTGCAGGACAGTAGTGCAGTGCTGGTTGTCATCTTGCTGGAGGAGGGTAAGCTTTTGTGTGAGGTCAGGAGGGGTTTGTGTGGATGTAGCAGAGCAGTGTGTGTATGAGGTGTACGGAGCGGAGCCGTGTGTGTATGAGGTGTACAGAGCGGAGCAGTGTGTGTATGAGGTGTACAGAGCGGAGCCGGGTGTGTATGAGGTGTACGGAGCGGAGCCGTGGGTGTATGAGGTGTACAGAGCGGAGCAGTGTGTGTATGAGGTGTACAAGGCGGAGCCGGGTGTGTATGAGGTGTACGGAGCGGAGCCGTGTGTGTATGAGGTGTACAAGGCGGAGCCGGGTGTGTATGAGGTGTACAAGGCAGAGCTGGGTGTGTATGAGGTGTACGGAGCGGAGCCGTGTGTGTATGAGGTGTACAGAGCGGAGCAGTGTGTGTATGAGGTGTACAAGGCGGAGCCGGGTGTGTATGAGGTGTACGGAGCGGAGCCGTGTGTGTATGAGGTGTACAAGGCGGAGCCGGGTGTGTATGAGGTGTACAAGGCAGAGCTGGGTGTGTATGAGGTGTACAAGGCAGAGCTGGGTGTGTATGAGGTGTACGGAGCGGAGCCGTGTGTGTATGAGGTGTACAAGGCGGAGCTGGGTGTGTATGAGGTGTACGGAGCGGAGCCGTGTGTGTATGAGGTGTACGGAGCGGAGCCGTGTGTGTATGAGGTGTACAAGGCGGAGCCGGGTGTGTACGAGGTGTACGGAGCGGAGCCGTGTGTGTATGAGGTGTACAAGGCGGAGCTGGGTGTGTATGAGGTGTACGGAGCGGAGCCGTGTGTGTATGAGGTGTACAAGGCGGAGCTGGGTGTGTATGAGGTGTACAAGGTGGAGCCGGGTGTGTATGAGGTGTACGAAGCGGAGCCGGGTGTGTACGAGGTGTACGAAGCGGAGCCCTGTGTGTACGAGGTATACGGAGCGGAGCCGTGTGTGCAAGGTGTACGGAGCGGAGCCGTGTGTGTACGAGGTGTACGGAGCGGAGCCATGTGTGTACGAGGTATACGGAGCGGAGCCGTGTGTGCAAGGTGTACGGAGCGGAGCCGTGTGTACGAGGTGTACGGAGCGGAGCCATGTGTGTACGAGGTATACGGAGCGGAGCCATGTGTGCAAGGTGTACGGAGCGGAGCCGTGTGTGTACGAGGTGTACGGAGCGGAGCCGTGTGTGTACGAGGTGTACGGAGCGGAGCCGTGTGTGTACGAGGTGTACGGAGCGGAGCCGTGTGTGTACGAGGTGTACGGAGCGGAGCAGTGTGTGTACGAGGTGTACGGAGTGGAGCCATGTGTGTACGAGGTATACGGAGCGGAGCCGTGTGTGCAAGGTGTACGGAGCGGAGCCGTGTGTGTACGAGGTGTACGGAGATCATAGACGCCGGTATAGTTGAATGCGACGGCGGGGGGGGTGAGTTGGTGGCGGGGGGAGGCGGATCGAGCAGCCCATGACTGGCACCGGCTCTTCTGGCATTTGCCAGAAGTGCCCGATGGCCAGTCCGGCCCTGCTCTGACCTGCCGGCCCCGGGCCCCTGACCTGCCGGGCCCGGTCGCAGTGGCGACCGCTGCAACCGCGGTAGTTACGCCCCTGTCCATACTGTACAATGGCCACACATAGTGCTCTATACTGTACAATGGCCACACGTGATGCTCCATACTGTACAATTGGCCACACATGATATTGCCTACAGTATAATGGCCACACATAGTTACTCCTACACACGCGGCTGAGCTCCGTACACATTGCACATGCGGCTCCCCTCCGTACACCTCGTACACACCCGGCTCCGCTCCGTACACCTTGCACACACGGCTCCGCTCCGTATACCTCGTACACACATGGCTCCGATCCGTACACCTCGTACACACACGGCTACGCTCCGTACACCTCGTACACACACGGCTACGCTCCGTACACCTCGTACACACACGGCTACGCTCCGTACACCTCGTACACACACGGCTACGCTCCGTACACCTCGTACACACACGGCTACGCTCCGTACACCTCGTACACACGGCTACGCTCCGTACACCTCGTACACACACGGCTACGCTCCGTACACCTCGTACACACACGGCTACGCTCCGTACACCTCGTACACACACGGCTACGCTCCGTACACCTCGTACACACACGGCTCCGCTCCGTACACCTTGCACACACGGCTCCGCTCCGTATACCTCATACACACGGCTCCGCTCCGTACACGGAGTACGGTGCAAGGTGTACGGAGCGGAGCCATGTGTGTACGAGGTATACGGAGCGGAGCCGTGTGTGCAAGGTGTGCGGAGCGGAGCCATGTGTGTACGAGGTATGCGGAGCCGTGTGTGTAAGGTGTACGGAGCGGAGCCGTGTGTGCAAGGTGTACGGAGCGGAGCCGTGTGTGTACGAGGTGTACGGAGCGGAGCCATGTGTGTACGAGGTATACGGAGCGGAGCCGTGTGCGCAAGGTGTACGGAGCGGAGCCGTGTGTTTACGAGGTGTACGGAGCGGAGCCATGTGTGTACGAGGTATACGGAGCGGAGCCGTGTGTGCAAGGTGTACGGAGCGGAGCCGGGTGTGTACGAGGTGTACGGAGGGGAGCCGCATGTGCAATGTGTACGGAGCTCAGCCGCGTGTGTAGGAGTAACTATGTGTGGCCATTATACTGTAGGCAATATCATGTGTGGCCAATTGTACAGTATGGAGCATCATGTGTGGCCAATTGTACAGTATGGAGCATCATGTGTGGCCATTGTACAGTATAGAGCACTATGTGTGGCCATTGTACAGTATGGACAGGGGCGTAACTACCGCGGTTGCAGCGGTCGCCACTGCGACCGGGCCCGGCAGGTCAGGGGCCCGGGGCCGGCAGGTCAGAGCAGGGCCGGACTGGCCATCGGGCACTTCTGGCAAATGCCAGAAGAGCCGGTGCCAGTCATGGGCTGCTCGATCCGCCTCCCCCCGCCACCGACTCACCCCCCCCGCCGTCGCATTCAACTATACCGGCGTCTATGACGCCGGTACAGTTAAATGCAATGACGGAGGAGAGAGCGTCTACAGACGCTCCCTCTCCCATCATTCCCCGCTCTGCCTCTGACACTGCAGGTGCGCGATGACGTCATATCATCGCGCACCTGCTGTGTCCCGGGCAGACTGCAGCCGAGCCTGAGATCGGAGCAGGAAGCAACGCTGGCAAGAGGAAAGGTAAGGAGAGTGTTTTTTTGTTTTTTTACTGGACTGTGGGGGCATTCTCGGGGGGGGGGCGAGAGATGCGGGCTGTGCTGTATAGACCACTGTGTGGGCTGTGCTGGATAGACCACTGTGCGGGCTGTGCTGGATAGACCACTGTGCGGGCTGTGCTGGATAGACCACTGTGCGGGCTGTGCTGGATAGACCACTGTGCGGGCTGTGCTGGATAGACCACTGTGCGGGCTGTGCTGGATAGACCACTGTGCGGGCTGTGCTGGATAGACCACTGTGCGGGCTGTGCTGGATAGACCACTGTGCGGGCTGTGCTGGCACCCAACACCATATTGCAGTGCAGGGGATTCCTCCTGCACAGCAACAGTCCGAGGCGTATCTAGGGGAAGGGGGCAGCCGGGGCACGTGAGAGACAGGAAGCAGCTCCAGTCATCACGATGAGACAGCTTCTCAATCTGTTTTTTCCCCCTCATACATCTCATGTACCTCTGAATGAGATCGTATTTAAGAGAAAGCCAAAATAACCCCGGGACAGAAGGCGAGAGCAGGGGGGAGGTGCGGGACAGAGCCGCTTTAGTCAGGAGAAGCTGAGGAGCTGCAGCCGGTTTACATCAGCCACCCCTGTACCAGAGAGGAGATTGTGAGTTGTGTATATGAGCTGGTATCTCTGGTGTGTGTGTGATATCTGTAGTATGTGTGTGATAACTGTAGTATGTGTGTGATATCTGTAGTATGTGTGTGTGTGTGTGATATCTGTAGTGTGTGTTTGATATCTGTAGTGTGTGTGTGATAACTGTAGTATGTGTGTGATATCTGTAATATGATGTGTGTGTGTGTGATATCTGTAGTGTGTGTGTGATATCTGTAGTATGTGTGTATGTGTGATATCTGTAGTGTGTGTGTGATAACTGATGTGTGTGTGTGTGTGTGATATCTGTAGTATGGCAGCGGCAGCGGCGTAACTACCACGGTCACAGCTGCAAGCGGCTCTGGCAGGTCAGGGGGCCATGTGTCCCCTTGAGCCTGTCTCCCTTATGCTTGTGTCCCCATGTGCCAGTCTCCCTTGCCCATTAGTCCCTGTGTGTCCCCATGTGCCTGTCTCCTATGTCCCCTTGTGCTTGTGTCAGTCTCCTTTGTCCCCTTGTGCTTGTGTCAGTCTCCTTCGCCCACTAGTCCCTGTGTGTCAGTCTCCCTTTCCCACTTGTCCCTGTGTGTCCCCTTGTGCTTGTATCCCTTGTGTCAGTCTCTTGCCCACTAGTCCCTGTGTGTCCCCTTGTGCCTGTCTCCCTTGTCCCCTTGTGCTTGTCCCTTGTCCCCGTGTGTCCCCGTGTGCCAGTCTCCCTTGTCCACTAGTCCCCATGTGCCCTTTGTGTCAGTCTCCCTTGCCCACTTGTCCCCATGTGCCCCTTGTGTCAGTCTCCATTGTCCCCTTGTGTCAGTCTCCCTTGCCCACTAGTCCCCTTGTAACCTTCTCCCCTGCCTCCTAGCCCCCATGTGTCCCCTTGTGCCTGTCTTCCTTGCCCACTTGTGCCCTCTCCCCTGCCCCCTAGTCACCATTTGCTCGTGTCTTTCTCACTGCCCCTGTATGGAGGGGCTGCATTATACTATGAGGGGGGCTGCATTGTATTCTATGGGGGTTACATTGAATTTTATGGCGGGGGGGGCCCCATTTGGAAGTTCGCACCGGGGCCCATAACTTTGTAGTTACGCCACTGAGGGTATGGATCACGAACCGTAATCTGGTTCAACTCCCTGAAATCCAAACACGGGCGTAATCCGCCATCTTTCTTCTTCACGAAGAAGAACACTGCTGCCTCCGGCGAGGATGACGGCCTGATGTGCCCTTTGCTCAAGCTTTCAGCAATATAATCTTTTAACGCTTGTCTCTCCGGACCGGAGATGTGAACATCCTTGCTTTAGGCAATTTGGCCCCTGGTTTAAACCTGATAGAACAGTCATAGGGACGATGTGGCGGCAACTCTGAACAACCCTTCTCAGAGAACACATCCACAAAATCCAGAAGTGACTCCGGAACGCTTGAAGTCACCGCAGCCACACATGTGGCCAGGCAATTCTCCTGGCAGAACTCGCTCCACTGAATTATGTCCTGAGTTTTCCAGTCAATTACCGGGTTGTGCATAGACAACCAAGGAAAACCCATAACCACCTGAAAGAAAAAAAACTCTCCACAGAGTCAAATGCAGCAGAATCAGATGGCAAAGAAAACGCCCATGCTTGGGGATCCCCACTTAACAATGAAAACACCAGGCCCACACGCTGAGCCTCATTACCCGAGGAGATTGGGCGCATACGGAAATATAGTTTGCAAGCTTCAGGAAAAGAAACAAATTTACTGCGTTCCCCAGCAAATTTTTCAGGCAAAGAAAATTTAGGCTCAGCAACTCTTTCTGTCGCTCTAGCTTGCACATTAGATACTGCTAGTCCCTGTTGCTGTACTGCCCCCCTCAACTCCGTGACCTGTAGGGACAGTGCCTCCAACTGGCTGGTTATGGAAGTCATGGGATCCATGACAAAACACACAAAAAAAGAACCCCCCTTTTTTTTTTTTTGTTGGGCCGATTATAATGTCACGGGGAGACTAGGTGGGCGAGAGCTAATAACCCGGGCCCCTGCAATTTCCCTCAGACTAGGGAAATGCTGACTGACCCTCTACCTGAAGTTTACACTGATGGTGTGCATGTCCAGGCCTCGAACCTCACCCTGCCTCCTGTTACAACCCTAGGCTGAAAACCTCCACCCTCCACCCGGTGAATGCAATACACCAATACCCACAGTTAGCACAGACAAGGATAAAGGAAAATATACACCACGCCGCAGTCACTCAGGAATACACTATAAATGTGCAGGGCAAAATAAACACAAATATAGGAAGGAGTAACTAAGACAAAGGAAAATACACCACCAGCAACGATTCTCCAACAACCAGCTCTCCACTCCAGACCGCGATAACAACGCAAGACAGAAGCTATAATCGGCGACGCCCAATGATCAGGAAAGCTATTTAAAGGCAATGGGCATGGCCCAGCTTCCAATCCGAGGATCAGGTAAATTAACCCCGGAACAGCTAGACAAAATCTAGAAGACGCCAATGAGCAAATAGTGGTCAAAAGCGGAACTACCGCTGTCTGTCGGACGACCTGGTCTGAACGGCGTCCGACATGACAGTCCTCCGCTGACCAAACCAGTGCTGCCTGTGTACCCCTGTAACCAATTTTAAACTGCATTGAGCCAACTTTTTTAATTTAGGCCTAGTAAGTCTGTCTGCGCCACTCCTACTAATCGTCCTCCGCTGACCAAAACAATGCTGCCTGTGTACCCGTTACCCATTTAGAACTGCATTGAGCCTACTTTTTTATTTTAGGCCTAGTAAGTCTGTCTGCGCCATTCCTAGCAATCGTCCTCCGCTGACCAAACCAGTGCTGCCTGTGTACCCCTGTAACCAATTTTAAACTGCATTGAGCCAACTTTTTTATTTTAGGCCTAGTAAGTCTGTCTGTGCCACTCCTACTAATCGTCCTCCGCTGACCAAAACAATGCTGCCTGTGTACCCGTTACCCATTTTGAACTGCATTGAGCCTACTTTTTTATTTTAGGCCTAGTAAGTCTGTCTGCGCCACTCCTAGCAATCGTCCTCCGCTGACCAAACCAGTGCTGCTTGTGTACCCGTTACCCATTTTAAACTGCATTGAGCCAACTTTTTTATTTTAGGCCTAGTATGTCTGTCTGCGCCACTCCTAGCAATCGTCCTCCGCTGACCAAACCAGTGCTGCCTGTGTACCCTTGTTACCCATTTTAAACTGCATTGAGCCAACTTTTTTATTTTAGGCCTAGTAAGTCTGTCTGCGCCACTCCTACTAATCGTCCTCCGCTGACCAAAACAATGCTGCCTGTGTACCCGTTACCCATTTTGAACTGCATTGAGCCTACTTTTTTATTTTAGGCCTAGTAAGTCTGTCTGCGCCACTCCTAGCAATCGTTCTCCGCTGACCAAACCAGTGCTGCCTGTGTACCCGTTACCCATTTTAAACTGCATTGAGCCAACTTTTTTAATTTAGGCCTACTACATGTGTCTGTCCGCGCCACTCAATATATCTGTCCTTCACTGCACAAAGCAGAGCCTCAATTTGCAGCTGATATCACATATTAAAGTGCATTTGGCTTACTAGTTTGGTTGGGCCTTCTAACAGTGTCTGCCGCTCCTTGGTATTCTCCTGTGTTTTTCTCCTGAGTTTCAATCTTCAGGCTTTCGGCCTATAGGAATTTTAAAACTGCATTTGGCCTACTGGTTTGGTTGGGCCTACTAACGGTGTCTGCCGCTCCTTGCTGTTCTCCTCCACTGAACAAAGCAGTGCTGCCTGTTTACTCCTGTTACCAATTTTGAACTGCATTTAGCCTACTTTATTCTTTGGGCCTATATCTGTGTTTCCTCCTCATCCTTCCCATTGCCCAGCCCCTGCTAGATGAGTCTGCTGGATACTTGACCCAGACCACTACATTCCCCTTGCACTCTACATAGCCAGTATCTGACCCTGCAGAAAGTCTGGTTCCCCTTCCCGCATACTATACCACCTTACACGGGGACAAAGAGGAAGGTGCAGATGAAAGTGCAGGTTCCTTCAACAGGTGGGGGGGGCATACTCGTTGGCGACGTCACTGGCACAGGGCCCCTCATAGTACGCAAAATTGTCTCTGCCGGTGGGAGGCGCCCCCGCCGTCAATCACTACGCCGTACTTTGAGGGGCCCTGTGCCAGTGGCAATGCGAACGAATGTGCCCCCCCGCTTGGTCAGGATCACAGCACTTGCAAAGTTGAAATACTTACCTCTCCCTGCTCCACCGCCGTGACGTAGTCCGCGTTTCCTGGGCCCACAAAAAACTTGAGCCAGCCCTACTCCCCCCACAACTGTTGCCAAATGACCCCCAAATTTTCAATGGCTAACTATTATTATAAGGTAAATTAAGATTGACAAGCTTAAGTAACAAGAATTGATGTTTTTGGCATTAAAATGGGCTCTGTTGGTGTTTTCCTGTCCTCCACTCACTGCCGACTTTGATTCTCCATTGACTTGCATTGGGTTTCGTGTTTCGGTCGGATCTCCGACTTTTCGCAATAATCGGCCGATTTCACCCGACCCGACTTTTTCGCGAAACCCGACTCGATCCTGAAAAAGTAAAAGTCGCTCAACCCTAGTCCCAATGCATTAGGACGGCAGTCAGGCTTCTTAGGTTAAAACTCACTCTCCTGGGGGCCTGGCAGTGGCAGAAACTTATAAACCGCAGCCTGTGACCTCACCAACAGGGCTGGCTTCCACAGTCCCTCCTATCTCTTCAGTCTTAGTAAATTTAACACAAGTTTGTCTAATGCCTATAACTCAGCTACAAAACATGTCATAGTCATAACAAACCCAGCATTTATCTCGTATTAACATTGGCATTCTAATGAGATCAAATATGTCCTATTTGTGATGCATAATTTCAGAGAAATCCCTACTTTTTACCTGATGGAGTTAGAGGTTGCTCCTTACAGGGGTTGATAGATCCGCCAATGGACTATAACAATATGTATTTTTCCTCTTTCTAGCCTCAATGGTTGGCCCAATATCTTACAATAATGGAACAAAGGACTTCATGTTTCTGGAGACTTCTAATCCAGTTATAGCTGGAGAAGAGTTTGTGCCTACCCAAGCGATCGTAAAAATTCTTTTGGGAGGGGCATGAGGGATTTGGGAGCTGAAAGTCAGGAATGCAGCAAGAAGCCATAAAAGCTGTTGCAGAATCACTCCAAGAAGGGGTCTTTAGCCCACAGCATGCTAGCAAGAAAACTAAAACTTATATTATTTCATACAATATTGTGACAAGGGCACTGTGTAATAAGGGACGGTGCATTATATAACAAGAGAAGGCACTGTGTAATAAGGGACAGCGCTGTATTTAACAAGAGAGGGCACTGTGTAATAAGGGCAGATGCTTTAACGAGAGGGCACGGTGTAATAAGGGACAGTGCTGTTTATAGCAAGAGACGACAATATGTAATGAGGGACAGTGCTTTAAATAACAATGGAGGACACTGAATACTAAGGGGTGACAATATACATAATGAGAGGAGACGATGTAATATATATATATAATCTGTAGCTTGGTCGCCATAAAAGGACAGAACAAAACATTCAGCAGCTGATGGGCCTCCCTCTCCTGTGGGGCCCTTGTGTACATGATACAACCCCCTGTGGCTATGTGTCTATGCTACTCCTGCACGCCCATCAGAGGTAGGCTGGCACCGCTGGCACTTGGGAGGCGTGGCTACATGTGGAGTTACCCAATCAGTGCGCAGCACTGCACCTCCTGCCATTATATCAGTGCCGCCGCCGGCGATGCTCCGCTGTTTACTTCTTGGCTGTGTTGGGCGCCGCCTCGTACCGGGCACAGCAGCGAGTATAAGTAATGCGGGGCCCCGGGACGCGCTGCCGTAGGGGGCTTTAGCATGGAGGTGGACGAGGTTATAGTCTTAAGCTGCTCGGATGAGTCGGAAGAAGACTCGCAGCCAGCAGGGAGGCGGCACCGCAGCCTTTCGCCCGCACAGGTGCGTACACGTGAGGGGCTGTGTCGGGGCTGGAGCGGCGGTTGTGGGGCCGCTGGCCGTTATTCCTGGGGGGGGGGCCGTTATTCCTGGGGGGCGCTCTGCTGCTGGGCTGCTGCCCCTCCTTATAGGAAGCGAAAGTGAAACTTCCTGCAGTTCTCAGCATGGAGACCGCCCATCAGTCACTATCTTGGCGAGCATGAATAACACGCGTTATTCGTATACATATACAGCGCCAAGAGGTCTGCTGGTGCTTGTAGTCCTCTAGCTAGTGTTGTCGTGGTGTGGTGCCTAATAGCCTCTTAAAGGGATTCTCCACTTCACTCCACCGTGTATTGCACCCAGGGTGCTGCGTATTGGCCACACTTGGAGCCAGCACTGTATCTTTCTGCTGGGACACGTGACGTCGTATTTGTTGTACTTTATAACAGTACTTGTTTAACTGTACAAGGGAAACAGAGTGGGGTGAAAAGGGGCTACAGTTCTGCCATACATTGTTTCCACTACTTCTCTATTGATTACATTTCTGTTGTGGAGACTGGCATCTCTGCAAGAGAAGTTGGCATGCTGCGCTCCTGAAAGCCGCGCCACGTGTCAGTGTCCGCAGCTGATCTGCATGCACGCATAGTGGACATGGGGTTTCTAGAAAGCCCATCCACTATGCTGTAACGTGTGGCATAAATACGCAGCGTCCTACCTGCTGTAATTCCGGTTAGTTGGCACATCCCCTAACAAAGAGTAATCCTGCTGTTAGCAGCACTTGGGAAGAGATTGTGCTGACGGGATAGTGTAGGATAGGGTGAATTACACATCCTTTATGCTGCAGCCCATCCCAAAACCCCTTCTCAGGGCTAATAATTTGTTTGCCCTTAATCCTGAAATGGTTCTGAGCAGGGAAATATTATACACCATTTTTACTGCTACAGTTGTGCATCAAAATCATAGTCAGACTTGGATGGGTCTCCATATCATTGCTATATTGTGCGTGGATTGTAACCCGTCCATACAAGCAAACTTTCCTGCAATAGTAACACAGCAATTTTTTTTAGCAGTGAAATTTTATACTGCATTTATCGTGCTTTATTTGGGCCTCAGAACAAAAAAACTTGTTTGGTTAGAAATAACATCTCTATTGATACATTTTCTTAAGCTGCGGTATCTGAGGTGGGCCAATTTTCCTGCCATTGTTGTACTGCAACGTTGTCTCAACAGGGATATATCATATGTAATTTAAAATGGGCAAGCGGCATGGTAAGGGACAGGAAAGTGGATGTGATGCAGATGGTGAGCGCAGAGGCCTAGGCTATGGGCAAGGTGAAACTGTGCTTACTGCAACACACACACGCTGTCTTTCTGTCCCACTTTGTAGTGGGACACCAATCTTGAAAGTAGTCGAGTGTGAAAAGGTTGTTGGATGCATATCCGATAATGCTTCCAGTCACTTTGCTAGCACCACCCTGTCTTCCACATTGTCCAGCCTCAGTAGCTGTGATTCTAGACCACATAAATCCTCCCCCTGATCCTTCTTCCTCCCACCATGCTGAGTGCCAGGAGACAAGTAATCCCACACTTAAACACGCCAAAGAGCTGTTCACATTTCCGTTTATAGATTCTGGCCTCTTGCCCTGCCCACTTAAAGCGGGACATGAGATCGCATGTAGCGATGTGCAGATATTTGAGCAGATTCACTTACAAGAAGGTGACTGTGGGGAAAATGCAATTATGGTCATAAGAGGTGGATGATGAGGAGACACAATTGCTAACAAGTAGTGTTATGTCAGGAGGAGGACTGGCGTGTGGACGTTGAAGACTAGGTGGTGGACAATGAAGTCACTGACACAACCTGGGAAGGTGACAAGCAGAGCGAGGGCAGCAGCGTAGTGGGAGGCATCAGCAGCACCACAATAGGCAGGAGGAGGCAGTGGGTTTGCCAGAGACTCAAGGTGGGCAACTGTTCCCTAGAGCACCAATACGGGTGAAGTTGCCAAGGCAACGGTTAGGTGTTCCCGAGTCTGTTGTGGGTTTTTTTTTTTTTTTTTAACAGTCCAATTAACCCAGAAAAGGCCATTTGCAAAATATTCCATGCCAGCATCAGCAGGGGCAAAATAACTGCCAGCCTGACCACCACCACCAGCATGCTCAGGCACATGCAAGCAAAGAGTGTGCCCATTTCTGCAAGTCTGCTACAACTGACCCCACCCTGGCAGTGCTGCAGCAGTGTTTGCAACTTACAGCTTCCCGACTGGTGTGCGATGTCACCAATGCGTTGGAACTCAACATGCATATGTTGCAGAGTTGCTGCGGAAATTTCCGCAGCAATTCTGCAACTCCTGCTGCAGGTATATCGCATGTGGACTTGGCATACGTTTTCCTGCTAAACACTAGCGTTTTAGAAGCGTAATTAGCTTGCAGAATGCAATAAGTTTTCCAAGCAATGCTACAGATCGTTTGGAAAACTGATTGACAGGGGGGTCACGCTTGTCAAACATAATGTTTGACAAGCGTGATCAACTTTTTACTATTGATGCTGCCTATGCAGCATCAATAGTAAAAGATAGTGTTAAAAATAATAAAGAAAATTAAAAATCATGATATTTTCACCTTCTGGCATCCCGCGCAGCTTTCCCGCTCCTCGCGATGCTCCGGTCCCAGTAATGCTTTGCGGCAAGACCCCAGATGTACGGTCTCGAGAGACTGCTACGTCATCACAGGTCATTTTCGCAATGCATTACTAGGACCAGAGCGTCGGGAGGAGCGGGAAAGCTGCGGGGGACGTCGGAAGGTAAGAATATCAAGATTTTTTTTCTTTAATTCTTTTTAACAATTATTTGGTACACAGGGCCTGGAGGAGTCTCCTCTCCTCCACCCTGGGTACCATCCGCACAAGATCCACTTACTGCATGGTGGGCATTCCTGTGTGCGGAATCGCCGCGATTCTGCTCTTTAATGAACATGCTGTGTTTTTTTCCGGAATGCTATTCCACCGTGGAAAAAAACGCAGCGTGTACAAATGCGGAATGCATTCTAAAAATAGGATGCTTAATGTATTCGTTTTTATAGCGAAAAACGTGAAAAAAACGCAAAAATTCCTAAACGTGTGCCCATAGTCTAAATGATTGCTCCTATAGAAGTGGACAGAACTGTGTGACAAATTATACCACTGCCACCATAGAAGTGGACAGATCTGTGTGGGCTCAGTGGTGTAATGCGTGACCCTGCTGTCTACTTTTATGGGAGCAGTGGTGTAATGTGTAGGCATTAGATGAACATCTCTGGGGCATATCATGTATGATGGGGCAAATCACTCAGTGCTGATTGTTCAGTTTGATAGGATGTGATTTTTCCCTTATGTACACAAGTCTCAGCACCCCCAACATTGAGGAGTTGGTAGAGCTTTGTGAGGAGGGGTATGACAGCACAGCCGACAGTTAACATAAAATTACATCACTAAAGTGACCTAAATTATGACAGAATTGTACAAGGTCACTGGAGTAAACTTTTAGGCCAATTTTGTGCTGTAAATTATGACGAGTGTCAGCTGTCCTATGTCATGGTCTCGCCCCTCTCTGCACAGCTCTACCCACTCTTAACATTGGTAGTGCTGAGACTTTTGTACATACGGAAAGAGTAGATTTCCATCTAAACTGAACACTCAGGATATGTGTAACCTTTTTATTATGAAAAGCGATAAAAAGACAAAAAAACTTCCCCACGCAGCCCCCTCAACATACAGCCTTGCTTCACCCCCATGTAGCCCCACAAAAGGACCGTCGCCACTTATTTTTTCAGCCCCCCAAGCATGCATCATCTTCTGCATGCAGCCCCAAAACACGCAGCCCCACACAAGGAACATAGACTCCATTCCTGTAAAATCCCCCCAATAAGCAGCCCTATACAAGTAGCAGCAGCCCCATACAAGTAGCAGCAGCCCCTTCCCTGTGCAAGCCTCCAACATGCAGCCCCCATGTAGTAACTTCATCCATGTTTTTTTTCCCTGAAATGCATGCCCGGAACAGTCACATATGGTCCTATGTATGAAAAGACAAATTCCTCACTCCTATCTCCACACCGCTCCATAGTGCAGCCCCCCAGTCCTCTCTGGCCCACACAACTAGTCTCTTCTCCAGCAGCCTCTGCATAATGCTGCTTCCTTGTGGAGGAGGCCCCACACCCTCCTGGGGAAAACTGGAGGTCGCAGCATAGCTGAGGGTTTAAAAAAACGGCGCCAATCTCCTCCCATAAATGTGACCAGTTGGCGTGCCGTATTTGAGGTAACTGTCACACACCAGCAAATGGTAGCCCTCAGTTGAATAAAAATAAAGTTAAACCAGTGAATTTAATATTAAAAGTAATTTATTATATAATCAATAATTAGTAATACAAAATTAATTAAAAATCACGGCACCTTCCCTTTAAGTGAAAGTGAAAGCAGTCTCCACATGATCACAAGTATGCAATATGAGCAGTTCAGTGACAAGTCACACTGGAATCCTGAGTACTTTACAATTCAGCATGTTACACACACTGCCAAATGATATGAATGTCAAGATGAGCAAAATAAGTAGGGTTTTTTTTCATCATTAAATGTCAGGCTAAAGGAGTTTAATATTTTTCTGTAACTTTCTAAAACGTGTACCATTCTGCTAAAACAATCATGCCAGCAATCCTTCATAGGATTGATTAGTAAATTCCCATACCAACATGTCCTGTTAATGGTAATTTGTTTTCCAGGATGTTATTGACTTGACTGATAATGGCGAAGTATTTGAGTATATGTCAAGCTCAGATGATGACGTCATAGACTTGACCGGCCTTGAAGAAGATGCATCACATGGCTTTCTGCAGAATATCACATCTGATTCTCCATGCAATAGCAGTTCTCTGTCTGAACATGGAGGGTCGGACCCTGGAAGACAAGAGGTCAATAGCTCATCTATGACTAAGTCTTGTAACAGAGAGGGTTGGGACTCTGATAATGAGTCAAGTGCGTGCAGCAGCATGTGCTCCTCCAAAAGTATGAGGAACGGTCTACCCAATGATGACCTTTCTGAATCTATGGATGCAGACCTTCCTTCAACAAGCAGCAAAAACCATGTAACTGTAAATTCTTTGCCTTTACATGACGGTGCAGAAACAAATACCCAAATCCAACAAGTAAAGAGCTCAACGCCTGCTCAATTTGCAGCAGTGTTGGAAGATGCTAGAGAAGCCTCAGACATCGAATCTGACCTGGTCAACAAGTCCCTCTTGCACAATGAAGAAGCCTCGGAAAGCAAATCCGGCCTGGTCAACAAGTCTCTCTTGTACAAACTTCGATACTTCAAGAAGCCTCCAGTTACTCATTTCTTTCCTCATAAGGTAATCACTATTTAATATGGGGTGCAGTATTTTGGCTTGTCGGTGGATTTAAATATTTCTGCTCATGGCATGAACGTTTATTTCTGGTGCTTAGCTTACTATGCCAGCACCAGTTTTTATTTCCATTCAATGACCACAGATAAACATTTTTTGCAACATGTCAAATGGAAATGTTTAACTTTTACACATGAGGTCTTATTTACATACAGCTGGAAAACTTTTGCACTTTGTATCAGTTTTTGTTTTTCATTGCAGAACTTGCAGTCAGCTCGAGTGCCGCTAACTCGTATGAATCTGGTAAACAGCACAATAGAAGAAAGCTTCCACCCGGGCACCTTGTATTTCCTGTCGGAATTTGTATCTGAAGCTCACTACCCCCCTAGAGAAATAGTCGGCCATGTCATCAATTCTATTCTCCTGGGAGCAGAGGAACAAACAGTCCGATGTGAAGCTTATGAAATCCTCATGAAAGTTCAAAGGTCAGTGAAAGAATGGTCAAGGCATTGAGATGTAGTTTCTGAATATGTTCAAAAACCCAAGGTTTTGACAAGATCTGGACCTGAGGTGTAGGGAGGGACTGCTGGGCATGTATTATCACCCCTATACACATTAGGCAACCCATTGACTTTAAACGTCTGAGCCGTTTGTTCTATTCTGCAAGCTCTAGAACTTGGTGTACTTTCCAGAGGTCTCACATTCTTTCCTACAAAATCTCTAGACAACAGAACTTTGTAGTGACATGGAACAATATTTCAGGAGACTTGGACTGAAGGAGTTCTTCCGTCAAAGAGGACTTGGGGCTTCTGGGCAGCCAAACTCAAGTCAGACTAGAGAATACGAAATAGTCTGACTGGACACCTCCTTTTGGACCAATATGTTGACTCATTTAGACATTCTAAATGTTCCTGCCGAAGCTGCTTGCTGGCAGCGATACGCGTGGGATCTTCTCACAACCCGTCTCCAGCCATGCTCTGCCCTACTACTTTTTGGACTTGCACTCCAGCGGTAATTGTCTTTATGCACTGAACAGATCCTGCTTTCCCCAAGGTCTGATCAGTTACACCATGCTTTAGGCTGGTTCTTATGCATTATCATCATTTTTTGTCACACCAGACCTTGTTTCTTTATCTGGAAGACTCCTTAGGTTACATTTGCAGTTCTGCATATGGCTGGGTTTATCCTCTTTGCAGTCCTTCTCTGATTTTGTCAGGGCTATTGCTCCATCTTATACATCAGCACACTTTATGCTCACGGGCATTTTTTTGACATAATTGGGGACGCCCATATCTTGTCATTCTCAGGCTATGATTTAACGTCATTTGGTTGTCATATATTATATGTTGGTTCCATACGTGACTATTGTACGATACGTGATATTTCTATAGTGCTTTGTGTGTTGGTCATAGCATTAGAAGCGTGTGCACCATATTATATTATATATTGCTTTATACAGGCTGTTTGGTAAGAGTGTCGTGCTTTGTTATGTTTTTAATTGATTTTACATTCTGTATCGGTCTTTGCTATTGTAATAAAAATTTATACTATTTTCTGGGTATCATGTAGCAGGTGTGCACATTTATATGCATTGGCTATCTTTTTCTTGGTCTCATTTAGACATTTGGTACAGCCCACGATACTGAATAAAAAAAGCAAAGGAAACAACTAATATCTTGCAGGAGAGAAAGGCGATTCACGGCCTGAAGAACAGGGAGATCACTATTAAGCCTGCTGATAAAGGTGGTGCCATAGTTCTCCTTAATACAACCGACTACATCAGAGGCACACAGACAACTGATGGATATACAGTACTACACCAAACTGGATGACCCAACTCGAAAATATGAGGGAGATGAAGAGTCATCTGTATGAGTACAGACTCCATAAACCTTCTGGACTTAATACTTGAGAATCCAAGGATGGGAACTTTCTATATGCTTCCCAAGATTCATAAGCCAGGCAACCCAGGAAGGCCAATCATCTAAGGGGTGGGGACACTCACTGAAAAAATCTCAGGGTGGGTAGGAAACATCCTCAAGCCGCTGGTAAGGAAGACAGCCAGTTATATACAGGACACTACAGACCTGCTGAATAAGCTATCCATTATAGGTCCCCTCCCAGACTGCACCATCATAGCAACCATGGATGTTGAATCCTTATATACTAACATCCCACATGAAGATGGACTAACTGCCTGCCGAATGTTTCTTGAGGCCAATGGGCCGAGTTTGTAATAACACTTACCAGATTCATCCTCACACACAACTTTCTTTTGGTGAGGAGCTATATCTACAACGCATCGGCACTGCTATGGGAAGTAAAATAGCACCTCAGTATGCCAACCTCTTCATAGCTAAACTGGAAAATTACTTTTTAACGTCCTGCTCCATCAAGCCCTTTGCCTACTTTGTTACATCGATGACCTCTTAATAATCTTGACTCGGTCCCAAAAAGAATTTCTAAATTTCCATCACAAATTCAACAAATTTTATCCTACCATAAACTTAACATTGGACCACTCGAAAACAAAAATCAACTTTCTAGACACCACCGTAAAAGTCCAAAATGGTTCGATCCAAACATCAGTGTATCGTAAACAAATTGGCTGTCCCATATACCTCAGATGGGACAGCTTCCATCCTGAACACATTAAAAAGTCCATTGTCTACAGCCAGGCCCTCGAATAGAACCATATCTGTTCCAGTCCTAAGGACAGAGATGAACACCTAACCCAGCTTAAAATGTCATTTTTAAATCAAGGTTACCATCCCAACTCCATTGATGATCAGATCATTAGGGCCACAAGGATCCCTAGAAATCAAGTAGTTCAATACAGAAAGAGGAAAATCGTGTACCTCTGGTAGTAGCCTACAACCCACAGCTTGAAATACTGAGAAAAACGGCTAAAAGTTCACCATATCCTACACAAGGATGACCAGTTAAAAATGATTCAGACCCTCCTTGCTATGTTGCAGGCAACCTCCTAATTTAAGAAACATCATGATCCGAAGTTCAATGCTCTGATTCACCAAAAGGGACATATCCTTTCAATGGGAGGAGATGCAAAACCTGCATTCATATAGAGATCAACGACAAGATCCAAATCCCCAACACACAGCAGGACTATAAGATCCCCGGGACATACACATGTTCCTCTTCCAATGTGGTGTATTCTATGCAATATATGTCCTGTGGGTGGCCTCTATGTTGGAGAAACAGGACAGACTGAGAAAGGATGAGGTCTCATTGTCATACAATTAGACAAAACAAATTACCTGTAGCCAAACATTTGTGGTCCAGGACACAACATAGACAATGTGAAAGTTGTCATTTTGAAAGGCAATTTCAAATCACAAATATCGCAGGGTCTGGGAATACAAATTCATTACCATCTTTGATTCTGTTCACATAGGACTCAATTTGTCAGAAGGATTTATGGCTCCCTATGAAATCTGAGCAATTTCCTCTAAAAACAATGGAGGCACCACCAGCCCTTTGATCTCACCTGCATATGGGGTCCATAAAACTTTCACACCACTTATCTAATCTTACCTAATTAAGGATTCTCTTTAGGCTGAGTTCACACGTAGCAGAATTGCCGCGGAAATTTCCGCGGCAATTCTGCGCCTCCTGCCGCGGGTATATCGCAAGCAGAATTTGCATGCATATACCCGCAGAAAACTAGCGTTTTGCAAGCATAATTAGCTTGCAGAGTGCTAGCGTTTTCCAAGCGATCTGTAGCATCGCTTGGAAAACTGTTTGACAGGTTGGTCACACTTGTCAAACATAGTGTTTGACAAGTGTGACCAACTTTTTACTATACAGGTCCTTCTCAAAAAATTAGCATATAGTGTTAAATTTCATTATTTACCATAATGTAATGATTACAATAAAACTTTCATATATTATAGATTCATTATCCACCAACTGAAATTTGTCAGGTCTTTTATTGTTTTAATACTGATGATTTTGGCATACAACTCCTGATAACCCAAAAAACCTGTCTCAATAAATTAGCATATCAAGAAAAGGTTCTCTAAATGACCTATTACCCTAATCTTCTGAATCAACTAATTAACTCTAAACACATGCAAAAGATACCTGAGGCTTTTAAAAACTCCCTGCCTGGTTCAAAATACTTAATAAGTAACATTTCCCACATGTCTACTTTACATCAGCACAATTTAGGAACCAAACTTTTTTTTGTTAGGGAGTTAAGGGTTAAAAGTTGACCAGAAATTTCTCATTTTTACAACACCGTTTTTTTTTTTTTTTAGGGACCACATCTCATTTCAAGTCATTTTGAGGGGTCTATATGACAGAAAATACCTAAGTGTGACACCATTCTAAAAATTGCACCCCTCAAGGTGCTCAAAACCACTTTCAAGAAATTTATTAACCCTTCAGGTGTTTCACAGGAATTTTTGGAATGTTTAAATAAAAATTAACATTTAAATCATTTATACACAATTTATTTCAGCTCCAATTTGTTTTATTTTACCAAGGGTAACAGGAGAAAATGGACCCCAAAAGTTGTTGTACAATTTGTCCCGAGTACGCTGATGCCCCATATGTTGGGGTAAACCCCTGTTTGGGCGCACGGGAAAGCTCGGAAGGGAAGGAGCACTGTTTTACTTTTCAATGCAGAATTGGCTGGAATTGAGATCGGACGCCATGTCGCGTTTGGAGAGCCCCTGATGTGCCTAAACAGTGGAAACCCCCCAATTCTAACTGAAACCCTAATCCAAACACACCCCTAACCCTAATCCCAACGGTAACCCTAACCACACCCCTAACCCTGACACACCCCTAACCCTATTCCCAACCCTAATCCCAACCGTAAATGTAATCCAAACCCTAACTTTAGCCCCAACCCTAACTTTAGCTCCAATCCTAGCCCTAACCCTAGCCCTAACCCTAATGGGAAAATGGAAATAAATACCTTTTTTTTAATTTTATTATTTTTCCCTAACTAAGGGGGTGATGAAGGGGGGGTTTGATTTTTATAGCATTTTTTTATAGCGGATTTTTATGATTGGCAGCCGTCACACACTAAGATGCTTTTTATAGCAAAAAAGTTTTTGCGTCTCCACATTTTGAGACCTATAATTTTTCCATATTTTGGTCCACAGTCATGTGAGGTCTTGTTTTTTGCGGAACGAGTTGACGTTTTTATTGGTAACATTTTCAGACACATGACAGTTTTTGATCATTTTTTTATTCCGATTTTTGTGAGGCAGAATGACAAAAAAAAAACAGCTATTCATGAATTTCTTTTGGGGGAGGCGTTTATACCGTTCCACGTTTGGTAAAATTGATAAAGCAGTTTTATTTTTCGGGTCAGTACGATTACAGCAATACCTCATTTATATCATTTTTTTTTTTTATGCTTTGGCGCTTTTATACGATAAAAACTATTTTATAGAATAAATAATTATTTTGGCATCGCTTTATTCTGAGGTCTATAACTTTTTTTATTTTTTCTTTGACGCTTTATGGCGGCTCGTTTTTTGCGGGACAAGATTGTTTTCAGCGGTACCATGGTTATTTATATCCGTCTATTTGATCGCGTGTTATTCCACTTTTTGTTCGTCAGTATGATAATAAAGCGTTGTTTTTTGCCTCGGTTTTTTTTTTCCCTACGGTGTTCACTGAAGGGGTTAACTATATTATAAATTTTTTTTTGTTTGTTACTTTGTTCCAGGGGGGGACATCACAGATCGCTGATCTGACAGTTTGTACAGCACTGTCAGATCACCGATCTGACTTACAGCACTGCAGGCTTACCTAGCGCCTGCTCTGAGCAGGCACTTGGTAAGCCACCTCCCTCCCTGCAGGACCCGGATGCCGCGGCCATCTTGGATCCGGGCACCTGCAGCGAGGAGGAGGTAAGAGACCCTCGCAGCAACGCGATCACATCGCATTGCTCCGGGGGTCTCAGGGAAGCACGCAGGGAGCCCCCTCCCTGCGTGATGCTTCCCTGTACCGCCGGCACACCGCGATCATGTTTGATTGCGGTGTGCCGGGGGTTAATGTGCCGGGGGCGGTCCGTGACCGCTCCTGGCACAGTGCCGGATGTCAGCTGCGATAGTCAGCTGACACTTGTCCGCGCTCCCCCCGTGAGCGCCGCCGATCGCGCTGGACGTACTATCCCGTCGGTGGTCATACGGGCCCACCCCACCTCGAATAGTACGTCCAATGTCAGAAAGGGCTTAACATTAAGTACGTAGGGACGTGCGTTGTATGCAGATGTGTTTGCATGTGGCGGTTTGACGTGTGCGGCGACCGCACGGAAACGTAAAATTTAGTTGGTGCTGCTTGAGGTATTATAAGTTGTGGTTAGATACGCGGAGTATATCATGTGCCTGACTAAGGGTACTGTCTCACAGTGGCACTTTTGTCGCTACGACTGTACGATCCGTGACGTTCCAACGATATCCATACGATCTCGCTGTGTCTGACACGCAGCAGCGATCAGGGACCCTGCTGAGAATCGTACGTCGTAGCAGATCGTTTGGAACTTTATTTCGTCGCTGGATCTCCCGCTGTCATCGTTGGATCGGTGTGTGTGACACCGATCCAACGATGCGTTCGCTTGTAACCAGGGTAAACATCGGGTTACTAAGCGCAGGGCCGCGCTTAGTAACCCGATGTTTACCCTGGTTACCATCGTAAAAGTAAAAAAAACAAACAGTACATACTCACATTCCGGTGTCCGTCAGGTCCCTTGCAGTCTGCTTCCTGCTCTGACTGCCGGACGGAAAGTAAGAGCAGAGCACAGCAGTGACGTCACCGCTGCGCTCTGCTTTCACTTTACGGCGGCACTCAGTCAGAGCGGGAAGCAGACTGCAAGGGACCTGACGGACACCGGAATGTGAGTATGTACGTTTTTTTTTTAATACTTTTACGATGGTAACCAGGGTAAACATCGGGTTACTAAGCGCGGCCCTGCGCTTAGTAATCCGATGTTTACCCTGGTTACCCGGGGCCTTCGGCATCGTTGGTCGCTGGAGAGCTGTCTGTGTGACAGCTCCCCAGCGACCACACAACGACTTTCCAACGATCACGGCCAGGTCGTATCGCTGGTTGTGATCGTTGGAAAGTTGCAGAGTGTGACAGTACCCTAAGTTTTGAGTAACACACGCTAGGATTAGATAGAGCAGGTCTAAGGGTATCATATAATGGGATTAGATAGTAAGCTCAATGGAGTGTATCACAGGATGGGATTAGATATACTCCATCCACTATATTACCACTTGCATAGAAACAGACAGAGCAGGGTTACACATTACACCACTGATTCCATAGAAGTGGACAGGGCAGTATCACACGTTAATTGCCCCTCCCCCATCCTCCAACAAAAAAATATTTATGTAAAGACCATGGAAGAGCATATCTCATAACCTTGCAGCCCTTACAAAGTAATTTTTATCCTATTGATTTCCCATGTAGTGCATGGGGCTCCACATAAATAGATGGATGTCCTATAGATATTAATTTCACAAGCACCCTACATAAAATAAAGTTGCACTTTTTAGTGCCTTTCATTTGGCACTAAAGGGTTTTTAGCCTTGTTTACCCTAATAAATGAAGAAAACTGTGGGTCCCCCTATTATTGCTAACCAGCTATGGTAAAGTAGACAGCTGGGTGGCTGATATTATCAGGCTGGGAAGGTCCCCAGTTATTGGTCCCTTCTCAGCCTAAAAATATCAACCCGCAGCTGCCTCAGAAGTGGTGCGTCACATTAGATGCACCAATTCTGGTGCTTTGTTTGGCTATTTCCGTTTGCCCTGGTGTGGTGGCAATCAGGGTCAAGGTAGTTGGAGTTCTTGTCAGCTGTGAATTGTCAAAAATCACAGCTGCCATCAAACCCTGGGGTTAGTAATGGAGAGGTGTCTATTAGATAACCCTATTACTAATTCAGTTTTGGGGAAAAAATAGGCAGAAAATAAATCTTAATTTGAAAACTCCCTCCCCACACGTTTTCCCTGATTCACCAATTTAGTTTAGAAAAAAAAAAAACCCAGGGAATCTGCCATAGTTCACGAATGGAAATCCTGAAAAACATACAAAAAGAGAGAATGACCAGACACTGTCCCTCATTCTCCAATTTATTAGAAAACAAAGTTCCCATGATGGTCTGACAGTCCTTGACGATCCCTGAATCTGACTTCCAAAGTCTATGGAGCCTCTTTGTAACAACCCTGCCGGCATCACTGCATGGCCTTCCATTCCCCACCTGCCTGTTACATCAACTCACTCACCCAGTGCCATGCTGTGAGATCTGTCTGCTGCCGGCTCCATGCCATGTGCTTCATGGCCGCCTGCTCTGTGTACACTTCCTGGCTGTGTGCATAGGGGGGCGGCGCCAGCCACTCCAGATTCTTATTGAGACTGTGTGCACCTCCCTGGGGTGTTCCTGACCAATAGCCTTGAGGCCTCTGATACTTAAGGCATCCTCACCCATTGGAGGATGCCTGAGCAAACTATTTCTCTCAGTTAGCACTTGCTACTGAGCTGCCAGGTCGTGTCTGTTCCTGTCTCTGAGGGCTGCAACTAGCAGGCCTTCATCTGTGTTCCGTTTGTGTATCCGTATCCCTGTCCGTTCCTGTCTGTACTCTGGTCTATGTCCGTTCCTGTTCCTTATTTGTCATTTGTCATTTCCCACCTTGCTGTGTGTACCTCCGCCTTATCTTTCTGCTCTGATTGCCATTATCTGTGGCTCTGCATCTCTGCCTTGTTCGCCACTACCCGTGGCTCTGCGCTACTCTGCTCAGTTCTTCCACAACCTGTGGATCTGTGCCTCTCGGCTTTCCTCTCCACAACCTGTTTCCTCACTCTCTTGCTCTTGGCGTTACCTCCTGCGGTTCTGGCTCTTGGCGTTACCTCCTGCGCTTCTGGCTCTTGGCGTTACCTCCTGCGCTTCTGGCTCTTGGCGTTACCTCCTGCGCCTCCGCTCTTGGCTCCGCCTCCTGCGCCTCCGCTCTTGGCTCTGCCTCCTGCGCCTCCGCTCTTGGCTCCGCCTCCTGCGCCTCCACTCTTGGCTCCGCCTCCTGCGCCTCCGCTCTTGGCTCCGCCTCCTGCGCCTCCGCTCTTGGCTCCGCCTCCTGCGCCTCCGCTCTTGGCTCTGCCTCCTGCGCCTCCGCTCTTGGCTCCGCCTCCTGCGCCTCCGCTCTTGGCTCCGCCTCCTGCGCCTCCGCTCTTGGCTCCGCCTCCAGCGCCTCCGCTCTTGGCTCCGCCTCCAGCGCCTCCGCTCTTGGCTCCGCCTCCAGCGCCTCCGCTCTTGGCTCCGCCTCCAGCGCCTCCGCTCTTGGCTCCGCCTCCAGCGCCTCCGCTCTTGGCTCCGCCTCCAGCGCCTCCGCTCTTGGCTCCGCCTCCAGCGCCTCCGCTCTTGGCTCCGCCTCCAGCGCCTCCGCTCTTGGCTCCGCCTCCAGCGCCTCCGCTCTTGGCTCCGCCTCCAGCGCCTCCGCTCTTGGCTCCGCCTCCAGCGCCTCCGCTCTTGGCTCCGCCTCCAGCGCCTCCGCTCTTGGCTCCGCCTCCAGCGCCTCCGCTCTTGGCTCCGCCTCCAGCGCCTCCGCTCTTGGCTCCGCCTCCAGCGCCTCCGCTCTTGGCTCCGCCTCCAGCGCCTCCGCTCTTGGCTCCGCCTCCAGCGCCTCTGCTCTTGGCTCCGCCTCCAGCGCCTCTGCTCTTTGCTCTACCCTCTCCTCCTCTGCTCTTCCTGGGCTCTGCCTTCTTCTCTACTCTTAGCTCCTCCTCCTGCTCTTACGCTACCTGTTTCTTTATATTCTCCAGTCTGAACAGGTTCTTGCCTGTTTCCATACACCCACCTGAATACCAGTTCCTACCAGAGTATCAATCCTGTCTGCCAGTGCCAGCTGTGCCCGCCTGTCTGCCTGTATCTCTGTCAAGCCAGTCTGCCCGTCAGGGCCTCAGCCATACCCGTCTGTCAGCCAGTGTCACAGCCGTGCCTGCCTGCCTGTGTCTTGTTCCCGGTGGGATCAGCATCCACAGTCCGACTCCACCCTGGAGTGGTACCTGGTAGCTTCCTATTGCACAAGTCTGACCTCACCATCAGAGGCTCCAGCGAACACCTAGGAAGCTACTTAGTTACGCCCCTTCCAGGGAAGTTCGGTCTGTGGTCCAGTGGGGCCACACCCCCTGGCGCCCGCGCCATCCAGTCTCGGCGCGAGCTTTATAGATTGCTCAGGCCATGGTCCCCGCTGAGTCCCATGAGCCGCTGCTCTCGGAGCAAAATGAACTCTCTTCTAGCCAGTATTGGCCCCCGGAGGGTTTCTACGCTCGGTTGAGAGCTGCCTACACCTCCTCCAGGTGGTCCACTCATAGTCTCAGATGAGTTGTATAATCTCCTTGCTTATAATGAATTCCGTCGGAAGCCTCCGCCAAGATACTACGGAGATCCAGAGGAGTGCATGGAGTTCCTGGAGCGAAGTTTGTTGTATATGGAATTGAATGCTTCTGAATTTCCCTCTGATCTGCACAAGGTGGGATTTCTGATGTCCTACCTAGCAGGAGATGCATTGAATTGGATTAACCCTTTCTGGGAAGCAAGGGATCCTATCCTCTCTGACCTTGATGCCTTCCTGACAGTTTTCCTTAAAGCCTTCAAAGCACCTAAGCCAGCTCCTCCTGCAAAGTCTTCCCTCACCAGATCCCAGAGGCGGTCTAGACGAGCGAATTCCCCAAAGAAACCATCATGTCGGACCAAGCCCGTCCAAAACCCGCTGGTTCCTCTACCTGTTCCTGCAGCTACCCAAACAAATCCCAAGAAGTTTGGTAAAAGTGGGCTGGCAAAGCCGCAGCCCGCATCCAACTGCAAGAAGGGGACGCGGTATCGCTGCGGTTGCAAGGAACATCCAGACGGTCTCTGCTCTGTGGATGTTAAACTCCAAAACCCTGGGTCAGCAGGAGAGGCTGCCCTAGGTGAGAGTACTTCCCCTCCATCTAAATCAAAGACTGTGTCTCTGTTTTCCGGGAGCTTTGGCGAGGTAAAGTCGCCTGCCATTCGGAGTCAGTGTGTGGTCTCCGTTATACAGCTCCAGAACCCGGTGAGGGCATTGTCTGAAGTTGGTCAAGCCCTACTCAAGAGCAGTCTAGTCCTTCAAGAACAATTTCAGCTCCAGGTTGGAGTCTTATACTCGAAGAAGTTTGTCTATCGTATGCTGTCTGTTATGTCCATGGGTCATTCTGAGCCTAGGACTCTACCACCCGCCCTGGTCAAGAGTTCCTGCAAAATGCTTCGTTTGAATTTACCCAGTCATGAGAGGTGTCTGGTTCCCATGCGTCTAGGACAGTCAACTGTGTTATCTTCTTCTGCTGGTCTGCTAGTCGTCGAGTCAAGGTGTGATGACGTCACCCAAGATGGGGAAGCGGTGACTGTTGTGGATTCTGTTTGTGGGCTCCCTCTGGTGGTTACTGCTGGTACTGGGTGACTTTGGTGGGTTGCGGCCTTTGGTTTCCACCTGTCCATCAGTGGCTGGTTGTTTCCTATTTTACCTGGCCTTTCTGTCATTTCCCTTGCCGGCTATCAATGTATTCAGATGTGCTCTGTTTGGTTCCTGCCTACCTGCTCCCAGATCTTTCAGGATAAGCTAAGTGCTGATTTTCAGTTGTTTGGTTTTTTGTCCAGCTTGCTTATTATGTCTCTATGCTAGCTGGTAGCTCTAGTGGACTGAGGTTCTCCCCATGTGCCATGAGTTGGCACATGGGTTCTTGTAATCTCAGGATGGTTTTTTTTTGATTAGTGTTTTTTGCTGACCGCTCAGTCCCCTTTTGTATCGTTCTGCTTTCTAGTTTACAGCGGGCCTCAATTTGCTAAAACTATATATATCATCTCTATGTGTGTGCCTTCCTCTCATTTCACCGTCAATACATGTGGGGGGCAACTATATCTTTTGGGGTTCATTCCGCTGGAGGCAAGTGAGGTCTTTATTTTCTCTGCAGTGCTAGTTAGCTCTTAGGCTGGTGCGTGGCGTCTAGAACCAACGTAGGCACGCTCCCTGGCTATCTCTAGTTGCGTTTGTCAGGCGTAGGGCAGCGGTCAGCCCAGGTTCCATCACCCTAGAGCTCGTCCGTAATATATTTGTACTTTGCTTGTCCTGTGCTATCCCTAGCCATTGGGATTCATGACAGGTGACTATCTCTCCACACGTCTCCAGAGACTATACCAGTAACCTGTCAGTCATCGAGTCAAGGAGTGCTGATGTTACCAAAGATGGGAGAGCGGTGACAATCTCTCCTCACAACTCTAATGACTATACCTGTAACCGGTTTGTGGAAACATCCCCATCTTTTGGAGGTTTGTTTCTGGATGTCAGGCAGAAGATGTATTCTGTGAGTGTTCCTTCAGCTTCCATATGGCCGGCTGGTGAAGATATCAAGACATCTCCGCTACCTGAAAGTTTGTCTCTGGATATCGGGCAGAAGATGTATCCTGTGAATGTTCCTTTGGCCTCCATGTGGGTGGCTGGTGAAGATATCAAGTCAGTAGCATCCAAGTCCCTGCTTCTTGTCTACCCAGAGGAAATAGTCCAGTCCATTGTAGAAGCCAACCCCATTGGGTACCAAGAGACTTTGCTATCTGAGATTCTGGGTGAAGCTAACCCTGTTGAGCAAAAGAGACTTTGTCTTCTGAGATTCCTGGTAACCCGTTTGCCTTATCCTACCTTGAAGATGTTATGATGATTTGGACTGTGAGCGGTTTCTTTCTTCTACAGATCATTCTGGCGGGTTTGAAGAAGAGGGGGCGTAAAGGAGGGGGTACTGTAACAACCCTGCCGGCATCACTGCATGGCCTTCCATTCCCCACCTGCCTGTTACATCAACTCACTCACCCAGTGCCATGCTGTGAGATCTGTCTGCTGCCGGCTCCATGCCATGTGCTTCATGGCCGCCTGCTCTGTGTACACTTCCTGGCTGTGTGCATAGGGGGGCGGCGCCAGCCACTCCGGATTCTTATTGAGACTGTGTGCACCTCCCTGGGGTGTTCCTGACCAATAGCCTTGAGGCCTCTGATACTTAAGGCATCCTCACCCATTGGAGGATGCCTGAGCAAACTATTTCTCTCAGTTAGCACTTGCTACTGAGCTGCCAGGTCGTGTCTGTTCCTGTCTCTGAGGGCTGCAACTAGCAGGCCTTCATCTGTGTTCTGTTTGTGTATCCTTATCCGTATCCGTGTCCGTTCCTGTCTGTACTCTGGTCTATGTCCGTTCCTGTTCCTTATTTGTCATTTGTCATTTCCCACCTTGCTGTGTGTACCTCCGCCTTATCTTTCTGCTCTGATTGCCATTATCTGTGGCTCTGCATCTCTCTGCCTTGTTCGCCACTACCCGTGGCTCTGCGCTACTCTGCTCAGTTCTTCCACAACCTGTGGATCTGTGCCTCTCAGCTTTCCTCTCCACAACCTGTTTCCTCACTCTCTTGCTCTTGGCGTTACCTCCTGCGGTTCTGGCTCTTGGCTGCGCCTCCGCTCTTGGCTCCGCCTCCAGCGCCTCCGCTCTTGGCTCCGCCTCCAGCGCCTCCGCTCTTGGCTCCGCCTCCAGCGCCTCCGCTCTTGGCTCCGCCTCCAGCGCCTCCGCTCTTGGCTCCGCCTCCGCTCTTGGCTCCGCCTCCAGCGCCTCTGCTCTTGGCGCTACCTTCTCCTTCTCTACTCTTTGCTCTACCCTCTCCTCCTCTGCTCTTCCTGGGCTCTGCCTTCTTCTCTACTCTTAGCTCCTCCTCCTGCTCTTACTCTACCTGTTTCTTTATATTCTCCAGTCTGAACAGGTTCTTGCCTGTTTCCATACACCCACCTGAATACCAGTTCCTACCAGAGTATCAATCCTGTCTGCCAGTGCCAGCTGTGCCTGCCTGTATCTGTCAAGCCAGTCTGCCCGTCAGGGCCTCAGCCATACCCGTCTGTCAGCCAGTGTCACAGCCGTGCCTGCCTGCCTGTGTCTTGTTCCCGGTGGGATCAGCATCCACAGTCCGACTCCACCCTGGAGTGGTACCTGGTAGCTTCCTATTGCACAAGTCTGACCTCACCATCAGAGGCTCCAGCGAACACCTAGGAAGCTACTTAGTTACGCCCCTTCCAGGGAAGTTCGGTCTGTGGTCCAGTGGGGCCACACCCCCTGGCGCCCGCGCCATCTAGTCTCGGCGCGAGCGTTATACTCTTCCAGAGAACCAAGCTCCATAGGCTGTAGCAGCCACCACTCCGGATCCTGCTGCGTTCCACCAGACCCGGCGGTTGTGATTGTTGACATCAGTAACTACACCGCTTGTCAGTTGCCGAGTCACGCTTCCCTCAGTATATAATATAATGCCCCACAGTAGAATGGGTCCCACATAGTGCATCCTGGTACGTAGAAGAACTCTTGTACTCGCCTTCCCTCCACTCCCCTGCAGCGCAACATCCTATTATGTCAGTGAGTTCAGAGCACAGCAGTGTGACTTCCCTGCTGTGTTCTAAACAAATTGGTGGTGAGCAGTGATCAGTCTGTACTGTAATACTGATAACAGGCTGTGATCACCTCTCCTCTGGCCCCGATACTCTCCTCACCCTGGACTTCTGCTCCCCGGCATCTCCTGTCTTTGCTCTGCTCTCGCTCAGCTTATGATAGGAAAAGTGCTACAGATGGCGCTGCGAACACGCTGCCGCCGGGATCAGCCGAATGATTCACTGACTGCCGCCATCTTTGTACAGGAGGAGTGCATGCGCAGTTTTAATGTAACCGCCGTTATGTCTACACAAAGATAGCGTCGGTCTGATTTACTGCACCTGCGTGAATTCCGTACAGGTGCAGTGAATCATTTGGCTGATCCCGGCGTCAGATGCGCGACGTGTCTACAGACAGAGGAAGCCGGTCACATTAAAGGGGTTTTCCCACAAACGAAATTTCATTTTAAAAATTGACATTCTGACCGTGTACGGAACATACCACAGCTCCTGGGCAGGGGAGAAAGCAAAAGATAATACTGACATTACAGCAGGGGATCACTGGGGATTTCTTTTGTCAGGTATTTATACCTGAAATATTTCACTGACTGTTTTTAAACAATATTTTACCTCACAAAATGTCTCCTCTGCGATCCCCTGCTGTAATGTCAGTATTGTCTTTTGCTTCCTCCCCTGCCCAGGAGCAGTGGTATGTTCTGTACACGGTCAGACACAGACAATTTTTAAAACGAACTTTCGTTCTTGGAGAAAACCCCTTTAAAAAGCAAATATCAATGCCAACATAGCTCCTCCTAAAAAGTACGCCAACGAAAGGAAAGCAGATGGATATAGACATGTATAGATAGATAAATAGATGGCTAGATAGATGACATACATAGATGATGGATACTTATGACATACATTGATAGAGTATATATACATATGAGATACATCAATGAGAGACATACGTAAATGAGAGATAAAAATGACGTACGTACATTAAAGATTGAGACAGGCAAATAACATGATAGAGACATAGATGATAGATCAATATAAAATACATATATAATACATAGATACAGGGATAGATAGACATAGATTATAGAATAAATCGTGTTTTTTTTGGCCTTATGTGGATACAATGTAAATTAAAGCACCTTTGTCATAAATTTTTTCATGTTTAATAAAATGTTACCTTTACCTACTTTGCTTTCTTTTTAATACAGGGGGAGGGGTGAGTGCACATAGGAAAGAGGACACATGGGGGAGACAGCTCAAACTAGAGAACACATGAGGGAAGATGGCACAGTGGTGGGGAGAGAGCAGACAAGGGGGCGAGCACATGGGGTACACAGGTCAAAGAAGAGATGACATGAGAGAAGACAGCTGATGGGGGAGAGAGAAAGCGCACAGGGGGTGAGAGCACAGGGGGGAGACAGCTCAAACGGGACAGCACATGAGGGGGGAACACAGCACAGGAAGGAGAGACAGCAGACAAGGGGGACAGCACATGGGGTAGACAGGTCAAAGAGAGCACAGACGAGAGAAGTCAGCACATGGGGAAAGAGAGTGGATAGGTGGGTGAGCACATGGAGGGGGGGGATATTCTCAACGCTGCAAAGCCTGCCCCCATCGTGACATTACCGCCCTCCCGATAGCATCGGGGCCTCCATCTAGTTGATTATATAATCAACAATTATAGAAAAATAAAAATTCTGGCACCTTCTTTTTAACCCATTCAAGACCTTGCCCTTTTCGGTTTTGCGTTCTCGTTTTTCACTCCCCTCCTTCCCAGAGCCATAACTTTTTCATTTTTCCGTCAATATGGCCATGTGTGAGGGCTTGTGTTTTGCGGGACAAGTTGTACTTTTGACCGACATCGTTGGTTTTAGCATGTCGTGTACTAGAAAACGGAAAAAAAAAAATTCCAAGTGCGGTGATATTGCAAGAAAAATGCAATTTCACATTTGTTTTTTGTTTGGCTTTTTTGTTAGGTTCACTAAATGCTAAAAGTAACCTGCCATTTTTTGTGATCTGGGGTCGGATGAGGGCTTATTTTTTGCAGGAAGAGCTGACGTTTTTAATGATACCATTTTGGTGGATACATTCTTTTGATCGCCGTTATTGCATATCAATTAAAATGTTGCGGCGACCCAAAAAACGTAGTTCTGGCATTTCTAAATTTTTTTTCTCGCCACGCGATTTAGCGATAAGGTTAATCATTTTTCTTTATTCATAGATCGGGCGATTCTGAACGCGGTGATACCAAATGTGTGTTTGATTTTTTTTTTTTACTGTTTTATTTTGAATGGGGCGAAAGGGGGGTGATTTAAACCTTTATATCCTTTTTTTTTTTATTTTTTTCATATTTTTTATACCTTTTTTTTGCCATGCTTCCATAGCCTCCATGGAAGGCTAGAAGCTGGCACAACTCGATCGGCTCTGCTACATAAAAGCGATGCTCAGATCGCTCCTATGTAGTAATTTACTGCATTGCTATGAGCACCGACCACAGGGTGGCACTCATAGCAATCCGGCATCAACAACCATAGAGGTCTCAAGGAGACCTCTGGTTGTTATGACAACGCATTGCTGACCCCTGAATCACGTGACCGGGGTCAGCGATGTGCTCATTTCCGTCCCAAAGGCCGAAAGCGCTAGTTAAATGCCGCTGTCAGCGTTTGACAGCGGCATTTAACTAGTTAATAGCGGCGGGTGAATCACGATTCCACCTGCCGCTATTGCTGGCACATGTCAGCTGTTCAAAACAGCTCACCGCCGGTGCCCACATCAAAGGAAGAGATGCGACCTCTGCTGTACTAGTACGGCAGAGGTCAGTAAGGGGTTAAGCTTACTTTATATGGCGCATAGTAGCCGCCCGATCTAAGCATAAAAATAACTTGTGTAAATGTCAGCAGTTGTATGTACCCAGTACAGAGTACTCTTATAGTAAATTTGGCCTCTTGCATTTTTAGACTACATCCAGCTACCTCCGAGTCAGTGGCCTGGCAGTGGAATCTGCTGTCCGATGTGATGACATCAAGGAAGGTATGGTAAAATTGTAATTTGCCATTAAATTCACTATCCATTCACACTTCTTGTAGATCATAATTGCGGGCAGCCATTTCTATCATACAGCTTAAGTATAGAGATGGATGGAACAAGTCAATGAGATTTTGGTTTTCCTGGTCATTTCTGGTTGGTGTTTTCAGAGCGAGGGTGTGTGCGTGTAGATACCACTACAGCTGCCCATGGAGGGTCTGCTACTGCAGCTAACCGATTGTAATGGGTTGTTGTCAGATGTTGAAGATGATTTTTTTTTTTTTTTTTTTTGATCATTTGGAAAAACCCTTACCCTGAGGCACACATGTGGCTCTAGTACCAATCAGGTAATTAGGAGAGTGTCATCAAAGATGCATTATGCCCCTTTTGAGAGAGCAACATGAAGTAAGGGTAGACTTTGATCTCACTGTCACTTACTGGGCTGCTTGCTGCAGTTTTGGTAAAACACTGAATTTCCAGGTCACCATCCTGAAAGCACCATGGAGGACGTCTTTCTTATCCATAGTGGGACAGGAAACCATGAGAGTTTAAAAGGACCCTCCCCCTTCCACCCTTCAGTGATTTTCCAAAGTAACACCTCTGGATGGATGCAAAAAAGAATTTTATTTTAACATAACAATCATTATACAAATGTTACTTCACATAAGTATACCGTGTATTTGAAATAGGTAGGGAACTAACAGTGCTGTCAGGATGGATTCCTGGAAATACAATTACCGGTAGGTCTAATTACCGTTTTCCAGGTCACCACCTGACAGCACCATTGAGAAGTACCAAAGGAGACTTTTTGGTCTTAGGGCGGGACTACTGCATTTAGCACCTTTCTACCGAAGGCTAGCTGAGACAACACTACATCTAGTTTGTAATGCTTAGAAAAGGTACTGAGATTAGACCAGGATGCAGCCCTGCAGATCTGATCTGCTGAAGCACCCCCTTTTCACTGCTCATGAGGCGGCTACCGCCCTGGATGAATGAGATTTTAGGTTGCCTGGGGGACTCTTTCCCTGTGCCTCGTATGCTAGGCTAATGGTGGACCTAATCCATCTCGCAATGGTAGATTTTGAAGCTTTTTTCCCCCTTATTAGGGCCTCTAAAGAGAACAAATTGATTAGTATCCTGTCTCCAGGCCCTAGTTGCCTCCAAGTACTTAAGTACGGTCTTCCTAACGTCCAAGTTATGATAAACTGTTTCTTTCTGGTTTTTGGGAAACTGACAAAACGATGGAAGCACTACCTCCTGATTTATATTGGAATCTGAGACCACCAGGAAGGAAGCCTGGGTCAAGTCTTAAGGTACCTTCACACTGAACAACTTTCCAACAAGAACGACAACGATCCGTGACGTTCCAGCGTCCTGGATAGCGATATCGTTGTGTTTGACGTTCAGCAGCGATCTGGATCCCGCTGTGATATCGTTGGTCGGAGCTAGAAGGCCAACACCTTATTTTCGCCAGCAATGTTTTACAATGGTATCCAGGGTAAATATCGGGTTACTAAGCGCAGGGCCGCGCTTAGTAACCCGATATTTACCCTGGTTACCATTGTAAAAGTAAAAAAAAAAACAGTACATACTCACCTTCTGATGTGTCATGTCCCCCGGCGTCCGCGCTGCTGCTCAGAGCTTCCTGCACTGAATGTGTCAGTGCCGGCCGTAAAGCAGAGCACAGCGGTGTGCTCTGCCGGCCCTGACACATTCAGTGAAGGAAGCTCTGAGCACCAGCGCGGACGCCGGCGGACGTGACAGACATCAGAAGGTGAGTATGTACTGGGTTTTTTTTTTTTTTTTTTTTACTTTTACATTGGTAACCAGGGTAAATATCGGGTTACTTAGCGCGGCCCTGCACTTAGTAACCCGATGTTTACCCTGGTTACCCTGGTTACCCAGGTGCTGCAGGGGGACTTCGGCATCATTGAAGACAGTTTCAACGATGCCGAAGTCGTTCCCCTGATCGTTGGTCGCTGGAGAGAGCTGTCTGTGTGACAGCTCCCCAGCGACCTAAACAGCGACGCTGCAGCGATCGGCTCGTTGTCTATATCGCTGCAGCGTCGCTGAGTGTGACGGTACCTTTAAGACTAGCCTATCATCAAATATTTGCAGATAGGGGTTTTGAATAGATAGGGCCTGGAGTTCTCCTGTCTCTTGGCTGAAGTGATGGCCACTAGAAATGCAGTTTTGAGGGAGAGATTATAGATGTTTATATCCTCAGCTAAGTTAAAAGGAATTTTGCACAATTCATTAAGGACCAGGTTAAGATCCCAAGGTGGGATGGTTTTCCTGATCAAGGGCCTTAGCTTTAAAACTGCCCTGGAAAAACAAGCAATCCAGGGGTGGGAGGCTAGGGAAGAATCCTAAAATACACTGATGGCTGCCACTTGAACCCTCAGAGTACTCTGTTTAAGACCTTTCTTAAACCCCTGCTGCAAAAAATCAAGGATTTTGGGAATGTTAGGGTGATCAAGATCAACCATCGTGTCTCCACAAAAACTGCAGAATTTCTTCCAAATTCTTAAATTGCAGAAGTTACTGGCTTCCTACTTGCTTGGAGAATGGAGATGACCTCTTCCGATAGACCTTTCGCTTTCAAGATCTGGCGCTCAGGATCCAAGCTGCTAATTGGAGGCTGTCTGGGTCCTGAAGAAGAATCGGGCCCTGGAGGAGTAGATCTCCTCTTTTCGGAAGGAGAATAGGTTCCTCTACTGCCAACTTCCTTAGTAAGGGGAACCAGCTCCTCTTGGGCCAGAACGGAACCACTAGGATAATCTGAGCTCTGTCCTCGTATATCTTCCTGAGGATTCTTGGGATTAGTGCAAGAGGGGGGAAAGATATAAGAGACCCGTGCTCCATGATTGGGAAAGTGCATCTACTCCCGCCGGTCTTTCCCAAGGGTTCAGTGAATAAAAGGTTCTGACCTTCGCGTTCCCTCTGACGGCGAATAAGTCCACCTCTGGAGTTCCCCAGCGCTGGCACAGCTTGCTGAAAACTTCGCTATTTAGCTCCCACTCTGTAGCTGACAGCTTTTTTCTGCTCAGAAAATCCGCCACCTGGTTCTTCGATCCTTCCAGATGCACCGCTGAAATTGAGAGAACCGATCTCTCTGCCCAACTGAAGATTTGATCCGCTAGCTGTTGTAATCTTAGATGCCTTGGACCCCCCTGATGCCACAGGAAGGCTAACGTCGTCGTGTTGTCCGAGAGAATCTTCAGATGTTTGTTCTTTAGCAGATCTTGAGCTGAATAGAGGACCTTCCAGACCGCGTGTAACTCTGATTCAAGGAATTCATGCTTTCCTCTGAATTCCACTGTCCCTGATAGTATCTTCCGAGGACTTGACCACCCCATCCTTGTTGGCTTGAGTCTATGGTCACCGTGACAGCTGGAGACTGGATCCACAGAACGCCGACCTGGAGATTCCCGGGGACAGTCCACCAGCGCAGGGATCGTCTGACTTGATGGGATAGACGGAACTCCCTGTCCAGAGATGTGTCTTCTGTCCCAGGAAGCGAGAACTGCTCTCTGTAGCTGACTGGACTGAGACTGGCTCCAGCTGACACAAGGAATGCAGGCCGTCATCAACCCCAAAATCTTCATTGCATCCCTGATGGACACTCAGCTTCCTGAAAAATGGCAGATTCTTATTATATCGGTCTGCTTTTCGTCTGGAAGAAAAGATTTTCTGACATTTGAGTCTAGGATAACTCCTAGAAATTTTATTCTTGGTTTGGGTGTCAAGTGTGACTTTGACCAATTCACCACCCAACCCAATTTCTGCAGAGTGGAGATCACCACCTGACAGTCAATCTTGAGCTGCCCTATAGGGTCTGCCACCAACAGGAAATCTTCTAAATAGGGTACTATCGTGATATCTCGATTTCTCAAATAAGCCACTATTTCTACAACAATTTTTGTAAAGACCCTGGGCGCTGTTGCCAACCCAAAGGGGAGGCAGCAAAACAGATTTGTGGTAGAAAAAGAGGGAATAATCTACCATTACCAGAGATATTTATGGTGATCTATGCAGATTGGAACGTGATAATATGCACTCTTTAGGTCTAAGGTGCACTTTACCACGTCCTTTCCTAAGAGGGGAATTGTAGAGCGAATGGATTCCATTTCGAACCTCTTGTACTCCAGCCACTTGTTTAGGGGTTTGAGGTTAATTATGGTTCTGGATTCCCCAGAGGGCTTTTTTTTTTATAAAGAGGCTTGAATAATGACCTCTTCCCATCTCCCCATGAGGAACTGGGGATATTGCTGCCATTCGCAGAAGATCCTGGATGTCCAACCACAGAGGAGACAGAAGAGAGATGGACGTTGGACACAAAAAAATCTTTCTGGGGGAAGAGAGCTGAACTCTATTTTGTACCCCTGAGATATGGAGAACCCAAGGACTTCTGGTAATCTTCCCCCATTGTATTCGAAAGTTCAACAGACGCCCTCCTATTCTGATGGCGTCATTTCTTTCGGAATTCTGTTCTGTTCTGGAGGTCGAGGGACCCGAATCCCTATTTTTGTTCCTATTATCTCCCCCTTTTTGATAGCTCCATCTCCCTTGCTTTCCCTTACCCCTGTAGTCTGATCTTTGACTATAATAGGGCCTGCGAAAGGGCTGGTACTTCCTATGTTTTTCTTCTGGAAACCCCTTTTCATCTGAAGCTTTTTCCAGGATATCAAGAATAGGTCCAAAGACCCTTCCTCCTAAGAAAGGGATGGAGCACAGCTTATTTTTAGAATGGACATCACCTGACCAATTTTTCAACCAAATGGCTCACCTGGCTGTATTTGATAAAGACTGGCCTCTAGCTGTAAATCTAACCGACTCTACAGTAGCATCTGCTAGAAAACCGGTTGCTAGTTTTAGTAGAGGAATTGCCTTAATAATGGTCTCTCTAGGTGTTCTAGCTGACAATTGATCTTTCAAGTCATCAACCCACAAATGCATAGCCCGCGCCACGGACGTTGCCGCTATATTTGTGCGGATTACCGCTGCTGAGCTCTCCCAGGCTTTTTGAGTCCATCTACCTTACGATCCATCGGCTCCTTTAAATTAGAGGAGCCCTCAAATGGAATGGTGGTTCTCTTGGAAACTTTCGCAAGAGGAATGTAAATTTTTGTGATATCCTCCCAGTCCTTGACTTCATGATCAAAAGGGAGGTGGAGTCTAAAGTCTTTAGGAATTGATAGCCTCCTTTCTGCTTCTTCCCATTCTTCTAGAATCATAGAACTTAACTCCTCGTCTCCCAGATCTGGTTCAAAAGAGCTGTCCTCGGACGACAGATCCGATTCTGTCTTTTCTTGGATCTCTGCAGATCCTGGGGGTCAGACTGTATGGACTGGGGAAATGTTAAGCCAGATATTGAGGCCTGCACCTCCTCTCTGATAATGGCTCTCATATTTGTCATCAGAGAGGCCTGTTCTTCACCCACGATACGACTGGTACATGACTCGCACAGGGATTTCTGCCAGGAGTCATTCAGTCTTATGGCACAAATGGGACATTTCCTGCACTTTCCAGATTTCTTAGCCGTAGACGCCTATAATGTATAATATACATACAGGTAAAGTTCGTATGGGCTATTCTGAACAAAGTCTGTGAGGCAGCAGGACTGCCTGGGACTCACATGCGTCGGGGCCTCCTGCAATGCCTCCGGTTTTGGATTGTCCTCCATTGTGCTGGATAAGTCCCCCAGTCCCCACATACCTTTTTATATTGTTGCCGCCATGTTCCGGACCTCCCTCGCTACGGGAACAGAAGGAGATGCAGATGCTGACCCATGCTGCCGGCCACGACCCGGAAGTGACGAGTGCGACAGCCGCAAACCGGAAGCGACTCACGCAGGAGCGCGATCCGGAAGCAAGCACGCTCCGCGCTCCCGGACTGCAGCCACCCCGATTCCAGCCCTCCACGATGACCTGCGGCATCACCCCCCCGAAACCACCTGCCAGGATCCTACCCAGCAGAGGGCGCCACACTAGCAGGTACATCTGGGTCTTGCATCCAGGGTCGAGAGCCCCCCCCCAGGGGGAAGCGACTCTTAAACCAGGAGCAGCGCTACACCGGTTGAAGCTGAGGGACCCTATAGCTCGGGTGTCAGCTCGGCAGAGTCTTCTAGTGGGAAGGACGAGGCCGGGCCCCCCCGATCCACACTCTGCACAGAACAGACGGATGACTCTCGTCATTCCAATCCACAGTGGGACAGGAAAAACACTGAAGGGTGGAAGGGGGAGGGTCCTTTTAAACTCTCGTGGTTTCCTGTCCCACTATGGATAAGAAGGACGTCCTCTATGGTGCGGTCAGGATGGATTCCTGGAAATACAATTACCAGTAGGTCTAATTACCGTTTTTCTGCTGATGCTCTCTGCTAGTGCTCCCAATGAGCTTCTGCTATCAAGTCCTAGGTATTTGTGCTGCTGCTCTCCCTGTATGTCAGGGGTGGGCAATAAATTTTCCCAAGGGGCCACATGAAACTGTCACTGTTGTGGATGGCCGAACAAATCGGCTGACTTATAGAGGCCGTCCAAAACCAAAGGTGAATTTCATACTTAATGTACCTATTTAGTGTAATCTAATCTCATTACATTATGATTTCTGTTTTTTTTTTTTAAACTTCTAGCAACATTTTGTTTGAGATTCACCAGTGAATGCTGGGATACTCAAATGACCAGTCATCAGGGGTCAAAGGTCTCTGCAACTTCTCTGAAATGAGGCATCATCAGTGATGACTTTCAGGGGCTGTTAGTCCTGCTCACCTGATAAGGCGTTGGTTGTAAATTCTGACATATATATACTCAGTATGAGCTCCCTGTGCTATATTTCTTTGAAGGCACAGTGACAATTTGCTCCCTTGCTGGAGACAAGGAGAGGAGACAAGCCCGGCATAAGAGCGAACTGTCAGTCCAAATTGTAAGGAGGCAATGCGGCTAGCAGGGACTAGTCTAGTCTCTGAAACAGATGCCACTGATGATGCTTCATTTCAAGGTGTGGAAATCGGCTGTGGCAGAGACCGCAGTCTCTGCTCCCTGACGTCCCATGTGAGTATCCAAAATGCACTGGCATTCTCAAACGAAATGTTGGAAGTAAAAAAACAAAGAACAAGCAAGACAGGAAGTTATAGAGGCAACAGGTAGAAATTGTGAGAAAGTATGTTAGAAAAGTGATTACATTATTGAATTAAATGGACGTCTATGAAATTTACCTTTGGTTTCAGACCGCCCTTTTAATTCTGCATAATGTTAATTTTATTGCTTTTATAATAAGCAGTTGATTATAAGGTTGTTTACATGAGCGTATTAAAAAAATCATTTTAATCCAGAAAGACTATTTTCTGTCTATATTCTCATCTGTATAGAGCACCCTTTTTTATACATCAGAAGTGAAAAAAACTTACAAGAACAGATAGTGTCCTATGTTAGTAATAGAAATGTTTGTAAAAATTGGATGCTATATGGGATCCGATTTTTTTTTTAAAAATTTGCACACCCATAGACTTCAACAGGCGAGTTTCATCTGAAATAAAGAGATTGGTGCGTGCTATGATATTTCTCAGACACTTTCAAACTGTGATGTAAATGGGTTAATTCCATAACATTGCTCGTAGTGCTGTCTGTCTGAGGTCTGGTTTTTCTTTCACAGACCTTACTTGGATTGAAAATAGTTGTGTGAATGTATCCCGATAATACCTGCTGCAATAAAGCTTATCGTAACAAGTATTGGGCCGGGTGCCCACGATCTGGTACTAGCCGCACTTTGGACCGGATCATATGTTCCCTGCATCCAAAGCGCTGCCATCTATTGAACGCAGCTAAATCTGCATGTATTCACTGAACCCTGCGGATTTACCATAATACATTTCTATTGATGTAATTTCTCTTGCGGAGATGTTAGAAATTGCCATGCTGCGGTCTGCAAAGACATGCTGCATGTTGATGTCAGCGGGAGATCCGCAGACTACTATGCACGCATGGTGGACATGGGATTTCTAGAAATCCCATCCACGGTGCTGTCACAGATGGCAGCTGTGGGTTTGCATCTGCATAAGTACACAGTATCAAATCTGCAGCGGTTCCTGGTCATGAGCACATACCCTTACATTCAATCAAGCAATATATAAATTGTGAACATTGGGACAAAAGTTGCCCAACCCTGCTCCATATGCATAGATCCACAGCACATATGGGGCAGGAGGCGACAGGCGGAGGGGGATGGGAAGATCTTTATTGCAGTCTATGGTGTGGATGTGATAAGCCACAGATCAGGGGATATACAACGGCACAAGCTCGGCGCAAAGGGGAGTAAAGGGTTAACCTTCTCATACAAAGATGAGGCGGCAGCAGAGTACATGGCGGGGTGGAAGAGCAGTTTGGGGAGCACATAGAAAATCCCATCTAAAGGCTGCATGCTCAGTCAAAACTACAGTGGCTGTAACCAGTTACTGCAGATTCACCCCCTATACATTTGTAATAGTGTGGATTTGCAGTACCCAGCCACAACAATTAAAGAAATGATTTAGCTGCTGTTCTGACAGGTATGAAAAACTTCCGTCCACCCCCAATGATCAGATATTGATCACCTAGCAAAAGGATAGGCCATCATTAAAGTAGTAGTCAACCACTTTAAGACTTTATTTTTCTCCTTATTTCTGTGTAGGAGTACCAGTCCATAGAGCTTTTCCTCCAGTATGTAGTACAAACCTTGGATGACAACTTCCACCTCTGCTTACAACGCCGAGCTCTACATAAATCTCTATGTAAGCTCATGCTCTCTTGTGACAAGACTTTCTGTAATGTCAAGTAAGTGTGGGAGTGGGCAGGGATGGTGCTAGTGTATGACCCCTATAAGATATAGTCTGCATTCCGATGTTCTACGAGTGTAGACTCCCCTACAAATGGATAATCTACTTGGTTTACCTTATTTCAGTAGCTATAGCAATAGTCAACCAAAGTGTTCTGTATCGGCACCTCCAGAAGGACTTCCTCTGCCTGCCATTGTTCGTAGATGGCATATATCTACTACCATATGGCCATCCATCTCTTCCTCCTTTATTTTTTGATGGATTTGTAATATTTTGCAGACAAGTCGTTGACTGGCTGATTGATGTTGTGAAACGAATTCCTGAGACTGGTCAGGAGGATTCCTCACAGTGCAACCTACAGAGGTAATGAGAATGTATATTTTATGTATTGCCTACTTTCAATTAATCAGAAAACAAAAGCAATCTATGCTCTTGTTTCCGTGGCCCAGGACCGTTTTTCTTCTACAACGTATGCTCTCCATAGCTGTAGATGTGGATAATTCTCCTACAATGAGCTCAAATAAAATGGCAGAATATATATTTCCGTATATGCTGGTCCTAAACACAAGACAACAGAGGTATGTTTTATGTTAAATTGCATCTATGTAAAACCATTTATAGTCATGCTAACCAAAACCTCAATATACAGCTCTGGCAAAAATTAAGAGACCACTGCAGTTTCATAAAAATCAGCTTCTCTACATGTCTGACAGCCATTCCATTCCAGTGTCAGTTGAATTCTAACCAGAGTACACCTCATTCTACTTAATGTGCTTCTGATTAGGTGATCACCTGAACCAAACCTTATTTAACAAAGGAAAGTATAAATAACACTGCTGTGGTGTTCACAATCCTCTTGCAATAGGACAAGCTGGATGGCAAAACAAGTGCTACTAATATCCCAAAAGTAATAGGAATGAAAAAATAACTTTTAACCATGCCAAAGGAGTTTAAAAGAAAAGTCTTGAGTGAGGAAAAGGCCTCAATTCTGGCTTTACTAGCAGAGGGACACAGTGAGCGTCATGTTGCCTCCATCCATAAAATTTCTAAGGCTAGGTTCACATTGCGTTAACAGCAGCCCGTTCAACACATGCGTTAAAAGGGGTGCTGTTAACGCAAGTGCCGATATGTCGTTGCGCTAGCGCGGATGAAGCTAGCAGATGCTCTATCTGCGCTAGCAGTGACGGACCCGGAAACACTGCAGCCCGCGTCCCAGGGTCCATCACTCAATGACGGCACATCGCTAGCACATGCCCATTGTGGCGTCCACTTGATATGTTCTAAAGCTAGCATCTAGGGCTTAAGCTGTAAAGGCTTATTAACATTATATTAACAATTTTTAGTTAGATCAAGAGAATATAAGAAACTTTTGTAATATATCTTGTCGGAGAAATATGCTTCCTCCACTTCTCTCCTGCCTCCTGAACTCACTGCAGGCAGCATGGTGGTTGAATGGTTAGTACTGTTGCTTTGCAGAGTTTGTCTAGGTGAAATGCCACCAAGGACAACAGCTGTATGGAGTTGGTGGGTTTCCTCTCACACTTGAACACATACTGGGAATCTTCGATTGTCACCACTATCCCCACTTAAGCTCATAATATCAGTATAACGTTAATCCTATAGTGTATCAAGAAGCATAATGAATATAATATTCATGCCTGACTACCAACACGCTGAGGTGTCAGATTGACGCTGCCTATTAAAGTCCGTATATTGGAGAATACCTTTTTTTGTTTTTGTTTTTTTTATCGTAGCCTCCAGAGACCCACGACTGTTTCTAGGCAGAATTTAGCAAATAGAGCTACTATTTACTGTCCTTAGAGCCCCCTGAAAAGGTTCTGAGCCATTCACCAATGAGGCAATTAAAATCTCGTTATAAAATTTGGCATTCCTACTTTCGTGCTACTACTTTTTGGTGTTTCAGAAGCTGGAGAAAAAGGAGGAATATAATTAAATGCCATTCTACATAACATACACCAGTTTTCCACACGAGAAAAGATTACCCCCAGTCTCATTGGTGGCACTAAGCATAAAATCTATATCCTCATGTATCAGAACACAAAGGTCATGCAAGTAGGGTAAATGTAGTAAATTAAATTCTTGTTTTCACCGGGAATTTCTAAAATCATAAATTATCCTTAACCCCTTAACGACCGCCACCAAATAAACTCTCCAAACTGCCCCCAGACAACAGACATTGCAGGTAAAACTGTCTGGGAGCTAATGACACCCCTTCTTCATCAAGGCTATCACGTGTTCACCGATAATTACTACAAGAGTATCCCCCTATATAAATCCCTCCACATTACAAATACAGGGGCCTGTGGGACAGTCAGAAGAAAACTAGTAGGTTTTTCGTAACAGTTGGTTTCCAGACATTTGGAGAAGGGGGCGTCATTTCCACAAGTGCAAGTGACCAAATTCTTGCGGTGAAGTGGAATGACAAGGATGTCTACATGCTGACCATACCGCATGCAGAAACCACTGTCTGTCGGAGACAGGTATGTCACCAGGGACAAACAAAAATGGTCTTCATCACTGATTTTAATAAATTTATGGGTGGCATTGACTTGTCAGACCAGATGCTACAACTATACCCGGTGAAGCAGAAGACCAGGTCCTGACATAAAAAGTAACAAGGAGTCCTAATGTTTCTCAAGTTCCAGGAGAAAATGGTCAAGTGTCTATTTGACTCAACGGCACAGGAGGCAGTCTTTGCGTTAAAAAGTTACTTGGGGGTTTTGTGGGGTTTTTCTTCTATTTTTGGTGCCTTAGGGGCTGTTCAAAATGCGACAGGGTGCCCGCAATATTTCAGCCAAATTTCCAAAATTCAATTATTGCTCCTTCAATTTCAAGCCTTGCCGTTTGTCCAAACAGACCTTTTTGACTTGTAAGAAAAGGGGTTTGCCACTTGCAGAAGTAAAAAAAAAACAGGTTTTGAAAATTTGTTGAGTAAAATGAGAAATTGCTGCCCTATTCTAACAAATGATGTTTCAAAAGTGAGATGTAAAGTAGACATATGGGAAATGTTACTTATTATTTTGTGTGGTATAACAATCTGACTTTAACGCATAAAAATGTAAAGCTTCAAGGCTGCAAAATTTTAAAATGTCAATATTTTCGTAAAGGTCAAAATTGGTTCCGTCACTAAGGGGGTAGTAGACAGTTTATCAAATTTTTCATGTTGAACCTGATATAAAATGCGATAGTGGATACAGAGCTGAATAACACTAATTTCAAGGACATCCCTTCTGACAGCACAAACAGGAGGTAGTTCTTCGTATCCTTGATAGGGATATGAACACAGAAGAGGTTAAATGGCCCTCCCCACCACCCTACAATGTTTCCTCTCCCTATCAGGGACAAACGCAGAAGCGGAGCACACAGGTGCAAAGATTCTGGGATAAGAATCTCCATGTCTGAGAGCCTCGCTGATGTTCTTCGGGGTCTGGTCGAGCTGGTGGCTTCTGGAGCAGCTGCCTGCATCCCTCTAGAGGGCTCTGTGGCTTTGGGGACCATGTCTGGTCGTGCAGGCTCCGACATCACGCTGATACCAGAGAGGTCCGTCAGAGTCCAGTCGAGCTGTGTGCTCCCAGAAACTGCCTTATCCCTCTTCAGAGGGCTCTGGGCATCGGTTGTCAGTTTTGGATTGTGTGCACGGGGTTGGCTTCCGACCGGCAGCGCGCTACCCTGAGGGAACCTCTGGTGCACCGTGTCATCTGTGGGAGCGCCGGTGATGCGGCTTCTGGGGGCATGTCTGCAGGGTGTCAGATGGCAGGACAGGGAAAATGGCGCCATATACCAGAGTTTCTACTGTAGCTGGAGTGCATTCGAGGCGGAGCTTGCGCAGTATGACAAACACCTGCAGGAGATCAACTGGGATTGGCAGCGGCTGGGGCTCAGGAAGACGAATCAGATGTCCTGAAGCTGGGTAAGGCTGACTACTTAAGGGGTGAGGGACAGCTGGCAGAACTCTTGCTTTAGTATGGAGAGTGCTAGCCGTTCTGATGTCCAGTCCTTAGAGCCATCCTTGGATCATGTGAGTAAAAGCGTAGTATATCGCACTACTAAGCACTAGCTACAGGAGCCTTCTCCATATACTGTTTTTTAGGGCAAAGACTCCTAGATGGTCCACCTCTGCATTCAAAAGGCTAGCAGATGTTCCATATGGAGCGCCAGGTTCACAGAGAGATATAATAAGAATCTCTGAATGCTGCATTTCCAGATTACTTAAAGGGAACCTGTCACCCCCAAAATCAAAGGTGAGCTAAGCCCACCGGCATCAGGGGCTTATCTACAACATTCTGTAATGCTGTACATAAGCCCCCAATGTATCCTGAAAGATGAGAAAAAGAGGTTATATTATACTCACCCAGGGGCAGTCCCGATTCTGTTCTGGTCCGATGGGCGTCGCGGTCCGGTCCGGGGCCTCCCATCTGCTTACGATGACAAGAGGACGTCAGTTACGGGCAGCACGGTGACGCAGTGGATAGCACAGCAGCCTTGCAGCGCTGGAGTCCTGGGTTCAAGCCCCACTAAGGACAACATCTGCAAAGAGTTTGTATGTTCTCTCTGTGTTTGCGTTGGTTTCCTCCCACATTCCAAAGACATACTGATAGGAAATTTAGATTGTGAGCCCCAACAGGGACAGTGATAATAATGTGTGTGCAAAACTGTAAAGTGCTGCGGAATATGTTATTATTATTACAGTTTCCACTCTAATGCCGTCACAATCCCCTCATCCTAACAGACCCAGATGGGACATGGATCCAAATTTAGAGGAAGGAGAATTCTGGCTATTCTGATCCGGACACTGGAGAAGGCGAAGGTTCCTCAGTAGTGCTTCCTGAAGAGATACTTGTTTTCCTCTGAGAACACGGATGTGCTCTTACAAGCTATTGGAGGCACCATGAAAATTGAGGACTATACTGAACCACTGACTGTCAGGGATAAAATGTTCGGGGGTCTAAGAACCCGTAGGAACAGTTTTCCCAGTTAATAATCGTTATAACAGCAATGATACTGGAAGAGTGGGAAGATGTGGGGAAAAAAGCTGGTTGTCCAAAGATTTTAAGTGCCGCCTTCCCTTTGATCCAGAAGAGACCAAGGTGTGGGAAACAGTCCCAAAAATTGACATACCAGTATCAAGGGTCTCTAGGAAAATAGCAATTGCCTTCAAGGACTCCTCTGGCCTTAAGGTACCTTCACACTAAGCGACTTTGCAGCGAGAACGACGACGATCCGTGACGTTGCTGCGTCCTGGATAGCAATCTCGTTGTGTTTGACACGCAGCAGCGATCTGGATCCCGCTGTGATATCGCTGGTCGGAGCTAGAAGTCCAGAACTTTATTTCGTCGCTGATCACCCGCTGTCATCGCTGGATCGGCGTGTGTGACGCCGATCCAGCGATGTGTTCACTTGTAACCAGGTAAATATCGGGTTACTAAGCGCAGGGCCGCGCTTAGTAACCCGATATTTACCCTGGTTACCATTGTAAAAGTAAAAAAAAAAACAGTACATACTCACATTCTGATATCTGTCACGTCCCCGGCGTCCACAGGGTTACGCGCTGCTGCTCAGAGCTTCCTGCACTGACTGTCAGCGCCGGTCGTAAAGCAGAGCACAGCGGTGACGTCACCGCTGTGCTCTGCTTTACTGCCGGCGCTGACACATTCAGTGCAGGAAGCTCTGAGCAGCAGCGCGTAACCCTGTGGACGCCGGGGGGACGTGACAGACATCAGAATGTGAGTATGTAGTGTTTTTTTTTTACTTTTACAATGGTAACCAGGGTAAATATCGGGTTACTAAGCGCGGCCCTGCACTTAGTAACCTGATGTTTACCCGGGTGCTGCAGGGGGACTTCGGCATCGTTGAAGACCTTTTCAATGATGCCGAAGTCGTTCCCCTGATCGTTGGTCGCTGGAGAGAGCTGTCTGTGTGACAGCTCCCCAGCAACCACACAACGACTTACCAACGATCACGGCCAGGTCGTATCGCTGGTCGTGATCGTTGGTAAGTCATTTAGTGTAACGGTAACTTTAAAGATCCGATGGACAAAAGATCAGAAGACCTCCTTAAGAAGGCTTGGGAATTGTCTGCAGCTATTATAAAAAGATTGCAGCCACCTCCTTAGCCAGTTCAGAGTCTATGGGTGGATGAGCTGGAGTCATATTAAAAACAACTCCCAGGGAAGAAATCCTGAAATCGCTACCTTTTTACTAAAAAGGCAACCGATTTCATGGCAGATCATGCAGCAGCCAGTCCGGTTTGCAGCAAGGAATAATGCATTATTAAACGATCATTATTACTAATCAAACACAGCAAGGTAGGCTATGTGGATAAGATCATGGACAGTGGATACCCAGTCAAAAATAAGTTATGCTCGATACCCTTCTCTGGCCTACATGTGTTCAGACCAGTCCTGGATGAGTTGCTTGAGAAAGCATTTGATAAAAAGAAAGGCTTCTCTGAAGAAAAACCAAAGCGGATGCCGGTGTTTCGGAAGACTCGCTCTCATCCCAGTAAGGACTATAGAGGGAAGGGGAAGTCGGGCAGGTGAAGCTACCCCAAGGGTGGCAGAGGTAGAGGCTCTTCAGGACCAAGACCCAGCAGACAATGATGCCAGGGTTGTTGGGGGGAGACTTTAGTACCTCCTGGGGGGCTGGCAGGAAATTTCCAAAAATCCATGGATTCTGTGGACAGTTGCTCAGGGGTACAGGATAGTTCACCCAGTCACCCCCCCAGAAGATACTGTGCAGCATCTACCCAGTCTCCAGTGGTCCACCAGAGGCTCCTAAAGGATATAAAAACTTAGACTTGCAGGTCATAGTTCAGGTGCCACATTCCCAACTATTCCAGGCACACTATTCCAGTCTGTTTTCCAGAAAAAAGCCAGGAGGGGAGTACCGAACAATCAACCTGAAACTACTAAACCGGTGGGTGGTCTACAAACGGTTCAAGATAGTCACTCAGATCGGTCATACCTCTGATCAAAAAAGGACTCTGTAATGAGCATGCTGGATTTAAATAGTACCTATTACCATGTACCTATCCATACCTTGCACCAAAAATCTCAGGTTTGCGATAAAGAACCAGGGGAAGGTACAGAATTTCCAATTTCGGTGTCTTCCATTCGGTCTCTCTCCTGCGCTCTGAATTTTCAGAAACTCGTGGTGGACATAATGGCTTTCCTAAGGGAAAAGATCCTCATCGTCCCATACTTGGACGACCCACTCCTGGTAGCACTCTCCAGAGCAGATGGAGGAATATCGAACAACCATGACAGTCCAGGAGAGGCTGGGGTAGTTAATAAACCTAAAAACATTAAGTCTCAAAACAGAAAGAAGCTATTTCTGGGTGTACTCCTAGATTCCGAGTAGGAATACTCCTTCCTTCCGCTGCACAAACAGCAGAAAATCTGAATGATTGTCTACTCAGAAGCAAAAGTATATCCCAATCAGGAAAGCCATGAGAATCCTAGGTTTAAAGGGAACCTCTCACCAGGTTTGGCCGATACGAGTTACGGTTACCCCTTTTCAGGGCTTATGTACAGCATTGTATAATGCTGTAGATAAGCCCCCGATCTGACCTGCAAGAGAAGAAAAATAACTTATACTCACCTGGGGGCGGTTCGGTCCGATGGGTGTCGCAGTTCCTGGTCTGGTGCTTCCCATCTTGTGATGCCGCCCTCCTGCTTGCTTCATGTGGATGATGTCTGTGTCATCCACATGGGCTCCCCGTGTGCAGGCATACTTATCTGGCCTGTTGAGGGCAGATCAAAGTACTGTAGTGTGCAGGCGCCAGGAAAGGTCAGAGGCCCAGCGACTGCGCACTGCAGGAATTTGCTCTGCCCTCAACATGGTAGATAAATGTCTGTGCAGGAACGTGATGCCGGGGAGCATGTGAAGCAAGCAGGAGGATGGGGATCACAAGAAGATGGGAGTTGCCAGACCAAAACCAGCGACACCCCTCAGACTGGACTGCCCCCAGGTGAGTAAGTTATTTTTCTTTTACAGGTCAGGTTGGATCGGGGGCTTATCTACAGCATTATAGAATGCTGTAGATAAGCCTTGGAAGGTGATGGCCATAACTCATATTGGCCAAATCTGGTGACTGGTTCCTTTTTAATGACCTCATGCATTCCCAGCATCCAATGGAGTCTGTTCCATTCATGAATCTTGCGGCGGGAGGTCCTTTCGGCTTGGGTCTGCAGAGGCTTCACTGGACAACAGGATGTTGGTATCCGAAGTGTTGGTGGACCAGAATAAATAACCTTGGGAAAGGAAGACCCTGGAAAGTGTAACCATGTGAGCATCACTATGGATGCAAGCTCAGATTGGGCAGCCCACATAGGACGTTACCTCCGAAGAACATGGTCCGCATCTGTGCGCAACAGCTCCTCAAACCACAGGGAGGGATCTCAGAGCAGTTTGTGAAGCACTGCAGAGATGTCAAGTGAAGCTAAAAGATCGACACGTCAGTCTTTTCGGACAATTCTACCACAGTATCCTTCCTCCTGCACCAGGGAGGTCCAAGGCGCCGTCACTTACAGGAGATTTCATGAAAAATATTTTCCTGGGCAGAAAACATGGTGAGATCAATCACTACAGTGCTCTTGAGGGCTCAAAAAAAAAATCAGATAGCAGACTTCCTAAGCAGAGAAAAGGTTCAACCCTTGGAGTGGTCTCTAAACAAGGAAGTCTTTTCTTGGCTGACATAGCACTGGGGTACCCCAAAAATAGACCTATTCGCCTCAAGAAAAAAATGTCAAGACGCGAGAGTTCTTAAATAAAACCAGGAGACAATCCAACCGGGGTGGACGCCTTGGCACAGAACTGGAATATGGGGCTGGCATACGCCTTCCCACCACTCATATTAATTCATAGAGTATTGAGGAAGATCCAGTACAGCCGGACAGCTGTGATCCTAATAGTCCCCTACTGGCCCAAAAGGAGCTAGTTTTCCCAATTGAAGTGGATGGTGTTAGAATATCCTATTCTCCTGCCACCAAGACAAGACCTTCTAAGGTAGGGCCCTCTTTTCCATAAAAATCTGAAGATGTTACACCTGTAAGCCTGGATCCGGAGAGGGAGATCCTGAGATCAAAAGGTCTGTCGGAGTCAGTCATCTCTACTGTCCAAAAGAGCAGGAAACCAGTAACTTCAGCCATATATCTCAAGAACTGGAAGAAATGCTGTTCACAAAGTAGAGTCCCAATTTCCATCACTCAGGGTCCAGATATTCCTCATTCTAGACTTTCTTCAGTCTGGGTTCGATAAGAATCTGAGACCTAATACATTTGAAGGTACAGATATCGGCCCTGGAATCATTATTTGATTATCTGCTGGCCAACCATCCTTGGATAGTAAGATTCGTTAATGCTATTCAGCGAAGTAAACCTACAATACGAAGCTCAGTGCCTCCCTGGGATCTCTGTTTAGTCTTAAACGACTTAAGCAGGAGACACTACAAACCATTGGACCAAGCAGATCTAAGGTCTGTCACTTAAAGCAGTCTTCTTGGTGATGATGACTTCGGCAAGGTGTATAGGCAAAATTCAGGCCCTTTCCACAAGGGACCCATATTTAAAGATTCAAAAGGCCCTTCCCAAGGTAGTTACTGACTTTCACAGAAGCCAAGAGATCATGTTACCTGCTTTCTGAAAGAATTATAGTAATGAGCAGGAACTCTCTCCACTCCTTGGACATGAGGACAGTTCTACAATACTTAAAGCTCACGGAAAGCTGGAGAGTGGACTCAAACCTCCTCGTCTAGATAGCAGGAAAAAACTGGGAAGAAAGCATTAGTCTACGCTGGCTAGATGGATAAAATCGACAATTAGCGCAGCATACGTCTCGGCGGAAAAGACTCTGCCAGAAAACCTTAAGGCTCACTCACTGAGGGCGATCTCGACTTCGTGGGCAGAGCGCAGGGGCATCTGTGGATCAGATCTGCAGGGCTGCGACTTGGTCAAAATTGAATACCTTTTTGCAGACTTTAGAAGTTGGACGCTCTGTGAAATCAACAGAAAGCCTATGGGAGGAAAGTCCTCCAAGCAGTGACTCCTCCCTAGTAGGAGTTATTTGGTAGCACCCCTTATGACCTCCCTTTTTATTTTCTGTCTGATTTGTGATATGAACATGTGTAGAGAGGAAATTCAATAATTGTTGCGTCCATCCTGGTGTGGTACTTGAGAAATCACTGAAGGGTGGTGGTGGGGAGGGGCTATTTAACCTCTTGTGTTCCTGTCTCTATCAAGGATACGAAGGACTGCCTCCTGGTGGTGCTGTCATGATGGACTCCTGGAAACACCATTACCAGTAGGACTAATTCCAACTTCTTTGGTGTTTTTTGTTTTGTTTTTTTCTTTGTGGGTTGTATTCGTTTGTGGGTTTTTTTTTTTACCTCTCTCCTTTGCGGAGTTATATTAGCACTGAGTATTGGGGAACTAATGAGATCATATTTTTCACCAGGGGCATGTACTTCTTATCCTTGTATTAGTTGCCAAATCATAAGCAGGCAGCAGTATAGCAGAAAAAGAACATGACTCCCCAATAACTTGGGTTTCCCAATCAGCAATGATAGTGCTGATCTCTTTAATAATAATAATAATAATCTTTATTTTTATATAGCGCTAACATATTACGCAGCGCTTTACAGTTTGCACACATTACCATCGCTGTCCCCAATGGGGCTCACAATCTAAATTCCCTATCAGTATGTCTTTGGAATGTGGGAGGAAACCGGAGTGCCCGGAGGAAACCCACGCAAACACGGAGAGAACATACAAACTCTTTGCAGATGTTGTCCAAGGTGGGATTAGAACCCAGGACTCCAGCGCTGCAAGGCTGCTGTGCTAACCACTGCGCCACCGCAGCTTAACAAAAGCTGACTCTTTAGGTGCCATATACTTGCTAATTTGCTAATACTGAGAGGCGAAATAAGTTATTCTGCTCTGCGGCTACTACCTAGTGTTCCCAGTTTAGCATTAAAAATTTGGTGAAAGGTCCTGATTAAATATTAAATAAAACAGTGTGGAGGAGTCTACTCACTGAGTCATACGCACTGCATTTTTTAATTCAATCACCTGGATATCTTGGCTGAGTGAGGGAAAAAAATGCACATTTCATATTGTGGTTCATTCTACCTCCCATACCCTCACACCTCCCAAAAACCATCCCACTGTGTATAATTAATGAAGACCTCATACCAGCTGGCAGTCCACCTACCTCCCAACAAGCCACCAAACCGAAAGGAAACTAAGGGTACCGTCACACAGTGCCATTTTCATCGCTACGACGGCACGATTCGTGACGTTGCAGCGTCGTTTAAGTATCGCTCCAGCGTCGTATACTGCGGTCACACGTTGCAATACACGGCGCTGGAGCGATAATTTCATGACGTATTTGCGATGTAGAAGCCGTTGGTTACTGTGTGCACATCGTATACAACCTGTGTCACACAATGCAATCATGCCGCCACAGCGGGACACTAGACGACGAAAGAAAGTTTCAAACGATCTGCTACGACGTACGATTCTCAGCGGGGATCCGGATCGCAGTAGCGTGTCAGACACAGCGATATCGTAAATGCATCGCTGGAACGTCACGAATCGTGCCGTTGTAGCGATCAAAATTGCACTGTGTGACGGTACCCTAAGTGAATAAAAGATTAGCCTGGATAAGACTTCTTTACTTCCCTGAAACCACATCTCCTGTATAGTCGCTTAAGAATAAAACAAGTAGAATGCATCTTTTCACCTAATAGACCACATCCTGTTTCTTCTGCTTTCCTGATGTACCCGTTCACATAATGTAATGCCTAGGATGTATCCATTGCTTTGAGGATTGTTTGAAATCAGTAATGTCGCAAATTAATACATCAGGGGTGCACAACATTTATTTTGGTTGAAGGGCCACATTGGTTTAGTATGGCAATCGCAAGGGCCGCAAAAAATGTACAAAGGGGCAATTGCATGAATACATCACCAGAACAACTGTTAGTCTATTAATACGCCCCCAGAACCAAGTTTTGAGTATTTGAGGATTTTGATTTTCTGGTTACAAAAAATAAAAATAAACATTTTTAGAGCAGAAACTCTCCAAAACCTCTTCATAATATAAATACCACAGTACTGAAGAGATGCAGGCAGTATCACATATTCACATTTAGGTACCTTTTTATAGGTGAGATCTGTTCTAATTGAAGTCGTTCTTCTTTTTCCATTCACCCATGACAGCACCACCTGAGAGGATCTGCTGATCAAGGACAGGAAACCCAGTGAAATTAAAGGGCGACACCTCTCCTCTGCATCTGTTCAGTTTCCTGTCCTCGATGGGAGACCTCAAGAAGATAGGTGTTGCTAGAAAAATGTCCCAGGCCTGACCCAGTAGCTGCAAGAGTGGCTTACCTGGCAATGGCACCGATGAGTTGGGTCTGGAAGTGCCACCCCAGGGCCTTAGTCTATATAGCAGGCAAGATGTCTAGGAAATCTGCTGCCTACATGCAGCTTGGGTCTGTGTGTGCGCATTGCTTTCCAGGTAATAGTAGGCCCTGTTGACCTGTGCGCCGGATGAATCCAGGAAGACTGGCGTGTGTGCACAGTGTGTCACATGGCACACCTTGATGACGAGGGCGCTGAGTAAATTAGTAACTGCCCGGCACATGCGCACGACCTGCCTCAAGATGGCGTGCCCTGTCGCCCAGTACATCGGGCAGGTTACACAGGCCTAAAACATGATGTCATCAGGTGGCATTCAGGAAGTTATTTCACTTACGGGTGCTGGAGGAGGCAGGAAGACTCTGCATGCACAACATTTAAACGGAAGATATATGTCGAAGTAGAGATTGTGATTCTCCAACTCTCCTCTATAATGGAGGATCGGCATCAGGACCCCCCAGCAGCAGTGACCGCATCATCATCCGAGAAGCAAGCGCATCCGTGACACTCGCGAAAGCGGCAGCAAGACCGGCCAGAGGTCCAGAGACTCCAGGAAGCAACAACCCTGTGATCTGATCTTGCCTACAGATCCGGTATCCTTTAAGATCACTCACTACCTGCTGATATTCAAGAATGTTCACTGTTGTTAATGGGGCGTTACTTTTCAAAGAGAGGCCTAGAAAAGCTGTTGCAAAGTGTAAAAATAAGTGTACTTTGCAATTTTCCGTTACCATCAGACTAGCAGAAAGGTATGCATGCATTTAAAAAACAATGTGAGTGGGTCCTTTGGTCTTAGGTCTTAAAACAATCATTAAATCACAGGTCAAAAATTCCCTCAAAGCCCTGATGCAGACGGGTGCAAAGAAAGCGAAAAGTAGACCTAGCCAATTATCATCGGATTCGGATAGGTCCCTTAGAGTAATGGACAACTCTGATTCAGGATCCTCCTCCATCTCTTCCTTGTCTGAGGATGATGCCCCTGGTAGACAATGTTTTCCCGTGGGAGACATGGTTAGTTAAGGCTAGAAGTACCACCATGGGGCTGGTGGACACAAGACTTTAAATCAATTGAGGATATTATGTGCAGGGGCCTGGAGCATAAAAGGAAGCGTAAATTTCCAGTAAACGAGAAAATTAAAAAACTATTAGGGAACAGTGGAAGAGGCCTGATAGGGAAGGCCTCATTGACCTCATCCCTAAGGAAAAAAATATCCATTTGAGGAGGAGGCTACCTCATCCTGGGATAAAAGCCTGAAGACTGATGTAGCAGTAGCTAAATCCTCGAAAAAATCTGTCCTTCAAAGATCTGTGTATTCTTAGGGACCAGTTAGGAAGTCGGACAGCTACCTAGGAGACATCAATGGGCGCTTTGAGACCTGCCAGAGCAGGAACTTGTGCTGCAAGATCTGTTGCCTGGCTACAGCAGATGGAGGAGCAACTGAAAATTTAATGTCATGGCTTGTTTTTTACAGGATAAAAGCCACATTTATTTGGGTCAGTATGATTACAGTGATGCCACATTTATATAACTTTTTTTATATTTTTGCTTTTACACAAACTTTTTCTAGAAAAAAAATTGCTTTTGCATTGACTGAGCTGTATAGTGGTTTTTTGGGGGGCAAGATGCCATTTTCAGCTATGTCATTTTTATTTACATTCGACTTTTTGATTGCATTGTATTACACTTTAAGTTTGGAGGTATGATGCCTCACGTTTCTTTTTTTTTTTTTTTTTTGCATATTCACTAAAGGGGTTAAAGGGAACCTGTCACCTGAATTTGGCGGGACCAGTTTTGGGTCATATGGGCGGGGTTTTCATGTGTTTGATTCACCCTTTCCTTACCCGCTGGCTGCATGCTGGCCGCAATATTGGATTGAAGTTCATTCTCTGTCCTCCGGAGTACACGCCTGCGTAAGGCAATATTGCCTTGCGCAGGCGTGTACTCCGGAGGACAGAGAATGAACTTCAATCCAATACTGCGGCCAGCATGCAGCCAGCAGGTAAGGAAAGGGTGAATCAAACACCCGAAAACCCCGCCCATATGACCCAAAACTGATCCCACCAAATTCAGGTGACAGGTTCCCTTTAACTAGTGGGACAGTTTTTTTTTTTGTTTTTTTTTTAGGTCACGTCGTTCTGGATGCAGGATGCCAAATGTGTATTTTGCTTTTGTTTACATAAGGGAGTTAGTAGAGTCTAAATTCAATATTAAGAAGCGGATGAGTCCGAGGAGTCTGAAGCATGTAGATGAAGTGATGGTGTGGCAAAAGGGGTGTGGTTGGCGTATTCCGCCCAGGGAAGCAAAATTTTCTCAAATTTACGGACTTCATCTATAAGTATAGCAGATAATCTTTCATTGATCTTATACCAAGAAAGGAATTTCTTGACTTGATCGAAACCTTATTTTTAACTTTTTTTTAAAAATTTTTTTCTTCTCCACGCCAAAGCTATAGTTTGCTTGGCTGCTAGGAATATAAATGATTTGAGAATTTGTGTGTATTTAGGGATATTAAGTATGTTTAAGGGGTCCAAAGGAATTTTTTTTTTTTTTTTTCAAGGATAGTATTTGTGACAGAGTAAGGTAATATACCCTAGTCCAAAATCTGCACACCACACATCTGCACATCACAACCTCAGTTGGGAGAGTAGTCAGGAACTGCCTTGGCTGCTCTAGCTGGAGTTAAGTGCCATCTAGTTAACGCCTTAGTTTCTCTAGCATTAAGGTATTTAGAATTCCACCGGTTGAAGAAGACCAAATCATGGCCTTCTCCCATGCCTCCTTTGTATCATCCAGATTGTAATTGGAGAACTTGAAACTGGCCTGGACATGTGTGGCCATGAGCAGGGGGACCTTGCATGCCCTGCAGGATTTTAATCCATGATCGCGTAGTATTACGAATGGTTATGTTTGAGGCTGGTCCCAGCGCTCTTCAGGTCAGATCCTCCTGTGTAGTTCTGGGGTAACTTCTTACCTTTTTCAGAATCCTTCTTCCCCACGAGGTGAGATTTTGCATAGATCCTTAGACCGAGGAGGATTGGTAGTCTTCATGTTTATTCCTTTTTCTAACAATTGTGCAAACAGTTGCTTTCTCACCAAGCTGCTTGCCTAGTGTCCTGTCCATCCCAGCCTTGTGCAGGTCTACAATTTTCTCCCTGTTGTCCTTAGACCACTCTTAGGTCTTGGCCAAGGTGGAGAGGTAGAAGTGTGTGGACAGGTGCAATTAATACAGGTAATGAGTGCTTCTCAGTAAACTGTGCTTCTGGCACTGCAACTATATAGCAATTCAAACGTGCTTAATGGCTGTTAAAACGTAAAAAATATGCAAATTTAAAGATTTGAGATTGAGGATTTGGTTAGTTTCTGCTCCAAAAATTATCATGTGTTCTGATTTTTTTTTTTTTATTTTTTTTTTGGCAGAAACTTGAAATCCTCTTCAAATACTCAATACTTGGTTCTGGTAATGTATTAATGTAAATATTTATTTATTGTACTCACATAGCGCCATTAATTTCACAGCGCTTTACAGACATTATCGGCACTGTCCCCATTGGGGCTCACAATCTACAGTAAATTTCCTATCAGTATGTCTTTGGAAATACTACTTTACATTTTTTTTGCAGCCCTTGGGACTTGTTCCTTATGGCAGTATAGCCGTTAACCCCTTAACAACCGCCGATACGCCTTTTAATGGCGGCAGTTAAGGGTACTTAAACCACAGCGCCGTTAATTAAAGACCTTCATCTCCAAGTGAGGGTTCATTTAGGGTTAAAAAGAGAGGGTTACAAGATGATCCCCCAAGTGTGTACCTCTGGCTCACAGTTCCAATTGGGAAGAACTATATTAATTTTTATCCTCTCGAGGAGAGGCTTCCCAGATAAGCTAACACGGTTCATAGCTTCCTCTGGCTTATATCCCTTTGAAATTCCCGTATTCCAAGCTGCATCTGACCAAGAGTTACAATTTTCATTCCCTGGTCTAGTTACACATATATACACTACAGCTCCTTCGACTCCTGTGAGAAATCTATAGTTGGGATTGCTATTCTTTCTACCCAATTTGAGATTCCATTGACAATCTACTATTTTGCACAAGTCAAATCTGAAGTCAGCAAAATTCTTGGACGGATCAAACCACAGTTATTATTGTATCATTTTGAGTTATTTTAGCCATTTGTCCCTCTTGTTGTAGGACTGCCATCATCATCAGGAGCAGGATCATCATTCTTCCGCTCCAGGATCTTGCAGTGGCTTGCATGGATCCAAGTAGGTTTTCCCTCAAGCTTTACTGATGTGGCTGTAGTGAGGAGGACTTGAAAAGGGCCGTCAAATCTTGGCTCCAGTGGTTTCCTTGTGTGTCTTTTAACCACTACCCAATCTCCTGGCTGGAGAGAATGGGTTCCCTCTTGACTCTCTGGATCTGGAATAGAATCAAAGACTTGTTTATGCACAGAGAGTCTCTTTTGGAGACTCTGGACATAGCCGGTGAGGTTGTCACATTGTAGCTGTAGTGTCTGTGGGAAATATAGGCCTAGCCTTGGTGCTGACCCGAACAACACCTCAAAGGGGGAAATTTTTGTTTTTCTGTTACGTGTACCTAATGGAGAACAGAGCTAATGGCAAACACTCTGTCCATGGTTTCCCCAGCTCTTCACTAGCTTTCTGAATTTTTAGCTTGTGTACCATTTAGTCGCTCAACTTTCCCACTTGTCTGTGGTCTGTAGGGGGTGTGAAATGCTTGTGTGACCCCCAACATTTGCATAACATTTTGCATTACCTCTCCAGTGAAGTGGGTACCTCTGTCGGACTCTATGGTTTCAGGTAATCCGAATCTACAAAAGACTTCTGACATCAATTTCTTTGCAGTGGCTCTTGCAGCAGCTTTTGGCATCGGGAAGGCCTCTGGCCACCCTGAGAAGAGGTCAACACACAAGAACATATTCATACGTTCCTACCCTGGGGAGTTGTATGAAATCAATGTGCAGTCGTTGAAACGGGTAGAGGGGCTTAGGCGTATGTTTTTGTGATGTTTTCACTATACTTCCTGGGTTATGTTGTGCGCATATTAGACATGCCTGTGTGTGTCTAGTGGCAACCATTGTAAAACCAGGGGCGACCCATTGTTTATCTACCAAGGCACACATGGCATTTTTAGACAGATGCGTTGGACCATGAGCTGCTTGAGCCATTGCTGGATACAGAGATCTTGGCAGGCACACTCGCTGTCCCACCTTCTACAAACCTTCATGGGTCTGAGCGCTAGCTTTTGACCAAACCTTCCGCTCTTCCCCGGTTGCTTGCCGAGTCAGAGCCTGTAAGATACTTAAGTCCAACTGGTCAACCTCAGTGCTTACCATGATCAGTGGAGGTGCATCAGGGGCCTCATCATTTTTCCTTGGCTTCCTTGCCGCTTCTTTGGCTGCTCGGTCCGCTTTGTTATTGCCTCGTGCCTCATCGGTAGTGAGCTTCGTATGTGCCTTTACCTTTACTATGGCAACCTCTTTTGGGAGCAGTAGAGCTTCCATGAGCTGCTTAACGAGGTGCCCATGTTTAATAGGAGTGCCTGTTGATGTAAGAAAATCTCTCGCCCTCCATATAGGACCGTAGTCATGGGCCACCCCAAAACTGTAGTTTGAGTCCGTGTATATGGTGTAGCGTTTACCTTTTGCCCCTTTAAGCGCTTCAATGAGTGCCGTCAGCTCCGCCTCTTGTGCAGACATAGGAGGGAGTGGTTCTGCTTTCACTACCTCATGCTGTGTGACCACTGCATACCCAGTGTAGAACCGGCCATCCTCACCGATGCTTCTTGAACCATCTACAAAAAGCTCAACATCTGGATTAGTGAGAGGTACATCAAAAACATATGAAAACCCTGCAGTTTCTTGTGCCATAAGGGCACAATCATGTTCATAGTACACATCAAATATCTCATCTTCTGTTAAATTTTGCAAAAACAGTGGTTTGCCTTGTTCCTCTTTCCCTCCCCCCTTTGAATCCACTACATCAATTGGAATTAGAGTAGCTGGGTTCAAAGTTGTGCATCGTTTCAAAGTTAGGGTACTGTCACACAGTGGCACTTTGATTGCTCCGACGGCACGATCCGTGACGTTGCAGCGTCGCTTGATTATCGCTCCAGCGTCGTAGACTGCGGTCACACTTTGCAATGCACGGCGCTGGAGCGATAATTTCATGACGTAGTTGCGATGTAGAAGTCATACGGGACATTGGGAATATCGTGCTCACCTTTGTTACACGCTGCGATCATGCTGCCACAGCGGGACACTTGACGACAAAATAAAGTTTCAAACGATCTGCTATGACGTACGATTCTCAGCGGGGTCCCTGATTGCAGTAGCGTGTCAGACACAGCGATATCGTAACTATATCGCTGGAACGTCACGGATCGTGCCGTTGTAGCGACCAAAGTGCCACTGTGTGACAGTACCCTTACATTGGGAGGCATCAAAAGAGCACATTGTAGTTTTAGATGTCTGGCTACTGCAATGTGTTTGGGTTGGACCTGGCTGAGGATGCTGTGTAAATCATGGGGAGTGGAGATGGTTACTGGATAATCCAGTACAATTTCTGATGCTTTGTCTAGTGAGTGTGACAGCTGCTACTTCCCGAACACATGAGGGGGCTCCTCTGGCAACAGGATCCAACCGGCCTGAATAATATGCCACCGGCCTGTTTTGTTGGCCGTGTTTCTGGGCTAGTACCCCTGTCGCATGCCCTTGCATTTCTGTACAGAAGAGGAGGAAAAGTTTTGCATAGTCTGGTGTGCCCAGGGCTGGAGAGGAGACAATTGTCAGTTTGAGTGAGTAAAAACCATCTAGCGCTTCCTGAGTGAGGTGGAAAGGTTGAGTGGGTAAGCAATCATAGAGTGGCTGCATAAGAATGGATGCCGATCGTATCCAAGGCCTACAATATGAGGCTAACCCCAAAAAGGTACGTAGGTGTTGAACACCTGTGGGTGGCTGTAGTAGTTCAATAGCCTTTTTCCTATCCTCAGTCAGATGGCGTGCGCCTTGTGATATGCAGTGACCAGAAACACAACTTTCAATTGACAAAACTGTAATTTGTCTTCGGATGCCTTACACCCTTTTGAGGCAAGGTGTTGAAGCAATGAGACTGTGGCTTCGCAGCACACATCTCTATTTGGGGCACAAAGGAGTAGATCATCCACATACTGAAGCAGAACAACCTCAGCATGCGTGATGACCCAGTCCCGCAAAACTAGTTGCAATGCAGCAGTATGCAGGGTTGGAGAATTATGGGCTCCCTGCGGCAACACCATCCACGTATACTGCTGACCCCTGAAAGTGAAAGCAAACAAATACTGACAATCTGGGTGCAGAGGCACAGAGAAATAAGCATTTGCCAAATCAATGCAACTGAAACAGGCTGCTGTTGGAATTTGTGACATGATTGTATGTGGGTTGGGTACCACTGGTGTGAGTAATTCAGTGACAGCATTTATGGCCCTGAGGTCATGGACCATTCTGTACGTAACTGGTTCCCCCTTCTTGCCCTTTTTCTTCACTGGAAATAAAGGGGTATTTGCCACAGATTTAGTAACTTATGGCCCCAGAAGCAATTAGGTCTGTGATGTTTTTCCCTATTGCTTCCTCTTGGGCAGCACTCAATGGATACGGTCTGATCTGAGGGGCCTTTGACCCTGGCTTTTACTCAATCATTACTGGAGGGACTGGCATGTGTCCAATGTCAGTTTTTGACTTCGCCCATAATTTTTCTGGGACGCGTGCCAGTACCTCATTATCAGGTGGGGAGGTTGAGTCAGATGTGAAAACATGCTAAAACCTTGCATAATGCAGGCTCTGGAATTCCAGCTGTCAACTTCACTGTACCATCTGGTTCATATATGATGTGCCTGTATTGCTTGTAGTACATCAGAACCTAACAGGTTCACAGGCGATTTGTCACTGATTAACAACCTTGCAAAACATGTATGGTCAACTAATTTAAGGGGCAATGGTTTGTTCAATTTACATTCTTGGATTAACCCCTCAAAACCTTGAGTGTAAAGGGTATCATCCGATAGGTCTGATGATATGACATGTTCCTGACGGATAACTGTTTTCCAGGAATGGAAGTTTTCTACCATCTGGGAGATGTACTGAGACTACCCCTTGTGGGCTCTGATGTGAGGGTGCCCTAAGGGAGTAGATGGCTACGGGGTTGCCGGTTTCCTATTGTGGGTTTTGGGTGAGAGCGTTTGTCCTAGTCTGGTTTCCCCTTCTAGGTGCCCTGCACATACGGCTGATATGTCCCTTCTTCCCACAGTTGTAACATTCAATCTGTTGACGGTCCCCTCTGGCTACAGTTGGAATGATTTTCTGATCCATTTGAACATTATTGGAAACATACGGTATCTGAACTGGCTTGATTTTCTGATCTAATTCAACCCCCTTTGCCACCCGTACCAGTTCCTCAATTGGGCATGTTCTCTAATCAGGCTTTGCTGCCTGCACCTTTTGTTTAAGCGGTGCTCTAAGACCTGCCATGAATGCTCCATGAAAGATTCCTTCCTACTTCTCCCATGTCCTCATAGCCCAAATCTGCATGTCTCAATTTTAAATTCCCCCAGAAGTGGTCTACTGTATCCTTGGGACCCTGTGCCACATCTAAGAGGGAGATTGTGGATTCTCCTACCTTTGCCTGGCACCATGCATGCAGCCCCTTTAAAAAGTGTTTTCCTGATTCTCCACACCTGACATATTCTGTTCCTAGTTCATATTCTAAAGAGAATGATCTTCCCGCTTTGTTAATCTTATCCAACACCGACTCCATTCTTGCATCCCCAATTTTCCCCTTTAAGATGGACTCTAAGTCTACCCACGTACATGTGTAGTTATTTAGTCCTACCATCCACCTATAGAAGGCCATTGGTAAATCAAATGGGTCTGGGGCATCTTTTATCAAAGTCATATGGTCCTTTATAATGTGTAGCTCAGCTTGTGCCTATTTCTTGTGGCCCTCAATTTGGCTTCTATAGTGCCCGTTTATGTCCACACTTTCGAACCCTAGACTGTTCTCACAATCTGTGGGGCAGCAGACTCGTTAATTCCTTTTTGTTCTCACTTTCTAACCCTAAACTGTATTTCTCAGTTTGTGGGCGTGTGAACCCCTAGGAATAATGGATCAGTGATTTGGCCACTGTGACTACTCTGTCACCGTCCCTAGATCCCCCTGTTGGCCTCTCGTGAGAAATGGCAGGTATTTTAGATTAACCCCTTCATGACCCAGCCTATTTTGACCTTAATGACCTGGCCGTTTTATGCAATTCTGACCAGTGTCCCTTTATGAGGTAACTCAGGAACGCTTCAACGGATCCTAGCGGTTTTGAGATTGTTTTTTCGTGACATATTGGGCTTCATGTTAGTGGTAAATTTAGGTCGATCATTTTTGCGTTTATTTGTGAAAAAAATGGAAATTTTGCAATTTTCAAATTTAGAATTTTTATTCTGTTAAACGAGTTATGTGACACAAAACAGTTAATAAATAACATCACCCACATGTCTACTTTACATCAGCACAATTTTGGAAACACAATTTTTTTTTTTTGCTAGGAAGTTATAAGGGTTAAAATTTGACCAGCGATTTCTCATTTTTACAACAAAATTTACAAAACCATTTTTTTTAGGGACCACCTCACATTTGAAGTCAGTTTGAGGGATCTATATGGCTGAAAATACCCAAAAGTGACACCATTCTAAAAACTGCACCCCCTCAAGGTACTCAAAACCACATTCAAGAAGTTTATTAACCCTTCAGGTGCTGCACAGCAGCAGAGAAGGAAAAAATGAACATTTAACTTTTTAGTTACAAAAATGATCTTTTAGCAACAATTTTTTATTTTCCCAAGGGTAAAAAGAGAAACTGGACCCCAAAAGTTATTGTACAATTTTTCCTGAGTACGCTGATACCCCATATGTGGGGGGAACCACTGTTTGGGCACACGACAGGGCTCGGAAGGGAAAATGCGCCATTTGACTTTTTCAATGAAAAATTGGCTCCAATCTTTAGCGGACACCATGTCGCGTTTGGAGAGCCCCTGTGTGCCTAAACATTGGAGCTTCCCCACAAGTGACCCCATTTTGGAAACTAGACCCCCCAAGGAACTTATCTAGATGCATAGTGAGCACTTTGAACCCCCAAGTGCTTCACAAATTGATCCGTAAGAATGAAAAAGTATTTTTTTTTTTTCACAAAAAATTTCTTTTAGCCTCAATTTGTTAATTTCCACATGGGCAACAGGATGAAATGGATCCTAAAATGTGTTGGGCAATTTCTCCTGAGTACACCAATACTTCATATGTGGTTACAAACCACTGTTTGGGCACACGGCAGGGCTCGGAAGGGAAGGAGCTCCATTTGACTTTTGAATGAAAAATTAGCTCCAATCATTAGCGGACACCATGTCGCGTTTGGAGAGCCCCTGTGTGCCTAAACATTGGAGCTCCCTCACATGTGACCCCATTTTGGAAACTAGACCTCCCATGGAACTAATCTAGATGTGCGGTGACCACTTTAAACCCCCAAGTGCTTCACATAAGTTTATAACGCAGAGCCGTGAAAATAAAAAATCTTTTTTCTTTCCTCAAATTATTTTTTAGCCCGCAATTTATTTTTACAAGAGTAACAGGAGAAATTGGACCCCAAAAGTTGTTGTCCAGTTTGTCCTGAGTACGCTGGGAACCACTGTTTTGGCACACGTCAGGGCTCGGAAGGGAAGTAGTGACGTTTTGAAATGCAGACTTTGGTCTGCGGGCATCACGTTGCATTTTCAGAGCCCCTGATGTGCCTAAACAGTAGAAACCCCCCACAAGTGACCCCATTTTGGAAACTAGACCCCCAAAGGAACTTATCTAGATATGTGGTGAGCACTTTGAACCCCCAAGTGCTTCACAGAAGTTTACAATGCAGAGCCGTGAAAATAAAAAATAATTTTTCTTTCCTCAAAAATGATGTTTTAGCAAGCAATTTTTTATTTTCACAAGGGTAGCAGGAGAAATTGGACCCCAAAAATTGTTGCCCAGTTTGTCCCGAGTATGCTGGTACCCCATATGTGGGGGTAAACCACTGTTTGGGCGCACGTTGGGGCTCGGAAGGGAGGGAGCACCATTTGACTTTTTGAACGCAAGATTGGCTGGAATCAATGGTGGCGCCATGTTGCGTTTGGAGACCCCTGATGTGCCTAAACAGTGGAAACCCCTCAATTCTAACCCCCACACACCCCTAACCCCAATCACAACCCTAACCACAACACACCCATAACCCTAACCACAAGCCTAATCTTAACCCTATTTCCAACCCTAGCCCTAATTCCAACCCTAAGGCTATGTGCCCATGTTGCGGATTCGTGTGAGATTTTTCCGCACCATTTTTGAAAAATCCGCAGGTAAAAGGCAATGCGTTTTACTTGCGGATTTACTGTGGATTTCCAGTGTTTTTATGCGGATTTCACCTGCAGATTCCTATTGAGGAACAGGTGTAAAACGCTGCGTAATCCGCACAAAGAATTGACATGCTGCGGAAAATACAACGCAGCGTTCCCGTACTGTATTTTCCGCACCATGGGCACAGCGGATTTGGTTTTCCATAGGTTTACATGGAACTGTAAACCTGATGGAACACTGCTACGAATCCGCAGCCGCCAATCCACTGCACATACGCAGCCAAATCCGCACCGTGTGCACATAGTCTAATTCTAAGGCTATGTGCACACGCTGCAGAAAACGCTGCGGATCTGCAGTGTTTACGCAGCTGCGGGTGCGCAGCAGTTTCCCATGAGTTTATAGTTCAATGTACACCTATGGGAAACAAAAAAACGCTGTGCCCATGCTGCGAAAAAAAATGCGCGGAAACGCAGCGGTTTACATTCTGCAGCATGTCACTACTTTCTGCGGATTCCGCAGCCGTTTTACACCTGCTCCAATAGAAAACCGCAGTTGTAAAACCGCAGTGAAATCTGCAGAAAAACCACGGTGAATCCGCGATAAATCTGCAGCAGTTTTGCACTGCGGATTTATCAAATCCGCTGCGGAAAAATCCGCAGAGGACCAGAATACGTGTGCACATACCCTAACCCTTGTTCTAACCCTAGTTCTAACCCTAACCCTTGTTCTAACCCTAGTTCTAACCCTAGTTCTAACCATAACCCTAGTTCTAACTTTAGTGGGGGAAAAAATAAAAAAAAAAATATTTATTTCATTGTTGTCCCTACCTATGGGGGGGATTAAGGGGGGGGGTTCATTTACAATTTTTTTTATTTTGATCACTGATAGGTTTTATCACAGTGATGAAAATGTACATTGAACGAATCTGCCGGCCGGCAGACTCGGCGGGCGCACTGCGCATGCGCCCGCCATTTTGGAAGATGGCGGCGCCCAGGGAGAAGATGGATGGACACCGGGAGGCTCGGTAAGTATGAAGGGGGGGAGATCGGAGCACGGGGGATCGGAGCACAGGGGGGGGGGGATCGCAGCATGGGGGGAGCGGATAGGAGGACGGGGGAGCGGACAGGAGGACGGAGGGGAGCGGACCACCGAACGGAGGACTGGGGAGTAGATCGGGGGCGGTGGGGTGGGCAGACCAGTATTTCCAGCCATGGCCGATGATATTGCAGCATCGGCCATGGCTGGATTGTAGTATTTCACCATTTTCATAGGTGAAATATTACAAATTGCTCTGATTGGCTGTTGAAAGTGCAACAGCCAATCAGAGCGATCGTAGCCACTGGGGGGTGTAGCCACGGGGGGGTGAAGCCACCCCCCCTGGGCTAAAGTACCACTCCCCCTGTCCCTGCAGATCGGGTGAAATTGGAGTTAACCCTTTCACCCGATCTGCAGGGACGCGATCATTCTGTGACACAGCATATGCGTCACAGGTCGGATTGGCACCGACTTTCATGACACATACGCTGTGTCACAGGTCGGGAAGGGGTTAAGTCTAGCATACACAGTAATGTTATACATCAACCAGAGAGCAAAACAAGCTAATGCTAGGCAGACTATTATGGTCCAAATTCTTTCAAACTCTGCTGACACCATGAGGGGGAATATCTAACCCAGTACAGGATAGAAGACAGAAGACAGTCGGACTTACAGAAAACATAAATTCTGTCATACACAATCAGCACAGAACTCGCAACATACACAGCACACAGCCCAATTGCTCTGCTTGCAGCCTCCCCAAATATTAGTCAATTACTGCAGAATCATAGGCCACCAGTAACACTGACAGGACAAGCCCGACTACGTGCTTTCCAGTCTGTCTGCGTAACTCCACAGTATTAACATTTGGTTTCAGCTTATCTCTTACACTTGTGGCTATGTGTTTTCACTTTGCTAATGTTCCTTAATCTTTATCTCTGGTACCAGTTGACCAGAGATCATACCTAGGTGGACTCCCTTATACAGTCAGGATTTTTATTGTTAAATCCTTATTACATACACCCGATCCTTTCAAATTCAGGCAAGGAGTCTCATATATCAATCATCTTGAGACCACCCTAACACCTGTCTCCCCCGGTGCTCCTCGTGGCTCCCGATGGGTGCCGCCATCTTCCGGCCAAAAAATGGCGGGCACATGCGCAGTGCGCCCGCTGGCCGGCACCCAGGAGATCTTTGGGGTTTCAGCTGCCGGGGGTAGCCGATACCCCAAAGAACATGATCGGGGTCGGTTTTTACCGACCCCTGTTTTGCGATCGCCGGTAATTAACTGTTTACCGGCGACCGCAAAAAAAAGCGATGTGTAATTCTCTGTCCTCTGATGTGATCGCACATCAGAGGACAGAGAAATAGGGGGATTACCGGTGTCCCTGGGTCCTCCTGTGTCCTCTACTGGCCGCCGGCTTCTTCCTTTGGTAAGAAAATGGCGGGTGCATGCGCAGTGCCATGATCTGCCGGCCGGCAGCTAGAGGAGTTGGGTCTAAATTTAAAATTTAGGGTTGGGTCTAAATTTAAAATTTAGGGTTGGGTCTAAATTTAAAATTTAGGGTTGGGGCTAAATTTAGGGTTGGGGCTAAATTTAGGGTTGGGGCTAGGGTTAGGGTTGGGGCTAGGGTTAGGGTTGGGGCTAAATTTAGGGTTGGGGCTAAATTTAGGGCTAGGGTTGGGGCTAAATTTAGGGCTAGGGTTGGGGCTAAATTTAGGGCTAGGGTTGCAGCTAAAGTTAGGGTTAGAGTTGGGATTAGGGTTGGCATTAGGGTTACGTTTGGGATTAGGGGTGTATTGGGACTAGGGTTAGGTTTGAGGTTAGGGTTGAGATTAGGATTAGGGGTGTGTTGGATTTAGGGTTCTGATTAGGGTTATGGTTATTTTGGGGTTGGGGTTGTGATTGTTAGGGTTGTGATAAGGATTATGGATCGGGTTGGCATTAGGGTTAGGGGTGTGTTGGCATTAGGGTTGGAGTTAGATTTGGGGGGCTTCCACTGTTTAGGTACATCAGGGGGTCTCTAAACACCACAGCCAATTTTGCGCTCAAAGTCAAATGGTGCTCCCTCCATTCGGAGCTCTGCCGTGCGCCCAAACAGTGGTTTACCCCCACATATGGGGCATCAGCGTACTCGGGATAAATTGCTCAATAAATTTTGGGGTCCAATTTTTCCTGTTACCCTTGTGAAAGTAAAAATTTGGGGGTGAAAAATCATTTTTTTTATTTTCATGGCTCTACATTATAAACTTCTGTGAAGCAGTTGGGGGTTCATAGTGCTCACCACACATCTAGATAAGCTCTTTGGGGGGTCTAGTTTCCAAAATGGGGTCACTTGTGGGGGTTTCTACTGTTTAGGTACATCAGGAGCTCTGCAAATGCAACATGACGCCCGCAGACCATCCCATCAAAGTCTGCATTCCAAGCGGTGCCCCCCCACACATATGGGGTATCAGTGTACTCAGGACAAACTGGTCAACAGATTTTGGGGTCCAATGTCCCCTGTTACCATTGAGAAAACAAAAAATTGCAGGGTAAAAAATCATTTTTGAGGAAAAAAAAAAATTTTTTTTATTTTCACGGCTCTGCTTTATAAATTTCTGTGAAGCACTTGGGGGTTTAAAGTGCTCACCACACATCTAGATAAGTTCCTTAAGGGGTCTAGTTTCCAAAATGGGGTCACTTGTGGGGGGTTTCTACTGTTTAGGCACATCAGGGGCTCTCCAAACGCGACATGGTGTCCGATCTCAATTCCAGTCAATTCTACATTGAAAAAGTAAAACGGCACTCCTTCTCTTCCAAGCTGTGCGGTGCGCCCAAACAGTGGTTTACCCCCACTTATGGGGTATCGACGTACTCAGGAGAAATTGCACAACAACTTTTGTGGTCTAATTTCTCCTGTTACCCTTGTGAAAATAAGAATTTGTGGGCGAAAAGATCATTTCTGTGTAAACAAATGCAATTTTTTTTATTTTCACAGCTCTACTTTATAAACTTCTGTGAAGCACTTGGGGGCTCAAAGTGCTCACCACACATCTGCATAAGTTCCTTAAGGGGGTCTAGTTTCCAAAATGGTGTCACTTGTGCAGCGTTTCCACTGTTTAGGCACATCAGGGGCTCTCTAAACGTGACATGGCATCCGATCTCAATTCCAGCCAATTCTGCATTGAAAAAGTAAAACTGCGCTCCTTCTCTTCCAAGCTCTGCGGTGCGCCCAAACAGTGGTTTACCCCCACATATGGGGTATCGGCGTATTCAGGAGAAACTGCACAACAACATTTATGGTTAAATTTCTGTTTTTACACTTGTGAAAAAAAAAAAGAAAATGGTTCTGAAGTAAAATGTTTGCAAAAAAAAGTTAAATGTTCATTTTTGCCTTCCACATTGTTTCAGTTCCTGTGAAGCACGTAAAGGGTTAAACTTCTTGAATGTGGTTTTGAGCGGTGCAGTTTTTAGAATGGTGTCACACTTGGTTATTTTCTATCATATAGACCCCTCAAAATGACTTCAAATGTGATGTGGTCCCTAAAAAAAAAATGGTGTTGTAAAAATGAGAAATTGCTGGTCAACTTTTAACCCTTATAACTCCCTAACAAAAAAAACTTTTGTTTCCAAAATTGTGCTAATGTAAAGTAGACATGTGGGAAATGTTATTTATTAACTATTTTTTGTGACATCTCTCTGATTTAAGGGCATAAAAATACAACGTTTGAAAATTGCAAACTTTTAAAAATTTTCGCCATATTTCCGTTTTTTTCATAAAAAATCGCCAGCAATATCGAAGAAATGTTACCACTAACATGAAGTACAATGTCACGAAAAAACAATCTCAGAATCAGCGGGATCCGATAAAGCGTTCCAGAGTTATAACCTGATAAAGTGACAGTGGTCAGAATTGTAAAAATTGGCTCAGTCATTAAGTACCAAATTGGCTCTGTCACTAAGGGGTTAAACCAAAAAATGTTGTGCTCCCCTATTTGAGGTAAACAAATTTAAGTATTTGGGCATAAATATTGTGGACAATCCTAATTTTATCCCTTTGAATATAACTTCCTTATTAAAAAAAAAATAAAAAAAATTAAACACCAAATTAAAATCTGAAATAGCTTGCCATTATCAAGTTTTTAGAATTGATTTAAACTGGTTTTATTACCCCAGTCGCTCATTATCCAGTTCGGATTATAGAGGATATTTTTTTATAATTAAGATCTTGATTATTGAGGCAAAAAGATGTTTGTATGAAAAAAAAAAAATAAGTTTTTGATGGTATGGGTGTTTGCCTTTTTTTTTTTTTTTTTTTAAGTTGCTTCAGAGCAAAATACAGGAAATGATGGACAGATTTCATATTTGCACTGGTCAAATGGGTACTAAGGAAACCAGATAATCGCCAGCAGTTAGATCTGTGTGACAGCAACTCCAAACAAAATAGATATTCCAGCTCCAGCAAGATGGGTAAAAAAATCTATATTTATTTTATAACTCCAACATGGCAATAAAAAACTCCTTACATAAGGCAGACCAAACAGGTGATAGTGTGAATACGGCTACGCGTTTTGACTCACATAGGTCTTACTCATGCCTATGTAGTTCCAGGACTAAGCGCTATAAATATAGCAAATTCAAGTCCAAGACACCCCCCCCCGTGTGTAACATGATTTGTTTGGAAGGTCCTGGAACCACAAATATCTCATGTGCATTTTAAAAAGAAACTATACAAAACACATTAAAACATCAAACATAATGATACAAAATTTCATTTCTCTTCTTCATACCTGTAGGGAAGCGAGTATTCAGATTATACATCCAGAAAGCCTCTCTCGTGAGTAAGCGTCTTTTAAGATCACCTCCGCGATATAACATATGAACTTTTTCAATGCCATGCACTCTTAAAGCAGTAATGTCCCCATTATGTTGCATATGAAAATGTTTTGACACCATGGAAACATTTCTATTTATTATGTTTGAGCTAGTAGCATCTCTAATATGCTCAGTTACACGTGTTTTTAGTTTACGTGTAGTGCATCCTATATAGGAAATATGGCATAATGTGCAATCTATTTTATAAACTACATTTTTAGTGTGACAATTAATAAAACTATTTATTTTATATTCTTTAGTTTTTTCAGAATTTTGGAAAGTATTACCCGGCTGCATATGTGCACAAGTGCTGCAGGCAGGAGTGCCACATCTGAAAAAACCCTTACAATCGAGCCAAGTGGCAGATTTAGCTGTGAATGGGAGTGAATTTGGAGCAATTAAATCACCAATAGTTTGTGCCCTTCTGGCTACCACATTAACCCCATCTTTCAGTATAGAACAAGTGACACTGAACTGTCCTATAAAATTGTCTAGGGAACAGCATAGGGAGGAAAGAGACAGCTATCTTAAAACATCCGAAAAATTTAAAACGAAAAATCCTTTTTTCTATCCATTACAGACAAGAGTTGAGTGTATAGAAAAATTTCAAGAATTGATTGAAAGGGATTTGAAAACATTACAGGACACTCACAATAATAAAAAACTTCATAAGAACTTATCACATTAACAGCGAAAAGCTTTGAATGAATTGAAATCTATGAAAAATATTGTCATCAAGAAAAGTGATAAAGGTGGCCTAATAGTAGTAATGAATGAAAATGACTACAAGGCCAAAATGATTGAACTCTTGTCTGATGTATCCACTTATGAGAGACTCAAAAGTAATCCAACCAGAGAGATCAATGCCAAGGTTGCTGAGCTAATTGAAGAGGGGGTTAGCCTGGCAGTGATTAATAAAAAACAGGCGGATCATTTGTATGTGGAGTCCCCGAAATTACCAATTATGTATGGTCTCCCGAAGATACATAAAGGCGATGGGTTACCAGCAATGCGTCCAATTATATCAGGTATCGGATCTATGTTAGAACATCTATGCAAATGGATGGACTCATTATTACAACCTCCGGTTATGAAAATCCCAGGTTACATTAAAGATTCTAAGGCAGTTTTGAAAATACTCTCTAATTGGTCATGGAAACAAGATTACAGTTGGCTAAGCTGTGGCGTTGTATCTTTATATACGAGTATACCGCATGACGTAGCAATGAGAGCTGTGGACTTCCACTTAAAAGAGTGTGGTCAATTTTCGGAAGATTTGATTAATTATGCATTGCAGGTTTTACATTTTCTTATGCAAAATAATATCTTTTCTTTTGATATAATGTACATTCAGAAGTCGGGAGTCCCAATGGGGGCCAAATACTCACCGTCTTTGGCGAATTTGACCATGGCTTATTGGGAGCAGAGATACATGTACTCTGTTGATGATCCTTTTGTTGAACACATCTCCTGATATGGCAGATACATAGATGATACCCTCATTATTTGGAGGGGTGATGTGTCTGCCATACCAGGATTTGTGGAATACATTAATCATAATGATTGTGGTATTAAATTTACCTTTGTGCATGATCAGCGTAGCATTTCCTTTTTGGATTTGGAATTATCTGGTTGTGCTGGTGAATTGATTATGAGCAAAACTTATGTAAAGCCAATCAGTGGAAATACCATATTACATTGCGGATAGCAGCCATCCTGCCCACACGATTAAATCTATACCCGTGGGAGAGTTCACTAGGCACAAACGGAATTGCAGCAGGGAACAGGATAAGCTGAAAGAATTTGGGGAACTTAGAAATAAACTTAAGAATCGCAAATACCCCAATTGAACTATAAATAGAGCCATAAATATAGTGGATAATGTAGAGATGATCTATTGGTGCTCAATAATGATGAAAGATTAAAAAAGATAAAATATGGAAAGCCGTATGTTTGTCTGCAATTTTCTTCCCAATTTAATCAAATTAGAGAAATTATTAATAAGAGGCTACCCATTTTGTATGAAGATAATGTGTTATTGGATATACTGAAAGATGGGGTTAATGTGGTAGCCAGAAGGGCACAAACTATTGGTGATTTAATTGCTCCAAATTCACTCCCATTCACAGCTAAATCTGCCACTTGGCTCGATTGTAAGGGTTTTTTCAGATGTGGCACTCCTGCCTGCAGCACTTGTGCACATATGCAGCCAGGTAATACTTTCCAAAATTCAGAGAAAACTAAAGAATATAAAATAAATAGTTTTATTAATTGTCACACTAAAAATGTAGTTTATAATATAGATTGCACATTATGCCATATTTCCTATATAGGATGCACTACAGGTAAACTAAAAACACGTGTAACTGAGCATATTAGAGATGCTACTAGTTCAAACATAATAAATAGAAATGTTTCCATGGTGTCAAAACCTTTTCATATGCAACATAATGGGGACATTACTGCTTTAAGAGTGCATGGCATTGAAAAAGTTCATATGTTATATCGCGGAGGTGATCTTAAAAGACGCTTACTCACGAGAGAGGCTTTCTGGATGTATAATCTGAATACTTGCTTCCCTACAGGTATGACATTTTGTATCATTGTTTGATGTTTTAATGTGTTTTGTATAGTTTCTTTTTAAAATGCACATGAGATATTTGTGGTTCCAGGAACTTACGAACTAATCATGTGACACGGTGGGGTGTCTTGGACTTGAATTTGCTATATTTATAGCGTTTAGTCCTGGAACTACATAGGCATGAGTAAGACCTATATGGGTCGAAACGCGTAGCCGTATTCACACTATCACCTGTTTGGTCTGCCTTTTATGTAAGGAGTTTTTTATTGCCATGTTGGAGTTATAAAATAAATATAGATTTTTTTTACCCATCTTGCTGGAGCTGGAATATCTATTTTGTTTGGAGTTGCTGTTGCAGGACGTCTTGGTCGGGACAAGTTTCCTTGCTCCGCATTGGATGGTCTGGTTGGTGAGCTGGCTACGACTTTTTAGCCGTTTTTTTCTTTTCTATTTGCAGATGTGTGACCTGGGTAGACCATCAGTATTTCCATATCAGAGAATGGCCTCCTCTACAGGCTATTTTGTTTTTATTCATCTCGGCATGACATAAAATTAAGCTAGATCATACAAAGGAAATAGCGCTCCCAGACATGAATTTAAAGCTTTATAGGGCTTAGCTTGCAAAGATCAATTATAAATGTCTCATAATGTGTAACTGATGAGAGATCTTTTTGCAGTGACTGGCATGGATCCAGGTGGGCTTTCCCTCAAGTTTCACTGAGGTGAATGTGGTCAGCTGGACTTTAAAATGGGCCATCAATCCGTGGGTCTAGGCTCCTTCTCACGTGTCTGTGTATGACCACCCAATCACCTGGATTCAGTAGATGTATGTCTGCACTGGCATTAAGATCTGGAATGGATGAAAACACATGTTTATGCATCACATTAAGTCTTTTCTGCAGGGCCTGGACCAGGGGCTGGCTGGCACTTTTCAGCCTGGGGGGCAATCACAAGGTAGTGGCCCTCGAGTCGCGGTGTCCCTCCTTTTCCCTGCTTACATCTGGCCATTGCATTGAAGAAGTAGAGATAACAGGCTTTAAAAACAGGCTGGTATGTAGATACGGGAACAGAACAGAGTTTACTCTGGAGATATTGGAGCAGAACCGAGCTTCCTACAGAGATATGGGTGCAGAACCGAGCTTAAGGTACCTTCACACTAAACGATATCGCTAGCGATCCGTGACGTTGCAGCGTCCTGGCTAGCGATATCGTTGAGTGTGACAGGCAGCAGCGATCAGGATCCTGCTGTGATATCGCTGGTCATTGAAGAAAGTTCAGAACTTTATTTGGTCATCAGACCGGCGTGTATCGTCGTGTTTGACACCAAAAGCAACGATGCCAGCGATGTTTTACACTGGTAACCAGGGTAAACATCAGGTTGCTAAGCGCAGGGCCGCGCTTAGTAACCCGATGTTTACCCTGGTTACCAGTGTAAAATGTAAAAAAAACAAACACTACATACTCACCTTCGCGTCCCCCGGCGTCCGCTTCCTGCACTGCCACTGACTGAGTGAGCGCCGGCCTGCACTGCCACTGACTGAGTGAGCGCCGGCCGTAAAGTGAAAGTACAGCACAGCGGTGACGTCACCGCTCTGCTGTTAGGGCCGGCACTCACACAGTGCAGGGAAGCAGACGCCGGGGGACGCTAAGGTATGTACTGTTTGTTTTTTTTACATTTTACACTGGTAACCAGGGTAAACATCGGGTTACTAAGCGCAGCCCTGCGCTTAGCAACCCGATGTTTACCCTGGTTACCCGGGGACCTCGGCATCGTTGGTCGCTGGAGAGCGGTCTGTGTGACAGCTCTCCAGCGACCAAACAGCGACGTTGCAGCGATCGGCATCGTTGTCGCTATCGCTGCAGCGTTGCTTAATGTGAAGGTACCTTTACTACAGAGCAGTGGCATAACTACAAAGTTATGGGCCCCGATGCAAACTTCAAATGGGGTCCCCCCCATGCCAAAATATATAGGTGAATTAGAAATGGTGACACACGCAAACGACATCTGCGTTAGTAATACCTGCACCATTATGGAATTAGTTGTAGGCTGGATTCACAAGAGTGAAGTACATGGTCTATATACAGACCACATATATAGAGAAAAACACGTGTGCACAACTGCTGATGGTGCAAAAGGTAGGTTCCCACACCTTGTAGTATATAAAGAAAAACCTTGCACTCAACTTAAATGCTCTTGGTGAATTTAATGTAGTACAACAAAACGTTTCGGTCCAACAATACCGGACCTTCATCAGTTACGTACTGTGAGGGACATAGAAGAGACAATGGTGTCTCTAGGCACACTGGACATAGTGTCCTGTTATAGGAATGCTGAGCCCGGGAAAATCCCACTGGTATTAGTGAAGGAGAAACGTGCCAGAATGCAGACGCAGAATCGACGCAGACGCAGACGCAGAGACGAGCAGAGGATTCTGCGTCTGCATTCTGGCACGTTTCTCCTTCACTAATACCAGTGGGATTTTCCCGGGCTCAGCATTCCTATAACAGGACACTATGTCCAGTGTGCCTAGAGACACCATTGTCTCTTCTATGTCCCTCACAGTACGTAACTGATGAAGGTCCGGTATTGTTGGACCGAAACGTTTTGTTGTACTACATTAAATTCACCAAGAGCATTTAAGTTGAGTGCAAGGTTTTTCTTTATATATACAGACCACAACCTCCAGCCTTGTGGAGGGTATCCCAATCCGAACTCACACCCTCATGTGTCTATGGTAATACGCTCCTGTAAACCCAGCCTGACAGGGATGACCCCTTATAAATGGAAGTGTGCCCCTCTAAACCCTGGTGGGGAAAGTCACATCCTGACAAGTAATATTGCCAATTCTCCAACCATAAATTGTGCATTTCCAGAGCTGGCAAATGGGAGTTCAATACTAGAACACGTCAACTATGATTCCCGTCCCGCCTCAAGGAAGTATGGCAGACAGGTGTGATAAGCCTATTAAAAGAACTACTGCCACACACATGGATGTGTAGTGCCCGTGTATGGACATGTCAGAGGTTAGAAAGAAGAAAGCTTGGTCCCTCTTAGCTTCTGGCAATGTTTTACCTCAGCTCACATTTGGGCCATAACATTGTAAAACAGGTAGACACATTTACCCACTGACCCTACTATTCATAAGGAACTGCTGTCTACACCTTAGTTGCCCACTGTATATAGTCAGTGTGGGGATGTGGGCTACAGAACAACACAGGGTGATGACACTGCTACCTGAACCCTTCAGCTGCCCCACAATATGCAGGGAGTAAAACCAGTACAAAGTATGGCAGCCTCCCTGCAGAGCTGTCCAGGGCCGGACTGGGACTAAAAAGCACCCCTGAAACACAAACCCCACAAACTATAAAACTCCCCCCACACCCGATCAGTGGATTTTGCTTTATTGTGTTGTGCCCTTCAACAGTCCTCTTAAAGGCGTTAGTTGAAGAGCCACGTGTAAATGCCGCAGCAGTGCGCATGATCGACCACCTCTATAGAGCGCCTGTTCTCGAGATCATGGGGGTCCCAGCGGTCAGACTCCAGCGACTACAAAGCTCTCGGGAATGGGGATTACTTGGCATAATCCATTTAAATGGGTTTTCCAATATAAACCAATATTAACCCTCCCAAAGACCAATGTCGCCTCTCCAAGAACAGGACAGGAGCAGTGGTACTGTACAGTGTATATACACAGGACAGGAGAAGTGGTACTGTACAGTGTATATATACAGGACAGGAGGAGTGGTACTGTACAGTGTATATATACAGGACAGGAGAAGTGGTACTGTACAGTGTATATATACAGGACAGGAGGAGTGGTACTGTGCAGTGTATATATACAGGACAGGAGGAGTGGTACTGTGCAGTGTGTATATATACAGGACAGGAGGAGTGGTACTGTGCAGTGTATATATACAGGACAGGAGAAGTGGTACTGTACAGTGTATATATACAGGACAGGAGGAGTGGTACTGTACAGTGTATATACACAGGACAGGAGAAGTGGTACTGTACAGTGTATATATACAGGACAGGAGGAGTGGTACTGTACAGTGTATATATACAGGACAGGAGAAGTGGTACTGTACAGTGTATATATACAGGACAGGAGGAGTGGTACTGTGCAGTGTATATATACAGGACAGGAGAAGTGGTACTGTACAGTGTATATATACAGGACAGGAGGAGTGGTACTGTACAGTGTATATATACAGGACAGGAGGAGTGGTACTGTGCAGTGTATATATACAGGACAAGAGGAGTGGTACTGTGCGGTGTATATATACAGGACAGGAGCAGTGGTACTGTACAGTGTATATATACAGGACAGGAGGAGTGGTACTGTACAGTGTATATATACAGGACAGGAGAAGTGGTACTGTACAGTGTATATATACAGGACAGGAGGAGTGGTACTGTGCAGTGTATATATACAGGACAGGAGGAGGGGTACTGTGCAGTGTATATATACAGGAGGAGGGGTACTGTGCAGTGTATATATACAGGAGGAGTGGTACTGTGCAGTGTATATATACAGGAGGAGTGGTACTGTGCAGTGTATATATACAGGAGAGGAGGAGTGGTACTGTACAGTGTATATATACAGGACAGGAGGAGGGGTACTGTGCAGTGTATATATACAGGACAGGAGGAGGAGTACTGTGCAGTGTATATATACAGGACAGGAGGAGGGGTACTGTGCAGTGTATATATACAGGACAGGAGGAGGAGTACTGTGCAGTGTATATATACAGGACAGGAGGAGGGGTACTGTGCAGTGTATATATACAGGACAGGAGGAGGGGTACTGTGCAGTGTATATATACAGGACAGGAGGAGGGGTACTGTACAGTGTATATATACAGGACAGGAGGAGTGGTACTGTACAGTGTATATATACAGGACAGGAGGAGTGGTACTGTGCAGTGTATATATACAGGACAGGAGGAGGGGTACTGTGCAGTGTATATATACAGGACAGGAGGAGGGGTACTGTGCAGTGTATATATACAGGACAGGAGGAGGAGTACTGTGCAGTGTATATATACAGGACAGGAGGAGGGGTACTGTGCAGTGTATATATACAGGACAGGAGGAGGAGTACTGTGCAGTGTATATATACAGGACTGGAGGAGGGGTACTGTGCAGTGTATATATACAGGACAGGAGGAGGGGTACTGTGCAGTGTATATATACAGGACAGGAGGAGGGGTACTGTGCAGTGTATATATACAGGACAGGAGGAGGGGTACTGTGCAGTGTATATATACAGGACAGGAGGAGTGGTACTGTGCAGTGTGTATATACAGGACAGGAGGAGTGGTACTGTGCAGTGTGTATATACAGGACAGGAGGAGGAGTATTGTGCAGTGTATATATACAGGAGGAGTGGTACTGTGTAGTGTATATTTACAGGACAGGAGGAGTGGTACTGTGCAGTGTATATATACAGGACAGGAGGAGTGGAACTGTGCAGTGTGTATATACAGGACAGGAGGAGTGGTACTGTGCAGTGTGTATATACAGGACAGGAGGAGTGGTACTGTGCAGTGTATATATACAGGACAGGAGGAGGAGTATTGTGCAGTGTATATATACAGGAGGAGTGGTACTGTGTAGTGTATATTTACAGGACAGGAGGAGTGGTACTGTGCAGTGTATATATACAGGACAGGAGGAGTGGTACTTTGCAGTGTATATATACAGGACAGGAGGAGTGGTACTGTACAGTGTATATATACAGGACAGGAGGAGTGGTACTGTGCAGTGTATATATACAGGACAGGAGGAGTGGTACTGTACAGTGTATATATACAGGACAGGAGGAGTGGTACTGTACAGTGTATATATACAGGACAGGAGGAGTGGTACTGTACAGTGTATATACACAGGACAGGAGAAGTGGTACTGTACAGTGTATATACACAGGACAGGAGAAGTGGTACTGTACAGTGTATATATACAGGACAGGAGGAGTGGTACTGTACAGTGTATATATACAGGACAGGAGAAGTGGTACTGTACAGTGTATATATACAGGACAGGAGGAGTGGTACTGTACAGTGTATATATACAGGACAGAAGTGGTACTGTACAGTGTATATATACAGGACAGGAGGAGTGGTACTGTGCAGTGTATATATACAGGACAGGAGGAGGGGTACTGTGCAGTGTATATATACAGGAGGAGGGGTACTGTGCAGTGTATATATACAGGAGGAGTGGTACTGTGCAGTGTATATATACAGGAGGAGTGGTACTGTGCAGTGTATATATACAGGACAGGAGGAGTGGTACTGTGCAGTGTGTATATACAGGACAGGAGGAGTGGTACTGTGCAGTGTGTATATACAGGACAGGAGGAGGAGTATTGTGCAGTGTATATATACAGGAGGAGTGGTACTGTGTAGTGTATATATACAGGACAGGAGGAGTGGTACTGTGCAGTGTATATATACAGGACAGGAGGAGTGGAACTGTGCAGTGTGTATATACAGGACAGGAGGAGTGGTACTGTGCAGTGTGTATATACAGGACAGGAGGAGTGGTACTGTGCAGTGTATATATACAGGACAGGAGGAGGAGTATTGTGCAGTGTATATATACAGGAGGAGTGGTACTGTGTAGTGTATATTTACAGGACAGGAGGAGGAGTATTGTGCAGTGTATACAGTTAGGTCCATATATATTTGGACAGAGACAACATTTTTCTAATTTTGGTTATAGACATTACCACAATGAATTTTAACCAAAACAATTCAGATGCAGTTGAAGTTCAGACTTTCAGCTTTCATTTGAGGGTATCCACATTAAAATTGGATGAAGGGTTAAGGAGTTTCAGCTACTTAACATGTGCCACCCTGTTTTTAAAGGGACCAAAAGTAATTGGACAGATTCAATAATTTTAAATGAAATGTTCATTTTTAATACTTGGTTGAAAACCCTTTGTTGGCAATGACTGCCTGAAGTCTTGAACTTATGGACATCACCAGATGCTGTGGTTCCTCCTTTTTGATGCTCTGCCAGGCCTTCACTGCGGTGGTTTTCAGTTGCTGTTTGTTTGTGGGCCTTTCTGTCTGAAGTTTAGTCTTAACAAGTGAAATGCATGCTCAATTGGGTTGAGATCAGGTGACTGACTTGGCCATTCAAGAATATTCCACTTCTTTGCTTTAATTAACTCCTGGGTTGCTTTGGCTTTATGTTTTGGGTCATTGTCCATCTGTAGTATGAAACGACGACCAATCAGTTTGGCTGCATTTGGCTGGATCTGAGCACACAGTATGTCTCTGAATACCTCAGAATTCATTCGGCTGCTTCTGTCCTGTGTCACATCATCAATAAACACTAGTGACTCAGTGCCACTGGCAGCCATGCATGCCCAAGCCATCACACTGCCTCCGCCGTGTTTTACAGATGATGTGGTATGCTTTGGATCATGAGCTGTACCACGCCTTCGCTACACTTTTCTCTTTCCATCATTCTGGTAGAGGTTGATCTTTGTTTCATCTGTCCAAAGAATGTTCTTCCTGAACTGTGCTGGCTTTTTTAGATGTTTTTCAGCAAAGTCCAGTCTAGCCTTTTTATTCTTGATGCTTATGAGTGGCTTGCACCGTGCAGTGAACCCTCTGTATTTACTTTCATGCAGTCTTCTCTTTATGGTAGATTTGGATATTGATACGCCGACCTCCTGGACAGTGTTCTTCACTTGGTTGGCTGTTGTGAAGGGGTTTCTCTTCACCATGGAGATTATTCTGCGATCATCCACCACTGTTGTCTTCCGTGGGCGCCCAGGTCTTTTTGCATTGTTGAGTTCACCAGTGCTTTCTTTCTTTCTCAGGATGTACCAAACTGTAGATTTTGCCACTCCTAATATTGTAGCAATTTCTCGGATGGGTTTTTTCTGTTTTCGCAGCTTAAGGATGGCTTGTTTCACCTGCATGGAGAGCTCATTTGACCGCATGTTTACTTCACAGCAAAACCTTCCAAATGCAACACCACACCTCAAATCAACTCCAGGCCTTTTATCTGCTTAATTAAGAATGACATAACGAAGGGATTGCCCACACCTGTCCATGAAATAGCCTTGGAGTCAATTGTCCAATTACTTTTGGTCCCTTTAAAAACAGGGTGGCACATGTTAAGTAGCTGAAACTCCTTAACCCTTCATCCAATTTTAATGTAGATACCCTCAAATGAAAGCTGAAAGTCTGAACTTCAACTGCATCTGAATTGTTTTGTTTAAAATTCATTGTGGTAATGTCCATAACCAAAATTAGAAAAATGTTGTCTCTGTCCAAATATATATGGACCTAACTGTATATACAGGAGGAGTGGTACTGTGTAGTGTATATTTACAGGACAGGAGGAGTGGTACTGTGCAGTGTATATATACAGGACAGGAGGAGTGGTACTTTGCAGTGTATATATACAGATACTTAGATTTACAGATTTACACCACGCAGGCAATATATATATATCATAACTGAGCAGCACCAAATCTTTAAGGGGTTGTCCGCTACTAGGACAACCCCTAAATGTTTGGCCCTGATAAAATTATAAAGCCTACACTTGCCTCCCGTGCCAGCGTCCAGGATCAAGCAGCTCATCCTGGACTTCCTCTTCATGTTCAGTTTGTCTGAAGGCAGAGACAGTGACACCAGCGCTGATTGGCGCCGGGCATCACGTGTCACAACACATCACAGCCACTGTGGGAACGGCGCTGGCAAAGGAGGTGAGTATAGGCTTTAGTTTAAGAAGAGGTTGTCCTAGTGGGAGACAATCCCTTAAAGCAGTGGACGCTTTATTGGCCCATGTGGCAACATTTCAGTTCCATATCAGAGAAATGCTCTGTTATTGATCTGAAACATTGCCATTTGGGCCAATAAAGAGTCCGCACTTTTTTCACGATTAATCAGAGTGGTGTGTGTCTGTGTATGTATGGGTATAATATACACACACACACATACATAGACACACACTCATACACACATTACATAGGTGAAACTGTGACTATGGTATGCACATTATATAGGTTATACCACTGTAATATACTGCGTCCGCTGTGTATAGCCCATATAGGGCAGCTACAGAGAGTGTGTGTGTGTGTGTGTATATATATGCATACACACACACTGTGGCTGGCCTATATGGGCTATACACAGCGGTCGCAGTATATTACAGTGGTATAACCTATATAACGTACATACCGTAGTCGCAGTTTCACCTATGTAATGTATATAGACTGATAGACTGCTGTACATACATTATATAGGTGATACTGCTACTGCGGTATATAATGGCAGTATCACTTATATACTGTATATACAACAGTCAATATACATTAGACAGGTCAAACTGCAAATGCTGCATATACAATATATAGGTGATACTATGATTGCAGTGTATAGTTCCAGTATATATATACAGCAGTATCACTTATATAATGTATATACACATCAGCTGCAGTATCACCTATATAATGGATCGGATGCCGGCCGGGGATTGGTGAGGAGAGCGCTGTTCTCTTACACTGGTCCTGGCCAGGGTCAGACACAGTGAGGCTCGGGCATCTGTGCACGCAGTGGCGGCCTTTTCAATCTTCTGCACAGGTCCAGGTGCGTGCGCTTTCCTGTTTTCCCTCACTGACAAAGGCCTCAGCTACATACGCAAGCACGAATGAGGGCTGCCATGGCCTTGGTCAGCGTGGGCACCGAGAGAGTGCGCACAAAGGCCTGTGCAGAGGATTTGAGGGGCGGGCGACCCATTTTGTAGCTCAGAGTGCTCCAGGCCCTTGATAGTTGTATACTATGGGCACAGATACACAACATTATATACACTGGATGGATCCATCCTGCACCTGGCCCTGGACATACATGCACTGTATATATACAGGGCCATGTATATAGCATGTGATGTCCAGTCACCAGGTTCAGGCGTGATCACTCCAGTGCTGGATTCTGCAGACAGTCTCTGCTCACTATCAGTATAGGGAGATTTATTGCAGGAGACTGAACTTTCCTGGAGCCGATGACCTGGCACTGACAGGGTGACCCTGAAAGTTCAGACTCCTGCAATAAATCTGTGAGCATCAGCAGAGCGCCCGCTAATACTATAGAGGGACCGGCCCTGGACTTATCACCGGGAGGTGAGCAGCAGCGTCCATCTCCTCACCGCACACAGAGCTGAAGCTCCCCCTGATGTCAGTCTGAGTCATCCACTAGATCCTCTCCTGCAGGTAAATGCAGCCATGTTCCCTCTTCAGGAGGCCGCACACAGGGAGCAGGAGGGGGCGTGTCAGCTCCACTGTGAGTGTGATGATGCAGCTGGCCGGACATAGAGAACAGCGCCGGCCACCAGCAGCCCGAATCGCTGCTAAGTGACCGGCCCGGGGGGCACACGCCCCTTTGCCACCCGGCCCAGCCCGCGCCTGGCCTGGACATGGGCGGTCATAGCACCGTGTTGCATTTGTAGCACCTGTGGGAAGTACAGACCAGTCTCTGGCAAACTACTAAACAGGACTTCAAAAGGAGATGAGCCTGTCTTTCTATTTTGAATGTGTCTGACTGACGAGTGCAAGAGACAAGCACTCTATCCCGCTCTTTCCTGTGTCTGTCATGGCCTTTGAATTTTCAGTTTAAGTGTCCCATTTAGTCTTTCCACTTTCCCACTACTTTGCTGTCTATATGGTGCATGATATGCTTGCTGTGCTCCCAGGGCCTGCATGATTTCCCTCATTATTTCTCCCGTGGAGTGTACCCCTATCACTCTCTATGGTCTCTGGACACCATACCTGCAGATCAGTTCTTTCATCAGTTTGTCTGCAGTCGCTTTAGCATTTGCACATTTTACCAGATAGGCTTCCAGCCAACCAGAGAAGAGATCCACACATACTAGGACATTTTTTTTCTTTTCCACACACTCCTACCTTGGGTAGCTGTATGTAGCCAGTCTGCAGTCTCTGAAATGGGTAGAGAGGCCTGGGTGTCGCTTTCTTAGGGATTTTTACTGTTTTACCAGGGTTGTGCTGTGCACAGATGAGGCATGACTGTACGAGCTTTGCTGCTGCGTAACTGAAACCAGGAGCGATCCAGAAGGCATCTACCATGGACACATGTGACATTTTGAGGTGTGAGTGGGGCCAGGTGTTGCTTGCGCCATAATTAGGAACAGGGACCTTGGTATATACAATTTATCCTTATTCTCACAAAACTCCTTTTGAGCTCAGCTCCCATTCTCCCCCATGTTCCTTCTCTGTTTGGGCAGCTGGAGGGATTTCAGGACCTCTAGGCTCAGTGTGGCTGGAATACGCTGACTCCCCGCCATCGTCTACTGCTCCCTAGGCCACCTTGCTGCTACTTAGCAGTCTCGTCCGGCCTTCTGTTGCCCTCTACCTCCACAGTCACCGTCCTTGTGTGCTTTTACCTTGACGATGCCAACCTGGACTGGTAACGTCAATGCCTCCACTAATTGTTTCACCAGCTCTGCATTTTTTTTTAATGGGCTTACCGGCTGATGCAAGAAATGTTCTGCTTCTCCAGATAGGGCAATAATCATGGGATATTCCCCATGCACAATTCGAATCTGTGTAAATATTAGCGACTTTACCTGCAGCAGCTCTACACGCCTCAGTGAGTGCCTTCAACTCTGCCTCCTGCACCGACGTGAGGAGGGAGTGGTTCAGCTCGGATTACCTCATGTGAGGATACTACTGCATGTCCAGTGTAGAATCGCCCATCCTGGTGGTATCTGGAGCCATCTACAAAAATAAAAACCTCAAAATATGCATTAGGAACAGGTTTTTCATGAACATATGTAAAACATACTTTCTCCTGACTCATCAGTTCCTATGCAGTTATGTTTGTGCGTCATGTCAACGTACCAGAGTACTTTTTTTTTTTTTCTCTAATGCTGTCACCAATTCCCCCTTTTCTGAATCCACAGGCAAATGAGTGGCTGGATTCAGAACATTATGTCTTTTGAGGGTGACGTATTCAGGAATTAGTATTGGAGCACATTCAAGTCTGATCTATCTAGCCATAGACAGGTGTTTTGGTTGAACTTGTATGAGTATGGCATTAATGTCATGTGGGGAACAAATTGTCAAAAGAAAGTCAGTGTGGGCTCACATGCCTAGCAGTAATACAGCAGCTCTTACAACACGGACACACGTAGGAGACCCTCTAATCACTGGGTCTAATTGTGCTGAGTAGGGTTGAGCGAAACGGATCGTTCATTTTCAAAAGTCGCCGACTTTTGGCAAAGTCGGGTTTCGTGAAACCCGACCCGACTCCAGCGTGGGATCGGCCACGTGGTCGGCGATATTGGCGCCAAAGTCGCGTTTTGTATGACTCCTCCCCCGCCATTTTTTCAGCCAATTAAGGAGTGTGGGCAGCGTGATGACATAGGTTCCGGCCTGGTTTCTGCGGCGTCATAGAGCCATATTACCGTTTGGGCTGCAGTGATTTCCGAAGTCAAACACAACACATGCCTTGCACGGAGGGGAGAGAGAGAGAGAACTAAATAATCCACATTGACTTACATTGACTTGCATTGGGTCTCGTGGTCCGGTCCGGAACCCGACTTTACAGCAGAATCGGCTGATTTCACGCGATCCACCTTTCGAGAAGGTCGGGTTTCACAAAACCCAACTCGACCCTAAAAAAGCTAAAGTCGCTCAACCCTAGTGCTGAGTAGTAAGCTATTGGTCTCTATTTCTCTCCATGTTGTTGTGTCAGTACTGCGGTAGCATGTCCTCCCTGCTCTGTGCAAAATAAGAAAAATGGCTGATCATAGTTTGGAATGCCTAAGGCCGGGGCTGACACAATGAGCAGCTCCAGAGAATAGAAGGAATCAATTGCTTCTTGAGTGAGATTGTAGGGGTCTGATGACAACCTGTCATAGAGTGGTTGCATCATTTGTGAAGCAGACCTTATCCAAGGCCTACAGTAGGTCACCAAACCTAGGAAAATGCATAGATGCTGGTGTGACCTGGGTAAAGGGAGATTTTGTATTGCCTGTTTTCTGTCTTCAGTCAGGTGTCTTGTACCTTCAGCAATACAATGTCCTAAAAATGTCACCTTTTGTTTGCAATACTGTAATTTGTCACGTGAGACCTTGCAACCCTTCTCTGCCAAAAAACACAGCAAGGAAACTGTAGCTTCCTTGCAGGACGTCTGGTCCGGGCAGCAGAGCAAGAGGTCATCCACGTACTGCAATAGTACAGTCTGTGGATGAGGTGTTTGCCACTGCTCAAGAATCCCTGCCATGGCTGTTGGATAGATGGTTGGGGAGTTCTTTCCCCCTTGTGGGAGGACCATCCAACAGTATTGTTTACCTTCGTGAGTAAAAGAGAAAAGATACTGACAGTCAGAGTGCAGGGGTACAGAGAAGAATGCATTTGCCAAATTAATGACCAAAACATTTTGTGACCGTACGGTGTGTGTATTAGGGACAATTGAGATCACACTCACTGTAACATCATTAATAGCCTGTAAGTCATGAACTATTCTGTGTCAGGGGAACCCTTGGGTCCTTTTTCTTCTTAATGGGATACAAAGGGGTGTTGCAGGGGGAAGATCTTTGCACCAGAACCCCTGCCTTAACGTACACTTTAATATCCCTGCTCAGGGCCATTGATTTGACTAGACTTAAGGGGTATTGCCTTAACCAAAAGGGAGTGGTTCCTTCTTTTAATTTAATCATGACAGGGGGAATGGGCAGCTGACCCACATCAGATTTTCCCCTTGCCCAAACGGTGTCTGGTACCTGACTCTTCCCTGTCCTCAGACATTCTAGTGTCAGGTGTTACTTTCCACTACTCTTGCCATATACACCACTTCTGCAATATTACACAAGTGTTTATATAAGTCACACATTAATGTCCAAATATTATTTATACCCATATTTGATTGGGTAGAGTATCCCTTAAGAACTAAATTTGATTCACAGAATGTTACCAAAAGAAAAAAAAATATATATATATGTGTGTGTGAAAATATATAATTACGAAAGATACTGAGTCATAAAATGGGGGAGCACAATGCCATAGGGCACAGCAAAGCACAAGCTTATTCTAAGAAAGAAGCAGCCCTATATAAATCCATAACTAACAGTTCCAAATACAAAACGAAGGGATTTGAAAAATACCAAATATCAATGCCAGTTGCTTGCGATAAGGTATAGGAAGTGGAAAAGACAAACAGTGACTATGGTTTGAGCCAATATAATGAATGGCTAAAAAACTATATATCATATGAAGACAACCTAGAAATACACGGTAACTATACCATCTTGTGTAATGAAACTACTAAACTATAATAGGGCATGATTTACCTGTGGTATAGTGTGCACGTGGAAGACCCTGGCGTCCCTCTGACCCAAGTGTTTATATGAAAGGGGACTTGTGACTGTAATACCCTCAGAGTACTGTATAGTGGCCTAGCCAGCACTCAACTCTGCTCCCAGCAAATTCATAGGGGTATTGTCACTAACAATAAGTTTGTAAGCACCTCTTGGCTGTCTCGTGATTCTAGTCTTATTTGTTTAGTCATAGGGACTTCAGTCGCTTGTCCCTCTACACTCACACATTCCACAGTCTGGTCAGTAATCATGTCTGGCATTATCAAGTCTTTGTGTACCACAGTTCCGGCTGCCCCAGTGTCAATCAAAAATTCTGTTTTTCCCTCCCGGTATTGGTATGGTGGTCATCAAGGCAGTACCAGGTCCGGAGGGGACAAGAACAGGGCACACATTTGTCACTGGGTTGTCAGTTTCCTAGTCTGGAGGTGAAGAAGGTGGAAGATTGGTCTGAGTGTCCATTTTCTCCACAATTCCAGCAACCACAATCCTGTGTCAGCTTCTTATGTCACTACATGTGATCTTCTCTGGACAGGATTCAGTGCAATTCACTTACTATTTTTCCTCCCTTGTCTGTGGATGTTTGGATGTTCAAAAAGGCACACACTGGCATTTTTGCCTTTTTCAATCTCGGTTCTCACATCTTTCACTGCTTCCTTTTTCCAATCTATACAGCGGTTTTTGGATCCCATTGGGGGCCCTGACTGCACACAGAATAAGTTGCCCATGGCTTCAACTTATCCGCTCAAACTCACCTTTATTCTGCAAATGCCCTTTTTAGTGTGCCTTGCCTTAACCAGACGGCCACACGTGACAAGTCAGAGCGAGTGTCAAGGTTTAGCGGGAATGGTTACACCCACCTATTACCCGGTAGACCTAAAGGATTTAGCGGGGATGGTTACATCCACCTATCACCCGGTAGATCAGCTGGCTAGCACAGCTCCATGAAATGGCAAGGTTCCATCCACCTAGCCGTGCAGTTGGCTACCTCCTCTGTTGATCCTCAATTTGCTATATATCAATCACTCAACTTGAAGCAGGTGAATCTTTTACCAATCTTTTCAATCACTTACAAGTTTCCTTCTAAGACTAGGCACAGTTCTTTTACTTTCAACTTCAACTTACAATATTTCTTTCTACTTCAATACATACAGTATTATTGCCTTAAACACAACTCTCTCAGCATGTACTAAACCAAGCTCTATGCCCCCCTTCCTCGGGCACTCAGGACTGATAAAGACAGAGGAGAAATCACAAGCAATTTGCGCAGGGGTTCGCTTCCCTCCTCCCATCTGGTATTCTGCACAGATAAGAGCTCAGTGTCTTCTACACAGAAACGGAATGCAGCAGTTTTCAGACTTATCTCTACAAAACATTCATCCTCTCGGAATTAAAAACAGTTTCTCTATACAGGCAGATCACTGCACAACTTGAATCTGATTCTGACCGCGTCCAGCCAAACCACATATAGAAACCTATCCAGTATCAAACCATATATAACACTGGTTTCACTGAATCTCAGATGTAAATTAAATGTACATTAAAAATATCCACAACTCATTCATCCTGGACCTTCAACAACATTTAGATAAGTAATGATACTTATGTGATCACTCATTCATACATGCTCATTCAGGGATTGTTTTTTCTTTTCCTTTCACTTTTCAGTTGATTTTTTTTTCCAAGAGGAAAATCCCTTATCTCAATCCCTCCACCTAATTCAGCTCATATTGAGTTGAATAATGTCTTCTGTCACATACAGAGGACCACACCTAACGGAACCCCTCATCAATCAGGGATGGATTTATTTACTTATCCCTTATACTTATTTACTCACCTCTCATCTCATTCAGAGGTTCTCATAGACATACAGTACATACAGTACATACAGTACATACAGTACATACAGTACATACAGTACATACAGTACATACATACATACATACATACATACATACATACATACATACATACATACTTCACACAGCCTGCCTATTTTGCACTTTGGAATTAACACAACTCTATATAAATAAAACTGCAGCAGTGTCCACTGACACTCTGAAAGCACTTTAAGGCCAAACAACAAAAACCACGGCCTTATACAAAATACAGCTTCATATAATGTACTGCCAATCCAAAATGACCAAAATAACAACACTGACACTGCACAGAGCCTATCCCAGCTCTGTATTACACACACTAAACAAATACATAACCAATTAGGATATTGACAAATAATACAGAACAATTATCACAGTTATCATCTTATAACTCTATTATTCAACTCTCATACGGACATAAACAGACAAAACACAAAACTCACTGGTGATGTGGATTCTTTGAACCGTGTTAGCAGCCTTTACCCAGAGATATGAAGAGATCCAGAAGAGAGATTGCAAATGCAAAACAGATTGTAAGAATAAAATTTCTCACCTTGCTGCAGCTGGTGTTTTGCATGTCCAATCTCTCAGGAAGCTCCCACATACGGATTCCGAATAGGCTGGTTACCACGGCCCCCGTTCGGGCGCCAAAACTGTCGTAGCTGTTTTCATTCTGACCCAATGTCAGTACGCCAGATCACCAGTGAGACCAAATCAGGTAGTTACGCCCGTCATTTTACAAGCGCGCTTGGAGACAAAGACACCTCACACATATCCTGTGAGCAAGTCACTTTTATCTGATGTAATGCAGCAAGATGCAGTATTTTATACCATTTACAACAAATGTAACACACAATGCAATTCATGTAGCCCCCACCATCACCCAGGGTCATACTGACCTTTATTCCTCACAACGTACCAAAAACATGTTGTGACTGACTATTGAGAACATACATGATGAGAAGTATAGTCTCCTTGAGGGGGAGACCATCAGACTACTGCGTTAACAGATTCTAGTAATTCTATCAATTAAAGGCAAGAGGCACTTAAAGGCAACCTATTAACCCTTCTATATCAAGGGGAAGCAGATGCACATCGATTCTAATCACTTTCATTGTCTTGATATCCATATTGAACATTTGTCCATCTCTGTGCTCCGACAGTGATCCTCCAAATAAAATATATTTAAATATATTTTGTCAAACCTTTAATATGCCCCTAAACCAGATAGTTATACAGCACAAACTTTGTATTCATTTTTTTTTTTTTTAGGAAGTTAGAAGGGTTAAGGGGTTGTCCACTACTTTCAATTAACCCCCCAATGTATCCCCCCAGGGCCCCTGATGAATTGTGCAAATACCTTCCGTTGCCGTTTTTGCCTGTGAGCGGCGCTATGCTGGCGGCTGAGTCCGGGTCACGTGACCCCCAGGCTGCAGCCACCGCTTATTTCTGCCGACGTCACGTCAATTTCCAGACTCTGGAAATTGATGTGACGTCATGAGCAGGCGTGACCAGCCTCAGTCAGCAGTCACTCATCAAGAGTGACTGGGCTGGGGGCTGCAGGGCTGTGCTGGGGGCGGGCGGGGCTAGGCTGGGATGATTGTGTGGGCTGGTGCCGGTATGTGTGGGCCGGCGCCGGTATGTGTGGGCGGTGCTGGGGTCTGCGGTGGGTCTGCTGGCCATGCTGGGGTCTGCTGCAGTGCGGTGGTGGTGGTGGCGGCGGGGGTGTCTGTGCAGGCTTTGTCCGATGGGACTACAAGTCCCATCGTGCTCTGCCTGCTACAGTGACCGTAAGTGACACATTAGCCAATGATGGGACAGTAGTAGTCCCATCATCCGGCTAATGTGTTGAATGTAAAAAAAACCAAAACACATACACATATAGAGTACATACATACAACACACACCATGTGACATGTAACATGTGACATCATGCGACGACATGCACCATGCGACATGCACCATGCGGTGACATGCAACATATGACATACCATGCGTCATGCACCATTCGGCAACATGCGACATGCAGCATGCAATGACATGCAACATGCGATGACATGCAGCATGCACCATGCGACATGCACCATGCGACGACATGCAACATATGACATGCAACATGCGATGTGACATGCAATGATGTGACATGCAAAGACATGCACCATGCAACAACATGCGACATGCCACATATATGTACTGTATGTATGTACTGTAACAGAGTACATACTCACCATCACTTGTTACCTTGATCCCCGAAGCCAGTGTCATCAGTAAAAAATATTAAAATAATAAACACTATACTCCCTGATCCGCAGAAATTCAATTAAAACGAGTGTCCCTCGACGATCTCCCGTGGAGAGCAAGGAGCATCAGCTGATGCGACCGCTCTCCAGGGGCTCCAGGAATACAATGATGGAAGGTATCCTTCCACAATGTATTCCTCAATGTATTCCTACACCCCTGTGAGAAAATAGTCCCTAGTCTCACTTTATGGCAATTGCTGCCTGGGAAAATTTCTCACACAGCAATGGCATAAAGTGAGACTTTGTCCTAAGGTAACCTCTCAGTGATGCACTGCAGGAGCCATTGTCTCCTGTCAGTGTGTCACTGAGGGTCCTGTAGAGCAGTGACATCACCCGATGTCACTGTTCTATAGGGGAGATAGTCGTGGGACACTCGTTATTAATTGGACTACGGCGGACAGGTAGTATACGGTTTATTTTACGTTTTTTGCAGGCGCTGAAGTATGGTAAGTATGGTTAAATGAAGAATATTAAAATACTTTTTTCCTAGTGTGTGTGTTTTATTAACCCTTTATTAGTATTGGATTAATAATGGAAAGGTGTCTTATTGACGCCTCTCCGTTAACCTGGCTTATTGTCACCTTACAATAGCAAGGTGACATTAACCCCTTATTACCCCATATCCCAGCGCTACACGGGAGTGGGAAGAGAGTGGCTAAGTGCCGGAATTGGCGCATCTTACAGATGCGCCATTTCTGGGGCGGCTGCGGACTTTGATTTGTAGCTGGGGGGGACCAATATCCATGGCCCCTCTCTAGGCTATGAATATCAGCCCACAGCTGTCTGCATAGCCTTTCTGGCTATAAAATATAGGGGGACCCCATATTTTAATAGCCAGTAAAGGCTACGCAGACAGCTGCGGGCTGATATGCATAGCAGGCTACAAATATTGGCCCCCGGCCGTCTGCTTTCCCCCCTCTGGTGCAGAAAATTGCGTGGGAGCCCACGCCGTGTTTTTTTTTAATTAAATTAAACGCTCATTAAGGCCTTTTTCACACTTGTGTCGGTACGGGTCCGCGCCAAGGCATCGGGCCGACGTACTGACGCACGTTGTGAAATTTGTGCACGACGTGGGCAGCTTTTCAACGCATCCGCTGCCCATTCTGAAGTCCGGGGAGGAGGGGGCGGAGTTTTGGCCGCGCATGCGCGGTAGAAAATGGTGGACGCGACGGACAAAAAACGTTCACTTGAACTTTTTTTGTGCCAACGGTCCGCCAAAACATGACGGATCCATTGCACGACTGACGTGACGTGTGGCCATCCATCGCGATCCGTCGCTAATACAAGACTATGGGTAAAAAACTCATCCTGCGAGCACATTTGCAGGATCCGTTTTTTCCCAAAAAGACTGATTGCTAAAAACCGGTGTGAAAGTAGCCTTAGAAACATCGGCCTTTCTATTATATATCTATGGATATATCTATCTATAGTTATATTTATAGATAGATATATCTATAGATATAGATGTATCTATCCATATATATGGCTGCTTTCACACATCAGGTTTTTGCCGTCAGGCACAATCCGGCGAGTTTTGTAAAATAAATTTTTCTCCACCGGATCCGTTTTTTTTCTCAGAGTTGTATTGGCGCCGGATTGCGCCTGATGGCCACACGTTTCATCGTTTTTTGCCAGATCCGTCAAAGCTGTTTCTGCCGGACGGAAAACACTACAGAGGAACGTTTTTTCTGTCCAGCAAAAAAGCGCACAGCGACGGATCCGGCAAAAAACGTATGAAACTGAGATGTGAAATGATGAATCCAGCCTCTGAATCCGTTTTTTCATGCATGTTTCCATTCAAATCATGCACATTTTCCGTTTATTTCCAAAAACTGCACCAAAAACAGCATCAAAAACTGCATCAAAACTGCACCAAAAACTGCATCAAAACCTGGTGCAGTTTTGCAGTTTTGGTGCGGTTTTGATGAGTTTTTTTATGCAGTTTTTTGCACGGTTTTGATGCATTTTTTAATTCACTTTTGGTGTAGTTTTTGCGTGGTTTTTATGCGTTTTGGTGCGTTTTTGAAAGCTAAATAAAGATGTATTGAACAAAAAAACAATTTGTGATGTCATTATTGTCCAGCATCCTCTTTTACATTTGTCCAACCCACACTCCATTACACAAACAGATAGACATATAGATGATAGATGAAATGGATAGACCGATCTACATATAGATAGATCTATAGATGCATACATCTATCTATTCATATATCTATACATATAGCTGGATAGATATATCTATTGATAGATGTATGGATAGCGTAGGATGTGTCCACTGTCCAGATTACATCAGAATGAGCTGCAGATTGGATGCTGTGTACTTGTAGTCCCATCGGATGATGCCTGCACACACCCCAAAAGACCCCCCGCACAGCCCCGCACACACCCGAACAGTCCCGCACACATCTGAACAGCCCGCAGACCCAGCACACACATACACTCAGTCACTGCCAACATTCCGCCCACACACTTCCCTCCTCCCGAACTTCAGCGTTTCTCGGACCCACATCCGCAGCAAAACTGCAGATCTTTTTTACATCTGCGGTTTTGCTGCGGATGTGCTCGACTCAATGAAAGTCTCAGGGGGCATAAACGCTGCAGTTCCGCACAAAAGTGACATGCTGCGAGAAAAAAAGCAGCGTTTCGGTGCGGCTTTTTCCGCAGCATGTGCACAACAAGTCTGCGGCTCCCATAGACTTACATTGGTTGTGCACTACACTGCGGATTTGATGCAATTCTGTGCGGCAAAAAACGCTGCGGATCTGCAATTAAATCCGCAACGTGTGCACACAGCCTTAGCATTTAGTGAACCTAGCAAAAAAGCCAAGCAAAAAACAAGTGTGGGATTGCACTTTATTTGCAATTTCATTGCACTTTGAATTTTTTTCACATTTTCTGTTACACGACATGGTAAAACCAATGGTGTCGTTCAAAAGTAGAACTTGTCCCGCAAAAAATAAGCTGTCACATGGCCATATTGACGGAAAAATGATGGCCCTGGAAAGAAGGGGAGCGATAAACGAAAAAAGCTCCAGGGGTGAAGGGGTTTAGAAACATGGATATGGACATATCTATGGAAATAGACATAGATATATAGATATATCTGTATGTATTCATCTATCTATTTGTTATCCTATAGACAAAAAAACACAGCAGCACATGTACATGAATCTAAGCCATGTGAAAACACAGACAAATATTCAATATGAATTATACTTCAAAAATATTTTTTTACAAAATTTTTTTAAAAAAATTTTTCATAAAATTTACAGTAATGAAGATTCTTAGCGCATAAATTGGCCAATTCATGTGTGCCCATCAACCACGGCAAGGTGATCTCCCTCTGATGGGTCCTACTGTACCGTACATGCCACTCTTGGGCCACCAGCCTACTACTATGGACAAAACATGTCACTCTGGGCTAAACCTACAATTTATGGGCAGGTAGAGCTGATTACCGCCACCTGCAAGGTCAATGGGAGGAGTGCAAGATCAGTCACATCCAATAACTAAATAGAGAAAAAATCCCATCTATCTATCTATCTATCTATCTATCTATCTATCTATCTATCTATCTATCTATCTATCTATCTATCTATCTATCTATCTATCTATCTATCTATCTATCTAGCTATCTATCTAGCTAGCTATCTATCTAGCTATCTATCTAGCTATCTATCTAGCTATCTATCTAGCTATCTATCTAGCTATCTATCTATCTGTAATGGTGTGTAGGTTGGACAAATGTAAAAGAGGAGGTTGGACAGAAATGACATCACAAATCTTTTTGAAGCTAGAGGGAGAGGAGGGAGGGGTTGGGGTGTGTTTTGGAGTGGGTGTGCCAGGTGCAGAGTTACAGGCGAGTGCAATGCATCATGGAACTTGTAGTATTAGAGCACAATAACTAAGGAGAAAGGAAGTTGTCGATTAACCCCATGAGAGCTGAATCCAGCACTAAAGATGTGCTGCTACTGCATGATAAAAGGTAATATTGCTACAATAAACACAGTAGATGTTTTCAGTGGCACATAATAGCAAGATTTATGAAAAAAAAAGAAAAAATTTATAGTAGTGGACAACTTCTTTAACATATCAGCATTTTTTTCCCCAACAATTTACAAAACTTTTTTTCTTTCCTTTGGGGACTACATCCCTTGTGGACTTTGTGGCTTACATGGCAGAAAATATCCAAAAGTGACTACATTTTAAAAATAATCCTCAAAGTTCTCAAAACCACATTCAAGAAGTTCATTAACCCTTTAGTTTCTTCACAGGAATTAAAGCCATAAGGAAGTTAAAAATGAACCCATTTTCACAAGGATAATAGGAGAAAATGGACCCCAAAAATTTGTCGTGCAATATCTCCTAAGTATGCCGATGCCGTTTTTGTGTTGAAAATTTACTATTTTGGCAGGGCTCAGAGGGGAAGGAGAACCATTTGTCTTTTGGAGCACAAAACTGGCTGTAATAAATAGCGGTTGCCATGCCTCGTTTGCAGAGCCCGTAACCAGAGACAATGGTCCACCCAATTTGGTGGGCAAATTGTCCTGAGTACAAAGATGCCCCATATGTGAGGGAAAACTAGTGTTCTGATGCACAGTAGAGCTCCAAAACGAGTTCTGTTTTGGGAAACAGACTTTGCTCATATGGTTTACGGGCACCATACTGGATTTGTAGATCCCTTGTAGCCAGAATTGCATTTGGGAAAATCAGTTAGGGGTGTAATTACCTTTTTGATCCCACTGGCAGTTTCCAGAAAGTAGTGTGCAACGTATGTGGCAGAGTGAAAATCGCAAATAAGGCAAATAAGCCATTTTAGTGCTTCATACAGTGTATGGTTTGTGCTTCTGGAGACATGGGCCACATAAATTGTTAAAAGGGTTGTCGAGGACCTAATAATTGACTCCGCGTCTCAGTGGAAGTGCCTCAAGGCAAGGAAATGCTCAGTAGTATGTGGCCTCCACGTGCCTGTATGACCTCCCTACAACACCAGGGCATGCTTCTGATGAGGCGGCGAATGTTCTGAGGGATCTCCTCCCAGACCTGGATTAATGCATCAGTCAAATCCTGGACAATCTGAATGGAACGAGACATGATGTTCCAGATGTGATCAATTGGATTCAGATCTGGAGAACAGGCAGCCCAGTCCATAGCATTAATGCCTTCATCATACAGGAACTACTGACAGACTTCAGCCACTTGAGGCCTAGCATTGTCATGCATCAGAAAGAACCCACGGCCCACTGCATCAACTTGAGGTTTCACAAAGTGTCTGGAAATCTCATCCTGGTACCTAATGGCAGTCGGGGTACATGCACATGGAGGGCTGTGTGGCTCTCCAAAGAAATTACTCCTAATGCCATTACTGACCTACTGCTAAACCAATTATGCTGGAGGATATTGAAGGTAGCAGAATGTTGTTCACTGCGTTTCTAGACTCGCGCCTGCTACATATACTCAATTTGTACCTGCTCTCATCCGTGAAGAGCACCAGACGCCAGTGTCGAATCTGCCAATCTTAGTGTTCTCTGGCAAATGTCAAACGCCCAACACTGTGGGCTGTAAGTACAATACCCACTTGTGGACGTCTGGCCCTCATACCACCCTCATTGAGTCTGAGTTTGAGCACACACATGGATGTTAGTGGCCTGCTGGAGATCATTTTGCAGAGCTCTGGAACTGGTTCTTCATGCACAAAGGAGGAGTTAGCAGTCCTGCACCTACGGCCCCCCCTCCACATCTCTTGGTGTACTGGCTGGTCTCCTGCTATCTGCTCTGGACACTGTCGACAGACACAGCTAACCTTCTTGTCACAGCTCGCATTGATGTGCCATCCTAGAGGAGCTGCACTACCTGAGCAACCTCTTTGACTTGCGGACACCGCCTTATGCTACTGTACCTCTAGGGGGAGAGCAGTGACAAAATAAGTGACCAAAACAGTCAAAAAGGTTGAAAACCAAGAAAAGGTCTGTGGTCATCCCCTGCAGAATCACTCCTTTATAGGTGTTGTCTGGCTAATTTCCTATTATTTCTACCTGTTGTCTGTTTCATTTGTGCAACAGCAGGAGAAATTGATTCACAATCAGTATTGCTTCATTACAGGACAGGTTGATTTCACAGAAATGTGATTGACTTGGAGTTATATTGTGGTGTTTAAGTGTTCCCTTTATTTTTTTGAGCAGTGTATTAAGTTCAGTGACTGATCTGTTAGGAAGTATTGAATATTCCAATAAAAGGGGTCTGCCTGGTGCAGATTTAGATTTGTCAATTTATCTTGATATTTTATTTCTGCAATATTTTTTTTACATTTGTGGTTTTCAGCAGGGAATTTAATGTTGTTGATTGAGAACTTTAATATTGGAACAAGGGTCTTGTATGTGCTTGTCTCAGTATTTGCGGCGTTTTTGGAAATCGGTCACAATTTCAGCTATTCTCCACCCACAAGGCAAGATATCTGATGTGGTATAAAGCCTGAAGTGGGTGAAAACAATCAAGTCTACATTTCAAACAATGGCCAGAAATGGTGTCCTTTCTTACAGGCACATGCAACAGCTTATTCTGAAGTCAACTGAAATGGAGGCGGGGGGAGATTATATGGTAATGATCTTTCTATAGACTAAAGGTACCGTCACACTAAACGATATCGCTAGCGATCCGTGACGTTGCAGCGTCATCGCTAGCGATATCGTTTAGTTTGACACGCAGCAGCGATCAGGATCCTGCTGTGATGTCGCTGGTCGCTGAATAAAGTCCAGAACTTTATTTGGTCGTCCGATCGCCGTGTATCGTTGTGTTTGACACCAAAAGCAACGATACCAGCGATGTTTTACACTGGTAACCAGGGTAAACATCGGGTTACTAAGCGCAGGGCCGCGCTTAGTAACCCGATGTTTACCCTGGTTACCAGCGTAAAAGTAAAAAAAACAAACAGTACATGCTCACCTGCGCGTCCTCCAGCGTCTGCTTCCTGCTCTGACTGAGATCCGGCTCTAAAGTGAAAGTGAAAGCACAGCGGTGACGTCACCGCTGTGCTGTTAGGGCCGGAGCTCAGTCAGTGTCAGGAAGCAGACGCTGGGAGACGCGCAGGTGAGTATGTACTGTTTGTTTTTTTTACTTTTACGCTGGTAACCAGGGTAAACATCGGGTTACTAAGCGCGGCCCTGCGCTTAGCAACCCGATGTGTACCCTGGTTACCCGGGGACCTCGGCATCGTTGGTCGCTGGAGAGCGGTCTGTGTGACAGCTCTCCAGCGATCAAACAGCGACGCTGCAGCGATCGGCATCGTTGTCGCTATCGCTGCAGCGTCGCTTAATGTGACGGTACCCTAACTGACCATTTTATAGTGAAAAAAGAAAAACCTAATCTAAATATAACTGTCTAAGATTTGGGTAGGGGTAATGAGTATGTAGAACATGAATTACCACTACAGAAGTCCTTCATACCTTTCTAATCTCAACCCTTTCTACAATCGTGGAGGCTTCTTGGCATAGATTAGTAAATAGGAATGCATTATAGAAACTTTGATTTTTGTATGTATTACAGTCCACTGTTTTTTCATACTATCCCTATGCAACTTTTTCAATAGTCACAAATCATTTGGTGTTAATCAGAAAAAAAGAATGAGAGGTGTGAAGCTACAGTTTGTGTTCGTAGGAAAACTGCACTTTGTTGTGAACGTTTTGTTTTTTTCTTCTCCACAGAGCACTGTTCTTCAGTAGTACAGGAAATGTTCTGCTTCGAGCAAAGATCCTGGAGCTGATATTCCTCCATAGCTGTGCAATACCTCCAGCCCCACAGCTATCGCTTAGTTTTGGTGAAATCCTCTACTTCATCAGTAACTCTACCTTACAACTGGAGAATCAGGTGAGCACCAATCTGCTGGAATAAAGCATTGTGCAGGCCTTAAAATCATCTATGAATTTTGGTGTAAACGTGCTTATTTATGAAAATAAATGTGTATCCGAGAACAGAAATGTTAAAATCTAAAATTATCACATTAAGCTCAAATATCCAAAGAATTAATTAACAATGCACACAATACTGCAGTTCTGGCTCTCCAGTACTTTACAGCAGCGCACTTTAACCCGTTAACACACGAGATATATATATATATATATATATATATATATATATATATATATATATATATATTGTAGCATAGCGCCTACTACGTGTCTTGGGGAACATTCGCTTGGCAGCAGAATCAAAGCACTCGGGCACGGTTTTCTATCAAAAACAGTCTTTTCGGTTTATTTCACATAATGTAAACCACATCCACAGGAACTTGGTAACAGTTTGAACACAGTCTGCATATATTCATCTTTACCACAGTTCGTCTCTGACCCCAGTCAGCATTATACACGGTTTTCAGACCGTTACCCGTTGGCAACCTTTACGGGTTCCTGGACACCCCTTGGCCTCCGAGGTGCCCATACACAATGTCTCTCACTCTGACCCCGGTCAGTGTCACACAGTTCCTTCCCGTTACCTGTTGGTGCCGCACAGGTTTCCCGGATCCCTCTTTTCCACAGAGGTATCCATCAGACGTTTCTCACTCACACTGACTTCAGGTCAGTCCCAGGTCCTCAACACAGACCTCCCAGGTCTACAGTCTCCAGGTGCTTCCAGGACGACTCCACTCGCCGGAGCCTCCAACACCAACCGTCTGTGCTATGTCCAGCACGCAGGCTCTCCAGCCTGGAATGGTCACTGTGTGCTTCCAGGACGTCTGTCCCCACCTGGGACCGTCCAGCACACAGGCCACTTTGCAGTGTCCTGCCAGGACACACGGAAGTGTGTCCACCCTGACGGACACTTACCCACTAACACTCACATTCCACCATGTGCTCCACACACCTCCTTTACATAGGTGTAACCACACCCAGGTACCTGTCACATGGCTAGTCACGTGAGCGTGACATCACCACAGGTCCTTGCACACCATATATATGCCTCAATGCATATCTCAAGGAGCACACACAGCGCCCCCTATCTGCCACAGGGGTCACTATACCACTATATATACATATATATCTACCAGTAAGGTGGCTCAGTGGTTAAATCGCACCAAGGACAACATCTGTAAGGAGTTGCATGTTCTCCCTGTGTTTGCGTGGGTTTCCTCCGGGTATTCCGTATTCCTCCCACATTCCAAAGACATACTGATAGGGATTCTAGATTGTGAGCCCCAGTGCAATTAATGGCGCTATATAAGTAAAAAAAATATTAGATTGTCTTGTAATGTCTTTAAAGGGAGTTCTCCAAGAAATATGGTAAAATAAATTACAAAAATGTTTGCTATTTAATTAAAAGTATTCAAATACTTTTATTTAGCAAAAAGATATGCTTTTATGTAGTAAATTGTCAGTATATTAAAGATGGCAGTTTCCATCTATCAGTGTGCAGAAGTCTTACAACTGGCTGCTTGAAGAGCAAGAAAGACTTAGTACTCCCTGTATTGTAATAAAACTGCCAGACTGCCTCAGATACAATCCCTGGCAAAAAATTATGGAATCAACGGCCTTGGAGGATGTTCATTCAGTTGTTTAATTTTGTAGAAAAAATGCATATCGCAGACATGGCACACAACTAGTCATTTCAAGTGGCAACTTTCTGGCTTTAAGAAACAGAAAAAGAAATCAAGAACAAAAAATGCGGTACTCAGTAATGGTTACTTTTTTTGCGCTTAGCAACCCGATGTTTACCCTGGTTACCCGGGGACCTCGGCATCGTTGGTCGCTGGAGAGCAGTCTGTGTGACAGCTCTCCAGCGACCAAACAGCGACGCTGCAGCGATCGGCATCGTTGTCGCTGCAGCGTCGCTTCGTGTGAAGGTACCTTTACAGTTCGGTCACCGACGTTGACTCCAGTTTCCACAGATTTGTTCCTCATTTGTTTTGTTGTTAATTTCCTGTTTTGGAAACATATTGTTAGGAGTCGAGTTCCTGCCACTGCACAGGGGGAATCTTGAGCCATGTCTGCTGCGGTCTCCCATTCTGTTTCAGCTGCAGTGGAGCCTGCTCAGTGGAGACATCGGTCCCAGCGTCTCGCTCAGCCTGATACTGTGCAAAGGGTTACTGCTGCCTTTCCAGGTTCTGCTTTTGTAGCCAGCACTGGTCAGCGGTTCTGGGACTAAGTCCTGCTTTGCACACACTGAGCATGCCCACGGGAGGACCTCTAATTGGAGCTTGGGGGTCACATGCTCAGGCCCTGTAGCAGCTCCTATTGGACCACTTATAAGGTCCTTGTCTGCTACAGCTATAAAAGGTTCACATGGCCATGCGCTAGTATCAAACCAAAGTCTATGAGCTCAGGGCCAGTGTGGTCATGTCTGGATGTGGTTAGGGTTTGGCTGAAATAAGCCCCTAGAATACCGGTACATCCGTTGAGGAGTTTGTATGTGTGTATTCAGGGCCTTAGCTGAAATAAGCCGCTAGAATACCGGCACCTCCGGTGAGGAGTTGTTTGCCTGTTTCCCTGACTGCATGACCACAGTTTTGCTCTGTTTGGTAGCTGTGTACCTCTGTGAGGTTATCGGCACAGCATCTGGTTTCTAGCGAATCTGTGGCGTTAAGAGTTCGCTTATACTGCCATATAGTGCCGCCATTTGCCAGCAGCAGGTCCCTCTCCTGAACTGTGGACCCCGGGTTCTGAACGCACCGATTAATAAATATATATATATATATATATATATATATATATATATATATATATATATATATATATATATATATATATATATATATATATACACACACTCATACACTCGGTGCTTTCTGCCAACCCTAACACATATTGCTTCAAGTTTCCAGTCTTAACGCTTTGATGTCTTCCTTGGTCTACCGGTATGTTTGCCTTTAACAACCTTCCCATGTTTGTATTTGGTCCAGATTTTAGACACAGCTGACTGTGAACAACCAACATCTTTGGCAACATTGCATGATGATTTACCCTCTTAAGAGTTTGATAATCCTCTCCTTTGTTTCAATTGACATCTCTTGTGTTGGAGCCATGATTCATGTCAGTCCACTTGGTGCAACAGCTCTCCAACGTGCGATCACTCCTTTTTAGATGCAGACTAACGAGCAGATCTAATTTGATGCAGGTGTTGTTTTTGGGTATGAAAATTTACAGGGCGATTCCATAATTTTTCCCTATGCTTGGTTAAAAAAGTAATCATTACTGACTACCACATTTTTTTTTTTTCTTTTAGTGTTTCTTAAAGCCAGAAAGTTGCCATTTGAAATTACTTTAATTTTGTAGAAAAAAAAGCAGATCAGACATGGCACAAAACTAAACAATTGAATGAACATCCTCCAAGGCCAGTGATTCCATAATTTTTGCCAGGGGTTGTAGATGTTCATTCACAGTCAGCTAAAAGGTTTCTTCTCCTTAGTCCCCTCCACTCCGTGTCCTGTCAAGTAGACTGAACAGAGCAATGTGCATTCACGGAGCCTGATCAGAAGCTGCTGTGACATGTCTCCAGCGTATGTTCTTTACGCAGCCTGTCCTGCTGTATATCCTCTGATGGGGATGTGTGCTCATTGATCTATGAAAGCTATCTTTAACCCTTTTGCGCTTGTCTGTTTTTTCCTTTGACCAGGCCAATTTTTTTATTCTGACCAGTTCACTTTATGAACGCTTCAAAGGATTCCACCGATTCTTTTTCATGACATACTGTACTTCATGGTGGGGTGGCAAAATTTGTTCGATATTATTTACTTTCATTTCTGAAAATATCTGATATTCGGCCCAAATTTTGCTATTTTCAAACTTCATTTTTATGCCCTTAACTCATGTTTGTCATACAAAATGGTTAATATTTCCTACATGTTTACTTCACATCAGCAGAATTTTTGAAACAATTTTATAAGACAGAAAACAGATTTTTCCAACCAATTTGAAAAACCAATGTTTTTCACTGACCAAATCACATTCGAAGTGAATTTGAGGGTCCTATAGAACAGAAAATACCCATAAGTGACACTATTCTAAAAACTGCACACCTCAAGCTGCTCATAACCACATCCACGATTATTAACCCTTCAGATGCTTCACAAACTAAAGCAATGTTGAAGAAAATTGGTTACCTTTTCCCATGAAAATGTTACTTTACCTCCAAATTTTACAGGAAAATGCACCATTAGTTGTACAATTTATTCTGAGTACGCAGATACCCCTATGTGGCACCATTTGATTTTTGGAATGCAAAATTGGCTGCAATCGTTGGCTGACAACAATGGCATTTGCAGAGCCCCTATCTGTCTTATACTTGAGGGCAAGCAACTCTCCATAGAGTACAGCCCCTGACTGTCCCTTTTGGAACTTTTAGTTGACCAGTGATTGTACCCATGAATGTTTTTTTTTAATGGTCCCACAAGCCCCTATGTTGAGTCCATTTGAGTTCAACCAGACTTTTTTTTTTTTTCCAATTGTACATTTTAAGGATTTTCATATTTCACAAAATGTAAAATAAAAAAATATAAAAGACCGATATATAAACATGTAACAAGATTTTCAATGACTAGTGAACCCTAATGCATAATTGGCATTAGATTATGCTTAAGATATTAAGAAATTAGAATTGTAAACAATTTAATAGGAGAAAATGTAATTATACTAGACAACATGGGAAAAGGATAAACATATTTATGGGAGGGGGTTGGTGAGGAGTGACCCTCCCAGCAGCTTAAGGGGTCCCCTGTAGGTCTTGGAGGGAGAACCACCACTTCAGCAGCAGGCAGGGAGACAAAGGCAGAAAGAGATGCGGCAGCACAAAGCTTCATCACGGTGCTGTGAGGGATCTCACAGGGGAAGGGGGGGCGTCTACTTCCCTCACCTCTGGGGAGGGGAAAGAAGGACCCAGCAGGGATCGGCTCTCTGGTGCCACCACTTGCCTCAGGTCAGTCAGGGAACTGCACCGAGGGCAAATAGTCGCCGGAAAGGCTTCCCTTATAGGTACGAGTTAGTGAGGCGCTCCCAGTGAGGGGGGGATACATATCACTAGTCCAGCCTGGGAATATACACTCACCGGCCACTTTATTAGGTACACCATGCTAGTAACGGGTTGGACCCCCTTTTGCCTTCAGAACTGCCTCAATTCTTCGTGGCATAGATTCAACAAGGTGCTGGAAGCATTCCTCAGAGATTTTGGTCCATATTGACATGATGGCATCACACAGTTGCCGCAGATTTGTCGGCTGCACATCCCAAAGATGCTCCATACAAGGCAGGATGGATCCATGCTTTCATGTTGTTTACGCCAAATTCTGACCCTACCATCCGAATGTCGCAGCAGAAATCGAGACTCATCAGACCAAGCAACGTTTTTCCAATCTTCTACTGTCCAATTTCGATGAGCTTGTACAAATTGTAGCCTCAGTTTCCTGTTCTTAGCTGAAAGGAGTGGTACCCGGTGTGGTCTTCTGCTGCTGTAGCCCATCTGCCTCAAAGTTCGACGCACTGTGCGTTCAGAGATGCTCTTAGGCCTACCTTGGTTGTAACGGGTGGCGATTTGAGTCACTGTTGCCTTTCTATCAGCTCGAACCAGTCTGCCCATTCTCCTCTGACCTCTGGCATCAACAAGGCATTTCCGCCCACAGAACTGCCGCTCACTGGATTTTTTTTCTTTTTCGGACCATTCTCTGTAAACCCTAGAGATGGTTGTGCGTGAAAATCCCAGTAGATCAGCAGTTTCTGAAATACTCAGACCAGCCCTTCTGGCACCAACAACCATGCCACGTTCAAAGGCACTCAAATCACCTTTCTTCCCCATACTGATGCTCGGTTTGAACTGCAGGAGATTGTCTTGACCATGTCTACATGCCTAAATGCACTGAGTTGCCGCCATGTGATTGGCTGATTAGAAATTAAGTGTTAACAAGAAGTTGGACAGGTGTACCTAATAAAGTGGCCAGTGAGTGTATATCTAAACCTCCCGGCCGTTACTGCCAGAGCTCGTCACTGAAACAGTACGGTATTCTGCCACCAGTTCGTCATTTAAAATAGCCCCGTCCGACAGCAGGCTTATATCGGGTCAGGAACCAACCCTGGGATAGGGTATAATAACCAACGGAGCGTGCAGACGTGGGGATTTGTTGCTCAAGATAAGAGCAGCCCAAGATTAATTTTATATTTAATCGCCGAAGAGGCGCACTTTAAAATACAGCCATACATACTAGAGCAAATATATACAGTCAGGAGTGTAGTACAGGGATGGGGTATAGATAGGTTGCAGTTACCGTGTTATGTAGCATGTGACCACAGGGAGTTGCTGATGGATCAGTTCCAAATCTTAGTTACAGGCTTTCTGGGCTGCGTCAGCAAATGTATCCTCCGGCCATCAGAAAACCATTCAAAATGAGGGGCTGCCTTATATCTCCTAAGCTGCTACCTCACACATCTGCTCCCACCCCTGAGTGGTGCAGCGTCTCTCCTCCCATGTCTGAGAATATGATTTTCTGCCTAGAACTTTGGCTGGCCCATAACTTTGCGCCCGAAGCTCTGAATGGGTTGGTTGTACCACCACTGGATTCTGCTGGATTTTATCTGCGCATAGGAATTACAAACGGTATATTTAGTCTGTTAGCTATGCTTTATAACTCCATAATCCAGAGTGCTACAGGTGACTAAATAATATGGGCGCGTGGGGAAAGGAACGCCGATTCGGAATATGTGCTCAGCTCATCTTGGAGATATTGCATTCTGTTATTATAGGTCATTTTCCAGATTCAACTCAGTCTGCTGTGACTTGTACCATGTGCTTAGTCACACAAAGAGGTTCAGGTTGCTATAGCTGCAGAAGAGTTCACACCGTTGTGTTAAGAGCTTCAAAAAGCTTGAGTTAATTAAAGGTAAACACTGCATGGCATTTTATGGCCTTGGGGGATGCCAAGTGAGGGGGCACATTTCAGGAGTGGAGAGACATTTACTTTGTCCCTCACAGGCGCATAGGACGTTCTGGCAGCAGATCTACCTACCAGAACAGGAGCCTTGGTGTGGTGGCCGAATCCCCGGCCTCAAGAGGAAACCAATCAGTGGATTTGATCCCTCTTTCTAAACCTGTACCCGTGGCTGCGTCTGATTGGTAAGTGTCCTTCGTGAAAGTTAACTTTGTAATTGGGGTCCCCCTCTTTTATATAAGAAGGAAAATGCTTTGCTAAGACCAAGCACAGAAGTTGCCCAATCTAATGAAGATTTGCCTGTCACCTGGGGGTAAAGAGTCTGCAAATCGTGCATACAGCAGATGCTATGTGAGGAGACCCAAAATGTTGCCTCCGAATTAAGATCTGTGAACAGGACGGAGGTCAAACACACCCGAGGGGTGGGATAGTATCAAGAAACAAAAATCCAGGAGGAGGTGCTCTGAAACCGGGGCCTCTAGTACAGTTGAAGAGCAGAAACATTGGTTTATCGGACTCATCAGAGGAAGATATGAGGGGGCCATTGTTTTCCAGTGGAGGAAACAGTCTTATTAAGGCTGTAAGGTCCACAATGGGAGTGATAGGCCCTCGCCCTGAAAAGTCAGTGCAGGATGTAATGTTTCGTAGGCTTGGACAGAAAAAACGTAAGTCATCCCCTTTTAATAAGAAGATACAATCTCTGAGAGAATGGAATAGACACGAAAGAAAGGACTCCTGTGTTCTGTCCCTCAAATGCAAATATCCTTTTGATGATCCGGCATCCACATCCTGTGACAGCCTCAAAGTTAGGTGTGGTTATTGCTAAAGCTTCCAGGAAATTTGTCCTTCCCTTTGAAGACATGGGGGTATTAAAGGATCCACTAGATAAAAGGGCAGATTCCTTAAGGGTTCCTGGGCAGTCTAAAACCTGCTATAGGAGCAACCTGCATGGCTAGGTCATAACAAAACCCCTATATAATTTAACTTTTAGTTGCAGAGTATTAAAAATCACAATTTTTGAAGAAACATTAAACACAAGAATAGTACCTCCCAAGCCTTTAGAATAGGGGGAATAATATGTGCTAACACAACAGGGAGTTGACCAGAATGTGGTATAATAATCCTACATTGGCCCTCATGAGTCGCTGTTAAGCTGATGGCTTACCTAGCAGCAGAGGTTGGCACCCTAAAATTTGATACGGCACCCCTGTTCAACGTCGGCAGTGCCTCAAAATCCCTGTGTGCCTCTATCCTAAAGTTATAACACAAGACCATCATGCACACACTACTGATGGTCTATGACACTACTTAGCTGTGTATATGAAAAATGTATCTGATATTCAAATGAAAAACATCTGATGGTTTAATGCAATATCAGAAAGGCAGAAGTTCACATAGCTCTAGGTGGCATCTCTGCTTGTCCACTAAATCAGATGGCAGCTTCGACTGCTAGGCTGTGTATGAGACATATCTCTGAGAGTTTAGCTATTTGTCAGAGAGCCATAATTTCTAAATGGCATTTGTTTGTCCACTATCTCCTAGGTCAAAATAGCAGCTTTGACATTTAAAGTGCATGTGTGCTAAAGATGGGATGCATACACTATGAATGTACATAGATCACCCACTGATATAAAGTGCTATATGCAAGCACTAAAGAGTCTTGTCATTAGTCAGACAGTTAGGAAGCCATTTCACTTTGTTAAAGATCGTAGTAGATCACTTAGCTGGCTGTGGTAGTTTCCAGTATTGATGTTCCTTGTCCCTACGTGTTTTGCCCCCTCCTGTTATCACGGGACCAGAAATAAGAGTATGCCATAGTAGGAAAAAAGGACGCGTGGGGGTGGACTGCAGGTACCTTAATTTATTCCAGGGTTACCGTAATTATCACTTACGGTTTGGTAGGAAAGAGGGGAGAAGGAAGAGGCCCGTTATAGCATGTATACCTGCTCTTCACTCATGCTCCATCCACGCTTGTTAGTGCAACCGGTATCCAGTCCGGGACGCACTTCCAGTTAGTGGAACGCACGAATGTCAGCCCGAGTTCCAGTCTAGACGAATCCACTTCTGGGGTTGAGATGCAGATGCGTCTGATCTTTGTGACCTGTGCAGTGCGTAATAAGATATGCAGTTGCACAAACTATTTTAAACACTGCACAGGCATCACATTAGAGTGCAGATTTGTCATGTTTTTCAAGTGTCCCCCTGACCCATATCTACCAGTGCATATCAGGTCTGTCTGTATGGTGGTGTTGAGGGAGGATCTAAATTGATCCTTCACGGTTGACTCAGTGATTTCCAAATTAATCTACAGGGCGTTGCCGGCAACTGAAAATGACCAGACGGAGACGTGTGCCTCTGTATGGGGGATCGAGCAGATCTCTGGCCCCCGTTTTATTGTGTATCGCTTTTCATAATCATAGAAATTAACCTTCAACCAATCAGCATAAGAACACGCTCACAGTTCTTAACCTATAAGAATGCAGGAAAAACTTAACCCATGAGAATACAGAAAAACCGGAAACTACATATATGGTCATATCTTCTTGGCATAGAAAAACACATTAACAGGTGCTTCAATCTTGTATAGCAATACACCCCCGAATCTATTATCTGGCTCGAGTCAGAAGACTCAAGGTCTTTATACCAATTATGAACCATAGCCTAGTTGAATACCAGGCTTGTGAACAACAAGATAGTTATTTCATGGCAGCTATAACCTTTTACCTATTTAAATAACAGAATTTATCTTTAACAACAAGAAAATAGAGTCGAAAAGCACAAAATGGAGAATCTTTCTTAATTTCTTCCTTCACATTCCCCCCTAGATAAATTTTGTTAATTAATGTCCAGCATCAGAGGTACTATCCCAAGCTCTAAGCTCGAGGGGTACTGGTCTTCACATGGCTGGTGCCTTGTTACCAGCCATGGCTGTTGCGGCGTACCCGTCCCCCCTGTATACTAGAATTTACGAATAACAATTATTGATAACAGTAGTGGGGATCTTTTGAAGATAGCCATGCGCTTGGCTTCAACATCTTCATCAGATATCTTTGTGAAATCGGTGTAGAGAAGAGCAGGGGTGGCAACGCTTTTGGTTTCATCATTAGTTGTCTTAGTGCAGAATTTCCTAATACATACAGAAATACACCAAAGAACAAGTTTTAGTATTACATACATGACAAGGATAAAGGCAACAATATATAACAAACTTTGCAAGATTCCAGCTATCCAGCCCCCAAGTCCCTCAAATCAACTGGCTAGATTAAGAAAGGAGAAGGTGTCTGCCCACCAACTGTCCTTATTACGGTCATTGTCTTTATTATATTGATCTGAGTCTTTGAATATCTTCTAACTTTAACTTCATAGTGCTATTGGGATCTATATAATAACAGCAAGCGGGTCCAATAACCTGACACGTACCACCCTGTGCTGCTGTTAAGTAATCCAGTGCTATAGTATATTGATTAGTGACTATGAAAAGTTGGTTTTGGACAGCAACAGTAGTATTAAATGGTATTAAATATATCTCAAATTTGATCATCTAGAAAATCTGTGGCCCTAACCAATTTATCCCACATTTGTGTAATCATAGGGTAAATAAAAATAGAACTGATAATTTTATCGGCTATACCCATCTGTACTACTAATCTTTCATGATATTGTACAAACTTATTATTCAAGGATATTGGGGAATTTAGGCTGTCCCATGCGGTTACCAATAATAATATATGGAAATACGAAAAACCAAAACATTATGTCCCCTTATTTGCTACTAGTCTGTTTGACCAGCTTGCAGTGCGATGCGTGGATCCACCTCTACCTTCCTTCCAGCTTTACTGACATAGGAATGATACTGAGGACTTGGTAGGGACTGTCATACAAGGGTTCTAGTCCGTGTTTTCTGACATGGCTTTTCACGACCACAAAACCACCAGACTTTAAGTTGTGACAAGTGTCCGGTTTCTGCTGAATCTGGAAGGGAAGAAGAAACTAAAACATGGGTGTTAGCAAGATTTTTACTAAGCTGAATAACATATTGAACAGCACGGTCAGTTTCCTCTGATAACTACTGAGGCTGGAAATTTGCAACTGGGGGCCTAGCACCAAACAATATCTCATATGGGGACAGGCCATATTTTGCCTTAGGGGTAGTACGAATATGGTACAGTACAATGGGTAGGAGCTCTGGCCATGGAGCCGTAGTCTCCTGCATCATTTTGGTCAATTGTCCCTTCAGTGTGCCGTTCAGCCTCTCAACTTTCCCACTGGATTGTGGATGGTACGGAGTATGGAGAGCTACAGTGGATCCAAGCATTATCAAAACCTCCTGATACACATGAGAAGAAAAGGCCGGGCCTTGGTCACTTTGGACGACTTCTGGAACACCATATCTGCATATAACTTCCATCACCAGTTTCTTTGCTGTGGTCTTTGCAGTCATGTTAGTAACGGGAAATGCTTCTGGCCAACTGGAGAACATGTCGACAACCACCAGACAATATTCATACCTTCCAGACTTAGGCAACGTGATGTGGTCCACTTGGAGCCTTTCTAAAGGATAGTCGGGCTTAGCAAGGTGCTTCGGGGGTACACATTGAAGTTGACCGGGATTGCAGGTCTGACAGATATTACATGCATGGTTGAGTGCTGTCAGGACTGTAGAAATACTTGGAGCCCAGAATAATTTTTGTACCAGGGCAAAGGCCTGTTTTTTGTTTTTTTTCCCGATGTGTGGGCCCATATGCCCACGTGGCAATAGCAGGGTACATCTGCTTAGGGAGACACACAAGTTGGTCATTTTTCCAGAGACCATTGTCCATACATGCTCCATCAGCCTTCCACTGCTTCACTTCTTCCTTTGGGGACATTCTCTGCATCGTCATTAAGCGGTCTCGCGGGGTCCGGCAGAAAACCTCAGTCTGTCGTGGATCATCAGGTTCCTGTAGAGTCAGTGTTTCTTGTAACTGTTTACGCTGAGAGTATGTGGTCTCCATAGTTGGTATGGTCAGGTCAATGGGTAGGAGAGCAGCAGCTTTTGCTTGCATATCCACAAGGGCATTACCAACAGTCTGTGGACTGTTCCTAGGACCGTGCGCCTTAATTTTGATAATGGCCACCTGGGTAGGTAATTTGATTGAGTCCATGAGGGTTTTAAGAGCTTCAGCATTCTTCACTGGAGTCCCGGCGGTGGTAATAAACCCTCGATTGGCCCATTGGGCTCCGAAATCATAAACAATACCAAACACATACTGTGAGTCCGTGTATGTATTAGCCCACCTGTCTTTGACCAGAACACATGCAGTAGACAGAGTCTGAAGTTCTACTTCTTGTGCTGACAGTTAGGGAGGGAGTGCAGCTCCATGCACTACAGTATTTTCCGTAGTAACAGCGTATCCGGTGTGGAATCTGCCAAATCATCAGCACATCTTAAACTGTCTTCCAGGGCATTGTAGAGAGGTTGCATTATGTGGGATGCATCCGGTATCCACTGACAACAATAAGTACATAGTCCAAGAAAACGCTGGAGTTCAGTCTCATCTTTTGGAAAAGGAAGGGAGCTGACTGCTATTCTTTCTTTTGAGAGGTGTCTGACACCCTGAAGGAGACAGTGACCCAAAAATATCACTTGACCAAGGCAGAACTGAAGTTTCGAGGCCGAAACCCGACAGTTCAGATCTGCCAGATACTTTAGGAGGCTAACAGTGGCAGCAATGGCTTCCTGCTCTGTTGTCATCCCTGATAAATAAATGCAAACAGAAACTGGCAATTTGGGTGTAATGGAATGCTGAAGACATTGGCAAGGTCGATGACTGTGAACCAAGCAGCATCCTGAGGTATCTGGGACAAGAGTATGTGGATTAGGCACGGAGTTTCCATAACAGTAGCTGCATTAACTGCCCGTAGATCTTGTACCAGCCGGTACACAGGGGGTTGGCCGGGTGGGGTCTTTTTCTTAACGGGAAACAAGGGCATGTTACATGGCGAAACACAGGGTACTAGGGCACCATTATCGAGTAACGTTTGTATTTGCCCCTTGAGGCCCCGCTCCTGATCATGTTTCAAAGGGTACTGATGGACTTTGGGAAAAGGGGTACCAGGTTTGAAAAACACTTTTACTGGTTCTACAGGCATTATTGGGGGTGGATCTGGGCCTATCAGGGCCATCATAACCGTGGGAAGGGCGTGTAGGATACAGATCTCCTCATTGTGTTCATCTGTATAGGGGTTATATAACGTAAGTACCATCTGACCATCATCTTGGAATTGTATTCTGGAGCGGAACTGTGATAATAAATCTGCCCCCAGTAAATTTACCGGACATATAGGAGAGATTAGAAACTGAGCAGTAACCTCAGGGAAAGGGTCCCACAGGGATAGGTTTTATAAGAGTATATTTATTAGGTCTGCCATCTACACCGATTAAACAAGCTCACAAGCGCTTGGTCTGAGAATTGACATGGCGGGGCTGGGGAGGGAGATTCCCAGATATAGGGTTAAAAGGGATATTGGATTTGTGTAAGGTGGGGAGGGCAGGAGCTGAAGTCTGTTACATGGGCCACTGATAAGGAACAGAGCTGCGTCCTTGCAGCTGTGGGGGGGCTGAGATTGGAGCAGAAATCACTGCGGCCACTGATTTAACCTTTAATTTCCCTGCTGATGCAGAGTGGGGTAAGTTCTTAAAACCTTTTTTTACTACTTTTAATGCATCATCTGGAATGGAAGTCTCGATATCCGGTCTAACTGACATTATTGCCTCTTTCAATTCAGATTTAAGGCTGGACATCAAAGCTGCCACAAAAATGTGTGAATGGGCTTTATTATACAGTGAGAATCCCTGATCTTTAAACACTACCATAAGACGCCCATAGAACTTCTCGGCAGTCCAGGATATATTGGTGCCTTGGGGTTAAGGGGCATAGGGCTTACAGTCGGGAGTAGAGGCTTAATTTCCTGGGGAGGGACCATATTATCTAGCAGGGAGACCCCCTGTCCCAAATTTGATTGTTTGCTTTCCCGACACATTAATCTCAGTCACTTTCTCAGTTCCTTCTTGCACCACAAAACATCCAGTTTTTTGTCATAGTAATAGACAACTTTCCTTTTTCAGCGTAATTCACTTCCTCTGTTGATCCTCAATTTGCTATATATCAACCACTCAACTTGAAGCAGGTGAATCTTTTACCAATCTTTCAATTACACTGATAATCAAACTATCTCTTACAAGTTTCCTTCTAAAACTAGGTACCATATTTCAACTATTGTTTAAACACAAATCTCCCAGCGCGACAGAAAATATAGAGAAACTTAGAAAGCAGCTACGTGCCCCCTCCATACCAGAAAGACAGTAGAGATAAGAAAATCACAGCATTCCTCAACACAGAGAAAGCAATAACGCAGCTGTTTGACCTCTCCCATCGGGTATCTTAGAGATAATGAACGGAAACGGAATACAGCAGTTCTCAGACTTAATTAATTTCTACAAAACCTTCATCACACAATTCATATGCCAGACCACCTTAGAAAAACCCATAATTGAGAATATTTTTCCTGCATTCCTGACAGATTTATTTTCCCGTCTTTGGGCTAACAATATCAGATTCATCACACAAATTGAAAGTCGTCTTCTTCCACGGAAACGGATTCTCCTTTAGAGCTAACTATCCTTACTTTGTTGTGCACAATACCGACGGCCTTACGGTTTTGTTCCACTGGGTCTCTCTGTCCCCCGCTGGGACAACCCAAAAACACAGTACTCAGCGAAAGGAGGAGGGCGTCTTAGACTTTCCCTCCGGACACCTCTGGACATATATAAATATATATAATTCCTGAGTTACGCATCCTACCCAATCTTCGATCACCTCACCGCGCCTGATTCTAACAGTGATCAGGAATTCAGGATATTTTGACTATAAAGAGAATTACATCACTGGTCAATCCGGGGTGTCGGTCCCTTATGAGGTACGGTTCGAGCACTGGGCTGCCAACGGAACTACACCTCTATATGATTCCACCCAAAAATCACCCCACCATCGGGGACAAACCTCAGATCCTCTTTGCAGCACAAACACAGGAAAACCACACCAAACGGTCAGTCTGGACAGCATAACTGCCAACTTACCGTGGTTGTTGTGGGGGATGATCAGTCCCAATTTTCCACTGCCTGTGTCCGGTCCGAGGGTCCTTTGTCTTGTTGTCCTCTGGGGGGCAGAGGCGTTCCTGTTTGGGGCCCCACGTTTTCGGGCGCCAACTGTTGAGGGAGGATCTAAATTGATCCTTCACGGTTGACTCAGTGATTTCCAAATTAATCTACAGGGCGTTGCCGGCAACTGAAAATGACCAGACGGAGACGTGTGCCTCTGTATGGGGGATCGAGCAGATCTCTGGCCCCCGTTTTATTGTGTATCGCTTTTCATAATCATAGAAATTAACCTTCAACCAATCAGCATAAGAACACGCTCACAGTTCTTAACCTATAAGAATGCAGGAAAAACTTAACCCATGAGAATACAGAAAAACCGGAAACTACATATATGGTCATATCTTCTTGGCATAGAAAAACACATTAACAGGTGCTTCAATCTTGTATAGCAATACACCCCCGAATCTATTATCTGGCTCGAGTCAGAAGACTCAAGGTCTTTATACCAATTATGAACCATAGCCTAGTTGAATACCAGGCTTGTGAACAACAAGATAGTTATTTCATGGCAGCTATAACCTTTTTACCTAATTAAATAACAGAATTTATCTTTAACAACAAGAAAATGGAGTCGAAAAGCACAAAATGGAGAATCTTTCTTAATTTCTTCCTTCACAGTGGGGCCCCAAAGTGGGATTATGTAAAACCTCCCTACCACACACAAAAATTGTAGGTGCTTTACAATGCCATTGATGCTTAATTAGCCAATGGTTCACACATACCATTAGTTGGATACTTGGCATTAAAGGGGTTATCTATCATAGATATGGTACAAGAGGGCTTATATGGCTAGTGAAGCTGAGCTGTTTATTCAGACCACTGGGGTTTATGCTCTTCAAACGAAAAATCCACCTGCTCTCCCTTTGCATAATTTTGTTATTCCAGTCACCTGCCTAATGGATTAACCACTTCTAGAACTCAAAATTTAATACTATCAGGGCTGTTTTCCTATTGTGACTGTAACTGTCTTCGTTTTCCTCATAGTCCTTGGGGCATGAAGAGGTGCAAAAATTCACTACTCCCTCAGTTTTGCAGTTTGCAAAACATTTATTTTGATACGTTTTTAGTTGCTGAGCCTTGAAATATTAGATGGTGTAATACAAAAGCTAGTGTCCACCCTAAAGGTACCCACAGATCTGTTATCCAGCCATGCACCCTCTTTTTTTTTTTTTTTTGGAGGGGGGGGGGGGGGAACATAGTGGTTGTTGACAACTTGGTCCTTTATTGATCTCCCTCTTTTATAGGTCACTGATGGGAATGGGGAGATCCATTTGGCCAGATCAGGATCAGTTCTTAAGATCCCCCAATGTTTGTTTGGAAATCCTCCCATGTATTCAGGCTGTCTAGCAGCCGCAAATCGTGCAGCTGCGGGTGACACAAACTAAATCTCTGAGCACGCGCAAAATACTCGGAGAACACTCGAGCATGCGCGGAAAACTCTAGTAACAAGAATACTCGCTCATCACTAGTATCTATCAATCTGGTTATAGGGTCTTCGTTGTCCTTTTTTTCGTGGGTTGTGTAGTGTGGGTCTGTTAATGACCCAAGCATCCTGACATGCTTGATCTATCAGGGCTCTGGGACATGCGTGGTCACAGAACCTTCTCCAGAGAGCAGTTCCTTCTGAGTCTGAGGAACTGCTCCTTGGGAATCCCACGTTTTAGGGGAGCAGGATAATGACTCTTCCACCTAAGCAGGCTTTTGGCTGCTGTGGGTTTCCGATATAGTGTTTTTTTGAGGACCTATTCTTATTGAGATCATGATATCGAGGAAGGCTGAGTTTTTTCCACCTACTTCTCAACCCTAATTGGTTGTCATTTAGATGATCAATAAACTCAAAAGGTGAATTATCCTTTCGTCCAGAGGATTGGGATGTCGTCTATATCAGAGGTGTCAAACAGCATTCTTCGAGGGCCGCCAACAGGTCATGTTTTCAGGATTTCCTTAGCATTCCACAAGGTGCTGGAATCATTCTGTGCAGGTGATTAAATTATCACCTGTGCAATACAAGGAAATCCTGAAAACATAACCTGTTGGCGGCCCTCGAGGAATGCAGTTTGACACCTCTGGTCTATATAGTGACCCCAGAACTGAATGTGGGGACCCCAGACTACATCCTCATCCCCAAAGACCACCGTATCTTCCCCACCTAGCCTTGGAGCAGATTAGCATATGTGGGAGCACATGGGCTCACCATTGCTGTTCCCTTGAGCTGGTGGTAGAATTTTCCATTGAACAGAAAAAAATTGTTGTAGGATATACTCAAGGAATTCCAAAACAAAGTAGTTGTGTGGAAAGGGCCACACCTTTGCTTCATCATCTTTGGGTACCTCATCAGCCACTCCTTTTTTTAAAGAGCAGATATACGATACCACCTCCAGGGACCCACAGTAGTCCACAACAAGTAAAGGAAGGAATCAGTGAGAGAATACTTAAAAGGGACCAAGGGTAAAAACAATATCCTCAATCAAATCACATTCTAACACCAGAGGAAAGGAATCCTTGAAGTAGACATGTCCTTTGTACCTACAAGTATCGAGACTTGATCCATTCCTGTGGTGAAGGATATCCGCTTTGCTCACAACGATCGGACCAAATGCCAACAACTGGGAATTGCATTGGATGAATTAGCTGATGTACTCCTCCTAACAGACTTAGCGGAAGAAGGTGCTAGAGGCCTGGGGGAAGGTCAATCTACAGACCTTAGACCCACGAGCACTAAAATGCCACCCTTAAAAGACCAGGGAACTAAAGACCTTTTTCTTAAACTGGTCACGGATGACCTTAAAAGAATCAATCCAAGAAACATGCCAATTCCCTCTAACATTACCCAAGGCGAAAAAAAGACCTCTAGAAACTATTCACGCAGACAAATCATTAGTGATTAAGCCCTCTGAAAAGTGGGGAAACACAGTGCTCATGATTAGAGATCAATATGTTGATGTGTACTAACATATCTGACAGTACAACCTGAGATCCTTCGTCAGGACCCCTCCCCTGAATATAAAAAAAACTCACTGGCATTTTGGCTAGAGCTAAAACAGCTGGCCTGATTTCAACCAATGAGTACAACTACCTCTTACCAAAATACCCTGTGAAAGCAACATTTTATGCTATCCCCAAAATCCGGAAAGGATTCCTCACAAAGAGGGAGACCGATTTGTCAGGGATAGACACTCTGCCCCAGAACAGTATTGTCTATCTTGATAAGATAGTAAGACCTTTCGTCATGGCATTACCCTCCTATTTAAGGGATACCACCGATCTTTTAACCAAACTTGATGGGATAATAGTGGAACCAAACACTATCCTGATCTCAATTGATGTGGAGGCTTTATACTCAAGTATTCACCACAAAGCAGGCCTTTCGTCAGAAGAATTATTCCTCAACACAAGGGTAAGGCATCTCTTTCCACACAACTTTTTTCTGGAATTGCTTGAGTATATCCTACAACATAATTTTTTTTTTCTGTTCAATGGAAAATTCTACCACCAGCTCAGGGGCACAGCAATGGGGAGCCCATGTGCTCCCACATAAGCTAATCTACTCCTGGGCTGGTGGGAAAATACAGTGGTCTTTGGGGACAAGAATGTCATCCGAGTCCCCCACATAGAGTTCTGGGGTCGTTACATAGATATCCCCGTCCTCTGGAAGGGAGGATTATCCAGATTTTGAGTTTATTGATCATCTAAATGACAGCCAATTAGGATTGATTTACATATGAAGTAGGTGGAAACAACTTGGCCTTCCTCGATGTCATGAATTGATATGTCCTTAAAAACCACACTATATCGGAAACTCACAGCAGCCAGTAACCTGCTTAAGTCTGAGTCACCATCCTGCTCCCCTAAAATGTGGGATTCCCAAGGGGCAGTTCCTCAGACTCAGGAGGAACTGCCCCTGGAGACTGACTACTACTGCAAGTCTAAGGACCTGAAGAAAAGGTTCTGTGACCACGGATATCCGAGTGTTAGGATGCTTGGGTCATTGATAGACCCACACTACTCAACCCACGAAAAAGGACAAGGACCCTATAACCAGACTGATAGGCACTAGTGATGAGCGAGTATGCTTGTTACTATTTTTCTGAGCATGCTCGGCTGTTCGAGTATTTTGAGCGTGCTCGGAGATTTAGTTTGTCACCACAGCTGCATGATTTGCAGCTGCTAGACAGCCTGAACACATGTGGGGATTTCCTAACAAACGGACAATCCCCACATGTATTCAGGCTGCCTAGCAGCCGCAAATCATACAGCTGCGGCGACACAAACTAAAGCTCCAAGCACGCCTAAAATACTGAGAACACCCAAGCATGCTCAGAAAACTCAAGTAACGAGCATACTCGCTCATCGGTAATAGGCACATATGATGACCAACAAATAAGTGACTAGACTTTTGAGAAAGCATTGGGGGATTTTAAGAAATGATCCCGATTTTGGCCAAATGGATCTCCCCATTCCCATCAGTGACCTATAGAAGAGGAAGATCAATAAAGGACCAAGTTGTCAACAGCCACTATGTCCCCCCAAAACAAGAGGGTGCATGGCTGGATAAGAGGGACACCCCATTAGCAAGACACGTGAATTCCAACATGGAGGTAACCCTGATGGTATTACATTTAAAGTTATAGAAGTGGTTAATCCATCTACTAGGCAGGTGACTGGGATAACAAAATTATGCAAAGGGCGAGCAGGTGGGTTTTTTGGTTGGAGAGCATAAACCCCAGTGGTCTGAACAAACAGCTCAGCTTCACTAGCTTCATGTGAGCCCTCTTGTACCATATCTGATAGATAACCCATTTAATGCCAAGTAACCAACTAATGGTATGTGTGAGCCATTGGCTAATTAAGCACCCACAATTTGTGTGTGTGGGAGGGGGGTTTTACATAATCCCACTTTGGGGTCCCACCATACAGACAGACCTGATATGCACTGGTAGATATAAGTTGGGGGGACACTTGAAATAAACAGGACAAATCTGCACTCTATTGTGATGCCTGTGCAGTGTTTAAAATACCAGATATGCGGATGCACAAAAGAATATGCACTGCGCAGGTCACAAAGATCAGACGCATCTGCGTCTCAACCCCGGAAGTGGATTCGTCTAGACCGGAATTCGGGCTGACACTCGTGCGTTTCACTAACTTGAAGTGTGTCACGGACTGGATACCGGATGCACTACCAAGCGTGGATGGAGCACGAGTGAAGAGCAGGTATACATGCTATAACGGGCCTCTTCCTTCTCCCCTCTTTCCTACCAAACCGAAAGCGGTAATTACGGTAATCCCGGAATTAATTGAGGTACCTGCAGTCCACCCCCACCCATCCTTTTTTCCTACGATGGCATACTCCTATTTCTGGCCCCCTGATGAGTCCTGATAACAGGAGGGGGCAAACCACGTAGGTTCAAGGGACATCAATACTGGGAACTAAACAACCAGCTAAGTGATCCACTGTGATCTTTCACAAACTGAAATGGCTTCCTGTCTGACTAATGACAAGACTCTTTAGTGCTTGCATATAGCACTTTATATCTGAGGGTGGTCTATGTACATTCATAGTGTATGCATCCCATCTTTAGCACACATGCACTTTAAATGTCAAAGCTGCTATTTTGACCTAGGAGATAGTGGACAAACAGATGCCATTTAGAAAATGTGGCTCTCTGACACTGAGCTACAATATCAGAGATATTTCTCATACACAGCCTAGGAGTCGAAGATCCTATCTGATTTAGTGGACAAGCAGAGATGCCACCTAGAGCTATGTGAACTGGCTTTCTGATATTAGGACCATCAGAGATGTTTTTCACTTGAATATCAGAGACATTTTTCATACAGCTTAGTGTCAGACAATCTGAAGTGTGTGCATGATGGTCTTTTGTGTTATAACTAGTGATGAGCGAGTACTCGTTGCTCGGGTTTTTTTACAAGCATGCTCTTGTGACCTCTGAGTATTTGACTGCTCGGAGATTTCGTCTTCATCGTGGCAGCTGAATGATTTACAGCTACTAGCCTGCTTGATTACATGTGGGGATTCCCTAGCAACCAGGCAACCCCCACATGTACTCAGCCTGGCTAATAGCTGTAAATCATTCAACTGCCGCTATGAAAACTAAATCTCCGAGCAGTCATAAATACTTGGAGAAGTAACCATAAAAAATTGCCGTGTGCACTACTGGAAAGGAAGGTGCTAAGGTTAGGTTCCCACACCTTCTCAAACCATAATCAAAAAGAACCTAGCACTCAACTTGATGCTTTAGAGTGAGTTTTATTGTAGTGGTACTTCAAAAAACGTTTCGGTCCTACACCTGGACCTTCGTCAGTTACTACATGTGAAATATAACCAAATGTGAAAACAATACAAAAAGGGTAAACCATAACAAAAACAATTATACAAAAAAAGTATATACAAATGCTGAGGAGAGAATATAGCATCGATTCCATACATGGTCAAGTGTATCCAAGTAACATATGCTAGAGAGAAACCCCAAGAATCTAGGCTAGGGTGCTCCACCTATGCTCAGAAGTGAGGGACCCCCCCTAAATAGAACAGTGAGGGGTGAGGTGAGGTACATACCGTACTGCAGAGTATAAAGAGGGACCAAGGGGTCAGAAGACACACAGGGGCGGCGTCTGTAGATGTGCAAACAAACCCCCAGGGGTTGTGTGAGATATGCATAACAGTTGGTGGATGTGAGAGGAGACACAAAGGATGACTCATACCTTACAAAAGAACCGGACAGGAGCGGTACTATGGGTGTGCAATGAAACAAAGGAGAGGGTTAATTACCTTCTCAAAGGAAACATGAAGGGGTGAGACAGGCGCTCCTGTGAAAATTACCTGTGGAGACCGTGGCAGATTGTATAGAGGAGCAGACGCGGATTCCACCGCTGGTCTGCCGGTGAGGAGACACATCGCCGTTTAAGAGGAAGTAGGGCGGGACTGACAGTGCCAGAGAGCCAATCAGCGGCAACACCGCTGACCGGAAGTGACGTCGCGCGGGAATAACCACATGATGCAGATGCATACAGAGATGTGATGTGTGGCGAGCGGAGATGACGTCAGGTTGTCAGGGTAACTGGGCGATACACAACCCCGGCAAGGGATAGCTAAGCGCTATTGTGAAACATAAATGGACACAAGTGTGGAGAACATAGGTACATTGCAGGAAGAGTGGACCTAGAGCTGAGGTGCCCAAATGGAGAATTCTGTAGAAGGTGAACGGACTCCTTGGTGGTGGTGATCCTATGTTCTATTATTTTGCCATATAACGATAGGCCGATGTGTATAGTGGACCTGGTTCAACGTGACATGCGGAAGTGACACAGATCTCAATACAGGCGATTCTAATGGCAAAAAAGAAAAAGAGAGTTAGCTCACTGTAGATACACACTGTAATGGTATATAAACAATAGGATGGCTGGAGTCCGTACAAACCAGTGGCTGATGTCAAATTGATGGAACAATCAACAGATGGAATAATACATATCAATCATTTTTATATAAAAGAGGCTAAATCATAGTCTCTGTTAAGTCCCAGCGGATGAAGTGTCTCTAATGTATGGATCCAAAATGCCTCCCGTCTTTTGAGACGGGCCACCCGGTCCCCACCCCTCCTGAAAGGGGGAACATGCTCTATGACCTGATACTGTAGCTGAGAGACAGTGTGGCCCTGGTTGTGAAAGTGAAGGGGAATGGGTAACAGTAAGTTCTTGCGGCGGATTGTCGATTTGTGTTGAGACACGGTCTCGTATAGGTTGTGTGGTTTCCCCTATGTATAAAAGTCCGCAGGGACATTTGATTAGGTATATAACCCATGATGAAGCACACGTGAAATAATCCGAAATGCGAAATGACTTACCGGACCTAGGATGATGAAAGGAAGAGCCCTTAAGAACATTATGGCATTGGGCACAGTTTAAGCATGGGAAGGTCCCCATGCGTGGATTCTGTAGGAACCGTTGACGAGGAGTGGACGTGCCTGAACCCAGGTCCGCCCTAACTAATGAGTCCCTGAGGTTGGGTGGACGTCTGAAACAGGGGAGGAAAGGGTTCTGGAATTCAGGTATTTTTGGGTATCCCTTTGATAGTAGGTGCCAGTGTTGGCGTATTGACCTATGTAAGATGTACGAATACGGATGATAAGAGTGAACAAATGGAATCCGATTAGAGGCTCTGTTAGGTCGTGGGGTAGATGGGGCTGCAGCCTTTTCCAGTACCGAGGGTGGATAACCCCGTTGGGTAAACTTAGTGGCCATCTCTTGGAGGCGCACCGGTTTGAGCTCCGTATCGGACACGATCCTGGAGACTCGTTGAAATTGTGACTTGGGTACTGAATTTTTAGTAGCAGGGGGGTGGAAGCTTGTAAAGTGCAACAGGCTGTTGCGATCGGTGCTTTTCGTGTAGAGATCCGTAGTTATGGAGCCATCTGGTTGGAGTATGACCAGGGTATCTAGAAAATTAATCTGTGTAGTACTATGAGACATGGTGAAGGAGATTCCTGGCCAGGCCGTATTGAGCCAGTCAAAGAGCACCGTGAGGGCTTCTAACGAGCCCCCCCATATGCAGAACACATCATCGATGTATCGTTTCCACATGATGACGTTGTCGCGGACAAGCGGGTGAGGGTATATCAGACTTTCCTCAAAATCCGCCATATAGCAGTTAGCATAGGGGGGCGCTACGTTAAAGCCCATCGCGGTGCCACGGATCTGTAGATAAAAATCGTCCTGAAATAGAAAGTAATTCCGGGTGAGAATAATAGTAAGTAATTCGATACACAATTGTATTTGGTCTGGTGAGAGGCCGGATTGGGTCAGGAGTTTATGGACCGAGTTGATGCCCTCCATGTGAGGAATGGATGTATAAAGATCCTTAACGTCCATGGTTACTAGTATGGAATGTGTAGGGATGGGACATATATCCTTCAGGGTGCTGAGGAACGAGCCTGTATCCAGGATGAAGGATCTGGATGACCTAATCATTGGGGTGAGGATTTTTTCCAAATAAATAGCCAACGGGGAAAGAATAGAGTCGGTGGAGGCAACTATAGGCCTCCCTGGGGGTCTCTCTAAGTTTTTATGAATTTTCGGAATAGTGTAGAACACTGGAGTGATGGGATGTAATTTGGTAAGAAAGTCCCGTGTTTTGGGATCTAAGACACCTAGTTCCGTATACTTTATAAGTGTCTCTGAAATGATTTGTCGGGTTACGGACTGGGGATCATGTTGTAACTTAGTATAGACCGTGGAGTTATCAAGTTGGCGTTTTATTTCTTGGAGATAGTCGGATCTATTCATAATGACAAGGGCGCCCCCTTTGTCTGCGGGTTTGAAAATAAGATTACTGTCATTCTGTAAGCTCCTTAGAGCTTGTCGTTCAATGGAGGAAAGGTTAGAGGGGAAGAATAGCTTTCCCCTACGGATGTCATCACAAAGTGTTTTAAATGACTCTTTAACGAAGCCTATAAAAGACTCCATGGCATGTGAGCCTTGTGGTGGTCTGAAATGGCTTTTAGTATACAGGCCTAGGCTTCGTGATGAGAGAGAATTATCAGGTGAGACAGTAGGGGGCTGAATGGAGGGTAACTCAGGGGAGGTAGAGAAGAAAGCTTTCAATCTTAGGGATCTAAAGAACCTCTGGAGGTCCATCTCCAAGTCGAATGTATGGCATTGGTAAGAGGGGCAAAAGGACAAGCCCTTCTGCAGGATTTTGTATTCAGCAACTCCCAACAGTCTATCAGAGATGTTGATCACCAACGGGGTGGTCGTACCTGTGATCTCGTGATCCTCCCTTGGAACGGGTCTCCTCCTATGTCCGTGGCCGCGCCTCGTGGCCTTCTTTTCGGGAAGCGGTGTCGTTGGCCTAAAAAACGCGGTGGGAGAGTAGCAGGGGCCCCCGACTCCTGTTCTGAGCCAGATGTCGAATAGTCTGGGGAGGTGCGTAGACCTTGGCGAGATGTGTTTCGTCGACCAGAGAAGGAGTCCTGCCATCTGTATACCTGCTGGCGCTCGTAGTCCTCTGTGTCCCTGTTGAACTTACTGCGTTTCCTGTCCTGTGTCTCCCGTCGATGTTTCTCGATATTTTTTGTTATCTGGTCCTTAAGGATGGAGAGTTCCTCTGGAGATCCGGATGAAGATAGTTGAGCCTCAATGGATTTTATGGTCTCGGAGCTGGCAGTGATCGCCTTCTGTAGATGCTCAATCGTGAGCGTGATAATATCAAAAGAACACTTGTTTAGTATTTGTTCGTATTTAATGCAATATTCAGGAGAGTCCCGAAACCGTGTGGGACGTAGTGAGACCCGTAGACCCCTAGGGATTCGTTGTGCTCGAAGATACTCAGAGAGTGTGGCACAGTGGAGTTCAATGTTGGTAAAGTGACGGAGCTCCCGTTCTAAATCTCGGCCTCTCGCCTCTCTAGGGGGGATTTTCAGGAAATCACTATTGTAGGTGGAGCGTGCCAGGATACTGGAGGTCTCCTCAGCATTATAGGAGAATGTGGACATGACCCGTCAGTGTGCACAACGTAAGGGAAAAGTAACCATAAAAAATTGCCGTGTGCACTACTGGAAAGGAAGGTGCTAAGGTTAGGTTCCCACACCTTCTCAAACCATAATCAAAAAGAACCTAGCACTCAACTTGATGCTTTAGAGTGAGTTTTATTGTAGTGGTACTTCAAAAAACGTTTCGGTCCTACACCTGGACCTTCGTCAGTTACTACATGTGAAATATAACCAAATGTGAAAACAATACAAAAAGGGTAAACCATAACAAAAACAATTATACAAAAAAAGTATATACAAATGCTGAGGAGAGAATATAGCATCGATTCCATACATGGTCAAGTGTATCCAAGTAACATATGCTAGAGAGAAACCCCAAGAATCTAGGCTAGGGTGCTCCACCTATGCTCAGAAGTGAGGGACCCCCCCTAAATAGAACAGTGAGGGGTGAGGTGAGGTACATACCGTACTGCAGAGTATAAAGAGGGACCAAGGGGTCAGAAGACACACAGGGGCGGCGTCTGTAGATGTGCAAACAAACCCCCAGGGGTTGTGTGAGATATGCATAACAGTTGGTGGATGTGAGAGGAGACACAAAGGATGACTCATACCTTACAAAAGAACCGGACAGGAGCGGTACTATGGGTGTGCAATGAAACAAAGGAGAGGGTTAATTACCTTCTCAAAGGAAACATGAAGGGGTGAGACAGGCGCTCGTGTGAAAATTACCTGTGGAGACCGTGGCAGATTGTATAGAGGAGCAGACGCGGATTCCACCGCTGGTCTGCCGCTGAGGAGACACATCGCCGTTTAAGAGGAAGTAGGGCGGGACTGACAGTGCCAGAGAGCCAATCAGCGGCAACACCGCTGACCGGAAGTGACGTCGCGCGGGAATAACCACATGATGCAGATGCATACAGAGATGTGATGTGTGGCGAGCGGAGATGACGTCAGGTTGTCAGGGTAACTGGGCGATACACAACCCCGGCAAGGGATAGCTAAGCGCTATTGTGAAACATAAATGGACACAAGTGTGGAGAACATAGGTACATTGCAGGAAGAGTGGACCTAGAGCTGAGGTGCCCAAATGGAGAATTCTGTAGAAGGTGAACGGACTCCTTGGTGGTGGTGATCCTATGTTCTATTATTTTGCCATATAACGATAGGCCGATGTGTATAGTGGACCTGGTTCAACGTGACATGCGGAAGTGACACAGATCTCAATACAGGCGATTCTAATGGCAAAAAAGAAAAAGAGAGTTAGCTCACTGTAGATACACACTGTAATGGTATATAAACAATAGGATGGCTGGAGTCATCTGGAGTTTTCTTTTTTGCCATTAGAATCGCCTGTATTGAGATCTGTGTCACTTCCGCATGTCACATTGAACCAGGTCCACTATACACATCGGCCTATCGTTATATGGCAAAATAATAAAACATAGGATCACCACCACCAAGGAGTCCGTTCACCTTCTACAGAATTCTCCATTTGGGCACCTCAGCTCTAGGTCCACTCTTCCTGCAATGTACCTATGTTCTCCACACTTGTGTCCATTTATGTTTCACAATAGCGCTTAGCTATCCCTTGCCGGGGTTGTGTATCGCCCAGTTACCCTGACAACCTGACGTCATCTCCGCTCGCCACACATCACATCTCTGTATGCATCTGCATCATGTGGTTATTCCCGCGCGACGTCACTTCCGGTCAGCGGTGTTGCCGCTGATTGGCTCTCTGGCACTGTCAGTCCCGCCCTACTTCCTCTTAAACGGCGATGTGTCTCCTCACCGGCAGACCAGCGGTGGAATCCGCGTCTGCTCCTCTATACAATCTGCCACGGTCTCCACAGGTAATTTTCACAGGAGCGCCTGTCTCACCCCTTCATGTTTCCTTTGAGAAGGTAATTAACCCTCTCCTTTGTTTCATTGCACACCCATAGTACCGCTCCTGTCCGGTTCTTTTGTAAGGTATGAGTCATCCTTTGTGTCTCCTCTCACATCCACCAACTGTTATGCATATCTCACACAACCCCTGGGGGTTTGTTTGCACATCTACAGACGCCGCCCCTGTGTGTCTTCTGACCCCTTGGTCCCTCTTTATACTCTGCAGTACGGTATGTACCTCACCTCACCCCTCACTGTTCTATTTAGGGGGGGTCCCTCACTTCTGAGCATAGGTGGAGCACCCTAGCCTAGATTCTTGGGGTTTCTCTCTAGCATATGTTACTTGGATACACTTGACCATGTATGGAATCGATGCTATATTCTCTCCTCAGCATTTGTATATACTTTTTTTGTATAATTGTTTTTGTTATGGTTTACCCTTTTTGTATTGTTTTCACATTTGGTTATATTTCACATGTAGTAACTGACGAAGGTCCAGGTGTAGGACCGAAACGTTTTTTGAAGTACCACTACAATAAAACTCACTCTAAAGCATCAAGTTGAGTGCTAGGTTCTTTTTGATTATAAATACTTGGAGGTCACCCGAGCGTGTTCGTGAAAACCCGAGCAACGACTACACTCTCTCATCACTAGTTATAACTTTAGGATAGGGGCACAAAGGAATTTTGAGGGATTGCCAACGTTGAGCGGGGGCGCTGTATCAAATTTTAGGGTGCCAACCTCTGCTGCTAGGTAAGCCACCAGCTCAACAGGGACTCATGAGGGCCAATGTAGGATTATTATGCCACATTCTGGTCAACTCCCTGTTGTGTTAGTACTTAAAATTATTTCCGCTATACTAAAGGCTTTGAAGGTGCTATTCTTGGGTTTAATTTTTTAAAAAAATTGTGATTCATTTTTTTTTTAATATTCGGTAATTTAACAGTTAAATGGGATAGGGTATCTAGGGATAAAATTCTAGATTTCATTCTCTTATTGCGGGGGGGCTGCAACTTTCCTGGCTAATTCACCGGCTGTTTCAGTTAGACTGGCGGCCAGATCTGCTGCATTCTCCAATGCAGCCCTTAGAGCCCTCTCTAGCTTAAGTGTTGGCCTGGAGATGTTGAAACAAAATCAAAATTATGTTCCATTCCCTGTGAAGATTCATTTTTGTTTGGGTCAACATTAGATGACGTCCTTGAGAAAGCAGGAGATAGAAAAAGGATTTTCCAACCTTCCTATTCCCACATACAAGTCAAGGATTACCTTGGGAGTTTTAGGATTATAAATACTCCAGTAAAGGAGAGCGAATGAGTATAACCAGTAGAACTAGTAAACAGATGACAGGAATATTGTGTTGACAACTTTCCTGTCATTTACCCAATAGACTATAATGCAACATTTCACGAAAGCGTTGTAACAACGCTGTATTATCATGAGTAAATAACTTTTCTGTGCAAATTCTCATGGGGGATCTTGACCCTCAGGTAGTGGGGAATATTGGGTAGAATTTTGGTCTTCTGCATTTGTTTGTTGTTTGCCACACTGGAGATCCCAATTCCCAGTCCAGGAGATCAGGAAAAGGAATGTCCAGTATTTTGCAAAGTTCAAGGTTTTAGTAGGACTTTTCTGGCTGTGAGTGAGAAGGGAAAACCCCAACTGTAGACAATTTGACCGTCCTTTAAGATAGAGTGGACCCAAGTACCATTCTTTTTGCAAAGTTATCCAGGAGAGATCTAGAAAGTTGGAAAGGTGTATTTTTGTGTTCTAAGGTTTGTTTGTGTTTCTGAGAGCTTCAGCATGGGAGGAAACTTTTGTATGAGGGTCATATGTTTTTGTGTATCATCATGGACTTTTATAAATCCACACTGTCTGCAATAAATTTGATGTCTTGGCACATCGCAGTTATTTCTGCATGTGGATTTCACTTCTGAGGAAGTTTTCCTTTCAAGGAATAGGTGACCTTGTTGACAAGTTTAGCAGTGGAGTGGGAAGGGTCTTGAGTCTTCCATGGATCAGGTCTTTCCACTAAGCCTGGGATGGAGGGAGTATCCCCCAAGTTTTCAGAGGGGTCCTCCCATTCTCCTGAAATAGGAGCTTCAAGTTTTGTTCTTTTTGTTGTGATCTTCGTGGTTTAGGAGACGTGCTGTTAATAGAAAGGAATGTTTCTGGCGATTTATCCCTTGGAGTCTGAACAGCTGTAGGTGTTTCCAGAATGCTGTGTGGAGCAGAGGATATATCCTTGAAGATTTAGATGTTTATGTTGGTGTCTGGATGTCCTTCTTTTTTTTTTTTTTTTTTTTTTTTTTTTGAACGTTATCCGGATGCCAGTTGATGAAGGTTGACTTGAACTGGGCTATCTCCCCCCTTCCCCATCAGATCTAGTAAAGGGTTGGTTCTGAGCCTGTTCTGTTAACAGCCATTAGGAACCTTCACTTCATATGATCATCTTACTCTTTAGGAACACTTCAGTTTTAAATGACATAATAGAGGAAAAGAAAGTAGATAATTTTGGTAGTTAGCTCTAATTTCCCTTCTAAGTCACAAGATAGCAGCAGAACATTCAATTCATAGAAAGTCTTGAGTATTTCACTGGTCCGTTATTAGGTGTCAGTATAGTGATAAGTATGATTGATGTTTGAAGTTAATCTTAACTTTAATAAAAATTTTATTTTGTACAATTTTTTTTCAACATTGATGATGAATAGGCCATGCAGGTACCCGCGGTCTGGTTGTCCTGCCTATATTCCCCCTCTCCTTTAACTTGCCATTCCAAAGGCGAGAGTTCTTCAGGCTCCTCTGTTCTGAGGTGGGACAGTTGCCCAGTTTTCGCATCCATTCTTGCCTCTTGCACCACATTCTACCAGAAAAGTTTGTTCTGTGCACACTGAGCACTTTGAGGATCCTCTTGGATTTGCTCATTAGGAGTACTCAGAACTTCAGGTTGGGTCGTAGGGAATGGGAGTGCATCTGGGTTCAACAAAACAGCCATCTTTGGAGGCTGTTCCTCTTCTGGGTCAACATCTGGCGGGTCGAGAAATTCTTCCTCTTCACAATCTGGAACTGTGGGAGTGGGCATTTCAGGTACACTTGGCACTTTCTCTCCTCCGTTGGGAACTTGTGGCAGGCAAGGCAGCGATATACTTAGGGGGACTACTTGGGTAGGCGTCCCTTCTTCCCCTTCGGGTTGATCTTAACAGATGGAAACTTCGGATCCAATTTGGAGCTTCAGCAGATTCGCCTCCACACTCCTGAGCAGCGCAGTCATCTCACTGTGGACAGTCGACACCTTCTTCCTCTTCTTGGCGTCTGACGTCGTGTTCGCCTGGCTATTGGTGCAGCTCCTCTCTTCTCACCATACCATTTCTCCAAGGGGTGGCATTCTCTCCAATTAGCAGGACCTTCGGAGGGGTGAGCGGCCCTTTGCTGTCGGCTGTCTTGGATAGGGCAACTTCTGGACAGGTGTCCCAGCCTTCCACACGTTCAACAACCACTTCTACGTATGTCTGGTGGGCGCTTTGGTCGGGATCGCCATCCTCTACGGGGAGCATACCGCCTCTGCACTCGCTCACCTCCCCACGATACGGGGTTAAATTCTGGCGCTGCTGCTGTTTTTTTTTTTTGTTTTTTTTCATGCTCCGCACCTTTCCTTTAACTTTCATCTTTTGCCGTGAGTTACCTCGGGGTATGGCGTTGGACTCCCAAGACAGCAACAAGGGCTTTCTGCAAGCTCCCGTTTTCTTCCCATATTTTCTGCATTCCCTGCCGTAATTCGCGGGACCACTTCGGCTCTTCCTCGTTCGAGGTGGATACCTTGCAGGTCCAGACCATCCCCGCCAAGGCTGCTACCCCCTGCTCCTGCTCTCTTTTGCGTGCTTCTGCTCCCACTTCTAAGAGTCATCGAAGGTGCTCACGCAGGGCTTGCATACGCAGGGCTTGCATAAGCAGCGCATATCTAAAGCCTGTCACTAGCTGGTTCCGCAGCACTATGTCGGAGTCCTACCCCCTATGTCTCTTGCTTAACAATCGCAGCTTGGATCTCCTGCAACACGTTCATGTATTGAATCACGGACTCCCCCCTCCTTTTGGACACTGTGGAAAAAGCGCATGCGTAACTCCCTTACGTCTGTGGGGTCTCCGTGTGTCTCCTCCAGTATCTTTAACACCTTGTCAAGTGTCCCGTTCTCTAGGGAGTCATAACATGACTGGATTCCTTGCCTCTGTCAAGAGCCATCATGGCCACATCCGCTTCCATTACAGGGGTCATGGGGTACATCCTCTACATACCCCTGACCCCACTCAGTCCAGCTCCTTTATAGAATGTTGCTCCCTGTAAACTTAGAGAGGTTACTCAATATTGTCCCCAGCGGTATACTGGCCCTTGAAGCTCCCCTAACCGTTTGGTCTGCCCCCTCCGTGACCATAGACTGCATCCTGCCGACTACGCCAAGTGTAAGCAGGTTGCCAGATGCAGTGACTGACACGAGGCAGAGCAAGGGTGAAATAATTGTACTAAAACAGTGGAATTCTCCATGCAGGGAGGCAATGGGTTAAACAGGGTAAAAACAGTTCAGTTAGCAAAGGATACGGTGGGGTGAAGAAATAATGGCTCAAATAAAGGCAGTCCTGATGAAAAATCAGTGGTTACTAAGTTTACGAAGTGAATAGCACTGACAACGGCTGGCGCGGTGTCTTTTCCAACGCGGTCCTGTGGGCAACAAAATCTTGTCTTCTGGCGGCAGTGGTTGGTCTTTGGTACCTTCAGATATCAGCTGGAAGAGTATATCCCAATAGGTAAAACGTAACTTTTACTGAAATATATTAAAATGGAAATAAACTATAACACAAACAAATAAGTGCTCACGCCGAAAACTGTGCTCAAGATAAAAAACTGGCTTGATCTCACCAATTACGGACAGGGGATCCCCAAGACGGTAAATCGGATGATCCCAGGGAGGGTCCACACAGAGTAATAAAGGGGACAGGAACCTACTACCCTGTCGTGCCCCAGTATCAGACTCCTGTCCTCACAAGGACAGGCCCAAGTATGCTCTACTCTGGACACCCCCCACCACATGTATATGACGCCTCCCTACGCGTTTCTTCACCAATAGCGGAGATTCATCAGGGGAGATATTTGGGCCATTCAGGCCTGGACATCAATTTCCAAGTCCATAGATAAAGTCCACTCAAGCATTCAAAAATACAGGGTATACGCAGTGGCTGTATAGCATCCTGAAGGTAAATAGTCTGGCACTCCACCCTGGTCAGTGAGTCAGCCCAGAGTGGTAGAAACATCCCTTTATATATGTAACCTCTTTGTAATGTCCCTCCTCCACCAGACAAGTATGTAGTGGCTAGTTCCCACCCCCATCCGGTTCCGTTGCTTACCAAGTACATGTATGCACTATTATCCGAGTGCCCGCCATCCCACCATGTGTTCCATGGCCGCCGGCATCCTCACAGTGCGTATCCCGCAACCGGAAGTGCCGGCGCCATATTAGGTGCCTCACTTCCAGTGCGCGGTAGCCGCTATGCGCTTCAGCCTGGAACGCAAGCGGTTGAAGCAGCCTGATACCAGTCTCCTCCCCAAACGTGCCGCGCAGATGGAAGCGCCCACGCCATCCCTGGTGCCTCACGTCCGGTGCGCAGTTACCGCTATGCGCTCCAATATGGATCGCAAAGCGGCTGCGCAAAACCCAGGACTACAGGATGACAAGGTCCAATTCATATAATTGTGCTGAGTTAGAGTAACAAAAACCCCCCCGGCACCTATATAGTTCACAAGTACATATACACCTACATCAAATGGACCATATTAGGCAGAAAATTATCATTAAGATGAGTACCCTAAATCACTAAATATCTAAATATCAAGTGGACCGTGTCAGGCAAAAAATTATCATTAAGGTAGGTACACCCTATACCGCTAGATATCCAGTGGGTAGACTATAACAGTAAAGCCATATTCTATTTATGGGAACTGGAAGTGTCCAGACCAAACATGAGATCATACACACATTTCTTGTAATGGAGAGAAGTATCCCAACATAACTGACACAAAAAAGGTGTAAATAGTACCATGCCCTCTACAGTAGCCGGTATACTACCAAAACCTTATTTGATATAGGGAAGTATATAGACGTAAGGGGGCTCAACCCCCCTATGTTACAACCAGATGGAAAAAACAGGGGGACATGCTGCATTATGAGACCCGGGGGGGGGGGGGGGGGGGGATTTGGGTGGAGAGGTTTGGGGAATAATCACTTGTTACACTTATGTGCCGTATGCGTATATACTTAATTTGTTCAAAGTTAAATAACCATTAACCCAATCTCTGGAACCTAATAGAGTTTGCAGGTAGGGTCCTGATCCAGTAAATCAGAGATATAGTCAAAAAAATGGCCCTATAAGGAATAAGAGCCCTGTGCATAAATATGCAGGCATAGAAATGTTTTGTTAATTATAGCTGGTTTAATGGACCGGAGGTTAGAGACCACCTACAGGAGAAGCCCTAATAAAGGATTGGGTCAGACAAGAAACAAAGAGAAAAGAAGGATAGAACAAGGTAGCAGAGGCCTATTACAGGAAGGGAGGGAAAACCGGGATAGAGACATAATATCAAAATATACAGGAAGCAACCCTGCTCGGCATGTACTGGGTCCCGCTTTAGGTGGGGCACGAAGTTACAGAAAACAACCGAAATTCAATTGTTCATTGAGTCCATGGGGATGACAGGTGTCCAACATAAAGATCCATCTAGTTTCCCTTTGTAGTAGGGCTTTGTCAAAATTACCTCCTCTGGGAGATGGAGACACCTTGTCAATCCCCATGAAACTCATGACACCCACATCACCCCCATGGTTCATTACCACATGTCTTGCAATTGGGGTATCCCTCTCATTGCGGATATCCCCCAAATGTTCTCCCACTCGTCTTCTGAGTTCTCTGACAGTTTTGCCAATATATGTCATACCGCAAGTACATGCTGCTCTATATACCACCCCTTTTGATTTGCAGTTGATAAATTCCTTGATGGTATATGTTCTTTGGGTATGGGCGTCATAGAAATCCTTACCCACCCGTATTGACTCACAGGCCACACATCCTCCACATCTATAGCATCCTTTCGGTCTCTGTGGTAGCCAGGTTGTTTTATTGGGTGTAGTAAGGTGACTATGCACTAGTCGATCTCCCAACGTCTTGCATTTCCTATATGTTATCTGAGGACATGTGCCCACAACCTCCCTAAGGTCCTCATCCATGCTGAGGATGCCCCAGTGTTTCTCAAGAATTGTTCTCACCGAAGAGGCGCCATTATCAAATGCACAAATCATTCTGATAGCCTTGTGGCTATCCCTCTCCTTCTTATGCGGTACCAACAGGCTATTTCTAACCTGGGCCCTAGCATGATGGTAAGCCTCCCTCAGCACCCGATCCGGGTACCCCCTATCCAAAAACCTAGATCTAAGGTCCATTGCCTTGATTTTAAAGTCCGCATCGTTGGAACAGTTCCTTCTCAGGCGGAGATACTGGCCTTTGGGAATGCCTTTTTTCAGGGAATACGGGTGGTGACTATCCCATCTTAATACCGAATTTGTAGAAGTAGGTTTTCTGAAGATTGTGGTTGTGAGGCCATCGTTATTGCCATTTTTTGAAACCAAAATATCAAGAAAGGGTAGAGTTTTTTCCTCTATTTCAAAGGTGAACCTGAGACCTATGTCGTTTAAATTTAGTGATGATACAAATTTATGGAAGACATCTCTAGTTCCCTTCCACAATATGAATACGTCGTCTATATATCGAACCCAAAGGTCGATATAGACAGTATAGATCTCATTCGCTTCCGAGAAAACGACATTGTCCTCCCACCAGCCCAGGAACAAGTTGGCATAGCTTGGCGCACATGGACTGCCCATGGCCGTGCCCCTGAGCTGGTGGAGGATCCTACCATCAAAACAAAAATAGTTGTTGTTCAAAACGAACTCCAAGAGTGTCATCACGAATTCGGTATGAGGGCCAAATTGTTGACCTCTTGTCCTCAAAAAATGCCGTACCCCTCGCATCCCACACTTATGTGGGATCGATGAGTACAATGCCTCAACGTCTATACTTGCCAACAAGGTACCAGATTCCAGGGAAATTCCCTCGAGCCTCCGCAGAAGGTCCATGGTGTCCCTAATGTAGGATGGGAGCGATATCACAAACGGTCTTAAAATTTGATCAATATATGTTCCTGCATTGTGGCAGATGCTCCATATCCCCGAGACAATTGGTCTCCCCCTCAGAGGCTCGACTCCCTTGTGGACCTTAGGCCAGGCATAGAAGGTAGCCATAACCGGGTGCTGAGGGAGGAGGAAAGAGAATTCCTCTTGACTGATAAGTTTATCTATCAGAGCATGCTGAAGTATATTTTCCAACTCCTTTATGCAGGGTGTTATTGGATTATGCATCACTCGGGTATATGTGGTTGGATCATTTAACAAAGCAAGGCACATATCCTTATACCCCTCAACATCCATCACAACCACATTGCCCCCTTTGTCAGAGGGCTTCAGAATAATAGTTTTATCAGTTTCCAGATTGTGGAGTGCTGCAATCTGTGCCTTGCTAAGATTATGTCTGGACCATGTTCCCGTAAGCTGTTTAACCTCCTTAATAACCAAATTTAGGAAGACGTCTATTGCTGAGACGTCCCCTCCTACAGGAGCCATTTTCTTGCTCGGGTTCTTCAATTGCGTAAATGGACCCATGCCTCTCTCTGTTTGGGGTATAGTGTCTAGATTGGCCAATAACTGAACATCCTGCATCATATCCATAGGAATCCCTAGATCCGCCGCAATTTTTTTATCTTTTTGTTGGAACAATTTGTGCCACCTCAATTTTCTGACAAATAAGTGTACATCCTTCACCATATCAAATACAGCGAAGTCTGTAGTTGGTATAAAGGACAGACCCTTTGAGAGAACCGACATTTCAGTAGAATTGAGATGCCTCTTAGATAGATTGATAACCTGTGGGGCTACTCCTAGTTCTAACTGTTGTGACTCCTTAATTGGTAGGGCCGGTCTAAAAAACCGGGCCTTGAGGTGGACGAATGGTATCTTCCTCCCCTTTGGTAACCCTCCCTGGGATCATCCGATTTACCGTCTTGGGGATCCCCTGTCCGTAATTGGTGAGATCAAGCCAGTTTTTTATCTTGAGCACAGTTTTCGGCGTGAGCACTTATTTGTTTGTGTTATAGTTTATTTCCATTTTAATATATTTCAGTAAAAGTTACGTTTTACCTATTGGGATATACTCTTCCAGCTGATATCTGTTAACAACCCCCAAGAGTTGGCAAACGGCTTGGTATATCCAAGTCGTAGCTTGTTTCACAATTATATGGTTTTGGTATGGCTGGTTTTTTGGCAGCGGGGCCGGACACTAATCTATGGTTGACTGAAGCAAAAGACATTTTTTCAGAAAAGACCTTTGCCCAAAAAAAGTACACACCAACATATGGCACGGTGTTTAAGGATTTAACCAGAATCTATAAGGAACAAATAGTTTCTTGGTGGGAACTACAGAGCTTAGAAAATTATTTAGCTAACAGCATCGTACCCAGGGGTTTGCGAATCTCCCTGTTACCGGCTGTGCGGTGTAGAACACCACAGCTTATGAGCTTGTGGGAGAAGGAAGCTACCTCCAGTTCCCTCAAATTAATGCAAATTTTGGTTAGCGAAGAGAAGACCAATCTTGAAAGGCTCAATATAAAACTTAGGGAACAAATAGAGATCACCAAGAAGTTTAGTTCAGAAAGTGACTTTATTACTAAAGAAAGCCAGCTGCAGAGTACTATTGAAAAATTTCAATACAACCTTAAAGAGAGGAAACATAAGCAATATTTGAGAGACCTCCAAGATTTTAAAGACAACAAAATCTATCAGGTGGTGGGAGACCGAAGAGAAAGGGATAGAGAGACTGATTTTTCCTCAACTGAAACCGACATATCTGACACAGAAAGTAGAGTGGGTTCCTTTAGAGGTCGACAACGAGGCAAAAATAGAGGTTACCAAAGGGGAGGAAGATACCATTCGTCCACCTCAAGGCCCGGTTTTTTAGACCGGCCCTACCAATTAAGGAGTCACAACAGTTAGAACTAGGAGTAGCCCCACAGGTTATCAATCTATCTAAGAGGCATCTCAATTCTACTGAAATGTCGGTTCTCTCAAAGGGTCTGTCCTTTATACCAACTACAGACTTCGCTGTATTTGATATGGTGAAGGATGTACACTTATTTGTCAGAAAATTGAGGTGGCACAAATTGTTCCAACAAAAAGATAAAAAAATCGCGGCGGATCTAGGGATTCCTATGGATATGATGCAGGATGTTCAGTTATTGGCCAATCTAGACACTATACCCCAAACAGAGAGAGGCATGGGTCCATTTACGCAATTGAAGAACCCGAGCAAGAAAATGGCTCCTGTAGGAGGGGACGTCTCAGCAATAGACGTCTTCCTAAATTTGGTTATTAAGGAGGTTAAACAGCTTATGGGAACATGGTCCAGACATAATCTTAGCAAGGCACAGATTGCAGCACTCCACAATCTGGAAACTGATAAAACTATTATTCTGAAGCCCTCTGACAAAGGGGGCAATGTGGTTGTGATGGATGTTGAGGGGTATAAGGATATGTGCCTTGCTTTGTTAAATGATCCAACCACATATACCCGAGTGATGCATAATCCAATAACACCCTGCATAAAGGAGTTGGAAAATATACTTCAGCATGCTCTGATAGATAAACTTATCAGTCAAGAGGAATTCTCTTTCCTCCTCCCTCAGCACCCGGTTATGGCTACCTTCTATGCCTGGCCTAAGGTCCACAAGGGAGTCGAGCCTCTGAGGGGGAGACCAATTGTCTCGGGGATAGGGAGCATCTGCCACAATGCAGGAACATATATTGATCAAATTTTAAGACCGTTTGTGATATCGCTCCCATCCTACATTAGGGACACCATGGACCTTCTGCGGAGGCTCGAGGGAATTTCCCTGGAATCTGGTACCTTGTTGGCAAGTATAGACGTTGAGGCATTGTACTCATCGATCCCACATAAGTGTGGGATGCGAGGGGTACGGCATTTTTTGAGGACAAGAGGTCAACAATTTGGCCCTCATACCGAATTCGTGATGACACTCTTGGAGTTCGTTTTGAACAACAACTATTTTTGTTTTGATGGTAGGATCCTCCACCAGCTCAGGGGCACGGCCATGGGCAGTCCATGTGCGCCAAGCTATGCCAACTTGTTCCTGGGCTGGTGGGAGGACAATGTCGTTTTCTCGGAAGCGAATGAGATCTATACTGTCTATATCGACCTTTGGGTTCGATATATAGACGACGTATTCATATTGTGGAAGGGAACTAGAGATGTCTTCCATAAATTTGTATCATCACTAAATTTAAACGACATAGGTCTCAGGTTCACCTTTGAAATAGAGGAAAAAACTCTACCCTTTCTTGATATTTTGGTTTCAAAAAATGGCAATAACGATGGCCTCACAACCACAATCTTCAGAAAACCTACTTCTACAAATTCGGTATTAAGATGGGATAGTCACCACCCGTATTCCCTGAAAAAAGGCATTCCCAAAGGCCAGTATCTCCGCCTGAGAAGGAACTGTTCCAACGATGCGGACTTTAAAATCAAGGCAATGGACCTTAGATCTAGGTTTTTGGATAGGGGGTACCCGGATCGGGTGCTGAGGGAGGCTTACCATCATGCTAGGGCCCAGGTTAGAAATAGCCTGTTGGTACCGCATAAGAAGGAGAGGGATAGCCACAAGGCTATCAGAATGATTTGTGCATTTGATAATGGCGCCTCTTCGGTGAGAACAATTCTTGAGAAACACTGGGGCATCCTCAGCATGGATGAGGACCTTAGGGAGGTTGTGGGCACATGTCCTCAGATAACATATAGGAAATGCAAGACGTTGGGAGATCGACTAGTGCATAGTCACCTTACTACACCCAATAAAACAACCTGGCTACCACAGAGACCGAAAGGATGCTATAGATGTGGAGGATGTGTGGCCTGTGAGTCAATACGGGTGGGTAAGGATTTCTATGACGCCCATACCCAAAGAACATATACCATCAAGGAATTTATCAACTGCAAATCAAAAGGGGTGGTATATAGAGCAGCATGTACTTGCGGTATGACATATATTGGCAAAACTGTCAGAGAACTCAGAAGACGAGTGGGAGAACATTTGGGGGATATCCGCAATGAGAGGGATACCCCAATTGCAAGACATGTGGTAATGAACCATGGGGGTGATGTGGGTGTCATGAGTTTCATGGGGATTGACAAGGTGTCTCCATCTCCCAGAGGAGGTAATTTTGACAAAGCCCTACTACAAAGGGAAACTAGATGGATCTTTATGTTGGACACCTGTCATCCCCATGGACTCAATGAACAATTGAATTTCGGTTGTTTTCTGTAACTTCGTGCCCCACCTAAAGCGGGACCCAGTACATGCCGAGCAGGGTTGCTTCCTGTATATTTTGATATTATGTCTCTATCCCGGTTTTCCCTCCCTTCCTGTAATAGGCCTCTGCTACCTTGTTCTATCCTTCTTTTCTCTTTGTTTCTTGTCTGACCCAATCCTTTATTAGGGCTTCTCCTGTAGGTGGTCTCTAACCTCCGGTCCATTAAACCAGCTATAATTAACAAAACATTTCTATGCCTGCATATTTATGCACAGGGCTCTTATTCCTTATAGGGCCATTTTTTTGACTATATCTCTGATTTACTGGATCAGGACCCTACCTGCAAACTCTATTAGGTTCCAGAGATTGGGTTAATGGTTATTTAACTTTGAACAAATTAAGTATATACGCATACGGCACATAAGTGTAACAAGTGATTATTCCCCAAACCTCTCCACCCAAATCCCCCCCCCCCCCCCCCCGGGTCTCATAATGCAGCATGTCCCCCTGTTTTTTCCATCTGGTTGTAACATAGGGGGGTTGAGCCCCCTTACGTCTATATACTTCCCTATATCAAATAAGGTTTTGGTAGTATACCGGCTACTGTAGAGGGCATGGTACTATTTACACCTTTTTTGTGTCAGTTATGTTGGGATACTTCTCTCCATTACAAGAAATGTGTGTATGATCTCATGTTTGGTCTGGACACTTCCAGTTCCCATAAATAGAATATGGCTTTACTGTTATAGTCTACCCACTGGATATCTAGCGGTATAGGGTGTACCTACCTTAATGATAATTTTTTGCCTGACACGGTCCACTTGATATTTAGATATTTAGTGATTTAGGGTACTCATCTTAATGATAATTTTCTGCCTAATATGGTCCATTTGATGTAGGTGTATATGTACTTGTGAACTATATAGGTGCCGGGGGGGTTTTTGTTACTCTAACTCAGCACAATTATATGAATTGGACCTTGTCATCCTGTAGTCCTGGGTTTTGCGCAGCCGCTTTGCGATCCATATTGGAGCGCATAGCGGTAACTGCGCACCGGACGTGAGGCACCAGGGATGGCGTGGGCGCTTCCATCTGCGCGGCACGTTTGGGGAGGAGACTGGTATCAGGCTGCTTCAACCGCTTGCGTTCCAGGCTGAAGCGCATAGCGGCTACCGCGCACCGGAAGTGAGGCACCTAATATGGCGCCGGCACTTCCGGTTGCGGGATACGCACTGTGAGGATGCCGGCGGCCATGGAACACATGGTGGGATGGCGGGCACTCGGATAATAGTGCATACATGTACTTGGTAAGCAACGGAACCGGATGGGGGTGGGAACTAGCCACTACATACTTGTCTGGTGGAGGAGGGACATTACAAAGAGGTTACATATATAAAGGGATGTTTCTACCACTCTGGGCTGACTCACTGACCAGGGTGGAGTGCCAGACTATTTACCTTCAGGATGCTATACAGCCACTGCGTATACCCTGTATTTTTGAATGCTTGAGTGGACTTTATCTATGGACTTGGAAATTGATGTCCAGGCCTGAATGGCCCAAATATCTCCCCTGATGAATCTCCGCTATTGGTGAAGAAACGCGTAGGGAGGCGTCATATACATGTGGTGGGGGGTGTCCAGAGTAGAGCATACTTGGGCCTGTCCTTGTGAGGACAGGAGTCTGATACTGGGGCACGACAGGGTAGTAGGTTCCTGTCCCCTTTATTACTCTACTGTGTGGACCCTCCCTGGGATCATCCGATTTACCGTCTTGGGGATCCCCTGTCCGTAATTGGTGAGATCAAGCCAGTTTTTTATCTTGAGCACAGTTTTCGGCGTGAGCACTTATTTGTTTGTGTTATAGTTTATTTCCATTTTAATATATTTCAGTAAAAGTTACGTTTTACCTATTGGGATATACTCTTCCAGCTGATATCTGTTAACAACCCCCAAGAGTTGGCAAACGGCTTGGTATATCCAAGTCGTAGCTTGTTTCACAATTCTTTGGTACCTTCCACTAGGTCGAATTCATATACTGCAGTGGCTAACAATGGTACAGGCCACAGTCCTGTACGAGCCCAACGTGGCTCTGCAAAATACAGGTCCTTCTCAAAAAATTAGCATATAGTGTTAAATTTCATTATTTACCATAATGTAATGATTACAATTAAACTTTCATATATTAGAGATTCATTATCCACCAACTGAAATTTGTCAGGTCTTTTATTGTTTTAATACTGATGATTTTGGCATACAACTCCTGATAACCCAAAAAACCTGTCTCAATAAATTAGCATATTTCACCCGTCCAATCAAATAAAAGTGTTTTTTAATAACAAACCAAAAAACCATCAAATAATAATGTTCAGTTATGCACTCAATACTTGGTCGGGAATCCTTTGGCAGAAATGACTGCTTCAATGCGGCGTGGCATGGAGGCAATCAGCCTGTGACACTGCTGAGATGTTATGGAGGCCCAGGATGCTTCAATAGCGGCCTTAAGCTCATCCAGAGTGTTGGGTCTTGCGTCTCTCAACTTTCTCTTCACAATATCTCACAGATTCTCTATGGGGTTCAGGTCAGGAGAGTTGGCAGGCCAATTGAGCACAGTAATACCATGGTCAGTAAACCATTTACCAGTGGTTTTGGCACTGTGAGCAGGTGCCAGGTCGTGCTGAAAAATGAAATCTTCATCTCCATAAAGCATTTCAGCCGATGGAAGCATGAAGTGCTCCAAAATCTCCTGATAGCTAGCTGCATTGACCCTGCCCTTGATGAAACACAGTGGACCAACACCAGCAGCTGACATGGCACCCCACACCATCACTGACTGTGGGTACTTGACACTGGACTTCAGGCATTTTGGCATTTCCTTCTCCCCAGTCTTCCTCCAGACTCTGGCACCTTGATTTCCGAATGACATGCAAAATTTGCTTTCATCAGAAAAAAGTACTTGGGACCACTTAGCAACAGTCCAGTGCCGCTGTTTATGGTTCAAAAGTGGCTTTACCTGGGGAATGCGGCACCTGTAGCCCATTTCCTGCACACGCCTGTGCACGGTGGCTCTGGATGTTTCCACACCAGACTCAGTCCACTGCTTCCTCAGGTTCCCCAAGGTCTGGAATCGGTCCTTCTCCACAATCTTCCTCAGGGTCCGGTCACCTCTTCTCGTTGTACAGCGTTTTCTGCCACATTGTTTCCTTCCAACAGACTTACCATTGAGGTGCCTTGATACAGCACTCTGGGAACAGCCTATTTGTTGAGAAATTTCTTTCTGGGTCTTACCCTCTTGCTTGAGGGTGTCAATGATGGCCTTCTTGACATCTGTCAGGTCGCTAGTCTTACCCATGATGGGGGTTTTGAGTAATGAACCAGGCAGGGAGTTTTTAAAAGCCTCAGGTATCTTTTGCATGTGTTTAGAGTTAATTAGTTGATTCAGAAGATTAGGGTAATAGGTCGTTTAGAGAACCTTTTCTTGATATGCTAATTTATTGAGACAGGTTTTTTGGGTTATCAGGAGTTGTATGCCAAAATCATCAGTATTAAAACAATAAGACCTGACAAATTTCAGTTGGTGGATAATGAATCTATAATATATGAAAGTTTAATTGTAATCATTACATTATGGTAAATAATGAAATTTAACACTATATGCTAATTTTTTGAGAAGGACCTGTATTACCTCTCCCAATTCTAAGAGCCATTAAGAACCTTCAGGATTTTCTTTATAGCAACCACAGACCTCGGACAGAAAGCAATCCATTGTTCCACATTAGTGTTGTAAATATAATGCTGAACTTCTCGAAACTGCTCAAGGTGGCAGCCGCATAATGTTCAGTGTGTAGTTTCAACAAACCTTACATAAGCTAAAATAGGTTTTGATATCTTATGCAATTGATTCACCAGATAAATGATCATCTCTGTAGACTCACATCTTACTGTTAAATTTGCCAGTTGTAATCCAATACATTTTTTTCCCACTTTCTTTAATGACCACTTATATATTGCTTAAATATACAGGGTCCAGAGTGGCAAAAATGGGATGAAATGCTTCATCATTTGACTGTTCTTTGCCTGAGTTTACAGACTATTATAACAGGTACGTGGATTCATTGTAACATTTTCCTCATTCATCTTGTCTGTTCTGGAGTGTTCTGAAACGTAAACAAAAAAACCTCTTTAGGGTTGTGATTAAAAAAAATGACCTATTATATAAATCATTTTTTCCCCTGTGTATTTTTAAATACTTTTGACTTTTTTCCTTTTTTTTTTTTAGAAAATAAATCCAGTTGGATTGTCTAATGTGAAAAACAAATCCTCTTTGGGATATTTGAAAAAAAAAAAAAAATAGTAAAATGAATATGTAAAAAGATGAACCTAACTTATTGTTTAAAAAAAGGTATATAAATAAAATACATACCGTATATACTCGTGTATAGGCAGAATTTTTATGCACTTTTTTTGTGCTGAAAATGCCCCCCCTTGGCTTATACAAGAGTCATTGTCCCAGAAGACTGCGAGGGAGGGGGAGCAGCAGGTGCCAGGAGGCAGAATCCCGCTCCTGCGGCTAAAGCCTGTGCCCGCTGCTAAAAATAAATTCATATTCACTGCACTTGCAGTGAACATTAATTTCTCTTATAGCACACACAGCCGCTGGCTTCAAAGCAGCTGTCGAGCTATCACAGGTGCACCCTCATTAAAGTAATGAATGTTCACCTCTGTCCACTCATAGGCGTGGAGAGGTGAATTTTCATTACCTTAATGAGCGGGAACACGTGATCGCTCTGCCTCAAGAGCTGCTGGCACCGAAATGAGATACTGCAAGGGCACGTAGGGAAGGTAAGTAGGATTTTTTTTTTTTTTTTTTTGCTTCTCTCATGGGGGCCATACATACAAGTATGGTGATGAGGAGCCATGCAGACAAGGATGGGAATAAGGAACCATGCACATAAGGACAGGCACAAGGAGCCATGCATTCCAGAATAGGGATTAGGGAACAATGCATACCCAACTTGTACTTGAGTCAGTAAGACTTCCCGATTTATCGAGGCAAAATTAGGTGCCTCGGCTTATACTCAGGTCGGCTTATATACTATAATATACGGTATGAGCCTACGGGAGGCGACAAGTTCACTGATATTTTTCCAGGTCAGAAAGCATAAAGTTATACCTAAATCTTATGCCAACCTCTGGCCAAGAAAAAAATTGGGTTTTAGCGGACAGTGGCAGTCAGTATAATGAGAATTTTAATTTGATGTATGACCCATCAGAAAAACTGGTAAACGTGTGGATACTGACAGGAAAAGATCTCTGATCTGTCCTGAACATATGACATTGTCCGCATGCAGACCTGTAGAGCAGAACAAAGTTGTAACCTGAATGCCCCTGATATTAACTCAGGGGACCCATTAGCAGCCAAAAAATAAACAGGCAACACCCTTGGCCAGTATCATTGCTAAAGCAAAAAGGAGATGAGATGATAACCCAAAAGCCAGGACATTTGCCCTGAGATTGGTAGAAGGTAATGGTGTTATCACAGCTTGGATGATAAAGCCAAAGAATCCAAATTTAGGTTTTGCCAGTGCACTCTGTCAAAAACCTTTACTTAAGGTCATAATTAAGTCTAAAAATGTCAGTCCCATTTCTCTGCCTATTAGATGGTTTACTTGGCTTTGGGAGAGCAGAAATTGTCACCTCTATATTAGATGTGGAGATGGAGCTGGATTGCTACCAATAACTAAAAAGCCTTGAAATAAAGACTAGGAATAAAAAGATTAAAGTACTTAAGACCATCCAGTCCAGGAACCTAAGGTTTTGTTGTTTTAATAAAGGTATATATTTAACAGAAAAGGGTCTAGTGAGGTATTCCAATTAACTCTCTGGCTTTAGGGAGATGGATGGAGTCTAGAAAGTTACGTATATCAGGACCTTGAGGTTGTGGGACAGAAGAGTCCAGAGCTAAGGTTGTACAGATTTGAGTACCGTAGGTAGTATTCTGCAAAAGATGATAACTCCCCAGATAAACATCCCCACCACCGCTTGGAAAGATTGGGTTGCAGAAAGCCTGTCTGCCAGAGCAGGAAAATACACTTCAAGAGAATTTGCATAATTGTTTTTTTTTTTAGATAATTTTATGCATTTAAAAAAGTCGTAGCAGGTCAGTTCAGATTCATGTAGATGCGTTTCGACTTAGCAGACTTGATAGAATTCTAATATGCTGCTCGAACCCTTAAAACACTCCCCTTCCTGACATCATTGAATTAAATTAAAGGGAACCTGTCACCCCATTTTTTCCGTATGAGATAAAAAATACTGTTAAATAGGGCCTGAGCTGTGCATTACAATAGTGTATTTTGTGGACCCCGATTCCCCACCTATGTTGCCGAAATACGTTACCAAAGTAGCCGTTTTCGCCTGTCAATCAGGCTGGTCTGGTCAGATGGCCGTGGTGACATCGCTGTTTCTTCCCCCAGATTTTGCTTATTTTTCCGTTTATGGCGTAGTGGTTTGCGCATGCCCAAGTCCCGAATCCACTGCACAGGGCAGGGAAAAGAGTGCGATCTGCGCTATTCCCCTGGTGATCGGTGGGGGCGGCCATCTTCCTGTGGCCGCGCGTGCGCAGATGGAGCGCTCTGCTGCCCGGGGCTTCAGGAAAATGGCCGCGGGATGCCGCGCGTGCGCAGATGGAGATCGCAGCGGCCATTTTCCTGAAGCAGAGTTCGCATCTCTGCTTCAGGAAAATGGCCGCCGCGATCTCCATCCGCACACGCGCGGCATCCGGCGGCCATTTTCCTGAAGCCCCGGGCAGCAGAGCGCTCTATCTGCGCACGCGCGGCCACAGGAAGATGGCTGCCCCCACCGATCACCAGGGGAATAGCGCAGATCGCACTCTTTTCCCTCCCCTGTGCAGTGGATTCGGGACTTGGGCATGCGCAAACCACTACGCCACCAACGGAAAAATAAGCAAGATCTGGGGGAAGACACCACGCCCATCTGACCAGACCAGCCTGATTGACAGGCGAAAACGGCTACTTTGGTAACGTATTTCGGCAGCATAGGTGGGGAATCGGGGTCCACAAAATACACTATTGTAATGCACAGCTCAGGCCCTATTTAACAGTATTTTTATCTCATACGGAAAAAACGGGGTGACAGGTTCCCTTTAATGATATACAACGCGAGTTGCATACAGATGATGAATACGGATAAACTAATAGTATAGCACACAAAAATGAGGGAGACAAAATAAGCGCAAGTAATCAAACTATCACAGCTTAAAGCCACCTAAGGGGGACTATTAACAGTAAAAAAAAAAAAAAAAAGTATAAAATAAAAATTCAATTCAAAACCCCTTTTAAAAATAAAGAATTTAATACCCACTTGGTATTGCGGTGTTCAGAAAAGTCTGATCAAAATATTAAAATTAACCTGATCGGTAAACGCAAAAGATTCAAGAATGCCAAAATGAAGAATTTTTTTTTTTTGGTCTCTAACACCACAAAATGTCATATCTATCTGAAAATGGTATCAATAAAAACATTCTCATCCCACATAGAATAAGCCATCACGCAGCTCGATCAACCGGGTTAGAGGTCTTGGAAAATGGCAACACCAAAATTTGTTTGCAACCTTCTGATCTTTTATTTTCCACAACTAAAATAATTTTTTCGAAAATGGATATTTGGGATCATCGTAATTATACTGATGAGCAGAATCATATTGCGAGGCAGTTTAAGACTATTCAAAAGTCAGAATTGCATGTCTCCCTGACCCCCAATTTTTGTTCCCCATTCTCCAGTACACGGTGTGGTAAAATGAATTATTGTTCAAAAGTACAACTAGTCCTGTAAAAAAAAAAAAAAAAAAAAGCCCTCATGTCTATGTGGACAGAAAGTTAAGGCTGTGGGAAAGAGGAAAAAACTAAAACTCAATGACTGGCATGTTAAAGGGAACCTGTCGCCCCCAAAATCGAAGATGAGCTAAGCCCACCAGCATCAGGCGCTTATCTACAGCATTCTGGAATGCTGTAGGATAAGCCCCCGATGTAACCTGAAAGATGAGAAAAACAGGTTAGATTATAACTCACCTGGGGGGCGGTCCGATCTGATGGGCGTCACGGTCCGGTCCGGGGCCTCCCATCTTCATAGGATGGGGTCCTCTTCTTGTCTTCACGCTGCGGCTCTGGCGCAGGCGTACTTTGTCTGCCCTGTTGAGGGCAGAGCAAAGTACTGCAGTGCGCAGGCGCCGGGCCTCTGACCTTTCCCGGCGCCTGCGCACTGCAGTTTGCTCTGAGAACATGAGAATGAGAATGTTTGGTTCTCATAAAGTGGAGCATCTGAGATCTATTGTGAAAAATGCCCCACTTTTGATTTTTTTTTTTTTTTTTACTTCCCGAGAAGTGGGTTACACTTCAAAACGCACAGAAAAATAGAATGGCTTTTAACATTTCTTTACAAGTCGGTAGCGCGGATATGCGCCACAAATTTTCCATGTTTGCCTTTTTTTTTTTTTTGTGAAATCACCTGTGGGTCCGCATCAGTCATAAAATCTTGGATCAGGTCAGCATGTATCGATAGTTTTTCTTATCAACCAAATAAGGCCTTATTCTTTGGCTATTTTTTATACTCAGCCTTTTTATACCCTTTAAGATACAGCACCTTTTAAATGTAAAGAGGGGGAAAAAAAATGGGTAGGTGGCTCTGTCCCCCCAATGGATGTGATAAGAAATGGATTTTATGGTAAGAAAATACTGGTTTCTTGTCCATGCTATTGGGGGACATAAACCTTGCAAAATTCATAAGGACTTTTTGGGCCAGTCTTGTACAAAGGCTGCTGTTCCTCAAGCATGCAATCTGCAAGACGTTGCATGATGAAAGTACACACCCTAATGGATTGCTCATCACATCTTCAATTTGGCAATGTGCCTCATTATCACATAATTGTGTGTTCTAAAAAAAACAATGCACGGGAAATTGCTTTCTGGATTAAATCCTTTCTTTGGAAGATCTATACCGAACAACTGTGTTTTTCTCTAAGGTTGCAGTACTAAGAACAAGGATGTTAAGATTTTAGGTGGAAAACCTGGGTGTGGGAATGAATCCTAGAAGTTTTTCAGTAAAAACGAACACCAGGAGGTGTTGGCAGTCAAATGAATAGGCAAGGATACCTGTTCTAAGTAAAAAAAAAAAAAAAAAAAAAATACAGAGCCAGGAGAAACCCTAGGAATCGCTCTGCTCTATTGTGAATAGGTGTTCAGAAGTTACTGTAGATTCTTGGATTACTCTTATGTCAAGTTTGGGACTAAATCTATGGCACTCTGCTGCTCGATGCAGATGTTGAAAAATTTCTTTTAAGGAAATGTTTTACATGGCTGCGTAGCTGAGACTTGTTATAAAGTGGCTTGGCATTGTTATCTTCACCAGGAAACAGGCCGGAGCTTGGGCCAGCGCAGATGGATTAAGAATAGTTGGACTATGATTAAGCCACTAGGTTGAAAATGACGCCGCTGGTGTCCGAAATGGCAAGTGCCACAATTGCAATAGAATCAACTGGCCGAAGCCCTCCATAGAGAATGATTAATCACTGTGTGGCCACACCTCTGCTAGAACGGAATAGAGATGTGGTCCAGAATGTTTGTGGGCCTGTATCAGAGTAGGAAGAAAGAGCTTCAACACAGGGTTGGACTAAGGGAATCTTTACTGAAGGATTATCAAAGCCCACAACTTGTGTGGATGGATATAAAAAATGTAAAGTGTGCTGGAACAACCAGACACTTACAGTGAAAGTGGACCTTTTTAGGTCTGAAATGTGATGAGGCCCGCTTTTCTCACTAAAGGTACCGTTACACTAAACGACTTACCAACAATCACGACCAGCGATACGACCTGGCCGTGATCGTTGGTAAGTCGTTGTGTGGTCACTGGGGAGCTGTCACACAGACAGCTCTCTCCAGCGACCAACGATCAGGGGAACGACTTCAGCATCGTTGAAACTGTCTTCAACGATGCCGAAGTCCCCCTGCAGCACCCGGGTAACCAGGGTAAACATCGGGTTACTAAGTGCAGGGCCGCGCTTAGTAACCAGATATTTACCCTGGTTACCAATGTAAAAGTAAAAAAAACAAAACAGTACATACTCACATTCTGATGTCTCACGTCCCCCGACGTCCACAGGGTTAAAACTGCTTTCGGCAGGAGCGCTGGTAATGCACGCGCTGCTGCAGAGAGCTTCCCTGCACTGAATGTCAGCGCCGGCAGTAACAGCGGTGACGTCACCGCTGTGCTCTGCTTTACGGCCGGTGCTGACAGTCAGTGCAGAGTAGCTCTCGGCAGCAGCGCGTGCATAGCAGCGCTCCTGCCGAAAGCAGTTTTAACCCTGTGGACGCCGGGGGACGTGACAGACATCAGAATGTGAGTATGTACTGTTTTGTTTTTTTACTTTTACATTGGTAACCAGGGTAAATATCTGGTTACTAAGCGCGGCCCTGCACTTAGTAACCCGATATTTACCCTGGTTACAAGTGAACACATCGCTGGATCGGCGTCACACACGCCGATCCAGCGGGTGACCAAAAAATGGCCCTGATCATTCCCATCGACCAACGATCTCCCAGCAGGGGCCTGATCGTTGGTCGCTGTCACACATAACGAGATCGTTGGTCGCTGTCACACATAACGAGATCGTTAGCGGGATCGTTGCTACGTCACCAAAAGCGTGATGTTGCAACGATATCGTTAACGATATAGTTATGTGTGACTCAGCCTTAAGGTAGGTGGTGAGGAGGACAATCTATAAATGCAGAAACCTGGAAGCTGCTATAGCAAAGCTAAACAATGGGAAAAGATTAAATGTACTCTCTTGTAAATGTACTTGGTGGGACTGCACTTGCAAGAAGGCCAACTGTAGATTGAAGTGATTAGATTTCAAGGTTGAGGCCAGGTTTGTCACTTGTTTCTTTGCAGAAGAAAAGATCCAGCTTCCGAACCAGGTATATATGATTCCTTTATTGCCAAAAAATTAGTATTTGACAAGAAGATTGACACCACCAGCAATCAAGTGAGGGTGAGATTGGGGGTAGTATAATCACCTGATGTGTTTCAAGCTCTGCCTGCACTCTTAGACTTGCTTCCTTTGGACAGGATAGATGAGGTTGAAAACTGCAATGACCCTATTCCTAAGGAAGGGCTGCGCCTCACAAATCCCCAACAAAAAAAAGTCAGTACTAAGGGGAAATTGAGTCTTGTAGCCCATAGAAAGTATGTCACGAACCCAGGGGTTAAAAGGAAAGGGGAATGCATGTCCCAAAGGGAAAAAAAGGCCCCCCATCTGCTACTTGAGCAGCTCAGGAAGGCCGCTCCTTGTAAAGATGGCTCACATGCATGTAGGTTAACATGAATTGGTACACTATGAGCGGTGGTGTAGAAGAAAGACTTTTGTAGTAATAAGCTTTGCCTTCTGAGGTATACAGGCTAAAGGACTGAGATAATGAGGATTTATGTTTTGAGGGAGATGAGAAGGAAAAAAAGGCTAGCTCTAAAACGAGCTCAAAGCGAATGTTAAACCCCTTCTGGAAGAGGAGATCCCAGCATGGGGATAAAACTAGGATGGTAAGATTCTGATCTGACTAGCACTTAGCCAGTGTCATCAACCTAACTCTTTGAAGAGGCGCAAATATAATCTTTGACACTGGCTCATTCAGTTGTAGCTATGCCATCTGTTACGGGCAGAGCTAATGACTGTTCCCAAGGTAGATCTGGGAAAGGAATTCCGTTATCATAGTCCTCAAAAGCGTAAGACATTACCATGTGTAGGACAGTCATCCGACCGGAGAAAAAAGGCCAGTAAATAGATATTCTGACCCGGATACGTGCAAGTTCATACCAAGGCCCTCAAGTGTTTTGACACTTGTGCCAAATCCAGTGAGCATCAAATCTATCAACCCCAACTGTGGGGAAAAAAAAAAAACAACCAAACTTAAGTGCTGCATAGTTGAAGCCCGTGGGAAAGCCACATGTTTCCATATGGACTCTAGCATTGTAAATGATGTGTTCCACAGTAGTTACTGTTCTGCTCTATGGGGTCTACCGCTGATGTAAATAGATTAGCTTTGCATTCTGCCTGGTTTGACAGGTTTTACCTGTGCACTTAAGGGTTGACAGCATTGACTAAGCGGGCATGCTGAGTTGGTGTCGAGCCTTGGGAAGACCACACTTTGGATGAGGTGTGTAGAGATTCATTGATAAGTTACTTTTGGGATGGTGCAGTTGACTAGTTCATACTTACCTAGGGACGATGAGATTAAACGGGTTCTATGCAGGTGTTGCCCTGGTGTAGAGCACATTCTGATAGCATGCAGTTGTCCTTTAGTGCAGGACATAAATGTTCTACCCAGACATCATTCTAGTGAACATACAGATTGTAGGCGGCTGTTGATGTGGAGGACAAAACATACAGGTTCTATTAGAGCTGGATCCTACTTTCCCTTAAAATTGTAGACTTCCCCCGAGAGAAGCATATTAGGTTAGCGTCCTCAACAAAGGGGGTATGCCTGGTCGCTGACTGTTGGACTTTCAAGAATTATCCAATTGTGCATTAAGTAGCTTCATTTTTAACCCTTTCACAACATGCGCCGTACATGTCATGTCTCCCCCTTTGATGTGGGCTCCGGTGGTGAGCCCACATCTTTCCTGGCACGTTAGCTGTTTTCAACAGCTGACATGTGCCCTGAGCAGCCGCGGGTGGAATCGCAATCCACCTGCAGCTGTTAACCCATTAAATGCTACAGCGGTATTTAATGTACGCTGCCAGAAATCCTTCCCATCGGTGACCCCATAACGTGATGGGTAGGCATGACAACCAGAGGTCTCCTGCAGACCTCTATGGTTGTCAATGCCAGATTGCTATGAGCCGGTGGTCGGCGCTCATAGCAAGTCAGCAATTCTGCTATATACAGGCGATCTGATTATCGCCTGTATGTAGCAGAGCTGATCAGATTATGGCAGCTTCCTGTCTCCCATATATAAAGTTCAAATCACCCCCCCCCCCCCCTTTCTCCCCATTCAATATAAAATAAAAATCAAACATACACATTTGGTATCAGCGCGTTCAGAATCGCCGGATCTCAATCTAACAAAAAAAAGAATTAATTTGATCACTAAAAGGCGTAACAAAACGCCAGAGTTACTTTTTTTTTGGTTGCCGCAACATTGCATTAAAATGCAATGCCGGGCAATCAAAAGAACGCATCTGCACCAAAATGGTATCATTAAAAAAGTCAGCTCGGCACGCAAAAAAAAAAAAAAGCCCTTGCCCAACCAGAGATCACGAAAAATGAAGCAGTTTATTTGTTTTTAAACAAACTTTGGATTCTTTTTTCACTGCTTAAAAAAAAAGAACCTAGACATTTTTGGCGCCCATGAACTCTTAATGACCTGGAGAATCATAATGTCAGGTCAGTTTTAGCATTTGATGAACATGGTAAAAAAAACAAAAAAAAAACAACCGTTGTGGAATTCCACTTTGTTTGCAATTTCACCGCACTTTGAATTTTTTTCCCATTTTTGAGTACACTATGTGGTAAAACAAAAGGTGTTTTTCAAAAGTACAAATTGTCCCTCTAAAAACAAGCCCTCACATGGACATATTGACGCGAAAAAAAGTTATGGCTCTGAGAAGGGAAGCAAAAAACCCGAAAAACGAAAGGCTCAGTCATGAAGGGGTAAATATATTTGCTGTAGCAGTAATGGCTAAAAGCACAAAAAGAGGATTCAGAGATCCTCCAAAAATGAGAAAAAACAGCAAAAAGAGGCAGAGATGCTTACCTGCCTAGGCCTCCAAACAAATGCACTATCAGGATGCAGTGGACCCATGTGGTCAAGATGAAAAAAACACAGGTGCAGCATAACCGATGAGGCAGCCACTCACGGCCTACCAAACTAATGGAGGGGGTGGCTGCTTGGCACATTGCTGCACATAAAAAACTTGTATGTGGCGCTGTTCACACAATGGAGATGCACAGCATCCAGGCAGGCCTAGTAGTGACACCCTTCTATTAGATCAGGCGGGCCTGCCCAGCGCTATCCAAATGCACCCCATGTGAACAGACACCACAGTTTACAAGAGAAAATAGGGCCCAACTGCACCCCGAAAAAAAGTGCAAAAAACACATAAAAAAATATATTTTTATGTGAGGTATTAGTTGATATTTTGGCCAAAATAAAGAAGCTCATGACCCACGTCAAGGGTCCCCACGCTCATGAGTCCTAACTCTAAAATAGCTAAAAGCACAAAAAGAGGATTCAGAGATCCTCCAAAAATGAGAAAAAACAGCAAAACAAGGCAGAGATGCTTACCTGCCTAGGCCTCCAAACAAATGCACTATCAGGATGCAGTGGACCCATGTGGTCAAGATGAAAAAAACACAGGTGCAGCATAACCGATGAGGCAGCCACTCACGGCCTACCAAACTAATGGAGGGGGTGGCTGCTTGGCACATTGCTGCACATAAAAAACTTTATATATTATATTATATTATATATTTTTTTATGTGCAGCAATGTGCCAAGCAGCCACCCCCTCCATTAGTTTGGTAGGCCGTGAGTGGCTGCCTCATCGGTTATGCTGCACCTGTGTTTTTTTCATCTTGACCACATGGGTCCACTGCATCCTGATAGTGCATTTGTTTGGAGGCCTAGGCAGGTAAGCATCTCTGCCTTGTTTTGCTGTTTTTTCTGTAGCAGTAATGCAGTTACAATTTCATATATTCAATGTTTGCATATTATAGCATTTGAGTGTCGCTGTTTTTTCTTAGTGTTATTGACTTATTATTCTATGCAGATGTCGCCCTGGTGGGAATACAATAGATTTTATGGGGATGTTGCCCAAAATGGCAGATTCTAAGTAGAATGTGCCTAGTTGGCATAACATGCATATTCCATGCTAATGGTGTTTGTGAAACATGCATGTTCTGTGAAGATTGGTGGGCAGACATACAGAATCTATGCAGATGATTGCTTGGTGGACAGAACATATGGAAACCCTGCAGATGTTGCATTGTGGACAATTTATACAGGTGTTACCTTGGTAGACCAAACATATGGCTATGAACAGAAGCAGAATGTATATTTTGGCAAATGTTTAGTCCAAATGTCTAGAACCAATATCCTTACCGTTGAAGGTGCTTTGGGTTCTTATGCTCAGCTGGGCTATATGGTTGGGTTAGACTTCATGACTAAGGGTGCTTGGTCACCAGAAACGCGTTGATGTCACATTTTATTTTCTGTTATTGCTGATGTTTTTATCCTCCTCTGAACACAATTTTCAAGTGAATAAAGAAAAGGTTTTTTCACCATCTCGTTGAGCTGGATTCCTCATCATTTCCTTGATTCTTCCACGCCCTGACACAGCGGTTCCGTGCTCCGAGTGTCCAAGGATGTCAATCATGGTGAGCTGGACTTTGCTTGATTTCGGTCCTGGGAAATACCTTGGTTAGTTTCCACCTACCATAAAGGACATTATTCTCATCTATTAATTTTGTGAAACATACACAACCCACACAAAATCTGCAGAGCATTTAGCACAGTTGCTTCACTTACAGCCTCCCCAAATATTAGTCAAATTATTGTTGAGTCATACACCACCAGTGGCACGGACAAGACAGGTCCGTTTACATGCTTCCTAGTCTTTCTGCTTAACTTCCATATTAACAAAATATTTGGTTTCACCTGATATTCTTACACGTTACATAGTTACATAGTTATTAAGGTTGAAGGAAGACTTTAAGTCCATCTAGTTCAACCCATAGCCTAGCATGCCCTAACATGTTGATCCAGGGGAAGGCAAAAAAAACCCATGTGGTAAGAGTAAGCTCCATCATGGGGGAAAAAAATTCCTTCTCGACCCCACATACGGCAATCAGACTAGTTCCCTGGATCAACGCCCTATCAAGGAATCTAATATATATACCCTGTAATATTATACTTTTCCAGAAAGGCATCCAGTCCCCTCTTAAATTGAAGCAATGAGTCACTCATTACAACATCATACGGCAGAGAGTTCCATAGTCTCACTGCTCTTACAGTAAAGAATCCACGTCTGTTATTATGCTTAAACCTTTTTTCCTCCAGACGTAGGGGATGCCCCCTTGTCCCTGTCACCGGTCTATGATTAAAAAGATCATCAGAAAGGTCTTTGTACTGTCCTCTCATATATTTATACATTAAAATAAGATCACCCCTTAGTCTTCGTTTTTCCAAACTAAATAGCCCCAAGTGTAATAACCTATCTTGGTATTGCAGACCCCCCAGTCCTCTAATAACCTTGGTTGCTCTTCTCTGCACCCGCTCCAGTTCAGCTATGTCTTTCTTATACACCGGAGACCAGAACTGTGCACAGTATTCTAAGTGTGGTCGAACTAGTGACTTGTATAGAGGTAAAATTATGTTCTCCTCATGAGCATCTATGCCTCTTTTAATACATCCCATTATTTTATTTGCCTTTGTAGCAGCTGCCTGACACTGGCCACTGAATACGAGTTTGTCATCCACCCATACACCCAGGTCTTTTTCATTGACGGTTTTGCCCAGAGTTTTAGAATTAAGCACATAGTTATACATCTTATTACTTCTACCCAAGTGCATGACCTTACATTTATCCCCATTAAAGCTCATTTGCCATTTATCAGCCCAAGCTTCTAGTTTACATAAATCAGCCTGTAATATAAAATTGTCCTTCCCTGTATTGATTACCCTGCAGAGTTTAGTGTCATCTGCAAATATTGAAATTCTACTCTGAATGCCCCCTACAAGGTCATTAATAAATATGTTAAAAAGAAGAGGGCCCAATACTGACCCCTGTGGTACCCCACTACTAACCGTGACCCAGTCCGAGTGTGCTCCATTAACCCCTTCATGACCCAGCCTATTTTGGCCTTAATGACCTTGCCGTTTTTTGCAATTCTGACCAGTGTCCCTTTATGAGGTAATAACTCAGGAACGCTTCAACGGATCCTAGCGATTCTGAGATTGTTTTTTCGTGACATATTGGGCTTCATGTTAGTGGTAAATTTAGGTCGATAATTTCTGAGTTTATTTGTGAAAAAAACGGAAATTTGGCAAAAGTTTTGAAAATTTTGCAATTTTCACATTTTGAATTTTTATTCTGTTAAACCAGAGAGTTATGTGACACAAAATAGTTAATAAATAACATTTCCCACATGTCTACTTTACATCAGCTCAATTTCGGAAACAATTATTTTTTTTGCTAGGAAGTTATAAGGGTTAAAATTTGACCAGTGATTTCTCATTTTTACAACAAAATTTACAAAACCATTTTTTTTAGGGACCACCTCACATTTGAAGTCAGTTTGAGGGTTCTATATGGCTGAAAATACCCAAAAGTGACACCATTCTAAAAACTGCACCCCTCAAGGTGCTCAAAACCACATTCAAGAAGTTTATTAACCCTTCGGGTGTTTCACAGCAGCAGAAGCAACATGGAAGGAAAAAATGAACATTTAACTTTTTAGTCACAAAAATGATCTTTTAGCGAAATTTTTTTTATTTTCCCAAGGGTAAAAGGAGAAACTGGACCACGAACGTTGTTGTCCAATTTGTCCTGAGTACGCTGATACCTCATATGTGGGGGTAAACCACTGTTTGGGCGCACGGCAGGGCTCGGAAGGGAAGGAGCGCCATTTGACTTTTTCAATGAAAAATTGGCTCCAATCTTTAGCGGACACCATGTCGCGTTTGGAGAGCCCCCGTGTGCCTAAACATTGGAGCTCCCCCACAAGTGACCCCATTTTGGAAACTAGACCCCTCAAGGAACTTATCTAGAAGCATAGTGAGCACTTTAAACCCCCAGGTGCTTCACAAATTGATCTGTAAAAATGAAACAGTACTTTTTTTTCACAAAAAAATTATTTTAGCCTCAATTTTTTCATTTTCACATAGGCAACAGGATAAAATGGATCCTAAAATTTGTTGGACAATTTCTCCTGAGTACACCGATACCTCACATGTGGGGGTAAACCACTGTTTGGGCACATGGTAAGGCTCGGAAGGGAAGGAGCGCCATTTGACTTTTTGAATGAAAAATTATCTCCATCGCTAGCAGACACCATGTCACGTTTGGAGAGCCCCTGTGTGCCTAAACATTGGAGCGCTCCAACAAGTGACCCCATTTTGGAAACTAGACCCCCCAAGGAACTTATCTAGAAGCATAGTGAGCACTTTAAACTCTCAGGTGCTTCACAAATTGATCCGTAAAAATGAAAAAGTACTTTTTTTTCACACAATTTCTTTTAGCCTTAATTTTTTCATTTTCACATGGGCAACAGGATAAAATGGATCCTAAAATTTGTTGGGCAATTTCTCCTGAGTACGTTGATACCTCATATGTGGGGGTAAACCACTGTTTGGGTGCACGGCAAGGCTCGGAAGGGGAGGCGTGCCATTTGACTTTTTGAATGGAAAATTAGCTCCAATCGTTAGCGGACACCATGTCGCATTTGGAGAGCCCCTGTGTGCCTAAACATTGGAGCTCCCCTACAAGTGACCCCATTTTGGAAACTAGACCCCCAAAGGAACTTATCTAGATGCATAGTGAGCACTTATAACCCCCAGGTGCTTCACAGAAGTTTATAACGCAGAGCCGTGAAAATAAAAAATAATTTTTCTTTCCTCAAAAATGATTTTTAGCCCAGAATTTTTTATTTTCCCAAGGGTAATAGGAGAAATTGGACCCCAAATGTTGTTGTCCAGTTTGTCCTGAGTACGATGATACCCCATATGTGGGGGTAAACCACTGTTTGGGCGCACGGCAGGGCTCGGAAGGGAAGGCACGCCATTTGGCTTTTTGAATGGAAAATTAGCTCCAATCATTAGCGGACACCATGTCTCGTTTGGAGAGCCCCTGTGTGCCTAAACATTGGAGCTCCCGCACAAGTGACCCCATTTTGGAAACTAGACCTCCCAAGGAACTAATCTAGATGTGTGGTGAGCACTTTGAACCCCCAAGTGCTTCACAGAAGTTTATAACGCAGAGCCGTGAAAATAAAAAATAATTTTTCTTTTCTCAAAAATGATTTTTTAGCCCACAATTTTTTATTTTCCCAAAGGTAACAGGAGAAATTGGACCCCAAAAGTTGTTGTCCAGTTTCTCCTGAGTACGCTGATACCCCATATGTGGGGGTAAACCACTGTTTTGGCACACGTCGGGGTTCGGAAGGGAAGTAGTGACGTTTTGAAATGCAGACTTTGATGGAATGCTCTGCGGGCGTCAGGTTGCGTTTGCAGAGCCCCTGATGTGCCTAAACAGTAGGAACTCCCCACAAGTGACTCCATTTTGGAAACTAGGCCCCCAAGGGAACTTATCTAGATGTGTGGTGAGCACTTTGAACCCCCAAGTGCTTCACAGAAGTTTATAACGCAGAGCCGTGAAAATAATAAATGTGTTTCCTTTCCTCAAAAATATTTTTTTAGCCCAGAATTTTTTATTTTTGCAAGGGTAACAGGAGAAATTGGACCCCAAAAGTTGTCCAGTTTCTCCTGAGTACGCTGATACCCCATATGTGGGGGTAAACCACTGTTTGGGCACATGCCGGGGCTCGGAAGGGAAGTAGTGACGTTTTGGAATGCAGACTTTGATGGAATGGTCTGCGGGCATCATGTTACGTTTGCAGAGCCCCTGATATGCCTAAACAGTAGAAACCCCCCACAAGTGACCCCATTTTGGAAACTAGACCCCCAAGGAACTTATCTAAATGTGTGGTGAGCACGTTCAACCCCCAAGTGCTTCACAGAAGTTTATAACGCAGAGCCGTGAAAATAAAAAATCATTTTTCTTTCCTCAAAAAAGATGTTTTAGCAAGCAATTTTTTATTTTCTCAAGCGTAACAGGAGAAATTGGACCCCAATATTTGTTGCCCAGTTTGTTGTGAGTACGCTGATACCCCATATGTGGGGGTAAACCACTGTTTGGGCACACGTCAGGGCTCGGAAGGGAAGTAGTGACATTTGAAATGCAGACTTTGATGGAATGGTCTGCGGGCGTCACATTGCATTTGCAGAGCCCCTGATGTGCCTAAACAGTAGAAACACCCCACAAGTGACCCCATTTTGGAAACTAGACCCCCGAAGGAACTTATCTAGATGTGTGGTGAGCACTTTCAACCCCCAAGTGCTTCACAGAAGTTTATAACGCAGAGCCATGAAAATAAAAAATAATTGTTCTTTCCTCAAAAATTATGTCTTAGCAAGTAATTTTTTATTTTTGCAAGGGTAACAGGAGAAATTGGACCCCAACAGTTGTTGCCCAGTTTGTCCTGAGTACGCTGGTACCCCAAATGTGGGGGTAAACCACTGTTTGGGCGCATGTCGGGGCTTGGAAGGGAGGGAGCACCATTTGACTTTTTGAATGCAAGATTGGCTGGAATCAATGGTGGCGCCATGTTGCGTTTGGAGACCCCTGATGTGCCTAAACAGTGGAAACCCCTCAATTCTAACTTCAACACTAACCCCAACACACCCCTAATCCTAATCCCAACTGTAGCCATAACCCTAATCCCAACCCTAACCCCAACACACCCGTAACCCTAATTCCAACCCTAATCCTAACCCTAATCCCAACCCTAACCACAACTGTAACCCCAACACACCCCTAACCCTATCCGTAACCCTAACCACAAGCCTATTCTTAACCCTATTTCCAACCCTAGCCCTAATTCCAACCCTAACCCTAAGGGTATGTGCCCACGTTGCGGATTCGTTTAAGATTTTTCCGCACGATTTTTGAAAAATCTGCAGGTAAAAGGCACTGCGTTTTACCTGCGGATTTACAGCAGATTTCCAGTGTTTTTTTGTGCGGATTTCACCTGCGGATTCCTATTGAGGAACAGGTGTAAAACGCTGCGGAATCCGCACAAAGAATTGACATGCTGCGGAAAATACAACGCAGCGTTTCTGCACGGAATTTTCCGCACCATGGGCACAGCGGATTTGGTTTTCCATAGGTGTACATGTTACTGTAAACCTGATGGAAAACTGCTACGAATTCACAGCGGCCAATCCGCTGCGGATCCGCGGCCAATCCGCTGCGGATCCGCAGCCAAATCCACACATGCCATGACCCTAACCCTAACCCTACCTGTAACCCTAACCCTACCCCTAACCCTACCCGTAACCCTAACCCTAGTTCCAACCCTAACCCTAGTGGAAAAAGAAAAAAAAAAATATATATATATTTTCTTTATTTTATTATTGTCCCTACCTATGGGGTGATAAAAGGGGGGGGGGGGGGGTTTATTTATTATTTTTTTTATTTTGATCGCTGTGATAGAACCTGTCACAGCGATCAAAATGTACTTTTAACGAATCTGCCGACTGGAAGATGGCGGCGCCCAGCGTGGAGGCGGACGGACACCGGGAGCCTCGGTGAGTATAAGGGGGGGGAGATCGGGGCACGGGGGGGGGCGTCGGAGCACAGGGGGGGGGGCACAGCAGCACGGGGGGAGCGGGCAGGAGCACGGGGCAGCGGAGCACAGCACCGAGGGGACCGGACCCCATAACAGAGCGGTGGGGGGGGCGATCGGTGGGGTGGGGGGGGTAACATTAGTGTTTCCAGCCATGGCCGATGATATTGCAGCATCGGCCATGGCTGGATTGTAATATTTCACCAGTTTTTCAGGTGAAATATTACAAATCGCTCTGATTGGCAGTTTCACTTTCAACAGCCAATCAGAGCGATCGTAGCCACGGGGGGGGTGAAGCCACCCCCCCTGGGCTGAAGCACCACTCCCCCTGTCTCTGCAGATCGGGTGAAATCGGAGTTAACCCTTTCACCCGATCTGCAGGGACGCGATCATTCCATGACGCCACATAGGCGTCATGGGTCGGATTGGCACGGGTTTTCATGACGCCTATGTGGCGTCATGGGTCGGGAAGGGGTTAATAACCACCCTTTGTTTCCTATCCCTGAGCCAACTCTCAACCCACTTGCACATATTTTCCCCTATCCCCATTATTCTCATTTTATGTATCAACCTTTTGTGTGGCACCGTATCAAAAGCTTTTGAAAAGTCCATATACACTACGTCCACTGGGCTCCCTTGGTCCAGTCCGGAACTTACCTCTTCATAGAAGCTGATCAAATTAGTCTGACATGATCGGTCCCTAGTAAACCCGTGCTGATACTGGGTCATGAGGTTATTCCTCTTCAGATACTCCAGTATAGCATCCCTTAGAATGCCCTCCAGGATTTTACCCACAGTAGAGGTTAAGCTTACTGGCCTATAATTTCCGAGTTCAGTTTTTGTCCCCTTTTTGAATATTGGCACCACATTTGCTATACGCCAGTCCTGTGGTACAGACCCTGTTATTATGGACTCTTTAAAGATTAAAAATAATGGTCTATCAATGACTGCACTTAATTCCTGCAGTACTCGGGGGTGTATCCCATCCGGGCCCGGAGATTTGTCAATTTTTGTGATTTTTAGACGCCGCCGTACTTCCTGCTGGGTTAAGCAGGTAACATTAAATTGGGAATTATTATCACTAGTCATATTGGCTGCCATGGGATTTTCTTTTGTAAATACTGATGAAAAAGTCATTTAGCTTATTGGCTTTTTCCTCATCCTCATCCACCATTTCACCCAGACTATTTTTAAGGGGGCCAACACTGTCATTTTTTAGTTTCTTACTATTTATGTAGTTAAAGAATATTTTGGGGTTATAAAAACGTGTGACTATTTTTACTTGTTAGTGTTCCTTTGTTTTATCCCTGGTACCTGTTGACCAAGGATCACACCTAATCAGACTCCCTTAGGGTAAGTCTCCACGTTCAGGATTGCATCAGGATTTGGTCAGGATTTTATGCAAGTAAAATCCTGACCAAAACTGCACCTGAGGTCACTGGCAGGTCACCTGTGGTGTACCTGCGTGTTTTGCTCATAGTAGCAACATGCAGCGTTTTGGAAAAACGCACAACGCATGCGTTTTCGCGGCAAAAGCGCATGCGTTTTTAAATGCATAGTGGAGTCTGGATTTCATAAAATCCCATCCACTATGCTGTAACATCTGGACGCTGCGTTTTTGACGCAGCAGAAAAACGCAGCGTCAAAAACGCAGCGTTTCCTGAACGTGGAAACATACCCTTATACAATCAGGAGTTTTATTTTCAAATCCTTATTACATACATACAGTCTTTCAGCTTATGCAAGGAGTCTCATATCATTCACCTTCTTCCACACACAATTATTCAATACAATGAACGTCCATGTCTTTCACAGCTACCTGACCTTTACTGTCTTTCATTATGTCATATGCACTGCGACCTTCCCCTTCTTCCTGGTGCTCTTTGCTATGTATATGCTCTACTTCTGCCTAGCCTCGCTCTCTGGTTGATGCCTTACTGCAGTCCTGATGTGCAGCCCTACTTATGCCTACTTCTCCTGGCCCTCGATTGGCTTCTATGGTGCCCGTTTTTGCCCACAACTTGCAAAACCTTTACTGTTTTCATGGTTTGTAGGTGTGCAGACTCCCAAAAACAATAATTCCTCTTATTGTCCTCAACTTACGGACCTCAGGAACAATGACTTGGCCAATGTGACTTCTCCAGGGTCACAGTCATCAAATCCTCATGGCCTCTTATAGAGAAGTGGCATGTTCCCCAGATTTTAAATTTTAGTAAGCACAGATATTCTTATAAATCAACCAGAGAGCAAAACAATAGGCAGATTAGTATGATTCTCTCAAGATCTCTTTGCATCGTATGGGAGCACCTAGTACATATAGAACAAGACAGACAGACTTTACACCATGAAAGACAGACGGACTTGTCCCCTGACTCAGGATGCCCACTGGGTCACCGGAGAGAACTGCAGAGCACCTATCCCGAGTTGATCAGCTTTTTACACTGTATCTCTATCACCCAAGAGGATGTATCCTCAAGGTTAACGAACACATTCACACTTCAGCCATACGCTAGATATATAACAAAACCCATATGACAGGGACAGCAACACAGAAAATTGACCAATCCAATATACACTTTAAGTATCACTTGGATATTCTACGGTTCTTTGCCAAACAATATGGGCTGGTCGTTTAGAAAGACTTAACTATAACATACCTGGAGCTTGGCTGCAGACTGTGAGACAAGTGGAGACAGACACAGAGAACGTTTGCAAGAAAACAAAGTTCTTACCTTCCTGGGATTTAGTCTGTGTCCTTCTGATCTCAAGCCTGCGGTTTGCCGGACTTCAGATATTGGTAGTCTTCCGTTTTGACCAGCCCACCCAGGAACGCCAAAAATGTTGCTATATAACAGGGTGCTTTGTGTGAATATAGTAGGTTGCCCCCTAACAGGCTGTCTTCTTATCTGGGTTCTGAGGTAGCCCAGGAATGATTGCTTCCACTATATTGAATTTAGTGATTGCTAGATGCATGTTGATCACTCTTTGGCCAGTAATGTTAGAGTAGAGTTGTGGCCAAAAGTTTTGAGACTGAAGCACACATTTTGTCAAAGCCAAATGTGTGTTGTTTTTTTTTCTTTTAGCTTTTAATGAAATGGATGTTTCTATGGTGTAAAATAAGCATTTCATAAGTTTTTATGTACACTTCTGGTCCAAAGTGTTTGGAGATTATTTGTGGGGGGTTTTCCCACCCTTTTGAGGATTGACCAATAAAATTGAGATTAGAGCAATTTCCTGGCTATGAATCCAACATTTAACACTTTTAGCCACTGAGGCACTTATTTATCACTTTTGCCATGTGAAAGGGTGCTCTATCATGCTTGAAAAAGCATTGCTCATCACCAACTTGCTCCTGGATTTGTGTAAGAAGTTGCTCTTGGAGAATGTGTATTCTTACCATTCTATATTCATGGCAGTGTTCTTGGGCAAAACTGAGTAAGCCCACTTCATTGGATGAAAAGCATTCCCACACATGAATGGTCTCTGGATGCTTTACTGTTGAATTGACACAGGACTCATAGTAGTGATCAACTTTTCTTCTTCGGACAATAGTTTTTCCAAATGTTCCAGTCTGAAGGGAGCTTCATCAGATAAACTTTCCTCTGCCATCCAATCCTTGTAGGTTTTCTTAGCGATAAATTGCTTTTTTGCTGCCTTCTCGACACCAAGCCAGGATTCAAAAGCTTTCACTTCACTGTACGCCCAGATGCACCACAAGCTCTCTATTGGTATTGAACCAACAGATACCTGAATCTTCTTTAGGAGACAATCCTGGCACTTGCTAGACTCTTCGGGTCCTTGAAGTCTCTTTTACAGCAAATGAACCTTTAAGTTCTTGATATCTGGTAAGTGGGTGATTTTAGGTGCCTGTAAAGCCTGTTTGATTCAAAGCAATGATGACGTATTTCCTTGGTGATAACCAGTGTTAACAGAAGACAACGCTTTCAAGCACCAACCCTCATTTGAAATGAACCAGTCTGCTCCTATTTCTGCTGCCTTTTTGTTAATAACTATCTTGCTTAAATCACAAAAAAATGTTTTCCATTGAATTCCAGCTCTGCAGAAATTAAGTTTTTCTATGGCAATGGATGTCTGCAGTTTTTTGCAATTCATCTGATCACTCTATATAACCTAGAGTTAATGCAATTTGCCACTATAAAAATAAGCAGAAACCATACATCTGAGTGAGCATAAGTAGTAACAAGACTTTTGTTGTCCTAAACCAGACCCTTCCTTTCCCTTATGTCCTCCTAACTATAGATCAGGAGAGTGAACCATTATTAATTTCCTGCTCAAGGAATAACCATTTACTGAATCTGGAGTAGGACATGGTGAAGGCCAGGAGAATACAGCCTAGCCCAGTGCTGCAGTTGAGGAATTCTAAAAGTTGTGGTAGACATAGGGCAAGAGTGAAATGCACCCCGTCTCTCGCAGTGTCAGAAAGCTAGAGGCTGCAGCTAGTGATGAGCGAGTATACTCGTTGCTCAAGTTTTCCTGAGCACGCTCTGGTGGTCTCCAAGTATTTGTTAGTGTTCGGAGATTTAGTTTATCACTGGCAGCTGAATGGATTTACAGCTACTAGCCAGCCTTAGTACATTTGGGGGTTGCCTGGTTGCTAGGGAATCCCCACATGTGTTGAAGCTGGCTAATAGCTGTAAATCATTCAACTCCCAGTGATAAACTAAATCTCCGAGTAGTCAAATACTCGGAAACCACCCGAGTGTGCTCGGGGAAACCCGAGCAACGAGTATACTCGCCCATCACTAGCTGCAGCCTAAGATGGTAAGGAGACAAGCCCCTGCCCACATTGTCACTGTCTCAGCTGAGGAAAACAATTTTTTAAATTTACATTTTTTTTTAAGAGCTTATAAAAAAAAAAAAAAATAGGAAATTGCATCTCCATGTGTTTTAAAGGTCACCAGAAAATGACACCATAGATATGTGTATGTCATACCTTTGCTTTGACGGTCATGGCTTTCTCTGGGTGGATTCAAATACACAGTTCAACAGCTTCTATGATTCTTGTACCTTCTTGCAGGCACTATTTACTGCTGCCAGCATGCCCCCATCATTACAAGGTGTAAGTTAGTGCATACACTTTTTCATACACCTCTTGTTCACTAGATATTACGCAATGTCTCAGTAGTAGAACACCTGCATAAGCTGTTACCTAGCATATGAATCTGTATTCCTCACAGAAAGATGGGGGGAAAAAGTGGCATGTAATGTACCAGAGTCTGCAACCTATTCATTCCCTGGACATATAAAAATTGTTCATAAACTTGAACTATTGCCTTCAGTTTGGATAAGGTCTAAAACTTGGCAAGTCATCGAATAGTATCTTCTACCAGAATATGTACTAAATGCAATACAGTCTTAAACAGTATTGACTGTTAGGATTGCTACTTCCAATAGGTGGCACTAGAGTTCTAGTCCTCTTCTTCTCTGAAGAAAATGTACATATTTAATTTCTCAGAGGAGCATGCATTACATACAAGTCTCCTCACTCTGACATGCCAGGACTGGCTGGTCACCCCCTTAGAACCCAGTGTTAAGCCTCTCACCTAGCCAAATCAGATCTCATACTTTGCAAATTGAAATTTTGGTGTTTTAGGGTGTTGCCCCTAATCAGTGCAGACAGTAAGTCATAAAGCAAAGCTCGTTTAAAGGGTTGATATTGAATTTTAGGATTTCTACCTCCCATAGGTGGCACTAGAGTTCAAGTCCACTTCCTCTCTGAAGAGGCAATTTGCATATTTCATGTCCTTAACAATGCATGAGCATTGTAGTAAATGGCGAGTACAGTAGTTAACTTCAATCCAACTACATGTACAAGGTCTTGAAAGTATTTATACCCCATGAACTCCCCCCCCCCTCTTTTTTCCCACACAACACCCACAAACTTTATTTGCATACACTGTCAGGTGGCGCTGTTATACTGATTAAAATGATACGTGGGTGAAGAAATCCATCTTGTGGTTGTTTAATCTGTATTTGTAGTTTTCAGTTAATGAGATTATGGTGATCCAGGGCGGCCTGTGGGGGGCTTTGTGGTGCTCAGCTTACATATGTATCTTCATGGGCTTATGAAAGGTCACTGATCCTTCATTCACCTGCCCCATATTTTACAAAATGCATATAATGTGAGTTTAGAAAATATACATCCAGAAAAATGACGGCTGCCTCAGCACAGTAGCATCTATCTCTTACCGATCGAAACTACTGCGCAAGCGCTGGTGCCGTTTCGCTGGATGTATTTTTTTTTTTTTTTTTTTTTCTCCTAAGCCCACAATGTTATGTGCATTATGTAAAATAGGGTGACTATCACTGAGGTATCAGTGACCTGTCATAAAGCCACCATAAAGCCTCGCCCAAAGGCCACTCCCGAGCACCAGAAACAAACAGAAAACTACAAACCCAGATTAAACCACAAGACAGATTTTAATCAACCAACCAAGGTATAGTTTTATTCAGTATAAAGGCGTCAACCTGACACTGTCTGTAGTTTAATTTGCACAATCCTGATGGCAGGTTCCCTTTAAAAGCATTTTCTTTGGATTTTGTGCTATACCAACAAAGTAACAAGTATTTGTGAAGTGTAAAGGAAATGATACATGGTGTTCTAATTATTTTAAAATCTAAATATGAAAATTGTGATGTGCATTTGTATTTAGGCCCCCTGAGTTAGTGCTGCAAGTATTTTGGGGGATGTCTCCATCACATTTGCACAGAGGCTGACTTTTTTTGCCCATTCTTCTTTGCAAATAAACTCTAGCTCAGTGACTTCTGATCATCAATTTTCAAGTCTTGTCACAGAGTCTCAATGGGATTTAAGTCTGGACTGTTACAGGGTCATTCAAATACATGAGTCTGCTTTGACTTAAACCATTCCATTGTAGATCTGAAAGTATATTTAAAGTAATTGTCATGCTTGAAGGTGAACCGACACCACAGTCTCAAGTCTTTTGCATCCTCTAACGGGTTTTTCTCTCCGGGATTGCCCTGTATTTAGCACTATCCATCTTCCAATCAACTCTGACCAGCTTCCCACAATACGAGGCTGACAACACCACGATTGACAGTGGGGATGGTGTTTTCAGGGTCATGTGCAGTGTTAGTTTTCCACAACACATAGCATTTTGGCTTTAACCCAAAAAGTTCAACTTTGGTCTCATCCAACCAGAGCACCTTCTTCCACATGCTAGCTGCATCCCATGCATGGCTTTTTGCAAACTGCAAATGGGACATCTTATGGCTTGCTTTCAAAAAATACTTTCTTCTTGCCAGTCTCCCATGATGGCCAGATTTTTGGTGTCTACAAATAGTAGTCCTGCTGACAAATTCTCCCACCTGAGCTGTGGATCTCTGCAGCTCCTCTAGAGACACCATGGGCCACTTGGCAGATTCTTTAATTGGTGATCTTGCTTGGGATGTCCATTTAGGTGGAGGCCATGTCTCAATAGGTCTGCAGTTGAGTCAGACTCAATCCATTTTTTTTGGATGATGGATTGAATAGCGCTTTGACATGTTCAGATTTTTTTTTATGTAACCTAACCATTTACTGATGAATGAACGTGCTCAGATAACATTTTATCTGAGCATTTTTGGCGTGCTCTGATATGTTCCAGTCGAGTCCCTGCGGCTGCATGTTTTGCAGCTGTTACAGCTGCAAAACATGCAGCCGCAGTTACTCGGACATATCCGAGCAAATCCAAGATACTGATAACACCCGAGCATGCTCTGATAATAGGTTATCAGAGCACGTTTGCTCATCACTACTAGCCATGCTTTACTTTATCTATGACCTGTCTTGTGTCTTCCCTAGTTTTCACGATGCTGTTTGATCCTTAATGATTTCAGACAAATCCCTCAGGCCTTCACAGAACAGCTGTAGTTAAAGAAAAATTCCAGCCAGGTCGACCCAATTTACTAACTGACTTCTGGGGGCAGCTGGTCACTCAGGATTTTGTTTAGGGGTGTCAGACTACTTAGCGCTGGAGACAAATGCGTGTCAGTTTTCAGATTATTTTAAAAAGGATTAGAAATCCACATTTCCATACACTTCACAAAACAGTGAATTGAAAATCAGCCTGTAGCCATCATGTAAATACACCGCTTTCATGCAAATGTTTCAATGCAGCTGTAAACCAGAACAGACCTTCTCTTGTAGATCACTTACGAATCCCTGTTACGGACCGCACAGATGAAATTTTGAAAAGACCACAGAGTCGATTAGTTCTTTCAGGGGGCATCACTGAATCAGAAGTGGAAAATTCACTCGCAGTCTTCAAGCAACGGACTTGTCTAGGAGCCGAGCCTTCTGCTGCTCTTCTGAATAAACTGTTTCTCTTGCGCTCGTTGCTATGTACCGCTGCTAAAAGGTATAGTTAGAAAAATATCCTAGCTATTCGTTTTTATTGGCAGTTCCCAAACCGAAGGTAAATGTTCTGTTTTAATAAATTTTAGAGGTATGCAGGTAGTTTTAATCTGTCGTGGCTGCAGGATTCAGCACTTTATTTATGTAAATAGGTTGTGCTTTGTATAAAAGTTTGACATGTATTTGTAAGAATAATTTGCTTATAAAGAATACATCTTGTAATAAGATATTTGGATTTTGAGTAGTACCATTGTGCCCTCATTCTTTACTAGAGCAATGTGGTATTCAGTCTTATTGACCTAATTAACCTGCAGTTTGTGGCAGAAGCATAACTTAATGCTAGGGATTTATGTAAAAAAAATTTTTGTTGTTGAAAAAAAACCTGGTAATTGAGTGGATTAATTCCCCACTTCTTGAGCAGCCATAAGAAATCAAGTCTCCTCAAATGTTCTAGCCTTTCCTGCTCCGCTATGGAAGTAGAGACCTGAGCTACTGCACTTGCTGTAGACACCAATGAGCCTAATATAGTGCCAGTTCACAATGTCGTTTAATAATGTCTACAAAAACAAAGCATCATTACGTGACATTTAGTTGATTCCTAAAAAGCAGGTTTTTGCCCATGTTCGTTGGTTTTTACATAGCATCCCATAAAGGGTTAAACAGCATAATTATGTAAAAAAAATTAAAAGCAACGTTGGGCATTAGGTTGCATTTACCCCCAAAAAGTGCCACTGACTAATGCAACTCATCCTGCAACACAATCTCTTACAGCAATATCAACGAAAAAGTGTAAATTAAGACCAAAGTTGGCAGGTTCGCTCATGTAGTAAACAAAGTTCTTTAGCGATAAAGAGGAAGTTTAAGAACAAGGAAATTTAATTTTTTTTTTTTCTTAAAGCAATTTTCCCATTTAAAAAGTGTCTCTGGTTTGAGTCCTTGTTCTTTAAAAAGTTTTATTAGCAGTCACATTTCTACCGTTCTGCGACTCACTTTACAAAGTCTCAAACTGGGCCGTTAAAAGGGGTTTGTCATTCCTTAAGTGAGGACATCATCGGTATTTGCACTTGGCAGAGCTTGCTTATTGTTGAATGGAAATTATAACAGGGTTTTGGTTATTATAAAATCTGTTTCTCGGAGCCTTCATTGGGGGACACAGAAAACCATGGGTTTATAATGCTGACACTAAGCACAAAAGTTAGCTCCTCCTCTGCAGTGTACACCCCACCAATTGGCACTAGGTTAATCAATTAGTGAGAAAGCAGTAGGAGGAGCAACTTGTAAAAGAAATGAACACAACTCAAACTGTAACAATAACAAAGTAAGTAGAGCTGATATACATGGGAGGGTGCAGTGTCCCCCAATAATGGCTCCGAGAGATTTTACGGTGAGTAACCAAAAATCCTGTTTTCTCTATCACTTCATTGAGGGACACAGGAAACCATGGAACATCCCAAAGCAGTCCCTGGGGACGGAACAATAGAAACTGCAAGATCCTATTTAGGCTGGCATCCGCCGAAGCTTAGGTATGGACCCTGTAAAATTTGGTGAACGTGTGGATGGAAGACCAGGTTGTCTCTTTGCAGAGTTGCAGGGCGGATGCCCTGTGGTGTACCACCCAGGAGGTATGCCTCCAAAAATCGCTGTCCAGATCCAGCAAGCAATCGTGGCCTTGGAGGCAGGCCTCTACACGCACCCTCTAGAATTAGTCGGTCGTCTTAAAAGGGGGCTGTCTTAGCCAAACAGACCCGTACCGCCCTGACCAGGTCTAACCTGTTAAGTGAATGCCCCAAAGGATGAGTGAGTCGAGCAAAAGGAAAGGATTAGGATATCCTCATTTAGGTGAAAAGTGGACACCACCTTGGAAAGGAAAGAAGGTGGAGGCTGCAAAGTCACCTTGTCCTGTTGGACAACAAGGAAAGGGGGCAACAGGTAAGAGCTGCCAATTCCGAGACGCATCTAATGGAGGTGATGGCCACAAGAAACGCCACCTTTCAAGACGGAAAGGACAGAGGTTCAAAAGGAGAACTCCTAAGGGCCTCTAGGTCCAGATTAAGGTCCACGGGTGTCCAGTACGGGGGCGCAGCATGTGCTACCCCTTGGAGAAAAAGTTCTGACCTGAGAACGGAAGATACGTATTTCTGACAAAGAATAGAAAGCGCTGATACCTGGCCCTTTAGCAAACCAAGAGCCAGAACAGCAAAGTCCAGCCTGGAGAAAAGCCAGAAAAGAAGGGAGAGCAAAGGACATAGGCAGGATGTGATTAGATTCACACCAGCTGAAATGGGCTCTCCAGGTCCGATAATAGACCCTGGACGAAGACTGCTTTTTAGCCTGGATCATGGTCCGAATTACCCGATCAAAAAAAACCCGACGCTTTCAGAACCACGGTTTCAACAGCCACGCCGTTAAATCCGAGTGACAATTCTTGCGGTAGATCGGTCCTTATGACAGAAGATCTGGTCTGTCTGGAAGCCTCCAGGGGGCATCCGCGAGAAGATTGACTATCTCTGTGAACCAAGACCTCCTGGGTCAATCCAGTACAATCAGAATGACCAACACCCCTTTCACCTTGATCTTTTCCAACAGCCTTGGAAGAAGGGGAGAAACCAGGTAGGGAAAAAATAAACTAACCCGGGTATTGCCAGAGTATCGGCGCCCACCGCAAGAGGATCGCAGGACCTGGAAATGAACCATGGAACCTCTGTTCAGCTCGGACGCCATGAGATCCACATCCGGAGTACCCCATTGAAGGCAAATTTGATGGAAGACTTCCTGATGCAGGGACCACTCTCCTGCCGCGGCCCAATTGTCCAAGCCGGGGATATGAACTGCAGATATCGCCAGAACAGTTGCCTCTGCCCAGAGGAGAATCTTGGATACCTCGGCCATCGCCAAAGGACTCAGTTCCTCCCTGGTGATTGACATATGCCACTACCATGGCATTGTCTGTCTGAACTCTGATTGGCAGACCCCTTAGCTGCTTTTGCCAGTGGTGCAGGGACAGAAGAATGGCCCTTATCTCGAGGATGTTGATAGGCAGACAAACGTCCCTGGACAGTCAGGTGGCGTAAGACCGCACCCCAGCCGCGAAGGCTGGCGCCTATCAGTACCTGCCCGTGAATGGGAAGGAATGACACTCTGGACTATTAGAAGGAAAGACAGCCACCAATTGAAAGATTGTTTGACTCGGGAGGAGAGCCGAACCGGACGCTCCAGAGAGAACAGACTTGTTCCACTGAGAGAGGATGGGCTGCTGAAGCGATCAAAGAACTGCGCAAAAAGTATAGCTTCCAATTCTGCCACCATCCTTCCCAGGACCACCATGGCCGAGCGGAAGGAAGAAAGTGGAGGATTGCACTCTTCTTGGGAAGAAAAACCCTTGTCTGGCGGGTGTTGAACAGCATGCCTAGAAAAATGAGGTGCTGAGTCGGGACAAGTCAAGACTTTGTCCCAATTTGGATGGTTAAACAATAGGGCAGGGTGTTGAGAAAGATGAACAGTCTTTCCTGCGCCTGAAAAAAAAAAAACAAAAAAACCCAGCCTTAATGAGGATGTCATCAAGATGCGGCATGAGCTCAAGACCTGATCCGCAAAATGTATTGTGAAAACCCTGGGAGCGGTTGCAAGCCCAAACGGCAGGGCAACAAACGGAAAATGGTCCTGCTGCACAACGCAGGAATCTGATGCCCTCCGATACGGACATGGATAGGTGTCCTGGATGTCTATGGAGCACAGGAACTCCTGCGACTCCATGGAAGCAATTACTGACCAAATAGACTCCATCCTGAAAGGTCACAGACGGACCCTTTTGTTTAACAACTTTAACCCCTTCACCCCCGGAGCTTTTTTCATTTTCGGTTTTTGCTCCCCTCCTTCCCAGAGCCATAACTTTTTTATTTTTCTGTCAATATGGCCATGTGAGGGCTTATTTTTTGTGGGACGTGATGTACTTTTGAACAATACCATTGGTTTTACCATGCCGTGTAACAGAAAATGGGGAAAAAAAAATTCCAAGTGTGATGAAATTGCAAAAAAAGTGCAATCTCACACTTGTTTTTTGTTTGGCTTTTTTGCTAGGTTCACCAAATGCTAAAACTAACCTGCCATTATGATTCTCCAGGTCATTACGAGTTCATAGATAAAAAATAACCTAGACATGTTAGGTGTCTAAGTGGTGAAAAAAAAATTCCAAACTTTGCCCTTGGGTGAGGGCTTATTTTTCGCGTGCCAAGCTGACGTTTTTGATACCATTTTGGTACAGATACTTTTTTTGATCGCCCATTATTACATTTTAATGCAATGTCGCGGCGACCAAAAAATGTAATTTTGGCGTTTTGATTTTTTTTCTCGCTACGCCATTTAGCGATCAGGTTAATCCTTTGTTTTTATTGATCGGGCGATTCTGAACGCGGCAATACCAAATATGTGTAGGTTTGATTTTTTATTTTTTTTTATTTTGATTGGGGCGAAAGGGGGGTGATTTGAACTTTTATATTCATTTTTTTATATTTTTAAACACTTTTTTTTAATTTTGGCATGCTTCAATAGCCTCCATAGGAGGCTGGAAGCATGCACAACTCGATCGGCTCTGCTACATAGAGGTGAAGTACAGATCACCTCTATGTAGCAGAAATGGTGGTGTACTTTGAACGCCGACCACAGGGTGGCGCTCAAAGCAATCGGCCATCAACAACCATAGAGGTCTCAAGGAGACCTCTGGTTGTTATGGCAATGCACCGCTGACCCCTGATCATGTGACCGGGGTCAGCGGTGCGAGCACTTCCGGCCACGCGTGCTAGTTAAATGCCGCTGTCAGCGCTTGACGACGGCATTTAACTAGTTAATGGGCGCGGGCGGATCGCGATTCCGCTCGTGCTCATTGCGCGCACATGTCAGCTGTACAAAACAGCTGACATGTTGCGGCTTTGAGGTGGGTTCACCGCCGGAGCCCACCTCAAAGCGGGGGATCTGCCAGCTGACGTACTATTCAGTCAGCTGGCAGAAAGGGGTTAAATCCAGGATGGGTCAAACTGCGCCATCTTTATTTGGCACAACAAATAGGTTTGAATATAACCCCGTGAAACGGTCGTGGTCTGGGACTGTAACGATGACACTTGAACCGAGAAGGGAGGCAATGGATGCAAAGCCCGGACCTAGAGAAGCATCTCTTGGACGAGATTTGAAGAATTGATCTCAGGGTGAGGAACAAAATATTTTGTATCCTAAGGATACAACCTCCCTGACCCATGAGTCCTCTACAGAGGCAAGCCAGACGTCTCTGAAAAACTGGAGACTGCCACCTAGCCTGGGAGATTCCCTGGAAGCTAGAGATGAGTTATGCAGCGGAAGGTCTGCCAGGTCTAGACCTGGTGGCTCTACCCTTCACCTTATGGGAACGCTGGTAGGGTGTGGGCTTAAAAGGAAGCCCTTTTCCCATCCTGGCGAACCTCTGGTAGGGAAAAATTCTCCGACAAACGGCAGAAACCTATGCTTCAGAGGAAGCCGGCGAAGTCTGGAAAGCGGGAGCTTGTGCCCCCGGAGGCCTCCTTAATAATTTGGTCCCACTTGGAACTGAATAGACGGGAACCCCGGAAAGGTAAGCTGGTAAGGGACTTTTTTGACGATAAGTCCACCTGCCACGCCTTAAGCTAAGTAGTCCTTTGGATAGTCACAATATTGCTGGACATCTGAGCCACGCATGAAGCAGGGAGGTGGATACCATGTACTTCCCTGCAAGAGAAATTTGGTGCGCGAGGTCGGCCAATTCCTCTGGTTGGGCACCAGCAAGAACGCCCTGACTGAGTTTCTTAGCCCATGCAGCTGTGGACTTTGGCACCCAGGTGGTGGCAAAGGCAGGGCACAATGTAGAAGCAGCCGCTTCAAAGGCAGATGTAGCAAGAGAGTATGATCCTGTCATTGGAGTCCTTAAGGGATGCTCCATTCGTAAGTAGGACGACAGTGCTGGTTGATAATCTGGAGGGTCCACAGATGGAGAAGCGGTCCAGTTCGCCGTTAGCTCAGGAGCGAAGGGATATAGGATGCCGAGGCACTTCCCTCTTTGGAAGCATCTGGTTAGGTTTTCCCGTTCTCTGGAAAGTACCTCCTCAAATTCTGTGTTAAAGACTTGGGAGCTGATCTCAACTGTAAACGAAACAGCCTGTTCTGCAGGTTCCGTAGCAGTATCCATAATAAAGTTCTGATTGACTGCCACAATGAGGCTCTGGACCACGTCTCATATTAGAGACATGGTCAGAATCCAGTGTGTCTGAAACCGCCTCGCCTGACTCGGGAGAGGAAGACCGGGAAGAGGCAGTTGCCGGGAAAGACAAGGGGGAAGATACAGAGCGGGAGGACCTAGAACGATGCTCCTGCCTGGATCTCTTATGGCCCATGTTGGTAGGCACAGCCGGTGAGTTCTGCGATCCGCTAGTGACGGCAAAGGCAGGAAGGGGCAACCTGTCAAGAACGAACACCAGGGTTTGAGACAGGGAGGTAACCCACACTGGGCTTGGGGCACCATTATCTTTTGGGACAGTTGCAGGCCTGACAGAGGGAGGACTGGCCTGAAAGGAGCTTGCAATTACATGAAAAGCAGACAAATTGCCTGACGAGCAGAGGCAGAAGAAGCAAGAGGGCGAGAGCACTCTCCTTTTGGATTAGGCATGATAAGAAATAGACCCTCTCTAACTAATGCCAGGTTAGGGCAAAGCAGAGCTATTCACAGGAAGATGCCAGTCCTGAAAACACTGCTACCAGGCTGTTGCCCAGGACACAAGCAGGGTGACTGCAGGAGAAGATATAGAACCTGTTGAGATAAGCCACCTTTCGGGTCCAGATGCCAGAAAATGGCAACCGCAGAAAGTAAGAGGGGAACTGGTAATGCCAAGAAAACGAGCGCAGATGCCATGCTGCAGGGAGAGCGCAGGCGTAAACTGCAATAGTCCGCTCTTGAGGCCGGAATGAGGGGAAGAGCTAACCGCCAGAGCAAGAGGCAGAAGAAAAACCCCCTCATTGGAGCCGAAGCCAGGAAGGAGGTGTGTGAATAATAGGTGGGAGAAAAGCCCGCTGAAGACACTGAGGAGGAACTAGGCCGGGGCCTAGATTCAGCACAGTGGCCGAAGAGGTATGGGAGGGGGCGCGAAGGCTGAAAAACCTATTGGTAATACAGTCTGCACCACCAAGCCCATGGGGAAATAAGTGAAAAGAGTGCCCCACTGTTGGGAATGAGGATTGCCACAGCATTAACAGTGAGGGAATCTGAGCACCTGATGTGCTGTGCCATCTGAGCCTATCCATTCAAATCTTCATCTTTATTACTTTGAATCTTCTTTACTCGAGCCCTCTCCTCGTCGCCACTGGAGAAAACCTGATGGAGAAGGAAAAAAAAAAAAAAAAAAGATGTACCTCTCCATCCATGTTATCTTTCATAGACATCCGAACTTCTTGGGGATGTGGGACGTTCATGACTCCTAAAACCGACAAGTACTGGTGGGCGAGTGAGTAGGAGACAGGGCAGGACCAATGTTCGGATCACCTAAACAGGCTTCATATGTAAGGGGCTAGGGTCCTGCCGGATAGTCATATGGGGTAGGAGTACAGCGCGACTTCACACTATCCCTCCAGAGGAAGGAGAAGGTCCATCTGAGAAAGACGTTCCAGGAAAACAACGAAACCTGGGGTAGATATGGGTCTAGTGAAAGACCCGTATCCACCTCCTACCTAAAATGGATTAACCTAGTGCCAGTCGGTGTCGGTGGGGTGTACACAGCAGAGGAGGAGCTAATGTTTTGTACATTACGTCAGCCTCCTAGTGGCAGCAGCATACACTCATGGTTTCCTGTGTCCCCCAATGAAGCGATAAAGGGGTATTACCATGGCAAAATGAGCTAGTCATGCAACTACACTACCTATCACTTTTATCAGCGTTTGTGCCCTTCAATACTCCAGAAAATGGTAGGTGCCATGCACTGCCACTTGGTGGTCTGGAGTAGCCACAGCACTGTGCCATTCAAGCCTGAGTTCCCTGTGCCACTTATTGCTCTGTACTGCTGGTCCTGCTCAAGGGGTATTCCCATCTCAAAGATCCTATCACAATATGTAGTAGGTATAGTAATAGTGAAAACCACCAATTAAAAATGTAGTATAGTTCTGACATGCCTCATCCATACAGGGACTTGCAATAAGCTTAGGTATCCATGGTTATGACCACTCATACTGACAGTTGGCTCTGGGGTATCCATGGTTACGACCACTAAGTTACTGCAGTGCCGTGCACATGGAGTAAGCAACATAGCAAATCGGAAGAACTGTACTACATTTCTAATTAAAGGTATTTGCTAATATTACACATTGGGATAGGGTCTTTGAGATGGGAATACACATTTTAAAGGGGTTGTCCACTCCAAACTGATAAATCCTCATACATTGTGAACTGCAGGAATTCACTGGTTTCTTACCCGAGACTGGAGGGTATGTTATGAGTTGTACATAATGAGGGTGGGCATTCGGACCAAACGAGCCCCTTTCTGGTGCACTGCTTCAGGTAAAGAAACATCCAATATGTATTTCTCGGATCGCAAGCATTTATCTTACATCCTCTGTAAAGTAATATTCATGGATAACTCTCAGGTTCCTGTTTAAAGCTATATATTCAGAGCAGCGTGTTTCACCTATAACAAGCCATCTATCACATTGTTGCATCCAGGATTGTACCTATCAATAATTATACTGCATGTTTAGTTAGCTCTATGTGATCTTATGGTCCGGTAGGCCCTCAGCATACAGACTGTATGTTGATCTATGTGTTTGTTCACACCCAACCATGCCTGTATAAAATATTTAATAAAGCAATTTTGTATGCACCGTACTATGGACCTGAGATTGTGTTTTAAGGCTTTCCCCTCCACTGGCCAGGAGTATGTATAACTCATCCTGATATGGGTCTGAAGCCGGCGAATCCCCAGCGTGTGAGCAGCGGGATTCATAAGTCTGCAAACTTACCGGTTTGGACTGGACAACCCCTTTAAGGTACACAGCTAAGGTGCAATGGCTATTATAAAGACATTCTGTTGAAAACCTTTAACTACTAAACTAATGTTGTTGACTCCATTGTTATATGGGTCGGTTTCTTCTCCCTATTTTGTGTTTATTATTGTGCTGTTTAACAAAAAAAAAAAAAAAAAAGCAAAGAAAATAGTAGTTACTTACCAGTAACTGTATTTCTCTGATCCCATGACGGCACCACTTTGAGAGAGGGATCCGCCCTCGGACAGGAAACCTACAGGTGAAAAAGGCGGTACCGCTCTCCCACATCTGTTTTAGGCTACGTTCACATTCGCGGCTAGCGCCGCAGCGTCGGGCACCGCAGCGGCGCCGCATGCATCATGCGCCCCTATATTTAACATGGGGGCGCATGGACATGCGGTGCACTTGCTTTTTGCGCCGCATGCGTCCCTGCGGCGCCCGCGTCGGGGCGCAGAGGACGCAGCAAGTTGCATTTTTGCTGCGTCCAAAATCAATGGAAAAAAGGACGCATGCGGCGCAAAAAGCAGCGTTGTGCATGTGTTCACATTTGCGCTGTGCGTTGCGGCGGCGACGCTGCGGCGCACACCGCAAATGTGAACGTAGCCTTAGAGAGCATTATACAGAACTTTCAGCGGCAATTGAAATGATTATGCAAACAAAAAATTATTCAGCTTTAAACTTAGAGGCACCGCGTGACTAATTTATTAATTAATTCTAGTGTGTACACCTATGTGTGAAGGGAGGGAATGTACGAGTGCCGTCATGGGATCAGAGAAATACTGTTATCAGTAAGTAACTACGATTTTCTCTTTCCCCCATCACGGCACCATTGAAGATTGAAATAGATTTTACATTAGGGGGGGACCACTGCTTCCAGCACCCTTTTCCCGAAGGTAAGATCTGAAGAAGAGGATAGGTCCAGACGGTAATGCTTAAAGAATGTAGAGGGAGAAGACCAAGTGGTGGCTCTACATATCTGTTCTATTGAAGCGCCGGCTCTCTCCGCCCAGGACCACGCCACTGCTCTCGTTGAATGGGCTCTTATCCCCTCTCTGTTCCACAGGGGGAATAGGACAGGGTGATGGAATCTCTTATCCATCTTGCCAGTGTGGCCTTTGACGCTTTTTGTCCCTTCCGTGGACCCTGGAAGCAGACAAACAGAGCCCTATCCTTCCTACACTCCCTAGTAGCTATCAGGTATTGGACCAGGCATCTCCTTACGTCTAAGATATGTAACACTTTTTCCCCCCTTCAGTTTTGGGATTGGGGCAGAAGGAAGGTAGAGTTCTATGGAACTGTGATGCAACTTTCGGGAGGTAAGCTGGGTCGGTTCTAAGAATGACCCTATCATCAAGTATTTGCGTGAAGGGCGAGTACGCTGATAAGGCTTGCATATCACTAACTCGACGGGCTGAAGTTAAAGCTACTAAAAGGGAGGTCTTGAGGGATAAGATTTTTAAAGGAACTTCAGATAGAGGCTCAAAAGGGTTTTTAGTTAGAGCATTCAGGACTAAGTTTAGGTCCCAGGGAGGGTGAGCTGTAGGTTCCCCATCAGGGACAGGAAACGCCTTTTTCACCTGTAGGTTTCCTGTCCCTGAGGGCGGATCCCTCTCTCTCCGTGGTGCCGTCATGGGGGAAAGAGAAACATAATTTAGTGAGGACCATTACATGCCTGTATGGTCTTCCTAATAGATATAGGCCATTGGTTTGCTCTATAGCACTTTGTTATTGGTGTTTGGTTTTCAGTTTTCAATATGTCAGAGGGTGCGGTTTATAAAATGGTATCACTTTTGGGGGTTTCCCCAATATATGTGACCCCTAAAAGGTACTTCAAACATGGATAAAAAAAATTTTGTAAACTTCCTTGTAAAAATGAAAAATTGCTATATTTTGAAACCACCTAAAATGCTAACAAAATAAAACAACATTTTACAAATGGTGCTGATGTAAAATGTTATTTATTAATGTTTTTCTGTGGTGTGACCATCTAGATTAAAGGGATAATCATTCAAAGTTTGAAAATTGTTAATTCTTCTAAACTTCTCAAATTTCTGATATTTTTTATAATTAAACACAACATGTCGATCTAAATTTACTATTAAGTATAATGTGTCACGAAAAAACAATCTAAATCACTGGGATTTGTTGAAACGTTAGTTACCACATAAAGTGACACTGGTCAGATTTAAAAAAATGTGGCTCCGTCACTAATGGGTTAAGGTTATATTAAGATTATTTGTTTACCATTTCTCTTTGATCCATATAATACATACATAAACACTCCGCTTTTAAATTTGGGTTTTAAATGCTTTTTAAAAGGTGACATTTTTCTGCCCGTTATCACAGGAGTGAGTGTTTCTGCCACATCTGTAGCCCTCTGAGCTTATCTAATATATAAAGCTGAATGTGTGTGTGTGTGTATGTATGTATGTATGTATGTATGTCCGGGATTGGCATCTGAACCGTAGCAGCTACAGCCACAAAATTTTGCACAGTCACACGTCTGGACCCCGAGAGCGTCATAGGCTATGTTGTGAGGTGAAATTTTAACCCCGCGCTTTCCAATTCACCAAACAATTTTGCCCCTATCTACATAATGGGGAAAAAGTGAAAGGAAAAGTGTTGGAGGCGTCGCAGCTACAGGCACAAAATTTTGCACAGTCACACGTCTGGACCCTGAGAGCGTCAAAGCTATATTGTGAGGTGAAATTTTAACCCCGCGCTTTCCAAGTCACCAAACAATTTTGCCCCTATCTACATAATGGGGAAAAAATGAAAGGAAAAGTGTTGGAGGCAAATTAACAGCTGCCAGATGTGAACAAGGGGGACTTAAAGAATGACAGCGATGGCACCAAAGAGTATATACTGTACAGTTGCTAAGGTGGGGCCCCAACATGGGATAATCACACCACCACGGGGATATGAACACACACACAAAATGCGCCACACACTACCACGTGCTCGAACACATATACCACCCTCAGTGCACATTTCACCACACATACACCAACCTCGCCACATAAAAGTAGAAACACAAAAGTCGCCGCTCAAAACTCGCCACGCGCAAAACTCTCCACATGCAAAACTCGCCACACGTGCAAAACTCGCCACACGCAAAACTTGCACACGCAGAAAAATTGCCACACGCAGAAAAATTGCCACATGCACAAAAGTTGCAACACATGCAAAAGTTGCCTCACACAAAACTTGCACATACTCAAAAGGCACCACACATAAAACTCGCCACGCGCAAAACTCGCCATGCGCAAAACTTGCTGCACACAACTTGCTACACTAACCTGTCACATGCAACTCGACACACAAAAAGTTGCTACACGCATGTCGCCACACAAAACTCATCTCACAAAAGTCCCTACATGCATGTCGCCACACGCAACTCAACACACACAACTTGACACACGAAACTCGCCCTAAAACACACACAAGTCTGGTATCCTTCAAAAATAAAAATCTGATTAATAAGCAGACAAACTACAAGAGCAACAAATGTACCATATAGGAATCCGGCAGCTGTCAGTCACATGACCAGTCTATTATGTGTATGTGTGAGCTAATATATACTGCCAGGGGGTGGCCTTACTGTTGGCTGGGGATTTATCAGGCTGCCATTTTAGCTTACAAATACTGAGGTAAAAATACTGACCAAATAACGTGTGAACGAGGGCTAATACAGGAGGAGATGGCATACAGCTATATACTATATACAGGAGATGACACACAGGTATATACTATTTACAGGGGAGATGACACACAGGTATATACTATATACAGGAGGAGATGACACACAGATATATACTATATACAGGAGAGATGACACACAGGTATATACTATATAGAGGAGGAGATGACATACAGGTACATACTACATACAGGAGGAGATGACATACAGGTATATACTATATACAGGAGGAGATGACACACAGGTATATACTATATACAGGAGCAGATTACCTACAGGTATATAGTATATACAGGAGGAGATGACACAGGTATATGCTATGTATAGGAGGAGATGACATACAGGTATATACTATATACAGGAGATGACACACAGATATATACTATATATAGGTGAGATGACACACAGGTATATACTATATACAGGAGATTACATACAGGTGTATACTATATATAAAGCTGAATGTGTGTATGTATGTATGTGTGTATGTCCGGGATTGGCATCTGTACCGTCGCAGCTACAGCCACAAAATTTTGCACAGTCACACGTCTGGACCCCGAGAGCGTCATAGGCTATGTTGTGAGGTGAAATTTTAACCCCGCGCGTTCCAATTCACCAAACAATTTTGCTCCTATCTACATAATGGGGAAAAAGTGAAGGGAAAAGTGTTGGAGGAAAATTGACAGCTGCCAGATGTGAACAATGAGGACTTAAAGAATGAGAGCGATGGCGACAAAGAGTATATACCGTACAGTTGCTAAGGTGGGGCCCCGACATGGGATACTCACCACACACGGGGATATGAACACAAACACAAAATGCGCCACACACTACCACGTGCTTGAACACATATACCACCCTCAGCACACATTTCACCACACACACACACCAACCTCGCCACATAAAAGTCGAAACACAAAAGTCACCACTCAAAACTCGCTACATGCAAAACTCGCCATATGCAAAACTAGGCTCACGCAAAACTCGCCACACGTGCAAAACTCACCTCATGGAAAACTCACCTCATGCAAAACTTGCACACACAGAAAAATTGCCACATGTACAAAAGTTGCACCACATGCAAAAGTTGCCTCACACAAAACTTGCACATACTCAAAATGCACCACACATAAAACTCGCCACGCGCAAAACTCGCCATGCACAAATCTTGCTGCACACAACTTGCTACACTAACCTGTCACATGCAACTCAACACACAAAATGTTGCTACACGCATGTCGCCACACAAAACTCATCTCACAAAAGTCGCTACATGCATGTCGCCACACGCAACTCAACACACACAACTTGACACATAAAACTCGCCCTAAAACACACACAAGTCTGGTATTGTCCTTCAAAAATAAAAATCTGATTAATAAGCAAACTACAAGAGCAACAAATGTACCATATAGGAAATACGGCAGCTGTCAGTCACATGACCTGTCTATTATGTGTATGTGTGAGCTAATATATACTGCCAGGGGGGAGGGCTTCCTGTTGGCTGGGGATTTATCAGGCTGCCAATAGCAACCAATCACAGCTCAGCTTCTATTTTGCTACAGTTAATTAACCTGAGCTCTGATTGGTTAATATAGGCAACAAAGACATTCTCAGTATAACAAAGCTAATATATGTTGTGAAATGCTTCTATTTGCTTAGTTTTTGCCTTTTAATAATTACATTTCTATCTATTTGTTTTGTGGTTTTTGTGTGCAGAATAAATTTTTGTTAACACATTCTATTTTGCTAACAGCAGTCATTAACCCGGGCGAAGCCGGGTAGTACAGCTAGTCTAATATATAAAGCTGAATGTGTGTGTGTGTGTATGTATGTATGTATGTATGTATGTATGTCCGGGATTGGCATCTGAACCGTAGCAGCTACAGCCACAAAATTTTGCACAGTCACACGTCTGGACCCCGAGAGCGTCATAGGCTATGTTGTGAGGTGAAATTTTAACCCCGCGCTTTCCAATTCACCAAACAATTTTGCCCCTATCTACATAATGGGGAAAAAGTGAAAGGAAAAGTGTTGGAGGCGTCGCAGCTACAGGCACAAAATTTTGCACAGTCACACGTCTGGACCCTGAGAGCGTCAAAGCTATATTGTGAGGTGAAATTTTAACCCCGCGCTTTCCAAGTCACCAAACAATTTTGCCCCTATCTACATAATGGGGAAAAAATGAAAGGAAAAGTGTTGGAGGCAAATTAACAGCTGCCAGATGTGAACAAGGGGGACTTAAAGAATGACAGCGATGGCACCAAAGAGTATATACTGTACAGTTGCTAAGGTGGGGCCCCAACATGGGATAATCACACCACCACGGGGATATGAACACACACACAAAATGCGCCACACACTACCACGTGCTCGAACACATATACCACCCTCAGTGCACATTTCACCACACATACACCAACCTCGCCACATAAAAGTAGAAACACAAAAGTCGCCGCTCAAAACTCGCCACGCGCAAAACTCTCCACATGCAAAACTCGCCACACGTGCAAAACTCGCCACACGCAAAACTTGCACACGCAGAAAAATTGCCACACGCAGAAAAATTGCCACATGCACAAAAGTTGCAACACATGCAAAAGTTGCCTCACACAAAACTTGCACATACTCAAAAGGCACCACACATAAAACTCGCCACGCGCAAAACTCGCCATGCGCAAAACTTGCTGCACACAACTTGCTACACTAACCTGTCACATGCAACTCGACACACAAAAAGTTGCTACACGCATGTCGCCACACAAAACTCATCTCACAAAAGTCCCTACATGCATGTCGCCACACGCAACTCAACACACACAACTTGACACACGAAACTCGCCCTAAAACACACACAAGTCTGGTATCCTTCAAAAATAAAAATCTGATTAATAAGCAGACAAACTACAAGAGCAACAAATGTACCATATAGGAATCCGGCAGCTGTCAGTCACATGACCAGTCTATTATGTGTATGTGTGAGCTAATATATACTGCCAGGGGGTGGGCTTACTGTTGGCTGGGGATTTATCAGGCTGCCATTTTAGCTTACAAATACTGAGGTAAAAATACTGACCAAATAACGTGTGAACGAGGGCTAATACAGGAGGAGATGGCATACAGCTATATACTATATACAGGAGATGACACACAGGTATATACTATTTACAGGGGAGATGACACACAGGTATATACTATATACAGGAGGAGATGACACACAGATATATACTATATACAGGAGAGATGACACACAGGTATATACTATATAGAGGAGGAGATGACATACAGGTACATACTACATACAGGAGGAGATGACATACAGGTATATACTATATACAGGAGGAGATGACACACAGGTATATACTATATACAGGAGCAGATTACCTACAGGTATATAGTATATACAGGAGGAGATGACACAGGTATATGCTATGTATAGGAGGAGATGACATACAGGTATATACTATATACAGGAGATGACACACAGATATATACTATATATAGGTGAGATGACACACAGGTATATACTATATACAGGAGATTACATACAGGTATATCTAATATATAAAGCTGAATGTGTGTATGTATGTATGTGTGTATGTCCGGGATTGGCATCTGTACCGTCGCAGCTACAGCCACAAAATTTTGCACAGTCACACGTCTGGACCCCGAGAGCGTCATAGGCTATGTTGTGAGGTGAAATTTTAACCCCGCGCGTTCCAATTCACCAAACAATTTTGCTCCTATCTACATAATGGGGAAAAAGTGAAGGGAAAAGTGTTGGAGGAAAATTGACAGCTGCCAGATGTGAACAATGAGGACTTAAAGAATGAGAGCGATGGCGACAAAGAGTATATACCGTACAGTTGCTAAGGTGGGGCCCCGACATGGGATACTCACCACACACGGGGATATGAACACAAACACAAAATGCGCCACACACTACCACGTGCTTGAACACATATACCACCCTCAGCACACATTTCACCACACACACACACCAACCTCGCCACATAAAAGTCGAAACACAAAAGTCACCACTCAAAACTCGCTACATGCAAAACTCGCCATATGCAAAACTAGGCTCACGCAAAACTCGCCACACGTGCAAAACTCACCTCATGGAAAACTCACCTCATGCAAAACTTGCACACACAGAAAAATTGCCACATGTACAAAAGTTGCACCACATGCAAAAGTTGCCTCACACAAAACTTGCACATACTCAAAATGCACCACACATAAAACTCGCCACGCGCAAAACTCGCCATGCACAAATCTTGCTGCACAGAACTTGCTACACTAACCTGTCACATGCAACTCAACACACAAAATGTTGCTACACGCATGTCGCCACACAAAACTCATCTCACAAAAGTCACTACATGCATGTCGCCACACGCAACTCAACACACACAACTTGACACATAAAACTCGCCCTAAAACACACACAAGTCTGGTATTGTCCTTCAAAAATAAAAATCTGATTAATAAGCAAACTACAAGAGCAACAAATGTACCATATAGGAAATACGGCAGCTGTCAGTCACATGACCTGTCTATTATGTGTATGTGTGAGCTAATATATACTGCCAGGGGGGAGGGCTTCCTGTTGGCTGGGGATTTATCAGGCTGCCAATAGCAACCAATCACAGCTCAGCTTCTATTTTGCTACAGTTAATTAACCTGAGCTCTGATTGGTTAATATAGGCAACAAAGACATTCTCAGTATAACAAAGCTAATATATGTTGTGAAATGCTTCTATTTGCTTAGTTTTTGCCTTTTAATAATTACATTTCTATCTATTTGTTTTGTGGTTTTTGTGTGCAGAATAAATTTTTGTTAACACATTCTATTTTGCTAACAGCAGTCATTAACCCGGGCGAAGCCGGGTAGTACAGCTAGTTATAAATAAAGTCTGACATATATAAGCTCAGTGTCCACTGAGCTTTTGTGTCAGACGTGATTTGATGAGCGCAGAGGGCTAGAAACATTTAGAAATACTCTCATAACAGGCAGGGAAATTTGTCACTTTAGAAAGCAGTTGAGTCCCTGCTTTATCATCTCTCTACTTTCAGCATGAGTGACTTGTGTTCCCCTCATCAATATCTATTCACTAGTGAGAGTACACTAACTGAGCAGCCAGGTAGCCAAACATGATGCATACCCCAGGTTTTAGAATTAATCGGACAACCTAGCCTCACTAATTACTAATGCAGAGTGATCTGAAATTTCCATAGATGTATAGTTAAAAGGAGCCTATCACTAGAAAAAAAAGCCATTAACCAGGAGATGTGTTAATTTGCAGATGACTATAGCTACTCACCTGCCCAATGCCTGCACTTAAAAATTAACTTTACTCTTCCTGGCAGCATTCCAGTTTCAGCCATGTGGGCGGTGCTAGAGCAGTGACCGCGCCCCTGACTGACACTCTGCATCGGGGGCCGTCAGGGTAGGGGCGAGCTTACAGCTGACTCTGTATAAACAAGAGCGGTGGCTGAAACACTGTAGCTAAAGCCGGAATGCTTCAGGGGGAATATAGTTCATTTTCTCCCCATAGCATTTGTTTTAGTATGGGCAGAGTAATAACCTGCAGGCTAATAGGGTTCTCTCCCCTGACAGGCTTCCTTTACCATATTGAACTGAAGGTAGAAGATTTAGAGATGCATAGGCCAGATCTATCCTGGAAAAGGACTTATTTCAGCTGTACGTAAGAAATGACCACTTTTTCAGCATGGCTTAATTGAACAGCTGAAAACTAGGCATTTACATGAGTGGGCGACATATCTGGACCACCATATCTGGTCAATAGTGGCTTAAGGGACTGCATTAAAGTCACCTACACACTATAGGGCTAACTGCAAAATGACACAACCTTATGGGAGATCAATTTAAAAAAGGCAAAGTAAATTGGTGGGGGAACGTAGATGGTAACCAGTAAAGGTACCGTCACACTAAACTATATCGCCAGCGATCCGTGACGTTGCAGCGTCCTGGATAGCGATATCGTGTTTGACACGCAGCAGCGATCAGGATCCTGCTGTGATATCGCTGGTCGTTGATTAACCCCTTCGCGACATGCGCCGTACTAGTACTGCGCTGCCGGCACTGCATTAGTGCCAGCCGCAGTACTAGTACGGCGCCCCGATCACCGCGGTCTCGTGCTGAGCGCTGCGGTGATCGGGTGCGGGTGTCAGCTGTATATGACAGCTGACACCCCGCAGCAATGCCCACGATCGGCGCTGTCGCCGATCGCGGGCATTTAACCCCTCTGATGCCGCTGTCAATAGTGACAGTGGCATAGAGGGGGATCGCGCAGGGACGGGGGCTCCCTGCGCTCTCCCACCGGAGCAACGCGATGAGATCGTGCTGCTCCGATGACCTGGAAGGAGTCCCCGGATCCAAGATGGCCTTCCGGGTCATGAGATGACCCTGCTTGCCGGCGTCTGCTGAGAATTCCTCATAGCAGGCGCCGGCAAGCCTCTGCAATGTGCCTGTCACATCGGTGATCTGACAGAGTGCTGTGCACACTGTCAGATCACCGATCTGTGATGTCCCCCCCTGGGACAAAGTAAAAAAAAAAAAATTTCCACATGTGTAAAAAGAAAAAAAATTCCTAAATAAAGAAAAAAAAAAAATATTCCCATAAATTTCTTTATCTAAATAAAAAAAAAATCACACAATAAAAGTACACATATTTAGTATCGCCGCGTCCGTAACGACCCCACCTATAAAACTATATCACTAGTTAACCCCTTCAGTGAACACCGTAAAAAAAAAAAAGGCAAAAAACAACGCTTTATTCTCATACCGCCAAACCAAAAAGTGGAATAACACGCGATCAAAAAGATGGATGTAAATAACCATGGTACCGCTGAAAACATCATCTTGTCCCGCAAAAAAAAAGCCGCCATACAGCATCATCAGCAGAAAAATAAAAAAGTTATAGTCCTCAGAATAAAGCGATGCAAAAACAATTATTTTTTTATATAAAATAGTTTTTGTGTAAAAGCGCCAAAACATAAAAAAATTACATAAATGAGGTATCGCTGTAATCGTACTGACCCGAAGAATAAAACTGCTTTATCCTTTTTACCAAACGCGGAACGGTATAAACGCCCCCCCTAAAAGAATTTCAGGAATTGCTGGTTTTTGTTCATTCCGCCTCCCAAAAATCGGAATAAAAAGCGATCAAAAAAATGTCATGTACCCGAAAATGGAACCAATAAAAACGTCATCTCGTCCTGCAAAAAACAAGATCTCACATGACTCTGTGGACCAAAATATGGAAAAATTATAGCTCTCAAAATGTGGTGATGCAAAAACTATTTTTTGCAATAAAAAGCGTCTTTTAGTGTGTGAAGGCTGCCAACCATAAAAATCCGCCCAAAAAACACTATAAAAGTAAATCAAATCCCCCTTCATCACCCCCTTAGTTAGGGAAAAATAATAAAATTTTAAAAAATATATTTATTTCCATTTTCCCGTTAGGCTACTTTCACACTAGCGTCGGTACGGGGCCGTCGCGCTGCGTCGGCCCGACATACCGACGCATACTGTGCAAGCGCCGCACAACGGGGGCAGCGGATGCTGTTTTTCCACGCATCCGCTGCCCCATTGTGAGGTGCGGGGAGATGGGAGCGGAGTTCCAGCCGCGCATGCGCGGTCGGAAATGGTGGACCGTCGGCACAAAAAAAGTTACATGTAACGTTTTTTGCTGCCGGCGGTCCGCCACAACACGACGCAACCGTCGCACGACGCTTGCGACGTGTGTCAATACGTCGCTAATGTTAGTCTATGGGGAAAAAACGCATCCTGCAGATGACTTTGCAGGATGCGTTTTTTCGCCAAAACGACGCATTGCGACGTGTGCAAAAAAACGCTAGTGTGAAAGTAGCGCTAGGATTAGGACTAGGGTTAGGGTTAGGGCTGGGGTTAGGGCTGGGGTTAGGGTTTCAGTTAGAATTGGGGAGTTTTCACTGTTTAGGCACATCAGGAGCTCTCCAAACGCGACATGGTGTCCGATCTCAACGCGTTTGTTTGCGTTAAAAACGCATGCGTTTTTATAGAAAAAACCAGAACACACTGAAAAGTCACTCACCACCATCAAGGTGATAAAGGGATCCAAACCCTAACCCTACCCCTAAACTCACCCCTAACCGTTTAATGAACATTTTCTGACAGTCATAGTGCCACGATATTTCAGTGCCACGATATTTCAGTGCCACGTCTTTCAGTGCCACGTCTTTCAGTGCCACGATATTTCAGTGCCACGTATTTAAGTGCCACGATATTTCAGTGAAATACGTGGCACTGAAATATCGTGGCATTTACGTGAAATACGTGGCACTTATATACGTGGCCACTGAAATATCGTGGCACTTATATACGTATATAAACGTATTTCAGTGCCATGTATTTCAGGTTAGGGGTAGGGTTATTTGGTTTTTTCTTGTGTTTTTCTATAAAAACGCATGCGTCTAAAAAAACGCATGCGTTTTACCGCGTTTACATGCGTTTTTTCACACATGCGTTTTTTTAAAAAACGCATGCAGATAAAAACGCAAGTGTGAAACCAGCCTTACCCTTGGGAAAATAAAAACATGGGGCTAAAATATAATTTTCGTGGAAAAAAAATATATTTTTTATTTTCGCAGCTCTGCGTTAAACTGTAGTGAAGCACTTGGGGGTTCAAAGTTCTCACAACACATCTAGATAAGTTCCGTGGGGGGTCTAGTTTCCAATATGGGGTCACTTGTGGGGGGTTTCTACTGTTTAGGTACATCAGGGGCTCTGCAAATGCAACATGACACCTGCAGACCAATCCATCTAAGTCTGCATTTCAAACGGCGCTCCTTCCCTCCCGAGCTCTGCCGTGCGCACAAACAGTGGTTCCCCCCAATGTATGGGGTATCAGCGTACTCAGGACAAATTGGACAATAACTTTTGTGGTCCAATTTCTCCTGTTATCCTTGGGGAAAAAAAAATTGCGGGCTAAAACATCATTTTGTGGAAAGAAAAAATGATTTTTTAATTTTCACAGGGCTACATTCTAAACTTTAGTGAAACAACTGGGGGTTAAAAGTGCTCACCACACATCTAGATAAGTTCCTTAGGGGGTCTTCTTTCCAAAATGGTGTCACTTGTGCGGGTTTCCACTGTTTAGGCACGTCAGTGGCTCTCCAAACACGACATGGGTTCCGATCTCAATTCCAGCCAATTTTGCATTGAAAAGTCAAATGGCGCTCCTTCCCTTCCGAGCTCTGCCATGCGCCCAAACAGTGGTTTATCCCCATATATGAAGTATCAGCGTACTCAGGACAAATTGCACAACAACTTTTGGGGTCCAATTTATCCTGCTACCCTTGGGAAAATAAAAAATTTGGGGCAAAAAGATCATTTTTTGTGAAAATTATTATTTTTTTTTACGGCTCTACATTATAAACTTCTGTGAAGCACTTGGAGGTTCAAAGTGCTCACCACACATCTAGATTAGTTCCTTAGAGGGTCTACTTTCCAAAATGGTGTCACTTGTGGGGGTTTCCACTGTTTAGGCACGTCAGGGGCTCTCCAAACACGACATGGGTTCCGATCTCAATTCCAGCCAATTTTTAATTGAAAAGTCAAATGGCGCTCCTTCCCTTCCGAGCTCTGCCATGTGCCCAATCAATGGTTTACCACAACATGTGGGGTATCGGCGTACTCAGGAGAAATTGGACCAAAAAAGTTGTTGTACAATTTGTCCTGTTACCCTTGGTAAAATAAAACAAATTGGATCTGAAGTAAAAATTTTGTGAAAAAAAGTTAAATGTTCAATTTTTTTTAAACATTCCAAAAATTCCTGTGAAGCACCTGAAGGGTTAATAAACTTTTTGAATGTGGTTTTGAGTACCTTGAGGGGTGCAGTTTTTAGAATGGTGTCACGTTTGGGCATTTTCTGTCATATAGACCCCTCAAAGTCACTTCAAGTGTGAGGTGGTCCGTAAAAAAAATGGTTTTGCAAATTTTGTTGCAAAAATGAGAAATCGCTGGTCAACTTTTAACCCTTATAACTCCCTAACAAAAAAAAATTGTTTCCAAAATTGTGCTGATGTAAAGCAGACATGTGGGAAATGTTGTCTATTTAACTATATTATGTGATATAACTCTCTAATTTAAGGGCATAAAAACGAAAGATTTGAAAATTGCTAAATTTTCGACAAATTTCTGTTTTTTTCGCAAATAAATGCAAGTCATATCGAAGAAGTTTTACCACTATCATAAAGTACAATATGTCACGAGAAAACAATCTCAGAATCACCAGGATCCGTTGAAGCGTTTCAGAGTTATGACCTCATAAAGTGACTGGTCAGAATTGTAAAAATTGGCCATGTCACTTAGGTGAAAACAGGCTTTGGGGTGAAGGGGTTAAAGTTCAGAACTTTATTTGGTCCTCAGATCGCTGTGTATCTTTGTGTTTGACAGCAAAAGCAACGATACCAGCGATGTTTTACAATGGTAACCAGGGTAAATATCGGGTTACTAAGCACAGGGCCGCGCTTAGTAACCCGATGTTTACCCTGGTTACCAGTGTAAAATGTAAAAAAAACAAACAGTACATACTCACCTTCGCGTCCCCCGCCATCCGCTTCCTGCACTGACTGAGCGCTGGCCGTAAAGTGAAAGCACAGCGGTGACGTCACCGTTCTGCTGTTAGGGCCGGCACTCAGTCAGTGCAGGAAGCGGACGCCGGGGGACGCGAAGGTGAGTATGTACTGTTTGTTTTTTTACATTTTACGCTGGTAACCAGGGTAAACATCGGGTTACTAAGCGCGGCCCTGCGCTTAGCAACCCGATGTTTACCCTGGTTACCCAGGGACCTTTGCATCGTTGGTCGCTGGAGAGCGGTCTGTGTGACAGCTCTCCAGCGACCAAAAGGCGACGCTGCAGCGATCGGCATCGTTGTCTGTATCGCTGCAGCGTCGCTTAGTGTGACGGTACCTTAAGAGACACTGCTTAGCATGGAGTGTCTAACAACTATTGGCACATATGAGAAATAACCAAACCCCACGCACAGATCTATTGGAGGATTTGTGTACCTGGAAATATGAAAGTGTCTGGAACTCCAGCTTGGAGTGAGTTAGGTCCTTGGTATCTACAGGCCACATAATGATGTCCCTATAGGGATATGCTGATGATGAATATAGTCAATCAATTTAAAATCAATGCACTACAGTAAACTTCATAAGCACCAAGAAAAATCAATGCCAAAATTGCAGGTTTTCGGTCATCTCACCTATCCTAAAAAAAAATGCAATAAAAAGCAATCAAACCAAAATATATACTACAAATTGGCATTAAAAAATAAAATTAGCTCAAAGAAAAATACAAGCCACAATGGAAAAAGGACTATGGGTCTCAAAAGTGGTGCCACAAACCCTATAAATTTCTTTGACAGCACTGTCCACACGTCAGTATCACATTGCAGTTACCAACAAAATAGTACTGCAATATGATCCCAAAGTTAGTTCTTTGTTCTTTTCTAAGCAAAAACCGATAGAAATTAACTGGAATATAAGTTGGTATACACGTTTATGTGCATGGTTACACTGGCCACAAAGACAGACAAAACCCAAGAAAGAAAATGCGCAAATACTCTGCAGTAAGTAAAATTAATAGCAATAGTGCAAGAAAATAATTTGCTTGGTTAATTTTTTTTTTTTTTTTTTTTTAATCAAAACAAAGAAAGTACCACCAATGCTATAGGTTGCCAGGAACGAACAAGCCATCATACAGTTCCGTAAATGATATAACAATTGACTTATACAAACAAATCATTAAAAAACGTTTTGCAGACGTAAAAAAGCAAACATGATATCCCTGTAATCATATTGACCTGTACTGTAAAATATGACATTTTCCCACATGATGCTGTTAGCTATAAAATTCCAGAATTATTGTATTTTGCTCATCCAGCCTCAACTTTAAATTAAAAAAATATTAAAAAAAGCATAATTTAAAACTAACTTGTCCTGCAAAAATAGAGTAATAGCTCTTGAAATAGTGAACCCTTCACTAAATACAGTGGGGCAAAAAAGTATTTAGTCAGTCAGCAATAGTGCAAGTTCCACCACTTAAAAAGATGAGAGGCATCTGTAATTTACATCATAGGTAGACCTCAACTATGGGAGACAAACTGAGAAAAAAAAATCCAGAAAATCACATTGTCTGTTTTTTTATCATTTTATTTGCATATTATGGTGGAAAATAAGTATTTGGTCAGAAACAAACAATCAAGATTTCTGGCTCTCACAGACCTGTAACTTCTTCTTTAAGAGTCTCCTCTTTCCTCCACTCATTACCTGTAGTAATGGCACCTGTTTAAACTTGTTATCAGTATAAAAAGACACCTGTGCACACCCTCAAACAGTCTGACTCCAAACTCCACTATGGTGAAGACCAAAGAGCTGTCAAAGGACACCAGAAACAAAATTGTAGCCCTGCACCAGGCTGGGAAGACTGAATCAGCAATAGCCAACCAGCTTGGAGTGAAGAAATCAACAGTGGGAGCAATAATTAGAAAATGGAAGACATTCAAGACCCCTGCTAATCTCCCTCGATCTGGGGCTCCACGCAAAATCTCACCCCGTGGGGTCAGAATGATCACAAGAACGGTGAGCAAAAATCCCAGAACCACGCGGAGGGACCTAGTGAATGAACTGCAGAGAGCTGGGACCAATGTAACAAGGCCTACCATAAGTAACACACTACGCCACCATGGACTCAGATCCTGCAGTGCCAGACGTGTCCCACTGCTTAAGCCAGTACATGTCCGGGCCCGTCTGAAGTTTGCTAGAGAGCATTTCGATGATCCAGAGGAGTTTTGGGAGAATGTCCTATGGTCTGATGAAACCAAACTGGAACTGTTTGGTAGAAACACAACTTGTCGTGTTTGGAGGAAAAAGAATACTGAGTTGCATCCATCAAACACCATACCTACTGTAAAGCATGGTGGTGGAAACATCATGCTTTGGGGCTGTTTCTCTGCAAAGGGGCCAGGACGACTGATCCGGGTACATGAAAGAATGAATGGGGCCATGTATCGTGAGATTTTGAGTGCAAACCTCCTTCCATCAGCAAGGGCACTGAAGATGAAACGTGGCTGGGTCTTTCAACATGACAATGATCCAAAGCACACCGCCAGGGCAACGAAGGAGTGGCTTTGTAAGAAGCATTTCAAGGTCCTGGAGTGGCCTAGCCAGTCTCCAGATCTCAACCCTATAGAAAACCTTTGGAGGGAGTTGAAAGTCCGTGTTGCCAAGCGAAAAGCCAAAAACATCACTGCTCTAGAGGAGATCTGCATGGAGAAATGGGCCAACATACCAACAACAGTGTGTGGCAACCTTGTGAAGACTTACAGAAAACATTTGACCTCTGTCATTGCCAACAAAGGATATATTACAAAGTATTGAGATGAAATTTTGTTTCTGACCAAATACTTATTTTCCACCATAATATGCAAATAAAATGATAAAAAAACAGACAATGTGATTTTCTGGATTTTTATTTCTCAGTTTGTCTCCCATAGTTGAGGTCTACCTATGATGTAAATTACAGACGCCTCTCATCTTCTTAAGTGGTGGAACTTGCACTATTGCTGACTGACTAAATACTTTTTTGCCCCACTGTAAATAAAAATAGTTCCAGAAATTGACATCACTCAAAACTATATATTGTTAAAAAATAAACCCTTATAATCTCAACATAAGCTCTATTGACACTGTATTTTGCAAAAGTAATAAAACCATATCAATTTGATATTGTCACAATGGTGTCAACACAGAATTACCTTATTTGTGCAGCACTTGAGAAAATTAATTACTTTACCCTAAACAGGTTTGCAATGGGCATGTTCTAGGATTTTAAATGTCAGGGGATCTCCAAAGTGTGCATATACACTATGTTCCAAATTATTATGCAAATGACATTTTTCTCTGATTTTCCTAAATGGTCGGTGCAAATGACAGTCAGTCTAATAAAAGTAATCACCTGTTAGAGTATACATCGAGTTTTATTGAATAAACCTCCCAATGATAACAGTATAATCTCCAAAATGAATAAAAACTCAAAATGCACTGTTCCAAATTATTAGGCACAGTAGAATTTCTAAACATTTGATGTTTTAAAGAACTGAAAATGCTCATTTGTGGAATTTGCTGCATTAGGAGGTCACATTCACTGAACAAAAAGCATTAAGCTACTTACGGGTAGCGGCATTTTTCGGAGGCCCATGACAGCACTACGAGAGAGGGGATCCGCCCTTCAGGAACAGGAAACCTACAGATACAAAAGGGCGGCACCTCTCCCCATGCATCAGTTGTATATTAGAGCCTGAGAGGACTACCGCGGTTAGTAGCACACAAATATACATTATATACAGATTATATACCAAATCAATCCATTGTAATATAACTAGAAATCACACGTGAGATCTATATATCTCTTTATATATATTATAGGAAGTGCAACCCCCACGTGAAAAGGGAGGGAACTAAGGGTGCTGTCATGGGCCTCCGAAAAATGCCGCTACCCGTAAGCAGCTTAATGCTTTATTCGGACTCCCATGACAGCACTACGAGAGAATTACAGAGATGTAAAACTACCTTAGGGAGGGACTATAGCTTGTAGCACCCTTAACCCGAAGGTGAGATCAGAGGAGAACCCCAAGTCCAACCGATAGTGTTTGAAAAAAGTGGAAGGGGACGACCACGTAGCTGCCTTACATATCTGGTCGATTGATACTCCAGACCTTTCCGCCCAGGATGTAGCCATGGCCCGGGTGGAATGCGCCCTCAGATTCTGCGGAGCCGGACCTCCACCTATAGTATAAGCCAGAGAGAGAGCCTCCCTAATCCACTTCGCTAGTGTGTACTTCGATACTCTAAGCCCTTTCCTAGGACCTTAGGAGGATAAAAATAACGCATTATCTCTCTTCCAAGCGTCAGTGACTGCGATATATTCTAACAGGCATCTCCTAACATCTAATGTATGGAGTAGTTCTTCCTTAGAATTAGAAGGATTAGGGAGAAATGATAGTGTTACCATCTCCTGTGATCTGTGAAAATGTGAGGCCACTTTTGGCAAATAGGCTGGGTCCGGTTTGAGGACTACTCTGTCCTGTAGAAACTCGGTATAAGGGGAGAGTCTAGAGAGTGCTTGTATGTCCCCTACCCTACGAGCAGATGTTATTGCTACTAAAAATGCTGTTTTGAGGGACAATAATTTAACTGAGGCTGAATGTAAGGGCTCAAACGGTTCTCTAGTCAAGGCTGAAAGGACTAGGTTGAGATCCCAAGGCACCGACCTGTTCTTGTGTATAGGTCTATCTCTACTAGATGCTTTTATAAACCTTGATACCAAATAATTAGCAATGTTACAAGAAAATAGGGCCCCTAGGGCTGAGACTTGTACTTTTAACGTACTTGTAGATAGATTTAGCTCTAACCCTTTCTGCAGGAATTCTAAAATCTGGTTAATTGGTATCCCTTTTTCGATTTTAAAATCTGAAGAGGCCAGGAACTTCCTCCAGGTTCTAGAGTAGATCTTTGTTGTTATATGTTTTCTACTCTTCATAAGGCTATCAATTAAATTTGGGGAAAAACCTCTGTTTTTTAACAACGACCTCTCAAACTCCATGCCGTCAAGTGGAGCCCCTTCACTTGCGGATGGCTGATTGGACCCTGATGGAGTAAATCCGGAATGTCCGGGAGTACCCAGGGGTCTTTCACTGACATGGTCCTGAGCCATGGAAACCAAGCCCTTCTGGGCCAGAAGGGGGCGATCAGTATGACTCTTGCTTGATCCTCCCTTATCTTTCTGACCACAAGAGGCAATAGGCCCAGTGGGGGAAACGCATAAGCCAATTGGAAATCCCATCTGATCAGGAAAGCATCCACTGCCAACGGATTCTCCCTGGGATTTAGGGAACAGAACTTTTTTGCTTTCCTGTTGTCCCTGGTGGCAAACAGGTCCACCTCTGGATGACCCCACATGTGGACAATCTGATTGAAGATGTCTCTGTTCAGAGACCATTCTCCTTGTTTTAAGGTGTTGCGGCTTAAAAAGTCTGCTTTTATATTTTCTTTCCCTTTTAAATGCAGCGCAGTTAAAGATAGTAAATGGCTTTCTGCTGTCTGAAGCAGGCGGTCCGCTACTTCCATCAGAGATTCGGAATGTGTTCCACCCTGGTGATTTACGTAGGCCACTGCCACCTGGTTGTCGGAGAGGATCTTGACATGGTGACCCTGTAGATACACGAGGAGTTCCTTAACTGCCAGTTCAATTGCCATTAACTCTCTCTGATTAGAAGAGGCTGATGTTCGGGGGTCCCATAGCCCCTGAACTACGATGTCACCCATGTGTGCCCCCCACCCCGTAGGGCTGGCGTCAGTTGTTATTACACGAGTCACGTGTCACCCAGGGGACTCCTGCTGACAGATTATCTTCTTCTAGCCACCATCTGAGAGACGTAAGAACTACCGAACTTAATGTCACCTGACCCTGCAAGGACCCTTGTAAGGCTCTATCATTATCCAGTACCTCGTACTGTAAAGGTCTGGTATGGTATTGGGCCCAACGCACAGCGGGAATACACGAAGTTAGGGATCCTAACAGTGACAGCCTGCCTAAGGGTCATGGACGGTCTATTAATCGCCTTTAACACCTGTTGTTGGATGTGGAGCAATTTATCAGGTGGAAGACAGCATTGTTGGGTCTCTGAATTTAATAACAGGCCAAGGAATCTTTGAATTTTTATGGGCTGTAAACGGGATTTCTCCTAATTTATAATCCAGCCCAGATGTTCTAGTTTGGTCTCAGCTATCTTTGCTTGTGAAAGGCAATGATCTGCTGAATTTCCCAAAATAAGGAAATCATCCAGATAAGGAATAATGAGGATGTTGAATTCCCGTAAATGCGCCATAACCTCAGCGACTACTTTAGTAAACACCTTAGGTGCTGCTGAAATACCGAAGGGAAGGGCTCTAAATTGAAAATGACGAACAGTTCCCTCTATAGACACCGCAACCCTTAGGAACCTCTGGAAGTTCTCATGGATAGGTATATGATAGTATGCATCCTTTAGATCTACAACTACCATGAAGCAGTGTTTGAACAACATCTTTATTGTAGAACTGATTGACTCCATTTTGAAGGTTTTATTAACCAGGAACTCATTAAGGGATTTAAGATTAATGATAGTTCTAAATGATTTATCTGGTTTTTGAATCAGAAATAGAGGAGAGTAGAACCCTCTTCCTCTTTCTGAATCTGGGATTTCAACCAGCACTTTAAGACATAAATTCATGACTTCAGCTTCCAAAGCTGTTTGTTCAACCGTGGAGGAACGTAAGGGGATTAATTTAAATTTATCACGAGGCCAGTGGTTAAACTCCAGTCTCAGACCGTCTGATATAATGCCTCGGACCCAGTCACTATTTGTGATGTCAGACCATGCGGAAGAGAAGGCTGCCAATCTCCCTCCCACAGGGATTGCTAGTCATTGGTCTGGCTTTTTACGTTCTTTTGAGGAACGGAGAAACATGTAGCCCGTACCTCTCCTGCGTCTATCCTCCCATCTAAAATTATCTCTAGAGGGTGAGGATACGCGTTTCCTTCCGCGACCAAATCTCCTCCTGTTGAAAGGGCGACGGTAAGATGCTGATGCTAAATTGGGGAACTTTTTCTTGTCATCCCCTGCTTTCTCAAGCAACTCATCCAGAGTTGGCCCGAAGAGATATTCCCTCTTGCATGGGATGGCGCAGAGCTTGGATCTTGATTGAATGTCTCCAGACCAACACTTCAACCATAGGGCTCTACGAGCCGCATTGGAAAGTCCTGCTGCCCTGGCCGCCATTCTGACTGAGTCAACCGAAGCGTCCGACAGGAAGGCCGCAGCATCTTGAATTACCGGGAGCGCATTGAAGATTGTATTCCTGGACGCGCCTTCTTTAAGTTGTGACTCCAACTGATCCAGCCAGACCATTAACGATCTGGCCGTGCATGTTGCGGCCACTGCCGGTCTCAAAGATCCGGTCGCCATCTCCCAGGTACCTTTAAGGAAGGTGTCTGCCTTCCTATCAAGAGGATGTTTAAGGGTCCCCATATCCTCAAATGGTAATGAGGCTTTCTTTGATGCTTTCGCCACTGCAGCATCTAATTTAGGGGCCTTGTCCCAGGTAACCACCGCTGTATCATCGAAGGGGTATCTGCGCTTCAATGCTGGTGGTAATGAGCCTTTCTTTTCAGGTTTCTTCCACTCTCGTAGAATTAAATCCTGAATTTTATCGTTCACCGGAAAAGGATCTACGTTTTTTATGATCCAACCCGTTGAACATAATCTCTTGCCTGGAAGGTTGAATTTTAGGCTCTTCCAGGCCCATTGTGCCTCTGACTGATTTAACTAATTTGTCAACCCGGTCCAGAGGTAGGCAAAAATCGGCCAGAGTCCTCTTCAGATGAAGAGGGAATAGAGGCATAAGAACCTTCTTCTCTTTCTTCCTCCGAAGAATCAGACACCAAGGGAGATTTATGCTTTGGACCACCCGCCTGGTATAGGGATCGCAGAGATTCCCTTACTTCCATGCGGATCATCTCCTTTAAACTGGCCGCACTCGCAGATTCTTCCGCTACCTAGGGGAGGACAATAAGGGTGGTAACCTCTAACCGACCTGATGTCACTCAACCCCACCACTCCTGTAGACCTCACCGTCTGCTGTATACAGGTGGCGCATAATTTTTTTGGGTAAGAATCTGGTAAGGGGATCCCGCACTCCTTATGTTTCGTCTTGCCTGTACTTTTCTTCCCCTAAAATGACAAAGTATAAGGGGCCCGCGACACTGAGTGAACATTCACGTAGATCACTTACCAATGCACGCCAAAACAGGTACCGGAATACGAGGGGGTTCTTTGCTAGTCGATGCTCTGGATCCCTGCTTGGATGAGCTCTTACGACTAGACTGGTCACTCCCGACATGCTCCTTTCCCTTGGGCTTCTGTCGCACTTCATCCAGCAGCTGAGGCTGCTGCTCACTATCACTTTCCTCCATGATGAGAATGTGACCAAAAGCAGGGTTCTAAAACAGACACCTGCTTAAATCCCCCTCGGAATCCGGTCAGCAGACTGCCAGGCACCATCCCATTGGTCCCTGCTATTCAGGCTGCAGCTGGAAGGTCAGCGGGTCCTGTGATGAATCCGGCGTTCAGGATCCGATGGGCGCCGCCATCTTGGATCGACTGCGCATGCGCAGCCACCCCGCGACCCGGAATCGCCCGCCGACTCCGCCCCCGACGTCACCACTGCCCGGAAACGCTCCAGCACACGCTGAGAGCGGTGCAGGACGCCAGGAACGGACAGCAGCGCTCCGGACGGCCTACAACTCCTGACGCCGGCACACCGCAAACTCGCTGTACCGCCGCCCAGACCTGAAGGGACGGGCATACATACCTGCGCTGGCACTGATGGAGGCAAGAAGATCCTCCGGACTCTGCTCCCTGCTGCCATACGCCACCGACGTGCAGTCCAGCCAGGACCACCGTGGCGTCTCCAGGGACTCCCGCGCCGGCCGAGGTAGGAGACCCCCTCGCTACCTGATTCGGCCGGCCGGCCTGGGTCCTATAGGATCTTTATCTGTAGGAATCTGTCCCTCCAGGAACAGGAAACCAACTGATGCATGGGGAGAGGTGCCGCCCTTTTGTATCTGTATGTTTCCTGTTCCTGAAGGGCGGATCCCCTCTCTCGTAGTGCTGTCATGAGAGTCCGAATAAAAGCTATTTAACTCCAAAACATCCTAACAGGCCAAGTTACATGTTTAACATAGGAATCCTTCTTTGATATCACCTTCACAATTCTTGCATCCATTGAACTTGTGAGTTTTTGGAGAGTTTCTGCTTGTATTTCTTTGCATGAAGTCAGAATAGCCTCCCAGAGTTGCTGTTTTGATGTGAACTGCCTCCCACCCTCATAGATCTTTCGCTTGATGATACTCCAAAGGTTCTCTATAGGGTTGAGGTGAGGGGAAGATGGTGGCCACACCATGAGTTTATCTCCTTTTATGCCCATAGCAGCCAATTACTCAGAGGTATTCATTGTCATGCATGAAGATGATTTTGTTCCTGAAGGCACGTTTCTGCTTTTTAGACCATGGAAGAAAGTTGTCAGTCAGAAACTCTATTTACTTTGCTGAGGTCATTTTCACACCTTCAGGAACCTTAAAGGGCCCTACCAGCTGTTTCCCTGTGATTCCGGCCCAAACATGGTTCCTCCACCTCGCTGACGTCGCAGCCTTGTTGGGACATGGTGGCCATCCACCAACCATCCACTACTCCATCTGGACCATCCAGAGTTGCTCGACACTCATCAGTAAACAAGACTGTTTGAAAATTAGTCTTCATGCATGTCTGGGCCCACTGCAAACGTTTCTGCTTGTGAACACTGTTTAGGAGTGGCCGAATAGTAGTTTTATGCACCACAGCAAGCCTTTGAAGGATCCTACACCTTGAGGTTCGAGGGACTCCACACACACCAACAGCTTCAAATAACTGTTTGCTGCTTTGTAATGGTATTTTGGCAGCTGCTCTCTTAATCCAATGAATTTGTCTGCCAGAAAACGTCCTCATTATGCCTTTATTTGCATGAACTCTGTGCTCTGTTTCAGTCACAAATCTCATCAAAGTATGATGATCACTCTTAAAGGGAACCTGTCACCACGTTTTTGGAAGATGGGATAAAAATAGCGTTAAATAGGGGCAGAGGTGGGCGTTACATTAGTGTGTTTGTTATGCGTTTATTACCCACCTAAGTTGCCGAAATAACTTTGCAAAGTCTCCGTTTTCGCCTGTCAATCAGGCTGGTCAGGTCACATGGGCGTGGTGTCTTCACCCAGATTTGGCGTAGTTTTCCGTTGGTGGCGTAGTGGTGTGCGCATGCCCAAAGTCCGGAATCCTCTTCCAGGGGATTTAAAATAGCGCGGTGTTCGTTATTGCATTGGTGATCGGTGGGCGCGGCCATCTTCCTTTGGCCGCGCGTGCGCAGAAGCGGCGCTCTGCTGGCCGCGGCTTCAGGAAAATGGCCGCGGGATGCCGCGCGTGCGCAGATGGATATCGCGGCGGCCATTTTCCTGAAGCCGCGGCCAGCAGAGCGCCGCTTCTGCGCACGCGCGGCCAAAGGAAGATGGCCGCGCCCACCGATCACCAATGCAATAACGAACACCGCGCTATTTTAAATCCCCTGGAAGAGGATTCCGGACTTTGGGCATGCGCACACCACTACGCCACCAACGGAAAACTACGCCAAATCTGGGGGAAGACAACGCCCATGCGACCTGACCAGCCTGATTGACAGGCGAAAACGGAGACTTTGCAAAGTTATTTCGGCAACTTAGGTGGGTAATAAACGCATAACACACACACTAATGTAACGCCCACCTCTGCCCCTATTTAACGCTATTTTTATCCCATCTTCCAAAAACGTGGTGACAGGTTCCCTTTAAGTTTTCGTGAAATATCTAATTTTTTCATACCTTGTCCAAGGCATTGCACTATTTAACGCTTTTCAGCAGCAGAGAGATCCTTTTTATTTCCCATATTGCTTGAAACCTGTGACCTGCATAATAATGTGGAACATCATTTGAGTAGTTTTCCTTTAATTAGAATCACCTGGAAAACTAATTATCCCTTGTGTTTAAGATTGATTTCAGTGATTCATTGAACCCCGAGACACAATACCATCCACGAGTTTATTTGAAAAACAAAACAATTAAATCTTTAAGACACTTAAATCCAATTTGCATAATAATTTGGAACACAGTATAGTATCCATCACACAAACACCCTTTGAGTAAAGCGTTAAACAATTTCACACTGAAAACAAAAATACGGTAATTTCCAAAATTCTGCCATGAGTTTTTATAAGAGCACCAAGTCATCTAGGCGTGGAATGAAATTTGCCGACATACTGCAACATTCAAGATCGACCTCTTCTAGAATCTGGATGCTCAACTTCTCTCTCCAGAGCTCCCCATGGGAAAAGTACCTGAATCACTTTCACCACGTTCTTCAATGGAACACATGTGCGTTTCAGCTCAGTCATGTTGGAAAACCGCACATCTACCAAGGCCACTGAGTGACAGCAGCATCTTAGTATAGAGCAGTACGTCTGAACTCATAGCCTTATTAGTAACTCCGATAAGTATGCAAGGTATGGTATGCCACAAGACCGCTCAGAGAAAAAAAAAAAAAAATTATATATATATATAGAAATCACACAAGCAACCAAATAGAAGCCTTATGACAATTTAATCAAAAAGTGGGCACAGGATACATAAGCGCAAGTTTTCTGCGTACTCACTCTAAATGCATACAAGATAAGTTAAATCCAACAGACTTTCGGTGTGTAATCCCTTTAAAATGGAATGCAAAACGGATTAAGTCTGTATGTGCCAACAATATAGAAAGACAAGAAACAAAAACACCCCAAGGTGCCAGCCGCATCCATTGCCGTTGGTTAAATAACTAACAGCAAGGCTTTTAACTGCAGTATTGTAGCATATAAATGCTAGATAACGCCAAGAATCCCAGACTTACTAGACGAGCTCATGCTCTTTTTACTGCAGCTGGTCAACCGAGAGAGATTTACAATTACACAAGAAAACAATATAGCCTTGCTATAAGGCAACCATTTAAAGACAGGTGGGAGCCCTCAGACACGTAGAGAAATAGAACAGCAGCTTTGTGAGGATACATAAAGGGAGACCTTGTGCCAATTTTCTCATGTTGAACTGATCACAAGATGGAAATTGTGGCTGCAGAGATTTTTTTGGTTATTTTCTTTGGTCGAGTTTTCAAAGTATTTGGCACCTAATGTGTTAACATCCATTGTATGGGGGGGGGGGGGGGCTCCAAGAGTGTACAGGGGCTGGAGGAGTGCAAGTCTTATGAGTGCAAGTCTTATGATGCTGACCAATTGTATAGCAGTCAGACCAGGGGAGAAATCTGATCGCCTGTTTTGGCCTCCTGCACGAGTCAATATGGGATAGTGCAATGGAGTACAGCTGTGTCACATTACAAACCCTTTTATCAGCCTTCTTCCTCTCACCTCTGTTGTACTGCCCTCAATATCCCGTCATTGTCAGAAGCTGAAAGCTCAAAAGTGTCAGTACTCATACTTATGTCTGTTGTGCTCAACTTTTTCTAGCTCTGTAGCGAGATCATAGCAGGGTGTAATTTATTACATCTCACAGGATTAGCCCAGAACAAGCAGATTACGCCTGTGTGAGACATAATGACAGCCCCAATGTCACTGCACAACGATTACATGTCGTCTGAGCACACACATAAAAGTGTGAGTACTGACATCTCTGGACAGGCAATGTGAGAGGAGGGCAAGTACAGCAAAGGTGAATGTTAGGCTACGTTCACATTTGCGTTGTGCGCCGCAGCATCGGCGACGCAACGCACAACGCTGCGTTTTGCGACGCATGCGTCCTTTTTTTGCTTGATTTTGGACGCACAAAAAAATGCAACTTGCTGCGTCCTCTGCGCCATGACGCGTGGGCCGCAGTGACGCATGCGTCGCAAAACGCAAGTGCAACGCATGTCCATGCGCCCCCATGTTAAATATAGGGGCGCATGAGGCGACGCTGCGGCGCAGAACGCTAATGTGAACGTAGCCTTAGTAGAAAAGAGGTGCTGTTTTTAATGTGACACAGCTAGACTAAAGGTACAGTCACACTAAGCGACGCTGCAGCGATAGCGACAACGATGCCGATCGCTGCAGCGTCGCTGTTTGATCGCTGGGGAGCTGTCACACAGACCGCTCTCCAGCGACCAACGATGCCGAGGTCCCCGGGTAACCAGGGTAAACATCGGGTTGCTAAGCGCAGGGCCGCGCTTAGTAACCCGATGTTTACCCTGGTTACCAGCGTAAAATGTAAAAAAAACAAACAGTACATACTTACATGCGTCCCCCGGCGTTCACTTCCCGCAATGACTGAGCGCCGGCAGTAGCAGGGCACAGCGGTGACGTCACCGCTGTGCTGTGCTTTCAATTTCACTTTGTGGCGCTCAGTCAGTGTGGGAAGCGGACGCCGGGGGACGCATGTGAGTATGTACGGTTTGTTTTTTTTACTTTTACGCTGGTAACCAGGGTAAACATCGGGTTACTAAGCGCGGCCCTGCGCTTAGTAACCCGATGTTTACCCTGGTTACCAGTGTAAAATATCGCTGGTATCGTTGCTTTTGCTGTCAAACACAACGATACACGGCGATCGGACGACCAAATAAAGTTCTGAACTTTATTCAGCGACATCACAGCAGGATCCTGATCGCTGCTGCGTGTCAAACTAAACGATATCGCTAGCGAGGACGCTGCAACGTCACGGATCGCTAGCGATGTCGTTTAGTGTGACGGTACCTTTAGTTGTGCTGCCCCTCCCCCACAACGATTAATGCAAGAAATTGAGACCAGATCTTACACAGAATTCTGTTTGTTTTGGAGTGTTTCTTTTTCTTCAGAGTATGCATGCTCATGATTGGTGAGCACCATTCAGGGGAATAAGTACATGACCCCAGTGAAAATGAACTAGAAACACCCAAATAGGACTGAATTGGAAAAAAAAAAAAAAAAAATCATTAGGTGATAAACAAAAATACATTTTATTCCATGTAGCAGCCACTATTACATCCTGTATCCAGTTCAACGTGAAATTTGGTGAAAAATCATCTTTAATAGGACTAAACGAGGTGCAACTATACACTTCTAACTCAGTTGCAAGTTAGGTCAGGCATATGAATGCATAGTGGTAAAGGTTTCTCTATAGATCAACCCTTTCTGTGAGGGATACATCAAAATGGATTAGTCTTAAACTGCAATAAGCTTAATGGAAAAAAATGACAACGTGAGTTAACAGTGATTTATAGAAACACCTTCCTCATAAGGAATCTGTCATGCATGAAATGAGAAGCCAACAGAATAACTGGAATTCTCCAAGTTCATGTTGGAATTGGAGACATCTACACTTAAAAGCCAGTGGGTGTGAGGATGTTCATATCTCGTGGCTTCAGGTTGTGGCCTCGATTGACCTTCCTATTTTCCGATGCCAATGGTGGCATTTCCATCTTAGGTGGTCTGAATGTAACAGGGTCGTCTCCTATTCTGTTAACCTGAGCTCGCATCAGTTCCATAGGGGTTGGCTTTTGAGCACCTTTGTATGGCTGGACAGTAAAACCACCTGTAAAGAAGGCATAAACATAATGGGTATCGATACCATCACGGCATTGCTAGTTTGGCCAGAATTTGACCTACCTGGATCTGTGGTTGATTTCTGCACAACACGAGGGCCAAACATGGTCCATCTCTCTGCATCAGAGTTCTGGACGTCACCAGGGAGAGATGTAGTGGAGCCTTGGCTGAACCATGACCTGTGCAGAACAAAAAAAAAGTCTGATACAAGTCGAGCACTGTCTGAACGCCCTCTCGAAAAATCCCAGTTTTCCCAATAAATGAAAAAATGATTTATTATGGGAAAAAGTTGCATACTGGCTGACACCAACTAAACCACCATAATTATATACATTCTGCATGTTAAATTGGAGGAAGGGGGAAAAAAAAACAAAAAAAAAAAAACAGGCCAACCAGTATTTGTTATTGTATCTCACTAATCCTATTTACCCCCAACTACAAACTACATGTTTTTCTTTCTTAACACACAGAAAAGTTAATGTCAGACAAATCTGAAAAAAGGTGCAAAGTTTATTAAGAGGTGCGTCCCACTGAATTCTGTGCCTCGCTGGAGCGGTGTGCGACATGCCCGAAATGCTACTTTAGTCAGCGACTGGGAACCTATGTAAAAGGGACACTTCCAAATGAACATAAATACCCAAATGAAGGGAACTGATTAAAACCCAAAATAGTAAGATTATAACAATCTTTATTGGAAAATGTATTCAAAACAGTAAAAAGGGGAGAGAAGAAGCAAGAAAAATCCCCAGAGCATATAAGACCAAGGAATAAATATGTACCGTAACAGTTTAAAGTATATTATCTGCAACTTCATAACAGAGCAACTACTAGATGAGAATAACACTCGAGTAAAATGCAGTTGCAATTCATAAGTGTGGTGTGGAAGAGAAAACGGGGATTCAGCTAAAAAAAAATAAAAAAAAAATCTATCTCTATCTAGAGATATCACATGGAACAATATTGACCTTTGGTGGTCAAAGTGTGACATAACAGTTGTACGATGAAACCTCAAAACTCCTAGTGGTTATGCAAGTAGTTACAATTCATCCTGTGATGAGGTGGATAGACTGCAGCCCAAAACACTAGATAATTGCTGAAGCACGGACAAGAATGAGAATATGCAAAGTGCATGTGAAGGTATAATAAGAGGGCTGTTCAGAGCACCCGTGAGCCAAGTATGTGATGCTACTGCATGGTGGAGATACAAGGTGATGGGAAAGATTAATGCATGTTACTTGTCTAAGGATGCTGAGGAGAGGAAACCCAGAAGTGTGACCAAGATTTCTGAAATCTCAGCTTTTGCTGGTACTGTAAAAAGCAGCTCTTCATTTGCAACAAAACTTCAGCAAAAAAGCAACATGTGAACAAAACCTTTACCACTTCCACCTGGACCGATTTTATGTACGCCCGAAATTGTGGACAACTTTTAGTTTATTGTGCAAAACATATAAATAAAACAACAGGAGCTATTTTAGTCAATTTGGCAAAAGAAAGTCATCATCCCGAAATAATGACTATAGCGCTCTAAGAGCCCAGCGGGTGCCCTCTCTATGGGGAGACAGCCTGCAGCAGGTTACCTTCGCGTCTGCTTGGGGGAGGAACTCGGGGTGCTGGACGGAGTGGACTGGGCAGAAGCGCTGCGCTTCTCTTCACTGGAGTCTCCGCTCTGCATCTTCAGCTTCTGGAAGAAAAACAAAGCAGACATAGAAATGGTCAGATTCCCTATAGTGTGGGTCTGATGGCAGAGAGGCAGCCAGGGTCATAGTGCAGGAAAGACGTGTCAGCCATGACCAGGCTAGCTGGCAAGCACAGCACTCTACCAGTGTACTGCTATGCACACAACAAATACATTGAATCACTATTACAATCAAGGAGAAGCAGGGCGACTAGTAATGGATTCTGTGTTCCATGATAAATAACTGGGTCTTGCTAGAGAACCACAAAGTATAGGGAGTGCGGGAAGTGCACGTTGATACACAACGCATTACACTATAAGCGTTAGGGTTGCTGTAATCTGACTATAAGGAAAAAAGAAAAAAAGTTGGCTCATCTGAAATCATGAAACCGTATCTGGAAGGAGCACTGTTTAGACAAAACATTAAAAAAGGGGTTTTTCCCCACAAAGTTAAGTTTAATCAATACATCTGGGAATAATTTCCACAATGGGAGGCGTAAAAGAAAAATAAATAAATAATATAAAAATTCCTGTGCTGAGAATCTTATAATGTGCCCTTCTGGCATACAGACATTACCGCACAGGATCACAGCAGATTCGGTCTGTGAGGTAAAACAGGTCACTGCCTGTTTAACAATGTTTTACCTCACAGAAAGAATCAGCTGTGATCCTGTGCTGTCTGTATACTATTTTCCTTCCTCCCCTTCCCAGGAGCTGTGATATGATCAGACCATGTTCCAGCACGGTCAGACACGGCCATTACACAGCAGGGGCACATTTAGAAATCTCTGCACAGGAACATTTTATTTTTAGTGAATTTATATTTTTTTAAACTCATCCAAATTGTAGAAGTTATTATTCCAAGATTGATTAAAATTAACTTTGCAATTAAAGGGGTTTTCCTACTAACAAACATTATTAAAAGGTTATGTGTCAGCGGAGAGAAGCAGTGCACCCTTGTGTGGCTCAGTGCACCTTCCCATCTACTGATCTCCCATTTCTCTGGAGGACAGAGATAAAAATGAAACAAGGAGGTGGGAAGGTGAATTGACCAGTTTGGCCACACTAAGGCTGCACAAAGCGCCTATGCTTGGTTTCTACAGTTATTTTGTGCAGACTACCTTAAAACCTATAGCAATGCTACAAATGAAAGGACAAGCTAGCAGAAACAGACCATGAAGGATGGGAACAGGTTGGGAGAGCGAGTGTGAAGCCATGTACTAATGTAGGTGTAGCAGCAACCTCCCAGAACAGTATTGCCTGGGACGGACATATATTTGGTGCAACCTGTGCAGCCTGCACCTACAGGGGCCCTACTTCCACCTTCAAAGCAGGTAGAATATATAATAAATATATATGTTCTTGCACAGGGGCCCTCTTCTGTCTGTGTCCGCCAATGGTTTGTACATACAGCAATAAGTAAACTATATTGACCAGTGCACCTGCAATAATATTGATAAAGGTTTTTTGTTTTTTCTAAATTAAAAAGGTAATTGTTAGTGATGAGCGAATATACTTGTTGCTCGAGTTTTCCCAAGCATGCTCAGGTGATCTCCGAGTATTTGTTAGTGTTCGGGGATTAAGTTTTCATCCCGGCAGCTGAATGGTTTACAGCTATTAGCCAGGCTGAGTACATGTGGGGGTTGCCTGCTTGCTAGGGAATCCCCACATGTACTCAGGTTGGCTAGTACAGTAGCTGTAAATCATTCAGCTGCGGCGATGAAAACTAAATCTCCGAACACTAACAAATACTCGGAGGACACCCGAGCAACGAGTACACTCGCTCATCACCATAGGATTACCCTCTTAATACATCCATATGGGCATGTAGGTCATAGGAAGCTGAACATCATGATACCTTGATAGCTGCATTGTGGTTTTCTCTGGAATAAGATGTGTTTCTTATGAGCTTTTCTTGGTTCTAGGGAGGATGCTGCCTGGAATATAAGCTCTGGAGGCAGAGTTGTCTTAGGCTACTTTCACATTAGCGTTTCCCTGATGTGCGGCAGGCTGCGGACTTCCTCCGTGAAGCCCCGCCCCCGGCTGCACCTCCGCCGCTAGCTCCGCCTACTTCTGCATGCGGCCCGCATGCGACCTCCGTACCTATCTTTAACATTAGGTACGCAGGTCGTGCTGCTGTATGCAGGTGCTGCCGCATGCGTCGTTTTGACGATGCGGCGACCAGCATAGGACGCAGCCTGTAGCATTTTATTTTTTTTCCCGCATCGTCAAAAAGATGCATGCGGCAGCATCTGCATACAGCCGCACGACCTGCGTACCTAATGTTAAAGATAGGTACGGAGGTCGCATGCGGGCCGCATGCAGAAGTAGGCGGAGCTAGCAGCGGAGGTGCGGCCAGGGGCGGGGCTTCACAGAGGAAGTCCGCAGCCTGCCGCACATCAGGGAAACGCTAATGTGAAAGTAGCCTTACATGAAGGGGAATTACCAGTGTGATGTCTAATGGCCGCTCTCCTGTGCGACCAGACACCTGCAGGTTCCTCTGCTTCCATCTCACAGGGAGACAGGGTTGCAATATAGCAGAACTGAGAGAGAAGCAAAAAGTGTGCTTGCAAGAAGCCAAATCTCAGTTTCCCTGTTTGGTGTAAAATGCCTCACGCTGGTAACTCCCCTTCATGTAAAATAATCTCTGGAGGCAGATACTCATGCAAATCAGTGTCCAGCCCATAGCCTGGGAGAGGTCATTGACAGAAGAAAAACATGGATGTCTCTAGAATAAGACATCAGATCACAGCTATCAGGGTGTCATGTTATTCTTATGACCTGCCTATATAGACGGTTTAGGAGGGTGATCCTACTTACAGATTCCCTTTAAAACAGCCCAATTACTACTTTCAATACATAAGCATTAGTGTTTGTCCAAGGATTCTCGGTGAGGTTTTGCTGGAAAGAACAGGGAAGACAATTTTTTTTGAATGTATAAGCAGCTTTCTATTAATGATATAATGGGTAGCAGCCAGTGTGAGTCACCCATTTGCCGTAAGGCAACGCTCTGCTTAACTGGCCCTTCTGACAGGCTGGCTGCTTGGTTTTAGGGATAGACAAACTGCATAACTGAAGCAAAGATCATGTGTTCAAATGGAAGCAGGGGAATAACTCTGGGGTCCATCTGAGTTCAGTTATTCAGAGCTTAAAAAGTTTTTCCATGCAGGACTTTTTAAATGAAGAAGAATAAAAAAAAAAAAACCAAAAAAAAAACCAAAACACTATATTAGTGGGCTCAGATGCAATAGATCACTTTCAGTTTGTCTATTCCTGAAGCAGAATGTGAATGAACAGAGCACTGAGGAAATTAGAGCACCACTCTGGCGCTGTAGAAAAAAAAAAGCTACTGGAGTGGTGCTTTAAGCGCAAGCCCCGGTCATCCTTACCCTCTGGAGACTTTACCGTTTTTTGGTGCCATCTTGTGAGTGCAGCATCTGACTGCAGTGCAAGTCTGAGAGCCAGAACGAGGCTTGTATTACCTGGATTGAAACCAGGGCTGTGGAGTCAGTTTCTTATTCCCGACCCCACAGCCCTGATTGAAATGTTACCTCCGGGCAGCTCCATGAAACACTGGAGCAGCCAGCAGGTCACTTTTTGCCAGAGACAGATGGGAGTGAAAAGACAAAAAAAAGCTTGAGTGGTGCTTAATCCACCCCCAAAAAGGAACACTGAATGCTAATGTGGAATCTTGCATGGCAAATGTACTCTGTAGTGCTTCTAGACACAAATACTAGAGGCACATTTATTGTTTTTATGCTCGTACAATGTATTGAGACTGAGTAACTTAACATAACCCCATCTGAGCAAGGTCACACTATGCAGATAAACACATGCAAGTACAGCACAACAACCATCACGGAGCAGAAATGGGAAAGAATCAGCTATGCAGAAGCACAGTACAGTAATTTCCCCATCATCAAGGATAGAACAGGCAAAAGGAGGGAGGACACAGAACAAGGTCCAAGTCTTACATGCAGGGCCTCCGCCACGCGATGGTATTTGGTCTCTTCAGCAGTAAGGCCCTTGTGCGGAGTATAGCCGGCATCCCTGAGACCGGCCTGCTGCTCGAACCGCTGAATGCTCTCCTGTGTATGCTCTGAAATGGGAGACATTTGCACACACAGCATTCAAGCAAGTGCCAAAGCCAGATCCTGACCGGAGCCTTAACCCTCCAGTGTAGCAATACAGTGCACAGGCATACTGGACAATGAAAACCAACAGGCACAAGCGTTAAATGGCATCAGGCTGGAGACTCTGCCTCTTGGACATTTCTTATGCATGTGATACAGGAAAAGTACTTTGTCATGGAGGAAACAGTATGTGACTAGAGCTGGTGGGAAAGGATTCGCAGAACCAGGTCCATCAGCCAGGTCTACTTCCTAGCATCCGCAGCCAAAGATTAGCGACATAGGCGGTAGCCAGTCTCCTGCAAATTGATTCCCACCAAGTTTACATGTAATTGTAAGGTTTCATCCTGTAGGGTGAAATGTGAGTAGTTGCTCATTTTCCAAAAACAAAATCCATAGAAATATTTGCTAGTGTGGCATTTCACATGGGAACGTACTCAACCTTGCCAACAGTTCCATGAGCAGCTTTATCGCCGCTGTCCTACACAGGGTCTCCGCTCCCATAATGTAGTCAGTAAGAAGTGCACGGACCGCCTAGAGGACCTGTCTGCTCTCCTAATACCGGACCATCTATTCTCAGAACTATGTACTGCTCCCATCAATCCTGCAGAAATGAGTGACTGACACTGGGGTGTTGTCAACAGGCTAAGTCTGTACACAACACGGATTGTTCAATATCACCAGTTAAGGCATTCCCTGCTGAAATAGTTACTCAAAATGTTAGGAGGAATAAGAGGAACAGCACAATGATAGGAAATATTTGCATTTTTCATCTACAGCATCTTTTCCTAAGACATGTCAGAAGAGCAGACGGTCCTCTAAGTGTTAGAGAAAATAACCACTAATATCAGGAGTGCAGAGTTTGTCAATTTGGTAGTTTGAGACATTATTTATGACCAATCCAACTGCTGCAAGTGGGGAAAAAAAGCAATGTAGCAGTGGAAAGTAAAACCTACAAGACTATTTCTCAGCTGGGTGTAATGAATGGTACAGGTAAAGCAGCGACAGATTGTATACTAGGTATTAAAACCAGTGTTCTTCCAAAAAGGAATAAAGTGACAAGTGCAGAGTCTTAAGGTACCTTCACATTAAGCAACGCTGCAGCGATATCGACAACGATGACGATCGCTGCAGCGTCGCTGTTTGGTCGCTGGAGAGCTGTCACACAGACCGCTCTCCAGCGACCAACGATGCCGAAGTCCCCGGGTAACCAGGGTAAACATCGGGTTGCTAAGCGCAGGGCCGCGCTTAGTAACCCGATGTTTACCCTGGTTACCAGTGTAAATGTGAAAAAACAAACAGTACATACTTACATTCGCGTCCCCCGGCGTCCGCTTCCCTGCACTGTGTGAGCGCCGGCAGTACAGAGCACAGCGGTGACGTCACCGCTGTGTTCTGCTTTTACTTTACGGCCGGCACTCACAGTCAGTGCGGGAAGCAGACGGCGAGGGACGTGTGACAGACAGCAGAAGGTGAGTATGTACTGTTTGTTTTTTTTTACTTTTACCATGGTAACCAGGGTAAATATCGGGTTACTAAGCGCGGCCCTGCGCTTAGTAACCCGATATTTACCCTGGTTACCATTGTAAAACATTGCTGGCATCGTTGCTTTTGGTGTCAAACACAACGATACACGGCGATCTGATGACCAAATAAAGTTCTGAACTTTAATCAACGACCAGCGATATCACAGCAGGATCCTGATCGCTGCTGCGTGTCAAACACAACGATATCGCTATCCAGGACGCTGCAACGTCACGGATCGCTATCGTTATCGCTGCAAAATCGTTTAATGTGAAGGTACCTTTACAGGAGTAGAGGCGGCACCGATGGATCTGCTGACATGAGCTTATCTGCTCACTCCAGCTTCAGCCCCTATCACTTTTTTTGCAGTGTAGGGTTGTTGTTTTTTTTTTGTAGAGTAAGCTTTTTCCTTTTAAACTAGGTTTCGGGTTATCAGTTTTATTATTAGAAATCACATACAGAAAACTAAATGATTCTCTACAATTAGCGATTTTTTTTTATTTTTTTAATTTATTTTTTTTTAAACACAATAAAAGCCAGAATTAAGACAGGCCAAAATTTCCAAAGTATTTGTATATTTAACATGATCAACTGGATCCTGTGTACAAAGAGCTGTACACCCCCTGACCTAAGTGCATAATCCATAATGACACTTCACAATGCATTAATGCTTCACATACCCAGAGGAGAGACCACCTTACTTGTTATGAGAGAGTTCATGATGACTGAGGTTGCTTTGGCTTTCACCACAGGGGCCTTCTCAACAGAAGTGGGCAAAGCAGGTGGGGGCATGCCATTGTCACCATCCTCAACCTGCTCAGAGAGGGTGGCAAATGTACGGGGTCACAGAAGGGGGATGGAATTATGATGGGAGGGAAAAAAGGGAAAAAACAGAATAAATAATTGATGGATCATCAGGGTCTCCTATATTGCAAGACTTACTCTACAAAGCCAGATTCCCATGTGCAAAAAAGCTGCTTCTCCCCAACCCTGTATTTTTTGCTGTATTGTAGATTTGATCCACAGATTCTGCACTGGAAATGCAGTTGCCTTATTACAATGTTTTGGAAAGGCTATGGGGAGTCACCCAAAAAAGTGTGACTCATTCGGAGGTCTGTAAGATCACAAGGCATGGATGTGGCTTTCCTGAGAGACGGCTTTGTATATGAAGCCATCATGCTCCAGTTGGTAGTCTGTGCTCAGACGTCTGAATGAGCCAAGTCTCAGACCATTTATGCTTATTTCTACAAAGTTTCAAACAATTTCTCATGCAAGAAAAATAATGTTAAGGGTTAATTCTAATCTGGATCATCTATTCCATGAACACAGAACATGCCACAATGTTCTGATAGATGTGGTCCAACTCTTGGGCTCACATTTCTCCCAAGAATGGATGCCGTGGGTGATCTGGCCACACATGCCATCCCAGAGAGTTTGGAAAAGTAGCAAGCAAGTCTGCTGTACCAGCCCCATCAGATATTTATGATATGTCCAATGATGGGGCTTTCTAAGCTGAGGCATTTACACCACATTAATAAAGAGATGCATAATCTTTGAAAATTTAAAAATAGGGGTAGTGGCACAAACCACCAGTGCATTATGTGGACTTTTACAACTACTTTTACTAATGCACTGTGTCTTGTGGCAGGATAGTGTGATAATTCACAGAACAAGAAGGCTGACCTCGGCATCACTGCAGTGACGTCTCCCTGCCATAATCACGGCTCCACATAGTAGCCAGAATAAAAAGCATTGCAGACACCTCACCGAATGCGTCCCCAACATACTGATATGCCAGAGAGGTCTGATCGGTGGGATGGACAAAGATGCCCACACACCTCTGTAGCAGGGGAAAAAACAGGAGCCCCCCCATCTTGTGTGCAGTCTGATTCCTGCTGACGCCAGCAGCAGAGATGGAGAAATTACTTTCTCCGTTTCCTCTGCAGCTGTGCTGCCATTCTCTGATGCAAGGGGATCGGAGTACAGAGCACTGACACTGAGATCCCGCTCACAGCAGAGGAGCCGCCGAGGGTCATTAGCATATCGCAACCGATGCTCTCACATTGGATTCCATTTCGCTAGTGGAACCCTGGCCTACCAACGCAATCGACAGTCCAAAATCAGACATGCCTGGTTGACTTGGGCCGCCATACGCATTAGTATCGGACAAACCCATCAGCAGGTGCGGCTAACATTAGGCCCGCGCACTCTGGTTCTTGTTGCACAAGGCCAATTTATACTCTACAAGAACACAACCTTCAAATTTGCATGTCAGAACACTGAGCTTGTGGATGGATTTAAGTAAAGGACGATGGAAGAGGGCGCTCTCCTCCCAGCATACCTTAGACAGCTTTTGGTATTTGCGTTCTGGGATTACAGGATCCCTCCACAGGGTGTTACTGCACATATCCGACGGAGGCGGCGACATCGGTGCTGTATCCTCCAGGACATCATCATAGCTGAAAGTACGACGGTGCATCCCAATCGGCAGGGACATTTTACCTAGAAGCCCACTTGAGCCGTGCTCAATGGCTGAAGACAAACAGCTACTTACTACACAAACCTCTTCATAGGCATATATAGAACAAGCACAATTATTCACTGACGGGAAACTCAAACAAGTCCACAATATTGTGACACCACTAAAGTAGAAATGAGATGGGGAAAACATACATACATACACCTCAGACCAAGACGTCAACAAAGACATGACAGCGGCATAAAAACTTCAGGGTTATTCAAGAGGTTGTGGACAGGAATCCACTGGACCGATGTAAAATATCCTGTTTCTCATCTTCCTATTGTGGTAAAAATAACAATAAAATGCCCTTGAGATGAAAGGACTAACAATGGCAGCCAGACATGTAGCCGCCGATGCCCAAGGCTTTGGGACACAGATTGATCACTTCCAGCAATACTGGTTGAACACAGCAGATCAATGGATACATGCGGCTTATCTGTTACATAAAGGGACAATAGGCCGAACACAAAAATGGCTATTTGTAAATAAAACAAGTAAAACTCACTGAGGAGTAGGTGAAGTCTCTAAAAGTAAGAGAAAGCTGTTGACAAAAAATAAACACAGGATTTATACAGTGGCAATTCTGCTTCAACAGTTTCTCAATGCACCAAACTCTGCTGATACACAACAATGGGATGTATTATATGGAGCGTGAATAACTCCAAAATGTGAGAAGTGCTGCTGCAGAACCTCAAGGCTGATGTCCTGTGTGCGCTACAGACAAGCTGGGAGAGGTGGGCTCCAGGAGGCACATAATGTGATAGGTACTAAGGCCAAGATCAATTGTGGCAGACGGCTCACCACTCAAGTGCCCGATATTCTGAACAGAGCCTGATCATGGCTTTCACAGAAACGATCCATACTCATGCACAGGAAGGGATGGTATGTTACCAGGCACATCAGGTTGTCTTGATGCCATTACTGAATACAGACGCTGCCTTTTCTATGCAATCCCAGAATATACTCGTTACCTGGGAAGAATAAAGGATCTGTTTATTACTCAAGATAACACTATATATGAAAACACATTATCTAGATCTACCCACAATGCCTAGTAAGCCATGTACTATGTTATTGAGGTGTCAGCAAAGTGAAGTGATCCATGTACATGATGCTTATCTGTAACGATGGTACACAAGAAGAGCCATTCTGTGTCTTACCAGGCCACGGGGAAATGAGGATTAAGGGGAATGAAAGGAGAAGTCACCCTGGAGCATCGGACAAGTAATGCCCTGAGAAGCCTTTGGAGGGGGTTCATACAGGGACCTGAAGGCCAGAAAGATGAACATGGAGAACAGTGAAAGTGTGTACTAAGAAAATCCAGCCAGATGCCAAGTCAATTGTTTAAGAAGCCAAGCCCACAACTTTCACAGACCCCATGGTCCAGAATTACTGGCCAGTAAATAACTGTGTGCTCCATAGAGGCGAGTGCTCCTCTACAAACATTAACCACTTAGTTTCACTACAGAAAGATGCCCATCACAACAGCTGTTCACAGGGTGAGGCTACACATGACGGCTGGCCGTACGGTTGGGAAACGATCATGTGACTGGTAATCGCAGTGGGAGGAGTTTTAAGTGTTCAAAATTCATGGCCTTGCTTCAGAATGGCGCCGTGCACACCAGTCTTAATGAGAGCGCCTGCTCACATAAGATGCACCCATTTAGTTACGGTGTGCACACATATTAGGCACATCTTACAAGTGCAGTGCATCGCTACTAAAGATATACCCCAGTCACTTCCAAAATGGCATTACTTTGTGGCTTAGATGTGCGGGCATAGCATAGCCACTCCTCTGCACTGCCCATATCGGCATAGCTGGCCAGGACTGGTGTAATCACATGCTTATCCAAGTAAAAACTGCTTCAAGAAAAGATTTTTTTTTTTCCCTCTCCTTTGGGAGAACGGAGGGTGGGTGTTCCCTGTAGAGGTTTCGGAAGAGGTTGTGCAGCCTGGCGGCTCAGTGGTTAGCACTCTAGCCTTGCAGCATAGCTTCAAATCCCATTAAGGACAACATTTGCAGGGAGTCTGTACATTCTCCTCACACCAGACATACTGGGAAGAAATTTAGATTGTGAGCCCCTAAGGGGAGAGTGATTATGTCTGCACAGAGCTGCTTTCAAAGATTGTTTTTCTGCAGCTTTTGGGTTTCCTTTAGGAAGCAACCTTCAGAACTAACATATCCTTTATTATATCAACAAAGATGAACAGTTGTTGGACAAAGGTTGAACTTTACGGACCAAAGTCTTTTTTCCAATATGTAACTTTGGCATTTCTCAAAACCTCTTAAGAGAAAAACCCTCAGCAGAGCGGATGTCCCATGCAAAGGGACAGGAAGCGTTTAGGAGGATTTTGGCTCGGAGCTACTTGAAAAACAAAAGAAAAACATACTCCCTCCAAACTGCGAGTACAGCCTAAAAAAGTCAAAAATGTTTTTCTTTCTAGTAAATTCCAGAGTTTGAGTCAGATATGCAGACTCAGTAGTATGAAATAGTTTTTGTTTATGCATGACCTGCATAATATTTACTTTAGTAGGAAGTTTAGAAACTTTAAATCAAAGATACATATATTATATAATTAGCATACAATATACCCACCACTATGGCGATTTTATTCAGGCCGTGTTCACATTGCACGTTTGTCAAAGAAGAAAAGCAAAAGCCAGAGAAGAGACAGGTATGGAGTAAGTAATGTAAATCTGGATTGAACTCTGCCCACGTCCTTCCCTAGTGCTGTAGGTGCCACGCTTCACTTACACAGAGAAATAAGGCAACATGACTAAGTATTTGTACCCGCGTCTGGTACCAGGCAGACTCACTGCCATTAACGGCTCTGTATAAGTGAGTAAAGACACAGTTACAGCCCTGTGGACACGCCGATAAATCCAGTAACAATCCAATGGCTCACAACTACCGGCCTCTGACAATCCCCGTCACATGAGCAAAACGCTTGTTAGGTGGGATAGGTTTTTAAAGGGATTGTCAGCACAGAATGACTAGGCAAACCAAGTGGCGAGCATCACTGCTGATTGTCAGAGCAAACCTGCATGTAGTAAAGTGTATATAACGGACTGGCGGAGCCATGGAGCGCCTGGATTTGGTTTTAACAGTCATTCTTGTGCTGACAGTCCCTTACGCAGACAACGCATGATACACTATTCTATGGGCATCAAACACTGGTCTCAGCGATCGTTCCACGCACATAGGATACTCGCCGGCCATTGTGACTGCGGATCCGCTCATGGAAACGGTCTGTTACACCGATCACGGATTGCTCCATAGTGTGGTATTTAATGAGAGCACAGGTGTGACCACCCCCATAGATAAACCATGGTGAGGACCCCTGGAAGACTGTCACACGCTAGCCAAGTCAGCCGAGATCACTCAGTCCAGCCAGGTTAACGGACCCTTAGAGAACATGGATTTTAAAAAAACATATTAGTAAAAACCTATATAAGTGTATTAACAAAAAAAAGGTGACATCCAGGAAATGTCGCCATAGGCCACGTGCCCATGATGCGATTTTTTGGTCAGCCGCTGTACTGTGGCTCCATACGCCCCATAGACCTGAGCGAGTGGACGGGGGATTTTTACATCTTCGCAAAACCTTTTTCCCCTCTCATTAGAAAAGCAGCAAAAGCCAAGACATTAAACACCACACACATTAATAATAGTGACCAAACCCCACAGAAAAAGCCTCAGTGTGAACATAACCTAATGGGTGGAACTAAAGAGGGCCACGAGGATGATGAGGGCCATGCATGTACGCTGCTGGGCCCAGATAGCCCCCCACACAGGCTGCCCAGCACTAGCACAAGGCCTCACCTGCAGCGCCGCACGACTACAGCCACTCGACTAGATGCCGTCTCTAGTCCTTCTCTCCGGTATTACACACCGAACGGAAACGAAGCTGAGGAACCGGACACCAGAACAAGCCATTATCTACCTCAGAATGGCGACCACAAATAAAAGGTACTGCGCATGCGTGTGCAAAATTTCAGGAGTGCGCATGCGTAGTAGTTGTAGTTGGCCTCGCCTACTGTTGTTCTCTGCCGAAGCACCGTCAGCCATGATTACTCAGGGAATAGAGCATTGCGCATGAGCGAAAGCTAATTAGCTTGTTTCCGTAGCCAATAGGACGCACTGTTTGGGTTTCTTAGCAACTGGTGTAAACTACCTTTTGACGCTAGTGTTGTGGGATCTTTAGGGAGCGCTGGGACGACCATGGAGCCCCCCAGCTTGTCTCTACAAGTCAGGTAATGAATGCAGCAGGAATGTCTGATGTTAGGCTTTATATTAGCTCAGTTGGTATTTTTATCAATTATCCCACAAAGGTAAAAAAAAAAAAACCTATAGAAGAACTGATTGGAGATTTGTTGCATCCCCCTAGAGTATTAAAAAGATATTATTAAGTATTAGATATTATTAGTATTATTATTTATTTATATAGCACCATTAATTCTATGGTGCTGTACATGTGAAAAAGGGGTTACATACAGGTTTATAGAAAAGGTTATTAGATGGTGGCCCGATTCTAACGCATCGGGTATTCTACAATGCACAGCCACATAGTATATAGCACAGCCCACATAGTATATAGCACAGCCCACATAGTATATAGCACAGCCACGTAGTATATAGCACAGCTCACATAGTATATAGCACAGCCACGTAGTATATAGCACAGCTCACATAGTATATAGCACAGCCACGTAGTATATAGCATAGCCCACATAGTTTATAGCACAGCCACGTAGTATATAGCACAGCTCACATAGTATATAGCACAGCCACGTAGTATATAGCATAGCCCACATAGCATACAGCCCAGCCCACGTAGTATATAACACAGCCACGTAGTATATAGCACAGCCCACGTAGTATATAGCACAGCCCACGTAGTATATAACACAGCCCACGTAGTATATAGCAGAGCCCACGTAGTCATACCTCCCAACCGTCCCGATTTCAGCGGGACAGTCCCGCTTTGGCACCGGGGTCCCGCTGTCCCGCTTCGGGCATTTAAAATCCCGAATTTGCGGCCGCCGGTGAAGCCCCGCCCACTTCCGGGACGTAGAGAGAGCCTGTTTTTTTTTTTTTTTATATAAAAGCTGCCTCCTGACCGCCCGCGCAACACCCCCCCCCCCTCCCGCCCCCTGTGCGGCGCTGCCACGCTGAAGGAGAGAGCCTGCAGCAATCAAGAAGAAAGGTCAGCGATTCACTACCTCTGGCTGTGTGTGCACGGAGCTCCGGCTTCTGCTCTTAGCTGCTATCCCGGCAGAGAAGGAGAGACGGGGGAGGTGCCGGGATAGTGCAGAGCTGTGAGCAGGAGACTGAAGACTTCAGCAGAGAGCTGCACATGGACATCAGCCGCCCCTGCATCACAGAGGAGATTGTGTGTGTGTGAATTGATGTGTGTGATGGCTGCGTGTGTGTGTGTGTGATGGCTGGGTGTGTGTGTGTGATGGCTGTGTGTGTGTGATGGCTGCGTGTGTGTGTGTGTGATGGCTGCGTGTGTGTGATGGCTGCGTGTGTGTGTGTGATGGCTGTGTGTGTGTGATGGCTGCGTGTGTGTGTGTGTGATGGCTGCGTGTGTGTGTGTGTGATGGCTGCGTGTGTGTGTGTGATGGCTGCGTGTGTGTGTGATGGCTGCGTGTGTGTGTGTGATGGCTGCGTGTGTGTGTGTGATGGCTGCGTGTGTGTGTGATGGCTGCATGTGTGATGGCTGCGCGTGTGTGTGTGTGTGTGTGATGGCTGCGTGTGTGTGTGTGATGGCTGTGTGTGTGATGGCTGCGTGTGTGTGTGATGGCTGCGTGTGTGTGTGTGATGGCTGCGTGTGTGTGATGGCTGCGTGTGTGTGATGGCTGCGTGTGTGTGATGGCTGCGTGTGTGTGATGGCTGCGTGTGTGTGTGATGGCTGTGTGTGTGTGATGGCTGCGTGTGTGTGATGGCTGTGTGTGTGTGATGGCTGTGTGTGTGTGATGGCTGTGTGTGTGTGATGGCTGTGTGTGTGTGATGGCTGTGTGTGTGTGATGGCTGCGTGTGTGTGATGGCTGCGTGTGTGTGTGATGGCTGCGTGTGTGTGTGTGTGTGTGATGGCTGCGTGTGTGATGTCTGCGTGTGTGTGTGATGGCTGCATGTGTGTGTGATGGCTGCGTGTGTGTGTGTGTGTGATGGCTGCGTGTGTGATGTCTGCGTGTGTGTGTGATGGCTGCATGTGTGTGTGATGTCTGCGTGTGTGTGTGATGGCTGCATGTGTGTGTGATGGCTGCGTGTGTGTGTGTGTGTGATGGCTGCGTGTGTGTGTGTGATGGCTGCGTGTGTGTGTGTGTGATGGCTGCGTGTGTGTGTGTGTGATGGCTGCGTGTGTGTGTGATGGCTGCGTGTGTGATGCATTTGTGTCAAAGCTGCATGTGTTTGTGAGCTGCGTGCGTGTGAGCTGCGTGCCTGTGTGTGAGCTGCGTGCCTGTATGTCATTATACAGTATGGAGCATCATGTGTGGTCATTATACAATATGGAGCATCATGTGCGGTCATTATACAGTATGGAGCATCATGTGCGGTCATTATACAGTATGGAGCATTATGTGTGGCCATTATACAGTATGGAGCATCATGTGCGGTCATTATACAGTATGGAGCATCATGTGCGGTCATTATACAATATGGAGCATCATGTGCGGTCATTGTACAGTATGGAGCATCATGTGCGGTCATTATACAGTATGGAGCATCATGTGCGGTCATTATACAGTATGGAGCATCATGTGTGGCCATTATACAGTATGGAGCATCATGTGCGGCCATTATACAGTATGGAGCATCATGTGTGGCCATTATACAGTATGGAGCATCATGTGCGGCCATTATACAGTATGGAGCATCATGTGCGGTCATTATACAGTCTGGAGCATCATGTGCGGCCATTATACAGTCTGGAGCATCATGTGCGGTCATTATACAGTCTGGAGCATCATGTGCGGTCATTATACAGTCTGGAGCATCATGTGCGGTCATTATACAGTCTGGAGCATCATGTGCGGTCATTATACAGTATGGAGCATCATTTGCGGTCATACAGTATGGAGCATCATGTGCGGTCATTATACAGTATGGAGCATCATGTGCGGTCATTATACAGTATGGAGCATCATGTGGGGTCATTATACAGTATGGAGCATCATGTGCGGTCATTATACAGTCTGGAGCATCATGTGCGGTCATTATACAGTATGGAGCATCATTTGCGGTCATACAGTATGGAGCATCATGTGCGGTCATTATACAGTATGGAGCATCATGTGCGGTCATTATACAGTATGGAGCATCATGTGGGGTCATTATACAGTATGGAGCATCATGTGCGGTCATTATACAGTCTGGAGCATCATGTGCGGTCATTATACAGTATGGAGCATCATTTGCGGTCATACAGTATGGAGCATCATGTGTGTTCATTATACAGTATGGAGCATCATGTGCGGCCATTATACAGTATGGAGCATCATGTGGGGTCATTATACAGTATGGAGCATCATGTGCGGTCATTATACAGTATGGAGCATCATGTGCGGTCATACAGTATGGAGCATCATGTGTGTTCATTATACAGTATGGAGCATCATGTGTGGCCATTATACAGTATGGAGCGTCATGTGTGTTCATTATACAGTATGGAGCATCATGTGTGGCCATTATACAGTATGGGGCACTGTGTGGCCATATTTTTTTGTTTATAATTATTGTATATGAAACAGTGTGATCGGCAGTGCTAAATGGGTGTGGTTGGGATGTGGATATGGGTGTGACTAATTATGAATGGGTGTGGTCAGAGGCGTGGCCTAAAATTTGCCGCGGCGCGCAAAGCGCGCCGCAAACTTTGTCCCTCTTTCCCATCTTCAAAAGTTGGGAGGTATGCGTAGTATATAACAGCCCACATAGTATATAGCACAGCCCACATAGTATATAGCACAGCCCACATAGTATATAGCACAGCCACGTAGTATATAGCACAGCCCACATAGTTTATAGCACAGCCCACGTAGTATATAACACAGCCCACGTAGTATATAGCAGAGCCCACGTAGTATATAACACAGCCCACATAGTATATAGCACAGCCCACATAGTATATAGCACAGCCCACATAGTATATAGCACAGCCACGTAGTATATAGCACAGCCCACATAGTTTATAGCACAGCCACGTAGTATATAGCACAGCTCACATAGTATATAGCACAGCCACGTAGTATATAGCATAGCCCACATAGCATACAGCCCAGCCCACGTAGTATATAACACAGCCACGTAGTATATAGCACAGCCCACGTAGTATATAGCACAGCCCACGTAGTATATAACACAGCCCACGTAGTATATAGCAGAGCCCACGTAGTATATAACACAGCCACATAGTATATAGCACAGCCCATGTAGTATATAGCACAGCCACATAGTATATAGCACAGCCCATATAGTATATAGCACAGCCACGTAGTATATAGCACAGCCCATGTTATATATAGCACAGCCACATAGTATATAGCCCAGCCAAGAAGTATATAGCACAGCCCACGTAGTATATAGCACAGCCACGTAGTACATAACACACCCCACGTAGTATATAGCACAGCCACGTAGTATATTGCACAGCCATGTAGTATATAACACAGCCCACGTAGTATATAGCACAGCCACACAGTATATAACACAGCCCACGTAGTCGTAGTATATAGCATAGCCACATAGTATATTGCACAGCCACGTAGTATATTGCACAGCCACGTAGTATATAACAGCCCACGTATATAGCACAGCCACGCAGTATATAACAGCCGACGTAGTATATAGCATAGCCACGTAGTATATAGCACAGCCACGCAGTATATAACACAGCCCACGTAGTATACAACAGCCACGTAGTATATTACACAGCCACGTAGTATATTGCACAGCCACATAGTATATAGCATAGCCACGTAGCATATTGCACAGCCACATAATATATAACACAGCCCACATAGTATATAGCACAGCCACGCAGTATATAACACAGCCCACGTAGTATATAGCACAGCCACGTAGTATATAACACAGCCCATGTAGTATATAGCACAGCCACATAGTATATAACACACCCCACATAGTTTATAGCATAACCACATAGTATATTGCACAGCTACGTAGTATATAACACAGCCACATAGTATATTGCCCAGCTACGTAGTATATAGCACAGCCCACGTAGTATATAGCACAGCCCACTTAGTATATAGCACAGGGCACGTAGTATATAACACAGCCACGTAGAATATAACACAGGCCACACAGTACATAACACAGCCACGTAGTATATAACTCAGGCACGTAGTATATAGCACAGCCCACGCAGTATATAACACAGCCACGTAGTATATTGCACAGGCACATAGTATATAGCACAGCCCACATAGTATATAACACAGGCCATGTAGTATATAGCACAGCCCACGAAGTATATAACACAGCCCACACAGTATATAACACAGCCCATGCAGTATATAACACAGGCCACGTAGTATATAGCACAGCGACGTATATAGCACAGTCCACGTAATATATAACACAGTCCACACAGTATATAACACAGCCCACACAGTATATAACACAGGCCACGTAGTACATAACACAGCCCACGTAGTATATAGCAATGTGGGCACCATATCCCTGTTAAAAAAAACAATTAAAATAAAAAATAGTTATATACTCACCTTCCGTCAGCCACCGGATCAAGCCCAGGCTTTTACCGATGCTCCTCGCCTTCCGGTCCCAAGAATGCATTGCAGCAATGAGTCGAGATCATGTAGCGGTGTCGCGAAACCGCTACATGATCTCGAGTCAGTGCAGTGCGGCAATGCATTCTTGGGACCGGAGCGCGAGGAGCGGCAAAAGCTGCGGCGGACTTCGGAAGGTGAGAATATAATGTTTTTTTTTTTTTTTTTTTTTAACATTCTATGTTTTTACTATTGATGCTGCATAGGCAGCATCAATAGTAGAAAGTAAAGCAGTGTTCAAATCCCGCCCCAATCTCGCTGATTGGTCGCGGCCGGCCGCGGCCAATCAGCGACTCAGGATTTCCGTTACGGAAGTTACAGACAGACAGACGGAAGTACCCCTTTGGCAATTATATATATAGATGTTCCCTATCATAGTGCGAGGCCGTGATTGTTTTTCATGGCTTTTATGTCCTCACCCCAGAAAAGCGCTGTGGTGCTCTATATATCTGAAGAATGTCCAGATCAGCCGTGTGATTGGCTGCAGCAGTCAGGTGACTAGAAGTGTGCAATGTTTCTCTGATGCCACCTGACCTCTGAAGCCAATCACAGGCCTTTGCTGCCCTGTGACGGAGCAAGAATGACATCCTTGCTTCCGTGGTTGGCACTGATCCACGTGTCGGTGACAGCAGCGGAATATGCCAGATTTTCTCATCCATGCCCTCAGTAACATTTTCGTTTAGGTCAGACAATCCCTTTAAATAATAACTGCTTTAAAGGGAGTTTATATTAATAAACTAGCTGAAGAGCCCGGCGTTGCCTGGGCATAGTAAATATCTGTGGTTAGTTATAGCACCTCACTTCTCTTATTTTCCCATCACGCCTGTCATTTTCCCCATCACATCTTTCATTTTCCCCCTCACATCTCTCATTTTCTCCCTCACACCTCTCATTTTCCCCCTCACTTCTCTTATTTCCCCCCCTCACTCCTCTCATTCCCCCCTAACACTTGTCATTTCGACCTCACATCTGTCATTTTCCGATCACTCCACTATTTTCCCTCACTCCTCTCATTTTGCACTCACACCTTTTCATTTTCACCTCACACCTCTCATTTTCACCTCAGTATATACATGTTTGTCATCTCCCTTATATATAGTATACACCTGTATGTCATCTCCTGTATATAGTATATACCTGTATGTCATCTCCCCTGTATATAGTATATACCTGCTGTGTGTCATCTCCCCTGTATATAGTATATACCTGTATGTCATCTCCTCCTATATATAGTATATACCTGTATGTAATCTCCTCCTGTATATAGTATATACCTGTGTGTCATCTCACCTATATATAGTATATATCTGTGTGTCATCTCCTCCTGTATATAGTATATACCTGTATGTCATCTCCTCCTATACATAGCATATACCTGTATGTCATCTCCTCCTGTATATACTATATACCTGTAGGTAATATGCTCCTGTATATAGTATATACCTGTATGTCATCTCCTCCTGTATGTAGTATGTACCTGTATGTCATCTCCTCCTCTATATAGTATATACCTGTGTGTCATCTCTCCTGTATATAGTATATATCTGTGTGTCATCTCCTCCTGTATATAGTATATACCTGTGTGTCATCTCCCCTGTAAATAGTATATACCTGTGTGTCATCTCCTCCTGTATATAGTATATATGTATGTCATCTCCTCCTGTATTAGACCTCATTCACATGTTATTTGGTCAGTATTTTTACCTCAGTATTTGTAAGCTAAATTGGCAGCCTGATAAATCAGCAGTATATATTATATATTAGCTCACACATACACATAATAGACTGGTCATGTGACTGACAGCTGCCGGATTCCTATATGGTACATTTGTTGCTCTTGTAGTTTGTCTGCTTATTAATCAGATTTTTATTTTTGAAGGATAATACCAGACTTGTGTGTGTTTTAGGGCGAGTTTCGTGTGTCAAGTTGTGTGTGTTGAGTTGCATGTGGCGACATGCATGTAGCGACTTTTGTGAGATGAGTTTTGTGTGGCGACATGCGTGTAGCAACTTTTTGTGTGTCGAGTTGCATGTGACAGGTTAGTGTAGCAAGTTGTGTGCAGCAAGTTTTGCGCATGGCGAGTTTTGCGCGTGGCGAGTTTTATGTGTGGTGCCTTTTGAGTATGTGCAAGTTTTGTGTGAGGCAACTTTTGCATGTGTTGCAACTTTTGTGCATGTGGCAATTTTTCCACGTGTGCAAGTTTTGCGTGTGGCGAGTTTTCCATGAGGTGAGTTTTGCACGTGAGCCTAGTTTTGCATGTGGAGAGTTTTGCGCGTGGCGAGTTTTGAGCGGCGACTTTTGTGTTTCGACTTTTATGTGGCGAGGTTGGTGTATGTGTGGTGAAATGTGCGCTGAGGGTGGTATATGTGTTCGAGCACGTGGTAGTGTGTGGCGCATTTTGTGTGTGTGTTCATATCCCCGTGGTGGTGTGGTGATTATCCCATTAACCCACCTTAGCAACTGTACAGTATATACTCTTTGGCGCCATCGCTGTCATTCTTTAAGTCCCCCTTGTTCACATCTGGCAGCTGTTAATTTGCCTCCAACACTTTTCCTTTCATTTTTTCCCCATTATGTAGATAGGGGCAAAATTGTTTGGTGAATTGGAAAGCGCGGGGTTAAAATTTCACCTCACAACATAGCTTTGACGCTCTCGGGGTCCAGACGTGTGACTGTGCAAAATTTTGTGCCTGTAGCTGCGACGGTTCAGATGCCAATCCCGGACATACACACACACATACATACATACACACATTCAGCTTTATATATTAGATATATGATAAGAGGGGCATACTCTTAAAGTGACGACGTCTCATACTTCAGTATTGTAACTGCTGGGGCTGTCAGTCGAATGGAATAGTACGTCAAAGGCACATACTATGACCAATCACAGATGATAAATAGCAATTGGATAAAACTTAACCTTTAATAGGTATATGGTAAAAAGTTATAACATGAAAAATATAATGATAACAAATGAAAAAAGAAAAAAAGGAAACCCTTTAGTGCAAGTGAACCCTACCAAACACATGCCTCAGCAGTCAGATGGCTCCAGTACCAGCGGAGACCACCGGAGTGGCCTGTGCTGGAGTGATGGGGTGCTATCTTGGTGAGGCTGCCTCATTTATCATTGTTATACCAATAGCTGAACTTTAGAGCAATTTGTAGTTAGGTCAGACAACCCCCTTAAGGGGTTAAATTATAGAAAGAAAACTGACAGTAGTCACCTGTAGAGGGAGCTCAGGAGCTTGCTATTATTGGGTCCTGTATTCAGGTCACCATGTATAAGAGGAAGATAAATGTGATGATTGTTGTGAATTTGGATTCTGGGCTCCCCCGGTGGCCGCTTGTGGAATTGGACTTGTCATCCTCTTTCCTGTTTCACCTGATTCCATCAGTAGTGGGTGTCGCTATTTAAGCTCATTTCTCTGGTGGTTTCTTGCCGGTCAACAATGTTATCTGATGCCTCTCAGTGCTTGTTCCTGCTTCTAGACAACTACTAGATAAGTTGGACTTTTGTCCATGTTTTGTTTTGCCTATTTGTTCCAGTTCACAGCTGAAGTTTTGTTACTGTGTCTGGAAAGCTCTCGTTGATCAGGGATTGCTACTCTGGCGTTATGAGTTAATGCCAGAGTTTAAGGTAATCTCTGGATGGTGTTTTGTTAGTGTTTTTCTGCTGACCATGAAAGTATACTATCTGTCTTCTGCTATCTAGTAAGCGGACCTCAAATTTGCTAAGACTATTTTCCTGCTGCGTTTGTTGTTTCATCTGAACTCACCGTCATTATATGTGGGGGGCTACTGTCTTCTTTGGAATATTTCTCTAGAGGTGAGCCAGGTCTTATATTTCCCTCTGCTAGCTATTTAGGTCTTAGGCCAGAGCTGGGCATCTAGCGATAAATAGGAAATGCTACCTGGCTATTTCTAGTTGCGCGGCAGGCTTAGTTCATGGTCAGTATAGTTCCATCTTCCGAGAGCTTGTCCCTCTATAGGCTTGCTATGATCTCTGCCTGCAGAGATCATGACAGTTTGACCGGCCAATAAAGTGTTAAAGACCCAGGTTGAGAAAGGAGAGTTATAAGAAGTCTGCTGGAATTTTTTTTTTTTTTTCCTCCAGTCTGCCTTGCTGCAGTCTTTTTTTCTCTCTCTCCTCCTAATCTCTGTATGCTCTGTGTGCACCTGACAATAATGGATCTCCAGAGTGTAACTGCGGGTTTGAATAATCTCATCACGAAAGTACAAAATTTACAAGATTTTGTGGTACATGCTCCGGTATCTGAGCCGAGAATTCCTTTGCCGGAGTTCTTCACAGGGAATAGAGCTAGCTTCCAGAATTTCCGAAATAATTGTAAGCTTTATTTGTCCCTGAAGTCTCGTTCAGCTGGAGACCCTGCTCAGCAGGTTAGGATTGTGATTTCCTTGCTCAGGGGTGACCCTCAAGATTGGGCCTTCTCATTGCCAGCAGGGGATCCTGCGTTACGCGATGTGGATGCGTTTTTTCTGGCCTTGGGCTTGCTTTATGAGGAACCTCATTTGGAACTTCAGGCAGAAAAAACTTTGATGGCACTATCTCAGGGGCAAGACGAAGCTGAAGTTTTCTGCCAAAAATTCCGTAAATGGTCTGTGCTTACTCAGTGGAATGAGTGCGCCTTGGCGGCAACTTTCAGAGAAGGTCTCTCTGATGCCGTTAAGGATGTTATGGTGGGGTTCCCTTTGCCTGCAGGTCTGAATGAGTCCATGACAATGGCTATTCAGATTGATAGGCGTCTGCGGGAGCGCAAACCGGTGCACCATCTGGCGGTGTCTATGGAAAAGACGCCAGAAAGTATGCAGTGTGATAGAATTCTGTCCAGGAGCGAGCGACAGAATTTTAGACGGAAGAATGGATTGTGTTTCTATTGTGGGGATTCTACTCATGTTATATCGGCATGCTCTAGGCGTACAAAGAAGCTTGATAAGTCTGTTTCCATTGGCACCATTCAGTCTAAGTTTATTTTGTCTGTAACCCTGATTTGCTCTTTGTCATCCATTGCCACGGACGCCTATGTTGACTCTGGCGCCGCTCTGAGTCTTATGGATTGGTCCTTTGCCAATCGTTGTGGTTTTGATTTAGAGCCTTTGGAGACTCTTATTCCTCTGAAGGGGATTGACTCCACCCCATTGGCTAATAATAAACCACAATACTGGACACAAGTAACCATGCGTATCAATCCGGATCACCAGGAGATTATTCGTTTCCTGGTGCTGTATAATTTACATGACGATTTGGTACTGGGATTGCCATGGTTGCAGTCTCACAACCCAGTCTTGGACTGGAGAGCAATGTCTGTGTTGAGCTGGGGATGTAAGGGTATTCATGGGGACGTACCTTTGGTTTCTATTTCGTCGTCCATTCCCTCTGAAGTCCCTGAGTTCCTCTCTGATTATCAAGACGTCTTTGACGAACCCAAGCTTGGGTCGTTACCTCCGCACCGTGAGTGCGATTGTGCCATAGATTTGATACCGGGTTGTAAATATCCAAGGGGTCGTTTGTTTAATTTGTCTGTGCCGGAACATGCTGCTATGCGGGAATATATAAAGGAGTCTTTGGAAAAGGGACATATTCGTCCATCTTCTTCTCCCTTGGGAGCTGGGTTTTTCTTTGTCTCAAAAAAAGACGGCTCTTTGAGACCATGTATTGATTATCGGCTTCTGAATAAGATCACTGTTAAGTATCAATACCCATTGCCATTGCTTACTGATTTGTTTGCTCGTATAGAGGGTGCTAAGTGGTTCTCTAAAATTGATCTTCGTGGGGCGTATAATTTGGTGCGGATCAGGCAGGGGGATGAGTGGAAGACCGCATTTAATACGCCCGAGGGCCACTTTGAGTATTTGGTCATGCCTTTTGGTCTTTCTAATGCCCCTTCAGTTTTCCAGTCTTTTATGCATGATATTTTCCGCGATTTTCTGGATAAATTTATGATAATATATCTGGATGATATTCTGATTTTTTCTGATGACTGGGACTCTCATGTCCAGCAGGTCAGGAGAGTTTTTCAGGTTCTGCGGTCTAATTCTTTATGTGTGAAGGGGTCTAAGTGCGTTTTTGGGGTCCAGAAAATTTCCTTTTTGGGGTATATTTTTTCTCCCTCTTCCATTGAGATGGATCCCGTCAAGGTGCAAGCTATTTGTGACTGGACTCAGCCCTCCTCTCTTAAGGGTCTTCAGAGATTTTTGGGCTTTGCCAACTTTTACCGCCGATTTATTGCTGGTTTTTCGGATGTCGTTAAACCACTGACTGATTTGACCAGACAAGGCGCTGATGTTGCTAATTGGTCCCCTCATGCTGTAGAGGCCTTTCAGGAGCTTAAGCGCCGTTTTGCCTCTGCCCCTGTGTTGCGTCAGCCTGATGTGAATCTGCCTTTTCAGGTTGAGGTTGACGCTTCGGAGATCGGAGCTGGGGCGGTGTTGTCGCAGAAAGGTTCCGACTGCTCCGTCATTAGGCCTTGTGCCTTCTTTTCTCGCAAATTTTCGCCCGCAGAGCGGAATTATGATGTTGGGAATCGGGAGCTTTTGGCCATGAAGTGGGCGTTTGAGGAGTGGCGCCATTGGCTCGAGGGGGCTAGGCATCAGGTGGTGGTATTGACTGACCACAAAAATTTGATTTATCTTGAGACTGCCAGACGCCTGAATCCTAGACAGGCGCGCTGGTCTTTATTTTTTTCTCGCTTTAATTTTGTGGTGTCATACCTACCGGGTTCTAAGAATGTTAAGGCAGATGCCCTTTCTAGGAGTTTTGACCCGGACTCTCCTGGTAATTCTGAACCCACAGGTATCCTTAGGGAGGGAGTAATTTTGTCGGCCGTTTCTCCTGATCTGCGGCGGTCCTTGCAAGAGTTTCAGGCGGATAGACCGGATCGTTGTCCGCCTGATAGACTGTTTGTTCCGGATGATTGGACCAGCAGAGTCATCTCTGAGGTACATTCTTCTGCATTGGCAGGTCATCCCGGAATTTTTGGTACCAGGGATTTGGTGGCAAGATCCTTCTGGTGGCCTTCTCTGTCACGAGATGTGCGAGTCTTTGTGCAGTCATGTGACGTTTGTGCTCGGGCCAAGTCTTGTAGTTCTCGGGCTAGCGGACTGCTGTTGCCCTTGCCTATTCCTAAGAGGCCTTGGACACACATCTCGATGGATTTTATTTCAGATCTGCCTGTTTCCCAGAAGATGTCTGTCATCTGGGTGGTCTGTGACCGTTTCTCTAAAATGGTCCATTTGGTTCCTCTGCCCAAGTTGCCTTCTTCTTCTGAGTTGGTTCCTCTGTTTTTTCAGAATGTTGTCCGATTGCACGGTATTCCTGAGAATATTGTTTCTGACAGAGGTACCCAATTTGTGTCTAGATTTTGGCGGGCATTCTGTGCTAGGATGGGCATAGATTTGTCTTTTTCATCTGCTTTTCACCCTCAGACTAATGGCCAGACCGAGCGGACTAATCAGACCCTTGAGACATATCTGAGGTGTTTTGTCTCTGCTGACCAGGATGATTGGGTTGCTTTTTTGCCATTGGCAGAGTTCGCCCTCAATAATCGGGCCAGTTCTTCCACCTTGGTGTCCCCGTTTTTCTGTAATTCGGGGTTTCACCCTCGATTTTCCTCCGGTCAGGTGGAATCCTCGGATTGTCCTGGAGTGGATGCGGTGGTGGAGAGATTGCATCACATCTGGGGGCAGGTTATGGACAATTTGAAGTTGTCCCAGGAGAAGACTCAGCGTTTTGCCAACCGTCATCGTCGTGTTGGTTCTCGGCTTTGTGTTGGAGATTTAGTGTGGTTGTCTTCTCGTTTTGTCCCTATGAGGGTCTCTTCTCCTAAGTTTAAACCTCGGTTCATCGGCCCTTATAGAATATTGGAGATTCTTAATCCTGTTTCTTTCCGTTTGGACCTCCCTGCGTCCTTTTCCATTCATAACGTTTTTCATCGGTCGTTATTGCGCAGGTATGAGGTACCTGTTGTACCTTCAGTTGAGCCTCCTGCTCCGGTGTTGGTTGAGGGTGAGTTGGAGTACGTTGTGGAGAAAATTTTGGACTCTCGTGTTTCCAGACGGAAACTCCAGTATCTGGTCAACTGGAAGGGTTACGGCCAGGAGGATAATTCTTGGGTCAATGCATCTGATGTTCATGCTTCTGATCTTGTTCGTGCCTTCCATAGGGCTCATCCTGGTCGCCCTGGTGGATCTGGTGAGGGTTCGGTGCCCCCTCCTTGAGGGGGGGGTACTGTTGTGAATTTGGATTCTGGGCTCCCCCGGTGGCCGCTTGTGGAATTGGACTTGTCATCCTCTTTCCTGTTTCACCTGATTCCATCAGTAGTGGGTGTCGCTATTTAAGCTCATTTCTCTGGTGGTTTCTTGCCGGTCAACAATGTTATCTGATGCCTCTCAGTGCTTGTTCCTGCTTCTAGACAACTACTAGATAAGTTGGACTTTTGTCCATGTTTTGTTTTGCCTATTTGTTCCAGTTCACAGCTGAAGTTTTGTTACTGTGTCTGGAAAGCTCTCGTTGATCAGGGATTGCTACTCTGGCGTTATGAGTTAATGCCAGAGTTTAAGGTAATCTCTGGATGGTGTTTTGTTAGTGTTTTTCTGCTGACCATGAAAGTATACTATCTGTCTTCTGCTATCTAGTAAGCGGACCTCAAATTTGCTAAGACTATTTTCCTGCTGCGTTTGTTGTTTCATCTGAACTCACCGTCATTATATGTGGGGGGCTACTGTCTTCTTTGGAATATTTCTCTAGAGGTGAGCCAGGTCTTATATTTCCCTCTGCTAGCTATTTAGGTCTTAGGCCAGAGCTGGGCATCTAGCGATAAATAGGAAATGCTACCTGGCTATTTCTAGTTGCGCGGCAGGCTTAGTTCATGGTCAGTATAGTTCCATCTTCCGAGAGCTTGTCCCTCTATAGGCTTGCTATGATCTCTGCCTGCAGAGATCATGACAGATGATTGTATGGAAATTTTACGTGGTTTTCAATACTGACTATAACACGATCATTTATTTTTTTTGCAGATGGGTGCAAGGAAGTAATCAGAAACATGTGACATTTATCAACCGTAGCACAGTGTGTCACCCGTGTGGGAACTTTATCGTTTTTACTGACATTGAATCAAAGCGTCAGTCTCTGCTCCAGTGTCCGTCTGGGAGGATCGGGGCGTTCGCCGCCAATCAGAGCAGTGACGTTGTGGCATTTAGTGACGAGAAACTGCCTCCAAATCTCCATGTGTTTACCTTCCCAGGACTGGTGAGGAGAGCAGAGCTGAACGGTACTGTATGACACGGACAGGGAGAAATCTCTACATCACTGCCAGAACACTCCTGGATCGGGAGGAACATTCCTTACTGTATTGCAAGTCTGAGATAGATATCATCTCTCAAATATCCAGCGATCTGTCTACGTATCTATTATCCTCAGATATCTGTTTTACCTCTAAGTTCGGAATATATCGAAGATCTACATATGTTTACCTATCTACCCAGGGGCATAGCTAGGGAAAAGGCATTTGTCACCCCTCGGAGGGATTTGGCCATTCTCAGTACCAGCTCTGAAACTGACAGCCGGGTCTGAGAAGTTGGAACATGCCGGCTCCCAGCTTTCAATTGTACTTGCGTCTTTCAGCCGCGAGTACAATTAAAGAACTGACTTCCAGATCAGGGTGACGTCGGCAGTTTGATCAAGTCATCTGATCATGCTGATGACGTAATTCCACTGCGCCGTTTAGGCGTGTTGAATGCCGGTCTGATATGCACTCCCATGGAGCTGAAGACACCAAAGATTTATTGTAATTGCGGGTGGATTTGAGAAGACAGTGTAGGGAGCGTGCAACGTGTGAGGAAGCAGTAGGGGGGAGGTTTGTGAGGAAACGGGGACCTGTGAGGAGACAGTATGGCAGTATGTGGTGTGAGAGCGACCTGTGAGCAGACAGTGTAGCAGTATGGAGAGCGAAGGAGACCTGTGAGGCAGCAGTATGGCAGTATGGAGAGCGAAGAAGACCTGTGAGGAGACAGTATGGCAGTATAGTGAGCGGGGGGAGATATGTGAGGAGACAGCACGGCAGTATGTGGTGTGAGGGCGACCTGTGAGCAGACAGTGTAGCAGTATGGAGAGTGAAGGAGACCTGTGAGGCGGCAGTATGGCAGTATGGAGAGCGAAGAAGACCTGTGAGGAGACAGTATGGCAGTATGGAGAGCGAAGAAGACCTGTGAGGAGACAGTATGGCAGTATAGTGAGCGGGGGGAGACCTGTGAGGAGACAGTATGGCAGTATGTGGTGTGAGGGCGACCTGTGAGCAGACAGTGTAGCAGCATGGAGAGCGAAGGAGACCCGTCAGGCGACAGTATGGCAGTATAGTGAGCGGGGGGAGACCTGTGAGGAGATAGTATGGCAGTATGGGGTGCTAGAGGGAGCTGTGAGGGGGCAGTCTGGCAGTATGGGGACACATGAGGAGGCAGTATGGGAAGCGAGGGGGACCTGTGAGGAAACAGTATCACAGTTTGGGCATTGAGGGAAACCTGTGAAGGGACTTTGTGGCAGTATGAGAAGTGACAGGGACCGGTGAGGAGGCAGATATTTACTAATGTATGAACTCTAAGATCTATATATATCCAAGATCTATATCCATCTAGTATTTCTCAGACATTTATCTTTATTTCTCAGATATATCTGTTTTTTTCCTCAGATATCTATCATCTCGTTTTGTCTATCCATCATCTTTAAAATATCTATCTTTTATCTATCTCTTAGCTCTCTCATATTTATTTATTGCAGCAAAGCCAGGTATGACTGTCTTAAATCCTAACACTGCAGGTCTTAATTAGATGTACCTGGCTAGCTTTGACTAATAACCAGGAAATAGGTTCACCTTGTGTCAGTCTGCTGGATGTTGAGCAGAGTGGAGTTTGTTGAAGCTGGTGAGTGACCAGCCAAAATGTGAGCTTTTAGCTGGGAGAGAGACAAGCCAGAGTCTGTCTCTGAATGGACAGCTGAGCAGTCTATATGTCTATATGTTGGAGCTGCCGAGTAATGTGTGGAACTTGCAGCCTGTTCAGTGTGAACTGCGCATGGAGATGAACACTTGTGTTTGGTTCTGGAATCAGGCTGAAGTTGATACTGAGACTGGTAGGATCGTACGTCTGCTCTGCATAAAGTTGCTTCAGGAGAAAGGCCTGTAATCTGTCCGGGTGAGCCCGCCCTGGCACATATGGGCCTGCTGAATGAATGGTTTATTGCTATGGTGAAGAGGCTGTTTTTGGTTTTGAATTCCGTGGAGTTTTATGGAAGCAATAAAACTGCACATGTGTGGACCAAGCTGCATTGTCTGTGTGAATGCTACCTAACGCCTCCCTGGGAGCGTGATCCCTACACTATTATACATCATCATTATACATCATCTAAGGCTGATCATACACATTAGATGGCTTTGCTGATGCTTTACTGTCCCATACACAGGAGATATTATTTATCATCTATCACACCTTTATCCATGAATTCTATCCAAGATCAGCCTGCGTACCGCTCTATCGCATCCTTTGTCTCACACTTTACTTTCTGTCTTAGGGCAGGTAGGTAACCTAGAGTTATGTTTTGTGACTCCTTATATTCCCCCTTCAGGTGGCGCACAACTGGAATATTCCCTACTGGCATTCAGTCTCTCAGGACACCACTTAGGTAGCTACTCCTCGGTCCCAGACCACCTACTTACTATCTGGTAAGGAAGCCCATGTTTATGTGGCCAGTTTTGTCGTCTGTGAACTCATGTTTTAATGCCATTATTGTAGATACATGTTGGTCAGTCATCCTGGATTTGGCAAAATACTGTAGTCTTTCATCGCCTTCATGATCCCTATATCCGGGGATGCAACTCTTCTGTCCCTTTTTTTATTGTCTTGGAGGCGTCTTTGCTACTGGTGTCCTCCAGATTTTTTTTTTATTCTATTCAACAATGTAGAAACCGCTAGTGTTTTTTTGAAGCAAGATGATGGAAAAACTCTCGAAAAGGACGCTTGGGCATCTTTTGAGCCTTCCCGTTGACTTTCATTATAAAATATACAGCGTCTTCAGGGATGAAAATGCCTGAAGAATGGTCAGATCACTTCTTTTAACCATTTGTTGTATTTGGAAACCTGAAGCAGTTAAAAGACGCTCAAAAGACTGAACATTTTCAGTATTTTTCACATGAAAATCAATATCTTAACGTTTAGTGCCTTTTCCGGTAGCTTTTGGAGTGGAACCCGAGTATACGCAAAGTAGGATGCTGCAGATCTTCTCATGCTTTGCACTGACGAGGGCCAACAGCCCGAAACACCGTGTCTCCGAATTGAGATATTGATTTGTCTTTTATCCTAAGTCATATTACATGACTCGTTAAAGGGTTGAGTGTGACTTGTAGGATCGCTACTTCCAACAGGTGGCGCTATAGAGTTGAAGTCCTCTTTTTCTCTGAAGAGGCAATTTGCATATTGATTTTCTGTGGTGGCATACAGCAGGTGCAGAGTGGATGGCATTTGGTATCTCAGCCACGTGCTGCATACATTTTCGCAGATTGACCGGTGGTGCAGAGGTTGGATGATCAAACATCTTGTTGTTTGCTGAGTGATCAGCTGACAGGTTGATAATTGTGAAACAAGCGTTCTTAGGAAAATGTAAAGTGTAAATTAGTGAAGAGGTGGACTCTCAGAAGCCTATGATACAATGTACCTGAGTAAACAGTAAAGTATCACTGTTGTTTTTCCATTAACTATATTAGTTGTATTGAAAAAATAGTCACAATTTCCTGTCGTTACATAAATGATCCATGTCATATATGTAATGATAAATTGGGCCTAAAAACTATGAAGCAATCTCTTGAGAAGGGACGTTTTACCCTCTTGTTGGAGATTGAAACACAGCTTATTTATCACTTTGGAAAAAACAAGAGCTAGCACTTCATCTGATCCCAATTGCTTTATGACCTCCTGCTGTGAACAGGTAATTGAAGTAGGTTATCTGCTGGAGAACAGCCATGAAGTCTTGGCTCAGTGTACACAAGAGGCTGAGATGCAAGAAATCTATCACCTCCGGAGAATACTTGTTTGGTCTTCAAAAGAATTATAGCAGACTTTTTTTTTCTTCCTTGGGACAGAGCAGTCACAGACCATTCTTGCCGCAGATTCAGTTGCCTCTGCTGATGTCAAGTTGACAGAGCGGCGGCTTCCTTTCCACCATTCTCTGTTGACGGGGTGTGACTTTCGACGTCATTCTGATTGACAGTCAGCTCCCTGAGTTAGACGGTAGGAATCATCTGTCAATCAAAATGACATCGGAAGTTCGGTCCTGTCAACAGGGCGGAGCAGAAAAGACTGAAGTCAGCAGAGGCGGCTGAATCGCTGGCATGAGCGTTCTGTGAATGATCTGTGCCGGCGAAGAATGGCGCCGGGTACAACAGGTGGATATGTAGCATCTAACTGCCTGTTACTGCTTAGGCACATTTTTGTTTTTCGCAAAGTCTCGTATATACCCTTTAATATCCCCGCCTGGGATATCCAGGTGGGCAGATACCCTGAAAATTAGGGATCTCATTATTTTTTAGGACCTAGCCACATCCCATTGACCAGCCTCTATCTGAGGTCACCCATTGGAGGCATGTGGGCATGACTTTTATCTGATAAATACAAATTTTGAATTATAATTGTCAGTCCTGGAAGACACAGTTCGCTGTAGTTCTGTACTGTTTTCAAAGGAGAGCGTCCCTCCGCTAAGATCTGCGCCATTTCCATAACACAGTTAGTACTTTTGTTTTCTCTTTGTATTTTATGTAGTTGTATATACTATATTGTTTTGTCCCTTTTGTAACATCTTTTGTATATTTTTATAAACACTGCTTACTTTGGGATTAAATATATAAAATGTAATAGCTTTGTTCCTCTTGCTCTATAAACCGCATCCTTGAAGCCATACGCTAACCGTAACGAGCGTCCAATCGGCCTGTATAAACAATTGGTGGTGGCAGCTAGTTTTCCATGTAACTGGATTCGAGTATATATATATACTGTGAGTTCCCCAAAACCAGCCTAGTTGCGAAATCAACCGTGGCCTTGTCCATCACTGGTAAGTCAGTTGCGTAACTGTCCTGATGACTGGAGGCAGCGGAGGGCTGGTTTGTGACAACTTGGTAACAGAGATGAGATATCTGTGGGATGCCCCGGCTGGGTTCCTGAACAATCCTGTAAAGAGTTATGCCGTTTACATAAATAGTATGACATCACCTTGTCTTTTATGTCTAAAGCACCTTATGAATCAAAACACTTAACTCAGTCACCTGATGAATCGACTCGATATCTGCTCTATAGAAACCTATTGGACCCTCTTTACTACAGAGCAGCCAATAAAATAGCTTTTCACCCTGTTTTCCTGGAAGGTCTTGAGCCTCCACAGCAACATGGCAGTATAGCTTGGAAGACTCCTGCACGTGGAGTAAGAATAAACTACAGTATATTGTCAGCTGCCAGAAGGGGAAGGAGACTGATTCTGTTTAGAGCAGTCCCAGCAGCACAGATACCTTGTATATTAAAATAGTTAAGACAGTATTGCTGGTCTTTTGGCATGAAAATTATTCCTGCAATAACCTCTTTAGTGATTCTACTATTTTATACATAACAGTGGGGTTTTTTTACGTTGTAGGAACTGGCAGGAAGGTATTGCCCTATGCAGTGTGTCAGATTCCCAATCCAACTTTACCAGTTTGACGTTCAACCCCATGGATTGGCGTCAGTTGTGTTTGTCTAGTGCGGATTGTCTTAGTCTCTGGAATGTTGAAGTATGTGACACAGTGTACAACCTGAAATCAATGTAAGTATTCACTTACTAACAACTTACTGACACTTCAATTTTGTCTTTTAACAGTAACCAGCTATAATACGCCATACTTGCTCCTATGTGTTTTAAGTCCAATGCTACATGTATATGCTTAAACGTTAGGACAGAGGAGGTCTCCTTGGAGCATGTTTTAGAGTAGGAAATGTTATCATTCTTGATTCTTTAAGTTTGAAGCAAAGAATAGCTCTACATGCTGATATAAAGTTCTTGTAAAGTATAGTAATGGGGACTCCTGACGAAGGCTCTGACGCAGGTATGAACAGAGCCTTAAGCTACATCTGTTACTGTGTTGGCCATTTTTTCACAATATAATGCCACATCATCGTTTAATCCACATCAGTACTGTAATGTTAAGTTTACATTCTTGTTAAAGTGAGTCTGAGAGCAGGTTTTTGCTAAATAATCTGAGAGCAGCATAATATAGGGGCTGAGACCCTGATTCCAGAGATGTATCACTTATTAGGATGTGTGTTATAGTTTCACTAGATGGTGGCCCGATTCTAACGCATCGGATATTCTAGAATATGCATGTCCACGTAGTATCTTGCCCAGTGACGTAGTATAGTGCCCAGTGACGTAGTATATTGCCCAGCCACGTAGTATATTGCCCAGTTAAGTAGTATATTGCCCAGTGACGTTGTATATTGCCCAGTCACGTAGTATATTGCCCAGTTACGTAGTATACAGCACAGAACCACGTAGTATATTGCCCAGTGACGTTGTATATTGCCCAGTCACGTAGTATATTGCCCAGTGACGTTGTATATTGCCCAGTTATGTAGTATATTGCCCAGCCACGTAGTATATTGCCCAGTTACATAGTATATTGCCCAGTGACGTAGTATATTGCCCAGTGACGTTGTATATTGCCCAGTTATGTAGTATATTGCCCAGCCACGTAGTATATTGCCCAGTTATAGTATATTGCCCAGTCACGTAGTATATTGCCCAGTGACGTTGTATATTGCCCAGTTATGTAGTATATTGCCCAGCCACGTAGTATATTGCCCAGTTACATAGTATATTGCCCAGTGACGTAGTATATTGCCCAGTTACGTAATATATTGCCCAATTACGTAGTATATTGCCCAGTTACGTAGTATATTGCCCAGTTACGTAGTATATTGCCCAGTTACGTAGTATATTGCCCAGTGATGTAGTATATTCCCCAGTGACGTAGTATATTGCCCAGTTACATAGTATATTGCCCAGTGACGTAGTATATTGCCCAGTTACGTAGTATATTGCCCAGTTACGTAGTATATTGCTCAGTGACGTAGTATATTGCCCAGTGACGTAGTATATTGCCCAGTTACGTAGTATATTGCCCAGCCACGTAGTATATTGCCCAGTTACGTATATTGCCCAGTTACGTAGTATATTGCCCAGGTACGTAGTATATTGCCCAGTGACGTAGTATATTGCCCAGTTAGGTAGTATATTGCCCAGTCACGTAGTATATTGCCCAGTCACGTAGTATATTGCCCAGCCACGTAGTATATTGCCCAGTTACGTAGTATATTGCCCAGTGACGTTGTATATTGCCCAGTCACGTAGTATATTGCCCAGTTACGTAGTATACAGCACAGAACCACGTAGTATATTGCCCAGTGACGTTGTATATTGCCCAGTCACGTAGTATATTGCCCAGTGACGTTGTATATTGCCCAGTTATGTAGTATATTGCCCAGCCACGTAGTATATTGCCCAGTTACATAGTATATTGCCCAGTGACGTAGTATATTGCCCAGTGACGTTGTATATTGCCCAGTTATGTAGTATATTGCCCAGCCACGTAGTATATTGCCCAGTTACATAGTATATTGCCCAGTCACGTAGTATATTGCCCAGTGACGTTGTATATTGCCCAGTTATGTAGTATATTGCCCAGCCACGTAGTATATTGCCCAGTTACATAGTATATTGCCCAGTGACGTAGTATATTGCCCAGTTACGTAATATATTGCCCAATTACGTAGTATATTGCCCAGTTACGTAGTATATTGCCCAGTTACGTAGTATATTGCCCAGTGATGTAGTATATTCCCCAGTGACGTAGTATATTGCCCAGTTACATAGTATATTGCCCAGTGACGTAGTATATTGCCCAGTGACGCAGTATATTGCCCAGTTACGTAGTATATTGCCCAGTTACGTATATTGCCCAGTTACGTAGTATATTGCCCAGTTACGTAGTATATTGCTCAGTGACGTAGTATATTGCCCAGTGACGTAGTATATTGCCCAGTTACGTAGTATATTGCCCAGCCACGTAGTATATTGCCCAGTTACGTATATTGCCCAGTTACGTAGTATATTGCCCAGTTACGTAGTATATTGCCCAGTGACGTAGTATATTGCCCAGTTAGGTAGTATATTGCCCAGTCACGTAGTATATTGCCCAGTCACGTAGTATATTGCCCAGCCACGTAGTATATTGCCCAGTGACGTAGTATATTGCCCAGTGACGTAGTATACAGCACAGAGCCACGTAGTATGTAGTATATTGCCCAGTTATGTAGTATATTGCCCAGTTACGTAGTATATTGCCCAGTTACGTAGTATATTGCCCAGTTATGTAGTATATTGCCCAGTGACGTAGTATATTGCCCAGCCACATAGTATATTGCCCAGCCACGTAGTATATTGCCCAGCGAAGTAGTATATTGCCCAGTGACGTAGTATACAGCACAGAGCCACGTAGTATTTTGCCCAGTGACGTAGTATACAGCACAGAGCCACGTAGTATATAGCACAGAGCCACGTAGTATATTGCCCAGCCACGTAGTATATTGCCCAGCCACGTATGTCACAGGTTAAAAAATAAAAAATAAACATATACTCACCTTCCGAGGGGCCCTGTGTTTGTTTCAGGCGGCAGCTTCCGGTCCGAGGGTGTGATGACGTCACGGCAGGTCCTTCTCGCGCAGGGCCTGTGGTGACGTCGCGGTCACATGACCGTGACGTCATGGCAGGTCCTTGTCGCACACCAACCTAGCACCGGAACCTGCCGCTTGCATGGACCGGTCACAGGAGCGTCGGAAAGGCGGCGGAAGGTGAGTATATAATGATTTGTTATTTTTTTTTATTATTTTTAACATTAGATGTTTTTACTATTGAGGCTGCATAGGCAGCATCAATAGTAAAAACTTGGTCACACAGGGTTAATAGCGGTGGTAACGGAGTTACCCGCAGCATAACGCGGTCCGTTACCACTGGCATTAACCCTGTGTGAGCCGTGACTGCGGGGAGTATGGAGCGGGCGCCGGGCAGTGACTGCAGGGGAGTAGGGAGGGACTAATCGGACTGTGCCCATCGCTGATTGGTCGCGGCAGCCATGACAGGCAGCTGGCGAGACCAATCAGCGAATGAATATCCGTGACGGAAGTTGCCGACAGAAAGACGGAAGTACCCCTTAGACAATTATATATATAGATTACAATCAGCGTTTTATCATAAGGTGATTATCACTGCAGGACTACATCTCAAGTGCAGAGCAGTCAGGCAAGTCTGTGTAAACCCATCCCCACTGTTGATTGGCTGATAATGAACAGTATCCACAGGAAGCTGCCAATCAGGGGTGGGAGCTGGTAATACACAGCCCATAATTCTTCACTCTGCTACATCTACATCAGACAAACAAGCAGCCAAGTAAGCCAGTAAATGATACATCCCTGGAATAAGGATCTCTGTCCCTACATCAAGCTGCTATCAGATTCCATAGCAAGTTTCAATCGCTAATAACATAAATGCATTTAATACATAATGATGGTGTTATTCATTCATAGACCAATCAAACTTCTCAACGAAGATGGTTTAATGGCTGAGGAGGACGGCCATCTCAGTCTCCTTTCCAACGTCGGACCTCAAGTACCCTTACATGCCATTGCTGGCTTAGTGGGTGATGAAGTGGAAGGGTTCATCGTAAGTTATCTAAATCAGAAAGGCTATTGAACATAATATATTATTATTCCTTTATGCCAGCTTCAAATAGTAATTTCAAGTTTTAGAAAGGGATTTCACAAGTTTTTGATTTCTTTTGTGTGTGGCGTCTGTACTGTCTATGGCCATTGGGTAGATATTATAGCAGAAAAAAAATATTTTGTTATCACAAACTCTACTCTTCTTTTTCTAAATTTGTTTTTTTATGCATTTAAGCCAAAAGAAGAAAGAAAACCAGTTGTGAAACCCAGTAGCCATTGCTGGAGCTCAACATCCCTATTGTTTGTTGGATGTAAAGGAGGACAATTACTGTCTGTTAACCCCGAGACACAGAAAATGACTGCTCTGAGCCTAACAGAGCCGCCTACAGCTGGTAATAAGTCCATTAGAACGGTATTATTCATGCTTTAATAGAGGGCTCAGGGTGGTTATGACCATGCTTCTGGTGATGTCAGGTCAACAGAGCAGCTCTTTCCCTTCCGGTCTTCTCCGTCAAAAGTGCGTCACTGTGGATGTAATTTTGATTAAGAGCCGGCTCCCCGCAGTTAGGCATCGGGGAGCTGCCTGCTATTCAGCATAAAATCGGCAGTGATGCACTGATGTCTCATCAACAGAACAAAATGGAAGAGAAGATGCTGCTCTGTCGATGTGATGTCACCGGAAGCAGGAGAATTGCCATGACCGCTCTCAGCCGGCAGAGATCATCGCCAGACAGGTAGTTAGCAACCGGCCAGTAAGTTCTTAGCCCTATACGACAAAATAGTAGATAAGAAAGGGCTGTCTCGTAGAGGACAACCCCATCTGGTAAAGGACAACCCCATCTGGTAGAGGACAGCCCCATCTGGTAGAGGGCAACCCTCATCTGGTAGAGGACAAAACCATCTAGTAGAGGACAGCCCCATCTGGTATAGGACAGCCCCATCTGGTAGAGGACCACCCCATCTGGTAGAGGGTAACCCTCATCTGGTAGAGGACATCCCTTCTGGTAGAGGGCAAACCCATCTAGTAAAGGACAGCCCCATCTGGTATAGGACAGCCCCATATGGTAGAGGACAATCTCATCTGGTAGAAGACAACCCCATATGATAGAGAACAATCCTATATGATAGAGGACAATCCCATCTGGTAGAGGACAGCCCCATATGGTAGACAGCTGTTGTGAATTTGGATTCTGGGCTCCCCCGGTGGCCGCTTGTGGAATTGGACTTGTCATCCTCTTTCCTGTTTCACCTGGTTCCATCAGTAGTGGGTGTCGCTATTTAAGCTCATTTCTCTGGTGGTTTCTTGCCGGTCAACAATGTTATCTGATGCCTCTCAGTGCTTGTTCCTGCTTCTAGACAACTTCTAGATAAGTTGGACTTTTGTCCATGTTTTGTTTTGCCTATTTGTTCCAGTTCACAGCTGAAGTTTTGTTACTGTGTCTGGAAAGCTCTCGTTGATCAGGGATTGCTACTCTGGCGTTATGAGTTAATGCCAGAGTTTAAGGTAATCTCTGGATGGTGTTTTGTTAGTGTTTTTCTGCTGACCATGAAAGTATACTATCTGTCTTCTGCTATCTAGTAAGCGGACCTCAAATTTGCTATGACTATTTTCCTGCTGCGTTTGTTGTTTCATCTGAACTCACCGTCATTATATGTGGGGGGCTACTGTCTTCTTTGGAATATTTCTCTAGAGGTGAGCCAGGTCTTATATTTCCCTCTGCTAGCTATTTAGGTCTTAGGCCAGAGCTGGGCATCTAGCTATAAATAGGAAATGCTACCTGGCTATTTCTAGTTGCGCGGCAGGCTTAGTTCATGGTCAGTATAGTTCCATCTTCCGAGAGCTTGTCCCTCTATAGGCTTGCTATGATCTCTGCCTGCAGAGATCATGACAGTTTGACCGGCCAATAAAGTGTTAAAGACCCAGGTTGAGAAAGGAGAGTTATAAGAAGTCTGCTGGAATTTTTTTTTTTTTTTTTCCTCCAGTCTGCCTTGCTGCAGTCTTTTTTCTCTCTCTCCTCCTAATCTCTGTATGCTCTGTGTGCACCTGACAATAATGGATCTCCAGAGTGTAACTGCGGGTTTGAATAATCTCATCACGAAAGTACAAAATTTACAAGATTTTGTGGTACATGCTCCGGTATCTGAGCCGAGAATTCCTTTGCCGGAGTTCTTCACAGGGAATAGAGCTAGCTTCCAGAATTTCCGAAATAATTGTAAGCTTTATTTGTCCCTGAAGTCTCGTTCAGCTGGAGACCCTGCTCAGCAGGTTAGGATTGTGATTTCCTTGCTCAGGGGTGACCCTCAAGATTGGGCCTTCTCATTGCCAGCAGGGGATCCTGCGTTACGCGATGTGGATGCGTTTTTTCTGGCCTTGGGCTTGCTTTATGAGGAACCTCATTTGGAACTTCAGGCAGAAAAAACTTTGATGGCACTATCTCAGGGGCAAGACGAAGCTGAAGTTTTCTGCCAAAAATTCCGTAAATGGTCTGTGCTTACTCAGTGGAATGAGTGCGCCTTGGCGGCAACTTTCAGAGAAGGTCTCTCTGATGCCGTTAAGGATGTTATGGTGGGGTTCCCTTTGCCTGCAGGTCTGAATGAGTCCATGACAATGGCTATTCAGATTGATAGGCGTCTGCAAGAGCGCAAACCGGTGCACCATCTGGCGGTGTCTATGGAAAAGACGCCAGAAAGTATGCAGTGTGATAGAATTCTGTCCAGGAGCGAGCGACAGAATTTTAGACGGAAGAATGGATTGTGTTTCTATTGTGGGGATTCTACTCATGTTATATCAGCATGCTCTAGGCGTACAAAGAAGCTTGATAAGTCTGTTTCCATTGGCACCATTCAGTCTAAGTTTATTTTGTCTGTAACCCTGATTTGTTCTTTGTCATCCATTGCCACGGACGCCTATGTTGACTCTGGCGCCGCTCTGAGTCTTATGGATTGGTCCTTTGCCAATCGTTGTGGTTTTGATTTAGAGCCTTTGGAGACTCTTATTCCTCTGAAGGGGATTGACTCCACCCCATTGGCTAATAATAAACCACAATACTGGACACAAGTAACCATGCGTATCGATCCGGATCACCAGGAGATTATTCGTTTCCTGGTGCTGTATAATTTACATGACGATTTGGTACTGGGATTGCCATGGTTGCAGTCTCACAACCCAGTCTTGGACTGGAGAGCAATGTCTGTGTTGAGCTGGGGATGTAAGGGTATTCATGGGGACGTACCTTTGGTTTCTATTTCGTCGTCCATTCCCTCTGAAGTCCCTGAGTTCCTCTCTGATTATCAAGACGTCTTTGACGAACCCAAGCTTGGGTCGTTACCTCCGCACCGTGAGTGCGATTGTGCCATAGATTTGATACCGGGTTGTAAATATCCAAAGGGTCGTTTGTTTAATTTGTCTGTGCCGGAACATGCTGCTATGCGGGAATATATAAAGGAGTCTTTGGAAAAGGGACATATTCGTCCATCTTCTTCTCCCTTGGGAGCTGGGTTTTTCTTTGTCTCAAAAAAAGACGGCTCTTTGAGACCATGTATTGATTATCGGCTTCTGAATAAGATCACTGTTAAGTATCAATACCCATTGCCATTGCTTACTGATTTGTTTGCTCGTATAGAGGGTGCTAAGTGGTTCTCTAAAATTGATCTTCGTGGGGCGTATAATTTGGTGCGGATCAGGCAGGGGGATGAGTGGAAGACCGCATTTAATACGCCCGAGGGCCACTTTGAGTATTTGGTCATGCCTTTTGGTCTTTCTAATGCCCCTTCAGTTTTCCAGTCTTTTATGCATGATATTTTCCGCGATTTTCTGGATAAATTTATGATAATATATCTGGATGATATTCTGATTTTTTCTGATGACTGGGACTCTCATGTCCAGCAGGTCAGGAGAGTTTTTCAGGTTCTGCGGTCTAATTCTTTATGTGTGAAGGGGTCTAAGTGCGTTTTTGGGGTCCAGAAAATTTCCTTTTTGGGGTATATTTTTTCTCCCTCTTCCATTGAGATGGATCCCGTCAAGGTGCAAGCTATTTGTGACTGGACTCAGCCCTCCTCTCTTAAGGGTCTTCAGAGATTTTTGGGCTTTGCCAACTTTTACCGCCGATTTATTGCTGGTTTTTCGGATGTCGTTAAACCACTGACTGATTTGACCAGACAAGGCGCTGATGTTGCTAATTGGTCCCCTCATGCTGTAGAGGCCTTTCAGGAGCTTAAGCGCCGTTTTGCCTCTGCCCCTGTGTTGCGTCAGCCTGATGTGAATCTGCCTTTTCAGGTTGAGGTTGACGCTTCGGAGATCGGAGCTGGGGCAGTGTTGTCGCAGAAAGGTTCCGACTGCTCCGTCATTAGGCCTTGTGCCTTCTTTTCTCGCAAATTTTCGCCCGCAGAGCGGAATTATGATGTTGGGAATCGGGAGCTTTTGGCCATGAAGTGGGCTTTTGAGGAGTGGCGCCATTGGCTCGAGGGGGCTAGGCATCAGGTGGTGGTATTGACTGACCACAAAAATTTGATTTATCTTGAGACTGCCAGACGCCTGAATCCTAGACAGGCGCGCTGGTCTTTATTTTTTTTCTCGCTTTAATTTTGTGGTGTCATACCTACCGGGTTCTAAGAATGTTAAGGCAGATGCCCTTTCTAGGAGTTTTGACCCGGACTCTCCTGGTAATTCTGAACCCACAGGTATCCTTAGGGAGGGAGTAATTTTGTCGGCCGTTTCTCCTGATCTGCGGCGGTCCTTGCAAGAGTTTCAGGCGGATAGACCGGATCGTTGTCCGCCTGATAGACTGTTTGTTCCGGATGATTGGACCAGCAGAGTCATCTCTGAGGTACATTCTTCTGCATTGGCAGGTCATCCCGGAATTTTTGGTACCAGGGATTTGGTGGCAAGATCCTTCTGGTGGCCTTCCCTGTCACGAGATGTGCGAGTCTTTGTGCAGTCATGTGACGTTTGTGCTCGGGCCAAGTCTTGTAGTTCTCGGGCTAGCGGACTGCTGTTGCCCTTGCCTATTCCTAAGAGGCCTTGGACACACATCTCGATGGATTTTATTTCAGATCTGCCTGTTTCCCAGAAGATGTCTGTCATCTGGGTGGTCTGTGACCGTTTCTCTAAAATGGTCCATTTGGTTCCTCTGCCCAAGTTGCCTTCTTCTTCTGAGTTGGTTCCTCTGTTTTTTCAGAATGTTGTCCGATTGCACGGTATTCCTGAGAATATTGTTTCTGACAGAGGTACCCAATTTGTGTCTAGATTTTGGCGGGCATTCTGTGCTAGGATGGGCATAGATTTGTCTTTTTCATCTGCTTTTCACCCTCAGACTAATGGCCAGACCGAGCGGACTAATCAGACCCTTGAGACATATCTGAGGTGTTTTGTCTCTGCTGACCAGGATGATTGGGTTGCTTTTTTGCCATTGGCAGAGTTCGCCCTCAATAATCGGGCCAGTTCTTCCACCTTGGTGTCCCCGTTTTTCTGTAATTCGGGGTTTCACCCTCGATTTTCCTCCGGTCAGGTGGAATCCTCGGATTGTCCTGGAGTGGATGCGGTGGTGGAGAGATTGCATCACATCTGGGGGCAGGTTATGGACAATTTGAAGTTGTCCCAGGAGAAGACTCAGCGTTTTGCCAACCGTCATCGTCGTGTTGGTTCTCGGCTTTGTGTTGGAGATTTGGTGTGGTTGTCTTCTCGTTTTGTCCCTATGAGGGTCTCTTCTCCTAAGTTTAAACCTCGGTTCATCGGCCCTTATAGAATATTGGAGATTCTTAATCCTGTTTCTTTCCGTTTGGACCTCCCTGCGTCCTTTTCCATTCATAACGTTTTTCATCGGTCGTTATTGCGCAGGTATGAGGTACCTGTTGTACCTTCAGTTGAGCCTCCTGCTCTGGTGTTGGTTGAGGGTGAGTTGGAGTACGTTGTGGAGAAAATTTTGGACTCTCGTGTTTCCAGACGGAAACTCCAGTATCTGGTCAACTGGAAGGGTTACGGCCAGGAGGATAATTCTTGGGTCAATGCATCTGATGTTCATGCTTCTGATCTTGTTCGTGCCTTCCATAGGGCTCATCCTGGTCGCCCTGGTGGATCTGGTGAGGGTTCGGTGCCCCCTCCTTGAGGGGGGGGTACTGTTGTGAATTTGGATTCTGGGCTCCCCCGGTGGCCGCTTGTGGAATTGGACTTGTCATCCTCTTTCCTGTTTCACCTGGTTCCATCAGTAGTGGGTGTCGCTATTTAAGCTCATTTCTCTGGTGGTTTCTTGCCGGTCAACAATGTTATCTGATGCCTCTCAGTGCTTGTTCCTGCTTCTAGACAACTTCTAGATAAGTTGGACTTTTGTCCATGTTTTGTTTTGCCTATTTGTTCCAGTTCACAGCTGAAGTTTTGTTACTGTGTCTGGAAAGCTCTCGTTGATCAGGGATTGCTACTCTGGCGTTATGAGTTAATGCCAGAGTTTAAGGTAATCTCTGGATGGTGTTTTGTTAGTGTTTTTCTGCTGACCATGAAAGTATACTATCTGTCTTCTGCTATCTAGTAAGCGGACCTCAAATTTGCTATGACTATTTTCCTGCTGCGTTTGTTGTTTCATCTGAACTCACCGTCATTATATGTGGGGGGCTACTGTCTTCTTTGGAATATTTCTCTAGAGGTGAGCCAGGTCTTATATTTCCCTCTGCTAGCTATTTAGGTCTTAGGCCAGAGCTGGGCATCTAGCTATAAATAGGAAATGCTACCTGGCTATTTCTAGTTGCGCGGCAGGCTTAGTTCATGGTCAGTATAGTTCCATCTTCCGAGAGCTTGTCCCTCTATAGGCTTGCTATGATCTCTGCCTGCAGAGATCATGACAGACAGCCCCATCTGGGAGAGGACAACCCCATATAATAGAGGACAATCCCATCCTGTAAAGTACAATCCCATCTAGTAGAGGACAGCCCCATATGGTAGAGGACAACCCCATCTGGTAGAGGACAACCCCATCTTGTAGAGGACAACCCCATCTTGTAGAGGACAACTCCACATGATAGAGGACAACCCCATATAATAGAGGACAATCCCATTCGGTAAAGTACAATCCCATCTAGTATAGGACAGCCCCATCTGGTAGAGGACAACCCCATCTGGTAGAGGACAACCCCATCTGGTAGAGGACAACCCTATCTGGTAGAGGACAGCCCCATATGGTAGAGGACAACCCCATATGATAGAGGACAACTCCATTTGGTAGAAGACAGCCCCAACTGGTAGAGGACAGCCCCATTTGGTAGAGCACAGCCCCATCTGGTAGAGGACAGCCCCATATGATAGAGGACAACCCCATCTGGTAGAGGACAACCCCATCTGGTAGAGGACAGCCCCATATGATAGAGGACAACCCCATATGATAGAGGACAACCCCATCTGGTAGAGGACAACCCCATATGATAGAGGACAACCCCATCTGGTAGACGACAGCCCCAAGATGTAATCGAAATACACTGCTTTCGCAGTAGACCATGCTTTGAATTCACTGTGGATTTCACGCCGCTCGCTGACTGGTAAAATCTGCAATAAAATTCGTTGACATATATATCGGATTTGAACAGTTCAGATTTTTTACGCAACATGTGGAGATTTACTAAATGCCATGCACTTTGCTACCTTTCATACACTGTAGAATATTCCCTAATAGAAAAGTTTTCTTTTTCCAGGAACATCACCAAGAGTGGCTTTATACAAGGGAACCATAGAAACGATGGCACTTCACAAGGAAGGACTATACATAGGAGGAAGTGTAAGATCTTTTTAATTTGTGTCTAATGAAATATTTAGTTACCACATCATTATTACTGTTGCCGAGCAGAAGTAAAGGCTTTGTACATGTGCAGCTCTAAAAATATTTCAGATTTTTAACCTAAATCAAGCTTTCTTTAGTATGAACTCTCATCTGTGATAGTATGAATGAGGAGGATAGCCGATCATTACTTATTGCGCTACATGGCACATTCCTGCTCTGTGTCTATTGTGACCAGCTAAGCGTCCTTCTCCGGAATTAACCATGATCTGTTATGGTTAATTTAGTGATAATGTACAATTGGTGAAGAAAGGTTGAACTTGATGGACCTAGGACTTTTTTCAACCTATGGAACAGGTTTCTCTCTTTGGTGTTGAATCCAGCATGAGAACTAACTCCATCTGTGGCCCCTGGACAGGAGCTTTAACAGCCACCTATCTGACACCATCTCTGGCTCTTTTGCTTACCTGACCTGGTGTCACATCACATGTATGTCACTCTACAACAATGACATTGCTCCAGGCCTACTAATCAAAACAAGAGCCAGGGAAGTCATCAGATAATGGCTCTCATCCAGCGGCCACAGATTACTAACATGGCCACTGGACCAGGTCCTGTGAATCAATTCACACCATCTCTAGAGCTAACTGAACATTGAGATCTACTGGTTCCTGCTGAGATCTACCAGTAGGTTGTGATCTCCTTTTTTTACTACCACTAATACACACCATGCTCCATTTGCAATGAATTCACCAATACAACATATTTCATTATACATCTTGTAGATTTACTATTTTTCTATTCTCTTTTTGCATATTTTCATATTTTAGTAGGTACACTAGGTGACTAGGTAAATATGATGGTTCTACATTTATTCTTATTTCTATGTAGGATGGCATCTTATGGTTATGCTCCATAAAAGGTTCCGAGTTTAACATGAAAGAATGTTGGAACGCGCAAGAACCTATTGAAAGCATCAGTTCTTCACCAGACTACAAGAGGCTTTCCATTGCTACGCTGACGGTATGATCACACATCTGAGACTTGGGTTTGGGCTACAGGCTCAGACAAGTAGTGCGACCAAAAACATCTGAGCAACTGTCTGTGACTTGCTGTCGTTCAACTATTTTAGAGCTGTGATTTTGCTGTAAAAGATGGCAAAATTGCAGATAAGTTACAGTCATATGTGACTTGCATTAAAGCCTATGGCAAGTAAGTCACATGCACTTGTGACCAGCAACAGGAAATCCATTTGGACCATCACAGTCGTATCAGGTTGCAGGTACATAGTGCGACCCCATATGAGGTCATTAGATCTGATGTTGAGGTCATTAGGTTTGATGTTTGAGTGTCACATATACAGTACAGACCAAAAGTTTGGACACACCTTCTCATTTAAAGATGTTTCTGTATTTTCATGACTATGAAAATAGTACATTCACACTGAAGGCATCAAAACTATGAATTAACACATGTGGAATTATATACTTAGCAAAAAAGTGTGAAACAGCTGAAAATATCTCTTATATTCTAGGTTCTTCAAAGTAGCCACCATTTGCTTTGATGACTACTTTGCACACTCTTGGCATTCTCTTGATGACCTTCAAGAGGTAGTCACCGGGAATGGTTTTCACTTCACAGGTGTGCCCTGTCAGGTTTAATAAGTGGGATTCTTGCCTTATAAATGGGGTTGGGACCATCAGTTGTGTTGAGCAGAAGTCTGGTGGATACACAGCTGATAGTCCTACTGAATAGACTATTAGAATTTGTATTATGGCAAGAAAAAAGCAGCTAAGTAAAGAAAAACAAGTGGTCATCATTACTTTAAAGGGACACTGTCACCTTAATTTGGAGGGAACAATCTTTAGACCTAGGGGCGGGGTTTTCGGGTGTTTGATGCACCCTTTCCTTACCCGCCGGCTGCATGCTGGCTGCAATATGGGATTGAAGTTCATTCTCTGCCCTCCGTAGTACATGCCTGCACAAGGCAATCTTGCCTTGTGCAGGCATGTACAACGGAGGACAGAGAATGAACTTCAATCCAATATTGCAGCCAGCATGCAGCCGGCGGGTAAGGAAAGGGTGCATCAAACACCCGAAAACCCCGCCCATAGGTCTAAAGATTGTTCCCTCCAAATTCAGGTGACAGTGTCCCTTTAACCCCTTAAGCCCGTATGACGTACTATCCCGTCGAGGTGGGGTGGGCCTTAATTCCCGGTGACGGGATAGTACGTCATACGCGATCGGCCGCGCTCACGGGGGGAGCGCGGCCGATCGCGGCCGGGTGTCGGCTGCATATCGCAGCTGACATCCAGCACTATGTGCCAGGAGCGGTCACGGACCGCCCCCGGCACATTAACCCCCGGCACACCGCGATCAAACATGATCGCGGTGTACCGGCGGTACAGGGAAGCATCGCGCAGGGAGGGGGCTCCCTGCGGGCTTCCCTGAGACGATCGGTACAAGGTGATGTACTCACCTCGTACCGAACGTCTTCTCCCTGCAGGCCCCGGATCCAAAATGGCCGAGGGGCTGTATCCGGGTCCTGCAGGGAGCACTTCCGGGTCGGAGCAGGCTGCAGATGAAAGCTGCAGCCTGCTCCGATGAAAGTATGATCGCGGATCTGATAGAGTGCTGTGCACACTATCAGATCTGCGATCTGTGATGTCCCCCCCTGGGACAAAGTAAAAAAGTAAAAAAAAAAATTTCCACATGTGTAAAAAAAAAAAAAAAAAAAAAAAAAAATTCCTAAATAAATAATAATAAAAAAAAAATATTATTCCCATAAATACATTTCTTTATCTAAAAAAAACAAACAAAAACAATAAAAGTACACATATTTAGTATCGCCGCGTCCGTAACGGCCCAACCTATAAAACTGGCCCACTAGTTAACCCCTTCAGTAAACAACGTAAGAAAAAAAAAAAAAAAACGAGGCAAAAAACAACGCTTTATTACCATACCGCCGAACAAAAAGTGGAATAACACGCGATCAAAAAGACGGATATAAATAACCATGGTACCACTGAAAACGTCATCTTGTCCCGCAAAAAACGAGCCGCCATACAGCATCATCAGCAAAAAAATTAAAAAGTTATAGTCCTCAGAATAAAGCGATGCCAAAATAATTATTTTTTCTATAAAATAGTTTTTATCGTATAAAAGCGTCAAAACATAAAAAAATGATATAAATGAGGTATCGCTGTAATCGTACTGACCCGAAGAATAAAACTGCTTTATCAATTTTACCAAACGCGGAACGGTATAAACGCCTCCCCCAAAAGAAATTCATGAATAGCTGGTTTTTGGTCTTTCTGCCTCACAAAAATCGGAATAAAAAGCGATCAAAAACTGTCACGTGTCCGAAAATGTTACCAATAAAAACGTCAACTCGTCCCGCAAAAAACAAGACCTCACATGACTCTGTGGACCAAAATGTGGAAAAATTATAGGTCTCAAAATGTGGAGACGCAAAAACTTTTTTGCTATAAAAAGCGTCTTTTAGTCTGGTTTCACACTTGCGTTTTTATCTGCATGCGTTTTTTAAAAAAACGCATGTGTGAAAAAATGCATGTAAACGCGGTAAAACGCATGCGTTTTTATAGAAAAACACAAGAAAACAAGAAAAAAACAAAAAACCCTAACCCTACCCCTAACCCTACCCCTAACCTGAAATACGTGGCACTGAAATACGTGGCACTGAAATATACGTTTATATACGTATATACGTATATAAGTGCCACGATATTTCAGTGGCCACGTATATAAGTGCCACGTATTTAAGTGCCACGTATTTAAGTGCCACGTATTTAAGTGCCACGTATTTCAGTGCCACGTATTTCAGTGCCACGTATTTCAGTGCCACGTATTTCAGTGCCACTTATTTCAGTGCCACGTATTTCAGTGCCACGTATTTCAGTGCCACGTATTTCAGTGCCACGTATTTCAGTGCCACGTATTTACGTGCCACGTATTTACGTGCCACGTATTTACGTGCCACGTATTTACGTGCCACGTATTTTTCAGTGCCTGAAATACGTGGCACTGAAATTCGTGGCACTGAAATTCGTGGCACTGAAATATCGTGGCACTGAAATATCGTGGCACTGAAGTATTTACGTGCCACGTATTTTTCAGTGCCTGAAATACGTGGCACTGAAATACGTGGCACTGAAATACGTGGCACTGAAATATCGTGGCACTGAAATACGTGGCACTGAAATACGTGGCACTGAAATACGTGGCACTTAAATACGTGGCTCTTAAATACGTGGCACTTATATACGTGGCACTTATGACTGTCAGAAAATGTTCAGTAAACGGTTAGGGGTGAGGTTAGGGGTAGGGTTTCAGGTAGAATTGGGGAGCTTCCACTGTTCAGGCACATCAGGGGCTCTCCAAACGCGACATGGCGTCCAATCTCAATTCCAGCCAATTCTGCGTTGAAAAAGTAAAACAGTGCTCCTTCCCTTCCGAGCTCTCCCGTGCGTCCAAAAAGGGGTTTACCCCAACATATGGGGTATCAGCGTACTAGGGACAAATTGAACAACCACTTCTGGGGTCCAAGTTCTCTTGTTATCCTTGGGAAAATAAAAATTTGGGGGGCTAAAAATCATTTTTGTGGGAAAAAAAATATGTTTTATTTTCACGGCTCTGCGTTGTAAACTGTAGTGAAACACTTGGGGGTTCAAAGTTCTCACAACACATCTAGATAAGTTCCTTGGGAGGTCTACTTTCCAATATGGGGTCACTTGTGGGGGGTTTGTACTGTTTGGGTACATCAGGGGCTCTGCAAATGCAACGTGACGCCTGCAGACCAATCCATTTAAGTCTGCATTCCAAATGGTGCTCCTTCCCTTCCGAGCTCTGTCATGCGCCCAAACAGTGGTTCCCCCCCACATAGGGGGTATCAGCGTACTCAGGACAAATTGGACAACAACTTTTAGGGTCCAATTTATCCTGATACCCTTGTGAAAATACAAAACTGGGGGCTAAATTTCATTTTTGTGAAAAAAAAAAAAAATAATATTTTCACGGCTCTGCGTTATAAACTGTAGTGAAACACTTGGGGGTTCAAAGTTCTCACAACACATCTAGATAAGTTCCTTGGGGGGTCTAGTTTCCAGTATGGGGTCACTTGTGGGGGGTTTGTACTGTTTGGGTACATCAGGGGCTCTGCAAATGCAACGTGATGCCTGCAGACCAATCCATTTAAGTCTGCATTCCAAATGGCGCTCCTTCCCTTCCGAGATCTGTCATGCGCCCAAACAGTGGTTCCCCCCCACATAGGGGGTATCAGCGTACTCAGGACAAATTGGACAACAACTTTTAGGGTCCAATTTATCCTGATACCCTTGTGAAAATACAAAACTGGGGGCTAAATTTCATTTTTGTGAAAAAAAAAAAATATTATTTTCACGGCTCTGCGTTATAAACTGTAGTGAAACACTTGGGGGTTCAAAGTTCTCACAACACATCTAGATAAGTTCCTTGGGGGGTCTAGTTTCCAATATGGGGTCACTTGTGGGGGGTTTGTACTGTTTGGGTACATCAGGGGCTCTGCAAATGCAACGTGACGCCTGCAGACCAATCCATTTAAGTCTGCATTCCAAATGGCGCTCCTTCACTTCCGAGCTCTGTCATGCGCCCAAACAGTGGTCCCCCCCCACAAATGGGGTATCAGCGTACTCCAGACAAATTGGACAACAACTTTTGGGGTCCAATTTATCCTGATACCCTTGTGAAAATACAAAACTTGGGGGCTAAAAAATCATTTTTGTGAAAAAAAAAAATATTTTTATTTTCACGGCTCTGCGTTATAAACTGTAGTGAAACACTTGGGGGTTCAAAGCTCTCAAAACACATCTAGATAAGTTCCTTAGGGGGTCTACTTTCCAAAATGGTGTCACTTGTGGGGGGGTTTAATGTTTAGGCACATCAGGGGCTCTCCAAACGCAACATGGCATCCCATCTTAATTCCAGTCAATTTTGCATTGAAAAGTAAAATAGCGCTTCTTCCCTTCTGAGCTCTGCTATGCACCCAAACAATGGTTTACACCCACATATTGGGTATCAGCGTACTCAGGACAAATTGTACAACAACTTTTGTGGTCTAATTTCTTCTCTTACCCTTGGGGAAATAAAAAAATGGGGGTGAAAAGATCATTTTTGTGAAAAAATATGATTTTTTATTTTTACGGCTCTGCATTATAAACTTCTGTGAAGCACTTGTTGGGTCAAAGTGCTCAACACACATCTAGATAAGTTCCTTAAGGGGTCTACTTTCCAAAATGGTGTCACTCGTGGGGGGTTTCAATGTTTAGGCACATTAGGGGCTCTCCAAACGCAACATGGCGTCCCATCTCAATTCCAGTCAATTTTGCATTGAAAAGTCAAATGGCGCTCCTTCCCTTCTGAGCTCTGCCCTGCGCCCAAACAATGGTTTACACCCACATATGGGGTATCAGTGTACTCAGGACAAATTGCACAACAATTTTTGGGGTCCAATTTCTTCTCTTACCCTTGGGAAAATAAAAAATTGGGGGTGAAAAGATCATTTTTGTGAAAAAATATGATTTTTTATTTTTACGGCTCTGCATTATAAACTTCTGTAAAGCACTTGTTGGGTCAAAGTGCTCACCACACATCTAGATAAGTTCCTTAGGGGGTCTACTTTCCAAAATGGTGTCACTTGTTAGGGGTTTCAATGTTTAGGCACATCAAGGGCTCTCTAAATGCAACATGGCGTCCCATCTCAATTCCAGTCAATTTTGCATTGAAAAGTCAAATGGCGCTCCTTCCCTTCCGAGCTCTGCCCTGCGCCCAAACAATGGTTTACACCCACATATGGGGTATCAGCGTACTCAGGACAAATTGCACAACAATTTTTGGGGTCCAATTTCTTCTCTCACCCTTGGGAAAATAAAAAATTGGGGGTGAAAAGATCATTTTTGTGAAAAAATATGATTTTTTATTTTTACGGCTTTGCATTATAAACTTCTGTAAAGCACTTGTTGGGTCAAAGTGCTCACCACACATCTAGATAAGTTCCTTAGGGGGTCTACTTTCCAAAATGGTGTCACTTGTTAGGGGTTTCAATGTTTAGGCACATCAGGGGCTCTCCAAATGCAACATGGCGTCCCATCTCAATTCCAGTCAATTTTGCATTGAAAAGTCAAATGGCGCTCCTTTGCTTCCAAGCTCTGCCATGCGCCCAAACTGTGGTTTACCCCCACATATGGGGTATCAGCGTACTCAGGACAAATTGTACAACAACTTTTGGGGTCTATTTTCTCCTGTTACCCTTGGTAAAATAAAACAAATTGGAGCTGAAATAAATTTTGTGTGAAAAAAAGTTAAATGTTCATTTTTATTTAAACATTCCAAAAATTCCTGTGAAACACCTGAAGGGTTAATAAACTTCTTGAAAGTGGTTTTGAGTACCTTGAGGGGTGCAGTTTTTAGAATGGTGTCACACTTGGGTATTTTCTATCATATAGACCCGTCAAAATGACTTCAAATGAGATGTGGTCCCTAAAAAAAAATGGTGTTGTAAAAATGAGAAATTGCTGGTCAACTTTTAACCCTTATAACTCCGTCACAAAAAAAAATTTTGGTTCCAAAATTGTGCTGATGTAAAGTAGACATGTGGAAAATGTTATTTATTAAGTATTTTGTGTGACATATGTCTGTGATTTAAGGGCATAAAAATTCAAAGTTGGAAAATTGCGAAATTTTCCAAATTTTCGCCAAATATTCGTTTTTTTCACAAATAAACGCAAGTTATATCGAACAAATTTTACCACTAACATGAAGTACAATATGTCACGAGAAAACAATGTCAGAATCGCCAAGATCCGTTGAAGCGTTCCAGAGTTATAACCTCATAAAGGGACAGTGGTCAGAATTGTAAAAATTGGCCTGGTCATTAACGTGCAAACCACCCTCGGGGCTTAAGGGGTTAAGAAATGAAGGTCAGTCAGTCTGAAAAATTGGGAACACTTTGAAAGTGTCCCCAAGTGCAGTGGCAAAAACCATAAAGCGCTACAAAGAAACTGGCTCACATGAGGACCGCCCCAGGAAAGGAAGACCAAGAATCACCTCTGCTTCTGAGGATAAGTTTATCTGAGTCACCAGCCTCAGAAATCGCAGGTTAACAGCAGCTCAGATTAGAGACCAGGTCAATGCCACACAGAGTTCTAGCAGCAGAGACATCTCTACAGCAACTGTTAAGAGGAGACTGTGTGCAGCAGGCCTTCATGGTAAAATAGCTGCTAGTAAACCACTGCTAAGGACAGGCAACAAGCAGAAGAGACTTGTTTGGGCTAAAGAACACAAGGAATGGACATTAAGGTACCGTCACATTAAGCGACGCTGCAGCGATAGCGACAACGATGGCGATCGCTGCAGCGTCGCTGTTTGATCGCTGGAGAGCTGTCACACAGACCGCTCTCCAGCGACCAACGATGCCGAGGCCCCCGGGTAACCAGGGTAAACATCGGGTTGCTAAGCGCAGGGCCGCGCTTAGTAACCCGATGTTTACCCTGGTTACCAGCGTAAAAGTAAAAAAAACAAACAGTACATGCTTACATGCGTCCCCCGGCGTCTGCTTCCTGACACTGACTGAGCTCCGGCCCTAACAGCAGAGCGGTGACGTCACCGCTCTGCTTTCACTTTCACTTTAGGGCCGGCGATCAGTCAGAGCAGGAAGCGGACGGCAGGGGACGCGCAGGTGAGCATGTACTGTTTGTTTTTTTTACTTTTACGCTGGTAACCAGGGTAAACATCGGGTTACTAAGCGCGGCCCTGCGCTTAGTAACCCGATGTTTACCCTGGTTACCAGTGTAAAACATCGCTGGTATCGTTGCTTTTGGTGTCAAACACAACGATACACGGCGATCGGACGACCAAATAAAGTTCTGGACTTTATTCAGCGACCAGCGACATCACAGCAGGATCCTGATCGCTGCTGCGTGTCAAACTAAACGATATCGCTAGCGAGGACGCTGCAACGTCACGGATCGCTAGCGATATCGTTTAGTGTGACGGTACCTTTAGACCAGTGGAAATCTGTGCTTTGGTCTGATGAGTCCAAATTTGAGATCTTTGGTTCCAACCACCGTGTCTTTGTGCGACGCAGAAAAGGTGAACGGATGGACTCTACATGCCTGGTTCCCACTTTGAAGCATGGAGGAGGAGGTATGATGGTGTGGGGGTGCTTTGCTGGTGACAGTGTTGGAAATGTATTGAAAACTGAAGGCATACTGAACCAGCATGGCTACCACAACATCTTGCAGCGGCATGCTATTCCATCCGGTTTGCGTTTAGTTGGACCATCATTTATTTTTCAACAGGACAATGACCCCAAACACACCTCCAGGCTGTGTAAGGGCTATTTGACCAAGAAGGAGAGTGATGGGGTGCTACGCCAGATGACCTGGCCTCCACAGTCATCAAACCTGAACCCAATCGAGATGGTTTGGGGTGAGCTGGACCGCAGAGTGAAGGGCAAAAGGGCCAACAAGTGCTAAGCACCTCTGGGAACCCTTCAAGATTGTTGGAAGACCATTCCCGGTGACTACCTCTTGAAGCTCATCAAGAGAATGCCAAGAGTGTGAAAAGCAGTCATCAAAGCAAAGGGTGGCTCCTTTGAAGAACCTAGAATATAGGACATAATATCAGTTGTTTCACACTTTTTTGTTAAGTATATAATTCCACGTGTGTTAATTCATAGTTTTGATGCCAGTGTGAATGTACAATTTTCATAGTCATGAAAATACAGAAAAATCTTTAAATGAGAAGGTGTGTCCAAACTTTTGGTCTGTACTGTACATGTCGCCATGTAGCCCTGGTCTTACGTGCCGTTCAATGCTCAAAGTTCTCTGTTCCACTGTCACCTACATGATAGGAAGCTTTTGTTTATCCTCAAATTTTCCCTAAGCTATGACTATTCTGAGGCTTATTTTCATGTTCTGCCACTAACGTGGTAGGCACCATATTGGTTTCTCAATGGCACAGCTATTGCGAAATGTGTAGATCTGTGCCCGGTAACGGGAGAGAATGTGGAGCTCCAGCGTACAGCAAATCGGTGGGAGTATTAGAAGTTGGACCCTTACCAGTCTGATACTGATGGGTATCCTAAGGACAGGACATCAATATTAAAGTCAAGGTTCTGCCATTCTACCTCCACATAAATGGGACTGAGCTGCAGTCACCGCTACCTTGTCTGTGTAAGCAAGAAATGAAATGCAGTCCCTTGATTCCAGGGATCAGGTATGAATTAGGGGGAATTAGGCCCTCTGATTGGATATGACCTAGTCTGTATCTACAGTACTTATATTGGTGGCTCTTCCCTCTTCTTATTTGTGCGATTGCTTTGTAATATCAGGTCAAATGCGCTGAAATATGAAGGCGATGAATAAATGAAGATTTGTGTGTGTTCATACAATACTACAATTTAATGATGGTAATAAGATGTCTTTTTGTATATTTTAGGGTTCTGTGTACATATACAATAAATCTGGAGACCCAGTTAAGATAATGAATACATGTAGTGATGAATTAACTGCGGCTGACTTTTTAACTAACGGGAACAAGTACGGCTTGGTGAGTTAGTATTCTCTGCTGTGGAAAACACTTTAAACGCATTAGTAAGAAGAATTCTAGTAATAATATGTTATAAGACTTCGGTGCACACACCATGTTAAAATGAATGCTCTGCTTTGGTACAGCACTATAAGCAGCATGTCTAGCAAATTTACTGGCATTTACCTGAATCCCTCCCGAGTGCCATCAGCAAAAGACCTAATTCAGACGTCCGTGTGGCACATACGTGTTGAATCCGTATTTTTCACGGATAGAACACGTACCTATTATAATCTACGATGCTATTCATTGGTGCCATTTTTTCTGGTATCACATGTGAAACGTGATAATACAAGTCTATTGGTCCATGAAAAACACACACAGCACATAGATAGCCTCTGTATGCCATCACACACAAAAAGGGCTAGGCAAAATGCAAGGTGAAAGGCAAATCCAAGGTCGAGCAACAAAGATCAGAATATAAGACTAGGAGCACAAAGCACACATACCTCTTGAGCAAAGCTACAATGGGCAGTAATCTAAGGCAGAAACATGGCACAATAGCCAGGTAATAACTGAGAACAGGAGACATGTGGATGAAGCTTTGGCACACTCAAGATACTGAGCTGTTGGACGGCTGAGCTGTCCATCACCTTACTGACAGCTCAGCACACCCCTGTCCTAGATTGGACTGCAGAACTGTCATTCACTGCGTCAAGACACACTGATAGGCGGATTCATGACAACTAATGTATCTTTCTTCAGTCATATCCAGTTATGGCCGAAGATGTTGACACACTTGAAATTGTTCCAAAAAATGAAGTGTTTCTACCAGAAAATGATTGCAAATATTTGTTTTGTTATACAGATGTTTATTTCCTTTATGTGTATTGGAACAACACAAAAACAAAACAGAAAAAAGGCAAATTGGACATGATTTCACACAAAACTCCAAAAATGGGCAGGGCAACATTGTTGGCACCTTTCCAAAATTGTGGGTAAACAACTTTGTTTCAAGAATGCTCGTTCAATCTCACTTGTGGCAAGTAACAATTGTGGGCAATATGAAAATCACACCTGAAACCACATAAAAACTGGAGAAGTTGATTTAATCTTTGTATTGTGTGTCTGTGGGTGCCACTCTAAGCATGGAGAACAGAAAGAGGAGAAGAGAACTGTCTGCGGACTTGAGAATCAAAATTGTTGAACATTCTCAAAGTTACAAGTCCATCTCCAGAGATTAGGATGTCATTTGTCCACGGTGCGCAACATAATCAAAAAGTTTACAACCCAAGGCACTGTAGCTAATCTCCCTGGTCATGGACGGCAGAGAAAAATTGATGAAAGTTTGTAACACAGGATAGTCCAGATGGTGGATAAGCAGCCCCAATCATGTTCCAAAGAAATTCAAGCTGTCCTGCATCAGTGCATCAGCATCATCGCAAACTATCCGCTGACATTTGAATGAAATTAAACACTGTTGCAGGAGACTTAGGAGGACCCCACTGCTGACTCACAGACTTAAAAAGCTAAACTGCAGTTTGCCAATTGTACGTGAGTAAGCCAAACTCCTTCTGGGAAAGCATCTTGTGGAAAGATGAGCCCAAGATAGAGCTTTTTGGTAAAACACATTATTCTACTGTTTACCGAAAACGGAATGAGGCCTACAAAGAAAAGAACACTGTACCTACAATCAAATATGGTAGAGGTTCAAAGATGTTTTGGGTTTGTTATGTGGCTTCAGGAACTGGGTGCTTCGACTGTGTGCAAGGCATAGTGAAACCTGAAGAATACCAAAGCATTTTAGTGCCTAGTGTCAGAAAGCTGGGTTTGCATCCTAAGTCATGGGTATTCCAGCTAGACAATGACCCCATACATATTTCAAGAAGCACTCTGAAATAGATGGAAACAAAGAACTGGAGAGTTATGAAATGGCCAGTAATGAGTCCGGATGTAAATCTCATTGAACAAATGTGGAGAGGTCTTAAAAGTGCTGTTGGGAGAAAGCACCCTTCAAATATGAGAGACCGGGAGCAGTCTGCAGAAGAAGAGTGGTCCAAAATTCCAGTTGAGAGCAATTGATTGTAGTTATTTATTCCAAAGTGTATTCCAAAATATATTAAGTTGAGGGTGTCAACAATTTTGTCCTGCCTCTTATGGGGGTTTTGTGTGAAATGAATTCCAATTTGCCTTTTCTCCTGTGTTTTTTTGTGTTGTTCCAATACACACAAAGGAAATAAACATGTATAACAAAACATGTGTAATTACAGTAATAGTCTGGGAGAAACGCTTCATTTCTGGTTCAATTTCAAGGGTATCAACACTTTCAGCCATGTCTGTATATTCATTCTTTTATTTAATAGATAAGGTGCTTAACAAATAAAAGTTGACCAAACTCACCAATTCTGGCCAGATAGGTGGACTATCCACTGTGTATGGGGGATGTGCTGTCTTTCCCTGCAGGCAGAAGTCAAGGGAAAGTAGCATTTAGTAATGTTAAAATCCATTCAATCCTTTGTTCTTTTTGGTGATAGGACCCCACCTGCTTATCCCAAGTGCCCTTTGAGGACACCTGTACACTCAGCTGAGCTAGCCCCCAGGATGGGTGGTCTGGAGGAATAGTTGCTGGTGAAATGTAAAATGTATAGCCACCGGGGCCTCATAGTCATGTTAAACAGCGTATACTTGTGACATTGGATGGGCCGGGGCATGGGAGATTAAGTACATAAGTTGCATGTTCTTTGATACAAATAATGCCATTTCATGTCATCTACTCAGAGTGTTGGACGGTCAGGACAAGTCGATTTCTGGTCCGTAGAGGACGGAGCCATCATCAGCTCACTGAGTATTGATACACAGGTATTTGTTCCTTCCTATTAAAATGCATTATAATTATCATATGCCTCTGGTGTAATGTCCCATCCCCAGATATTTATACAATACTTTACAACAACTTTTCTTTTTTTCAGGCAACTTGCTTGGCATGCTGTCCATCGTCCCACTATGCAGTGATTGGTAGCAGCACTGGACATATCTTTTTTGTTGATGCCGTGAAAGTAAAAGCTCCTCAAATAATTGCTCGGAAAAGACTGTATCATGTCCCTGTGCTACACCTGCAGTGAGTTACTATGACCATATAAATGGTCCTTCATTTTATTCCAATGTTTCAGGCCTAAGGCAGCTCCAGGCTTTGTCTCACTGATTTTCTTAACATCTGTCATGTAGACCACACAAAGCTCAGATCTTCCCTTAGACACCTGGAGTAAACCGGTCCAGGCCGTCATTAATTACTATAGTGGGGGTGGGTGTAAACTTCTTCATTCAATTCTTTGGAACATGATACTTAGTTGTAATAGCTGATAATAATGGTACATTGTACTGCACTCATGACTTCAATGGAAGGAGTTTGGATACCCATGCAGTGCTCCTCCTAGCCCTTACGGTTACCCTACCTGATCTGTGCCTATAGGTCCTGACAATACAGGTTAAGGCTCCCCATATACATTAGGCTAACATTGACCAAACCTACTGATATTAGCAGACTTGGCTAATGTGTATGGGGGCCCTTGACTCGCCACCAACAGATGATGTCAAATTTTGAACTTCCAATAACTTAGTTCTTGGTGAGATAAGCCACCGTCAGGAGTCTGCCAGTGGGTGTCATAGAGCTCAGAAGATCTGAGACTGTTTATTTCTGTGCATGGAGGTGTCGGCAGAGACAGATGAACCATCATTCAGCCTGACAGCTTATTAATCGTGTATTGGGGGCTTTAGGGTCTAGGTCCCAATCTGCATACTTTGTAACTCGCCATCCAATCTTTTTGAGTGGGCAGTTCCTTCTCATCAGCATTACACTGCCAATGTTCGTTGGCTTGCCTGTCCTGAGCCGCCTGCCTCCCCCACTTTCTGTAATCTGCACTAAATAGAAAGATGGAGTTCACAGTTTGGAGTGATTTGGGGGGATAAACTACGTAGCTTTTAAAAATTATAAAAACTTGATTCCAGCTCACCCAGTTGCTCTATGCTCATCTGCCTGGGACTCGGACCCGGCCTTGCCCTGGCCTCACATCAGGGATAACAGAAAAAAATGGAGTCTGGCTCAACAAGACTGGATTTTCCTTTTCTTTTTAAAAGAAAATATGATGCATACAAAAGAAAAATTTACATGGTCGACGCGTTTCGACTGCACTAAGCAAGTCTTACTCATGTCGACCATGTAAATTTTTCTTTTGTATGCACCATATTTTCTTTTGAAAAAGAAAAAGAAAAGGAAAATCCAGTCCTGTTGAGCGGGACTCCATTTTTTTCTGTTACGTAGCTTTTAAGTTGTGATTTGCAGATTGTATATTTAGTGATCATTTAAAGGGGTTATCCAGTTGAAAACAAGTTATCACCCACCAGATAGGTGACAATTTCTTGATCTTGGGGGTCCAAGCCATGGAACACGCACCGATCATCATCATAAGAATGGAGAGGCAATGTGCATTGCTGCCTGTGCTCCATTCATTCCCTAGGTTGCTGCCGAGCACTGCACTAGTCTTTTTCTGGCAGCCCCATAGGGAATGAATGAAGTGGTGGATGGCTATTGACCTGCTATGGCACTTCATGATACCGGGGCTGAGGTGGTAAATGCACTGACCAGCAACGAAAGGATAGGTAATTTTTATTATTATTATTATTATTATTATTATTATTATTTATTATTATAGCGCCATTTATTCCATGGCGCTTTACATAATAACTTGTTTTAACTGGACTACCTCTTTAGGAATTTTGTGTCCCCAATAAAAATATAATTGTTTTAACCATTTTGAATAAAAATAAGAGTTGTTTGTACTTTTTTATTTTCCTAGATTTGATCAAAAAGGCAACTTTCTTATGACCGGCGCTGCAGATGGACACATATTCATTCTGGATGCGAGGCCATCAAGTTCATTCCAGTTTCTAGGATACATAGGTAATGGCCTAAAATAGGAATTCCTGTAAAATGTGTGACATAATGCCTAGTGATGTATGCCCACACATTGTAAAATGAATTATTCATACCAGAATCAAGTCTGGTGTATGCTGATTGTTAGAGCAGAAGACCGTCAAATAGCGGACAGATCAGTCATGCAGCCGACCTGGGCATTATTTCACTCCACGTTACTCATATTCCATTGGATTACCGAGTGTGTAAAAAATGAAAACGGCTGAGCCAACTTCATGTACTGAGGGTCCTGATTGTGGGTGATCGGAAGTAATAATTATTGACCGTCCTTAGATTTTCTATGGATGAAAACATCTCTCGCTTTTGTTTTCCTTCAGTGGTTGGTGGAGATATTCTGTCATTGTCATTACTAAGCTCACTGGATTCACAGCAGATTAAAGCCCTGGCACTTGTCTGCCCCATGGCAGAGAAGGAAGAGGATGGAGGTGGCACTCAGCTGGAACTGTTTTCTCTGAATCCTAAAATCTTACAAAGTAAGAACTCATGGAAACTAACTATAACTGTTATCTCTCAGGTCATAATTTGGACCTTCACACCATTGTATTCATGGTTCAGGTTTGTGTAAAAGCAGTGGCTGAAGGGTAACATCTCCTCTTAGGAAATGTGACATGCCAGTGTAAGGAGACTTATAGGCCATGAAATGCTCCTCTGGGAAATTAAATATACAAATTGCCTCACAGTCTGTCAGTTAGAGTAACCATGTGCTCTCTTAGGGGTATATGGTTCCTCTAATAACTGTGTAACATACATCCAGTATAGCACAGTATTGACCTTAATACCCTGTGATGCCATATTTGTTTGCTTACATATAAACTAAATAACTGACATGATGTATTGCAAGTAGTGATGAGCGAATAGCATTGTTGCTCGGGTTTTCCCAACCAAGCTCGGGTGATCTCCGAGTATTTGTTATTGCTCTGAGATTTAGTTTTCATCGCCTCAGCTGCATGATTTATGGCTGCTGGACAGCCTGAATACATGTGGGAATTCCCTAACAAACAGGCAACCCCATATGTATTCAGCCTGTCTAGCAGCTGTAAATCATGCAGCTGAGGCGATGAAAACTAAATCTCAGAGCAATAACAAATACTCAGAGATCACCCGAGCTTGGGGAGACCTGAGCAACAATGCTATTCGCTCATCACTAATTACAAGATAACCTTGAGTGACATAATTTCTTCTCATGCTTTCTTTGTGTGAACCTCCAAACCATCCAGACACCAATAAATCAGAAGGACTGTTGAACGGCTTGTCATTATCTGACAGCTTCATTTTTTATTCTCTGTAGTAATCAGAGATATCAGAGCAAAGTCCATGTAGAAACCCCTGGTGGCTCCACACCCGTATATTCCATGTACACGAGAAGAGGAGCGTCCTGTAGCAGTGTAGGAACAGGGATAAAGCTCTAATGTTGGATACTGTGGATGGTATTGTTATGGGGGCACTGTGTGGCTCTACAGATATGGGTTTGACACTTCTACTTGGCTACTGTAAGGCTGGCATTGTCATGAATTTACTTTGGAGCTGCCATTAAACTAAGGCCGGGGTCACACTTGCGAGTGTAATTCGAGAAACTCGCGTGAGTTTCTTGCATCAATACCCAGCACTGCCGCCGGCATTCGGGACCGGAGCGTGCGGCTGCATGTATTTCTATGTAGCCGCAAGTTCCGGTCCCGAGTGCCGGAGGCAGTGCTTGGTATTGATGCGTGAGTTTCTCACAAGTGTGACCCCAGCCTTATATAGGGAGTATTATATGGCTGGTATCCCTTGGGGGACGGTGTGAGTGACATCCTTGTGGGTGGCATTGTCTTGGGGCTATTGTCTACTGATATTATGCTTCTTTTTATTAGGCCCTAATGAGTACATTGATCAGCGGGGGATGTTTAAGGACTCCATAATCCAAAAGCAGCAGTACAAGGTGGAGCAGCCTTTATCTTCAGCTGTTCTGGGAAGCAATGGCAAGTCAGTCTATGGTCACTGCACTGACTCTCCATTCATTCACAAGTTTGCGTTGCCTAAGGTACGTTTCATCTTGTACTAATTGCTATTGAAGACGAGCATTATATTACTTTATAATTAAGCATAACCTGTATGTTTCTCATTAGGAAACCTCTGGTGAAATGGTTAAAGTTCTACCTGCAGAAAAAAAAGTTAGTGGAAGTCAGCTGGGGCCTGGCTGTCTCCACTCATCTCCTCATCAGAAGTGGCTGTCAGTAGCAGCAGGAGATGGCACATTGTATCTGAAGGATTCTCTGAATTTGGTAAGTCTGGGTTCAGTACAATCTGTGCACTCCTACTGTCTTACAAAAATAAAGATAATAGGAACGCACATTTCTGACTATGAATTCCAGTAAATAATCCAACATCGTTATCAGTGAAGGCTAAGCAGTACAGGCTATTAAACTAGGCCATGTTGGTTACATTATTTAGCCATAATACCAAATCGAACACATATACATCCTGCAAACCTGGCGGTAGATATGACTGAAATGCCTGCTGACTCCTAAATAACTACTACTGCATCAGAAAAAGTAATTTGGGCTTAACCTCATGATGAGAAAATATATTTTCATGGTAAAGTTAGTCAATATTATTCCACAAGCAAAAAAAAAAGAACTTTATTTGAAAAAATAAAATGTTTTACCCCTGTAAAAATGCACTTGATGTTTCCCTCCTCTGTAAACTCTCTGTCCAATCTCTGTTGGTAGGTTAGATCAAAGAAACTGATCAAATGGAGAGAGGGCAGGACATTGCATCTGCTAGTTGTACACAGAGCAGTATTATTATTATTATTTATTATTATTTATTTATATAGCACCATTGATTCCATGGTGAAGTACATGAGAAGGGGTTACATACAAATTTCAGATATCACTTACAGTAAGCAACTAACAATTACAAACTGATACAGAGGGGTGAGGACCCTGCCTTTGCAGACTTAAGGTACCTTCACACGAAACGACTTTGTAACGATATCGCTAGCGATCCGTGACGTTGCAGCGTCCTCGCTAACGATATCGTTTAGTTTGACACGCAGCAGCGATCAGGATCCTGCTGTGATGTCGCTGGTCGCTGAATAAAGTTCAGAACTTTATTTGGTCGTCCGATCGCCGTGTATCGTTGTGTTTGACAGCAAAAGCAACGATACCAGCGATATTTTACACTGGTAACCAGGGTAAACATCGGGTTACTAAGCGCAGGGCCGCGCTTAGTAACCCGATGTTTACCCTGGTTACCAGTGTAAAATGTAAAAAAAAAAAACAGTACATACTTACATTCGCATCCCCCGCCGTCTGCTTCCCACACTGACTGAGCGCCGCAAAGTGAAAGTGAAAGCACAGCACAGCGGTGACGTCACCGCTGTGCCCTGCTACTGCCGGCGCTCAGTCAGTCAGTCAGTGCAGGAAGCGGACGCCGGGGGACGCGCAGGTGAGCATGTACTGTTTGTTTTTTTTACATTTTACGCTGGTAACCAGGGTAAACATTGGGTTACTAAGCGCGGCCCTGCGCTTAGCAACCCGATGTTTACCCTGGTTACCCGGGGACCTCGGCATCGTTGGTCGCTGGAGAGCGGTCTGTGTGACAGCTCTCCAGCGATCAAACAGCGACGCTGCAGCGATCGGCATCGTTGTTGCTATCGCTGCAGCGTCGTTTCGTGTGAAGGTACCTTTACATTCTGCAGGATTATGGGGAAGAAGACAATAGGTTGAGAGTTGTAGGAGCCCCGGTGTTGGTGAGGCGGTAGCTCCGGTAGTGGTGAGGAGGCAGCGGGGTCAGTGCAGGCTGTAAGCTTTCCTGAAGAGGTGGGTTTTCAGGTTCTGTCTGAAGGATCCGAATGTGGTTGATAGTCGGACGTGTTGGGGCAAAGAATTCCAGAGGATGGGGGATATTTGGGAGAAGTCTTGGAGGCGATTGGGTGAGGAGCTGATGAGTGTGGAGGAGAGAAGGAGGTCTTGGGAGGAGCGGAGATTACGTGAGGGAAGATATCGGGAGATTAGTTCAGAGATATATGGAGGAGACAGGTTATGGATGGCTTTGCAGGTCAGTATTAGTAACTTGAACTGGATACGCTGAGGGAATGGGAGCCAGTGAAGAGATTTGCAGAGGGGGGAAGCAGAGGAGTAGCGAGGAGAGAGATGAATTAGTTGGGCAGCAGAGTTAAGGATGGACTGGAGAGGTGCAAGAGTGTTAACAGGGAGGCCACAGAAAAGGATGTTGCAGTAGTCAAGGCGGGAGATGATGAGGGCATGCACAAGCATTTTAGTAGATTGACAGTTGAGGAAAAGACGGATTCTGGAGATATTTTTGAGCTGGAGGCGACAGGAGGTGGAAAGAGCTTGGATGTGCGGTTTGAAGGACAGGGCAGAGTCAAGGGTTAGATCACATATACCAGCCTCTGGGTCAAATACCATACAGAAGGACATTCATACACAAAGGGGAGTGTAACTGAGCAGGATTAAATAAGGGACAGTATCCTTAACCCCTTCATGACCCAGCCTATTTTGACCTTAATGACCTGGCCATTTTTTGCAATTCTGACCAGAATCCTTTTATGAGGTAATAACTCAGGAACGCTTCAATGGATCCTAGCGATTCTGAGATTGTTTTTTTTACGACATATTGTGCTTCATGTTAGTGGTAAATTTAGGTCGATAATTTTTGCGTTTATTTGTGAAAAAAAACAAAACTTTGGCAAAAATTTAGAAAATTTCGCAATTTTTAAAATGTGAATTTTTATTCTGTTAAACCAGAGTTATGTGACACAAAACAGTTAATAAATAACATTTCCCACATATCTACTTTACATCAGCACAATTTTGGGGACAATTTTGTTAGAAAGTTATAAGGGTTCAAAGTTTATCAGCAATTTTCTCATTTTTCCAGCAAAATTTACAAAACCATATTTTTAGTGACTACATCACATTTGAAGTCCCTTTGAGAGGCCTATATGACAAAAAAACACTCAAAAGTGACACCATTACAAAAACTGCACCCCTCAAGGTGCTCAAAACTACATTCAAGAAGATTATTAACCCTTCAGGTGCTTCACAGGAACTAAAGCAACGTGAAAGGAAAAAATGGACATTGTAAATTTTCCAACAAAAATGTTCTTTAAACCTCAATTTTTTCATTTTCACATGGGCAACAGGATAAAATGGATCCTAAAAATTTTTGGGCAATTTCTCCTGAGTATACAGATGCCTCATATGTGGTGTGGTCATAAACCACTATTTGGGAGCACGGCAAGGCTCGGAAGGGAAGGAGCGCCATTTGACTTTTTGAATGGAAAATCACCTCCAATCGTTAGTGGACACCATGTCGCGTTTGGAGAGCCCCTGTGTGCCTAAACATTGGAGCTCCCCCACAAGTGACCCCATTTTGGAAACTGGACCCCCCAAAGAACTTATGTAGATGCATAGTGAGCACTTTGAACCCCAGGTGCTTCACAAATTGATCCATAAAAATGAAAAGCACTTTTTTTTTACAAAAATTTTCTTTTAGCCTCAATTTTTTAATTTTCACATGGGCAACAGGATAAAATGGATCCTAAAATTTGTTGGGCAATTTCACCGATACCGCATATGTGGTCATAAACCACTGTTTGGGCACACGGGGCAGCGGGGCCATCGCCAGGGCAGGGTGTGATCAGGGGAGGCAGGGGGTGATCAGGGGGGCCAGCCATCAGCGGGGCAGGGAGCGATCGCTGGGGCAGGGGAGGGGTGGTCACCAGGGCAGGAGGGGGCTGTCAGGCGCGGGGGAACAGGAGCGGGCTGAGGAGATGCAGGAGATAGAGGCGGAGCCAGCAGCAGCATGGGGGCAGGGCGTGATCACCAGGGAGGGAGCTGAGGTCGAGGGGGTGGAATCGGATGACAGGGGAGCAGAGGTCAGCAGAGGGGAGCACCTGATAGTGGCGGCGGCGGCGGCAGCGGTGGTGATAGCAGTCAGTTGGTGGCAGGGCTCAAGTACAAGTCCCCCTGTTCCTGTGGGTCTGGTGAAATTTCAGTTAACCTGACCCTCAAGAACGCGATCCCACCATGATGCATACACTGCGTCACAGGTCGTATTGGCACCGACTTTCATGACGAATACGCTGTATCATAGGTCGGGAAAGGGTTAAATATTCAGGTTGCACAGCTAAGTCTCCCCTCATTCACTGTGCTGCTGTCTCCTTAACCCCTTCAAGACCTTGCCCTTTTCCGTTTTTTGTGTTCTCGTTTTTCGCTCCCCTCCTTCCCAGAGCCATAACTTTTTTAAAACGTCAATATGGCCGTGTGAGGGCTTGTTTTTTGCGGGACAAGTTGCACTTTTGAACGACATCATTGGTTTTAGTGTGTCGTGTACTAGAAAACAGGAAAAAAAATTCCAAGTGCGGGGAAATTGCAATCCCACACTTGTTTTTTGTTTGGCTCTTTTGCTAGGTTCACTAAATGTTACCTCAGTTTCCTTTCTGGCTCTCTCTGTACTTTTGTCATTTGTCAATCTTCTCCATAACTGTCAATGTGCTGATGTCACCTCAATCCCCTCCCTGGCTCTCACTGTGCTGCTCTAACCTCAATCCTTTTTCTGGCTTTCACTCTGATGCGGTCTCCTCCATCTCCTTTCTAGGGCTCTCTGTGCTGCTGTTACCTCGATCTCCCCCCTAGCATTCACTGTGCTGCTGTCACCTTAGTCTCTTCTCGGGCTCTCATTAGGTTGCTACCATCTCGAGCTCATCTCTGTCTATCACCTTTCTGCTGCCATCTCGATCTCCTCTGTATAGAGATGGGAGAATCAATTTGCAGGACTATGGTCCATCAGCCAGGCTAGCAATCTGTAACCGATGGGAGCCCTCCAAATCTCCTTGCCTCCCGGCATTATCGGGTCTTTTTTTTTAATTAGCCCGACTGGTGCAACATCCTCATTGCAGCGTGACATTGTAGCTAATCAAAAGAAGAACCTGGAATGCTGAGTGGTAAGTAGATGTGCAGGTCTACCATCGAGCGATCACAGATTACTGATCTGGCAGGACTAGAGGCCTTCTAATGGATTCTCCCATCTGTACCGCTCTAATTCTCACAGTGCTGCTACATATTAAGTCCAGCTCTCCCATATCACAGCCCATACAAGTGTATAGAAAGGAGGGCCTTCTATTTAGGCTGGCTTCTCATTAGTCACAGCAGTAATGGTGGATGTTGCAGCTTATAAATTTTTGGAATATTGTTCAGGCTAAGTAACTTCCTTCTGAAAAACAATGGACTACTGAGATCTGTGCAGAAACCTAGGGTCTCTGTATGAATGTAACACTGGTATGGGCTCGAAAACCAGACAGGACATAATCAGAAGCACCAGGATATCAAGTCTATGCATTCTTTCCATATTTTGTTGAAATGACTGGTGCACTTTACCATTTAAGTCTTAAGGCCAGATTGTAGGGACTGTAGGATACTGGATGGTAATGGAGATGCCACTTTACCCGAATTGTATTTTTTATGGTTTCAGAAATTCAAGTGTACAATGACTGTCTACAAGGAGAGGTGTACGTCCAGTCGCCATAATTTAGATGCAATCAATGCAAAAGGCATATAAAGTTCCCTAAACATAATATTTCCTGATTGCATTTCCTTATTGTGATTTCCACTTCTCCACAATATTTATTCTGTTTTCCAGGAAACCTTTGCTCGGGTTTGTTGTCATTCGTACCTCACAGGAGGCATTGGCTCAATGGGATTTTCTTTAGATGGACATACACTCATTACAACAGGGGTGGGCGATGGTACTGTTGTTTGTCTGACATGGAGGTGAGTCGAAAACAGTAAATGACTCCTTTGAATGCTGTTGAATTTAACTGATGAAAAGTGATTGTCCACTACCCTTAGGTGGAATAGGTCATCAATACCAGATCCACTGCTGTGCAACATCCGGCACCCCACCGATCAGCTGTCCCAATATCAGCTGGATATTACTATTTGTGGAACAGAACACCACAGCTATCAACTGTTTGTTGGCCTCGGCAGTATCCTGTAGACAATCGGATAAGGGCAGATGTGCATTAACCAGCTACGCACACTATGTATGTGACAATGCTTTGTAGCTCTACAACTGTTTGTTGGCCTGGACAGTGTCCTGTAGACAATCGGCTAGGGGCAGATGTGCATTACCCAGCTGCGCACACTATGTATGTGACAATGCTGTGTAGCTCTACAACTGATTGTTGGCCTGGACAGTGTCCTGTAGACAATCGGATAGTGGTGGATGTGCATTACCCAGCTGTGCACACTATATATGTGACAATGCTGAACTGTTTGTTGGCCTGGACATTGTCCTGTAGACAATTGGATAGTGGGGGATGTGCATTACCTAGCTGTGCACACTATGTATGTGACAATGCTGTGTAGCTCTACAACTGTTTGTTGGCCTGGACATTGTCCTGTAGACAATTGGATAGTGGGGGATGTGCATTACCTAGCTGTGCACACAATGTATGTGACAATGCTGTGTAGCTCTACAACTGTTTGTTGGCCTGGACATTGTCCTGTAGACAATTGGATAGTGGGGGATGTGCATTACCTAGCTGTGCACACTATGTATGTGACAATGCTGTGTAGCTCTACAACTGTTTGTTGGCCTGGACATTGTCCTGTAGACAATTGGATAGTGGGGGATGTGCATTACCTAGCTGTGCACACAATGTATGTGACAATGCTGTGTAGCTCTACAACTGTTTGTTGGCCTGGACATTGTCCTGTAGACAATTGGATAGTGGGGGATGTGCATTACCTAGCTGTGCACACTATGTATGTGACAATGCTGTGTAGCTCTACAACTGTTTGTTGGCCTGGACATTGTCCTGTAGACAATTGGATAGTGGGGGATGTGCATTACCTAGCTGTGCACACTATGTATGTGACAATGCTGTGTAGCTCTACAACTGTTTGTTGGCCTGGACATTGTCCTGTAGACAATTGGATAGTGGGGGATGTGCATTACCTAGCTGTGCACACAATGTATGTGACAATGCTGTGTAGCTCTACAACTGTTTGTTGGCCTGGACATTGTCCTGTAGACAATTGGATAGTGGGGGATGTGCATTACCTAGCTGTGCACACTATGTATGTGACAATGCTGTGTAGCTCTACAACTGTTTGTTGGCCTGGACATTGTCCTGTAGACAATTGGATAGTGGGGGATGTGCATTACCTAGCTGTGCACACTATGTATGTGACAATGCTGTGTAGCTCTACAACTGTTTGTTGGCCTGGACATTGTCCTGTAGACAATTGGATAGTGGGGGATGTGCATTACCTAGCTGTGCACACAATGTATGTGACAATGCTGTGTAGCTCTACAACTGTTTGTTGGCCTGGACATTGTCCTGTAGACAATTGGATAGTGGGGGATGTGCATTACCTAGCTGCACACACTATGTATGTGACAATGCTGTGTAGCTCTACAACTGTTTGTTGGCCTGGACATTGTCCTGTAGACAATCGGATAGTGGGGGATGTGCATTACCCAGCTGCACACACTATGTATGTGACAATGCTGTGTAGCTTGTGGCATAGCGACTGGTCATGTGATTGATGGATGGTATGTATCGCAGAGGTGGGGGGCCCTGTGATGGAAGCCTTGGTATGTTTTGCTCAAGCAGATCTACTGCTGAGGGATTTGTTTACGTTGGGAAGTCTTCCAGGTGATTGGACAGATGGGTGGGTTCAGTCACCTACAAACCCTCACAAAGAGGCGTGTCTGAACACGTAAGATGGTTTTGTGTGTAAGGACCTGTGGTGATGTCACGCTCATCTGACTAGCCATGTGACAGGTACCTGGGTGTGGTTACACCTATATAAGGAGGTGTGTGTAGCACATGGTGTGTGTGTGGGTGTGTGTCTGGGTGGACACACTTCCATGTGTCCTGGCTGGACACTGCAGAGTGGCCTGTGTGTTGGACGGTTCCACGTGGGGACAGACGTCCTGAACAACACATAGAGACCATTTTAGGCTGGAGAGCCTGCGTGCTGGACATAGCACGACCTGTGTGCCTACAGGTCTGAGAGAGAGCGGAGCTCTACTATGGACATTGAGGATTAACCTGTCTGACGTAACATTGTTTACCTGTTGTTCCCGTTGCAATGTGGTTTATGGAGCAATAAACCTGTGAACTTTTAAGGAAACATGTCTCCTGAGTGTCATCCACCGCACCTAAGCGATTGTCCCCTAGACCTGTAGCGGGTGAAATGCTACAAGCTCTACAACTGTTTGTTGGCCTGGACAGTGTCCTGTAGACAATCGGATAGTGGTGGATGTGCATTACCCAGCTGTGCACACAATGTATGTGACAATGCTGTGTACTGTAGCTTTACAACTGTTTGTTGGCCTGGTCATTGTCCTGTAGACAATCGGATAGTGGGGGATGTGCATTACCCAGGTGCACACACTATGTATGTGACAATGCTGGGTAGCTCTACAACTGTTTGTTGGCCTGGACAGTGTCCTGTAGACAATCGGATAGTGGTGGATGTGCATTACCCAGCTGTGCACACTATGTATGTGACAATGCTGTGTAGCTTTACAACTGATTGTTGGCCTGGACATTGTCCTGTAGATAATCGGATAGTGGTGGATGTGCATTACCCAGCTGCACACACTATGTATGTGACAATGCTGTGTAGCTCTACAACTGTTTGTTGGCCTGGACATTGTCCTGTAGACAATCGGATAGTGGTGGATGTGCATTACCCAGCTGCACACACTATGTGTATGTGACAATGCTGTGTAGCTCTACAACTGTTTGTTGGCCTGGACATTGTCCTGTAGACAATCGGATAGGGGCGGATGTGCATTACCCAGCTGCACACACTATGCAGGTGACAATGCTATGTAGCTCTACAACTGATTGCATCCAGCCACTTCTGACACTGGGAACAGCATATTGGTGGGAGTTTTGTGTGTCGCACCCACCACTGATCTGATATTGATGGCCTAACAACCCCTTCAAACTCTTTGTAGAAATGTAATTTTACAATTACACCTTGTAACTATCGAGTGTGTGTTACCGTACCATGTGATTGTGCACACTGTTCTGCTGTGTTTGCAGAAATACTGGAAACAATGTTGTGAAAGAAGCCATTGAATATGGTCGGACTCTGAGCATCTCGCTTCGAGATATTATTTGTATGGAAGATGAAGCTTTACGGAAAATGCCACTGTGGAGTCCTGATTCAGATATGTCACGTGTGAAAGACAAAGAGGTACATTTGTTAACCAGCTAAATATGTGTTCTTGAAAAGAATGAAGTACCCCAGTCCTTTAAGATAGAGCAATTACCTGTTCCCTAAGGAGACACACAGAGGCTTCTGCATCAATCAAGATCAAGTAGAGCTTAAGTTGGTCACATGCTTGAGACCGCTGCTGGTCAGCGGCTATTTCTCTCAAGTCCCCCTTAAACATTATGTTAGTAGATTATATTGCATAGGAACTAATGATTAGACATGTTGAAACTAAATATGCTTGGTCCCCATCTGCCCTACCTGCTACTTGGGTACAGGTGGAGAACTCACAATACACGTTAGTTAGCTTTTCACCTCAATCTTGCCAGCCCCCCGAAGAAGCCTACGCAAAACACGCGTAGGGGCTGGCAGTCCATTTCCACGCTACGACCACAATGGGTGAGGATCAATCTTGTATCTATTTATGTGATTAGGTGTCTTTTGGGACATACACTGATTGTTACTATATGGCTTATATAGCTTAAGAACTTGATACCTCGGGTCGGATTTATCTTATTAGTGTGGATTTTTGGATTTTGTTGCCCGTGTCCTTCATTTATGTAGTTACTTTGAGATGATTATACGTACTTAATGTACTGTTGTAAATGGTGACCATAATGTGTGATTTTGTTATTTAATAAATATTATCTTTTTATTCTAAAGACAGTAGTTTTGACTCCCACTGTCCGAATGTTGTATGTATTTGGGAGTTTCTGTCATGGCTTGCAGACTTTTCTAAATGATTGTGTTGCTCTGATCTATATAATTATAAATTCCCTGACATGTAGTCCTCCATATTTATGAGGGCTATATTACCTTGCCTCCACCACTGATTGGCAGCTTTCTGCCTATACACAGTGCACACAGAAATCTGCCAATCAGTGATGTGGGCGGAGTTATACAGAGCTCAGCATTCAGAGAACTGCTAGATTTGCAGTAGGAGTTTTATCAAACCTGCAGGAAACAGCCCAGTAAGTGACACATAGCTAGAATAAGGGCCTTTACTCCCAAATCATTATGCTCTCAGCTTTACTATGATTGTGACTCCATTGCTGCATGTTATACTGTTGGAAAAACTCTTTTTTCAGGTTCCTTTCTGGCACAGATCGTTAATGATGTAATGATTCTCATCTTCAGGCAGGGTTCACATGTTGTAACCACAGTTCATCTTTTGCCTAGACCTTCAGAAACTAAAAAAAGCAGCTTTTTCCACAATTTGGGTTTTGCAGCCTGTGAACTGACACCATCCTTCACAATATATAATAGTATATTAATGATAGTATAGTATTGATCCATTCTGTCATGGTTGTCATTGGGTTTAATACTGTCACCTTTCTTTAGGGAAGCCATCCTAGTGTTGAAGTGACTGAGCTGGATAGCAGTTACACCAGCCCCCCATTAGTGCAATCTCAGGATCCCACTTGGCTTGATCACAAATTCATTGAAGTAAGTGTAAAATTGGTCATTTTCTAGCGATTTTTAGATTTTATTTGTCAATTTTTTTGACGGCTTTTTGTTACATGAATGATTATGACACAGACAAAAACAGATATCTGTGAAAGCATCTGATCTGTGAAATTTCTTTAGCTTTTGTTGGGTTGGAAAAATCTGTAAAGCCTTATGCAATTATTCTTACGAGCCCCCCAAAGTGCTGCACTGATTCACCGGTGCTTTGCCAGATGTTCCGGCCAGTCAGAGGCAGCGGCTTGTGGCTTTTGCCATTTTACATTGAAAATATTGTAACTTATGACCATTATAAGTTAGAGGAGCGCTATACGATCATCTGGGTAATGTGTTATATGACTGTGAAGATGATTCCGGAACACATGTTATTAATGAATAATCTTTTCTATCATGCAAATTTAAAGGCTATTAAAGAGGAAGTGAAGAAATATGCAGACCAGAAGAAAAGTCTCAAGAATGGGATAAAAGAACTAAGAGAGAAAGTAAGGATATTTGATATTCATTTAGGTTTCACACATTGTTGGTATGTGTTGGTGTTATTAATACAGTACATACGGTATAACAGTTTATGTTTTGTGCTTACATTGGGTTATTCTAAAGAGCTTCTGAGTAGTGACGAGCGAACGTGCTGGGATAAGGTGTTATCCGTCATGCTCGAGTGTTAATAGAGCACCTCCGGCGTGCTCGAATAGTATGTTCAAGTTCTCGCGGTTGCATGTCCCATGGCTGTTAGACAGCCACAACACATGGGAGGATTGCCTAACACATTGCATGTGTTGTGGCTGTCGAGACATGCAACCGCGAGGACTTGAACATACTATTCGAGCACGCCGGAGGAGCTCTATTAACACTCGAGCATGCCTGGATAGCACCTTATCCCAGCACGTTCGCTCATCACTACTTTAGGCGCAGAGAGGCGGGAAGTGCTGGCCTCCCTACACTGGAGGAATAAACCATGTATCCTGGGTTTTCTTTCATTTTGTGGGTACATCAGTATTAGTGATAGGGTTAAAAACTTCCTCATTTCATGCATGTATTCCTAGTTATGATTGCTAACTATTGGATATAGGAAAAGCCATTGACAATGAGCATCTGTAAGAAAACTATGAGATGACTCTACGCGTACATTTGTGCTGTTACCAGCTAAGATGCTTATTGAATATGGCTTCCATTGTCTACTTAGCTTCTCACACTGTATGTTTTCAGATACAAGCTATGATGCGGGAGAATGAGTCTTTACCCGACATTGAAAAGTTGGACCAGCAAGAATTTAACTTGGACACGGAGGAGCAGGAAAGACTTCAGGTTGAAAGTGATCAGGAGGTGGAACGGGTAAGCGGCTCGGGCAGCATGTAGTTGTGGTAGAAGTAGCACATCTGCTATGGGGCAGGTTTCTATCTTGAGTGGTAATTCCTCAAATCTAATTAGATTTGAGACGTCAGAAAACACCAGTAGGTACATTTTATTAATTAACACCCTATCAAAAAGTGTGGAGATATTCAACTAAAGGCTCCCATAACTACTAGATTGACAACGGGTGAAGCAATGTGCATGGAGGCCTCCTTATTCTCCTCTGACAGATGATGTTAAGGGAGATAAGTCAGATTTTAGACTACTGGTCCTTTTGTTTTCGTCGAGCTAAGCTAGTACCATGAATCTAAAGCCTCCGTCACACTAAGCGAGGTCGCTAGCGAGATCGCTGCTGAGTCACAAGTTTTGTGACGCAACAGCAACCTCAGTAGCGATCTCGCTATGTTTGACACGTAGCAGCGACCAGGCCCCTGCTGTGACATCGCTGGTCGTGTCGGAATGGCCTGGACCTTTTTTTGATCGTTGAGATCCCGCTGCGTAGCACACATCGCTGTGTTTGACACCTTACCAACGACCTCCTTGACTACAACGTCACACAGGATGTCCCTCATCGAGGTCTGAATCGTCATAATAGCTGCCATGTGACAGGGTCACAACAACCAACGACATCGTTGTACAGGTCGCTACATCGCTGCTGCGTCGTTGGGAAGATCTCACTGTTTGACATCTCACCAGCGACCACATAGCGACGCAGCAACGATCCCTGACAGGTCGTATCGTTGTCGGGATCGCTTTTGCGTCGCTAAGTGTGACGGGGCCTTGACAGTGGATATCTCCTAGAGAACAAAGGAAGCTTGGCCAAGAGAGCCCTCCTATGTATAGAAGAGTCAGAGGAGATAGCTGCTGGCCAAATAATTAGCTGAACCATTGTTAAGCTGACAGTGTGTATGAGGGGCTCTACTGTATTTTGTGTTGCTCCCTGGGGTTTAGTCATCCTCAGCAGCAGAGCTGGTTCCTTGCTCATCACCAGGCTGGGCAATAATCAGTGGCTTCTACTCTTCGTGCCTTGGGAGACCAGCACGAACAGTTGCACCCTTAGCGTCTTTGACAAGAAGCAGCACCTGCACAATAGTATCATCTTGTCATAAAAGTGTTTTATCACCAGTAGGTGGGAGGGAGACAGGATAGAACAGCTTCAGCAAAGGTGCTCATCCACACGTTTCTGACCAAAGCCTCAGAAGTGAGGGTGCTGGAGGGAAGAGATGCTTGAATATGAAATGTAAATTATCAAGCAGCCAAGGACATAGGAGATGACATTGGGGAAGAGCAAAGACCAAACTAATTACTGTCTTATAATTTCCTGCAGATGGTGGTCATGGAGAATTTAGTCCCCAAACTTTCCCTATAGGGCCCCATAGTTACTTGTCATGCCCTTGGCTACTGATATCCAATCATCAAGTAACACGATTTTTGTTTTTAAAGGTTCAAAAAGAAATCGAGCAGGAAAATTTGTCCAAACAATATTTACGTGAAATCATTAAGAAGGAATGCTGGGATTCTATGTCAATTAAAGGATGTTCTGTCGTGGTGGGTATAGCTCATCGTCGTTATATTTCGGATAACACATTAGCGTAAGGTGACAATCAATATGGTTTATCATATAGCAAAAATGAATCTCAGAGGAAAAAACACACATTAAGTAATGAGATGTTAACCACCAATTAGAATATTAGGGATGAGAGTGGAGAAAATCACCACCACACGTGTGTATACAGGATAGATAAAGACCCATAGGTGAAGCTATAAATATATAAGGAGGACACAAACCAAATACAAGAGTCTATAGTATAAAAAGGTATAGCTTTATTAGTAACTTAGAAATTAAAATTTGGAAGGGTTGGGAATTAATAAGGTGGAAAGCGGACGTAATGACAAGGGACAATTACATATTACGATGTAAATAATTATGCATAGAATTAATAAACAATACAAAAATCAAAAGATAAAGTCAAAACCATATAATACAAAGTATGAACATAAAGTGCATAGGTGTATAATACTAACAAGTTGGTTTAAATGCCTGGATTGAAAGTAAAAAGGCAAGTGATGTTGCAAGGTTTGCAAGTTATGATACATGTAAGTAAAGAGAGAATAAAGTATAGTGCATGTTCATATAATAGATAATAAGACCTTAGTGTATGTCTATGCGGTGAATGAGTCTAATTATCACCAAGTGGTGTGGAGAAACCACATGTAGAACAATATATCAATCAATATGCTTGGATTAGCGTTCACATTACCTGGGTGTCAATGTGAGTATAGTGTCCCTGGAAATGACCCCTGACGAAGGCAGACGCTGAAACGCGCGTCGGGGTGGACATATTCTCGACACTATACTCACATTGACAACCACGTAAGGTGAACGCTAATGCAAGCATATTGATTGATATAATGTTCTACATGTGGTTGCTCCACACCACTTGGTGATAATTAGACTCATTCACCGCATAGACATACATGCGGTGCATGTGCACACAGTACCGACCGCCCTTTCATTATTGCCTCCTGTCACCTCTTACGCCACACCGAAGTGTACTGAGTGGCTTCATAGAGGAGGAGAGATCAGTTTTGTGCTCCTCCTGTGTTCAGTGCATGCAGTGGAGGAGCACAAGACTGATCTCTCCTACTTTCTGAAGCCCCTCAATACACGTCTGTGTGTGGCAAGTGGGATGCACTGAAAGAGGGTCCTGCCCCCACACTGTGCTCGCCGCTGACACCGTCATAGTCAGTGTGCACGTGCAGCACTGCGGATAGTGTTTGGCCAGTGGTAACTCTATCCAAGTGAGCGCTCTTAGAAAATCCAATGATACCTTATGAGGCCATGGCTAGTGGGGAAGTTACCGATTAGGGTCCTTCATGTGGCTGCAGACTTGTTTAGGTTCTGTTCACATTACTGATTTATGTGCTATTGTTTAAAGTCTTTTCACACAGAACATGAAGTGACAAACTATCCTTTAAAAGAGCGAACAGCTAAGGAATTGGAAGATATTGCCAGAGTGTTAAATGTCAAGAAGACGGAATCACTTGACCTCAAAGTAAAGTATAAAATAAGAATATTTGTCCTTTGGCAATGCAAAGTTCATTGTAAAAATCTGTAGATTAGGAAACATTCGCAGGTAATATTATCAGAAATATGTGAATCTGCTCCTTTCTGCAGCTCCGGTGGTCTCTGCTGGGACACAGGTAATGATGACCCAACCACCAATCTCCTCATCCTGCAGTGATCATGGGGCTGGTGACGACGTCCCTTGCAGTCAGGCAGAGACCGTCGGAGCAGCAGTTCTGGAGTAGGGAGCAGATGAGGTTATGGAGTCCTGTACTCCCGTGCTTTATCCCATACAGTCCACTGTAATATCAATTTGTCTTCTAACCCTGCACTAAAGCTTCATGCACAAATCTGTTCCATGTGCCACTTCTCAACAAGTCCATAATACAGACCATTGGCTAGTATATGTCTGTGATGCCAGTATATGTCTATGTGATGTCAGTGTATGCCTGTGTGATGCCAGCGTATGCCTGTGTGATGCCAGTGTATGCCTGTGTGATGACAGTGTATGCCTGTGTGATGCCAGTGTGATGCCAGTGTGATGCCTGTGTGATGCCAGTGTGATGCCTGTGTGATGCCAGTGTAAGCCTGTGTGATGCCAGTGTAAGCCTGTGTGATGCCAGTGTATGCCTACGTGATGCCAGTGTATGCCTATGTGATGCCTGTGTGTTGTGAAATTGGATTTTGGGCTCCCCCGGTGGCCACTGGTGGAATTGAACTGGTGTGCATCATCCTCTCTGTTCACCTGTTTCCATCAGGATGTGGGAGTCGCTATTTAACCTTGCTCCTCTGTCACTTCCATGCCGGTCAACATTGTAATCAGAAGCCTTTCTGTGCATGTTCCTGCTGCTAGACAACTCCCAGCTAAGTTGGACTTAGTCCTTGTTTGTTTTTGCATTTTGTTCCATTTCACAGCTGTAGTTTCGTTTCTGTGTCTGGAAAGCTCTTGTGATCTGAAATTGCCACTCTGATGTTATGAGTTAATACTAGAGTCTTAAAGTAATTTCAGGATGGTATTTCGATAGGGTTTTCAGCTGACCATGAAAGTGCCCTTTCTGTCTTCCTGCTATCTAGTAAGCGGACCTCAATTTTGCTAAACCTATTTTCATACTACGTTTGTCATTTCATCTAAAATCACCGCCAATATTTGTGGGGGCCTCTGTCTGCCTTTCGGGGAAATTTCTCTAGAGGTGAGCCAGGACTATATTTTCCTCTGCCAGGATTAGTTAGTCCTCCGGCCGGCGCTGGGCGTCTAGGGATAAAACGCAGGCTACGCTACCCGGCTACTGTTAGTTGTGCGGCAGGTTTAGTTCATGGTCAGTTTAGTTTCCATCCTTCCAAGAGCTAGTTCTTATGTTTGCTGGGCTATGTTCTCTTGCCATTGAGAACCATAACACCTGTGTGATGACAGTGTATGCCTGTGTGATGCCTGTGTGATGACAGTATATACCTGTGTGATGCCAGTGTAAGCCTGTGTGTTGCCAGTGTATGCCTATGTGATGCCAGTGTATGCCTGTGATGCCAGTCTGATGCCTGTGTGATGCCAGTGTATGTCTGTGTGATGCAAGTGTATGCCTACGTGATGCCAGTGTGATGCCTGTGTGATGCCAGTGTGATGCCTGTGTGATGCCAGTGTATGCCTATGTGATGCCAGTGTATGCCTGTGATGCCAGTGTGATGCCTGTGTGATGCCAGTGTATGTCTGTGTGATGGCAGTGTATGCCTACGTGATGCCAGTGTGATGCCTGTGTGATGCCAGTGTATGCCTATGTGATGCCAGTGTGATGCCTGTGTGATGAGTGTATACCTGTGTGATGCCAGTGTGATGCCAGTGTATGCCTATGTGATGCCTGTGTGATGACAGTATATACCTGTGTGATGCCAGTGTAAGCCTGTGTGATGCCAGTGTATGCCTATGTGATGCCAGTGTATGCCTATGTGATGCCTGTGTGATGCCAGTGTATGTCTGTGTGATGCCAGCGTATGCCTGTGTGGTGCCTGTGTGATGACAGTATATACCTGTGTGATGCCAGTGTATGCCTATGTGATGCCAGTGTATACCTGTGTGATGCCAGTGTATGTCTGTGTGATGACAGTGTATGCCTACGTGATGCCAGTGTGATGCCTGTGTGATGCCAGTGTGATGCCTGTGTGATGCCAGTGTATGCCTATGTGATGCCAGTGTATGCCTGTGATGCCAGTGTGATGCCTGTGTGATGCCAGTGTATGTCTGTGTGATGGCAGTGTATGCCTACGTGATGCCAGTGTGATGCCTGTGTGATGCCAGTGTATGCCTATGTGATGCCAGTGTGATGCTTGTGTGATGAGTGTATACCTGTGTGATGCCAGTGTGATGCCAGTGTATGCCTATGTGATGCCTGTGTGATGACAGTGTATGTCTGTGTGATGCCAGTGTAAGCCTGTGTGATGCCAGTGTATGCCTATGTGATGCCTGTGTGATGCCAGTGTATGTCTGTGTGATGCCAGCGTATGCCTACGTGATGCCAGTGTGATGCCTGTGTGATGCCAGTGTATGCCTATATGATGCCAGTGTGATGCCTGTGTGATGAGTGTATACCTGTGTGATGCCAGTGTGATGCAGGTGTATGCCTATGTGATGCCAGTGTGATGCCAGTGTATGTCTGTGTGATGCCAGCGTATGCCTACGTGATGCCAGTGTGATGCCTGTGTGATGCCAGTGTATGCCTATATGATGCCAGTGTGATGCCTGTGTGATGAGTGTATACCTGTGTGATGCCAGTGTATGCCTGTGTGATGCCAGTGTATGCCTATGTGATGCCAGTGTGGTGCCTGTGTGATGCCAGTGTATGCCTGTGTGGTGCCTGTGTGATGACAGTATATACCTGTGTGATGCCAGTGTATGCCTATGTGATGCCAGTGTATGCCTGTGTGATGACAGTGTATGCCTATGTGATGCCTGTGTGATGCCAGTGTATGCCTGTGTGATGCCTGTGTGGTGCCTGTGTGATGACAGTATATACCTGTGTGATGCCAGTGTGATTCCTATGTGAGGCATTGCATTATTCAAGCCACAGAGATACAGTATAGAGCCACTGATATATTTACATGGATCCCACCCATGGCCACGTGTATGCGATCTCACAAAACAGTTTGCCTACATTCTTTTGTTGATGGTTAAATAAACTTTCCATTTTAGATCAGAAAGGAAATTGTTGAGGTTCAGGCTCAAATTGGAGCGGAAGAAGAAGAAGAAGTGGAGGAAGAGACTGAGCAAAGCCAGGATACCACATCTCTGATCGGGAGTCTGAGTGACCAATATGGTGGAGATACTTCCAACCTGTACAGCCAACTGGAGATGCACAGCCGAGAGGAGAAAATTAACCAGATTATATTGCTGCAGGTCAGTGCATGTAATGGTGCTGTTTAAAGGGAACTGGACATCGCCAAAAATGCTATTAACCTGCAGATATTGGAATAACCTTCAGGTAAATAGCGTTCTAACCCTGTGTACACCATAAAAATGAAGTTTTAATCACAGTGTAATCTCCACTTAAAGGCCCTTTCTGGGTCAGCCCATAGGATTGTCCCACTATTTACCTGCAGATTAACTATTTATGCGGGTAAATAGAGTTTTTGATTATATCAGATTCTCTGTTATGCTATGTTCCCATGATGAGTTTTTGGCAAGGTTTTTTACGTTACATATTTTAAAAAAAATACAACTATGGTACCGAAAATCTGCAACATCAAAAGCTCATCGTGGGAATGTAGCCTAAGTGTTTCACTACTCCCATCAATCCCTTAAAGACCGCCGATACGTGACCGCCGATATGTCTTTTAACAGCGGCAGTTAAGGGTACTTATGCCTCAGCGCCGCTTTTTAGTCAGAATTTCTCCGGGGTCTTGGCTACCAAGTCAGATTTTCCACTTAATTTCTCTCTCCTCTGATGTGATCTCACATCAGAGGAGAGAGAAATAAGGTCCCTCGATCCCTCACTGATAACCTCTGGAGTCCCTGCATCCCCCCGTGAAGTCCCCCGGGCCGCCGGCATCTTCTTCCAGGAGAAAATGGCAGGCGCATGCGCAGTTCATTTTGATCACTGTGATAGACCCTATCACAGTGATCAAAATAAAAAATAGTAAATCAAATCCCCCTTAATCACCCCCTTAGTTAGGTAAAAATGATAAAAAAAAATGTATTTATTTCAATTTTTGCATTTGGGCTACAGTTGGGCTAAAGTGAGTTGGGATAAAGTTAGGGTTAGGGTTGGGCTAAAGTTAGGGTTATGGTTGGGCTAAAGTTAGGGTTAGGGTTGGGATGAAGTTAGAATTAGGGTTGGACTAATGTTAGGGTTGGGCTAGGGTTAAGATAGGGCTAGGGTTAGGGTTGGGCTGAAGTTGGGGATGGTCTAAAGTTAGGGTTGGGCTAAAGTTAGGGCTGTGGTTATGGTTGGAATTACGGTTATGGTTGGAATTAGGGTTAGGGGTGTGTTAGGTTTAGATTTGTGGTTAGGGTTATGGTTAGGGTTGGTATTAGGGTTAGGGGTGTGTTGGGGTTAGGGTTATGGTTAGGGTTGGGATTAGGGTTAGGGGTGTGTTGGGGTTAGGGTTGGAGTTAGAATTGGGGGGTTCCACTGTTTAGGTACATCAGGGGGTCTCCAAATGCGACATGGAGCCACCATTGATTCTAGCCAATTTTGCATTCAAAAAGTCAAATGGTGCTTCCTTCCTTCTGAGCTCTGCCATGCACCCAAACAGTGGCTTTCCCCCAGATACGTGGCATCGGCATACTCAGGAGAAATTGCACAACAAATTTTGTGGTCCATTTTCTCCTGATACCCCTGTGAAAATAACAAAATTGGTTCCAAAATAAATTTTTTGTGAAAAAAGTAAAATGTTCATTTTTTGCTTACATATTGCTTTAGTTCTCGTGAAGCACCTGAAGGGTTAATAAACTTCTTGAATGTGGTTTTGCGCACCTTGAGAGGTGCAGTTTTTAGAATGGTGTCACTTTTAGGTATTTTCTGTTATACCGACCCCTCAAACTCACTTCAAATGTGAGGTGGCCCCTAAAAAAAAGGTTTTGTAAATTTTGTTGGAAAAATTAGAAATTGCTGCTCAACTTTTAACGTCCTAACAAAAAAATTATGTTTCCAAAATTGTGCTGATGTAAAGCAGGCATGTGGAAAATGTTAATTATTAACTATTTAGTGTAACACGACTCTAATTTAAGGATACAAAAATTAAAATTTGAAAATTGCAAAATTTACAAAATTTTTGCCAAATTTCCATTTTTTTCATAAATAAATGCAAGTTATATCGAAGAAATTTTACCATTAACATGAAGTACAATATGTCACGAGAAAGCAATCTCAATGGGATCCAGAGTTATAACCTCATAAAGTGACAGTGGTCAGAATTGTAAATATTGGCTCATTGAGTATAAAATTGGCTCTGTCACTAAGGGGTTAAACTAAAGTGAAGAAAGCTCATGTATACCTGCCTCACTGAGACAGACTCCATTTCTTCTCAGAGATGGCCATACAGTGCACAATTAGAAGATACAAAATGCCCCCAGCTCTTCACACTATTTGATGTCTTCCTGCTATTTTGAGTTAAAGTTGAAAAGATGTTGCCACTTATACTTATTGTGTGCACAATTGTTAGGAAAGTGAGCATTTTGGCCCCATCATCATGTTTATGCAAGTTATCAGTGATCTGATTAATAGGTAAAAAAAACGGATTCAGCTGAGATCAGTTATTTAAAAACGGACTTGCGTCTGCGCAACTTATTTGCTGCTGGATCCGTTCTAACGGATCACTACTGGACATGTGAACAAAGCCCTACATGCCGAATGTCTATACTCGGACAGTAAAACATACACTGAACTTGACGCCAACTGTGTCATCCTTTATTTTGCAGGACATCATCTATAAGGTAAAAATAGGCTTTAACAAAGAGTTTGAATTAGTCCACAAACAGAAGGAGCAAGAGGTTTCTCGTGTGAAGGAAAGGAATCAGAGAATCCTGGCGATAATGTCTGAGCTAAATATACAGGAAAAACTAATGGAACCAAAATTTACTGATAATGAAAAGCCAGAAAGAGCCCTCACCGTGGACGACTCCGAGGTAATAGTTTGATTGAACATCATCACGCACTGCCATCATCTGCTTCAGTTTAATCTAGCCCAATATTGTTTAGACCAATGTGGAGATGAGCAAAACGATTTGTTGGACCCGATCCAGCTGCCAGACAGTAACTGGGCCTAAAGTAACAATATACTCTGTCCACTTTGATTGGTTTTAACACTTGCTGTCATTAGTATTTTGTGTTATTACACCTGCACTATGGCATGATAAAGTCATATTGACCACTGCAAGTTACATTGAAAAATGTTTTACATGAAAAGTGCCCTCCAAGGTTGTGACCGTATTACTAGAACAATTATGATACAGCAAGTGAAATAAGTATTGAACATGTTATCAATTTTCTAAGCAAATGTATTTCTAAAGATGCTATTGACATGAAGTTTTCACTAGATGTCGGTAACAACCCATCCAAACACAGGCAAATTAAACCATATATGTCCATAAGTTAAGTTATATGTAATAATGAGAGATGACACAGGAAAAAAGTATTGAACATCCTTACTGAAATTTAATTAATACTTCATACAAAGGAGAGCACGTGGCTGTGGTTGGTTTATGGTGAAATTATGTTCTTTCCGCTTCCAGATTGAAGCCCCAACATTACTTACTGGAAACTTCAGTAGTTTAGAAATTGTTCTATAAACAATGCCATCAGTATGTTTTGCAACAATAAGGTTGTGAAAGTCTTGACACAACTCACTGGTTTTACCCATCATGAGAAGTTTCTTGTGTGTCACCTTGGTAATGAGACACTTTTAATGCACTATCACTTGAACCAGATAATATTTTTCAATAAGTGCAGGATTGCTTTCTGATTACTGATAGATTTCAGCTGGTGTCATGACTTTCCATGGATTTTTGCACCTCTGTTTCTTCATTTGTTGAATACTTTTTTCCTGTGTCATTTCATATAATTACGCACTTCAAAATTCTGCAATTCCTCTTATGACCACTAGTGGTGATAAACAACCCCAGCATACTAATGCACACCAGTAAGACAACAATTATATGAAGACACACCATGATTGCCAGAGAAGAAACTTGGATGTATAAACATTTCAGCACAATATATCTATAAAATGTGATCTCTATAGGCAGAAAGCTATGCTGACATGCATTTTATGGTGTGATGCTATTGCTGGCTGTTCCATTAACTATGGTTCTTGTTTGTGACTAAAGATAAAAGTTGAAAAATATTTAACGCCTGAACAAAAAATAAAGGCAGAGCGGCAAGCGAAGCAGGAGGAGGAGAAGCGTTTGGCAGCGCAGGTAATGGAGATGGTAATATGATTGATGGGGAGAACTTTACTGTGAGGTGTAAGTAGATTTCAGGAGGAGCTACTGAGCCCCACATTTGTTAAGGTTTTTCTTGCTTTTATGTGGAGCATTTTAATCTAGGACATCTAACGAAAATGAACGGAAAAGGGCTTGCACCTTTCTGCTTGGCCTAAGATGTTGTAAAAATGCCACACAGGGCCTGACGTAAAAAAAATAATAGTAAATAAAGTACTTCCATCAATTTTTATCCTCTTAATTGCAATCATATAGCACTGTGTACTTACTGTACAATTGCTCATTTTGCCTTTCTACCCAGTTAATGCTTCTCTTTTCCATTAGGTCTATGACATCATGTGATTAATAACTGACCATCTGAAACCATCTAAGCTTTATGTAGAAACAGGAGGTCAGTTTTCTCTGCACAAGTCATCATTGCAAAAGTCCCTGGTGGGGGAAGAGGTAGCAGCTGGGTCAGGAGTTGAAAAGGGGAATGATAAATGCAGGGACAAGAGACTTCCTGTTTCTACATAGAGCAGAGAAAAGACAAGAACTAGCAGGGTAGAAAGGAAAAATGAGCAACTGTAAGTACACAGTGCTATATAATATGATTGCAATATATTAAGTGGATAAAAACTTTGGTGGAAGTGCTTCGCTAATAGGAATGACGTATGGTGTGATAGATTTACCATACAAGGTGACATTAGTCATACATTTGTTACAACAGAGATCTAAAAATTAGACTGGCTGGAATTACACCATGGTTTGTACATTTTTACAACCTCCCAACATTTGTTTCCCACTTTTCTGGACATTTTTTTAAGCTCAGTCCCAATCACCTAGGAAATGCAGAGTAAGGCTTACTTTTAGGCAAATTAGCAGAAGCCATAACTACTTTCTGACTGATTTTGTAGAAGAGTATTGCTAAAAACTTGACGGTGCATGGAGTCAATGCATTTTGTGTAATTTTTAGTTAATAATTTAGGTTTCAGGATGTAGAAGTGAAATGTTTAGTCTTTTTTTCAGCAGTTTGTGTATATAGGGAGAATAACAGTGTGTGAACACTTTACGGCAGCTGCAGTCACTTGACAGAGAAATCTATAGAGATTATGATTTAGACAGGCAACCATGGCCGTTAAGCAACCACCGATTGGCTGTTTGTAAACTGATCGGCAGGCATGTAGTAGCCAGTTTAGAGCTGCACTCAGGCACACAACCATGTTCTTTCCATGTGAGAAGATTGATCCATTTATGCTAACCAGACTCTCATCAAAGTTTGATCAGAGTGGGATCCCATTTTCTTGGAGGTGTAGTGAAAAAAAAAGTTTCCCCACCTTCTTCATGCAGTCAGTCCATGAAAATCAGACCCACCGGTCTTAATTACTCTCTAGTGACATATATGCTGATTTCAGGAGAGATAGTTAATCCTATAATACTATCTATTTCAGGAAGACAACGCCAAACAGCGAGCTCTCAATGATATGATGGGGGGCGTCTTGGAGGTGAAGAAGGAGGATATCTTGAGAATGGTGAGATTTCAATGAACAGAACAAATGACCAAGTATATTTTACAATTCCATCATACATTATATTTATGGGGAGTCTGCATCCTGTACAATGGGTCATATGCCCTAAACATTTGTCAACATTTCTGTCATTTATCTATACCATGATGGGGAAGAGGTGACTTTCTATGAAGCATGTGGTGCATGGCTGAGGGACCTTATTGGCAAAGGCAAAGCGACTGTCCCTCTCCACTCAGTAGTTGTACCTCATATTCTTATTAAGTCCATAATACCTCTAAAAGTCTTGGAAAATATGAAAAAGTTCATTACCTTATGTGGTGGAAGACAACTCCCTTGTACAGAGACGCCTGATGATCAAGTGGAGCTCAACTATTCCCAAAAATAACAAAGTTTGACTGTAGATGTCTTCAAAAGATCTCTCCAACCAGATGGTTATGTGAAACACACTGGTCCCACAAATAAGAACAGATGTGCCTCCAAAGATGTGTGTAGTATGTTCTTAAAGTCCTTTGGATGACCGGCCTATGGGCGGGTAGGGGTGTGCATAATAAACCAAGACAGAGAAAGGTAATGGTTGGAGAACCTCCTGCCCATACCCCACTGCCAATAGTCCTGTCTCTGGCCAGTCTAACAGGCTGTATATTCAATGAAGCCCCCTGCAGGGAACAACAATGGGACACAACCCCCTCACTAGGTGCATTAAAGGCAAATGTTAATGCAGTACCTGAATATGTTCATGAAGAAGACTGACAGGGAGGATAATGTGATACACTGTAAGGCTATGTTCACACGCAGCATTTTTGCAACATGATTTTTCTGCAGCCAAAAAAACCCGCAGGTTTTGCTATGTTTTTACTGGGGTTTTATGTTGTGTTACTGGTTAATTTTTTATGGGAATTACATTTAAATAAAGTTCATTTTATTCACCAAAAACACAGCAAAACCCTGTATTTTACATTTACTCATTGCTTTCTACGAGTGAAATAATGCTGCAAAAAACACTGAAAGAAGTGACCTGCTGCAGTTCTCAAAATCAGTCAGGAAAAAGGAGTGCATGAGATTTCTGAGATCTCATAGCCTTTGCTGGCACAAAAATGCTGCAAAAGGCTACGTGTGAACATATCCTAAAGAGAAAAATCTGGTAAAAAAATCCACATAAAACGCGTTAAATCCTTTTTATGTGGATTTTGCAGCAGTTCCACTTTCTAAGGGTATATACACACATTGCAGATTTCCTGCGGATCCGCAGCGTTTTTTTCCACGCAGAAACGCTGCAAATCCGCAAGTGATTTACAGTACAATGTAAATTAATGGCAAAAAAAATGCTGTGCTAATGGTGCAGAAAAATCTGTACGGAAAACGCAGCAGATTCAAAAAAGGACCATGTCAATTCTTTTTGCGGATCTGCTGCGTTTCTACACCCATTCCATTTCCATAATAAACATCCACAAGGGTAAAAAAAAGGAAGAAATCCGCACAATATCCGCAAAAAAAACCGCACAGAAACCTCAAAAAAACACACAGATTCTGACCTGCGTTTTCTGTCATGAAATGCAGAATCTGCACAGAAAATTCCAGTCAAATCCGCAACGTGTGCACATAGCCTAATTGTATTTAAAAAGGTCCCTTTATGTAGGGTCACAGAGTTTTTTTACTTTGATTTTTGTATGTTTTTTCAGCATGATTTTTTATGATTTTTTAATTATAACATGGGATATAGCTATATGTTGTGAGTTTTTTTGCGCTTTTCTAACACATGTTAGAAATGTGCACAAAAGAACCCCGCGGTATCTGCCCTACAGACGGGTTTTCACATCCACATGGATAAGAGGCTTGTCAAGCAGATTTTAAGCTTTTTGTGGATTGTGGGTTTTAATCGGAGAGCAAAAACTCAGTCATATACATAGAGGATAGAGGTGGGTGGTCTTGGATATTTTGGCCTACGATGCCGTGCTTATCACTTGCCCAACAAATGGAACATGCCTGATAGTTTGACAGATAACTAATGCTCATCAGATGAAAGAAACAATTGTTTATTCCTCCAAAATAACCGAAGGTTGATCGCAGTGGTTGAAAGCAGACATTTTTTTTTACCCAATACTTTATGTCTTTCAGGAAGTGACACAACCAGGTTTTTTGGCCAAAGCTGAGACCGAATGGTCTGAAGATGAAAAAAAGCAGTTCAAGGACTATGATAAAAAATGTAAGGAGCTCAACGAGGAGAAGGAGAAGTACAGGAAGGTGAGAGTTTACTTGTTAAATCTGTTCATGGCTACTAACAGTAAAAGGGTAAATGCCATACATTACAGATGCATAAAGCAATGGCGGTCTCCATGTATCAGGCCCTGTGTCTCATGCACAATAGATAAGCGCTGGTTGGACAATAGGCCGGCCATTGCCTTTACCCGACTCCTTTGTACATAAGAGGGATCATTCGGCTGAGTGGTCCTGTGTTCTCTGTGATGCTACCAGACCCCTCTGGCCTCATCTAGGGGAATTGGGGAAACTCCCATACATACTAGACTGTCAGCTGAGCCCACCAATATCAGCAGGTTCGGCTGATGGTTAAGCTTACCCATCTGTATGAGTGTCACCATCTGTGAGATATGTCAGGTGTCAGCTTAGTTGTGTCGGTGTTGCTTCAGTTTTTTCCATGAGTTTTTTTTTTTTCTCACTGAAGCAGGTAGACAGTCCGAAATTATTTTATCCATTGACTTGGTGCGTGTACATCGGACTGCACTCGGGTGTCGTCTGTGTGCAGTCCAATGTTTAACACACACCCATAGACGTGTATGGGTGCGAGTGACCCAAATATACAGAGACACTCACAGCATGCTGTGACTGTGTTCTCATGCCAGATCGACATGAGAAAATAATCTCTGATCTGCACTGCCTCATAGAATAACGCTGTGCCGAGTCCTGTCCGATAAAGCATCACATAACACTGGGCCATATTATCCGTCAGTGTGAGTGTACCCTAAAACTGATGTGTGTATGGATCAATGAAATTCTATAGGTCAGTGTGTTGTCCCAGAGAAAAAAAGTCTGCACAAGTACGTGTCACATGGCTGAGTGTATGTAACCTAATTTGTATGGGGGCCTAAGGCAGCTGTATAACATTTCCTAGAAATAGGCTGAGGCTTGTAGTGCCCCTTAGCTGACCTGGCTAAGAGCCTGATTTTTTTAGATTGTGCTCAGATGAGGCGTTATTAGTGACTTCGAAGTGCTCGAAAAATAGCCGCAACACATTCATGGATTGTCTGTTTGTTAGTCAACCCCTCCTTGCGTTGCGAACAGCAGTGAGACATGTGGCCGCAGGGACTCAAACATATTTTTCAAGCACGCCGAAGACACTCGGCTAGCACACGAGCATGCTGAGATAACACCTTATCCGAGCACATATAAGATAATGGTATTCCAAAGAAAATGGCTTTTTAAGTGGCATGAAACAAAAATTATCGCAGCACATAGGACACTACCTCGCATCTTGAACCCCAACTAACTAATATGCCAAATCTTTAATGAAGTCCTCCCTCAGTACTCTGGCTCTTACCTTCAAGTCCCGTCTGGGGGTCAGTTGACCTGTCTGTCTCCAGCAGATCTCTTCTCGGCTGGGAGCGCTCCTTCTAGAATGGGCCCTAGATGGGTGTGGGCCCAACAGATCTCTTCTCGGCTGGGAGCACTCCTTCTAGAATGGGCCCTAGATGGGTGTGGGCTCAACAGATCTCTTCTTGGCTGTGAGCGCTCCCTCTAGAATGGGCCCTAGATGGGTGTGGGCCCAACAGATCTCTTCTTGGCTGTGAGCACTCCCTCTAGAATGGGCCCTAGATGGGTGTGGGCCCAACAGATCTCTTCTTGGCTGTGAGCGCTCCCTCTAGAATGGGCCCTAGATGGGTGTGGGCCCAACAGATCTCTTCTCGGCTGGGAGTGCTCCTTCTAGAATAGGCTCTAGATGGGTGTGGGCCAAACAAATCTCTTCTTGGCTGTGAGCGATCCCTCTAGAATGGGCCCTAGATGGGTGTGGGCCCAACAGATCTCTTCTCGGCTGTGAGTGCTCCCTCTAGAATGGGCACTAGATGGGTGCGGGCACAACAAATCTCTTCTCGGCTGGGAGCACTCTCTCTAGAATGGGCCCTAGATGGGTGTAGGCACAACAGATCACTTCTCGGCTGGGAGCGCTCCTTCTAGAATAGGCCCTAGATGGGTGTGGGCCCAACAAATCTCTTCTTGGCTGTGAGCGCTCCCTCTAGAATGGGCCCTAGATGGGTGTGGGCCCAACAGATCTCTTCTCGGCTGGGAGCGCTCTCTCTAGAATGGGCCCTAGATGGGTGTAGGCACAACAGATCACTTCTCGGGTGGGAGTGCTCCCTCTAGAATGGGCCCTAGATGGGTGTGGGCCCAACAGATCTCTTCTCGGCTGGGAGTGCCCCTTCTAGAATAGGCTCTAGATGGGTGTGGGCCCAACAAATCTCTTCTTGGCTGTGAGCGATCCCTCTAGAATGGGCCCTAGATGGGTGTGGGCCCAACAGATCTCTTCTCGGCTGTGAGCGCTCCCTCTAGAATAGGCTCTAGATGGGTGTGGGCCCAACAAATCTCTTCTTGGCTGTGAGCGATCCCTGTAGAATGGGCCCTTGATGGGTGTGGGCCCAACAGATCTCTTCTCGGCTGTGAGCGCTCCCTCTAGAATGGGCCCTAGATGGGTGCGGGCACAACAAACCTCTTCTCGGCTGGGAGCACTCTCTCTAGAATGGGCCCTAGATGGGTGTAGGCACAACAGATCACTTCTCGGCTGGGAGCGCTCCTTCTAGAATAGGCCCTAGATGGGTGTGGGCCCAACAAATCTCTTCTTGGCTGTGAGCGCTCCCTCTAGAATGGGCCCTAGATGGGTGTGGGCCCAACAGATCTCTTCTCGGCTGGGAGCGCTCTCTCTAGAATGGGCCCTAGATGGGTGTAGGCACAACAGATCACTTCTCGGGTGGGAGTGCTCCCTCTAGAATGGGCCCTAGATGGGTGTGGGCCCAACAGATCTCTTCTCGGCTGGGAGTGCCCCTTCTAGAATAGGCTCTAGATGGGTGTGGGCCCAACAAATCTCTTCTTGGCTGTGAGCGATCCCTCTAGAATGGGCCCTAGATGGGTGTGGGCCCAACAGATCTCTTCTCGGCTGTGAGCGCTCCCTCTAGAATAGGCTCTAGATGGGTGTGGGCCCAACAAATCTCTTCTTGGCTGTGAGCGATCCCTCTAGAATGGGCCCTTGATGGGTGTGGGCCCAACAGATCTCTTCTCGGCTGTGAGCGCTCCCTCTAGAATGGGCCCTAGATGGGTGCGGGCACAACAAATCTCTTCTCGGCTGGGAGCGCTCTCTCTAGAATGGGCCCTAGATGGGTGTAGGCACAACAGATCACTTCTCGGCTGGGAGCGCTCCTTCTAGAATAGGCCCTAGATGGGTGTGGGCCCAACAAATCTCTTCTTGGCTGTGAGCGCTCCCTCTAGAATGGGCCCTAGATGGGTGTGGGCCCAACAGATCTCTTCTCGGCTGGGAGCGCTCTCTCTAGAATGGGCCCTAGATGGGTGTAGGCACAACAGATCACTTCTCGGGTGGGAGTGCTCCCTCTAGAATGGGCCCTAGATGGATGTGGGCCCAGGTCATTTTCAACCCTGTGTTTGGGTTGCTCTCTAGTCTTACCTTTCACCCTAAGGCCCCTTCACATGTCTGTGTTTCAGGTACAAGTGGCATCCGTTTTCACATGAACCAGAGACCCATAACCACATGTACCTATTAAAACCTATGCTGATCTTCACATATCCGTGTATTCACACAAACTATGTCTCTGTGTGGCCCACCTGTCTGTTTTTTACCAGCAGCACGGATGACCAGGGCCAATACAAGTCTATGGGTTCCTGTAAAACACGTACAGCACATGGATGGCATTCGTGTGCTGTACGTGTTTAACATTGCAACGTATAGGAGAAGCTTTGGAATTGATTTTTCTTAAGCCATACCAGAAAAAAACAGATGACACACTGATCCAAAACACTGAAGACACTGGTACTGTTTTTTCCAGTACTGGTATCATATGGACGTGTGAAGGGGCCTAAGGCTGGGTACAAAGGATCAAATTTCATACTTACATAGACCACAATAACTGGTCTAATGGTGGGTCTCCAGACCCAAACTTGCAATCTCATATGAGACTTGAAGTTCCGGTTGGGAGACTCATAGTTAGTTCAGGCATTGCAGTCTCTATATGGACCATGAAATACACCTGTGTGAACACGGCCTTAAGGCCCATTTAGACCGGCAATTACGGTATCTGATAAGTGAACAAAATGCTCTTTTTTCAAAATGCTTGACAAATGAACAATAAATGCGCTGCCAATAACATGGATACTCTATGCGCACAGAACGATCATATTAAAACTTGTTCTGTGCACATGGGAAGTGCAATTAATTAGTCTAAACACTCTATTAAAGATGTTTTCCACTACTAGGACAACCTGGTCTCAATCCGAGTGTTTGTCCCGATAAAATAAAAACAGTTATATTCACATCTGGTGCCAGCGCTATTCCAGCGGTGTCGGCACTCGCTCTCCCGTGGCTCGTGAGGTTATGAGCCCTAAGCCTGTTACCCCTCACATTACTGTCTTCGCCTTCAGACGTATAAGTAAATAACAGGAAGTGAGAGCTCTGGCTGGCCGATCACTTCCTGCTAATTACTTATACAGAAACAGTGATGCCAGCACTGACTGGGCTCAGGGCTCACATGACATAGCAATGTCACATGAGCCCCGGGAATGCTAGGGCCAACACCACTGGAATGGTGCCAGCACCGGAGTTGAGTATAAGATGTTTTATTTTAACGGGTCCAAACATCGGGAATGAGAAGAGGTTGTCCAAGTAATGGATAGCTCCTTTAAACGACGGCCAACTGTCTTGTATGTAACCGATCCGCTCACCTCTTATGGAGTGAATAACACTGGGACTAGGCATCTTATGGTGACATCTCTCTTCAATCCTATTAATAACTATCTTGGACAATGTCTATGCTTTTTCAGTTTCCTTGTTATCATTTATCAAGTTGTTTTCCAAGTTCCAATCACGTTACTTGATTCTTGACAACTTTCTTTGTAGAGACTGTCTAAGGTAACATTGCTGATGAAACCCAACTGTTTCACTGTTGTATGCATGTAATGGCTGCTCAATTTCAATGTCAGCTTTTTGCCACTGTTTTCTTTAGCTTTTGTTTTGGACACAGTATGGTATTTAAGCCCTTTCTTTCTGATAACCAAATCACCTTGTGAAGCAATTTCTGTCTTGTCTCCTCTTTTGTGTTGGTTATCTTTTTCTCTGACTGCACACATGGCAGACAAGTAGGGAGACATCTACAATTTGCATATCACACTTATGGCCAAAGCCAGGTATTTACCTAATAATTGGATTAGCATATCCAGTAGTTATCTCTGTTGTTAATTTTGTTTTGAGATAACAAAAACAGGAATAAAATGACTGAATGCAGATCCTAAAATGATTTAAAGGTCCTAAAAAGTCTTCTGTTTAACTTCAAATCAGCTGCGATCAGATTTTTCACTGGATTGAAAAAAAAGTCTGCATAACCTCTTTAGCAACTGGATCTGTGTTTTTTTCTAAAGGCCATGGTTAGTATTTGACATCAGTATTTGTAGGCCAAAACCAGGAATGGAACAATCAGAAGAAAAGTATACCAGAAACACGTCACCACTTCTGTGTTTATCACCCACTCCTGGTTTTGGCTTACAAATACTGATGGAAAATACTGACCAAATAGTGATCTTGTGAACGTGGCCTAATATTGAAGTCTGTGGGAAACTGATGATAATGGATGGTCATCTATTATGTCATCCATCAGCAGGCCTGTTATTTGGCACTCCGCATGGCATACTCACTTCACCAGATACCACTTCATCAAGTCATACTACCCCACGGATACCACGTCACCATGTCATACTCGCATCACCACGTCACCATGTCATACTCACTTCACCACGTTACCATGTCATACACACGTTACCACGTATGCGGGCGCACTCATATATACATCCCCACGTACATGGATGCACTCATACACACATATTCACCCACAGGGACACCATGTCCTACACACGTCACCACGTACAAGTCATCACATCATGGGACACACTCACACACGGCACCATGTACTCGGACACCACATCACCATGTTATACTTCACCATGGATACCACTTCACCATGTCATACTCACTTCACCATGGATACCACGTCACCATGGCATACTCACTTCACCACGTCACCATGTCATACTCACTTCACCATGGATACCACGTCACCATGTCATACTTCCCCACAGATATCACGTCGCCATGTCATACTCAGTTCACCACGGATACCATGTCACCATGTCATACTCACTTTACCATGGATACCATGTCACCATGTCATACTTCCCCAAGGATGTCACGTCACCATGTCATACTCACTTCACCACAGATACCACATCACCTTGTCATACTCACTTCACCATGGATACCACGTCATCATGTCATACTCACTTCACCACGGATACCACGTCACCATGTCATACTCACTTCACCACGGATACCACATCACCATGTCATACTCACTTCCCCACGGATACCACTTCACCATGTCATACTTCCCCACGGATACCACTTCACCATGTCATACTCACTTCACCACGGATACCACGTCACCATGTCATGCTTACTTCACCATGGATACCACATCACCATGTCATACTCACTTCACCACGTCACCATGTCATACTGTCTTCACCACGTCACCATGTCATACACGTTACCACATATGCGGACGCACTCATATATACATCACTACATTCACAAGTCATCACATTATGGGACACTCTCACACACGGCACCATGGGCACGGACACCACGTCACCATGTCATACTTCACCACGGATACCATGTCATACTCACTTCACCAAGGATACCATGTCACCATGTCGTACTCACCTTCCCCACGGATACCACTTCATCAAGTCATACTTCCCCACGGATACCACTTCACCATGTCATACTCACTTCACCACAGATACCACATCACCTTGTCATACTCACTTCACCATGGATACCACGTCACCATGTCATACTTCACCACGGTTAACACATCACCATGTCATACTCACTTCACCACGGATACAACGTCACCATGTCATACTCACTTCACCACGGATACCACGTCACCATGTCATGCTTACTTCACCATGGATACCACATCACCATGTCATACTCACTTCACCACGTCACCATGTCATACACGATACCACATATGCGGACGCACTCATATATACATCACCACATTCACAAGTCATCACATTATGGGACACACACACGGCACCATGGGCACGGACACCACGTCACCATGTCATACTTCACCAAGGATACCATGTCACCATGTCATACTCATCTTCCCCACGGATACCACTTCATCAAGTCATACTTCCCCACGGATACCACTTCACCATGTCATACTCACATCACCACAGATACCACGTCACCATGTCATACTCACTTTCCCATGGATACCACATCACCATGTCATACTTACGTCACCACGGATACCACACCACCAAGTCATACTCACTTCACCATGTCACCATGTCATACACACGTTACCACTTATGCGGACGCAATCATATATACATCACCACATTCACAAGTCATCACATTATGGGACACCCTCACACACGGCACCATGTGCATGGACACCACGTCACCATGTCATACTTCACCACGGATTACAAGCCATACTTCACCAAGGATACCATGTCATACGTCACCATGTCATACTCACTTCCCCACGGATACCATATAACCATGTCATACTCCACCACATCACCATGTCATACTCACTTCACCACGTCACCATGTCATACTCACTTCACCAGACATACCAAATCACCATGTCATACTCACTTCACCATATAAACATAAGGATGAATGACCTCGGGGAGGTCAAAACATCCAACACCGCGGAGACACCATCACGTGTTTCTCAACACAGTGATCCAGAACACTGCCCCCATCCCTAAAGAGAAATATGCAAATGCATGTAGAAAAGCCACGGAGACACCATCACGTGTTTCTCAACGCAAGCAATAAATAGCCAGGTCTTTCACCGGGAAGGAACAACCACGGGAAGGGCAGCATCCAATAAAGGAAAACCACCTATGCCAAAACATGGTATCCATCCACAGACAGCTGTTTCAGGGTATTTGCCCCTCATCAGTGTGGAGTAGGAAACTGGCTATTAGAAGCAGTGCCTAGTGAAAAGGCTATGAACATAAGGATGAATGACCTCGGGGAGATCAAAACATCCAACACCGCGGAGACACCATCATATGATTCTCAACACAGTGATCCAGAACACTGCCCCCATCCCTAAAGAGAAATATGCAAATGCATGTAGAAAAACCTTCCCGTGGTTGTTCCTTCCCGGTGAAAGACCTGGCTATTTATTGCTTACTCACTTGACCATGTCATACACATGTTACCATGTATGCGGACGCACTCATCTTATTAAATAATTACCTTGTAATGTCTTCACATCCTGTTCTGTCCATATGTGTCCGGATCCCAGAATTCCAAGTGGCAGAAATTCACTGACTGCCATATTGGGACACCCAAGTGATGGGTGTCTCAATGTGGAAACTGCTGGTGGTACCTTCCTCTTGCACGGTACCACCAGTGGAACACCGTTGCATCACACACACACGCTGTATATGCAGCGCCCCAGAGTCCTGGTCGTTGCAGTGATGTCATTCTTCCACCAGGGGGAGTGATATTACATCTGATGGCAATAAAGGAGATCTTCCTACCAGGTATCACAAACCATACACTACACTTCACACTCCAGACCACCAGGGGGAGCCTTGCTCCTATCTACTAGGGCACTCCTCACAGAAGGGTAAAACTGGTGGGATGGATAGAAAGTTAGAGAGAAGCTGGCTGGGCTTTGCCAAGGCAACATTTGTCAGGCAGACAGGGGGAAAGGAGGAACATCTGAGCTGCAGACAGAGGGTCCCTGTCAGGGGTGGGATCCTGACAGAGGCCTAGCAAGATAGAAAGCTACGGAGCTGCGCCTGCCCCACATGCGGCAGCATCCTAAGAAAGGACACAAAGAGAATTGTATTGTAGAGGGTGAGAAACGAAATCACAGCACAAGGAGAAATCATCAGGAGGAGTTTTGCCCTGAAATAGGCTGCCTCCTTCTGAGGCGCGTAGCCGGTGGCCGGAACACTGAGGGAGTAATTGTCTCTATGCTTTACTTCAGAGACCAGCAGGACAGTCAATTCCAAGTTGGCTGCCTGACCTTAATACCTAAGAAGACACAGTGACAACTTGTGGGGGTCGGGGCATCTCTAGGGTCCCTATAAACAAGCCTCAGGCCATCAGTCATACGGGTTTGTCCTATCCATACCATCTAGGGGACAGAGAGGAAGAAATAACATCTAGAACATCTACAAGAGTTGTGAGGACCTTACCGGGAAGCTCAGCAGGGAGGTACTACAACACACAGGCGCTAGTAGGAAGGCTACTGATTTCCACCTGGATAAGGGGACTCTGGATTTGCCTTCGGACCAGCCGGGCTCTACCTACCCTGTGGTCTGTACGCTGGACTGTGGATGCTGAAGCCCCCAGTAAAAGGTAAAGAGACTGCAACCTTGTGTCCTCGTTATTCACTGCGCCTTACAACATCCACCATCACCCCCTACACTTCTGTGAAGCCCTGGGGATACACTTTACCTGTGGGAAGGTATACCATCTAGCTGCCATAACATCACCCCAGCGGACCCTTAAGCAGCGTCGGTCACCCTGACCGAATACCACAGGTGGCGTCACAAACTTTATACAAATTCTCCCTTTCATTGGACGCCCCTCTAAGGGTCACGGTACCGGGTCAGGCCACCGTGACATCCACGCAGAACACTGAAGGACCCGGTGCCGAGTACCCCATTGCCCTTAACGTGGGGGCGATCCATAGATGCTGTACGCACCAGGACACACAGGGGGGAGCTCAAATGAGAGAACACATGAGGGAAGAAGACACAGTGGTAGAGAGAGAGCAGACAAGGGGGAGAGCACATGGGGTACACAGGTCAAAGAAGAGATGACATGAGAGGAGAAGACAGCAGATGGGGGAGAGAGAAAGCGCACAGGGGTGAGAGAGACAGAGCACAGGGGGGAGACAGCTCAAGCGGGACAGCACATGAGGGGGGAACACAGCACAGGAAGGTGAGAGACAGCAGACAAGGGGGATGGATAGCACATGGGGTAGACAGGTCAAAGAAGAGAGCACAGACTGGAGAAGTCAGCAAATGGGGAAAGAGAGAGTGGATAGGTGGGTGAGCACATGGGGGAGAGATTCTCAACGCTGAAAAGCCTGCCCCATCGTGACATTACCGCCCTCCCGATGAGATAGCATTGGGCCTCCATCTAGTATATACATCACCACATTCACGGATGCACTCATACACACGTATTCACCCACAAGGGCACCATGACATACATGTGACCACACAGAAGGACACACTCACTCCTATGTCACCATATACAGCGACGCACTCATATACTTTCCACACTGACACATGTATAACACACTCACTATGGCACTGATTCATGAAAGCGATTTCCCCAGAATTCTGGTGTGAATTGTTTTGAAAAGGCATAACATTTACAACATTTGTGGCATTTTCAATAGTCAGTTTCTCACAGCTCCGCCAAAATGGGCAGAGCTTTGGCGAGAAGGGAGCACAATCCCACAGCTTGTTCAATTCATGTTGAGTGGTGTTCCTGACATGATACGTATGCAAATCTGCCGTAATTTATGACAGAAATGTACTCCAGTCCTCAAAAATTAAAACAACAGTTACTGTTTAAGTGTTTTTGCCCTTCTCATCCAGGTATGTTTTTATGGTGTAAGCAAAATGAAATGATATTGTGGTCACTGATACCAAGGTTAGGCTGGGTTCATACTGTGTTCTGGCAGTCCGTTAGACGGACTGCGTTACACCGCGGCATAACGCGGTGTAATGCAGTCTGTTAACGCTGCCATTAATCTCTATTTCAGGCGCATCGCTAGCGCACGCCCAAAATTTATCGTCATTGAGTGACGGACCCTGGGACGTGGGCTGCAGCGTTTCCGGATCCGTCATCGCTAGCATCACTGATAGAGCATCTGCTAGCTCTGTCTGCGCTAGCGCGATGGCATGTCAGCACTTGCGTTAACGCAGCCTGTTTAACGCATGTGTTGAACGGGCTGCTGTTAACGCAGTGTGAACCTAGGCCCATTGTGAACAGCTACATTTACAACAAGGTCTGTATAGTTAGAAATGATGAGATGTGAAGAGCTGGCCTTGTTCTAAAGACTATTGGACCAATGAACGTAGAGCAGAATCCACAGCTCTAAGGGATGTAGATTTTTTCCAGCATTGAGCGCCAGTAATGTTGATATTGTTGTTTCATTAGAGATTTGCTTGATCGTCAGTTCAGCCTCAGGAATCAGTTTCCATTCAGTGACAGTAAGCAGAAGAAGATGTGCTGGTTGGATCTTATGTATACATAAGGCCAGACAGGAAATTGCTAAAGCAATAATTCTATTAATCTCATCAGCATCTCAGGGGCCTCAAGCCATTGGACTCCCAGCCAATAGGCTCATTTGATCAGAAAAATCACAACGTTTCAGCCATGCAGGGTCTTTGTCAAGACATAAAAAGTAAGATATGCATATCTCTCTTTTTTATGGCTTGATAAAGGCCCTGCGTGGCCCCAACATTGTGAGTTTTCTGTACCAAAAGGATTTTATCTGGTGCTCTGGTTCCTTAATTTCTCTGTATTGCTACAACCTTGTGGAGGGTGGCATGAAGTGTATATAGTAGAACTTTTTGCATGTATGTAGCAGAGCTATATATATGTATGTAGCAGAGCTTTGTGTGGTGTTTATGAAGCAGGACTGTGTGTGTGTGCATACAGAAGAGCTGTGTATGTAGCAATGCTGAGTGTGCATGTACAGCAGAGCTGAGTGTACATGTGTGCTGTAGAGAGTTTACCTTTGTAAAGCTGTATCTATAATGATGTACTTCAACATTATGTATCTATATCTGTATCTGTATGCTGCGGCTCTGCTCTTTGCTCTGCAACCTGCAGCTCTGCGCGCCGCAACCTGCGGTTCTGCTCTGCTGCACACCTTACGGTTCTGCTTTGCTGCGCACCTTGCGGTTCTGCTCTGCTGCGCACCTTGCGTTTCTGCTCTGCTTCGCATCCTGCGATTCTGCTTTGCACCACTTCCCGCGGTTCAGCTCTGCTCTGCATCCAGCGGTTCTGCCCTGCTCCGCATCTGCGGTTCTGCGCTGCACCACACCCTGCAGTTCTGCTTTGCTCCGCATCCTGCAGTTCTGCTTTACTCCCACTCTGCTCCCTGCGGTTCCTGTCCCTTTAGTCTGTACTAGCTCCTACCGGTTCCTGTCCCTCCAGTCTGAACTGGTTCCTACTTGCTCCCTTTTCCCACTCGTACCTGCCTATGTTCTTGTCCTACCCGAACCAGTTCTAGTCCTGCTAGCCGTGTCCGCCTGCCTGCCAATAGTGCCAGCCGTGTCCGCCTGCCTGCCAATAGTGCCAGCTGTGCCCGCCTGCCAATAGTGCCAGCAGTGCCTGCCAAGAGTGCCAGCCGTGCCTGCCTGCCAAGAGTGCCAGCCATGCCAACTTGCCTGCCAAGAGTGCCAGCCGTGTCTGCCTACTGGCCAAGAGTGTCATTCGTGCCCGCCTGTCTGCCAAGAGAGTCAGCCGTGCCCGCCAGAGTACCAGTCGTGCCCGTCTGTACTTGCCTGCACTTGTTATTAGTGTTCAGTCCCTCAGTGGGATCAGCTGCCACAGCTAGACACCGCCCTGGAGTGGTATCTGGCAGCTACCTGCCACACAAGCCTGACCTCACCATCAGAGGTTCCAGTGAACACCAAGGTAGCTGCTTAGTCACGCCCCTTCCTGTGTAGTCTGGTTTGTGGCACAGTGGGGCCACAATTCCTCGCTCGTGCCACCCAGTCAGGGCACGAGCATCACAGTTTGCTCAGGCCATGGTCCCCGCTGAGTCCCATGGTCCTTTGCTCTCACAGCAAGATGAATTTTTTTCCTGCCAGCATGAGTAACTGAATAATTTTTTTACCTGATCAGAAGTTCAGACTTTTGTTGCACCGCCACGTATCACAGTCCCTGCACATCTGATTTGCGCTCCAAGAGTTGAGTCCATCCCAGCGGATACACCTAGGTACGATGGGGGATCCAAAGCAGTGCCATATGTTCTTGGAGCAGTGCTTGCGATACTTCAAATGGCATACTCCCTATTTTTTCTCTGATCTGGTCAAGGTAGGATTTTTAATGTCCTATTTAACAGGAGATGCCTTGGAGTGGCTCAGCCCCCTCTGGAAAGCAGGGGATTCCATCACCTTGAACTTTCCATCCTTCCTGATGGTCTTCTGTAAGGTCTTCAATGAGCCTAGTTCAGCGTCTTCTGCAAAGTCTTCCACCCCAAGCTTCCAGATTCAGATCAGACGAAAGAAACCTGTGGGTAAACCGTCACGTCCGTCCACGATCGTCCAAAATCCACCAGTTCCTCAACCTGCAAAAGCAACCACCCGAACAAAATCCAAGAAGGCTGATAAAAATGGGCTGGCAGAGCAGCAGCCTGAATCCAGACTTGAAAATCAGAAGGGAATGCGGTATCGCTGCGGTTGTGTGGAACATCCGGAATGTCTCTGCTCTGAGAAGCCAATACTCCAGAACCTTAAGGTACCTTCACACTAAACGATATCGCTAGCGATCCGTGACGTTGCAGCGTCCTGGCTAGCGATATCGTTTAGTTTGACACGCAGCAGCGATCAGGATCCTGCTGTGATATCGCTGGTCGTTGAACAAAGTTCAGAACTTTATTTGGTCGTCAGACCGTCGTGTATCGTCGTGTTTGACACCAAAAGCAACGATACCAGCGATGTTTTACACTGGTAACCAGGGTAAACATCGGGTTACTAAGCGCAGGGCCGCGCTTAGTAACCCGATGTTTACCCTGGTTACCAGTGTAAAATGTAAAAAACCAAACAGTACATACTCACCTTCGCGTCCCCCGGCGTCCGCTTCCCACACTGACTGAGCGCCGTAAAGTGAAAGTGAAAGTACAGCACAGCGGTGACGTCACCGCTCTGCTGTTAGGGCCGGCGCTCAGTCAGTGCAGGAAGCGGACGCCGGGGGACGCGAATGTAAGTATGTACTGTTTGTTTTTTTTACATTTTACGCTGGTAACCAGGGTAAACATCAGGTTACTAAGCATGGCCCTGCGCTTAGCAACCCGATGTTTACCCTGGTTACCCGGGGGCCTCGGCATCGTTGGTCGCTGGAGAGCGGTCTGTGTGACAGCTCTCCAGCGATCAAACAGCGACGCTGCAGCGATCGGCATCGTTGTCGCTATCGCTGCAGCGTCGCTTAATGTGAAGGTACCTTTAGGCCAGTAGGAGAGGCTGCCCGTGGCGAGAGTACTTCCTCTCCACTAAAGTCAATGACTGACTCTTTGCCTTCTAGAAGTTTTGGTGTATTTAAGCCTCCAGCCATACAGAGTCGGTGTGTGATCTCTGATCTACAGCTCCAGAACCCAGTAAGGGTGTTGTCTGATGATGGCCGAGCCCTACTTAAGAGTAGTGTAGTCCTGCTGGGACAACTCCAGCACCAAGTCAGAGCATTATACTCAAAGAAGTTTGTCTTCCACATGCTGTCTGGTATGCCCATGGGCCATTCAGAGCCAAAGACTCAACAACTTGTTCTGGTCTGGAGACTCAGCAAGGTGCTTCATTTGGAACAACCAAGTCACGAGAGGTGTCTGGTTCCCATATGTCAAAGTCAGTCAGCAGTGTCGTCTTCTGCTTCATCTGGTCTGTTAGTGGTTTAGTCAAAGTGTGCTGACATCTCCAAAGAAGGGGAAGCGGTGGCGTTCTCTCCACACATCTCCAACGACTATACCTGTCACCAGTTCTCAGGACCATCCCTGCCTCTAGAATTTTTTCCTCTGAGCAACGGACAGACGATGGATCCTGTGAAGGTGCCTCCTATTTCTATGTGGCCGGCTGATAAAGTTGACAAAATGGAGGCTTTCGTGTCCCTGCTTTCCCCCAACCAGGAGGAGGTGGCGTTCTCTCCACTCATCTCCAATGACTTTCCCAGAAAACAGTACCCAGGAACATCCCTGCCACTTGGAATTTTTTCTCTGGATAACGGGCAGAAGATGGATCCTGTGAGAGTACCTTCAGCTTCCATGTGGCCAGTTGGTGAAGATACCAAAACGGAAGTTTTCCCATCTCTGTTTTCCACTGACCAGGAGGAGGAGGTTCAGATTGTTACATCTTCCATGGTGGGAGCTGACTTTGTCAGGCAGAGAGAGACTTGGTCTTCCGGGACTCCTGATATCACGCCTGCCTCATTCTACCCTAAGGATGTTGTGATGGGCTGGACTGTATGTGGTCCTATACTCCTTCTGCAGATCATCTTGGCAGGCTTGAAGAGGAGGGGACGTAAAGGGGAGGTACTGTAACATCCCTGCCGGCATTAATGCATGGCTTCCCATCTCCTATCTTACTCACCACTCCGGGCCATGCTGTGAGTTCTTGCTGTAGTTCTCGTTTCTGCCTCCCAGGGGGCTGCATACCCTGGTTCATACCTGTATCCTGTGTCTCTCATTTCTGCCTCCCAGGGGGCTGTATACCCTCATCCGAATCCTTGTTCCTGTACCTTATACAGTACCTGACCCTGTCTGAACTATGTCCTATACTTGTGTCCGTTTGTATCCCTGTTTGTAGCCTTCCCTATCCCGCTGTGTGTTTCCTTGTGTTCACTCCTTCTGCTCTTTGCTCCGCAAACTGCAGCTCCACTCTTTGCTCTGCAACCTGCGGCTCCGCAACCTGTGGCTCCGCTCTTTGCCTGCAACCTGCGGCTCCGCTCTTTGCTCCACAACATGTGGCTCTGCTATTTGCTCCGCAACCTGCGGCTCTGCTATTTTCTCCGCAACTTGCGGCTCTGCTCTTTGCTCCGCAACCTGCGGCTCTGCTCTTTGCTCCGCACCTTGCGGTTCTGCTCTGCTGCACACCTTGCGGTTCTGTGCCGTGCGCACCTTGCAGTTCTGCTCTGCTGCGCACCTTGCGGTTCTCCTCTGCTTCGCATCCTGCGGTTCTGCTCTGCTCCAAATCCCGCGGTTCCTCCCTGCTCCGCATCCCCTGGTTCTGCTCTGCACCGCAGCCTGTGGTTCTTCTTTGCTCTGCATCCTGCGGTTCTGCTCTACTCCCAATCCACTCCCTGCGGTTCCTGTCCCTTTAGTCGATGCTGGCTCCTACCGGTTCCTGTCCCTCCAGTCTGAACTGGTTCCTACTGGCTCCCTTTTCCCATTCGTACCTGCCTATGTTTCTGTCGTATTCAAACCAGTTCCAGTCCCGCTAGCCATGCCCGCCTGCCTGACAATAGTGCCAGCCGTGCCTGCCCGCCTGCCAATAGTGCCAGCCGTGCCTGCCCATAGTGCGAGCCGTGCCCGCCAATGGTGCCAGTCATGCCCGCCTGCTTGCCAATAGTGCCAGCCATGCCCGTCTGCCTGCCAATAGTGCCACCTGTGTCCGCCTGCCTGCCAAGAGTGCCAGCCATGCCCGCCTGCCTGCCAAGAGTGCCAGCCGTGCCCATCTGCCAAGAGTGCTAGCCGTGCCCGCCTGCCTGCCAAGAGTGTCAGCCATGCCGGCCTGTCTGCAAGAGTGTCAGCTGTGCACGCCAGAGTACCAGTCATGCCCGTCTGTACTTGTTATTAGTGTTCAGTCCCTCAGTGGGATCAGATGCTACAGCCAGACTCCACCCTGGAGTTGTACCTGGCAGCTACCTGCCGCACAACCCTGACCTCACCATCAGAGGCTCCAGTGAACACCAAGGTAGCTGCTTAGTCACGCCCCTCCAGGGTAGTCTGGTTTGTGGCACAGTGGGGCCACAATCCCTCGCTCACGCCACCCAGTCAGGGCGCGAGCGTTACAACTGTATTGTGTTCTTTGACAAGTACAGTAAATAAAATGATTGATGAAATTGCATTTCTATGTATGCTGCTGATAAAAATAGCTTACTTACCCAATTTTTCACATAAGGTAGAATAGTACAATCTATGTCAGGTATGGAGCAGGCTCAGGAGCTCATATAGAGCAGGCTCAGGAGTTGAGCCTGCACCATACTCCGCAGTTGGCAGCTGTGTTATACAGATGTCATTTGCCTGTTACAGCAGCGATTGGAGCGATTTCCAATCACTGCAGTTTAACCATTTAACCCCTTTCTGACATTGGACGTACTATCCCGTCGAGGTGGGGTGGGCCCGTATGACCACCGACGGGATAGTACATCCAGCGCGATCGGCGGCGCTCACGGGGGGAGTGCGGCCGATCGCAGCCGGGTGTCAGCTGATTATCACAGCTGACATCTGGCACTATGTCAAACATGATCGCGGTGTGCCGGCGGTACAGGGAAGCATCGCGCAGGGAGGGGGCTCCCTGCGTGCTTCCCTGAGACCCCCGGAGCAACGCGATGTGATCGCGTTGCTGCGAGGGTCTCTTACCTCCTCCTCGCTGCAGGTGCCCGGATCCAAGATGGCCGCGGCATCCGGGTCCTGCAGGGAGGGAGGTGGCTTACCGAGTGCCTGCTCAGAGCAGGCGCTTGGTAAGCCTGCAGTGCTGTACAAACTGTGTGCAAAGAGTGCTGTGCAAACTGTCAGATCACCGATCTGTGATGTCCCCCCCTGGGACAAAGTAAAAAAGTTAAAAAAAAAATTTCCACATAAGTAAAAAAAAAATAAAAAAAATAAAAAATTCCTAAATAAAGAAAAAATATATATATATTATTCCCATAAATACATTTCTTTATCTAAATTTAAAAAAAAAACAATAAAAGTACACATATTTAGTATCGCCGCGTCCGTAACGACCCCACCTATAAAACTATATCACTAGTTAACCCCTTCAGTGAACACCGTAGGGGGGGAAAAAAAAAAACGAGGCAAAAAACAACGCTTTATTATCATACCGCCGAACAAAAAGTGGAATAACACGCGATCAAAAAGACGGATATAAATAACCATGGTACCGCTGAAAACGTCATCTTGTTCCGCAAAAAAAGAGCCGCAATACAGCGTCATCAAAGAAAAAATAAAAAAGTTATAGTCCTCAGAATAAAGCGATGCCAAAATAATTATTTATTCTATAACATAGTTTTTATCGTATAAAAGCGCCAAAACATAAAAAAATGATATAAATGAGGTATCACTGTAATCGTACTGACCCGAAGAATAAAACTGCTTTATCAATTTTACCAAACATGGAACGGTATAAACGCCTCCCCCAAAAGAAATTCATGAATAGCTGGTTTTTGGTCATTCTGCCTCACAAAAATCAGAATAAAAAGCGATCAAAAACTGTCACATGTCCGAAAATGTTACCAATAAAAACGTCAACTCGTCCCGCAAAAAACAAGACCTCACATGACTCTGTGGACCAAAATATGGAAAAATTATAGGTCTCAAAATGTGGAGACGCAAAACCTTTTTTGCTATAAAAAGCGTCTTTTAGTGTGTGATGGCTGCCAATCATAAAAATCTGCTATAAAAAACGCTGTAAAAGTAAATCAAACCCCCCTTCATCACCCCGTTAGTTAGGGAAATTTAATAAAATTAAAAAAATGTATTTATTTCCATTTTCCCATTAGGGTTAGGGCTAGGGTTAGGGTTAGGGCTAGGGTTAGGGTTAGGGCTAGGGTTAGGGTTGGGGCTAGGGTTGGAGCTAAAGTTAGGGTTAGGGTTGGGGCTAAAGTTAGGGTTAGGGTTTGGATTACATTTACGGTTGGGATTAGGGTTGGGATTAGAGTTAGGGGTGTGTCAGGGTGAGGGGTGTGGTTAGGGTTACCGTTGGGATTAGGGTTAGGGGTGTGTTTGGATTAGGGTTTCAGTTAGAATTGGGGAGTTTCCACTGTTTAGGCACATCCGGGGCTCTCCAAACGCGACATGGCGTCCGATCTCAATTCCAGCCAATTCTGCATTGAAAAAGTAAAACAGTGCTCCTTCCCTTCCGTACTTTACCGTGCGCCCAAACAGGGGTTTACCCCAACATATGGGGCATCAGCGTACTCAGGACAAATTGGACAACAGCGTTTGGGGTCTAATTTCTTCTCTTACCCTTGGGAAAACAAAAAATTGGGGGCGAAAAGATAATTTTTGTGAAAAAATATGATTTTTTATTTTTACGGCTCTGCATTATAAACTTCTGTGAAGCACTTGGTGGGTCAAAGTGCTCACCACACATCTAGATAAGTTCCTTAGGGGGTCTACTTTCCAAAATGGTGTCACTTGTGGGGGGTTTAATGTTTAGGCACATCAGGGGCTCTCCAAACGCGACATGGCGTCCCATCTTAATTCCAGTCAATTTTGCATTGAAAAGTCAAATGGCGCTCCTTCCCTTCCAAGCTCTGCGGTGCGCCCAAACAGTGGTTTACCCCCACTGTTGTGAAATTGGATTCTGGGCTCCCCCGGTGGCCACTTGTGGAATTTAACTTGTGTGCATCATCCCCTCTGTTCACCTGCTCCTATCAGGATGTGGGAGTCGCTATATAACCTTGCTCCTCTGTCAGTTTCATGCCGGTCAACAATGTAATCAGTAGCCTTTCTGTGCATGTTCCTGCTACTAGACAACTCCCAGCTAAGTTGGACTTTTGTCCTTGTGTGTTTTTGCATTTTGTTCCTGTTCACAGCTGCTGTTTCGTTACTGTGTCTGGAAAGCTCTTGTGAGCGGAAATTGCCACTCTGGTGTTATGAGTTAATGCTAGAGTCTTAAAGTAATTTCTGGATGGTGTTTTGATAGGGTTTTCTGCTGACCATGAAAGTGCCCTTTCTGTCTTCATGCTATCTAGTAAGCGGACCTCGATTTTGCTAAACCTATTTTCATACTACGTTTGTCATTTCATCTTAAATCACCGCCAATATATGTGGGGGCCTCTGTCTGCCTTTTGGGAAAATTTCTCTAGAGGTGAGCCAGGACTGTCTTTTCCTCTGCTAGGATTAGGTAGTTCTCCGGCTGGCGCTGGGCATCTAGGGATAAAAAAACGTAGGCATGCTACCCGGCCACTTCTAGTTGTGCGGCAGGTTTAGTTCATGGTCAGTATAGTTTCCATCTTCCAAGAGCTAGTTCTCATATATGCTGGGCTATGTTCTCTCGCCATTGAGAATCATGACAGTTTGACCGGCCCAAAAAAGGGTTAAATTACTGGCTGAGAAAGGAGAGAAAAAAGAAGTCTGCTACAATTTTTTTTATTTTTTTTTTCCCTCTAGTTCTGAGTGTGCTCTTAATTGAATCACTTGCTAGTCTGCCTATACTGCAGCCTTCCTCTCTTCCTCTCCTTCTAATCCTTGAATGGCTCTGTGTTCACCTGTTTCAAATGGATCTTCAGAGTGTAGCTACAGGTTTGAATAATCTTGCCACAAAGGTACAAAATTTGCAAGATTTTGTTGTTCATGCACCTATGTCTGAGCCTAGAATTCCTTTGCCTGAATTCTTCTCGGGGAATAGATCTCACTTTCAAAATTTTAAAAATAATTGCAAATTGTTTTTGTCCCTGAAGTCTCGCTCTGCCGGAGACCCTGCACAGCAGGTCAGGATTGTAATTTCCTTGCTCCGGGGCGACCCTCAAGACTGGGCTTTTGCATTGGCACCAGGGGATCCTGCGTTGCTCAATGTGGATGCGTTTTTTCTGGCCTTGGGGTTGCTTTATGAGGAACCTCATTTAGAGCTTCAGGCGGAAAAGGCCTTGATGTCCTTGTCTCAGGGGCAAGATGAAGCTGAAATATACTGCCAAAAATTCCGCAAATGGTCTGTGCTTACTCAGTGGAATGAGTGCGCCCTGGCGGCGATTTTCAGAGAAGGTCTCTCTGATGCCATTAAGGATGTTATGGTGGGGTTCCCTGTGCCTGCGAGTCTGAATGAGTCCATGACGATGGCTATTCAGATCGATAGGCGTCTGCGGGAGCGCAAACCTGTGCACCATTTGGCGGTGTCTACTGAGAAAACGCCAGAAAATATGCAATGTGATAGAATTCTGTCCAGAAGCGAGCGGCAGAATTTTAGACGAAAAAATGGGTTGTGCTTCTATTGTGGTGATTCAACTCATGTTATATCAGCATGCTTTAAGCGTACTAAGAAGCCTGACAAGTCTGTTTCAATTAGCACTTTACAGTCTAAGTTTATTCTATCTGTGACCCTGATTTGTTCTTTGTCATCTATTACCGCGGACGCCTATGTCGACTCTGGCGCTGCTTTGAGTCTTATGGATTGGTCCTTTGCCAAACGCTGTGGGTATGATTTGGAGCCATTGGAGGCTCCGATACCTCTGAAAGGGATTGACTCCACCCCATTGGCTAGTAATAAACCACAATACTGGACACAAGTGACTATGCGTGTTAATCCGGATCACCAGGAGGTTATTCGCTTTCTGGTGCTGTATAATCTACATGATGTTTTGGTGCTGGGATTGCCATGGCTGCAATCTCATAACCCAGTCCTCGACTGGAGAGCTATGTCTGTGTTAAGCTGGGGATGTAAAGGAACTCATGGGGACGTACCTTTGGTTTCCATTTCATCATCTATTCCCTCTGAGATTCCTGAATTCTTGTCTGACTTTCGTGACGTTTTTGAAGAACCCAAGGTTGGTTCACTACCTCCGCACCGGGAGTGCGATTGTGCCATAGACTTGATCCCGGGTAGTAAATACCCTAAGGGTCGTTTATTTAATCTGTCTGTGCCTGAACACGCTGCTATGCGAGAATATATAAAGGAGTCCTTGGAAAAGGGACATATTCGTCCTTCGTCATCTCCCTTAGGAGCCGGTTTTTTCTTTGTGTCTAAGAAAGACGGCTCTTTGAGGCCGTGTATTGATTATCGACTTTTGAATAAAATCACGGTTAAATATCAATATCCGTTACCACTGCTTACTGATTTGTTTGCTCGTATAAAGGGGGCCAAGTGGTTCTCTAAGATTGATCTCCGTGGGGCGTATAATTTGGTGTGAATCAAGCAGGGGGATGAGTGGAAAACCGCATTTAATACGCCCGAGGGCCATTTTGAGTATTTGGTGATGCCTTTTGGTCTTTCAAATGCCCCTTCAGTCTTCCAGTCCTTTATGCATGACATTTTCCGCGATTATTTGGATAAATTTATGATTGTGTATCTGGATGATATTCTGATTTTTTCGGATGACTGGGACTCTCATGTCCAGCAGGTCAGGAGGGTTTTTCAGGTTTTGCGGTCTAATTCCTTGTGTGTGAAGGGTTCTAAGTGTGTTTTTGGGGTTCAGAAGATTTCCTTCTTGGGATACATTTTTTCCCCCTCTTCCATCGAGATGGATCCTGTCAAGGTTCAGGCTATTGGTGATTGGACGCAACCCTCTTCTCTTAAGAGTCTTCAGAAATTTTTGGGCTTTGCTAACTTTTATCGTCGATTTATTGCTGGTTTTTCTGATGTTGTAAAACCATTGACTGATTTGACTAAGAAGGGTGCTGATGTTGCTGATTGGTCCCCTGATGCTGTGGAGGCCTTTCGGGAGCTCAAGCGCCGCTTTTCTTCCGCCCCAGTGTTGCGTCAGCCTGATGTTGCTCTTCCTTTTCAGGTTGAGGTCGACGCTTCTGAAATCGGAGCTGGGGCGGTGTTGTCGCAGAGAAGTTCCGACTGCTCCGTGATGAGACCTTGTGCTTTTTTTCCCCGTAAATTTTCGCCCGCCGAGCGGAATTATGATATTGGGAATCGGGAGCTTTTGGCCATGAAGTGGGCTTTTGAGGAGTGGCGTCACTGGCTTGAGGGGGCCAGACATCAGGTGGTGGTATTGACTGACCACAAAAATTTAATTTACCTTGAGTCTGCCAGGCGCCTGAATCCTAGACAAGCGCGCTGGTCGTTGTTTTTCTCTCGGTTTAATTTTGTGGTGTCTTACCTACCGGGTTCTAAGAATGTTAAGGCGGATGCCCTTTCTAGGAGTTTTGAGCCTGACTCCCCTGGTAATTCTGAGCCCACAGGTATCCTTAAAGATGGAGTGATATTGTCTGCCGTTTCTCCAGACCTGCGGCGGGCCTTGCAGGAGTTTCAGGCGGATAGACCTGATCGTTGCCCACCTGGTAGACTGTTTGTTCCTGATGATTGGACCAGTAGAGTCATCTCTGAGGTTCATTCTTCTGCGTTGGCAGGTCATCCTGGAATCTTTGGTACCAGGGATTTGGTGGCAAGGTCCTTCTGGTGGCCTTCCCTGTCACGAGATGTGCGAGGCTTTGTGCAGTCTTGTGACGTTTGTGCTCGGGCCAAGCCTTGTTGTTCTCGGGCTAGTGGATTGTTGTTACCCTTGCCTATCCCGAAGAGGCCTTGGACGCACATCTCGATGGATTTTATTTCGGATCTGCCTGTTTCTCAGAAGATGTCTGTCATCTGGGTGGTGTGTGACCGTTTCTCTAAGATGGTCCATCTGGTTCCCTTGCCTAAGTTGCCTTCTTCTTCCGAGTTGGTTCCTCTGTTTTTTCAAAATGTTGTTCGTTTGCATGGTATTCCGGAGAATATCGTTTCTGACAGAGGGACCCAATTCGTGTCTAGATTTTGGCGGGCATTCTGTGCTAGGATGGGCATAGATTTGTCTTTTTCGTCTGCTTTCCATCCTCAGACTAATGGCCAGACCGAGCGGACTAATCAGACCTTGGAGACATATTTGAGGTGTTTTGTGTCTGCGGATCAGGATGATTGGGTTGCTTTTTTGCCTTTGGCGGAGTTCGCCCTCAATAATCGGGCCAGCTCTGCCACCTTGGTGTCCCCGTTTTTCTGTAATTCGGGGTTTCATCCTCGATTTTCCTCCGGTCAAGTGGAATCTTCGGATTGTCCTGGAGTGGATGCTGTGGTGGAGAGGTTGCATCAGATTTGGGGGCAGGTGGTGGACAATTTGAAGTTGTCCCAGGAGAAGACTCAGCTTTTTGCCAACCGCCGTCGTCGTGTTGGTCCTCGGCTTTGTGTTGGGGACTTGGTGTGGTTGTCTTCTCGTTTTGTCCCTATGAGGGTTTCTTCTCCTAAGTTTAAGCCTCGGTTCATCGGCCCGTACAAGATATTGGAGATTCTTAACCCTGTGTCCTTCCGTTTGGACCTCCCTGCATCCTTTTCGATTCATAATGTTTTTCATCGGTCATTGTTGCGCAGGTATGAGGTACCAGCTGTGCCTTCCGTTGAGCCTCCTGCTCCGGTGTTGGTTGAGGGTGAGTTGGAGTACGTTGTGGAAAAGATCTTGGACTCTCGTGTTTCCAGACGGAAACTCCAGTATCTGGTCAAATGGAAGGGATACGGTCAGGAGGATAATTCTTGGGTCACTGCCTCTGATGTTCATGCCTCCGATCTTGTCCGTGCCTTTCATAGGGCTCATCCTGATCGCCCTGGTGGTTCTGGTGAGGGTTCGGTGCCCCCTCCTTGAGGGGGGGGTACTGTTGTGAAATTGGATTCTGGGTTCCCCCGGTGGCCACTTGTGGAATTTAACTTGTGTGCATCATCCCCTCTGTTCACCTGCTCCTATCAGGATGTGGGAGTCGCTATATAACCTTGCTCCTCTGTCAGTTTCATGCCGGTCAACAATGTAATCAGTAGCCTTTCTGTGCATGTTCCTGCTACTAGACAACTCCCAGCTAAGTTGGACTTTTGTCCTTGTGTGTTTTTGCATTTTGTTCCTGTTCACAGCTGCTGTTTCGTTACTGTGTCTGGAAAGCTCTTGTGAGCGGAAATTGCCACTCTGGTGTTATGAGTTAATGCTAGAGTCTTAAAGTAATTTCTGGATGGTGTTTTGATAGGGTTTTCTGCTGACCATGAAAGTGCCCTTTCTGTCTTCATGCTATCTAGTAAGCGGACCTCGATTTTGCTAAACCTATTTTCATACTACGTTTGTCATTTCATCTTAAATCACCGCCAATATATGTGGGGGCCTCTGTCTGCCTTTTGGGAAAATTTCTCTAGAGGTGAGCCAGGACTGTCTTTTCCTCTGCTAGGATTAGGTAGTTCTCCGGCTGGCGCTGGGCATCTAGGGATAAAAAAACGTAGGCATGCTACCCGGCCACTTCTAGTTGTGCGGCAGGTTTAGTTCATGGTCAGTATAGTTTCCATCTTCCAAGAGCTAGTTCTCATATATGCTGGGCTATGTTCTCTCGCCATTGAGAATCATGACACCCCACATATGGGGTATCGGCGTACTCAGGACAAATTGTACAACTTTTGGGGTCCATTTTCTCCTGTTACCCTTGGTAAAATAAAACAAATTGGAGCTGAAATAAATTTTGTGTAAAAAAAAATTAAATGTTAATTTTTATTTAAACATTCCAAAAATTCCTGTGAAACACCTGAAGGGTTAATAAATTTCTTGAATGTGGTTTTGAGCACCTTGAGGGGTGCAGTTTTTAGAATGGTGTCACACTTGGGTATTTTCTATCATATAGACCCCTCAAAATGTCTTCAAATGAGATGTGGTCCCTAAAAAAAAAATGGTGTTGTAAAAATGAGAAATTGCTGGTCACCTTTTAACCCTTATAACTCCCTAACAAAAAAAAATTTTGCTTCCTAAATTGTGCTGATGTAAAGTAGACATGTGGGAAATGTTACCTATTAAGTATTTTGTGTGACATATCTCTGTGATTTAAGGGCATAAAAATTCAAAGTTGGAAAATTGCGAAATTTTCTAAATTTTCGCCAAATTTCCATTTTTTTCACAAATAAACGCAAGTTATATCGAAGAAATTTTAGCACTATCATGAAGTACAATATGTCACAAGAAAACAGTGTCAGAATCGCCAAGATCCGTTGAAGCGTTCCAGAGTTATAAACTCATAAAGGGACAGTGGTCAGATTTGTAAAAATTGGCCCGGTCATTAACGTGCAAACCACCCTTGGGGGTAAAGGGGTTAAATGCTGCTGCCAATCACGGCCTGTCACATTCAAATGCTGCAAGTGCTGGTGCTTGTGTGTGCCGTGTCCCATTCCCCATCTGCGATGCGAACATGGAGCCAAAGTGTTATCATGGCTTCTAGAGGCCAGCTGTAGAAAATTCAAGTCGCCCTCCTTTTCCCAGTTTAAAAGTAAAGAGAAAAGTACTTGTTTAGTATCATCACATTAGTGAAAGTTCGGTTTATCAAAATATGAAATTCCGGTAAGCCACCAGTACGATAAAATTCATAAAGAGAAGGAAAATCAAAACGTCAGAATTGTGTGTTTTTGGTCACCATTACCTAAAAAATGCTATACAAAAGAATAAAAACATTGCATGTGCCTGCAAATGGTTTCAATAAAAACATCAGCTCGCCACTCAAAGAACAAGCACTAACAGATCTATCCACAAAAAAATGAATAAAAAAGTTATGGCTCTTGGAAAACAAGGATCAAAAGAACAAACTACAAAAATGAAAATTGCAAAGGGTTAACTGAAAGGGAAACTATTAACAGAAAATTACCTGTTGATTAAATCAGGTTTTTAATTAAATGTATTTTCTAAAAAATAATTACAATTTATTTGCTATATTTAATAGCAAAATCTGTATTAAAACATTAAATGTAGAAATGTTGCAATTTTCACAGTGGCACTGGAGAAATTTTAAACTTGACCTTCATTTGTATCAGGAAATAACACATGTACACAACCATAATAGCTGGATCCCAACCGTATCAATTGGATGGAAGTGTCTAATAAGCCTTGTGCCAAGGTTATTGTGAAGGGAAGGGGAGCAGAATCAGCTGTGACAACATGTGTTGTGAATGGTGGATAGTGTTATCTGCTATGTACAGAGGTGTTACCTCTCATAGTAATCCTTCTTCCTCTGATGATAATGAGCCTGTTGAAAAATCTTCCTGAAAGGACAAGAAATAAGAATCTAAAAATATATTTTTAATAAAGATTGTAATATGAAGAAAAAACATCGCCAACATGTATTTAAAAATACATGTAACACAAAAACCCAATTTAAACAATAGGTAATTTTCTGATGGTAGCTTCCTTTATCATCACAAAATGGCTAGTCAAACCAAGCACAGCGCCTTGCAGGTGACATAGCCCTGAAAAAACAAAACTATCTTTAGTAGCCAAACATGTTGTTTCAATAGGCAATAGTGGCACAAAAAATCATCCTACGCTAGTGACGTAGACATAGAATAGAAGGTTTTAGGCTTTCAGAATGTGGTGAGACATAAAGAAAAAAAATGTAAAGTAAAATTGAAATAGGGCTGAGCACTTTGTATATCTGTGCAGGTATTTACTGATCAGATGGTGGAAGTTTCGGATGTGATCTGTTTGTAACATTTGCTCTTTTATTTCTAGATACTGGAAGCAGAAATGAAAAAGATTCAGGGATCTATAATGGAGACTACACTGACATTTTATGAGATTTTGACTAAATTGTTTGAAAAGAAGGTGAAATGTGAAATGGTGATCTATCAGGTAATGCGCTTTCTGTAACGAATCATATACTGTAGATTCTTTTTAAATGTGACATATCTATGTGGAGCATGTCATTTATGCTCTTGATGCCTCATATAGCCTAACTAAATCATAATTCGGTTGGGATCACACGAGTGGGTTTCGTTGTCCGTATACAGTCGCAGTTCCCGGACTGACCGTGGGGCTCCGGACCCAAACTTACACCCTCATAGACACATGAGGCCTTACGCTCTCAACTTTCCAAGCATCACAGGATATTCCATAATATGCATGAACCAATAATAACAGTGTACAGGACCGGGTTAGAAGTAAGGACTCATTTAGTGGCCAATCCAGCTGCTGCATTCAAGAGGTTGTGGAATACTAGCGTTGGTCATTATCATGTTTATTTCTAGTAGCAGGTATCTGCACATTTATATGTTGGGCTGTGTTCATACCCTGCAGGTTCTGCATGGGATTTGCGTTATATAAATGAACAGGAGGGGAATGTACATGGAGAATTGCAACTGAAGCTTTTTACTTTTCATTTTTTGGATACAATCCCAGTTTTGACCACTGTGGAATCAGTAAATCGTTTACACACATACTGTATGAAAGTCTACAAATGCTGGGTCTTCTCTATATTGAATTTCTAACCTTTCTATTGGACAGGAAGAACTTAAAATAAGCAATCTTCTGTTCTCAATTCTCATCGAAGAAGAGATCAATGTCAGAGCTGCACAACTTAACCAGATCATGGACAAGAAACGGAAACAGAAGGTGGGGTTTGTTATCTTGAAGGTATAGGAAAGATAAATATCTTGGTACCGTGTTAGCCAGTAGATAGAAAAATATTTAGGACTGAGAGTCCTCAGTGGTTGATACCTTTTAATGGCTAACTGAAAAGATGGTAACAAATTGCAAGCTTTCGAGACTACTCAGGTCTCTTCATCAGGCACAGACTAAAGCAAATTCTGAAGAATCACATATTATCTTGAAGGGGAACTCTAGAAATGGTGCGCTGGTGTCCTAATAATTTCCAGAACTCAACCTAGAATGAAATAAGAAATATAACTGCCCACACTGTTGGTTAGTCTGCACCGTCTTCTGCTTGATCCTGAAGTGCTCACTCTAGCAATTCCTCAGAGAATAAAGGGTTAATACATCTTTGTCTAATTCTATTTGCAGCTGATGAGTGAAGCCTTCACCCTGGTTAATCCAGTGGTGTCACTTAGGAACTTGTATCTAATTGGGAGGCCTCTGCTATAGCTAGTTGTCATCCAGCCAGACACAACAGTGGGAAGTAGGAGAGGGCTTGGCTGAGCTCCTGAGGACACGCAGAGGATGCGTGCTGTGCATTTATGTGTGTATATATTACATTTTAATATGCAACAAAATAGGATCATAGAAAATAAACAGTTTATGGGAATAAGTGCTAAAAATAGGACACCCTGTGATCATCTTAGGGGTAATTCTAACCTAAACATTTATTCTACTATCTTACCTAAAGGCCTTCAAGAGCCTCAGGCTAAAGTCAGCTGAACCCGGCAGGATCAGGTGACCGTCTAATGTGTATGGGAGCCTCACAACTTTCCCCTGACCGATGATGTTGGGGGAGAGAAGATTCCACCCTTCTGAATTTCAGTGGCTGATCTGTTTTTCCCACAGAGATAAGCTGCTCCTGGCAGAGTTTTGCAGCTGCTTTCTCATATAGAATACAGGAACACTTGAGCCGAGCAATCCTGTTTGTGGGGGCTTCGGGGAATAAAGCTGTCGGCCATACCATCATAATGTGTATAGGGGCAATAAGCCTCCAGCAGTACATTAGAGCCAGGGCCGGACTGGCCATCTGGCAATTCTGGCAAAAGCCAGAAGGGCCTGTCTGGTCGTGGACTGCCTTGTCTGCTATGTTGTTAACAGAATCAGTGTTCTCAAGACACCCATACTGTTAAGAGTTGTGATGGAACACAAAGTCACTGGCTCTGTCACTTATCCCAACAGGCCATGGGTATCATTAGAAATATTGGTCTTGTACTAAATCTTCCTTTCCTCCATCCAGGGTAATATTAATAATATATCCCATCTGGTTCTTGGGGACGGAGACAACATGGGCCTGTGTAATTTCAAATGCCAGGGCTGAATTTCATCCCCATTCCGTACCTGATTTGAGCAGTCTATAAATCCCTTGCCCACTGATGAGGACTCAACTCATGCTACTCCAGTCTACACAGCAAAGCTGACAAGTTAGCTACAGAACACAGGAAGCATCATCCTATTCCAAATGCTCTACTACAAAAACTAAAATATCTAACGGTAGTTGTTTTGGAAAGTAACAAAAATAAAGCACAAACAAGTTTATATTAAAAACTGATTTTAGTAAAAATATATTTTACGACACTACATTGCCTTTAAGTGGGTGTTGACTACTCTGACAAGCGCTAACTAAATACTGTTTTCACCATTGTGTAAAACAAAAAAACGAGACACAAGAAACGAGGCACTGGAGCCATGCCAGTGGTCGGCTCTTGGTCTTCTGGGGCTTGACTGACATTGTCATGCCATGTGAGTGCGACAGTACACGAATGGGATGCAGTTGTCACGCTTCCCTCGAACTCCCAAGTTTTGTCCAAAAGAAGTGTGAGAACTGCAGCTTATTACCAACTGCCGATTGTTATGCCACATAAGCATGGCAATCAATGTCACGAGAGCCTCTGGTGACCCAGCGCCATCATCACTGGAACTGCACCAGTGCACAGCGTATCTCTTATTTTTTTTTTTTACACAGTGTTTAAGAAGGGATTTTCTGAATAGTGGCCCAACTCCTTCAAATTTGCACGTGCAGTGCACAAATGGTAGGATGAAATAACTGTAAGAAAGTCTGTTTCTGTTACAGAATCAGACATCACATCTGGTTAAGACTTTCAAGACGGCAGTGGAGTCTTTCCGGGAGTCTTATGATGACCTGGTGGCAGAAGATAAGGTAAAGAAAAGTGGAGTAAGCATTAAAATTCAAGTGCGTAGTTCTTTTGAGATTATGGCATCTGTTCTGGTTTTAGTTGTTAGACCGTGGATTCAAGAAGGAATTTTCTGATGTTCCAGCTCACCACGTGGATCAGCTTTATAAACTGTACAGAAAAAGGCCACGGTATGGGTATTGATAGAAATGTTTCTCTTGGTTGATCTGTTACAAGGAATTTCTGGTACAATTCTGCTTTGTTTCCTGTAGAGTTCAGAGACTTAGGACTCAGACAGAGAGTGAGGCACCATTTGGTGATCGGCCAGGATCAGCCAAATCTTATAAGGATTCAGTTGTCCTGCTAATGAAAGCTATGGATGAATTTGATGATCCGGAGCATATGCCGGAAGGGCTTGATCTTCCAGTATGGGAACGTTTCTGTCTGGCAAGAAGGTCAAAAATGGAATATGAACAGCAAGTACGAAACAGAAAACAATAATCCGTTATGGGCAATTTAATGCATTTATAATAATTGCCTGTCTGTATTTTCCATTACATTCTCTTTGCTGTTGGATTACTATACACTCGAAGCATTGTACATTATGTTCATTATATGAGGCACTTTTTAATTCAGATTATGGGCCTGAAAAAGACACTCTAAGGACATACTCTAAATCTGTAATCACACTGACCCAGAAAATAAAGTTGTTACATCACTTTTCAATCAGGATATGACTGGGTTCACATTTATCCTGTGCTCTGCACTGAACACCAGATGTTGGGGTTTCAATCTAAATCAGCGAAAAACATGATTCAGGCAAAACCCCTGCTTGAACCATTTACTACAATTAGGCAGATTTAGTCATGTTCGACTATTAACTGGTCTCGTCTGGTGGCATCCATCATTTTAGGGATGCACAAAAGCCTGGTGGGCACTGAACATAGGACACTGTTAAAGCAAAGGCTATATGGAGTCCAAAGTGACTCCAAATGCCTCATTATAGTGAATGGTTCTGTCAGAGGTTCCTTTTAGATTCCATTTTGCAGGGATTTAGGTAGAAACACCAACCTAAGCCTTAGCATAGAGCACAGGATAAATGTGAACCTAGCCATAAAACTGATCAAAATATGTTATGTCCCCTAAAATGGTACCAATACAAATGTCAATTAAATCTGGCAAAAAATAAACCCCCACTTAGGTCTGTCACATATCAACAAAAAATGGGGGTTTCCATGCTACTGGTTGCATAAAGGCTCTGAAAAAGCTACATTGACCCCCCCCCCCAAAAGAAAAAAACAAACAAAAAAAAACAATCCAGCAATATCTGCGCTCTCAAACCTAAATGCACCCTATATTCTAAACCCAGTAGTATGCCCATACCACAGCTACAGTCCACATTCATGGCATTACTGTAGTGAAGAGAGTCACATTAATAATTTATGGGATGCGTCTCCAGATGCACAAGCTGGGCACAATATATTGGGCACTAAAATGGTGTATTTACTAAAAACAGTGGGATCAAAATAGTAATTACTTGTTTAATTCATTTAGGGGTGCTGTTTAAAAATTGGGTCACTTTGAAGCGTTTCTGCTTCTCTGGCACCTCAGGGACTCTGCCCCTAAGATTTGCTTTCCAAAAGCCAAAAGAATGGTTCTTCCCATCTGAGCACTGCTGTGTGCCCAAACAGCATTGTGGGATCTATTCATTGTGGGATCTATTTTCTCCTATTTCCTCCTGTGAAAATAAACATTTAGGGATGAAGCATCATTTTAGTGGAAAAACATAATTTTTCTATTTCATCGCACGTTGCAAAATGCAGTGAAGCACCTGTAGGTTTACAATTTTCGCTACGCCTGATACCCGAGTTCCATGAGGGTTGTAGTATCATAAATGGTCATTTTTGGGGGGCTTGCTGCTGTTTTGGATCCACAGGTGCTTTGCAAATGCAACATGGTTTTCCCAATTTATCTCAGCCAAATTTATGCTCCTTGCCTTTTGAACCCTGACCCTGAGGTATTGCATAACAAACTGTGGGGTTCATTTTCTTCTATTACCCCTTATCAAAATGAAAAAAATGTGGCTAAAGCAACATTTTAGTCAGGAAAATTATAGGTCATGATAAAACAATTTCTGAATCCCTCGGATCAAAAGAAGTTATTACCCTATGTGATGCAGCGGTATGACCATACACAGTGAAACAGCAGTGACCCAAACAAGTTCAAACAAAAAGTTCTTTTATTGTGTTACTTCACACAGTCAATATAGTATACGGCTTCTTCATACAGTCCATTAATAATGCATGGCTATATGACGCAGTCAATACACAGGCCGAACTGTCCTTTGTCCAGTTTCCCTGGGTGACCGCACGCCGGTAACAAGTCTCTGTACTCACTCAGCGCACTGCACTCTTTATCCTCCGGAGTGCAGCCGGGTACACATAAGACAGCCCAAGACGCAGGGTGTCAGTCTCACTGGTTCCATTAGCCTCTGTGCTGCTCCACACAGAGAGAGCTCTGCAGACAACTGCCCTGTCTGCTTCCAAGAACACACTGACACACCTCCCCCACTACTACACTGCTTTTAAATCAGTCACTGCTTCACTATGCTAATTACAGCCACACCTGTGTCTGTAGTACGTCCTCATGGCCTCACTACGCTTCCATGCACATTCTGCAGAGCACATACAGCGCCCCCTAGCTGTACCGGGGGTCACTGCCTCACATATCCTCCCCCCTGTTCATACCTGTGGGGTTGAACATTTGTTACCCCGTAAGGGCGAAAGACAGGGCATCGGTATGCCCCCCTGACATCCCCGCTCACTACATTAAGAAACCAAAGTAGGGACCGGAACCATCGATCAACGCACGCATCCCTCCCCTTTGCGTTTCTCCTTCATATTTCATTACGGGACCACCCACCCCGATCACCATTGCAGAAGCCAAACCCTCTTTTCTGATTAACCGCAGATTTGGGCCAGTTTTGGGTGGTCTTTACTTTGTTTACTTTAAGTTCACTAACCCCACGGGTCATTCTGTCACCTAAGTATCTGCACTCGGGCCCCTGTACCATTTCCTCTGTACCCTTACCCGTGCCTCAGAGACTATATCACGCTGAAACGCCGCGGACTGCGCTGGCAACTCTGAGCATATATCTGTACTACGCCGCACCCGAACCTGAGCCTCCCGATACCGCTGTCTAGCGAGCGCTCTATCTAATTTACCCTGACCCCCGGCCCCATCCTTGACCGATGCCAGAGGGTTCCTCGTGCGCACGTCCCCAGTCGCCTCTGCGATCATACACTCTCGGCTCTTCTCATACCTGCGTCTTTTATATCTGCGTCTCCGAAAGGGACCCTGGATCTGAGCTGTCCCAACCTTACCAGGGAACACCTCTAGCTCAGTGTTCAATGGGGTCCCCACAACTTCTACTGCCACAACCTCTAGAGGGAGCCTATCGGGATTACACACTAATCCTAAATTGGCGACCCCTGTGGCATACATCTTAGGATCTTTGGGTTCTATGCCCGAAACAACATCTTTAGCTTCTCCTGACACTACCTCTAGGGGGAGCCTATCGGGATTACACTCTGTCCCTAGGTTGGTGACCCCTATGGCAGGTATTTCAGTATCTTTGGGTTCTGCACCCGGTATAACTTTTTCCATGAGGGTTTACCCTGGTCTCCCACAGGGACCAAAACAGGGGAAAATCTCTTCTCTTCCCAACACAGTCCCATAGGGAAGTGTCTTTGCCACTCCCACCACATGTCTAGTGTCTCCGCATGGTGTAGAAACATTGACCTCCGCGGTCGGGTACTCCCGGATTTCCCCATGGATACCCATCTCCTCCACTTTCTGTCCGTTGGTGTTGTCCCCAGCAACAAGGGAACGATGGACCAGAGTTACTTTACTCCCCGTGTCCAGGAGAGCCTCTGTTCGGCACCCATTCACAAGTACCTGGCACAATTCTGGTTCGCCGCCAGCTGTGCCCGTAGTGGTGATACAGACAGGCTGGGCACACATAGACTCCTGACCAGTGTTCCCACAGTCCATGGGCTTAGATGTTACCGAACAGTTACTAGCCCCATGCCCGGGCTCTGGTGCAATGTCCTGAGTGGACTTATACCGCTCAATCAATTCTATCAGCAGTTCCAGGTGGCCTAGGTCCTCAGCCCGACCAAAAGCTGCATGGCGGCCGGCAGAGCCCTCACCATCCGATCAGCCATGATTCTCTCCATCATCTCATACGGAGAACAGAACTCAGGCTGGAGCCACTCCTTCACCAATTGCAACAAGTCACTTGCTTGAGACCTGGGAGACCGAGTCTCTACATAGGACCACTGGTACACCCAATGATTGCCCCTTACCTTTGGGGTCTCTTCAGGACTCTGCTGTTCACGCCTCACATTAGAGGTCTCCACTTTATATCGTTGAAGCTCTGCTAGCTCCCTCTGCAGCGTCTCCTGCTGCCACTGCTGCTGCTGCAAAATCTCTTGCTGGGAATGTTGAAACTGCAGCGTCTCTTGTTGAAGCCTTTGTTGACTGAGCACAACCTGCTCCAAAAGTTCCTCCATTTTTCCAGCAGACTCGCACAACAATCTGCAGCACTCTCTGGGGGTATGCCTTAGTTCACTCCCTGCATTCTCCACCATATGTGATGCAGCGGTATGACCATACACAGTGAAACGGCAGTGACCCAAACAAGTTCAAACAAAATGTTCTTTTATTGTGTTACTTCACACAGTCAATATAGTATACGGCTTCTTCATACAGTCCATTAATAATGCATGGCTATATGACGCAGTCAATACACAGGCCGAACTTCCCTTTGTCCAGTTTCCCTGGTTGACCGCACGCCGGTAACATGTCTCTGTACTCACTCAGCACATTGCACTCTTTATCCTCTGGAGTGCAGCCGGGTACACATAAGACAGCCCAAGACCTTGCACCCAACCAGTATCTATAAAGACATTGCATACATTTTGCATCTAAAGTCTAACTTTAGCTGGACCTTTTCCATGCAAAACAGATAAGATCCTAAATGGAGTCATATGCATGCACCCTTCTATCCATTGTGCAGTAAAATAATGATAAAAGTAGTTTTTGACGTCATACAGTATATTGCACCTATACACTCATTGATGGTTTATTTAGAAATGAATGTGTCCCTTTACATCTCTCCTGATGCAGGTAAAACGCAAGGCCCTGGTCCTAGCAGAGATGCAGGAATTCCTCCATAAAAGAACTGACGAAGATGAAAGGACACGGCAGGACATTGAGGACATCATTCAAGAACTCAATATGTAGCTAGCAGGTTTATTTAGTGTAATAAGTGGTGGATACTGGATTATCGGCATCCATTGTCCTTACAACCTGACACTTGTATAGAGGTACATTACTTCTCCACACTTAGGCTTTAGAGGTATACATCAGGAGGATCAGTGATTGTATATCTCCAACAAACTGTTATGACAAAGCCAGCTTTATAGATGACATCCAGTGGGACACATCGCTAATAGGCTCACATTGCAAAAAAACACATACATACTTTATACTGGATAACTACAGAGGATTACTGGGGCCTTTGGATAAGTTGGCTGTATAAGCCCATAGGTTCATATTGTAGGGCCAAATCCAAGGGCCTGATTCATGAAAGCAAAATTTTGGCATCAAAAGTCGCCAAATTTGTGACTTTTGTCATCTTCACAACAGTTTCTCCCAGCTCTACCAAAATGGACAGAGCTTGGGTGGTAGCAGGTGTAACACTACAGCTTGTCTAACTCATCTGAACTCCAGATGTAGCACACAGAGGTTCATGCTACTTGTCAGATGCTCCAGATTCATGAAAAAGCGTGCACCTCTTCATAAGTCAGGAGCATCTGACTCCAGCACACCCCCTCTTCAAGAACGGTGTGAACGCCAGTCTTGATGATTTGGGCTCCATCTGTTTAGTGTGGCAATTCGCACTGTACTTTCACCTTGTAATTATGCAGTCCTTAAGGCATGTCTCTTTCTCACTTCTCTTGGTTTCAGAATGCGAAATGAGAAAATGAAGTTTCAGCTGGATCTTACTGTCCAGTTCATACTAAAACAAGGTCAGGTGGAAGTGGAGACCTCTGACCTAATTCCCAGTTATACAGACGCCATACTTCTTCATAGGAGTGTGATAGAAGACCTAAACAGCAATATACGGGTATATAACACAACGGATACAAATTATATGTTATTCATTGAAATTTTGATAAAAATCTAGAAATATTAAGCCCAGATAATACAATGAAAATATTCATCCTAACTTTGGTGGAAGAGCTACCACTCATATATAGAACTCATTGAATAGAAACTGTTTTCTTGCACTAGTGGCCATTTCTGTCAATGTAAATGCTGGTACACTGTCCTATTAGAGAAGAATTCTTCTCTCAATTGATGGTTGGTACCAACTAGTTCTGAAGCCTTAAGACCCCTATAAATGTTACATGAAAATCGGGCAACTTGAATTTCGATCCTTTTGTTTTCTCTAGTTTTGAAAACTCATGAACGCTCTGCCTAGTCTAGTGTTTATATCTGATTGACATGAGAACCATTTTTGGACAACTCTATATTTGCCAGGTCTCCTATAAGTTCCTACAGCTCTAATTATGAATGTATGCAGGACTGATATGATCTAAGCCGACAGCATCCCATTTTCTGCAGCAATAATCAATTACTATATCTATTCTAAAGAAGATACATTACATGAGCCTATTTGGACTTTGATCTTTATTTCTCCACTTTCCTTGTATCCAGGGTTTAGGAGAGCAGAAAATAGCAAGCATGGTGGAAAGCAAAGATTTCCGGAAAGGAATCTTCCAGCTTGATTGGGAACATAAAAAGATACGAATGGAGATGGAAGACCTGAAGAAGAAGTCCAGAGATATTACAATGCTTCGTGTGACAAAAGATATTCAGACAGTATGATGGTTTCCTAGAATCCATAGATTTATAACTCACTAATAGAATTATGGCTGCAGGACTATATACACTGGCTAATATAAGACTAACAATATGGAAACCACATCTGGGGTATTCCTATATTTAGCAAGGGTCCTGAAAACCAGCTCACATACTAAGCTAATAACACTGTACAGCTACAATGGAACACAACAGACTGGGCACAATGTTACAAACCATGGTATGCTTTTTGTGGTTGTTCAGTGTGTAGGAAAGAAGTCTACAGAGTGGCTTCCTGTAAAGTTAAAAAAATGTATTAGCCCAACAGAGCCTACATAGATATTATTATTGCCTTTTCTAAGTGAATCAGGGCCTATAGATATGTTTGGTGTATGCACAAGACATATCACTTTCAGAAACATTTATAGTAGACCCTAAAGACCCCATACACAGAGTAAAATCGTCCGAGACTGTCAATACCGGTGGCTCAGCCGACCATGTAATCTGGTTCTCAAGATAGAAGAATCACGCATTTTGAATTCTAGCACTCAATCCTTTGATAAGCTGCTGCCAAAATTGTCTGGCAGTGGTTTTCTACTCTTGGAATATACATGAACTTCTGAGCTAAGCATCCAGGTGTTTTGGAAAGTTTGCTGACAGCTATCTAAGGCTACTTTCACACTAGCGTCGTACTCGCAGTGCGTCGGGCCGACGTACCGACGCTAGCAGTGAATGCGCCGCACAACGGGGGCAGCGGATGCTGTTTTTCCACGCATCCGCTGTCCCATTGTGAGGTGTGGGGAGGTGGGGGCGCGGTCGGAAATGGCGGTCCGTCGGCAGCAAAAAACGTTACATGTAACGTTTTTTGCAGCCAACGGTCTGCCACAACACGGCGCAACCGTCGATGTGTGGCAAAGTGTCGCAATGCGACGCTAATGCAAATCAATGGTGAAAAAACGCATCCTGCAAGCACTTTTGCAGGATGCGTTTTTGCAACCAAATGACGCATAGCGACGTGCAGTGCATGACGCTAGTGTGAAAGAGGCCTAAGGTGTGTGGTCATACTCTTTGTAGTGTACATTTGACATACAGTATATTGGTGCAAAACGACCACGTAGTGGCGTACAGAACACTCTGCCGCTATGGGACCGTGAGGTAGGGGGGCGGTGTCAGACCCCACCAGGCATCACATTTTCAACTATCTGCATCCTACTCCATCATTATTCTCAGACCAGAGAAGTAGGGGAACAGTGTGAGGTAAGTTATTTTCTTTTTTTGTAATCAATGAGTACATTGTACTCATTGGAGTGATCATACTGTGTGTGTGTGTGGGGGGGGGCATTATACTGTCTGGAGGACTGTGTGGATGTCATTATACTATTTGAAGAGCTATGTGGGGGCCATTATACTGTTTGGAGGACTATGTCGGGGTCCATTATACTTTGTGGGGACTATTATACAGTGTGGGTGGCCGTTATACAGAGTGGACAGCTCTTCGTGGTGCCATTATACTTTGTGGGGTGGGGGAAATTTTACTATGTAGAGTGTGGTGAGGGCCATTATACAGTTTGGAAGGCAGTGTGGAGGCCATTATACAGTGCAGAAGATTGTGCTGGGGCCATTATAATGTGTGAATGGATCTGTGGGGGCCAGAATACTGTATAGAGGGCTGTGTGGAGGAAATGATACTGTATGTAGAGCAATCATTGTATGGAGGACTGTGGAGGCTGCATACCGTGTGGGGCTCTCATTCTGTTGGGAACACAGTGGGGGTATCATAATGTATTGGGGGGGGCACATTAGTTGGTATCATACTTTATGGGCCATGTAAGGGGTATCGTAATGCGTGGGAACACAAAGAGGATTTAATAGGAGCATAATTACTTTATAAGCACTGTAAAGTTGCAAGCTATGCTCTTCTGTGACCCCGCCAAATATACATATATTTTTTTATTATTTTTATGGGGGTGGGCCCAAATAGGGCTTCTGCTATGGAGCCCCATGATTTCTATGTGTGCCCCTGGTCCCACACAAATTGTAAATATATTCATAGGAGTCTGTGAGCTGACGAAGGATAACAAGTGGCTGTTGTACATCAGTATACATTTTTTTGCTCTAGACTGCTGCGATACAAAATGACATTTTTATATTTCTTGACCTAACATCCCATGTAACCACTCGTATCCCTGTCTCAGGATTATCATGTATTATACACATATACACAGCTATGATAATCTATATACTGAGTTATAGACTCTTGAGCTTATAAACTGCTTTGAGTTGTCTGCTTTTAACTGAAATTTTCTTTGTCTAGTTCCTCAATGAAACAAACTATGACAGTCGCATATCTGGTCAGATACTGATACTGGAGGAGACCATTAAAGTTCAAGAAAAAGTAAGTTTTTTGAGATTAGAGAATGAAATTGTTTATTATCAGAAGAAACATGGAGAGCGCTTTTTTTTAGTATAAACGCTTGTGATGAGAATTGAATGGGATTTATTGACACTCTGGACAGTGATATATCTGCTTGTTAAGATGTACCGACCACTGAATCCTGATAGGAAATGTAGGGTAAGTAGAAGACACTTAAAATAAGTGGTAGCAGTGGTTGTCCATCCTGGAGGCAATGTAATCTTACCTGGGGGAGATGCCTACGTAACAAGCACCACTCTGTTTGGTCACCTTGTTGTATTATCATGATTTCAGCTGCTGATGTACGTCTATCAAAATGTTTGTAAGGTCACGGTCGTCAAGGTAGTGCAAGAAAGAAGTAAAAATCAGAACACCAGGGATTGCTCTCCACTCTTTCTATATTGTGCTGTCATGAGTTATATACTGGACCTATATATTACGGTACCTGTTTTATTTCAGCAACATGAGAAAAATGTGAAACAGTACAAGCAAGTTATGAAAGACTTGGAAAAACATATTACCAGAAAGGAGGAGACAAATACACAGCTAGAGACGGATCTACAGGACACACTCCTCTCTTTCTCTGAAAGGAAGCATATTTATGATGTGGTTGGTAAGTTACATAGTACAACGTGAAGACATCAGCAGGACAAAATCAGTATGTTTCATCACACATGGAGGAAAGCGTTGGGAGTTGTCCACATATAGACCCAATAAAGCTGATATTTGCTTCTTGGTGGTCCTGGGTAATGAAACCACTTTAATGATTACATATAAGAAGCCTTCTAGAAATATAGAAGCAATTCTTCAGCCAATCTTAGAAGTGTGTTTCTATAGTGGAGCAGAACTTTCCATAACTAGCAATAACCACCTGTTCAGTGATATGACAATAATTTACTGTATGTCTCTGTTATCGCATGTTTTCTCTGCGTAATGTTTCACGTTTTTGAGAAAAACTGCAAAAACATTATTTAAGACCAACACAACTGAGCATATTAGTATATAGAATATTTAATCTGAGACACACCTGATAAGGATAATTACCATCAAAGAAAAATATGGTGCAGTAAAGTCTCATAAAACATAGCTTTTATTGAAATAATGAATATAAAAAACACTTTAAAAGGAACCTGCCAAACTATGCTATTTCACCAGTTTAGACCCCCGGAGACACAACCCACAGGAGTTAAAGCAAAGATCGCTAAAAACATCCACATATTCTTATTTGGAGCCTTACATGGTTTATTTGGCGAATGGCTTAAACCAAACACCCCATCGATGGTGATGATAATAGCCCAGATGAAACACTTACTGGGAATTGAATTAATATAATCAAAATTTCCGCTGTGGAAAATGTTCATTGGTTTCCACTATAGCCCCCATGAAATATCGAGAATGATTAGTCCCTTCGGCCACACGGACTTGTACTGTCTGGAGGATCTGAGCGGGACGTTAGGGGTCTTGGGAACTATTCCAGATGTATAAGGCCTACTAAAGATACAACATATATTACCGTAGAACGACACTCTTGGCAATCCAAAATACAGTAAAAGAGAATCTCTTCCTTCCCCTACTACCCTTCTATGCAGTCAGTCTGTCCTTTCTTTCTCTTACTGTTTCCCCAAAACTTGTGTTACAAGGCATTGATGGAGATCCAACTATGTATCTATATACTATTTTAAAAAGTTATGCGGGCCTGTTGTCTGACAAGTAAGAGTTATATACGTACTTTTGGTAATTTACAGTGTCATTGCTGATGCTATATCCTATGCTACGTTATCCTATCCTACCGTATGTTATGTTCAAAAAAATCAATAAAAATGATGTTTAACCCCTTCCTGACATCGGACGTACTATCCCGTCGAGGTGGGGTGGGCCCGTATGACCACCGACGGGATAGTACGTCATCACCGATCAGCGGCGCTCACGGGGGGAGCGCGGCCGATCGCGGCCGGGTGTCAGCTGCATATCGCAGCTGACATCCGGCACTATGTGCCAGGAGCGGTCACGGACCGCCCCCGGCACATTAACCCCCGGCACACCGCGATCAAACATGATCGCAGTGTACCGGCTGTATAGGGAAGCATCGCGCAGGGAGGGGGCTCCCTGCGGGCTTCCCTGAGACCCCCGGAGCAACGCGATGTGAGCGCGTTGCTGCGAGGGTCTCCTACCTCCTTCCTGGCTGCAGGTCCCGGATCCAAGATGGCCGCGGCATCCGGGTCCTGCAGGGAAGGAGGTGGCTTACCGAGTGTCTGCTCAGAGCAGACACTGGTAAGCCTGCACCGATGTAAGTGAGATCGGTGATCTGATAGAGTGCTGTGCACACTATCAGATCATCGATCTGTGATGTCCCCCCCTGGGACAAAGTAAAAAAGTAAAAAAAAAATTTTTCCACATGTGTAAAAAAAATAAAAAAAAATTCCTAAATAAATAATAAAAAAAAAATATATATTATTCCCATAAATACATTTCTTTATCTAAATAAAAAAAACAAAACAATAAAGTACACATATTTAGTATCGCCGCGTCCGTAACGACCCAACCTATAAAACTGTCCCACTAGTTAACCCCTTCAGTAAACACCGTAAGAAAAAAAAAAAAAAACGAGGCAAAAAACAACGCTTTATTACCATACCACCGAACAAAAAGTGGAATAACACGCGATCAAAAAGACTGATATAAATATCCATGGTACCGCTGAAAACGTCATCTTGTCCCGCAAAAAACAAGCCGCCACACAGCATCATCAGCAAAAAAATAAAAAAGTTATAGTCCTGAGAATAAAGCGATACCGTTTTTATCGTATAAAAGCGCCAAAACATAAAAAAATGATATAAATGAGATATCGCTGTAATCGTACTGACCTGTCGAATAAAACTGCTTTATCAATTTTACCAAACGCGGAACGGTATAAACGCCTCTCCCAAAAGAAATTCATGAATAGCAGGTTTTTGGTCATTCTGCCTCACAAAAATCGGAATAAAAAGTGATCAAAAACGGTCACGTGTCCGAAAATGTTACCAATAAAAACGTCAACTCGTCCCGCAAAAAACAAGACCTCACATGACTCTGTAGACCAAAATGTGGAAAAATTCTAGGTCTCAAAATGTGGAGACGCAAAAACTTTTTTGCTATAAAAAGCGTCGCTGGTTTCACACTTGCGTTTTTGTCTGCAGCATTTTTTGCACAAAAAAACGCATGCGTTTTTTCCCTATATTTAACATTGAAAACGCATGCGTTTTTTTGTACGGGTTTGGTCGCGTTTTCAAACGCATGCGTTTTTTTTCTGCATGCGTTCATTTTCAGAAATACAACCTGCAGTATTTTCTTGCGTTTTTAAGCACATGCGTTTGCGTTAAAAACGCATGCGTTTTTATCGAAAAAAAAACAGAAAACACACTGAAAAGCCACCCACCACCATCAAGGTGATAAAGAGATCCAAACCCTAACCCTAACTCTACCCCTAACCTCACCCCTAACCGTTTAATGAACATTTTCTGACAGTCATAGTGCCACGTATTTCAGTGCCACGTATTTCAGTGCCACGTATTTCAGTGCCACGTATCACGTATTTCAGTGCCACGTATTTAAGTGCCACGTATCACGTATTTCAGTGCCACATATTTTAGTGCCACGTATTTCAGTTGCACGTATTTCAGTTGCACGTATTTCAGTTGCACGTATTTCAGTTGCACGTATTTTAGTTGCACGTATTTCAGTTGCACGTATTTCAGTGCCACGTATTTCAGTGCCACGTATCACGTATTTCAGTGCCACGTATTTCAGTGCCACGTATCACGTATTTCAGTGCCACGTATTTAAGTGCCACGTATCACGTATTTCAGTGCCACGTGTTTCAGTGCCACGTATTTAAGTGCCACGTATCACGTATTTCAGTGCCACGTATCACGTATTTCAGTGCCACGTATTTAAGTGCCACGTATTTAAGTGCCACGTATTTCAGTTGCACGTATTTCAGTTGCACGTATTTCAGTGCCACGTATTTCAGTGCCACGTATCACGTATTTCAGTGACACGTGTTTCAGTGCCACGTATTTAAATGCCACGTATCACGTATTTCAGTGCCACGTATTTCAGTGCCACGTATTTCAGTGCCACATATTTCAGTCACGTTTAGGGTTAGGGGTAGGGTTAGGGTTAGGGTTAGGGCTAGGGTTGGAGGTAAAGTTAGGGTTAGGGTTGGGGCTAAAGTTATGGTTGGGGCTAAAGTTAGGGTTTGGATTACATTTACGGTTTGGATTAGGGTTGGGATTAGAATTATGGGTGTGTCAGGGCTAGGGGTGTGGTTAGGGTTACCGTTGGGATTAGGGTTAGGGGTGTGTATGGGTTAGGGTTTCAGGTAGAATTGGGGAGTTTCCACTGTCCAGGCACATCAGGGGCTCTCCGAGCGCGACATGGCGTCCAATCTCAATTCCAGCCAATTCTGCGTTGAAAAAGTAAAACAGTGCTCCTTCCCTTCCGAGCTCTCCCGTGCGTCCAAAAAGGGGTTTACCCCAACATATGTGTTATCAGCGTACTCGGGACAAATTGAACAACAACTTCTGGGGTCCAAGTTCTCTTGTTATCCTTAGGAAAATAAAAATTTGGGGGGCTAAAAATCATTTTTGTGGGAAAAAAAAGATGTTTTATTTTCACGGCTCTGCGTTATAAACTCTAGTGAAACACTTGGGGGTTCAAAGTTCTCACAACACATCTAGATAAGTACCTTGGGAGGTCTAGTTTCCAATATGGGGTCACTTGTGGGGGGTTTGTACTGTTTGGGTACATCAGGGGCTCTGCAAATGCAACGTGACGCCTGCAGACCAATCCATTTAAGGCTGCATTCCAAATGGCGCTCCTTCCCTTCCGAGCTCTGTCATGCACCCAAACAGTGGTTCCCCCCCACATATGGGGTATCAGCGTACTCAGGACAAATTGGACAACAACTTTTGGGGTCTAATTTATCCTGTTACCCTTGTGAAAATACAAAACTGGGGGCTAAAAAATCATTTTTGTGAAAAAAAAAAAGAATTTTTATTTTCACGGCTTTGCGCTATAAACTTTAGTGAAACACTTGGGGGTTCAAAGTTCTCAAAACACATCTAGATAAGTTCCTTGGGAGGTCTAGTTTCCAATATGGGGTCACTTGTGGGGGGTTTGTACTGTTTGGGTACATCAGGGGCTCTGCAAATGCAACGTGACGGCTGCTGACCAATCCATTTAAGTCTGCATTCCAAATGGCGCTCCTTCCCTTCCGAGCTCTGTCATGCGCCCAAACAGTGGTTCCCCCCCACATATGGGGTATCAGCGTACTCAGGACAAATTGGAAAACAAATTTTGGGGTCCAATTTATTCTGTTACCGTTGTAAAAATACAAAGCTGGGGGCTAAAAAATCATTTTTGAGAAAAAAAAATATATATATTTTCACGGCTCTGCGTTATAATCTGTAGTGAAACACTTGGGGGTTCAAAGCTCTCAAAACACATCTAGATAAGTTCCTTAGGGGGTCTACTTTCCAAAATGGTGTCACTTGTGGGGGGTTTCAATGTTTAGGCACATCAGGGGCTCTCCAAACGCAACATGGCGTCCCATCTCAATTCCAGTCAATTTTGCATTGAAAAGTCAAATGGCGCTCCTTCCCTTCCAAGCTCTGCCATGCGCCCAAACAATGGTTTACACCCACATATGGGGTATCAGCGTACTCAGGACAAATTGCACAACATTTTTTGGGGTCCAATTTCTTCTCTTACCCTTGGGAAAATAAAAAATTGGGGGCGAAAAGATCATTTTTGTGAAAAAATATGATTTTTTATTTTTACGGCTCTGCATTATAAACTTCTGTGAAGCACTTGGTGGGTCAAAGTGCTCACCACACATCTAGATAAGTTCCTTAGGGGGTCTACTTTCCAAAATGGTGTCACTTGTAGGGAGTTTCAATGTTTAGGCATATCAGGGGCTCTCCAAACGCAACATGGCGTCCCATCTCAATTCCAGTCAATTTTGCATTGAAAAGTCAAATGGCGCTCCTTCCCTTCCAAGCTCTGCCATGCGCCCAAACAATGGTTTACACCCACATATGGGGTATCAGCGTACTCAGGACAAATTGCACAACATTTTTTGGGGTCCAATTTCTTCTCTTACCCTTGGGAAAATAAAAAATTGGGGGCGAAAAGATCATTTTTGTGAAAAAATATGATTTTTTATTTTTACGGCTCTGCATTATAAACTTCTGTGAAGCACTTGGTGGGTCAAAGTGCTCACCACACATCAAGATAAGTTCCTTAGGGGGTCTACTTTCCAAAATGGTGTCACTTGTAGGGGGTTTCAATGTTTAGGCACATCAGGGGCTCTCCAAACGCAACATGGCATCCCATCTCAATTCCAGTCAATTTTGCATTGAAAAGTCAAATGGCGCTCCTTCCCTTCCAAGCTCTGCCATGCGCCCAAACAATGGTTTACACCCACATATGGGGTATCAGCGTACTCAGGACAAATTGCACAACATTTTTTGGGGTCCAATTTCTTCTCTTACCCTTGGGAAAATAAAAAATTGGGGGCGAAAAGATCATTTTTGTGAAAAAATATGATTTTTTTTTTTACGGCTCTGCATTATAAACTTCTGTGAAGCACTTGGTGGGTCAAAGTGCTCACCACACATCAAGATAAGTTCCTTAGGGGGTCTACTTTCCAAAATGGGGTCACTTGTAGGGGGTTTCAGTGTTTAGGCACATCAGGGGCTCTCCAAACGCAACATGGCGTCCCATCTCAATTCCAGTCAATTTTGCATTGAAAAGTCAAATGGCGCTCCTTTCCTTCCGAGCTCTGCCATGCGCCCAAACAGTGGTTTACCCCCACATATGGGGTATCAGCGTACTCAGGACAAATTGTAAAACAACTTTGGGGGTCCATTTTCTCCTGTTACCCTTGGTAAAATAAAACAAATTGGAGCTGAAATAAATTTTGTGTGAAAAAAAGTTAAATGTTCATTTTTATTTAAACATTCCAAAAATTCCTGTGAAACACCTGAAGGGTTAATAAACTTCTTGAATGTGGTTTTGAGCACCTTGAGGGGTGCAGTTTTTAGAATGGTGTCACACTTGGGTATTTTCTATCATATAGACCCCTCAAAATGACTTCAAATGAGATGTGGTCCCTAAAAAAAAATGGTGTTGTAAAAATGAGAAATTGCTGGTCAACTTTTAACCCTTATAACTCCGTCACAAAAAAAAATTTTGGTTCCAAAATTGTACTGATGTAAAGTAGACATGTGGGAAATGTTACTTATTAAGTATTTTGCGTGACATATGTCTGTGATTTAAGGGCATAAAAATTCAAAGTTGGAAAATTGCGAAATTTTCAAAATTTTCGCCAAATTTCCATTTTTTTCACAAATAAACGCAAGTTATATCGAATAAATTTTACCACTAACATGAAGTACAATATGTCACGAGAAAACAGTGTCAGAATCGCCAAGATCCGTCAAAGCGTTCCAGAGTTATAGCCTCATAAAGGGACAGTGGTCAGAATTGTAAAAATTGGCCCGGTCATTAACGTGCAAACCACCCTTGGGGGTGAAGGGGTTAAAAAAAAAAGGAACCTGCCACCAGGTTTGTCCGATATAAGATGTGGCCACCGCCTTTCAGGGCTTATCTACAGCATTCTTTAATGCTCAGGACATCTTCTATTCTCATCCCTTTGCGGATCAGACTTTGCTATTAAAGTCTGTGGGTAGCCATTAAACACAGATGAAAACCTGAAGACATATATACTTCAGTATCTCATCCGTTTTACTGATCCATTGTTAAGAGGCAATAGATAGATAAAAGTTCAGATAGTCTACTCACTTCAGTTTTTAAAAATGGATGAGGAAAAAACGCATGAAACATGGATGCAAAAATGAGGTAATATGGATGACACAATAGGAAAACGGCCCATTTTACACGGCTGTTTGAGAGTAGCTTTACTTGAGAACTTAAAGAAACCCCAGTCTTATAGGAGAGTGCATATAAATAACACCCTTTTTTTCTGCTTACAGGATTAGAACAAAGTTCTGAGAAGAATGCCAGGGACAGATACAAGGACATAGTTCAGCGCAGGAAACTGGTTGATCTCGTAAAGGCTCAAGCACAAGAGATTGCTGTGCTCCGGACTGAATTAGATCGATTCAGGATGAAAACTTTCCCTGCACTTGTACAAATGGATTACTAGAGACCTCTGTCTCAGATCTGGCCTTTCTCATTAAAAGCAACAACGACTGAGTTGTTGTGTGTGATAACGTTTTGTTTATTTTTTTTATGCTTGTAAATCATGTATGTAAAAGAATATGTGATGACATTGATAAAATAATAGTTGAAAAAGTGCCTACAACACAGCACACAAAGTGGCTTATAACCCTGGAAGAAGAAAACCTAGATGTATGTAATATGGATTCACTGTGATATAGTAACATTTTTCTTTTATTTTTAGTATTCCAATCTTGGCATCCTCATCTCACAAAAAATGGTTTGGTTGTCAAGTTAAGAGAAGGGAGTGTACTATACCCACCAGAGGTGAATCCCTTGGCGGACCCAGTACAGGAGTAGGCCCCTGTCCACGCTCATGAGCTTAGTGCAGTACATCCAGTGTGACAAAGTACCTAGAAAAGTAGTGGAGGAGAGATATGTATCACTGAGGTTATTAGCTTCAGTGATATGAACCTAGAAAGTATTCCAGCACACTAAATGCTGAGAGAGGTTAATCTGCCATGTTTACGGCTAGGTTTATTGAACAGCTCAAGATTGGGGGGGAGCTGCTCACCATATCTCCACCCTAGGTGTAGTCCAGAGGACAATTGCACAGCTTTCTGGCTCATTTTCAAGAGATAGCATTCCTGTGTTTACCTCTATGTGCAGCAGAGTGAGCCGATCTACCAAAGCGCCATTTTCTGAGGCCCGTAGCATCTCCATTTTTTGGAATCTGGGGCTGGGTGGATGAGGGCTTATTTTTTTGCACGCAAAGCTAAAGTTTTTATTGATACCATTTTGGGGTAGATACGATATTTTGATCACCTGTGATTGCATTTTATTGCAATGTTTCGACAACCAAAAAAAATGTAAAAACTTAGTTTTTTTTACTTGTTACGCCGTTTACCGAACTGATTAATTGTTTTTATATTTTGATAGATTGGCTGTTTCTGAATACAGCGATGCACACATTTTTTGTATTTATTTTTTTTTGTATTGTTGCATTTTGAATGGGGCAAAAGGGGAGTGATTTGAACTTTTGTATTTTTTTAATAGGGAATTGTTTTCAAAACATTTTTTTCTACTTTTTACTTGCTTTAGAGACTTTAAGCTGCAATTTTTCAATGGTTTGTGCTACACATAGCAGGGCACCAGCCCTGCTATGTGTTACAAATATCATCATCTCCTATGAGCTCCAGCAACGGGCTGGTGTTCATAGGAGCTCTGCAATGACAAGCATGGGGGCTTTCTTCAGACCCCCAGTTGTCATGCCAACCCATTGGCACCCCATGATCATTTGACACAGGCGCCGATGGGTGGAGTTTGTGATGTGTTTCCTGTAAGCGCTAGTTAAATGCCGCTGTCAGAGATCTTCCCAGTCTATTAATATCAGCTCACAGCTGTATACTTAGCCTTTCCCCCCAAAAAAATTACATGGAGCCCCATATAATTAATAACTAGCAAAGGTTAAGCAGACAGCTGTGGGCTGATATTAATAGCCTAGGATGGGGCAATGGATACTGGCCCCTCCCAAACTAAAAAAATCAGCTCTCAGCCGCCCCAGAAATGGCGCATCCGTAAGATGCGCCAATTCTGACGCTTAGCCTCTGTTCTTTTCACTTGCCCTTGTGCAATGGCAAGTGGGATAATAGTATTGGGGTTGATGTCAGCTTTGTATTGCCAGCTGACATTAAGCACAGGGGTTAGTAATGGAGAGGCATCTATAAGATGCCCCCATTTCTAACGCCATAGTCATATTGTTAGAAAAAAAACACGCAGAATAAAGTCCTTTAATTGAAATAAAGACACTGACACCTTTATTTGAAATAAAAAATAAAAAAATAAATTATACTCCCCTTTATGCCTCATCCATTGAAGCCCATGTCCCCTGTAAAAGAAAAAAAATAATGAACAATCATATTCCTTACCTGCCCGACAAGATGATAATACATTTTGTCCCGCATTGAGTCTAGCTCTGCTACATCTAGATACCATGCTGAATACCGCGCTCTGAGGGGCCCACCCGGAGCTACGCTACTGTAACTGTAGCTACATTCTGTGGCAGAGCAGGGAGAATCGGTCTCCCTGCTCTGCCGCAAGGCCACTATGGGGCCCCCCAGCAGGTGGGGGGGCCCCAGTGCCAGCTGTGGGCCCCCCGCCAGTTATCGGAAGGTCAGCTGTACCGGCATTTAGCCGATACAGCTGATGGCATTGATGGGAGAAGGAGCGCTATGCTCCTCCCATCCCCCCTCTCAGAGTCTGACATCACCGATGCAGACATTGACAGGGGCGCAATGATGTCACTAGCCGGCGCCCGCTGTCAGGAGATGAGCGGGCACTCAGAACTGCGGAGGAAGAGAGGTGAGTATTTATTTTTTTACGGGTGCTGCCTTATACTACACAATCTGCCTATAGGGGTGCTGCCTTTTATTACAGGGTCTGCCTATGGAGGTGCTGTCAAATATTACAGGATCTGCCTATAGGGGTGCTGCCTTATATTACAGGGTCTGACTATAGGGGTGCTGCCTTATACTACAGGATCTGCCTATGGGGGGGCTGTCTTATACTACAGGATCTGCCTATGGGGGTGCTGCCTTATGTTACAGGGTATTCCTATAGGGGTGCTGCCTTATATTACAGGGTCTGCCTATGGGGTACTGCCTTATATTACAGGGTCTGCCTATAGAGGTACTGTCTTATACTACAGGATCTGCTATAGGGGTGCTGCCTTATAATACAGGGTCTCTCTAGAGGGGTGCTGCATTATACTACAGGGTCTGCCTACAGGGGTGCTGTCTTATACTACAGGGTCTGCCTATGGGGGTGATGCTTTATACTACAGGGTCAGCCTATAGGGGTGCTGCCTTATATTACAGGGTCTGCCTATAGGTGTGCTGCCTTATATTACAGGGTCTGCCTATAAGGGTACTGTCTTATACTACAGGATCTGCCTATAGGGATGCTGCCTTATACTACAGGGTCTGCCTATGGGGGGCTGTCTTATACTACAGGATCTGCCTATGGGGGTGCTGCCTTATGTTACACGGTATTCCTATAGGGGTGCTGCCTTATATTACAGGGTCTGCCTATGGTGTACTGCTTTATATTACAGGGTCTGCCTATAGAGGTACTGTCTTATACTACAGGATCTGCCTATAGGGGTGCTGCCTTATAATACAAGGTCTCCCTATAGGGGTGCTGCCTTATACTACAGGGTCTGCCTATGGGGGTGCTGCGTTATACTACAGGGTCTGTCTATGGGGGTGCTGCCTTATATTACAGGGTCTGCCTATAGGGGTGCTGCCTTTTACTACAGGGTCTGCCTATAGGGGTCTTATACTACAGGGTCTGCCTATGGTGTGCTGCTTGATACTACAGAGTCTGCCTATGGGTACTGCCTTGTGCTATAGAGTTTGCCTATGGGTGCTTTCTTGTGCAATAGAGTCTGCCTATGGGGGATGCATTATACAGTATAGAGTTTGCCTTTGGGGGCTGCCTTGTGCTATAGGGTCTGCCTATGGGGGGTGCATTATACAATATATATTAGGCCTATGGGGAATGCATTAAACTATATGGTGGCTTATGGGGAGTGCATTATACTAAATTTAGGACTGTGGTGCATTATACTATATGGAGGCTATCTAGGGGACCATCATACAGTGTGGAGATTACACTGAGGGGGCCATCGTACAGTGTGGGGATTACAGTGAAGGGGCCATCATAGAGTGTTGGAGCCATCAAACAGTTTGGAGGCTACTAAGGAGTCAATATACTGTGTGGGTGGTAATATACAGTGAGGGGGCTTTATCCTGTGTATAGGGGAGCTGTACAGGGGGGAGACTCAGGACTTTATTAAATGCAAAGTGGGCACTTATTGTTATAGGGGAACTCAGGTTACTGTTACTATCAAAGGGGCACACACAGGACATTATTACTTTCTAGGGGGCAAAATATGGGCACTGTGATCTAGGGCACTTGCATCTGGCATTACTATACTATAGAGGGGTGCTTTAGAATTAAGAGGGCACAGAGAACCACACAGCAGGTGCCTTAAAAGGGACACATATGGCAGCAGCGGCTCAGTATTGGGGTATCAGGTGCAGTAATAGGGACACATACGGCAGCAGCGGTCAGTATTGGGGTATCAGGTGGAGTAATAGGGACACATACGGCAGCAGCGGCTCAGTATTGGGGTATCAGGGGCAGTAATAGGGACACATACAGCAGCAGCAGCTCAGTATTTGGGGTATCAGCAGGATGAGGAATTTGTGCAGGTTGAGAATAGATGGTAATAGCTGGAATGTGAGAAGTGAAATGTATCTTTGTTGCATTCTCTGCAGACTAGTCGTGGCTGGAAGAAGTTGTGTCGGTCTGGGTCAGATGGAAAAGACGAGAAAAATGAAGGTTTCCATCAGAAAGGACGTCAGCGGTAAGTCACCATCTATAACTGTGCAGTGATCTCTTATATGTTCTGTAGGGCTGGTATCTACCACTGAGCATATGGCGGTAATATCCATGTTGGTCTTTATATAGAGATTATCTTCAGTAACAGCGCGGTCATCTGCTGAGGTTCTCCTCCACTATTAGGGTGTGTCACCGAGTTGTAATCAAGGTTACCTGGTTAGTGGCCCACTCAGAAGCTTGCCCCCCCCCCCGAACCAAAACCCTAGCTACACCTCTGACCCTGATCAAAAGTTCACATACCCTGGTGATTTTGGCCTGATAACATGCACAGAAGTTGACACAAATGGGTTTGAATGGCTACTAAAGGTAACATCCTCACCTGTGACCTGTTTGCTTGTAATCAGTGTGTGTGCATAAAAGCTGAGTGAGTTTCTGGGATCCAAAGAGACTCTTGCATCTTTCATCCAGCCACTGACGTTTCTGGATTGTGAGTCATGGGGAAAGCAAAAGAATTGTCAACAGATCTACGGGAAAAGTTAGTTGAAGTGTATAAAACAGGAAAGAGATACAAAAACATATGCAAGGAAATGATAAGGTCAGTCAGCAGCATTGAAACTGTGTTTAACAAATGGAATATCAGGAGTTCTGTAAAACCAAAACCACGGTCAGGTAGACCAACAAAAATGTCGTCCACAACTGCCAGGAAAATTGTTCGGGATGCAAAGAAAAACCCACAAATATCATAAGCTGAAATACCGGACTCTCTGAAAACTAGTGGTGTGGCTGTTTCAAGATGCACAATAAGGACGCACTTGAAGAAAAATGGGCTGCATGGTGGAGTTTTCAGAAGAAAGCCATTACTGCACAAATGTCACAAAGTATCTTGCCTGCAATGCGCAAAACAGCACACGGACAAGCCTCAAAACTTCTGGAACAAGGTAATTTGGAGTGATGAGACCAAAATTTAACTTTTTGGCCACAACCATAAACGTTACATTTGGAGAGAAGTCAACAAGGCCTATGATGAAAGGAACACCATTCCTACTGTGAAGCACGGAGGTGGATCGCTGATGTTTTGGGGATGTGTGAGCTACAAAGGCACAGGAAACATTGTCAAAGCTGAAGGAAAGATGTATGCAGCCCATTATCAGCAAATACTTGAGGCAAATTTGCACTCATCATCCTGGAAGCTGCGCATTGGACGTACTTGGACATTCCAACATGACAATGATCCAAAACACAAGGCCAAGTCGACCTGTCATTGGCTACAACAGAACAAAGTGAAGGTTCTGGAGTGGCCATCTCAGTCTCCTGACCCCAATATCATTGAGCCACTCTGAGGAGATCTCAAGCGCACAGTTCATGCTAGACAGCCCAGGAATTTACAGGAACTGGAGGCTTTTTGACAAGAAAAGTGGGCAGCTTTACCATCTGAGAAAATAAACAACCTCATCCACAACCACCAAAAAGACTTCAAGCTGTCACTGATGTTAGAGAGGGCAATACACGGCATTAAGAAATGGGGTATGTAAACTTTTGATCATATTAATTTGGATGTTTTGGGTTGTCATTATGATTTAAAAACAGAAAACACAGTAGTTTTACCATAAATTGCTTCACCCAAGCACTAACCATGAGTGGAGAAAAATTTTTGGTGTTATCATTCACATTCAAAGGCCAAGAAAGCAACAATTCTGCCGGGGTATGTAAACTTTTGAGCACAACTGTAATTACAGCGACATATAAGGCAGCTGAGATTGGACATGCCAGACCGCCTTATGTCGGGAAGAGATTAATTTAAGAGTAAATTCACATACATTATTAAACGGATTGTTAATTGACTCACAGATTAAAGAGCAAAATGGCTCTTTAACTGCAAAATTGTGCAGCCATTTAAAGGGTTTGGTTATCATCTATACACTTATTGATTGTTGAAGGTCCGACTGCTGTGACATGCAATTGGATCGCCCCCACATCAAGGGCAATGGGGTACTCGGCACCGGGTCCTTCAGTGTTCTGCGGGGATGTCACAGTGGCCCAACCCGGTCCGTGGCCCTTTGAGGGACGTCCAATAAAAGGAATAGTTTTTATGGTTTTGGGAAAGGCCTTTAAAGGGTAAGTTCGTGACGCCACCTGTGGGATTCGGTCAGGGTGACCGACGCTGCTTATGGGTCCGCTGGGGTGATGTGATGGCAGCTAGATGGTATACCTTCCCACAGGTGAAGTGTATCCCCAGGGCTTCCCAGAAGTGTAGATGGTGATGGTGGACGATGTAAGGCGCAGAGAATAACGAGGACACAAGGTTGCAGTCTCTTTACCTTTTACTGGAGGCTTCAGCATCCACAGTCCAGGGTACAGACCACAGGGTAGGCAGTCCGGCCGGTCCGAAGGCAAATCCTGAGTCCCCTTATCCAGGTGAAAATCAGTAGCCTTCCTACTAGCACCTGTGTGTTGTAGTACCTCCCTGCTGAGCTCCCGGTAAGGTCCTCACAACTCTTGTAGATGTTCTAGATGTTATTTCTTCCTCTCTGTCCCCCAGATGGTGTGGATAGGACAAACCCGTATGACTGATGGCCTGAGGCTTGTTTATAGGGACCCTAGAAATGCCCCGACCCCCACAAGTTGCCACTGTGTCTTCTTAGGTATTAAGGTCGGGCAGCCAACTTGGAATTGACTGTCCTGCCGGTCTCTGAAGTAAAGCGTAGAGTTAATTACTCCCTCGGTGTTCCGGCCACCGGCTACGTGCCTCAGAAGGAGGCAGCTTATTTCAGGGCAGAACTCCTCCTGGTGTTTTCTCCTTGTGCTGTGACTTCGTTTCTCACCCTCTACAACACAGTTCTCTTCGTGTCCTTTCTTAGGATGCTGCCGCACGTGGGGCAGGCGCAGCTCCGTGTCTTTCTGTCTAGCTAGGCCTCTGACAGGATCCCACCCGTCAGGAACCCTCTGTCTGCAGCTCCGATGTTCCTCCTTTCCCCCTGTCTGCCTGACAGGTGTTGCCTGGGCAAAGCCCAGCCAGCTTCTCCCTAACTTTCTATCCAGCCCACCAGTTTTACCCTTCTGTGAGGAGTGCCCTAGCAGATAGGAGCAAGGCTCCCCCTGGTGGTCTGGAGTGTGAAGGGTGGTGTATGGTTTGTGATACCTGGTAGGAAGATCTCCTTTATTGCCATCAGGCGTAATATCACTCCCCCTGGTGGAGGAACGACATTACTGCAACGACCAGGACTCTGGGGCGCTGCACTATGATTGGCAGAACAGGGAATTTTGATCCTCAAAGGGGCACTTATATTCCCGTTATGGAATGGTGTTGCTGGAAATAGATAATTGCACCTTAGGGAATGAATGAAGTCGCACAAGCATACCATTTTTTCAGTTTCCTAATAATTGAATGGGGGTACACCAATTTTCCCTGCCACCTTCTCCTTATACCATTCAAGTATATTGAGAATGGCTTAGCCTGGAAGTTGCAAGTGAGGGTCAGGTAATATTAGCATGTAGCTGTAGAGTATTCAGAATATGCTGAATATTAATAAGGCCAACGGCACTTATCTGACCAATCATCCAAAGTTATGTCAGTGTAACTTTTTACACATATATGGCATGGAAAACAGGAGTCCACGAGTATTTTTGTGGCCTCCGAAAGCACATGCATGTGAACTACATTTCTCATGAGTGACACTTCCCACCTCAGATGGCAGCAGAAGGAACACCTTCACCACCGAAGACTCCAGGCTCCCAGGTACTCTATGTTTTATTAAAGGCATGGATGGTTTTTGTGAGTAGGAGTTATAAATGTTTAAGATGCGGGATGCAATGCCAGAGTATTCCCATAAATAATGTTATTTATAGTACTGATATGTTGGACTTATTCTATTCACAAGAGAACCAGATGGCCCAATATTGTCAACGATGTCCCCCTTCATCGTTAGGATCCTGCTTCTCCCCAAGTACTTATACATGAAGAAGAGCTTATCTTTCTGTAGGTTTTTGGTATGTAAGTGGACAGAAGCATGAAGCAGGGAAAGAGACCCTAAGTCCAGCAGTGTGTCACTTAGTTTACTGGGTGCAGCAGTTGTGAGAAAATTAGTTTTCTCTGCTGAGATGTAGAGCTGTATACTGTATAATCCGCCCACACTACCGCTTGGCAGATTTCTGTGTACATTGTATAGGGACAGAAAGCTGCTAGTTAGTGATGATGGAGTGGCTGGACTAGGAGGTACAAGGCCAGTTGTCCTCGAGTGATAATCTCCTGCTAATAAAACACTGATTGTATTGAAACCCCAATATAGCACAGCAAGTGGAGCATTCTTGGAATCAGGGTCTCTGATCTTACATTAAGGTGCTCTCTGATTATATAGCAAAAATCTGCTGACAGTCCCCCTTTAAAGGGGTTGTCCAAGCTGAAAAGTAAAGTCACACTATGTGACTGCAGAATTGTGACAGTGTGCAATGTGAACACTGTCACAAGTTCCCTGTATGCACCATTATGTGACCGCATGTTTGCTTCTTGCATACTAACAGTCAAATACAGACTAAACTCCTGCACTTTTTTTCAGTTCATTTCCATTGAGACTCTCAATTTGAGAGAACCCAGATGAGACTAGCTGGCATGATGAAGTTCTACTGAATGGGCATTGTATTCAGAAATATGTCTTACCTATAGCATAGCTACAAACCGTCCCGGATTTGGCGGGACTGTCCCATCACACCACAGCTTTTCTCCCGAATTCTGTATTCACCTCTCCAATGCGTCTTCATTGCTCAGCTGTTCCTCATGGGTAGGGCCTCTTGCTGCATAAATTACATTCCTCACTTCTTCCTCCTGTGATCTGTGATTACCATTGCAGGGAATTGTCCCAGAAGTAGAAACACACATTGAGCTGGAGTTTGAGTCAGTACACATGCAACATAGAAAAACATGTTCACATTGGCCAAAAACCAGACAAAACCTACAAGAACAAAATGTTTATATTATGTGGTTTCCCACAAAGTGGCCATTTCTATGGGATACCAGATATATAGTGTGTTTTCATATAAATGCTGTGAATTTTTATGTGGACTGTTCATTTTATATGCATTGTGAGACCTGCTGACAGGCAGCACAAAAAGGGTTAATCTTCGCACAGGCTTGATCAAGTGACCCAGCTCTGTTTAATATGCAGAAGGTTCTGGAAAAACGCCTCAGGGCAGTCAGCCAATGACTGCAGCTCTACAGTCACATAGAAGGGGGAGGAGCCGAGTCCTGCGGATAGTTTTTCATTTGAAGGGGCAGTTAGTGGTCGGACATCTTGAGAAGAGGAAGCCATTTTGAAGGTGAAGGAATTACCTACCTTCTCCCTGCTTTGCTTAAAAAGGGGACTGACAGGACACAGGGAGTTACATAGTTACATAGTTATTAAGGTTGAAGGAAGACTGTAAGTCCATCTAGTTCAACCCATAGCCTAACCTAACATGCCCTAACAGGTTGATCCAGGGGAAGGCAAAAAAAACCCATGTGGCAAAGAGTAACTCCACCATGGGGAAAAAAATTCCTTCCCGACTCCACATACGGCAATCAGACTAGTTCCCTGGATCAACGCCTTATCAAGGAATCTAGTGTATATACCCTGTAACATTATACTTTTCCAGAAAGGTATCCAGTCCCCTCTTAAATTTAATTCATGAATCACTCATTACAACATCATACGGCAGAGAGTTCCATAGTCTCACTGCTCTTACAGTAAAGAATCCGCGTCAGTTATTATGCTTAAACCTTCTTTCCTCCAGACGTAGAGGATGCCCCCTTGTCCCTGTCTCAGGTCTATGATTAAAAAGATCATCAGAAAGGTCTTTGTACTGTCCCCTCATATATTTATACATTAAAATAAGATCACCCCTTAGTCTTCGTTTTTCCAAACTAAATAGCCCCAAGTGTAATAACCTATCTTGGTATTGCAGACCCCCCAGTCCTCTAATAACCTTGGTCGCTCTTCTCTGCACCTGCTCCAGTTCAGCTATGTCTTTCTTATACACCGGAGACCAGAACTGTGCACAGTATTCTAAGTGTGGTCGCACTAGTGACTTGTATAGAGGTAAAATTATGTTCTCCTCATGAGCATCTATGCCTCTTTTAATACATCCCATTATTTTATTTGCCTTTGTAGCAGCTGCCTGACACTGGCCACTGAATATGAGTTTGTCATCCACCCATATACCCAGGTCTTTTTCATTGACGGTTTTGCCCAGAGTTTTAGAATTAAGCACATAGTTATACATCTTATTACTTCTACCCAAGTGCATGACCTTACATTTATCCCCATTAAAGCTCATTTGCCATTTATCAGCCCAAGCTTCTAGTTTACATAAATCATCCTGTAATATAAAATTGTCCTCCCCTGTATTGATTACCCTGCAGAGTTTAGTGTCATCTGCAAATATTGAAATTCTACTCTGAATGCCCCCTACAAGGTCATTAATAAATATGTTAAAAAGAAGAGGGCCCAATACTGACCCCTGTGGTACCCCACTGCTAACCGCGACCCAGTCCGAGTGTGCTCCATTAATAACCACCCTTTGTTTCCTATCCCTGAGCCAGCTCTCAACCCACTTACACATATTTTCCCCTATCCCCATTACTCTCATTTTATGTAACAACCTTTTGTGTGGCACCGTATCAAAAGCTTTGGAAAAGTCCATATACACTACGTCCACTGGGTTCCCTTGGTCCAGTCCGGAACTTGCCTCTTCATAGAAGCTGATCAAATTAGTCTGACATGAACGGTCCCTAGTAAACCCGTGCTGATACTGGGTCATAAGGTTATTCCTCTTCAGATACTCCAGTATAGCATCCCTTAGAATGCCCTCCAGGATTTTACCCACAGTAGAGGTTAAGCTTACTGGCCTATAATTACCGAGTTCAGTTTTTGCCCCTTTTTTGAATATTGGCACCACATTTGCTATACGCCAGTCCTGTGGTACAGACCCTGTTATTATGGAGTCTTTAAAGATTAAAAATAATGGTCTATCAATGACTGTACTTAGTTCCTGCAGTACTCGGGGGTGTATCCCATCCGGGCCCGGAGATTTGTCAATTTTAGTTATTTTTAGACGCCGCTGTACTTCCTGCTGGGTTAAGCAGGTGACATTTAATGGGGAATTTTTATCACTAGTCATTTTGTCTGCCATGGGATTTTCTTTTGTAAATACTGATGAAAAAAAGTCATTTAGCATATTGGCTTTTTCCTCATCCTCATCCACTATATCCAGACTATTTTTAAGGGGGCCAACACTGTCATTTTTTAGTTTCTTACTATTTATATAGTTAAAGAATATTTTGGGATTATTTTTACTCTCTCTGGCAATGAGTCTCTCTGTCTCAATCTTTGCTGCCTTGATTTGCTTTTTACAGAATTTATTTAATTTTCTGTATTTATTTAATGCCTCCTCACTACCTACTTCCTTTAATTCTCTAAATGCTTTCTTTTTGTCCCTTATTGCGCCCCTTACAGCTCTATTTAGCCATATTGGTTTCCTCCTATTTCCAGTATGTTTATTCCCATACGGTATATACTGTGCACAGGTCCTATCCAGGATGCTAATAAACGTCTCCCATTTTCTTTGTGTATTTTTGTGTCTCAGGATATCGTCCCAGTTAATTGCACCAAGATCCTCTCTCATCCGTTGGAAATTTGCCCTCCTGAAGTTTAGTGTCCTTGTCACCCCCCTACTACCCATCTTATTAAAGGTTACATGAAAACTTATTATTTTGTGATCACTATTCCCCAAGTGACCCCCAACCCTTATATTTGATATGCGGTCTGGCCTGTTGGTTAATATTAGGTCTAGCAGTGCCCCCCTCCTTGTTGGGTCCTGAACCAGTTGTGAAAGGTAATTGTCTCTCATAGTTGTCAAAAACCGATTACCTTTGCTGGAACTGCAGGTTTCTGTTCCCCAATCTATTTCAGGGTAGTTGAAGTCCCCCATAATAATGACTTCTCCTTGAGTCGCAGCTTCATCTATTTGCTTTACGAGGCTATTCTCCATTGCTTCCATTATTTTTGGAGATTTATAACAAATCCCTATCAGTAATTTATTATTTTTTCCCCCTCCCCTTATCTCCACCCACAGGGACTCTACATTTTCATTAAATTCACCTATATTATCAAGCAGGATGGGTTTTAAGGAAGATTTTACATATAGACACACCCCACCCCCTCGCTTATCTGTACGGTCATTTCTGAACAGACTATAGCCCTGCAAGTTAACAGCCCAGTCATGGCTCTCATCCAGCCACGTCTCAGATATCCCCACCATGTCATAATTATGCTCCAACAACATTAGTTCTAATTCATCCATTTTGTTGGCGAGGCTTCTGGCATTAGTATACATGCACTTGATATTACTCTCTGTTAATAGTCTTCATATGAGAAAGACTACCATTGCACCTCTAGGAGGAAGAATTACCTCAGGGCAGAAGCAGAGCACAGTGCTGATGAAGAAATATTCAGACTTAATAAAACCAGAGGTTACTAAGATCTGCCTGTCTGCAGGTACACAGCAATCATCAACCATGAGTGTAATCCTGCACCTCAGTTTCCTGCTGTTTGTAAGTAATAATTTGCCCCATCACCTTCAGTAAAAAGACTTCTGTTTTAAATTCTTATGGCTGCTTCATGACTGAGGCTCAAATGCACCAACTACTACCACCATCATAATCTTCTGCCTAGAGGTAGATACTGTGCAAACACTGTATTGTGGAGTTTCCGGTGTGTGTGATTTGATAAGGAAAGACTCTTCTCCTGACAGAAAGCTTGGCCACTGTAAGATACATCATACCATGTTAGGAGTACAACCCTCAGCCATACAACACATGAGATCACCACATACACTCACCGGCCACTTTATTAGGTACACCTGTCCAACTTCTTGTTAACACTTAATTTCTAATCAGCCAATCACATGGCGGCAACTCAGTGCATTTAGGCATGTAGACATGGTCAAGACAATCTCATGCAGTTCAAACCGAGCATCAGTATGGGGAAGAAAGGTGATTTGAGTGCCTTTGAACGTGGCATGGTTGTTGGTGCCAGAAGGGCTGGTCTGAGTATTTCAGAAACTGCTGATCTACTGGGATTTTCACGCACAACCATCTCTAGGGTTTACAGAGAATGGTCCGAAAAAGAAAAAAAATCCAGTGAGCGGCAGTTCTGTGGGCGGAAATGCCTTGTTGATGCCAGAGGTCAGAGGAGAATTGGGCAGACTGGTTCGAGCTGATAGAAAGGCAACAGTGACTCAAATCGCCACCCGTTACAACCAAGGTAGGCCTAAGAGCATCTCTGAACGCACAGTGCGTCGAACTTTGAGGCAGATGGGCTACAGCAGCAGAAGACCACACCGGGTACCACTCCTTTCAGCTAAGAACAGGAAACTGAGGCTACAATTTGTACAAGCTCATCGAAATTGGACAGTAGAAGATTGGAAAAACGTTGCTTGGTCTGATGAGTCTCGATTCCTGCTGCGACATTCGGATGGTAGGGTCAGAATTTGGCGTAAACAACATGAAAGCATGGATCCATCCTGCCTTGTATGGAGCATCTTTGGGATGTGCAGCCGACAAATCTGCGGCAACTGTGTGATGCCATCATGTCAATATGGACCAAAATCTCTGAGGAATGCTTCCAGCACCTTGTTGAATCTATGCCACGAAGAATTGAGGCAGTTCTGAAGGCAAAAGGGGGTCCAACCCGTTACTAGCATGGTGTACCTAATAAAGTGGCCGGTGAGTGTATATACCCTGCTGTAACTAGATAAGCAAAAAGCAATAGAGCATTTAGACAACACAGAGTTCTTAGTAATACTGTTTTTGATCAAAAATAGCATAAAAGCCATCCCACCGTCGACAAGGTGACTCTGATCGGGAGGTCCTACACTGTCTAATATTACTAACCTTACCATGTGTCAGAAGTGACCTGTGTGATTAGGGCAGACAAAGGACTGGGTCCCGAACTCTGGACACCTCAGCCTTAAGGTACCGTCACATTAAGCGACGCTGCAGCGATATAGACGATGCCGATCGCTGCAGCGTCGCTGTTTCGTCGTTGTGTGGTCGCTGGAGAGCTGTCACACAGACAGCTCTCCAGCGACCAACGATGCCGAAGTCCCCGGGTAACCAGGGTAAACATCGGGTTACTAAGCGCAGGGCCGCGCTTAGTAACCCGATGTTTACCCTGGTTACCAGTGTAAATGTAAAAAAAACCAAACACTACATACTTACATTCCGGTGTCTGTCGCGTCCCCCGGCGTCTGCTTCCCTGCACTGTGTAAGCGCCGGCCCTAAAGCAGAGCGGTGACGTCACCGCTGTGCTCTGCTTTACGGCCGGCCGGCGCTGACACATTCAGTGCAGGGAAGCCACCGGCGGGGGACGTGACAGACATCAGAAGGTGAGTATGTACTGTTTTTTTTTTACTTTTACAATGGTAACCAGGGTAAATATCGGTTTACTAAGCGCGGCCCTTCGCTTAGTAACCCGATATTTACCCTGGTTACAAGTGAACACATCGCTGGATCGGTGTCACACACACCGATCCAGCGATGTCAGCGGGTGATCCAGCGACGAAATAAGGTGCTGGCCTTCTAGCTCCGACCAACGATGTCACAGCAGGATCCTGATCAAACCCACCACACAGTAAGAAAAAGTATTTTAATGAAACAATACACACAGTTTTTCCATCTTTATTCCTCTGCCATTCCAAGCGAAGCCCTCGATCTCCTGGAAAAAATGTCAAAATAATAAACCAACAATATACCATACCTGTCTGGCGTACAGTCAGTCTCACGCCGTAATCCATATCTAGGGGAATTTACAGTTTACAACCGGGAGCACTGCTAATGCGACTGCTCCCGGCTGTAAACTACTGGGGAATTAATGAAAATTAGGGAGTGGAGCTTCAGTGACTAGCGGTGACGTCACCGAAGCTGCGCTTCCTGCCAGCCTGAACTAAAATGAACTCTTCAGTGTGGGAAAATCAGCTGGCATTTTACCACGCTGAAGAGTTAATTTTAGTTCAGGCCGGCAGGGACCTCAGTTTCAGCTAGTCACTGAAGCTCCGCTCCCAGCATTTCATTCATTTCCCAATTGTTAACAGCCGGGCTGGTAGCATTATACCACTCCCGGTTGTAAACTATATATCCCCAGATATATATGGATTACTGCGTGGGACTGACTGTACGGCGGACAGGTACGATATATTGTTGGTTTATTATTTTGACATTTTTTCCAGGAGTATGAGGGCTTTGCTTGGAATGGCAGACTAATAAAGATGGAAAAAATGTGTATATTGCTTTATTTCATTAAAAGATTTTGTTCTTACTGTGTGGTGTGTTTGATTAACCCTTTAACAACTACAGGATTAGTAATAGATAGGTGTCTTATTGACCCCTCTCCATTACTTAGCCGGCTTAATGTCATCTTACAATAGGAAGGTGACATTAACCCCTCATTACCCCACTTGCCACCGCTACATGGCAAGTGGGAAGAACCGGGCAAAGCTCCAGAATTGGCGCATCTAATAGATGTGCCTTTTCTGGGCAGCTGCGGGCTGCAGTTTTTAGGCTGGGGGGACCATATCAATGGCCCCTTATCAGCCTGAGAATAGCTGGCCGCACCTGTTAGTTTTGCCGGGTTGGTTTATAAATATAGGGGGACCTGTCATGGTTCCCAATGGCAAGGGAACGTCAGAGAACATAAATAACAGAACAGCTCTTGGGTGATGGAATCTCGAGCTGACCGTGAGCTAAACCTACCACACAACTAACAGTGGCCGGGTGGCGTACCTACGTTTTATCCCTAGACGCCTAGCGCCAGCCGGAGGACTAACTAACCCTAATAGAGGAAAAGACAGACCTGGCTTACCTCTAGGGAAATTCCCCCAAAAAGGAGACAGAAGCCCCCCACATATATTGACGGTGAGTTCAGAGGAAAAGACATACGCAGTATGAAGGTAGGTTCAGCAAAGCGAGGTCCGCTTACTAGATAGCAAGAAGATACAATAGGGAACTTCACGGTCAGCTGAAAACCCTATTAAAGTACCATCCCGAAATTACTTTAAGACTCATGTGTCAACTCATGACACCGGAGTGGCAATTTCGGCCCACAAGAGCTTCCAGCTACAGAAAAATAACATAACTGTGAACTGGAACAAAAATGCAAAACAAACTTAGGACTAAGAGTCCAACTTAGCTGATAGTAGTCTAGAAGCAGGAACATGCAACAGAAAGGCTCTGGTTACATTGATGGCCGGCACTAGAATAACTGAGCAGCAAGGCTAAATAGGATACACCCATATCCTGATGGAAACAGGTGAACAGAGAAAGTGAAGCACACAAGTCCAGTACCACCAGTGACCACCGGGGGAGCCCAAAAACCAAACTCACAACAGTACCCCCCCCTCAAGGAGGGGGCACCGAACCCTCACAAGAACCACCAGGGCGATCAGGACGAGCCCTATGAAAGGCACGGACCAAATCAGAGGCATGAACATCAGAGGCTGTCACCCAAGAATTATCCTCTTGACCGTAGCCCTTCCACTTGACCAGATACTGAAGTTTCCGTCTGGAAACACGGGAGTCCAAGATCTTCTCCACAACGTACTCCAATTCACCCTCAACCAACACCGGAGCGGGAGGCTCAACGGAAGGCACAACCGGTACCTCATACCTGCGCAATAATGACCGATGGAAGACATTATGGATAGAAAAAGATGCTGGGAGGTCCAATCGAAAGGACACGGGGTTAAGAATCTCCAAAATCTTATACGGGCCGATGAACCGAGGCTTAAACTTAGGAGAAGAAACCCTCATAGGGACAAAACGAGAAGACAACCACACCAAGTCCCCTAACACGAAGACGAGGACCAACACGACGACGGCGGTTAGCAAAATGCCGAGTCTTCTCCTGGGACAACTCCAAATTGTCCACCACCTGTCCCCAAATCCGATGCAACCTATCCACCACAGTATCCACTCCAGGACAATCCGAAGACTCCACCTGGCCGGAAGAAAAACGAGGATGAAACCCCGAATTGCAAAAGAAAGGAGAAACCAAAGTGGCAGAACTAGCCTGATTATTGAGGGCAAACTCCGCCAACGGCAAAAAGGCAACCCAGTCATCCTGATCCGCAGACACAAAACACCTCAAATAAGTCTCCAAGGTCTGATTAGTTCGCTCAGTCTGGCCATTAGTCTGAGGATGGAACGCAGACGAAAAAGACAAATCAATGCCCATCCTAGCACAGAACGCCCGCCAAAATCTAGACACGAACTGGGTCCCCCTGTCAGAAACGATATTCTCCGGAATACCATGCAAGCGAACCACATTTTGAAAAAACAGAGGAACCAACTCGGATGAGGAAGGCAACTTAGGCAAGGGCACCAAATGAACCATCTTTGAAAAACGGTCACACACCACCCAGATGACAGACATTTTCTGAGAAACAGGGAGATCAGAAATAAAATCCATAGAGATGTGAGTCCAAGGCCTCTTCGGAATAGGCAAAGATAACAACAATCCGCTAGCCCGAGAACAACAAGGTTTGGCCCGAGCACAAACATCACAAGACTGCACAAAAACTCGTACATCTCGAGACAGGGAAGGCCACCAGAAGGACCTAGCCACCAAATCCCTGGTACCAAAGATCCCGGGATGACCTGCCAACACAGAAGAATGAACCTCCGAGATGACTCTACTGGTCCAATCATCAGGAACAAACAGTCTACCAGGCGGGCAACGATCAGGTCTATCCGCCTGAAACTCCTGCAAAGCCCGTCGCAGGTCTGGGGAAACAGCAGATAATATCACCCCATCCTTAAGGATACCTGTAGGTTCAGAATCACCAGGGGAATCAGGCTCAAAACTCCTAGAAAGGGCATCCGCCTTCACATTTTTAGAACCTGGTAAGTATGAGACCACAAAATTAAACCGAGAGAAAAACAACGACCAGCGCGCCTGTCTAGGATTCAGGCGCCTGGCAGACTCAAGATAAATCAAATTCTTGTGATCGGTCAATACCACCACCTGATGTCTAGCCCCCTCAAGCCAATGACGCCACTCCTCAAAAGCCCACTTCATAGCCAAAAGCTCCCGATTACCAATATCATAATTTCGCTCGGCGGGCGAAAATTTTCGAGAAAAGAACGCACAAGGTCTCATCACGGAGCGGTCGGAAATTTTCTGCGACAAGACCGCCCCAGCTCCGATCTCGGAAGCATCGACCTCAACCTGAAAAGGAAGAGTAACATCAGGCTGACGCAACACAGGGGCGGAAGAAAAGCGGCGCTTAAGCTCCCGAAAGGCCTCCACAGCAGCAGGGGACCAATCCGCAACATCAGCACCCTTTTTGGTCAAATCAGTCAAAGGTTTAGCAACATCAGAAAAACCAGTTATAAATCGACGATAAAAATTAGCAAAGCCCAAAAATTTCTGAAGGCTCTTAAGAGAAGAAGGTTGCGTCCAATCACAAATAGCCCGAACCTTGACAGGATCCATCTCAATGGAAGAGGGGGAAAAAATGTACCCCAAAAAAGAAATCTTTTGAACCCCAAAAATACACTTAGAACCCTTCACACACAAGGAATTAGCCCGCAAAACCTGAAAAACCCTCCTGACCTGTTGGACATGAGAATCCCAGTCATCCGAAAAAATCAAAATATCATCCAGATACACGATCATAAATTTATCCAAATATTCACGGAAAATGTCATGCATAAAGGACTGAAAGACTGAAGGGGCATTTGAAAGACCAAAAGGCACTACTAAATACTCAAAATGGCCCTCGGGCGTATTAAATGCGGTTTTCCACTCATCCCCCTGCTTAATTCGCACCAAATTATACGCCCCACGGAGATCAATCTTAGAGAACCACTTAGCCCCTTTTATTCGAGCAAACAAATCAGTCAGCAGTGGCAGAGGATACTGATATTTGACTGTAATTTTATTCAAGAGTCGATAATCAATACACGGCCTCAAAGAGCCATCTTTTTTAGATACAAAGAAAAAACCGGCTCCTAAGGGAGATGAAGAAGGACGAATATGTCCCTTTTCCAGGGACTCCTTAATATATTCTCGCATAGCAGCATGTTCAGGTACAGATAGATTAAATAAACGACCCTTTGGAAATTTACTGCCCGGAATCAGATCTATGGTACAATCGCAATCTCTGTGAGGAGGTAGTGAACCAAGCTTAGGCTCCTCAAAAACATCACGATAATCAGATAAAAATTCCGGAATCTCAGAGGGAATAAATGACGAAATGGAAACCAAAGGTACGTCCCCATGAGCCCCCTGACATCCCCAGCTTAACACAGACATTGCTTTCCAGTCAAGGACTGGGTTATGAGATTGTAACCATGGTAATCCGAGCACCAAAACGTCATGTAGATTGTACAACACAAGGAAGCGAATCATCTCCTGATGGTCTGGATTCATACGCATAGTCACTTGTGTCCAGTATTGTGGTTTATTACTAGCCAATGGTGTAGAGTCAATACCCTTCAGAGGTATAGGAACTTCCAGAGGCTCTAGATCAAACCCACAGCGCCTGGCAAAGGACCAATCCATTAGACTCAAAGCGGCGCCAGAGTCGACATAGGCATCCGCGGTAATTGACGATAATGAACAAATCAAGGTCACAGACAGAATAAACTTAGACTGTAAAGTGCCAATTGAAATAGACTTATCAACCTTTTTTGTACGTTTAGAGCATGCTGATATAACATGAGTTGAATCACCACAATAGAAGCACAACCCATTTTTTCGCCTAAAATTCTGCCGTTCTCTTCTGGACAGAATTCTATCACATTGCATATTTTCTGGAGCCTTCTCAGAAGACAGCGCCAAATGGTGCACAGGTTTGCGCTCCCGCAAACGCCGATCAATCTGAATAGCCATTGTCATGGACTCATTCAGACCTGTAGGTGCAGGGAACCCCACCATAACATCTTTAATGGCATCAGAGAGACCCTCTCTGAAATTCGCCGCCAGGGCGCACTCATTCCACTGAGTAAGCACAGACCATTTACGAAATTTTTGACAGTATATTTCAGCTTCATCTTGCCCTTGAGATAGGGCCATCAAGGCTTTTTCAGCCTGAATCTCTAAGTTAGGTTCCTCATAAAGCAACCCCAAAGCCAGAAAAAACGCATCCACATTGAGCAACGCAGGATCCCCGGGTGCCAATGCAAATGCCCAGTCTTGAGGGTCACCCCGCAGCAAGGAAATTACTATCCTAACCTGCTGTGCGGGATCTCCAGCGGAGCGAGATCTCAGGGAAAGAAATAATTTACAATTATTTTTGAAATTCAGGAAACGAGATCTATCCCCGGAGAAAAATTCTGGTATAGGAATTCTAGGTTCAGATATAGGAGCATGAATAACAAAATCCTGTAAATTTTGAACCTTCGTAGCAAGATTATTCAAACCTGTAGCCAAACTCTGAGGATCCATTTTAATCAGGTGAGATCAGAGCCATTCAAGGATTAGAAGGAGAGAGAGAGACAAAGGCTGCAATTAGAGCAGAAATGCAACTATAGAGCAAGCTCAGAGGAAAAAAAAAAAAAATCTGCAGACTTCTTTTTCTCTCCTTTCTTCTGCCAACGGTTTTAACACTAGGCCGGCCATACTGTCATGGTTCCCAATGGCAAGGGAACGTCAGAGAACATAAATAACAGAACAGCTCTTGGGTGATGGAATCTCGAGCTGACCGTGAGCTAAACCTACCACACAACTAACAGTGGCCGGGTGGCGTACCTACGTTTTATCCCTAGACGCCTAGTGCCAGCCGGAGGACTAACTAACCCTAATAGAGGAAAAGACAGACCTGGCTTGCCTCTAGGGAAATTCCCCCAAAAAGGAGACAGAAGCCCCCCACATATATTGACGGTGAGTTCAGAGGAAAAGACATACGCAGTATGAAGGTAGGTTCAGCAAAGCAAGGTCCGCTTACTAGATAGCAAGAAGATACAATAGGGAACTTCACGGTCAGCTGAAAACCCTATTAAAGTACCATCCCGAAATTACTTTAAGACTCATGTGTCAACTCATGACACCGGAGTGGCAATTTCGGCCCACAAGAGCTTCCAGCTACAGAAAAATAACATAACTGTGAACTGGAACAAAAATGCAAAACAAACTTAGGACTAAGAGTCCAACTTAGCTGATAGTAGTCTAGAAGCAGGAACATGCAACAGAAAGGCTCTGGTTACATTGATGGCCGGCACTAGAATAACTGAGCAGCAAGGCTAAATAGGATACACCCATATCCTGATGGAAACAGGTGAACAGAGAAAGTGAAGCACACAAGTCCAGTACCACCAGTGACCACCGGGGGAGCCCAAAAACCAAACTCACAACAGGGACCCCATGTTGTTTTTTCCTTTCATTCATTGGCCCCTGTTCGCGCTGCTGCCGGCAGAGCAGGGGACAATGGATGAAAGCCGCGTTCAGCATCACATTCAGGGGAACAGTGGCTTACAGTAGCACCGCTTCTCCAGTGGCTGTCCATGCGGTTCTCCGTGTGCATGTGTGTGGGACGTTTGGTGGGCCGTGTGTCCGGGTAAAAACGGACATGTCTGCGTGTTTTGGACACAGACGCATGGTCCATCAAAACACGCTGACATCTGTATAGACCCATTCATTTGAACGGGTCTACGTTTGTGTCTCCGGTACGTGAGAAAACTGTCACTACACGTACCGGAGGCACTGACGTGTGAAACCAGCCTCAGTGTGTTTTCTTTCTGCATTTTGTGTACCCTCATTTGAAAATGATGAATGGCGCCCTCATACAAGTGTAAGGAGAAAGGTTTATGGCTCTAGGAATAAGGCAACTGAAAAAAAAGGTTCTGCAAGGTTTTTTTTAAAAAATGTGTTAAATTAAAACCATATAAATTAACATTCACACGTATTTTTCGCATAAGGGTACAATCTGTGCAGGTAGGACCCTCTATGGGGCTGTTCACACCAACTATTTTGTCGTCTCGAGTGGTCTGTGCAAAATCTCGGAGACATGTGTCGCCACAGAGGAACTGCACCTCAGCTAAGAGGTGTGGTACTCCGCTCTCAGGTAAGGAGGGGACACTACCCAGTACCCACACAAGCACTCAACATTAGACCTCTGTTGTGAATTAGACTTTTTTGGCTCCCTCTTGTGGTCACTAGTGATATGACTCTGGGATTGTCTTTCCTCAGTTTGGCACCCACCTGGGTCGTTAGTCCAGGGGTGTTGCTACATAAACTTCCTGGTTTCTCAGTCCAGTGCCTGGCATCGTTGTTATCAGTTCCTTTCTGTTTGCTCCTGTCTGCTGGTCTTGGATCTTGCAAAATTAAGCTAAGTCCTACTTCCTTGTTTTTTGGTTATTTGCTTTGCTCTTATTTTTTGTCCAGCTTGTACTAAATGTGATTCCTGATTTTGTTGGAAGCTCTAGGGGGCTGGTGTTCTCCCCCGGGCCGTTAGACGGTTCGGGGGTTCTTGAATATCCAGCGTGGAAATTTTGATAGGGTTTTTGCTGACCATATAAGTCATCTTACTATATTCTGCTATTAGTCAGTGGGCCTCTCTTTGCTAAATATCTAGTTCATTCTTACGTTTGTCTTTTCTCCTTACCTCACCGTTATTACTTGTTGGGGGCTTGTATCCAACTTTTGGGGTCTTTTCTCTGGAGGCAAGAAAGGTCTATCTTTTCCCTTCTAGGGTTAGTTAGTTCTCCGGCTGGCGCGAGACGTCTAGAACCAACGTAGGCACGTTCCCCGGCTGCTGCTATTTGTGGTGCTAGGATTAGATATATGGTCAGCCCAGTTACCACTGCCCTATGAGCTGGTTTTTTGTGTTTGCAGACTTGGTATGTACTTTTGAGACCCTCTGCCATTGGGGTCATAACAGACCTCTATAGGCCTGGAGGGAACAAGGTAGAGTGTGTGGGTGGTGAGAGACCGTTCGAGGAGTTGTCATGGAAACAAAAGGGAGGAGTTAGTGAGTGAGTCAGTTGGAGCTGGGGACTTCAGCAGTGAGTAGCTCATCCCAGCATGAGAGAAAAGAGAGAGAACAAAGAAAATTGAGAGAAGCTCCTGAGAGAGAAAGAAAGGGTCCTAGGAGCACGGGTAATGACAAATTCACCTGTGGGGCCTGAATCCACGCTGACCGTAGTTGGGCGGAGGGACCAGGTCGCAGTAGGGGACGGCCTCAGACTAGTGGAGAACTACAAGGCTCAGTTAGCAAACCGGATGCTGTGGCATCTGTACGTGCCACAGCCACACACATTCGCTGAAAAGGCAGCCATACAGGATCAAGGGGACCAACAGAGTGAGTCGCCCGACAGGACCCGAGGTTGCTGGCTTGGGACACTTTGTGTGAAGGAGCAGGGCAGGAGAGGCGGGAGCCAGTGCAGTGAGACAGCCAGGGAAGGAACATAATAAGGGGGTTCTGGCAAAGTGTACCCCGAATTGCCTGAGAGCTGACAGGCCACAGGTCCTGGAGGATACAGCACCCGGCTGGGAGCGCATATAAGAACTGTGAGCAGTGTGGAAACTGCACCCTGCTGTGTCCTCTGAATTATTGCTGCGTCATCTGCCCTGCGCTGCAACATTCACCATCATTGACTTTACCACTTTCACTGCCCTGGGGCTTAGCTCTACCCGTGGAGAGCTATAAAACCTCTGCTGCGTCACCAACTGACCCAGTGGACCTGAACCGCAGCGTCGGCCATCTTCCTCACTGCTGCCGTGATCACCTCAAGAACCATTGGCCCCGGCCCGAGTACCCCACGGCCCTAGCGGGCGCTCCACATGTCCGGTAGCGACCCGATGTCTGGTCAGAATCGGCAATGCAAATCTATGGGTCAGTGGGGAATCTAATCGGACAGGGCTCGTTTGCCTCTGCGTGCCCCCGGCTCTCACTGATGGCTGTAGAGGGTCCACAGGAACTTTATTTTCCCTCTCACAGAAAAACGGATAAAACTTGAGACAATTTGATGAAGCCGACACTAGAATGGGTTCTCTGGCCCAATCATAGGGCCGCACACTGAGCCACCATGGGATTTTACCACAAAGCCAATGTTGTAAAGGCAAAACCCCAAAAACACCAGCAGTAGCTGCCTTCCCTCAGAGCACTATATTACACGGCCATGTTATGGGTCTTGGAAAGTGAGGGGTAGAGACACAGCAAAAGTTCCACCTCAGGACACTTGTGTTTGCCGCCCTTCCCCACTGACTGCAGCGCTGACTACAGGAAGACCTGGCAAGTTGGCAACTGTGGGCAGAGATTAGAACCCCGGACAGCCTGACACGCATGCGCACAGTAACCAAACAAGAGCCGCTGCCTCTTGTAGCCCCATCCTCTTTACCAGCGATGCACATCAGCCAATAAGGCGGGGCAGACCGCGGTGACGTCACGACCGGCCGGGGATCCCGCTGTAGACCGATGGCAGCGCTCAGGAATCTGTCAATGGTGATCGGGGCGGCGGTGGCGGCTCTCGGGTCCGTGCTGTTCATCGCTTGGTGCCGGTACGTGCCCGGCAAGAGAAAGTGGCGGAGGACGGGCTATGAGCTGGAGCACCGGCAGCTGAGTGATCAGGTGAGCGCTGCAGTCCCCGCCCTGATGCAGGTAGCCCGGAGGTGGCGGCTGCATAGGGACTGTCCTGCTGTGACCTCCCTCCACAGCATGCACAGTATATACGTATAGTGTGTGTGTATATATATATATATCTGTCTGGGCTGCTGTGAGTGCAGGGGACAGTATCTGATCCAGCATTCTATAGCGCTGACATATCCTGTAGCGCTGCACACAAATCCTCATCCCCAGTGTCTGACCCTATAGATCTCGCCCGTACGTCTCACCAGCCAGGGTGCATTTCCCAGGTGGTTACTTAACCTCTGTTTTGGGGGGAGGGTTAATCTGGGTGTGGAGGAAAAAAATAAATGGATTCAGCCATTCATATCTATGGGTGCGTGGAAAAACCGTGATGTCCCCATACGTCCTGTGCTCAGGGCTCCTACTGGTACTTTAACCTTAAAGCGCACACATTGTAAAGTGTGGAATGTGTACAGGGCCATAAACCTGGTGGCCGCCCAGGAAGCCCCCACAGTCCGGCCTCAGGCTGTGATCTCTGCCATCGCATGGCTTTACAGTGAAGCCGCCATGTTTTCATACACGGACATAAAAACCGGACACACGGATTTCTCATCTGCTCCGCTACAGCCGCCCTGAGGTGCAGACTAGTGGATTTTCAGTTTGAGACCAATCCAGCAAAACATCGGATCACACCGGGACCAATGATGGTCTGTGGAGCCTTGTACATGTCCGATTTTTATCTTTTTTTCCTCGGGCAGAGACTGTACAAAGAAAATCCCAATTGCATGTCGGTTTAATCCAATATTCAAATCGCACTCGGCCATCCATACCAATGAGTCTGTGGAAAACATCAGACTCTACTCAGATGACATCTGAGTGCAGTCCAATTTCCAAGCACTGACAGAGTGGAGAACATGGAGAGATTTTTATTTCCTCCATCTTTTACTCATCAGAGTGTGATTTGTATAATTGCTACAATTCTTTCTGATGAGAGAAATTGACCCCCTTCTCCTGCCCTTAGGCTGTCGAGGAGACCTGTGGCTGGTCCAGAAATCACAGGCCTTACACACTTGGTGAAATGCTGACAATTGAATACAGCCTAAAGATTCATTCACACATCATGATATTTCCGTTACTGGAAAAACCAGTATGGGAGATATAGGTGTCTGTGTTTCATACGTGTGACAAAAGTGTGCCGCCCTTGTGCCACATCAGTATCACACATTTTGGGGCCTGGGGTTCAGCGGTACTGTTTCCGCTGTTCCCCGGCGCCTGGTGATAAAGACAGCTAATATCATTGTCGTCTGCTCGTGCTGCAATCAGCACAAGTAGGGGACAATATTGAGAGTTGTATTCAACTGATAACAGCGAGGGCAGGCAGAGGCTGATGGGAATATTCATCAGTCTGTGCTATAAATAATAATTAAAAAAAAAAAAAAAAAAAAGCATGGGTTTCCTTGGATTTTTGGCAACCAGCCAGGAAAAACTGACAACTGCGGGCTTCAACCCTCAGCTGTCAGCTTTAGCAAGACTGGTTATCAAGAATAGAGGGGTCCTCATGCCATTTTTTCAAGTTATTTAAATAAGTATTCTCAGGCTGGTAAGGGGCCATGAATATTGCCCCTCCCAACCCCCCCTCCCCCCGGCCTAAATATAGCATCCTGGAGCCGCCTCAGAAAAGGTGCACCAATTCTGGCACTTTGCCCGGCTCTTCCCACTTACCCTGTATCGGTGGCAAGTGGGGTTTATATTTGTGGGGTTGATGTCACCTTTCTATTGTCTGGTGACATCAAGCCCACAGCTTAGTAATGGAACGGTCTGACATCAGAAATGCTATTATTGGCAATCTCCAAAGGCCTTGGTATCCCAGTTTCAACAGTGCACAATGTTATTAAGAAGGTTGCCAAGAATGGAACTGTAAAGAACCTCCCTGGATGTGGGGGAAAGAGGAAAATTGACAAGCGATGTCTTCAAAGGTTGGTGTGAGTGGAGGAATAAACACAACCTCAAACATCCAAAGACCTGACAGCCAACCTGGAACATCGGAGTCAAAACAAAAGAAAGTCAAAACCGCACCCTTTTATATATAGATTGAAGGTCTCAGCGGACACAAGGGCGCACGTCCAAAACCAGGGAGCCCATCCCGGCCAGTACCAGGACCACAAAAAACAAAGAGACAGGGCCACAATGGATGGTGAAAAAATAGGAGCTTACATTTATTCTGCCTTCTAGGAAGCAGAATAAATGTAAGCTCCTATTTTTTCACCATCCATTGTGGCGCTGTCTCTTTGTTTTTTGTAGCCAACCTGGAACAGTCTGGGGTCATGGTTTCAACAAGTACCATATGCCGCACACTAAACCAAGTATAGCTTTATAGTATAGCTTTATAGGTGAAGGCCAAGGAAGAAACCATTGCTGAAGAAAAGACATAAAAAAGAATGATTGATCTTTTCCAGAGTACCTTGATAAACCACAATCCATCTGGGGAAATGTTCTGTGGACAGATAAAAAAAAAAATAGAGCTTTTTGGCAATGCAAAGCAACAGTTTGTTTACTGACAGTGCAATGAAGCTTATAAGAAAACGAACACCCTACCAACAGATAAGCATGGTGAAGGATCCGTAAAGCTGGGTTTGCTTTGCTGCATTTGATACTGCAGGCCTTGACCATATCCAAGGAATTATGAAGAGATTTTAGAGAGAAATGTCCTACCCATTATAAAAAAACAACAATTTGATTTGAGTTGAAGATCATGGGTCCTCCAGCAAGACAATGACCCAAAGCACACATCCACAAGTAAACAGGAATGGTTGAAAAAGAAAAAATGGGACGGTTTTAAAATGGCCAGCAATGAGTCCTGACCTCAATACCATTGGAAATCTTTGAGTTGAGCTGAGATCTGCCATTGGGAAAAGAACCCTGCAAACATTCAAGAGCTTGTACAACCTGCAAAGGAAGAGTGGGAGAAAATACCAGCTGAGAAGTGCAAGAAGCTTATTGATGGCTACAAGAAATGTTTGGAGGCTGTCATCAATGCCGAAGGGTGTGCAACCAAGTATTAATTAGGGGAGTCTTTACTGCTGCACATGCTGTCTACTCTGTTTCTTCTAGGAAATTGCAACATGTAAGTTGAAAAACAATGTTTTATTGTTGTATTACTTTGGACGATTAATCAAAAAATCTTGAGGATATAACTATGGAACATTTCCATTTATTTCTGAAGATATTGTCTATGAAAAAAATGATGGGGTGCCAATAACAATGAGACACCTATCCATTACTAATCCTATAGTTATATGGTAAATACACAGCAAGAATACAGCCCTTTATCTGAAATAATAAGAAAACACACTTTATTTTTAAATAAAAAAGGAAAACTGTTATACTCGCCTAACGCCCATTCCAATTAATTCGAACCTGCCAGCAGGATTTTGCACAGTAACCTACAGACCTGCCCCTTATTTTCCCACAATGAATAATATATATTCCTCTTCTGCAGGCAGGCTGCAGCATGATCACATCTATAATATGTATTTACTTCTTTTCTTTGATGAACCAAAAAAATCAGTTTGAAAATGGCGCCGTCCGCACCTGTGCAGTAGCAGCTATCTGCACATAAATCTTAGCTTACCTCCAAGAGAAATTCACAAGTGGATGTGAAGTGCACACCGCTGGACAGATTACACGGAGTAAAAAGCACAGCTGGCATGAGATTGCTTTATATCCTATATTTCATTGGAACTGTAAGATGCTGCTTTTCTGATGCAACAAAAATCCGCAGCGTAAAATCGGCACCAAGAACTCATCGTGGGCACAGCCTAGAGCCTGCAGTTTATTGAAGGCCCCTGTTCACTAACTCTCAGCCTGTGCCATCAAACCAGGATCTACTTCTTGTCATAAAATAGTCTGGTGAATTATCATAATTATTTATTTTTTTGTAGTCGTAATAGTTTTACCTAACTTACTCGGGTGGCTAACCCCCTTTTATCGACAAGACACGCAGTTTGCTGATTCGCAATTGTGTGTAATAGACATACTGTTAGGATTTAGCTTTACTTGCCAATTTCAACGACTTGCATACTTGCAGTCACATGCTGACCAGAATCTGACTTCACTCAGTAGAACATTGAGCAAAGTGTCTGAGACAACTGCCTACAAGTGATTGCAAGTATGGAAATCAATATTTAAGGTTGCGTGAAGATCGCTAGACCTGGCAAGCGGTGCCAAATCCTAAAGGCCCCGTCACACACAGCGACGCTGCAGCGATACAGACAACGATGCTGATCGCTGCAGCGTCGCTGTTTTGTCGCTGTGTGGTCGCTGGGGAGCTGTCACACAGACCGCTCTCTCCAGCGACCAACGATCAGGGGAACGACTTCGGCATCGTTGAAACTGTCTTCAACGATGCCGAAGTCCCCCTGCAGCACCCGGGTAACCAGGGTAAACATCGGGTTACTAAGCGCAGGGCCGCGCTTAGTAACCCGATGTTTACCCTGGTTACCAAAAAAAACAAACCGTACATACTCACCATCTGATGTCCGTCAGGTCCCTTGCCGTCTGCTTCCTGCTCTGACTGAGTGCCGCCGTACAGTGAGAACACAGCACAGCAGTGATGTCACCGCTGTGCTGTGCTCTCACTGTACGGCCGGGCGTCAGTCAGAGCAGGAAGTGGACGGCAAGGGACCTGACGGACATCAGATGGTGAGTATGTACTGTTTGGTTTTTTTTACATTTACGCTGGTAACCAGGGTAAACATCGGGTTACTAAGCGCGGCCCTGCGCTTAGTAACCCGATGTTTACCCTGGTTACCAGTGAAGACATCGCTGGATCGGTGTCACACACACCAATTCAGCGATGTCAGCGGGACCTCAACGATCAAAAAACGGTCCAGGCCATTCCGACACGACCAGCGATCTCACAGCAGGGGCCTGATCGCTGGTACGTGTCACACATAGCGAGATCGCTACTGAGGTCGCTGTTGCGTCACAAAACTTGTGACTCAGCAGCGATCTCGCTATGTGTGACGGGGCCTTAACTGTGCGTATATTGCACATTGTTAGGATTCAGCAAGCTGCATGGCTTGCCAAAAATTTGCTCAGGAATGGACAACCCAAGCTATAGCTTCACTTAAAAGTTTGTCGTTCACTATTACTTAGTTGCATAGCAGCCATTGTAGAATTCCTGTCCTTTTATACAAGGCAGTCACTTCCGTGAAATAGGTGTTTGCTCTCTGCCTGGCAATGACCAAGCCTACTAGTAAAATACCGCTGTACAAGAGCCAGGGTTTATAACATTGACCTCTGTCTGTTCAGTCTACCTCAATGGCCCGAATCGGACCACCTCGTCAGAAGCATGGGATTTTCTTCCCTTTAATGTGCACCCTTTAACATGAAGAGTGGAGGGCTTTCTGCTTAGGAAATTCCAGGTAGATCTGTAGGGAGATCTCTGGTATAACCTTCATCCTGTCCTTTGTATTTCCGCAGAATGACTTCTTGGATCGGCAGATTTTGGTGTTGGGTTTAGATGGAGCCGGTAAAAGCAGTATAATCCATGCTATAAGCACCAACACCACCAGGTCCAGCTCGCCACCGACCCATGGGTTTAACACGGCCCAGATTGTAAGCCAGGGACTGAGGATTGAACTGTTAGAGGGTGAGTTTCCCAGTCGTACTGGATTGCTTCTACGTAAATGGATGTCTGTCACCACGACCATAGTCCGTCATTGTAAGAGCAGGATGTGTCCGTGGACTTGTTAATGGCCCGCTATCATTATTGTGCTTCATATCACTAGTACCGCAGAAGAAATAAAGATGAGCAGTTTTCCAGCCACGCTTTGTTACCGGCTGTTGCTGGACACTGAAGGAGTCCATGGCGATCATAGGCCCGCTGCCCAGTGGGGCCAGTCCTGTTGGGTTCAGTTTTAGGTAACCTAGGAGGGCTTGGTAAATTCATGCAATTTTAGTTTGCTACTTTTGTTGGATTTTGTGCCCATGGCTTTATATCCCTAGAATGAATGAGCTGCGTCCTCACTACTAATGGCCAGATATAATCCTGGATCACTACAACAGCGTGCCGGGGTTTATTTTTAAAATGAGAGAGTTCTCGATTCATTATTGCATTTGCGCCTTTTTAATGTCTAGTTTTTGGTGTTTGCCTTATACTTTATAATATGTGCCATCGTATGTTTTAAGTCTATTTTATTTTTTTTCCCCTTGTGTATGTTTTTCTTTTTTTTTTGCCATTGTCGGCAGGATTTTTAGCTGATTCATCATTTGCAACTTTTCGAAAAGAAAGTTGCAAAACTTGTCAAATGTACTGGTGTCTATGTACACCAGAACTATAATTTTTACAACATCTTGCAAAACATGCTTCTTGCTCTAAAACAGAAAATAGTTGTGCAAAATTAATGATTTGTGTGTGCCAATAATTCGGTACAAAAAACTACAATGATTACCATAAGAGAAAAATACAAGGGTCAAAGAGGTTGTTCACTACTTTAACACTGATGTTCTGTCCTTGGCATAGGTCATCAGTGTCTGATCGGTGGGTGTGAGACACCCGACACTCCTGCCAATCAGCTGGTCTAGGTGTTGGCAGTAGCCAGAAACGCTCAGTTACGGACCTGCTCAGTCTACGGATAATGGCCGCAGATGGGTACTGCACATCCACCACCTATTCAAATCAATAGGGGGCAGATGTGCAGTACCCATTTGCTGCCACTATCAGTAGACCAAGCAGGTCCGTAACTGAGCGTTTCTGGCTGAGTGCGGGGCCGCAGGGTGTCGGACCTTAGCCGATCAGACATTGATGACCTATCCTAATGTTAAAGTAGTGGACAACCTCTTTAAAGTCTGTCAATGATGACCTGGGGCCTTCAAGCTTTAAGATGAGACCAGAATCTGACCCAGCCTAATATAGACTGCTCAAAAAAATAAAGGTAACACTAAAATACCACATCCTAGATATCTCTGAATGAAATAATCCAGTTGCAAATTTTTATTCATTGCATATTGGAATGTGTTCATAACAATTATCAATGTAAATCATAATGAATATCCCATGGAGGTCTGGATTTGGAATAATACTCAAAATCAAAATGGAAAATCAAATTACAGGCTGATCCAACTTCAGTGGAAATGCCTCATGACAAGGAAAAGATGCTCAGTATTGTGTGTGGCCTCCATGTGCCTGTATGACCTCCCTATTGTACAACACCTGAGCATGCTCCTGATGAGGTGGGGGATGGTCTCCTGAGGGATCTCCTCCCAGACCTGGACTAAAGCATCCGCCAACTCCTGGACAGTCTTTGGTGCAACGTGACGTTGGTGGATGGAGTGAGACATGATGTCCCAGATGTGCTCAATCGGATTCCAATCTGGGGAATGGGCAGGCCAGTCCATAGCTTCAATGCCTTCATCTCGCAGGAACTGCTGACACACTCCAGCCACATGAGGTCTGGCATTGTCCTGCATTAGGATGAACCCCGTTCCAACCACACCAGCATACATTCTCACAAGGGGGTCTGAGGATCTCCTCTCGGTACATAATGGCAGTCAGGCTACCTCTGGCAAGCACATGGAGGGCTATGCGGCCCTCCAAAGAAATGCCACCCCACACCATTACTGACCCACTGCCTAACCGGTCATGCTGAAGGATGTTGTAGGGAGCCAGTCACTCTTCTCGGCATCTCCAGATTCTCTCATGTCTTTCACATGTGCTCAATGTGAACCTGCTTTCATCTGTGAAGAGCACAGGGTGCCAGTGGTGAATTTGCCAATCCTGGTGTTCTATGGCAAATGCCAAGCATCCTGCACGGTGTTGGTCTGTGAGCACAACCCCCATCTGTGGAAGCCAGGCACTTAGACCATCCTCATGGAGTCGGTTTCTAACCCTTTTGTGCAGACACATGCACATTTGTGGCCTGCTGGAGGTCATTTTGCAGTGCTCTGGCAGTACTCCTCCTGTTCCTCCTTGCGCAAAGGCTGAGGTAGCGGTCCTGCTGCTGGGTTGCTGCCCTACTACGGCCCCCTCCACGTCTCCTGGTGTACTGACCTGTCTCCTGGTAGCACCTCCAGCCTTTGGACACTACACTGACAGACACAGAAAACCTACTTGCCACAGCTCGCATTGATGTGCCATCCTGGATGAGCTGCACTACCTAAGCCACTTGTGTGACTTGTAGAGTCCGTCTCCTGCTACGAGTGTGAAAGCACAACAAACATTCAAAAGTGATTAAAACATCAGCCAGAAAGCATTGGTACTGAAATGTGGTCTGTGGTCCCCACCTGCAAAATCACTCCTTTATTGAGGGTGTCTTGGTAATGGCCAATAGTTTCCATTTGCACAACAGCATGGGAAATTGTCAATCAGTGTTGCTTCCTAAGTGGACAGTTTGATTTCACAGAAGTTTGATTTACTTGGAGATAAACAACAGAATATAAGTGTTCCCTTTATTTTTTTGAGCAGCGTATTATGGGTTAAAGTAGGAGCTTCATGTGTGTCTGCAACATTAACCCCAGATGGCTCAGGCTGTCAGGACTACAATTCTGGTCTCATTTAAAAGCTGCTGTTGCTGAGGCACAGCCTGGTAAATGCCCCTTCCCCCACCTGAGTGACATAAGAGAGGGGGAGCGACAGGCAGAGACAAGAGGGAGACCAAATATGTGCAGTGCTCATCCTGTCCCTGTGTTATGTACACAACACAGTGTTAAAAAAAACCCACACAGCTCTGTAAATGGAAAAATAAGTTATGGCTCTTACAATATGGCAGACGCGTAGAAGATAAACAAAAAATTAGTAATGGTAATTTCAAGTCAAAAATTAAAGATGCCGTTAACAAACACATCTGATTTATATATTGCACATAGTAAACACCATTAAAAAAGTGGTAGAATTACTGTCGTGTCTCTGAAAAGATGGTAGAAAGTCACATGTACGAAGAAACGCGATACCTCGCCCTGCAAAAAATTATTCCTCTGTCAACAGAAAAATAAAAAGTGATCTCTCTCAGAAGATGATGACCTACAAATATGCTTGTTTTTAATGACTACATATTTTTAATGTGCTGCCTTGGTGAAACAAATATAATTCTTATTTCTATAGCGGCAGCATATTCCACAACACTTTACAGGGCCACAGGAAACCATCCCAAGAGGCGCCTCTTCCTTCTGAGCCTCACCTTCTGCCCAAACAGTAGCGTAGAGCCATAGTTCCTGTAGTCATTAGAAAAGTTAACAAATTGCGAAAAATGGGTGCTAAACTTAAAGGGGTTGTCCAAAGTTTTGTTCCCCAGCATGCACTGGGGATTCTCAAACGAGATGTCAGTGGTCTTTGCCCCCACCCTGAAATGGATCATCAACATGAACGGCCCTGTCAGGCGCTGGGCTATCCTCTGCTATACAGAGCCTGTGCCTGGTGTAAATATTGATGTACGCTGTCAGTGCTCGCCAATGTGTTACTTTCATATCACACGGACTAAGCCCTCCTTTGCCATCTCTAAAGACAAGTGAATAGCCAGCAAGAGAACGCAGTGAGTAACAGTCACGATCAGTGACAGTATGCTGAGCGAGTTACAGATCATGATCCATTTCAGGGTGGGGGTTACGGTATTGACTGCAGTCCTGACCCCTTGATGACATCTCATTTGAAGAGCCCCAGTGCATGCTGGAAGACTTAAGTGGAATGTCATTGGAATACAGAAATAAAAAAAAAAAAACAGATGGGAAGAGTAGGGAATTTAATCGAAGTACACTAGCAAAGTTCTTAAGTTGTGTGTTTTTTTTTTTTTCTACACTAAATGATATTAAATTCACTTGGTTTCGGACAACCCCTTTTAAGCACTCTAATGCCCCCCCCCCCCCAAAAAAAAAATGGACACAAAATGGCAACGTAGAGTAAAGCAATAAGAAATGTCAATTAACTATTGTGTGAAAATACCATTTTAAAGAGGGCCTATTGCAAAGTCAAAAGTACAGTTTTTGCGCTTATTTTATTCCTGTGTGTTTTTTCCCTTTGTAAATCCACCATACAATTTCAGAGATATGAGCCTTTTTCACCAAGTGCAAATTTTAAATTTTGATGGTCTTTACTTGGGTTCATTGCTCACTGGATAATGCAGAGCAGCCCAAAGACACAGAGAGTCCTGTGAGCACTGACCACTCATACAGTCTATAAAAATTATAACTCAAAGGCAGGCAGATTTATAAAATAGAAAATTTTTTGGAGCAGCAGGGATAGAAAAAAACTGGTTACTTTTCACTTTGTGACAAGTCCTCTATGCAATAGCCATTGTGGGGGTTTTCTCCCAAGAGCCATAGCTTTTTTTATTTTTCTATTAATATACAGTAGTGTTCAAAATAATGGCAGTCCAATATGACTGACCAGATTAATCACTCTTTCCAGGTCGTCCCTTATGACAGCACCACAAGGAGGTTGCTCTTCATATCCTTGATAGGGACAGGAACACAGAAGAGGTTAAATAGCCCCTCCCCACCTCCACCCTTCAGTGTTTTTCCTGTCCCTATCAGGGACAGACGCAGGAGAGTGTTCTCCAGAAGATTAAGATGGAGAGTCAGATTACAAACAGAACCCCAAGAGAAGAGATCTTAAAATCTCTTTCAGTACTGAAAATGGCGACTGATTTTATGGCGGACGCTTCCGCGGAATCGGTGCGTTTTGCTGCCAGGAACAATGCACTGTCAAACGCAGCAAGAAGAGCCTTATGGCTGAGATCATGGTCGGGAGATACCCAATCCAAAAACAAGCTGTGTTCGATTCCATTTTCAGGATCTCATGTATTCGGTCCAGTTCTTGACGAGCTACTCGAGAAGGCGTCCGATAAGAAAAAAGGCTTCCCTGAAGAAAAGCCAAAGAAGACACAATTTTTTCGTAGAACTCGCTCTCACCCAAGACCCGGACTACAGAGGGAAAGGGAAGTCCGGCAGATGGAGCTACCCTAAAGGGGCAGAGGAAGAGGTTCCTTTCGAGACCAGTCATCAGGACCCAGCAAACAATGACGCCAACAATATAGGAGGAAGACTACAATACTTCCTGGAGGGATGGCAGAACATTACTCAAAATCAGTGGATTCTGCAGACAGTGGCACAGGGGTACAAGATAGAGTTTACTCAAGAGATTCTGTTTGACACAGACGGAGTCATCAGCAGTACATCAAAGACTGCTAACGGACATACAGGAACTCTTAGAGTTACACGTCATAATACCGGTACCCCATCATCAGCACTTCCAGGGGCATTACTCCAGTCTGTTCTCCATAAGAAAACCGAGCGGAGAATACCGCACAATAATAAACATAAAACCATTAAACAAATGGGTGGCGTACAAACGCTTCAAGATGGAATCTCTCAGGTCAATCGTACCGTTAATAAAAAAGAATTCGGTAATGTGCACGCTAGACCTCAAACATGCGTACTATCACGTTCCCATCCACCCATCACATCAAAAATCCCTCAGATTTGCAATAAGAAGTCGCAAGGGGATTCTGCATTTCCAGTTTCAATGTCTACCTTTCGGTCTCTCCTCTGCCCCAAGAATATTCACAAAGCTCATGACAGAGATCATGGCCCACTTGAGGGAAAAAGAAATTCTCATTACACCCTACCTGGACGATCTGTTGCTGGTAGCAAATTCATCCCAACAGATGGAAGAATCCTTAAGAGTTACCATGTCACTCCTGAAACATCTGGGGTGGGTAATAAATTTAAAAAAGTCGAGTCTCGAACCAGAGACACACAAAATATTCCTGGGTGTACTTCTAAATTCCGAGCTGGAATACTCCTTCCTACCAGACCAAAAACAACGGTCAATCAAAAAAGAATTTCAAACGATAAAACGGAAATACATTTCCATCAGGAAACCCATGAGGATCCTAGGACTGATGACCTCGTGCATTCCCAGCGTACAGTGGAGTCAGTTTCGCTCCAGAATGCTCCAAAAGGAAATTCGTTCGGTATAGAATGGAAAGGAAGACTCCTTAGACAACAGGATGCGGTTATCCAGCGAAGTAAAACAGTCCCTCTCATGGTGGATCGATATAAAAAACCTCAAAAGAGGAAAACCATGGAATATATCTCCATGCGTAAACATAACGACCGATGCAAGCTCAAAGGGCTGGGGAGCCCACATAGAAGGACGATACCTTCAGGGGACATGGCCACCATCGATACGCAACAGTTCCTCCAATTACAGGGAACTCAGAGCGGTCTGGGAAGCACTAAAGGGGTGCCAACACGAAGTGCAGGGACACCATATCCGAGTCTTCTCAGACAACTCGACCACGGTAGCCTTTCTCCTACATCAAGGAGGACCGAGGCACCGTCCAGTTCAAGCGCTAGCAGAGACAATATTCTCCTGGGCAGAGGATACTGTGAAGTCCATCACAGCAGTTCATCTAAAAGGCTCACAAAACCAAATAGCGGATTTTCTCAGCAGAGAGAAATTGCAACCGACAGAGTGGTCTCTAAACGGAGAAGTCTTTGCTCAGCTAATCCAACAATGGGGCACTCCGCAGGTAGATTTATTTGCCACAAAGGACAATACAAAAACAAAAGAATTTTTCTCATTAAATCCAGGAGACAATCCAACTGGCATAGATGCCTTGGCTCAACATTGGGACATGAAACTTGCATACGCGTTCCCTCCCCTAGCTCTAATTCCCAGAGTTCTGAGGAAAATTCAGGAAAGTCCAGTGGTAGTGATCCTAATAGTGCCATATTGGCCCAAGAGGAGCTGGTTTCCTCTGCTGAAGTGGATGGCGATAGAAGACCCAGTACTACTACCGCTGAGGCGGGATCTTCTGACGCAGGGACCGCTGGTCCATCAAAATCTAAAGATGCTACAACTCTCAGCATGGATCTTGAGAGGGAAATCTTGAGATCAAAAGGATTGTCGGACTCGGTTATCTCAACCATGAAGAAAAGCAGAAAGCCGGTAACCTCGGCTATATACCAAAAAATTTGGAAGAAATTTTGTATTCAAACCAATACTCCAATATCCGTTCTACGAGAACCAGATATCACTCAAATCTTAAATTTCCTCCAAACAGGTTTTGATATGGGCTTGAGGCCTAGTACGCTAAAAGTACAAATCTCAGCGTTAAGTGCCTTTTATGATTATCCATTAGCAAACCATCCCTGGATAATAAGATACATCAAAGCTACGCAACGTATCAGACCGACAATAAGAAGTTCAGTACCCTCATGGAACCTCACATTGGTACTTAATGAATTACGGAAGGCTCCTTACGAGCCGCTTGATCAATCAGACCTAAAATCCGTAACATTCAAGACTGTCTTTCTGGTCGCAATAACGACAGCAAGGCGAATAGGCGAAATTCAAGCCTTGTCCATAACAGATCCATATTTAAAGATACAGGAAGACTGCATCATTCTAAGATTGGATCCTTCGTTTCTTCCAAAAGTTGTGACGGACTTTCACAGAAGCCAGGAAATAATTTTGCCTACGTTCTGTCAGAACTTTAAGAACGAAAAAGAACGTTCTCTCCATTCCCTGGATGTTAAGAGAACAGTTTTGCAGTATTTGAAACTTACAGACGGCTGGAGCATTGATCCAAATCTCTTTATACAGATGTCGGGGAAAAATAGAGGCAAAAAAGGCTCAAAAGCGACTCTAGCTAGATGGATTAAATCTACTATTTGCGCTGTGTATACTTCAGCCGGTGAATCCCCTCCAGAACATCTAAAAGCCCACTCTCTGAGAGCAATATCTGCTTCATGGGCAGAGAGTGCGGGTGCATCCATGGACCAAATTTGCCGGGCGGCAACTTGGTCTAGTTCAAATACCTTTTGTAGACATTACAAACTAGACGTTCTGTCAAAACAACAGACTGGCTTTGGGAGGAAGGTCCTCCAAGCTGTAATCCCGCCCTAAGTAGGAGTTATTTGGTATTTCTCCTTGTGGTGCTGTCATAAGGGACGACCTGGAAACTAGGAGTTAGACATACCGGTAACGGTATTTCCAGGAGTCCATTATGACAGCACCCATTATTTACCCTCCCTTGAACTCCTGTCTGATGTGTGATATAAACATGTATAGAGAGGAAGTTCAATAAAATTGCGTTGTATCCACCCTGGTGTGGTACTTTGTAAAATCACTGAAGGGTGGAGGTGGGGAGGGGCTATTTAACCTCTTCTGTGTTCCTGTCCCTATCAAGGATATGAAGAGCAACCTCCTTGTGGTGCTGTCATAATGGACTCCTGGAAATACCGTTACCGGTATGTCTAACTCCTAGTTTTTGGTATAAATATTACCACAGTCAAACAATTATTATTATTATTATTATAGCGCCATTTATTCCTTGGCAATTTACCAGTTGGTGCAGTAGATTCTAAGAAAACCAACAGACTCCGCATTCATGATCTGCAGGTTTTTGAGTGTGTATTAGAATAATTAATTGAATAGGAGTGTGTTCAAAATAATAGCAGTGTGGAGTTCAGTTAGTGAAGTCAATTATCCTGGGAAGAAACAGGTGTGGCCCTTATTTAAAGGGAACCTGTCACCCCCAAAATCGATGGTGAGGTAAGCTCACCATCATCAGGGGCTTATCTACAGCATTCTGTAATGCTGTAGATAAGCCCCCGATGTTACCTGAAAGAGGAGAAAAAGAGATTATAATATACTCACCTGGGCAGTCCCGCTGTGGTCCGTGGTCAAATGGGCGTCTCAGGTCTCCTCCGGTGCCTCCCATCTTCATTCCATGACGTCCTCTTCTGGTCTCCGCGCCGCGGCTTCGGCACAGGCGTACTTTGTCTGCCCTGGTGAGGGCAGAGCAAAGTACTGCCGTGCGCAGGTGCTGGGCCTCTCTGACCTTACCGGCGCCTGCGCACTGCAGTACTTTGCTCTGCCCTCAACAGGGCAGACAAAGTACGCCTGCGCCGAAGCAGCGGCGCGGAGACCAGAAGAGGACGTCATGGAATGAAGATAGGAGGCGCCGGAGCAGACCTGAGACACCCATCGGAGCGGGACCGCCCCTGGGTGAGTATAATCTAACGTCTTTTTCTCCTCTTTCAGGTAACATCGGGGGCTTATCTACAGCATTACAGAATGCTGTAGATAAGCCCCTGATGACGGTGAGCTTACCTCACCATCGATTTTGGGGGTGACGCCAGGACATGTTGTACATTGATTTCTACTTGAAAGCCTGAGAAATATGGGTCATTTGAGACATCTATATATGTAAGAGGCATCGTGATTACTCGCTAATCCTGCCCCCTGCACAGTAGCTCCGCCCCCCACATCACCAAACACAATCCGCACCACATCACCACGCATAATCCTGCCCCTTCAACACATCACCATGCATAATCCCGCCCCATAACACATCACACATAATCCCGCCCCCCCACCACATCATCACACACAATCCCACCCCCCACCACCACATAATCCCGTCCCAACACATCACCACACTATTGCTATTAACTTCATTTAAGTTAATTTACCATCTGTGTAAAGGTACCTTCACACTAAGCGACTTTACAACGATATCGCTAGCGATCCGTGACGTTGCAGCGTCCTGGCTAGCGATATCGTTGTGTTTGACACTCAGCAGCGATCAGGATCCCGCTGTGAGATCGCTGGTCGTTGCTGAAAGTCCAGAACTTTATTTCGTCGCTGGATCTCCCGCTGACATCGCTGAATCGGTGTGTGTGACACCGATCCAGCGATGTCTTCACTGGTAACCAGGGTAAACATCAGGTTACTAAGCGCAGGGCCGCGCTTAGTAACCCGATGTTTACCCTGGTTACCATTGTAAAAGTAAAAAAACACTCACATTCCGGTGCCCGGCGTCCGCTTCCCTGCACTCCTGCATCCTGTGTAAGTGCCGGCCGTAAAGCAGAGCGGTGACGTCACCGCTCTGCTCTGTGGGAGATGTTCGGCGCTGACACAGGATGCAGGAGGAGTGCAGGGAAGCGGACGCCGGGCACCGGAATGTGAGTATGTGGTTTTTTTTTTTACTTTTACAATGGTAACCAGGGTAAACATCGGGTTACTAAGCGCGGCCCTGCGCTTAGTAACCCGATGTTTACCCTGGTTACCAGGGGATTTCGGCATCGTTGGTCGCTGGAGAGCCGTCTGTGTGACAGCTCTCCAGCGACCACACAACGACTAAACAGCGACGCTGCAGCGATCAGCATCGTTGTCTGTATCGCTGCAGCGTCGCTTAGTGTGAAGGTACCTTAACCCCTTAACGACTGCCGATACGCCTTTTAACGGCGGCCGCTAAAGTGAATAGCGCCCCCCAGAGTCGGATTTTCTCTGGGGTCTCTGTTGCCGAGGGTAGCCGAGACCCCAGAGAACATGATTCGGGGGGTTTTTACCGACCCCCGAGTTGCGATCGCCGGTAATTAACCGTTTACCGGTGGTCGCAACAACAAAAAAAAACGCGATTTGCCATTTAATTTCTCTGTCCTCCGATGTGATCGCACATCGGAGGACAGAGAAGTAGGGTCCCCGATGGCCCCCGATAGCCCCCCAATACTCACCTATCTCCCCCGGTGCTCCTCGTGGCTCCCGATGGGCGCCGCCATCTTTTTCCGGGGAAAAAATGGCGGGCGCAGTGCGCCCGCCGCCCGGGAAGATCTTTGGGGTCTCGGCTGCCGGGGGTAGCCGAGACCCCAAAGAACATGATCGGGGTCGGTTTTTACCGACCCCTGTTTTGCGATCGCCGGTAATTAACGGTTTACCGGCGACCGGAAAAAAAAAAAAAACGGTCTGTAATTCTCTGTCCTCTGATGTGATCGCACATCAGAGGACAGAGAAATAGGGGGATTCGGGGACCCTATCATACTTACCGGTGTCCCTGGGTCCTCCTGCGTCTCCTCCTGCCGGCCGGCTTCTTCCTCGGGAAAGAAAATGGCGGGCGCATGCGCAGTGCGCCCGCCATCTGCTGCCATCTGCCGGCCGGCAGGAGAGATGATTTGGGGCTAAAATTAGGGTTAGGGCTAGGGTTAGGGTTGGGGCTAAATTTAGGGTTAGGGCTAGGGTTAGGCTACTTTCACACTAGCGTTTTTTGGCTTCCGTCGCAATGCGCCGTTTTGGAGAAAAAACGCATCCTGCAAAAGTGCTTGCAGGATGCGTTTTCTCTCCATTGACTTGCATTAGCGACACATTGCGACGGATTGCCACACGTCGCATCCGTCATGCGACGGATACGTCGTGCTTTGGCGGACCGTCGGCACAAAAAAACGCTACATGTAACGTTTTTTTGTGCGACGTATATGAGTCTCAAATCACTGCACACTTTGCAACAAGATTTATGCTTCAAAATCATGCGTATTTTATTATAAATGAAGAGGCGACAAGTATAGACGTTTCGGCCACTCTGTGGCCTTGATCACTGTGTCGCTAGAAAAGATGGAAAACAAATATACATAAGACATATAATATAGACACAATATTTACAATATTTACAAAGATATGATATACAGTATATCAAGCATCGTAGGGAGTAGAGGTCATGTCAGAGTGGCCTCTGACGGGGTCCTTTAATAAGACTAGGACATCAATATGGGACATAAGAGAGAGATAGATGTACTAACGAAAAGACCTCCTAGATATATTTGAGGTCTAATAAGCTGTGGGTAAGAAGACAAGAGCTACAGATTCTAGAAAAGAAAAGAGACATACCGTAGTGTTTAATGTGTCACTGAACAATGCTCGAACGTCCTGGATCAGTCGGGGTCAAAATCTGGATAGCCTGGTGAGAGTTAGTCATAGTGAGTCCTACGTCATGTTGCAATCTTAAGGGGGCTACCCCATAATATTGTGGGGACCATGTATAAAGGGGTACTAGGATAGAGGTGTAATATGGCCAACCTTTGGCCATATTACACCTCTATCCTAGTACCCCTTTATACATGGTCCCCACAATATTATGGGGTAGCCCCCTTAAGATTGCAACATGACGTAGGACTCACTATGACTAACTCTCACCAGGCTATCCAGATTTTGACCCCGACTGATCCAGGACGTTCGAGCATTGTTCAGTGACACATTAAACACTACGGTATGTCTCTTTTCTTTTCTAGAATCTGTAGCTCTTGTCTTCTTACCCACAGCTTATTAGACCTCAAATATATCTAGGAGGTCTTTTCGTTAGTACATCTATCTCTCTCTTATGTCCCATATTGATGTCCTAGTCTTATTAAAGGACCCCGTCAGAGGCCACTCTGACATGACCTCTACTCCCTACGATGCTTGATATACTGTATATCATATCTTTGTAAATATTGTAAATATTGTGTCTATATTATATGTCTTATGTATATTTGTTTTCCATCTTTTCTAGCGACACAGTGATCAAGGCCACAGAGTGGCCGAAACGTCTATACTTGTCGCCTCTTCATTTATAATAAAATACGCATGATTTTGAAGCATAAATCTTGTTGCAAAGTGTGCAGTGATTTGAGACTCATATATGTTGTTGGGATTACTTCCCGTTCACTAGCACCTTACTTCCCGTGATCGTGTGCTAGCCATCTCTATACTTGTTTTTTGTGCGACGTGTCCGCCATTTCCGACCGCGCATGCGCGGCCGGAACGCCGCCCCCGCCTCCCCGCACCTCACAATGGGGCAGCGGATGCGTTGAAAAACAGCATCCGCTGCACCCGTTGTGCGGCGCTTACAACGCTAGCGTCGGTACGTCAGCCCGACACACTGCGACGGGCCGAGTACGACGCTAGTGTGAAAGTAGCCTTAGGCTTCTTTCACACTTGCGTCGGTATGGGGCGGTCGCAATGCGTCGGCCCGACGTACCGACGCACGTTGTGAAAATTGTGCACAACGTGGGCAGCGGATGCAGTTTTTCAACGCATCCGCTGCCCAGTCTATGTCCTGGGGAGGAGGGGGCAGAGTTACGGCCACGCATGCGCGGAAATGGCGGACGCGACCTACACAAAAAAGGTTACATTGAACTTTTTTTGTGACGACGGTCCGCCAAAACACAACGGATCCAGTGCATGATGGACGCGACGTGTGGCCATCCATCGGCAATACAAGTCTATGGGCAAAAAAGGCATCCTGTGGGCACATTTGCTGGATCCGTTTTTTGTCCAAAACAACGGATTGCGACGGATGCTACATGACGCAAGTGTGAAAGTAGCCTTAGGGTTGGGGCTAAAGTTAGGGCTAGGGTTAGGGTTAAATTTAGGGTTAGGGTTGGGGCTAAATTTAGGGTTAGGGCTAAAGTTAGGGTTAGGGCTAGGGTTGGGGCTAAAATTAGGGTTAGGGCTAAAGTTAGGGTTAGAGTTGGGGTTAGGGTTTGGATTAGGGTTGGTATTAGGGTTACGTTTGGGATTAGGGTTGGGATTAGGGTTAGGGTTGGGATTAGGGTTAAGGTTAGGGTTGGGGTTAGGGGTGTATTGGGATTAGAGTTAGGTTTGAGGTTAGGGTTGAGATTAGGATTAGGGGTGTGTTGGATTTAGGGTTTTGATTAGGGTTATGGTTAGGGTTGAGATTAGGGCTGTTTTGGGGTTAGGGTTGTGATTATCGTTAGGGTTGTGATTAGGATTATGGATCAGGTTGAGATTGGGGTTAGGGTTGGAGTTAGAATTGGGGGGTTTCCACTGTTTAGGTACATCAGGGGGTCTCCAAACACGACAGCCAATTTTGCGCTAAAAAAGTCAAATGGTGCTCCCTCCCTTCTGAGCTCTGCTGTGCGCCCAAACAGTGGTTTACCCCCACATATGGGGCATCAGCGTACTCGGGATAAATTGGACAACAACTTATGGGGTCCAATTTCTCCTGTTACCCTTGTGAAAATAAAAACTTGGGGGCTAAAAATCTTTTTTGTGGAAAAAAAAATATTTTTTATTTTCACTACTCTGCATTATAAACTTCTGTGAAGCACTTGAGCATTCAAAGTTCTCACCACATATCTAGATAAGTTCCTTAGGGGGTCTAGTTTCCAAAATTTGGTCACTTGTGGGGGGTTTCTACTGTTTAGGTACATCAGGGGCTCTGCAAACGCAACATAACACCCACAGACAATTCTATCAAAGTCTGCATTCCAAAATGGCGCTCCTTCTCTTCCGAGCTCTGCCGTGTGCCCAAACAGTGGTTTACCCCCACATATGGGGTACCAGCATACTCAGGACAAATTGGACAACAACTTTTGGGGTCCAATTTCTCTTGTTACCCTTGTGAAAATAAAAACTTGGGGGCTAAAAAATCTTTTTTGTGGAAAAACAAATATTTTTTATTTTCACGACTCTGCATTATAAACTTCTGTGAAGCACTTGGGCATTCAAAGTTCTCACCACACATCTAGATAAGTTCCTTAAGGGGTCTAGTTTCCAAAATGGGGTCACTTGTGGGGGGTTTCTACTGTTTAGGCACATCAGGGGCTCTCCAAACGCGACATGGCGTCCGATCTCAATTCCAGTCAATTTTGCATTGAAAAGTCAAATTGCGCTCCTTTGCTTCCGAGCTCAGCCATGCGCCCAAACAGTGGTTTACCCCCACATATGGGGTGTCGGCGTACTCAGGACAAATTGTACAACAACTTCTGGCATCCATTTTCTCCTGTTACCCTTGGTAAAATAAAAATTTGGAGGCAAAAAGATCATTTTTGTAGAAAAAAATGCGATTTTTTTATTTTTTATTTTCACGGCTCTACGTTATAAACTTTTGTGAAGCACCTGGGGGTTTAAAGTGCTCACCACACATCTAGATAAGTTCCTTAAGGGGTCTCGTTTCCAAAATGGTGTCACTTGTGGGGGGTTTCCACTGTTTAGGCACATCAGGGGCTCTCCAAACGTGACATGGAGTCCGATCTCAATTCCAGCCAATTCTACATTGAAAAAGTAAAACGACACTCCTTCTCTTCCAAGCTCTGCGGTGCGCCCAAACAGTGGTTTACCCCCACATATGGGGTATCGACATACTCAGGAGAAATTGCACAACAACTTTTGTGGTCTAATTTCTCCTGTTACCCTTGTGAAAATAAAAAATTTGTGGGCGAAAAGATCATTTTTGTGTAAACAAATGCGATTTTTTATTTTCACGGCTCTACGTTATAAACTTCTGTGAAGCACTTGGGGGTTCAAAGTGCTCACCACACATCTAGATAAGTTCCTTAAGGGGTCTAGTTTCCAAAATGGTGTTACTTGTGGGGGGTTTCCACTGTTTTAGGCACATCAGGGGCTCTCCAAACACGACATGGCGTCCGATCTCAATTTCAGCCAATTCTGCATTCAAAATGTCAAACGGTGCTCCTTCACTTCCAAGCTCTGCGGTGCGCCCAAACAGTGGTTTACCTCCACATATGGGGTATCGGCGTACTCAGGAGAAATTGCACAACAAAATTTGTGGTTAAATTTCTGTTTTTACACTTGTGAAAATTAAAAAAAATGGTTCTGAAGTAAAATGTTTGCAAAAAAAAGTTAAATGTTCATTTTTTTCTTCCACATTGTTTCAGTTCCTGTGAAGCATTTAAAGGGTTAACAAACTTCTTGAATGTGGTTTTGAGCAGCTTGAGGGGTGCAGTTTTTAGAATGGTGTCACACTTAGTTATTTTCTATCATATAGACCCCTCAAAATGACTTCAAAGGTGATGTGGTCCCTAAAAAAAAAAGATGGTGTTGTAAAAATGAGAAATTGCTGGTCAACTTTTAACCCTTAACTCCCTAACAAAAAAAAAATGTTGTTTCCAAAATTGTGCTGATGTAAAGTAGACATGTGGGAAATGTTATTTATTAATAGATATATAAATTTACAGTGGCGCTTAATGACCAGCTTCGGTGTAATGCTGCAGATTTAAACCACCACCACAATGTGGTTAGAAGACAAAGTCTTATATTAATACTAATAAATAAGTGAACCTGCGCAGAAAACCAAGTAGGAATAATAATATTATTTGTTTTTACTAAAAGAAGATGAGAAATTCTTTATACACAACAATGAATTGCACTCCGCCTGTATGAAAAATCAGTAAAATTGTGAACCAATATACATATGATATAAAAAATGGAACAATAACCATAATAGACTTATTCACTTAATCTAAATGTGATGTCCACATGTGTACTAATAGGTAAGGGTAACCATATACCCACTCTGTATGAGCCAATGGACTAACGCCTCACAAGTCATAGTAAATAAATATCCTTGTAGAACAGAGAGATCTCTCAAAAAACGGCAAATGACTGCAAAAATACAGGACAAAAAAAGGAAAAACAAAATGATAAAATGCTATGCGCACAAAAAGGGTTATGACACCCAAAATAGTCTAGGAAGCTGCCCCGGCCGGTAGCAAAGCTTCAGCAAATGAGGTGTAGCAGCGTATGACAGCTGGATTAACCGGGTCGGAAACCCGCTGTACGTGCCACCTATTACCTTAGATGGAGCTCGTGTGTTGCCGCTGTCCTTTCCTCGCTGTGTCCTCGGTAGAGGATTTCCTGGATCCTGAGTAGGTGGTGTGGTCACGGCTCCTGTGGCGTTCACTGCTTCCTGGCGGTATCGCTCTCCGGAGCAGGACCTGCCGTGACGTGTTTTTCCTTTTTTCTTCCTTTTTTTGTCCTGTATTTTTGCGGTCATTTGCCGTTTTTTGAGAGATCTCTCTGTTCTACAAGGATATTTATTTACTATGACTTGTGAGGCGTTAGTCCATTGGCTCATACAGAGTGGATATATGGTTACCCTTACCTATTAATCTAAATGTGATGTCCTCATGTGTACTAAGTGAATAAGTCTATTATGGTTATTGTTCATTTTTTATATCATATGTATATTGGTTCACAATTTTACTGATTTTTCATACGGGCGGAGTGCAATTCATTGTTGTGTATAAAGAATTTCTCATCTTTTAGTAAAAACAAATAATATTATTATTCCTACTTGGTTTTCTGCGCAGGTTCACTTAAATGTTATTTATTAACTATTTTTCGTGACATATCTCTCTGATTTAAGGGCATAAAAATTCAAAGTTTGAAAATTGCAAAATTTTAAAAATTTGCCATTTCCATTTTTTTCATAAATAATCGCAAGTAATATCGAAGAAATGTTACCACTAACTTGAAGTACAATGTGTCACGAAAAAACAAACTCAGAATCAGCGGGATCCGATAAAGCGTTCCAGAGTTATAACCTCTTAAAGTGACAGTAGTCAGAATTGTAAAAATTGGCTCGGTCATTAAGTACAAAATTGGCTCTGTCACTAAGGGGTTAAGCGCTATTGAATGTTGACATTATTTACTTTAGTTTAATCACCAGCAGCGTTAATTAGATAGCAATGAGCGTGCCGAGCGTTAGCTGGCTGGAAACACCTAGTTGTTCATAAGGAAGGAGTACTTTGATTAAAAAGTTGAGGGTAAAACTTATAAAGTGGAGACAACGATAGGCTGTTCAGCTATAATCTCCAATGCTTTAATATGGAAAGTCAAACCGGAGAGACATGGAAGGAAACAGAAGACTACCATTCAAATTGATGGAATAACAGCCAGAATGGCAAAAGCTCAGCTAATGATCAGCTCCAGGATGATCAAAGACAGTCTCAAGATACCTGTGAGTACTGTGACAGTATTATTTATTATTATAGTTCCATTTATTCCATGGCGCTTTACATGTGAGGAGGGTATACATAATGAAATCAAATTACAATATCTATTCAAGTCACGACTGGTACAGGAGGAGAGGGGACTCTGCCCACGAGGGCTCACAATGGAAGATGCCTCTGTGAAGATAATCTCTTAGGAAGAAGTCCCCACAAAGTCCCACTGTTAAAAAAACAAAACAAAAAAAACCAAAAAACAAACAAACATGTACTGAAGCTGATACAATATGCCACAGAACACATCAACTGACCTAAAGAGAAGTGGAGAAACATTTTGTGGACTGATGAAAATAAAAATTGTACTTTTTGGGTCCAAGGACTGCAGACAGTTCAGACAACCCCCAAATTCTGCATTGAAGCCACAGTACACTCTGCAGACAGTGAAGAATGGTGGTGCAAGCATCGTATGGGCATATTTCTCTTACTATGGTGCCAGACCTATCTTTCCCACATACCAGGTATCATGGCCCAGTTCACATACATTAAAATACTGGAAGAGGTCATGTTGCCTTACAAAAAAACCTACAAATTTTCCCACATATAATTGACCATAAAGCAATACAGTAGAACTCCAAACAAACATACAGGCCAGGTATCAATTAACAGTTAATCTTTATTTTCCACAACTTCATATAAAAACAAGAATGTAAGACAAAATATCATAGGTACAGAAAAAAGTCCTCACAGAGAGTCTGATTTTGTACATAAACATATTAGTACATTTGTTCATTATATGTATTCCATTATGCATACATCTTATTATGGTTACCATCCCATAAAGGAAACACCACAGTACATAAATCCCTGTCATACAACAGCCGAGTTGCAATAGTAACATAAGGTATGTATAGGTGTCCAGTAATGTGGCACAGTAAGGAAGCCTATTAGATAAGCCAAGGACAGAGGCGATATAATTACCTGAGGACAGAACCCGGGGACCCACCACACCCGACGCGCGTTTCGCTTTTGAAATGCTTCATCCAGGGTTGCTTTACACTGAAGAGGATATACCCTTGAAATGGGTGTTCCAACAAGACAACGACCCTAAACGGCAAAATGTTGGTTCTTTTCCAACAAAATTGAGGTTGTGGAGTGGCCAGCCCAATCCCCGGACCTTAATCGGATAGAACACTTGTGGGGTGACATTAAAAATGCCGTTTCTGAGGCAAGGCCAGCAAATACCCCAAAATTGTGGGATGTAGTCCAAGCATCCTGGGCTGGAATAACAAGTGACAGAAGTTAGTTGACTCCATGCAACGGAGATGTGAAGCAGTTCTAAAAAAAAAAAAAAAAAAAACCCTGTGGGTAACAACTAAATATTAGGTTAGTGATTCACAGGAATGCTAAATAGTCCTAAAAATAGTACATAGTGTGAGTTGACACAAGGCAGACACTATTATTAAAAAAAACAGTCCAAAGTTCATTTGTTTTCTGTGAAGTATTTAAAAATTATCTACATTTCTCTTCATGTTCTGAATTAGAAAACAGTGTGCAATGTTCCCAATGCTGGAAATAAAAACTAGTATAAAGACTGTGATTAACTCATGTTTTGGGACACACTGCTATTACTTTGAACACTAGTGTAGCCGTATGAGGGCTTGTTTTTGCTGGACAAGTTGTAGTTCTGAATGACACCATTTTATCATTTGATGTACTGGAAAGCAGGAAACCATTCTAAGTATGTTGAAATTGCGACAAAAAGTGCAATTTCCCAATTGTTCTTTTTTATTTACCATGTTCACTATACATGTACACTAGTCATTATATTGCCAAGTCTCCATAAAACTGACCTGGCAATATAATTCTCCAGGTCAGTACAAGTATGCAGATACTAAACCTGCATGGTCTTTAACCCCTTCATGACAGAGCTTTTTTTTGGTTTTGCGTTTTCGTGTTTCGCTCCCCTCCTTCCCAGTGCCATGACTTTTTTATTCTTCCAAATAAAAGAAAGTCTAGCACTCAACTTCAGCAAACGTGGATGAGATTTATTTGTAGCACTCGAAACGTTTCAGTCCATAAGGACTCATCAGTCACGTGCCAATATTAGCCAGTGGGGCTAGGTTCATGGGAAAGAAGAAGTACTAGCGGTGGATTCCGTGTCTGGAGGGTGAGCCCCTTACTCCTGGCACCATCCTCAGCCTGCGGGTACTTCAGCACAAACGGTGGTCATCGCCCCACCACAGCAGCACTCTCTCCAAGTTAGAGCTATCTTTACCTCTCATGCCCCAAGGTGTGGCGGCGCTTTTGTACATTGCGTGTGTACTACTTCTTTCCCATGAACCTAGCCCCACTTGCTGAAGTTCAGTGCTAGACTTTCTTTTATTTATATTGATGGTTTGGGAACCTAGTCTATGCACCACTGTGACTGTGCACACGGTGTTTTCATTCACTTTTTTTATTCTTCCGTCAGAATGGCCATGTGATGGCTTATTTTTTGCAAGACAAGTTGTACTTTTGAACGATACCATTGGTTTTACCATGTCATGTAACAACTGACTTGTGCCTCTATAACAGCCATGGGTGGAATCACAATCCACCTGCGGCTGTTAACCTGTTAAATGTCTGTCAACGGCATTTAACACGCGCTTCCGGAAAGTGCGCCGGAAATCCCGTCCATCGGTGACCCAGTCACGTGATCACAGGTACTGATGGGTTGGCATGACAACCAGAGGTCTCCAGCATAACTCTATGGTTGTCACTGCTGGATTGGTATGAGCAGTGGTCGGCGCTCATAGCAAGTGAGCATTTCTTACAAACAGGCAATCTGATCATCGCCTTTATGTAACAGAGCCGATCAGACAACTGCAGCTTCTAGTCTACTGTGGAGACTATTGAAGCATGCAAACAGTAAAAAAAAAAAAAAAAAAGTTTAAAAATATAGAAAGTTCAAATCACCCCCCTTTCGCCCCATTAAAAAATAAAAACATACACATATTTGGCATCGCTGTGTTTACAATCGCCCGATCTATCAATATAAAAAAGAATTAACCCAATCGGTAAACGGCATAACAAGAAATTAAACGCCAGAAGTTTTTTTTTTGGGACCCTGCTACATTGCAATGACGAGTGATCAAAAGATTGTATCTACACCATAAATCCATAAAAACCTCAGCTTGGCATGCAAAAAATAAGCCCTCACCCAGCCCCAGATCCCGAAAAATGGAGATGCTACAGGTCTCGGAATATGGCGCCTTTTTTTTTCCACCACTCAAAAAAAACCTAGCCATGTTTGATGTCTATGAACTCGTAACGACCTGGAGCAGAGGTGTCAAACTGCATTCCTCGAGGGCCGCCAACAGGTCATGTTTTCAGGATTTCCTTAGCATTCCACAAGGTGCTGGAATCATTCTGTGCAGGTGATTAAATTATCACCTGTGCAATACAAGGAAATCCTGAAAACATGACCTGTTGGCGGCCCTCGAGGAATGCAGTTTGACACCACTGACCTGGAGAATCATAATGTCAGGTCAGTTAACATTTATTGAACACGGTAAAAAAAACAAAAAAACTTTTTTTTGCAATTTCACCATTTTCCCCGTTTTCCAGTACACCGTATGTTAAAACCAATGGTGCCGTTCAAAAGTACAACTCGTACCCCAAAAAAAGCCCTCACATGGCCTATTGCCGGAAATATAAAAGTTATGGCTCTGGGAAGAAGGGGAGTAAAAAAACGAAAATACCTCCGGTCATGAAGGGGTTAAACATTGCTTGTTTAAAAACATGCTATCAATCGACCATTGATCGGTAAATATTAGCGATCAGCGGCCATTAATGCTGCAAGCTGGGTGTTGTAACCCCCCTTTACTTTGCACTTTGGCTGCTCAGTGGATTAAGGGTACCGTCACACAGTGCCATTTTCATCGCTACGACGGCACGATTCGTGACGTTGCAGCGTCGTATAAGTATCGATCCAGCGTCGTATACTGCGGTCACACGTTGCAATACACGGCGCTGGAGCGATAATTTCATGACGTATTTGCGATGTAGAAGCCGTTGGTTACTGTGCGCACATCGTATACAACCTGTGTCACACAATGCAATCATGCCGCCACAGCGGGACACTACACGACGAAAGAAAGTTTCAAACGATCTGCTACGACGTACGATTCTCAGCGGGGATCCGGATCGCAGTAGCGTGTCAGACACTGCGATATCGTAAATGCATCGCTGGAACGTCACGAATCGTGCCGTTGTAGCGATCAAAATTGCACTGTGTGACGGTACCCTAAGGACTTCTTGTGTTACTAATGATTATTACCAATTGACCCCTGCAGTCCACAGGGATGCATACAACAATTAGACATTCTGCAACAAATTTACATGTAGCCCAGGTATTGTGTTGATTACCAATTTTGAAAGCAGTAAGTGACTTTGTATATAATAAAGCCGTCCTTTTTATTGTAGTCGGAGGCAGCCAAAATCTTCGGACATACTGGAACCAGTATCTGAAGAAAACGCATTTTCTGGTCTTTGTTGTGGACTCCACAGATGACATACGCCTGCAGCTAGCGAGACATGAGCTGCATCGACTTCTGGAAGAAGCACCACAACTGCCCCTGATGGTGCTGGCAAATAAACAGGTAAACAAGAAGCAAATGGATTATGGTCTTATCCAGGGCCGTGGAGTCGGTAAGCCAAACCTCTGACTCCTCACTTTCTCTGACTCACTACTGAGCATGTGCATAAAGTGCAGCACAGATTCATCTCAACTATGACTCCACGGCACTGGTCTCTACTGACCATGTACATAAAGTGCAGCACAGATTCATCTCCACTAAAAGCCGAGAGCCTTAGATCAGAAACAGAACAGACATTTCATAACTTTCCCAAATGATAAAAATATTACAGCACATCCTGCACTGAACTACTGTACTCGATTTATTATATATTTTAGGAGTAGGTCCATTTTATACCGACACAGACTCCACCAAAATGGATATGGACTCCACAGCCCTGGTCTTATCACAACACTCTGCAACCTTATTTTGCTGGATATGACACAGACTAGTACAATCCATTACATGGCCCAAAGCAGGCTGGTGCCTGACCATCACGCCTATATGAGCTTGTTTTATATACCCGTCCATATTCCACATTCAGGAAAGTGGACCTCAAATTCTCTAAAATATCTGAGCAGGTCCTCTCCCTCTTGGGTCTGGCACTAGTTCTAAGCTGCCGCTACGGTCTTGGTGGTTTGGCTGCAGCGGTGACCTCGTGTTGACAGCATGCATTATCACTGTGGCTAATTAAGATCAGAGGCCCGTGACCGGCCACGACATTGATGTTCTCTGTCAGCATGTCACCACCGTAGCCAAGGCACCTAACTCCAAACAGCAGTAAGGAGTCAGTGTTGGACCCCGGTGATGAGAGTACCTGCTCAGTAGAGAATAAGTAAACCTGCTGCTATGTGGTTCTTCATATTCATGAGCTCTGTATAACCCCTCCCACACCGCAGTGACCACTTTCTGCCTATGCACAGTGTACACAGCTGCCAATCAGTGATGTGAGTGGTGTGACACAGAGCTCAGCATTTAGAACTGGTAAATCTGCAGAAATTAAAACTGACAGTGACAAAACTCCAGCAAGTAGTCCAATAATGACATTGCTGGAATTAGGTTCTCTCCCCCTACATCATGGTGCTCCCAGATGTGGAGCAATAATCTGGTGACAGATTCTTTTAATCTTGTGTCAATGGCTGTGTACAACATTTAGTGCCTCTCTTCAGGATTGTAGGTCTGCTCTTGGCATCTCTGACATTTCCTCGGAGCTATCACTGCACAGAATTGAAGGGCTAAGAGAAGTGACGCTGCTGGGGACCAGCGCAGTGTATGATGGCTATGGGAACAGCACCTCTATACAGACTGTACGGTCGATGCTGGAGGAAAAGCTGCACAAAACCCAGGAAGCTGAGGCAAACACAAATCACCATACGACCTCTCTGGCAAGAGAGAAGAGTGCCTAATGGACACAGCCTGGGATGTGCCCCTACTGCGGGATCTGGTAAGGATCTCCATCAGTCTGCCGGAGAGGAAGGATCTTGGTCCAGACTGACCGACGGGTGCCATAGGTGTAATATTTGGACATTGGCGGACACAAGTGGGGCAGGTCCTCACCTCCCGTGGGAAAGATTCCACTGATAAATTATTTCATAGACACGGTTTTTCTAAGAAAAAAAAAATTCTTATGGTTTGTGGTTATTTAATGTTATAGAAGCACATAAAGTGTATTTATTAGAAGATAACATGATTATGTCCTTTGTCAATTCCATGGTGTTTCTCATTTGTTATTTTTATTGTTCAGTTGGATCTTCTGAAAGTGCCCAGGATCCAGTGGGGCAGATGAATCATTAATGTCCAATTCTTAGAGCCAACATAGACTAGGCCGTGATAAAGGTTTCCTAAACCTGGTGTATTTTTAGACTGTATTCTTCAGCATGTGTTACTTCATATTCTGTGGGCCTGGAATTTACATCATGATGATTTGCACATAAGAATCACCCTTTTCTGGGACGCCATACCCACTCATTACATAAGGCCCACAAAGTGACGAAAGAGTTTTCTGCCACAGCTTGATAAGTCTCCTCTCTATTTTCCCCAAATCTTGGCTTTTCCTGTGGGCCATAGACGTCATGCGATCATTGTTTTGTTCTCGACGTGATCAGAGCTTGGTAGTCACTAGGGTGATGCCGCCTGTACAGGTTCACTTTACGCTGGATTTGTTTTGGGGTGTCCTGGTAGTAATTTTGCTCATCTCGTGCCATTGCCTGTAAGAAAAGTTCATTTTTAAAATTTTTTGTGACAAATATAGAAAAACGAAGCCCCAAACTAACAAATCATTTTACCGGAACGCATTCTTAGGCCAGATTCACATATTACACAGATTGAGGGAATGACATTAGTAGGAAAGAAGTCTCCAGCTTTCATACAGGCCTTTTTGACTAGGACCACAGGGTAACTGATGAATATGCACAGACAACTCTGATAATCAGCGTATTACAGTACTAGCATTAAGGAAGAGATTACAAGATCTCATCTACAACTTTTCCTTTGAACTTAAAAGTGGTCTTATAGTTTAAGTTCTCTTATACACGTGGTGCTCAAATACAGATAAGAGAAAATCCATTCTATAATTCCCATGCACTGTGTGCTAATAGCCGTGGTGTGGTGAGTGCCAATCCTTTCCCTGCGCAATAGCTGGCCTTCCTACTTGGATGTATATGGATAACGTCTCCTACATCATCCAAGTTCATCAAATTCCTCAAAGTGTTGTGAATCTCAGGCTATGTGCACACGTTGCGGATTTTGCTGCGAGTCCGCAGCAGTTTTCCATGCGTTTACAGTACCATGTAAATCTATGGAAAACGCAATCCACAGTGCCCATGCTGCGGAAAAAAAATGCGCGGAAACGCTGCGGTTTACATTCCGCAGCATGTCAATTCTTTGTTCGGATTCCGCAGCAGTTTACACCTGCTCCATAATAGGAATCCGCACAAAATCCGCAGGTAAAATGCAGTGCCTTATACCTGCGGATTTCTCAAATCCGCTGCGGAAAAATCCGCAGAGCTCAAAACTACGTGTGCACATACCCTCAAGCCTGTACAGGCAGACTTCCCTCTGCCCTGAGGAAGCCAATGACCCAGAAGACCAACCACATGATTACACAATATATAATCTCACTACAAACTTCAAAATCTTTTGTCGATACAACATAAAGATTACCCATGTGATCAGGTACTCCGTAGAAACCCATAGGGTCTCATGTGCGTGGTTCCACCAATGCAGGCATTCACACACAACCCTATACCACCATGCTGAAATTGGAGCTTTTATTAAGGCCCACTTAGATAAGCGGCAGTCCCATTGGCTACATACAATAACTGACTAAAGGTACCTTCACACTAAGCGACGCTGCAGCGATATCGACAACGATGTCGATCGCTGCAGCGTCGCTGTGTGGTCGCTGGAGAGCTGTCACACAGACCGCTCTCCAGCGACCAACGATGCCGAAGTCCCCAGGTAACCAGGGCCGCGCTTAGTAACCCGATGTTTACCCTGGTTACCAGTGTAAATGTAAAAAAACAAACACTACATACTTACATTGGCGTCCCCCGGCGTCCGCTTCCCTGCACTGTGTAAGCGCCGGCCCTAACAGCAGAGCGGTGACGTCACCGCTGTGCTCTGCTTTATGGCCGGCACTGACACATTCAGTGCAGGAAGCTCTGAGCAGCAGCGCGGACGCCGGGGGACGTGACAGACATCAGAGGGTGAGTATGTAGTGTTTTTTTTTTACTTTTACAATGGTAACCAGGGTAAATATTGGGTTACTAAGCGCGGCCCTGCGCTTAGTAACCCGATATTTACCCTGGTTACCATTGTAAAACATCGCTGGCATCGTTGCTTTTGCTGTCAAACACAACGATACACGCCGATCTGACGACCAAATAAAGTTCTGAACTTTCAGCAACGACCAGCGATATCACAGCAGGATCCAGATCGCTGCTGCGTGTCAAACACAACGAGATCGCTATCCAGGACGCTGCAACGTCACGGATCACTATCGTTATCGCTGCAAAGTCGTTTAGTGTGAAGGTACCTTAACTCTTCTCAATTATCAGCTTGTCTTACTGAGCCTTTTCGACTTAAAGGGCCACTGTCACCCCTTCCAGCCTTTATAAACTAAAAGAGCCACCTTGTGCAGCAGTAATGCTGCATTCTGACAAGGTGGCTCATTTAGTTTTTGGTTCAAGTATTCCCAAAATAAAGCGTTTTGAAACTTAGCCAAAATACCTGTCTTTAGCCAGGGAGGCGGGTCCTCTCTCCCCAGCTTCAACCGCTACTCTGCCGTCACTCAAATCTTCAGGGGCTTTCGGCGCCGCCCCCTCCGCGCTTTTTTCTCTTTAAAACCGGCGCCTGCGCTGTGTTTAAGCTCTGGCCGTCTGACGTCCCAGCCAGGCTTGCAGACTGCACCTGTGCGGGCATTGCAGCCACCCACCTTGGGAATCCCAGCCCCGCAGTGTGTTATGCACAGGAATCCTAGCCCCACACTGTGCATAATGCATAACACACTGCGGGGCAGGGATTCCCAAGGTGGGTGGCCGCAATGCCTGCACAGGCGCAGTCTCCAAGCCTGGCTGGGACGTCAGACGGCCAGAGCTTAAACACAGCGCAGGCGCCGGTTTTGAAGAGAAAAAAGCGCGGAGGGGGTGGCGCTGAAAGCCCCTGAAGATTTGAGTGACGGCAAAGTAGCGGTTGAAGCTGGGGAGTGAGGACCCGCCTCCCTTGCTAAAGACAGGTATTTTGGCTAAGTTTCAAAACGCTTTATTTTGGGAATACTTGAACCAAAAACTAAAAGAGCCACCTTGTTAGAATGCAGCATTACTGCTGCACAAGGTGGCTCTTTTAGTTTATAACGGCTGGAGGGGGTGACAGTGGCCCTTTAATCCAACTCTAAAGACTCTCCAGACTCTCCAGTAAAGATTAGTGATGAGCGAGTGTACTCGTTGCTCGGGTGACCTCCGAGTTATTTATGACTGCTTGGAGATTTCGTTTTCATCGCCGCAGCTGAATGAATTACAGCTACTAGCCTGCTTGATTACATGTGGGGATTCCCTAGCAACCAGGCAACCCTCACATATAATCAAGCAGATACTACCTGTAAATCATTCAGCAGCGGTGATGAAAACAACCTCCGAGCACTAAAAAATACTCGGTCACCCGAGCGTGCTCAGGAAAACCCGAGCAACGAGTACACCTGCTCCTCACTAGTAAAGATCACTCCTTGTTCTTTATCTAATTCCAACCAAATTGAGATAGTAAACTTAATTTCCAGATTCAAAAATGTACCCCCGTTACAGCTTTTCCCAGATTTCTCTATATTCTTAACTTTCAACTGATTTTTCATTAATTGTTTTATGTGTGAACTACCTTTCATTCTACTAAAGTCCCATCTGAAGAATGTACATTTTAAATCCCCCAAACACAGACTAACATTGGCTGAACCTGCCTTTATTGACAGTAGGCTGATGGTCTAGTGCATATGGGGGCACCGGGAATCTGTCAATTGCGCTTGTTGGATCTTGGACTGCTGGTCATTGTTCTCCCTGAGATAAGCTGCCGGCAGATGTCAGTCGATAGCTTTCTTATAGAGAACACCATAGTGCTCGGGCGAATACTCCTGTAGATGGGAATGTCGGCTGAGATGGCCATTTTAGTACATCAATCAGATTTCTACAGTTGTAGGTAAATTTCCCTTAAATCAAGTCACCATGCATACAAAGCCTGCTGTTAAGTTTACAATGGCTAGTGTTAGAAGAAACAGAGTTAATAGATAAGTTTGACTTTGTTTTTTTAACAAGGTACAGACTAATGTCAACTTAACCTGCAGATAGTGGGTTCGGCAGATGGTCAAGTGTGTTTGGGGTGTCAGCCTACTGCTGGCCAGAAGAGATGGTGATCACACATGTACAATTTCCTCCTGCCGACTGCATTGTTGTATGGTACAGCCAACAGTATTGCAGGATATAATGAACTTGTGGTTCTCCTATTAAGCTCAGCCCATGGCTATGCATCAAGAGCGACTAACATAAGTTACAGAGGCCTTCAGAAGTCCTCCGGCTGCCATAGTCACACATCAGTGTCCAGCGATCTGAGAAGTGTTTTGCCAGGCTGAATGGGCAAGCAATCCCAAAAGAAAAACAAAATGAATAAATACCCTGCACTAAATAAATCGCAACAGTGCATGAAAATAATATATGGTACTTTAACATTTTTGATTAAAAAACCCCCCAAAACATAAAAGCCATCCCACCATGTAACTGTGACCTTATTCAGGACAGTCCTAACCTCCAATATTAAAACCTTACCATGTGTCTAATGACAGGATGAAATAGGATGATGTGTCCAATTTACAGGATAAAAAGGGGTGAAGGGGTCAAAAATATTAACAAGGTCAAACTTTTAAATTCCTATTTTGCATCTGTGTTTTCTAAGAAAGTATATAAACCAATCAGAAAAATCGGAAGCACAACGCCAAATAAAATTCAAACATTTTATTAACAATAAACATTACTATTGTACATACAAAAAGTTAATTATTGAAAATACGAAGATACTGGTGCACAATACAACTGCCCCTTTGGGTGATATACCCCTAATAAATCCTAAACATCCCACTTTGTTACTGCCCACTTGGCTAAATACCAACTAGTTATAAAAAGCTGTTAATAATTAAGGAGTTTCATAAGAGTTGTCCATATATGCAGTGGCTTAAATAAGCCTACATTGCATGGAGGAGGCAGAAACAATCACCTCCAACCCTATGTATAAGAAATAGACAAAATACAATGCTATTTTTTAATGCTCAATTGTAAAGTGCCCAGTGCAAATGCTTAATCCAAAATGGATTTAGATACAATGCATAGTCTAATGATATGGGTACAAATTACCTCAGTAGTCTCACAAGCATAACAGACATGCGTTGATTAACACTGATTTGAATGCAATGTACAGGGCACAACTACAACAGTGCTCACTTAGTTAAAACAGGTCTATACAGCTTATAAACATTGCGCAGTGGCAGAAAAGTGAACGATGGGAGATCAACTAAATAAACATAAGGAAAGGGTATACGACCCAATGGAGCAGTCAGGATCCCCGACGCGCGTTTCGCGTTCTTGCTTCTTCCTGGGGGGTTCTCTAAGTGTGTGGGCTAATTTGGCGTGCTTTTATCTACCCATGAATCAGTGGTGGCAGTGGTTTGTGCGGCGCTTCCGCCCACGTGTCCGGCATGACGTAAGCCCTCGTCAGCGTCACATGACGCCGGCCGCGCACACCTCCGTCCGACGCGTCAGGACAGAGGGGCGGAGCCAGCGGCAATACAGACGCGTCTCCCGGGTTACCCATACCCGGAAGTCAGCCGAAGCGCTCACCGCTGCAGAGAACCTGACTACTCTCCAGCCTACATCATAAGTTAATCTATGTCCCTCAGCAACCTAAATTGCATCACAGTAATAAAAGGAGGACTACCTATGATTCCTCATATGTCTTCTTAATGTACCACAAACTAACAAGATCCGGCCCCACATATACTAAATAAATAAATATGACAATTATCAATAATGCAAAAGTGATAAGTGCAGTATATAAAAAATAATTATAAAACCTACAGATCCATATAGAAATTTACTATAAAATATTAAGTAAGTGAATAAATAAAGTGAAACTAATCTGGTATAATTAATATTAATATACATATATAAAGTGAGGGGGATGAGTATATCACTACCCGAGATTCTAATCAGATACTTATATTTACCTGATCTCCAAAAGTGCACAAAATAACACTGCCTATAATTAACAGCAAACATAGTGACAAAATACAGATAAAAACATGTTCATACAACAATAACTAAAAAAGTCAAAGGGCTAATATAAAAGTATTTAGCATACAACAAGAAGACCGATAAGATCATATAGGATTATAGCTAATCAAACATAACGCCAATTCAGACAGATATATAGTACTTCAGCCAATATGGCATCTTGATAGTTCATTCTTATATTAAGTCCATTCCAACCAGGGCCTCATTTGCACATGACTTTTTTCCGGGCCTGGTTGCTAGATGTTAATCAGGGTTACTGAAGGCACTGACGTCATCATGGATTAGAGAGAAGCACACCATAAATGACAGATACTAAAAAGAATATAAAATAATAAAAAACAGAGTTAAAAACAGATAAAAAACAGCAATGAAAAACCCAATCTATGAGAGGAATAAACATCAGAGGAAAGGGGCAAAACGTAGGACCTCATTTAGACCTCTAGGTTGTACTGAGTCTATTTTTGAAATCCATTTCGCCTCCAATTGGGCTAAATCTTTTCTCCAGTTCCCACCCCTCTGATCTATGCGCACCTTGTCAATCCCTATCACCTTTAGGAGTCCACCATCACAGTTATGGACCTGTTTGAAATGCCTAGGTACTGGTTTAAGGCTGGTTATGTTCTCAATCTCCTTAGCATTAATGATGTCCCTATAATGCTCCCTCACTCGAATCTTTAACTGTCTAGAGGTTAGTCCCACATAGATCTTTTTGCAAGGACAGCTAGCATAGTACACCACCCCTATACTATTACAAGTGATATTTTGGGTAATTGTAAATGTTTTAATTCCCTTACTGCATTCAAACGTAAACGCCTTCACCATATTGGGGCACGCTATACAGTTATTACATGGGAAGAATCCCCATTTCTGACCTTTAGAGCCAAAGAATTTTTCTGGTGTTGCCCCAGCATAATAGCTATGGACCAATTGGTCCTTCAGGTTGCCCGATCTCCTATAGGTGATTAAGGGTCGGTTGCTAATATGTTTCCCCAAAGTTCTGTCAGTTGATAGTAGCGGCCAATATTTTTCAAGGGCCGCTCTTACCTCTGACCATTTGTCATTATAAGTTGAAATAAACCTAACTTTGGGTTCAGTTGCTTCTTTCTTCCTTGAGGTGAGTAACTCCTTACGTTGCACCCTGTGGGCTCTTTTTAGGCCTTTCTTGATACTCCGTCTTGAATAGCCCCTTTCCTCAAATCTGGACGTTAGAATTTTAGCTTGCTCAGAGAAGTCATGATCATTCGAGCATATCCTCCTAGCTCTTAGGAACTGTCCCTTGGGGATTCCGTTAATCAATGGTTGTGGGTGAGAGGAGGCTGCATGGAGTATTGAATTAACAGCCGTGTCTTTACGGTAGACATTAGTTTCCAGTATTCCATGAGGACCCTTCAGAATTTTAATGTCCAAAAAATCAATAGATGTTTGACTATACTTGCATGTCAATTTAATGTTCATCCCATTGGTATTAAGGATATCCACAAACTTGAGAAGGTCCTGTTCCCCGCCCTGCCAAATCATAAGAATATCATCGATATAACGGACCCAGAACAGGACCCTCTCAATGTAGGCAATGGGACTAACAAAGAAAATCAATCTTTCCCATCTACCCAAAAACAGGTTTGCATATGAGGGGGCAAAGGCCGCCCCCATTGCAGTTCCCTGTTTTTGTAGGTAGAAGGTTTCCTTGAACATAAAATAATTATGTTTTAGAACAAATTCTAGAAGGATCAGCAAGAAATCAACAAACTCCACATCATATTCCGTCATCATCAGAAAGGTCTTGACAGCCAGTATTCCATCCTGATGGTAAATGGATGTATATAAAGATTCTACATCTAAACTCACTAACCACATGTCGTCCTCCATTGGGATACCTTCCACCTTCTTCAAGACATCCCCTGTATCCTTCACATGTGATGGTAAATCATATACCAGTGGTTTCAGGTAGAAGTCAAGATATTTCGAGATCGTTTCACATAGGCTACCATTGCCTGATACAATCGGGCGTCCCGGTGGTGTTGTTAAATTTTTATGAATTTTCGGAGTGAAATATATACAGGCAGCTTTAGGGTAGATTGGTACCAAGTTGTTCCTCAATTCCTTAGTTATTATGCCCTTAAGAAAGGCTACTTCTAAGATGTCGGTAATCTCTCCCTGATATGCTGATGTAGGGTTAAACGTTAATCTCTGATAACATTTACCATCTCTTAACTGCCTGAAGGCCTCTTTTTCATATGATTTCGTGGGCCATAGCACCACATTTCCCCCTTTATCAGCAGGTTTGATCACTGCTCCCTTCAGAGCTTTCAGTTCCTTCAATGCGTTTCTCTGAGCATAAGTAAGATTGCCTTGTGTGATTTTTTCAGAAATTTTTTCAAATTCACTAGAGACAAGTTTTACGAATGAATCAATATTCGGGTAGAGGTTAAGTGGAGGAAACTTCTTAGGGGTGGGCGGTATGAACTTACCCTTAATGTCTGGTTTCTCTTTTTCTTTCTCTTTTTCCCCATTAAGTTCCTCCAATATCGCTATAGCCTTCAGCTCATTTTCATTCCACTCTTCCCCAGTTTGAGGTTTCTCATGGAGCTTCTTCAGTACTAATTTTCGGGCAAATAGATGGAGGTCTTTTATAGCTAGAAAGGAATTAAATGGAGCAGTAGGTGAAAAGGACAATCCTTTTGGGATTGTCCTTTTCACCTACTGCTCCATTTAATTCCTTTCTAGCTATAAAAGACCTCCATCTATTTGCCCGAAAATTAGTACTGAAGAAGCTCCATGAGAAACCTCAAACTGGGGAAGAGTGGAATGAAAATGAGCTGAAGGCTATAGCGATATTGGAGGAACTTAATGGGGAAAAAGAGAAAGAAAAAGAGAAACCAGACATTAAGGGTAAGTTCATACCGCCCACCCCTAAGAAGTTTCCTCCACTTAACCTCTACCCGAATATTGATTCATTCGTAAAACTTGTCTCTAGTGAATTTGAAAAAATTTCTGAAAAAAATCACACAAGGCAATCTTACTTATGCTCAGAGAAACGCATTGAAGGAACTGAAAGCTCTGAAGGGAGCAGTGATCAAACCTGCTGATAAAGGGGGAAATGTGGTGCTATGGCCCACAAAATCATATGAAAAAGAGGCCTTCAGGCAGTTAAGAGATGGTAAATGTTATCAGAGATTAACGTTTAACCCTACATCAGCATATCAGGGAGAGATTACCGACATCTTAGAAGTAGCCTTTCTTAAGGGCATAATAACTAAGGAATTGAGGAACAACTTGGTACCAATCTACCCTAAAGCTGCCTGTATATATTTCACTCCGAAAATTCATAAAAATTTAACAACACCACCGGGACGCCCGATTGTATCAGGCAATGGTAGCCTATGTGAAACGATCTCGAAATATCTTGACTTCTACCTGAAACCACTGGTATATGATTTACCATCACATGTGAAGGATACAGGGGATGTCTTGAAGAAGGTGGAAGGTATCCCAATGGAGGACGACATGTGGTTAGTGAGTTTAGATGTAGAATCTTTATATACATCCATTTACCATCAGGATGGAATACTGGCTGTCAAGACCTTTCTGATGATGACGGAATATGATGTGGAGTTTGTTGATTTCTTGCTGATCCTTCTAGAATTTGTTCTAAAACATAATTATTTTATGTTCAAGGAAACCTTCTACCTACAAAAACAGGGAACTGCAATGGGGGCGGCCTTTGCCCCCTCATATGCAAACCTGTTTTTGGGTAGATGGGAAAGATTGATTTTCTTTGTTAGTCCCATTGCCTACATTGAGAGGGTCCTGTTCTGGGTCCGTTATATCGATGATATTCTTATGATTTGGCAGGGCGGGGAACAGGACCTTCTCAAGTTTGTGGATATCCTTAATACCAATGGGATGAACATTAAATTGACATGCAAGTATAGTCAAACATCTATTGATTTTTTGGACATTAAAATTCTGAAGGGTCCTCATGGAATACTGGAAACTAATGTCTACCGTAAAGACACGGCTGTTAATTCAATACTCCATGCAGCCTCCTCTCACCCACAACCATTGATTAACGGAATCCCCACGGGACAGTTCCTAAGAGCTAGGAGGATATGCTCGAATGATCATGACTTCTCTGAGCAAGCTAAAATTCTAACGTCCAGATTTGAGGAAAGGGGCTATTCAAGACGGAGTATCAAGAAAGGCCTAAAAAGAGCCCACAGGGTGCAACGTAAGGAGTTACTCACCTCAAGGAAGAAAGAAGCAACTGAACCCAAAGTTAGGTTTATTTCAACTTATAATGACAAATGGTCAGAGGTAAGAGCGGCCCTTGAAAAATATTGGCCGCTACTATCAACTGACAGAACTTTGGGGAAACATATTAGCAACCGACCCTTAATCACCTATAGGAGATCGGGCAACCTGAAGGACCAATTGGTCCATAGCTATTATGCTGGGGCAACACCAGAAAAATTCTTTGGCTCTAAAGGTCAGAAATGGGGATTCTTCCCATGTAATAACTGTATAGCGTGCCCCAATATGGTGAAGGCGTTTACGTTTGAATGCAGTAAGGGAATTAAAACATTTACAATTACCCAAAATATCACTTGTAATAGTATAGGGGTGGTGTACTATGCTAGCTGTCCTTGCAAAAAGATCTATGTGGGACTAACCTCTAGACAGTTAAAGATTCGAGTGAGGGAGCATTATAGGGACATCATTAATGCTAAGGAGATTGAGAACATAACCAGCCTTAAACCAGTACCTAGGCATTTCAAACAGGTCCATAACTGTGATGGTGGACTCCTAAAGGTGATAGGGATTGACAAGGTGCGCATAGATCAGAGGGGTGGGAACTGGAGAAAAGATTTAGCCCAATTGGAGGCGAAATGGATTTCAAAAATAGACTCAGTACAACCTAGAGGTCTAAATGAGGTCCTACGTTTTGCCCCTTTCCTCTGATGTTTATTCCTCTCATAGATTGGGTTTTTCATTGCTGTTTTTTATCTGTTTTTAACTCTGTTTTTTATTATTTTATATTCTTTTTAGTATCTGTCATTTATGGTGTGCTTCTCTCTAATCCATGATGACGTCAGTGCCTTCAGTAACCCTGATTAACATCTAGCAACCAGGCCCGGAAAAAAGTCATGTGCAAATGAGGCCCTGGTTGGAATGGACTTAATATAAGAATGAACTATCAAGATGCCATATTGGCTGAAGTACTATATATCTGTCTGAATTGGCGTTATGTTTGATTAGCTATAATCCTATATGATCTTATCGGTCTTCTTGTTGTATGCTAAATACTTTTATATTAGCCCTTTGACTTTTTTAGTTATTGTTGTATGAACATGTTTTTATCTGTATTTTGTCACTATGTTTGCTGTTAATTATAGGCAGTGTTATTTTGTGCACTTTTGGAGATCAGGTAAATATAAGTATCTGATTAGAATCTCGGGTAGTGATATACTCATCCCCCTCACTTTATATATGTATATTAATATTAATTATACCAGATTAGTTTCACTTTATTTATTCACTTAATATTTTATAGTAAATTTCTATATGGATCTGTAGGTTTTATAATTATTTTTTATATACTGCACTTATCACTTTTGCATTATTGATAATTGTCATATTTATTTATTTAGTATATGTGGGGCCGGATCTTGTTAGTTTGTGGTACATTAAGAAGACATATGAGGAATCATAGGTAGTCCTCCTTTTATTACTGTGATGCAATTTAGGTTGCTGAGGGACATAGATTAACTTATGATGTAGGCTGGAGAGTAGTCAGGTTCTCTGCAGCGGTGAGCGCTTCGGCTGACTTCCGGGTATGGGTAACCCGGGAGACGCATCTGTATTGCCGCTGGCTCCGCCCCTCTGTCCTGACGCGTCGGACGGAGGTGTGCGCGGCCGGCGTCATGTGACGCTGACGAGGGCTTACGTCATGCCGGACACGTGGGCGGAAGCGCCGCACAAACCACTGCCACCACTGATTCATGGGTAGATAAAAGCACGCCAAATTAGCCCACACACTTAGAGAACCCCCCAGGAAGAAGCAAGAACGCGAAACGCGCGTCGGGGATCCTGACTGCTCCATTGGGTCGTATACCCTTTCCTTATGTTTATTTAGTTGATCTCCCATCGTTCACTTTTCTGCCACTGCGCAATGTTTATAAGCTGTATAGACCTGTTTTAACTAAGTGAGCACTGTTGTAGTTGTGCCCTGTACATTGCATTCAAATCAGTGTTAATCAACGCATGTCTGTTATGCTTGTGAGACTACTGAGGTAATTTGTACCCATATCATTAGACTATGCATTGTATCTAAATCCATTTTGGATTAAGCATTTGCACTGGGCACTTTACAATTGAGCATTAAAAAATAGCATTGTATTTTGTCTATTTCTTATACATAGGGTTGGAGGTGATTGTTTCTGCCTCCTCCATGCAATGTAGGCTTATTTAAGCCACTGCATATATGGACAACTCTTATGAAACTCCTTAATTATTAACAGCTTTTTATAACTAGTTGGTATTTAGCCAAGTGGGCAGTAACAAAGTGGGATGTTTAGGATTTATTAGGGGTATATCACCCAAAGGGGCAGTTGTATTGTGCACCAGTATCTTCGTATTTTCAATAATTAACTTTTTGTATGTACAATAGTAATGTTTATTGTTAATAAAATGTTTGAATTTTATTTGGCGTTGTGCTTCCGATTTTTCTGATTGGTTTATATACTGTTGTGGGAAGTGCCACTGAGTAAGCCTTATTATATATAGGTGAATTTCTAAGAAAAGCCGGATTACTCACCGGTAATGCTCTTTTAATGAGTCCACGACAGCACCCCACATGAGAGAGAGGGATCCGCCCCATAGGAACAGGAAACCTACAGAATAAAAGGAGGCGGTCCCCTCTCCTCCTCAGTTTAGTTTACAGAGTAAAAAAGGGAACCGCCAAAGCTTTAGTATTAATTCTTATTCAGCAAAATATCTTAAACTCTATACAACCATTATTTGTGAATTTAAAAGGAAGAGCTGTGCATAACTTAGGGAGGGTAGTAAATGGGTGCTGTCGTGGACTCATTAAAAGAGCATTACCGGTGAGTAATCCGGCTTTTTACCCTTCGCCACGACAGCACCCCACATGAGAGATTTTCAGAGATTCATTAGTTGGGTGGGATTACTGTATTAAGAACAGCTCTACCAAAGGTCAGATCAGAAGATGTAGATAGATCAAGTCTATAATGGTTGTAAAAGGTAGAAGGTGTAGACCAAGTTGCGGCCTTACATATTAAATGGATCGGTACGTCCGCTTGTTCCGCCCAGGAGGAAGCCATGGCTCGTGTCGAGTGCGCTTTAATACCCGCTGGAGGAATCTCGCCTTTTGATGTATAGGCCAAGCAGATAGCATCTCTGATCCATCGAGATATGGTAGCTCTCGTGACCCCATGTCCTTTCTTGTGGCCCTGAAAGGAGATAAACAGTGCCCTACTCTCCCTCCATGTCTGACACCTTTCTATATAGGTCAGGATGGCTCTTCTGACATCTAAGGTGTGGAATTTATGCTCTTCTGGAGTTACAGGTGGATCAAAAAAGGAAGGGAGAAATATCTCTTGGGACCTGTGGTAGGTGGACGCTACCTTAGGGAGGTATGAGGGGTCTGGTTTTAGGACTATCCGATCCTGGAATATCAGTAAGAAGGGTGGGTCTACTGATAGGGCCTGGATGTCGCTAACCCGTCTAGCTGAGGTTAGGGCTACTTTATATGTCAGGATTTTTAAAGGTATTGAATCTAGTGGCTCAAATGGGGAGCTAGTTAAAGCCTCTAGCACTAGATTTAAATCCCACGGGGGTAGACGGGGGATATGAACCGGTTTACTACGTTCACAAGATTTTATGAATCTGGAGATCCACCTATTAGCTGCTATATTGCATCCATATAGGGCTCCTAATGCCGAGACCTGAACTCTCAAGGTATTTACAGATAATCCTAACTCTCGGCCTTTCTGCAAGAACTCTAAAATAGGTGTGATTGGAACTTGCTTAGTGAACGGTACTGCGTGAAAGTCTAAAAATTTATTCCATACCCTACTATATATTAGGGTGGTAGATCTTTTCCTGCTCAATAAGAGGGTGTTAACTAGTTCTGCTGAGAACCCTCTTGATCTTAGTAGTTGCCTCTCAAATTCCACGCCGTCAAGTGAAGACCTTTCACTTGCGGGTGGAAAAAGGGGCCTTGGGACAGCAGTTCCTTGTCTGATGGGAGGATCCATGGATCGCATAGGCACATGGTCTGGAGACAAGAGAACCATGGTCTTTTCGGCCAGAATGGTGCAATGAGGATCACTCTTGCTTGTTCTCTCCTGATTTTTCTGATCACTAGAGGAATCAGAGACATTGGAGGAAAGGCATATGCCAGCTGGAACCTCCAAGGATGGTGGAGAGAGTCCAACATATCTGGGTGATCCATGACGTTCAGGGAAGCGAACCTTTTTACTTGCCGGTTGTCTCTTGTGGCAAATAGGTCGATTTGTGGTATCCCCCATGACTCTGTTATCACACTGAATATGGATCTGTTTAAGGTCCATTCCCCTTGACGTAGCTCGTTTCGGCTGAGGTAGTCTGCCCTGATGTTTTCTACACCTCTGATATGCAGGGCTGTTAGGGATGTTAGATGAGTCTCTGCCAGCTGAAAGATGTCTGCAGCTATGGTCATTAGACTTCCTGATCTTGTGCCACCCTGACGATTCACATATGCCACTGTGGTGGAATTGTCCGAGTAAATTCTTACATCTGCTCCTTGAATCTGCGGAAGAAAGTGATTTAAGGCACATTCTACCGCTTTTAACTCCTTCCAATTGGAGGAACATGACAATTCTGCCTGGTCCCAAGTATCTTGGGCCAGACTGTTTTTCATATGTGCTCCCCACCCAATAGGGCTGGCGTCAGTGGTAATTATTTTAGACGGGTCTATTATCCATGGCACACCCTCTGAGAGGTGGTCCATGTCTAGCCACCAGGATAGTGATTCTAAGACATCTTTGGAAAGAGTTATTTTGCTTTCTAGATGTCCGTTTTTACCCTGAGCCGACAATACCTCATACTGTAATTGACGAGTATGAAATTGTGCCCATGGTACAGCTTCCTTTCTCCTCTGAGCACCCCATCGTGCTTCTGACCGATTTTATTAAATTGTCCACACTGCTGTTGGGAAGACAAAGTCCCCCTTCAGCCTCGGATGAGCTCGGCTGGGATTCCGCTTCGTCTGAGGATATACATACGTCCTCTGACTGTGAACTGCCCGGAGATTTGGACCTACTAGGCTGACGGGTACTGGTAGTACTAGTCTGCGCCAACCCCTGCATTTCTTCCCGGATTATAGCTCGGACATCTGACGGAGTCATTATGTTTTCCTGCCGTAAGGTTTGCATGATACACTCCGAACACAGCTTTTTCACATAATCATCCAGGAGGGGTTGCGTACATAAAGCACATTCCTTGTGCTTGGACTTGTGTGTCCTTTTCTTAGTCTAGAGGAAGGATACAGGAGGAACATATATCAGCATATAGGAAGAGACTCTTTCAAAAACTCACCCAGTGAAGCTGACAGGTACCGGTTCTGGAGGCGGATTTCGTTTGGTGGTAGAACCCTTCCCTGGAGGTCGATCACCACTCTTTGTGCTGCTCCTAGCGCTCCTCTCCTTGCTAGGAGAACGCTGTTGCACTGCGGGCAAGTGCGCATCGTCGGCCGGTGAAGCCATCTTACACACACCGGCCCGACGCTAGCGCTGCATTTTTAAAATTGCCGCCCATTCTCCTGCCTCCCCGGACCAACCCGGAAGTGCTCCAGCGACTTCCGGGTTAGACGCGCCGCTCTTACTCACCATGCGGCGGCTAGGGATATTAAGCCGGCCGCTGCAGCGCGCGCGTCCTCACGGTGCCGGGCGGACCCACGGTGACCGGACCCGGACCGTGGATGTTTGGCCAGACGAGGGGGGAGGCTGCAAGCAGGGGCTCCCCCGCCGCTGCTTCTGGAACCGCAGCCCCTGCCGTTCCCACAGACACCGACGCAGGCGGGTGCATGGCCCAGGGATCCTCTTCATCTGTAGGTAAGCCGGGTCCCTGTAGGAACAGGAAACCTAAACTGAGGAGGAGAGGGGACCGCCTCCTTTTATTCTGTAGGTTTCCTGTTCCTATGGGGCGGATCCCTCTCTCTCATGTGGGGTGCTGTCGTGGCGAAGGGTAAAAGTAATTGTAAAGTATCTCATATTGTCCTTATTGAAAAAATGACCAAGTATGAGTAACAAGGCTATGGTTAGGTGGATTCATAACTGGCTCAGTGATTGTACTAAAAAAGTTTTAATAAATGGTTGCACATCCAATTGAAAGTGTGTTTCAAGTGGGGTACCACAAGGCTCTGTCCTGGCTCCAGTATTGTTCAACATTTTTATAAATGATCTAGATAAGGAAACTGAAGGTAAACTAATCAAATTTGCAGACAATGCAAAGCTAGGAGGAATAACTACCACTAGAGAAGAATGGGAGGAATAGAACTAAGCAGACAATGCAAAGCTAGGAGGGATAACTACCACTAGAGAAGAATAGGAGGAATAGAACTAAGCAACAGCGCGTGTGAAAGAGACTTGGGTATACTAATAGATCACAGACTACACATGAGTCAACAGTGTGATACAGAGACAAAAGAGGCAAACACAGTTCTAGAATGTATTAGTAGAAGCATAGAGTCTAGATTACGTGAAGTAATTATCCCTTCCTAGGTCAGGCCTCGCCTGGAATACTGTGTTCAGTTCTCACCACATATTTAAAAAAAAGACATAAAAAAATGGAGACAAGAGGTACCAGGATGGTAAGCAGACTGCAAAGTATATCCTACAAGGAACGGTTGAAGGATATGGGAATATTTAGGCTATGTGCACACGTAGCAGATTTTTTGCGTTTTTTTTGCTATAAAAACGCTATAAAACCGGGAAATAAATGCTCACATTAAGCATTCTATTTAATAGCATGCAATCCGCATTTTTTGTGCACATGCTGCATTTTTTTCCTGAGCGGAATCGCATTCCAGAAAAAAACGCAGCATGTTCATTAAATTTGCGGAATCGCGGGGATTCCGCACACCTAGGAATGCATTGATCTGCTTACTTCCCGCAGGGGGCTATGCCCACCATACGGGAAGTAAGCAGATCATGTGCGGTTGGTACCCAGGGTGGAGGAGAGGAGATTCTCCTCCACGGACTGGGCACCATATAATTATAAAAAAAAAGAAAAAGAATTAAAATAAAAAATCTTGATATACTCACCCTCTGATGGCCCCGGAGCCTTCCCGCCTCTCAGCGCTGCACGTGGCCGCTTCCGTTCCTATAGATGGTGTGTGTGAAGGACCCGTGATGACGTCGCGGTCACGTGACCGCGACGTCATCGAAGGTCCTGCACACACACCATCTATAGGAACGGAAGCCGCTGAGGAGATCGGCTGTTTGCGGAAGGTGAGTATAACCATTTTTTTAAAATTATTTTTAACATTCTATCTTTTACTATTGATGCTGCATAGGCAGCATCAATAGTAAAAAGTTGGTCACACTTGTCAAACACTGTTTGGCAAGTGTGACCAACCTGTCAATCAGTTTTCCAAGCGATGCTACAGATCGCTTGGAAAACGCTTGCATTCTGCAAGCTAATTATGCTTGCAAAACGCTAGTTTTCTGCGGGAATATGCATGCCAATTCTGCATGCGATATTCCCGCGGCAGGAGCTGAATTGCCGCGGAAATTTTAGCGGCAATTCTGCAACGTGTGCACTTAGCCTTAGCTTGGGTAAAAAGAAGGCCAAGAGGAGACTTAATAGCCGTCTACAAATATCTGAAGGGATGTCACAGCGTAGAGGGATCATCATTCTCATTTGCACATGGAAACAAGAGAAGCAATGGAATGAAACTGAATGGGAGAAGATACAGATTAGATATTAGAAAAAACTTTTTGACAGTGAGGGTGATCAATGAGTGGAACAGGCTGCCACAAGAGGAGCAGAGTTCTCCTTCAATGGACGTCTTCAAACAGAGGCTGGACATATATCGATCTGAGATGGTTAAGTGAATCCTGCACTGCTTTAATCGGGGTAGGACACGATGACCCTCGAGGTCCCTTCCAACTAACATTCTATGACATATGTTTGAATAAGGACTGAGAAGGACCGAGGCCCCGACTAATGGACACGCAGTAGTGGAGAGCTTTTTAAGCGTGATGTCCAGCTCAATGAAAAGGGAAGCCATTCCTCTATCTGCACATGGTGCAGAGACAAACAGAAAGCCAAAGCAATGGATTAGAATGTAAGTTGGTATGCATGCAGCTTGTAGGCATTTGTTCACACTGGCCACTAAACAGGCTAAACCCAAGAGAAACACAAAATGAGCAAATACTCTGCAGTAAATAAATAGCAACAGTGCTCAAAAATAATATCGGGTACTTGGTTAACATATTTTTGATTTAAAAAAAAAGGCCATTCCGTCACGTCAATATATGATGCTGACAGCTACCTTGGCAATTGTTGACCAATGACTTCCCAGATGTGCTCGATTGGAGACGATTCCAGAGACGATGAAGGGTATGGTGGCATGTCTCAGTCACTCACAGTAGCACGAGCAGGATGTGGCCTAGCACTGTCATATTAAAAAAATGGCCATACCATTGGTTTGACAATTGACCTAGTCTGTAATGCAAGTAAAATTAGATGACACATACCAAGCCTAAGTGTCCACACAAACTACCGTAATCAGAAGCTGTTTGCTTGATAATTGACTACGAGCCAGACATCCAGCTACAGGTAATCCATTATTCTCATGCCAACGCTCTCAAAGGCCATTATGGAGCAGCCCAAGACAACAATGAAAAGCTATCCTCTTTATCAATGATTGCCACTTTTGTCTTGGATGCAGTGGTAGCTGGAGACCATGTGGGTATGGCCATGAAAATGCATTCCCGACAGAACGTCACATCGGTCCTACTCCTGGATTATGGTGTGGGGTGGCATGATGTATGGTATCCGGACCTCTCTAGTATTCATTCCTGGTACACTAACAGCTCGTGATTACGTTGCTTAAGTCATGGAACCAGTGGGCCAGTCATTTCTCCAAAGTGTCCCAGGAGCTCATTTTCAACATGACAACGCCAGACCATATGTTGCTTGTGCTACTGTGAGGAGCCTGCATGGCCTAAATGTAGTACGATGGCCTTCAGGGCCTCCACACTTGACTCGCACATCTAGGAGGACATGGATAATCAGTTGCAAACAAACAAAGCTGCCAGCAGATCTTAAGGTACCGTTACACTAAACGACTTACCAACGATCACGACCAGCGATACGACCTGGCCGTGATCGTTGGTAAGTCGTTGTGTGGTCGCTGGGGAGCTGTCACACAGACAGCTCTCTCCAGCGACCAACGATCAGGGGAACGACTTCGGCATCGTTGAAACGGTCTTCAACGATGCCGAAGTCCCCCTGCAGCACCCGGGTAAACATCGGGTTACTAAGCGCAGGGCCGCGCTTAGTAACCCGATATTTACCCTGGTTACCATTGTAAAAGTTAAAAAAACAAAACAAAAAACAGTACATACTCACATTCCGATGTCTGTCACGTCCCCCGCAGTCAGCTTCCCGCACTGACTGTCAGCGCCGGCCGTAAAGCAAAGCACAGCGGTGACGTCACCGCTGTGCTTTGCTTTACGGCCGGCGCTGACAGTCAGTGCGGGAAGCTGACTGCGGGGGACGTGACAGACATCGGAATGTGAGTATGTACTGTTTTTTGTTTTGTTTTTTTTAACTTTTACAATGGTAACCAGGGTAAATATCGGGTTACTAAGCACGGCCCTGCGCTTAGTAACCCGATATTTACCCTGGTTACAAGTGAACACATCGCTGGATCGGCGTCACACACGCCGATCCAGCGATGACAGCGGGTGATCAGCGACCAAATAAAGGTCCTGATCATTCCCTACGACCAACGATCTCCCAGCAGGGGCCTGATCGTTGGTCGCTGTCACACATAACGAGATCGTTAAGCGGGATCGTTGCTACGTCACCAAAAGCGTGACGTTGCAACAATATCGTTAATGAAATCGTTATGTGAGAAGGTACCTTTAATGATTTACCCAAGTGCATTCAGCGTGGCAGAGCATTCCTCGGATATCTATTAATCTCATTGATAGCAGTCAAGGTGTGAAAGTGCGGGTATTTCTGTGTGTGGCGCTCAAAGCGGATACTGAATAAATTGACATGTTATGCAAATTGTGAGAAAACTGGAAAAAAAAAATATTCAAAAACATTAATATGTCTATGCATTCTGTAGTTTCCATCATTACACAACTTTTCCTGCGGTTTCAATTTTGGATTTTATATAAACTATAACTAGAAATTCGGCCATAGCTCCAGTCCTTGTGATTTCAGTGATACTGTATATATAGTGCCTGCCAGTGACCAGGTACATCCATCACTGCTCATTAAGGCGTTAAAGGGAACCTGTCACCTGAATTTGGCGGGACCGGTTTTGGGTCATATGGGCGGGGTTTTCGGGTGTTTGATTCACCCTTTCCGTACCCACTGGCTGCATGCTGGCCGCAGTATTGGATTGAAGTTCATTCTCTGTCCTCCGGAGTACACGCCAGCGCAAGGCAATCTCTCTCCTCTGATGTGCAATCACAGAGGAGAGAGAATTTAAATGGGAAATCTGACTTTTTTTTTGCAGTTGCTGTTATTCCATTAATAATGGTGATCACAACACTAGGGTCGGTAAAAACTGACCCGAATCATGTTCTCTGGGGTCTCGACTCTTCACTGCCACCATTAAAAGGTGTATCGGCGGTCGTTAAGGGGTTAAAATCAGGTCACAAACAGGACAGTGTTCTGGTGTTGATGCGTTTCCACTTCAACAGATACGATTAAGACTTTACAAGTGGGAACGCGTCAACACCAGAACACTGTCCGGTTTGTGACCTGATTTTAATGAAAGTGTAGTAAAGCTGCCAAGATGTCGCCGGCTTTTTTGTCGTTGTATGGATTTATTTTCTAACACTGAGGGGCTTGCTGGACCTCCGAAACCTATGTGATGGTGCATGCCTACAACGGTGAGCTCATCTAGTTTTCTGTCATTGTGGTCTACAGTCACTGGATTAGGAGGTCATTTTACGTCACATCATGTGAGACTGAGCCATGCTGGCAGTGAGGGCAAAGGATGTACCTGGAAACCCAGTTCAATATAAATTCATACAGGTGTAATACCTTGTAGTCTTCACCATAGTTTTCTACCATGTGACGAACAAAAAAGACCATGTCAGAAGAAATGCCCATTGTTCGTTTGGATGGCAGACTGGCTGATGCCTTTAGTTCTGGAAGGTAAGAAGTACAAATAAGCTTTCATGGAAACACGACGTGCGGAGAGCCATACTCCACCTTCAGAGGAGATTCCCGTGCTGGGAGCGTCTTACCTTTTAGGACATACGGCTTTCGGACAAACTTTTCTCCAGTACTTGTGCCCTATGAAGAAACAAGCACAGTAGATACTAGACAGTAGGTACTAGCAGTATTACACTACCGGACGAGTTACTTTACTATTACATAAACTACTATCACAACATTTTACCACGGTAATTATTGAGTCACCGAGATGACAGATGATCAGAAATCACAAACTAAATATTTTTAATTTGGCATAAATGCTGGGCAAAGTGTCAGCTTATCACACACACCACCAGGAAGCCTCGATGTCATTGCAATCCTCCAGCCTTACACTCCGATGCAGCAGAATGGCCCGACCATCACATGCTGTAGCAGGTCACATTCTCATGACGAGTCTGAGGCCATGTAAAGGATCTAGAAAACTATTATGCCCACTGTGACTGATTTTTTTGTAAGTAGTGTATACTGACATATTTGAAGTCCGCAACATGTCGGGTATTGCCGGGTATTGATGCGCGAGTTTCTTGCATTCCGCTCGCAAGTGTGACCCCGGCCTTACACTAACACAGGGATGTCAGCAAAGTTTCCTGGAAGCATCAAGTACCGTCCTGTCCCCCGGAGAGGAGAGTGACCAAGGAGACGCATCCAGAACTGTGTGCCTAGTGTTACCAGCCTGCCTCCACCAGTACAGTAAGGCCGGGTGCCCACAAAACAGGAGCCAGCAGTGTATGTTCACTGCGTCCAAAGCGTTGCCTTCTATTGGATTGGGCATGCAGGAGTAATATGCCCCCAGTCATTAAGAGGACTGCACATCACTTGATACATTCGGAGCATCTTCTAAGCGGCATGTGTCTCAGTTTACCTCGCAGAAATATTACTCCAGTCAGGGGCTGGAGTAAGATTTCTGGCATAAGCAATGCTGACTCTTGATGAATTTGGTGGGTGGACGTTGTCACGCCGCTTACCGCCCATTGTGGCGTGAAAACACCAAGTGTCACAAAATCTTTGCACAATGGCATGTTGCACACAAATATTTCAATGTTTTTAAGTCCGACTTTGGATGAAAAAAGTTTGATGAATCAGTGCCTTTGAAAATAACACCGCTCCGCAGCGTGCTCCAGCTTCCTGACCAGCGCACATTAGACAAGAGTTCAGAGGGATCAATTGGGGTCTTAAAACCCCATAGTTAAAATGATAAAAATGTAGGTTCTCTTTAAAGGGAACTCGTCATGTCACCAAACTTCTATTAACCTGCGGTCACCACTCTGAAAGACCGGCTATAATTAATTTTTTCTTTCCCGGAAGCCTCTGTTCAGTCATGTAGGTGCGCAGACACGACTTAAAGGGGTGGTCCGAAGGCAAAAGTAAAATTTATCTATTTGATGACAAAGCTATTTTCTAATATACTCGCTTTAAAAATCCTCTAATGTTCCTTAACTACACTGTCTGTTAGTCTAGTTTCTGTCTGATGACGATTCGCTCGAGTGCTCCCAGTGCATTCTGGGATACTCAAAAGAAGCGTGATCAGAGCAGGGGGCAGAGGCCACTGTGACAGCCTCTGCATGAGAAATATAGTGGTGCACAAGTAGGATGACCAAATCCCTCAACTGTAACGTAGAGACACTTGGCATTCCATTCGTGTATTCAAAGGAAATTTATGAAGTGTAGTAAATCCAGAACAATAACATGTTTCGGTCAACACAAGACCTTCGTCAGTCATCTGGATAGAGTAAAACTGTGTAGTAGCGCTAGGTGAAGGTCTGCGGTGTCCACCGCTAAGACTAGAAGCGCTTCTAAGGACTGTCTAACAGCCGCGGGGGTCGCAGACATATTTTTCGAGCACACGAAAGTCACTCGGTTAGCACACGAGCATGCTCAGATAACACCTTATTCGAGCATGTTCGCTCATCACTAGCTGGCACAATACTGCAGATCTGAGCAGAAGCTGGCACTGTGCACATCGAATAATGCACAGCACAGGCACTAGCCCTGCTCCTGAAATGAGCGTCACTAATGAAGGGGGCAGAGGCTGTGACAATGACCCCTGCTCTGATGGTAGGGAATTTTTAAAGCATGCATAGTAGAAAATAGTTTACATTATAGCATCAAGTAGATAGGGAAATAGATCAAATTGACTTTTGCCTTCAGACCACCCCTTTAAGTAACCATTCCGTACAGTGCAGAGACAGCTGTCAGTCAGTGCCGAGGAGTGGTTACAGCCTCCGCTCACTGTATACCGAGCAGTTACTGGCGCCACACCCTCATAACTGAAAGCCGGAGAATTCTGGGAGAATTAAAGTTAGTGTCCTGCCGGCAGCTTTACAATGCTGTTAACCCTATATCTGCAGCTTATTAGTGTTTGGGACAATGACAAGTTCCCTTTAAGGTTGAATAAGACCTCCATTAACCTGACCCTAATAACTTACTTTATCAACAAATTGTTGCAATTTAGACATTTCCCTCTTATGGGCCACGTTCAGTATTTGGTCAGTATTTTACCTCAGTATCTGTAAGCCAAAACCAGGAGTGGGTGGTAAATCCAGAAGTGGTGCATATGTTTCTATTATACTTTTCCTCTAATGGTTCCACTCCTGGTTTTGGCTTACAAATACTGAGGTAAAATACTGACCAAATACTGAACGTGTGACTGTGGCCTAAACAGTCTGATTTCCACCTCCCATTTGATCCTTAGTTTCACACACAAATCAGTAACTGAACCTCCTGTCAGGCAGTAACCGGTGTCACATGCGAGGGTCGCTATGTGTCCCCCCAGGATGCGCACGGAGTACATTGCAGTCACAGGCATAGCTGTGATTGCCATGCAGAATAAAAGTAAGTGGTGATCTTGGGCAAGCTATTTGTCCACAGCAGATTTAAGAAAACCTGTTCTGGGCTTTTATTTTTTAAACGTACTACAGGATGGTAGTGGGGCGGGCCGCTTCGTTCCTGGCTGGGTTTTCTATGTGGCCTAAAGGTACCTTCACACGAAGCGACGCTGCAGCGATAGCGACAACGATGTCGATCGCTGCAGCGTCGCTGTTTGGTCGCTGGAGAGCTGTCACACAGACCGCTCTCCAGCGATCAACTATGCCGAGGTCCCCTGGTAACCAGGGTAAACATCGGGTAACTAAGCGCAGGGCCGCGCTTAGTAACCCGATGTTTACCCTGGTTACCAGCGTAAAATCTAAAAAAAACAAACAGCACATACTTACATTCACGTCCCCCTGCGTCCACTTCCTGACTGACTGAGCGCCGTACAGTGAGAGCAGAGCGGTGACGTCACCGCTGTGCTGCTTTCACTTTCACTTTGCGGCGCTGAGTCAGAGGAGGAAGCAGACTGCAGGGGACGCAATGTGAGTATGTGCTGTTTGTTTTTTTTACATTTTACGCTAGTAACCAGGGTAAACATCGGGTAACTAAGCGCGGCCCTGCGCTTAGTAACCCGATGTTTACCCTGGTTACCAGTGTAAAATATCGCTGGTATCGTTGCTTTTGCTTTCAAACACAACGATACACAGCGATCGGACGACCAAATAAAGTTCTGGACTTTATTCAGCGACCAGCGACATCACAGCAGGATCCTGATCGCTGCTGCGTGTCAAACGAAACGATATCGCTAGCGAGGACGCTGCAACGTCACGGATTGCTAGCGATATCGTTATAATGTCGTTTCGTGTGAAGGTACCTTAAGGCCACAGGTTCTTTGTAAAAAAAAAACCCTGAGGCAGAGGGTTGTGTGTGTCAGTTTGGTTTTGCAAGAGCAGAGCAGTAGGCTCTGCAGAGCTCCACTTGTGTGAGGTAACACAGACAAGCGGAGCCAAAAGGCCTGGCACCCACAGCAACCAGGTCTCAGATGTAGACTGTCTTGTTTCCCGGCTGCGATCCAGAGGATATCGGGTGTTGTGTATTTTCTGTGAGTTGGTCATTAAAACACATTTTGCTTTGAACTTTGCTGGGTCACTGCCTCATCACTGCACAGTGTGGATACCGCTGCACTACAATCCAGAGATTATACATTACAATTTTGGGAAAAAATAAAAACTTTACAAATTGTAGTTCAGTGAAATAAAATCGTGTGCTACACATCTTACAGACACGGATATAATACGTCATAAACCCAAGCACAACTTCATGGTTTTTACAGTGTTTGGGGGGAAAAAAAAAAGTTGTGACGATCCCAAAATACTGTGCAAAAAAGCAAAAGTATTTTACTGTAAATTCATTCAATATCTAGGTAACACTTACTGCGTCTTCGCGGATTGGGAGAGTCTTGTTGGGGTCCGCAGCGAGACCCATCTCGGCCAGATTAGTCGCTACAGACCTGCTGTCATCCCAAGCTTTTCGGATTTCCTCACTGAAATTCAGACATGATATCATCAATTCTCGCCTGTTCACATACTCTACACACAGCACAGGCCATTTACTGACTGAGATACTGAGAAATGTAGACGCCACACCAGACACTGATGTGTTCAGAGGGGCATTGTATTCTGAGCTAGCGGTCTATGAGACTACTGTGCACATTAGCCGGCGCTAGCGGGCAAATTAGCCGGTGCCAGCGGGCATATTAGCCGGCGCTATCGGGCAAATAGCCGACGCTAGCGGGCATATTAGCCGGCGCTAGCTTACATATTAGCCGGCGCTAGCGGGCATATTAGCCGGCGCTAGCGGGCATATTAGCCGGCGCTAGCGGGCATATTAGCCGGCGCTAGCGGGCATATTAGCCGGCGCTAGCGGGCATATTAGCCGGCGCTAGCGGGCATATTAGCCGGCGCTAGCGGGCATATTAGCCGGCGCTAGCGGGCATATTAGCCGGCGCTAGCGGGCATATTAGCCGGCGCTAGCGTACATATTAGCCAGTGCTTACGTACATATTACCCGGCCCTAGCGTGCATATTAGCCGGCCCTAGCGTGCATATTAGCCGGCGCTAGCGTACATATTAGCCGGCGCTAGCGTGCATATTAGCCGGCATATTAGCCGATGCTAGCGTACAGCAACCGAGATATATGTTAGAGGAGGGTTCTGGATCTACTGGAGTGGCAGTAAGTTTGGGTCTCCCTAAGCTTTGGCTATGGGAGGCCACTGTTCCCTGACCCTTGATGTAGCTTTTGGCTTGGGGGGGTCAGGGTGGTTTATTAGGGGTCCTTTTGTCGGAAATGACTGTGACACACCACATCCTATTTATAGTAACTTTTTTAAGAGCACATTTTTCAAGCTTTAGAAGAGGACACCATGTGGCTGGGGAACAGCACATTACTGAATAGAGTGGAAGAGAAAGCAGCTGGACATGGCTGGCTGTATGAACAATCACAAATGTGATGACCACTGAGACAGCACTAAGTACAATACACACTATTCCACAGATTAGACTCCCTGCCTAATGTTAGACCGGTTTTGGAAAACCCCTTTAAGTACTTGTTGAGCCCTGTGCCAACCATCTTCCCTATTTAGAGGTCTGGGCAGTAAAGCAAAATGATCCTCCAGCCACATACTGTTCATCTATAGCAGCTGTGAATGGAGGCATACAGTTTACCTCCGGTCACTGGTGTCGGCTGATGGCACTACTGCACCCATCATCTGACACCTGCTGCCGCTAATAACAGTGAGAGCACTGTCAGCAAGGCTGGTTATCAACAGCAGAGGGGTCCCCATGCTATTTTTTTTATTTTATTTTTTAAATAAATGATTAAAAATAAACTGGGGGTGGACCCCACCCCCATTTTTTTTTTTACAACCAGCCTTGCTAAAGCTGCATGCAGATGACAGTGTGGAAACACTTGATGTTTGAGCCCCCCCATTGAAATGAGTGCAGTATGGGATCAGGTCCAGGTACTGTTCTGGTACCTGAACTTTTTCTTTTCTTTTTTAACTGTTCAGCCGAACCTGAACATCCAGGGTTCTGCCCAGCTCTACTCATCATCCATATATTTGGGAGGAAACACTGAGCAATGAGCCGTCTCTGCATTTTATATTAGTCACTAATAACCACTAGGACCCTCTTGTTAGGGTGGTCCCCCATATGTACACACCCTTCGTACATGTGGATGAGGTATGATAGAGCCAAATTCACACTGTATGAAGCGTCTGCAGTACACACTGGGAAAGCTATAGGTGCAGGTCATACATGTCCATGCACCCCACGGTAGACCGAAAAGTGGAAAATTCGGCCTCCACTATTATGGTAAAGATGTTATCTAAAAATATACAGTGCAAAGTAGATCTGGTGAGTGGGGTCTATGGACGACGCTTTCCAGTGTATATCGGTGGCAGCCATCGCAGGAATATGCCCAATCCCTGACACAGCCCTGCAACAGTCACTTCCTTTGTCGGTTCCTTGCTTTCTTGACTTTTTACTTACCGGAAACATCCAGAAATGCAAAAAACCTGGCAGGAGTCTGCCTACAAGTGACTGCAATCACCAGACTCCAGCACGTCTAACCTGCCGGTGCAGCGAGGACATACAGCAGCCATTACTATTACTGCCAGGACCCCGGGATACTGAGAGCAGGCTACACACTGTGCGGACATACAGCAGCCATTACTATTACCGCCAGGACCCCGGGGATACTGAGAGCAGGCTACACACTGTGCGGACATACAGCAGACATTACTATTACCGCCAGGACCCCAGGATACTGAGAGCAGGCTACACATTGTGCGGACATACAGCAGCCATTACTATTACCGCCAGGACACCGGGATACTGAGAGCAGGCTACACATTGTGCGGACATACAGCAGCCATTACTATTACCGCCAGGACCCCGGGATACTGAGAGCAGGCTACACATTGTGCGGACATACAGCAGCCATTACTATTACCGCCAGGACCCCGGGATACTGAGAGCAGGCTATACATTGTGCGGACATACAGCAGACATTACTATTACCGCCAGGACCCCGGGGATACTGAGAGCAGGCTACACATTGTGCAGACATAGAGCAGCCATTACTATTACCGCCAGGACCCCGGGATACTGAGAGCAGGCTACACACTGTGCGGACATACAGCAGCCATTACTATTACCGCCAGGACCCCACGGACACTGAGAGCAGGCTATACATTGTGCGGACATACAGCAGCCATTACTATTACCGCCAGGACCCCACGGACACTGAGAGCAGGCTATACATTGTGCGGACATACAGCAGCCATTACTATTACCGCCAGGACCCCGGGATACTGAGAGCAGGCTACACACTGTGCGGACATACAGCAGCCATTACTATTACCGCCAGGACCCCAGGGATACTGAGAGCAGGCATACATTGTGCGGACATACAGCAGCCATTACTATTACCGCCAGGACCCCAGGATACTGAGAGCAGGCTACACATTGTGCGGACATACAGCAGCCATTACTATTACCGCCAGGACCCCAGGATACTGAGAGCAGGCTACACACTGTGCGGACATACAGCAGCCATTACTATTACCGCCAGGACCCCGGGGATACTGAGAGCAGGCTACACACTGTGCGGACATACAGCAGCCATTACTATTACCGCCAGGACCCCACGGACACTGAGAGCAGGCTACACACTGTGCGGACATACAGCAGACATTACTATTACCGCCAGGACCCCAGGGATACTGAGAGCAGGCTACACACTGTGCGGACATACAGCAGCCATTACTATTACCGCCAGGACCCCGGGGATACTGAGAGCAGGCTACACACTGTGCGGACATACAGCAGCCATTACTATTACCGCCAGGACCCCGGGGATACTGAGAGCAGGCTACACATTGTGCGGACATACAGAAAACATTACTATTACCACCAGGACCCCGGGGATACTGAGAGCAGGCTACACATTGTGCGGACATACAGCAGCCATTACTATTACCGCCAGGACCCCGGGATACTGAGAGCAGGCTACACATTGTGCGGACATACAGCAGCCATTACTATTACCGCCAGGACCCCGGGATACTGAGAGCAGGCTATACATTGTGCGGACATACAGCAGACATTACTATTACCGCCAGGACCCCGGGGATACTGAGAGCAGGCTATACATTGTGCGGACATACAGCAGACATTACTATTACCGCCAGGACCCCGGGGATACTGAGAGCAGGCTACACATTGTGCGGACATACAGCAGCCATTACTATTACCGCCAGGACCCCGGGATACTGAGAGCAGGCTATACATTGTGCGGACATACAGCAGCCATTACTATTACCGCCAGGACCCCGGGGATACTGAGAGCAGGCTACACATTGTGCGGACATACAGCAGACATTACTATTACCACCAGGACCCCGGGGATACTGAGAGCAGGCTACACACTGTGCGGACATACAGCAGACATTACTATTACCGCCAGGACCCCGGGATACTGAGAGCAGGCTATACATTGTGCGGACATACAGCAGCCATTACTATTACCGCCAGGACCCCGGGGATACTGAGACCAGGCTACACATTGTGCGGACATACAGCAGACATTACTATTACCGCCAGGACCCCGGGGATACTGAGACCAGGCTACACATTGTGCGGACATACAGCAGACATTACTATTACCACCAGGACCCCGGGGATACTGAGAGCAGGCTACACACTGTGCGGACATACAGCAGACATTACTATTACCGCCAGGACCCCGGGATACTGAGAGCAGGCTATACATTGTGCGGACATACAGCAGCCATTACTATTACCGCCAGGACCCCGGGGATACTGAGACCAGGCTACACATTGTGCGGACATACAGCAGACATTACTATTACCACCAGGACCCCGGGGATACTGAGAGCAGGCTACACATTGTGCGGACATACAGCAGACATTACTATTACCGCCAGGACCCCGGGATACTGAGAGCAGGCTATACATTGTGCGGACATACAGCAGACATTACTATTACCGCCAGGACCCCGGGATACTGAGAGCAGGCTATACATTGTGCGGACATACAGCAGCCATTACTATTACCACCAGGACCCCAGGGATACTGAGAGCAGGCTATACACTGTGCGGACATACAGCAGCCATTACTATTACCACCAGGACCCCGGGGATACTGAGAGCAGGCTACACATTGTGCGGACATACAGCAGACATTACTATTACCGCCAGGACCCCGGGATACTGAGAGCAGGCTATACATTGTGCGGACATACAGCAGCCATTACTATTACCGCCAGGAAACCAGGGATACTGAGAGCAGGCTACACACTGTGCGGACATACAGCAGACATTACTATTACCGCCAGGACCCCGGGATACTGAGAGCAGGCTACACATTGTGCGGACATACAGCAGCCATTACTATTACCGCCAGGACCCCGGGGATACTGAGAGCAGGCTACACATTGTGCGGACATACAGCAGCCATTACTATTACCGCCAGGACCCCGGGATACTGAGAGCAGGCTATACATTGTGCGGACATACAGCAGACATTACTATTACCGCCAGGACCCCGGGGATACTGAGAGCAGGCTACACATTGTGCAGACATATAGCAGCCATTACTATTACCGCCAGGACCCCGGGATACTGAGAGCAGGCTATACATTGTGCGGACATACAGCAGACATTACTATTACCGCCAGGACCCCACGGACACTGAGAGCAGGCTATACATTGTGCGGACATACAGCAGCCATTACTATTACCGCCAGGACCCCACGGACACTGAGAGCAGGCTACACACTGTGCGGACATACAGCAGCCATTACTATTACCGCCAGGACCCCACGGACACTGAGAGCAGGCTATACATTGTGCGGACATACAGCAGCCATTACTATTACCGCCAGGACCCCAGGGATACTGAGAGCAGGCATACATTGTGCGGACATACAGCAGCCATTACTATTACCGCCAGGACCCCAGGATACTGAGAGCAGGCTACACATTGTGCGGACATACAGCAGCCATTACTATTACCGCCAGGACCCCAGGATACTGAGAGCAGGCTACACACTGTGCGGACATACAGCAGCCATTACTATTACCGCCAGGACCCCGGGGATACTGAGAGCAGGCTACACACTGTGCGGACATACAGCAGCCATTACTATTACCGCCAGGACCCCACGGACACTGAGAGCAGGCTACACACTGTGCGGACATACAGCAGACATTACTATTACCGCCAGGACCCCAGGGATACTGAGAGCAGGCTACACACTGTGCGGACATACAGCAGCCATTACTATTACCGCCAGGACCCCGGGGATACTGAGAGCAGGCTACACACTGTGCGGACATACAGCAGCCATTACTATTACCGCCAGGACCCCACGGACACTGAGAGCAGGCTACACATTGTGCGGACATACAGCAGCCATTACTATTACCGCCAGGACCCCGGGGATACTGAGAGCAGGCTATACATTGTGCGGACATACAGCAGACATTACTATTACCGCCAGGACCCCAGGGATACTGAGAGCAGGCTACACATTGTGCGGACATACAGCAGCCATTACTATTACCGCCAGGACCCCGGGATACTGAGAGCAGGCTACACACTGTGCGGACATACAGCAGACATTACTATTACCGCCAGGACCCCGGGATACTGAGAGCAGGCTATACATTGTGCGGACATACAGCAGACATTACTATTACCGCCAGGACCCCAGGGATACTGAGAGCAGGCTACACATTGTGCGGACATACAGCAGCCATTACTATTACCGCCAGGACCCCGGGATACTGAGAGCAGGCTACACATTGTGCGGACATACAGCAGACATTACTATTACCGCCAGGACCCCGGGGATACTGAGAGCAGGCTACACACTGTGCGGACATACAGCAGCCATTACTATTACCGCCAGGACCCCGGAGATACTGAGAGCAGGCTATACATTGTGCGGTCTGTGGGACCGCGGTGCTTGGCACGTCCCATACAATGGGTGCACACAGGACACTGCACAGATCACTGTACCCTGGAGCGCCCCCGCCGGCAGCACTGAGTAAGGCTACTTTCACACTAGCGTCGTGCACTGCACGTCACTATGCGAAGTTGGAGAGCACCGACGCTAGCTGTAGAAGCGCTGCACAACGGGGGCAGCGGATGCTGTTTTTCCTTGCATCCGCTGCCCCATTGTGAGGTGCGGGGAGGAGGGGGCGGAGTTGCTGCACACAATGCACAAAAAAAGTTACATGTAACTTTTTTTGTGCCGACGGTACCGTTGCACGACGGTTGCGACGTGTGGCACTGCATCGCTAATGCTAGTCTATGGAGAAAAAACGCATCCTGCAAGCACTTTTGCAGGATGCGTTTTTTTCGGTAAAACGACGCATAGCGACGTGCAGTGCACGACGCTAGTGTGAAAGTAGCCTAAGGCTATGTGCACACTTTGCGGGGTCCTCTGCGGGTTCTCCCGCAGCGGATTTGATAAATCTGCAGGGCAAAACCGCTGCGGTTATCCCTGCAGATTTATCGCAGTTTGTTTTGCGGTTTCCTCCTATACTATTGATGCTGCATATGCAGCAATATGCAGCATCAATAGTAATGTTAAAAATAATAAAAAATGGTTATATACTCACCCTCTGACGTCCCGATCTCCTCGGCGCTGCACGCGGCGCTCCGGTTCCAAAGATGCTGTGCGAGAAGGACCTTCGTGACGTCACCGCAGGTCCTGCTCGCACAGCAACCCTGAGACCGGCCGGCCGTGTGCAGCGCTGAGAGGTGAGTATATCATTATTTTTTATTTTTATTCTTTTTTTTTTTTACACTAATATGGTTCCCAGGGCCTGGAGGAGAGTCTCCTCTCCTCCACCCCGGGTACCACCCGCACATTATCCGCTTACTTCCCGCATCGTGGGCACAGCCCCATGCGGGAAGTTAGCGGATCAATGCATTTCTATGGGTGCAGAATCGCAGCGATTCTGCACAAAGAAGTGACATGCTGCGGGTTGTAAAGCGCTGCGTTTCTGCGCGGTTTTTCCCGCAGCATGTGCACAGCGGATTGCGGTTTCCATAGGGTTTCCATGTAAATGTAAACGCTATGAAAACTGCTGCGGACACGCAGCATCAAAATCGCCGCGGTTCCACGGTAAAAACCGCAAAGTGTGAACATGGCCTAATACAGCTCAGCTCCATCCACTCTGCAGTACCAATCACAGCCTGTGGTCAGGGGCGGCGCTGCTTCTCCAGGAATGTCTTCCTACACAAGGATGTGACAGAACTTGGCTATGGCGGCAGGTGGGCGAGGATTACCCGGACAGACTAATCACAGGTCTGCGGCACGGAGAGAAGCCCGGCAGGCGGCTCCGGGGCTCGGTGCGGGAGCAGGCGGCTCCGGGGCTCGGTGCGGGAGCAGGCGGCTCCGGGGCTCGGTGTGGGAGCAGGCGGCTCCGGGGCTCGGTGCGGGAGCATGCCGCCCTACACCCTGTTCTCACCAGGCGATACGTGGCGCTTCCTTCTTCCTCGCCCTGCGCTTCAGCTTCTTTCTGTTCACGCTGTAGTTGAACGTGTTCTTTTTCGTCTTCCTTACTTTCCCCATCTTGCCTGAAGTGCAGCAAGACACGACACACGTGGTATGGGCGCAGGACGCACGAATCTGACGTCACCTCATGGAAGCGAAGCATTGTGGGGCATGTAGTTCTCAGAGCCAGAGATCTGAGTGCTGCAGGCGCGCCCCCTTGAGGCTGGACCTGCTATGGCATGGCGCAAGCCTCAGGTTTTGCTTCTCTCACATCTCCGTACGAGGGCTCTGGCTTCTGGAATAAATCATTTTACAATCTGGATCATTGAAGCTTTATTCCTGTATACATGGATAGTGGATAGAGTTTGTAAATATAAGCACTTTGTCATTTTACCTTTTATTAAAATTTGTATCCATTTTTTAAAGATATGAACACTTTTAGATGTCATCATGCTATTTGGAGCGCTATGTGAGGGGGTCAGCATAGGCATTTTCCTTTTAATGGGAGCAAACCTGGGGAATGAGAAGGGGTTGTCCAAATAGCAATATCAATTAACAACAAATAATAATATTAATATTCAACAAGAACTAGTCCAATTGTAAACTTTCTTTTTAACTTTGCTTATCTTCAAAAACGTGGTAAAAGGATCAAAATTAACAATAATATAGAACAATAACGACATATTACCACCACATAGTGACGGAATAATACCACATACAAGGAGCAAATATCTCCATAACGTAACCAGATCACATATTACCTTCACATAGTGACCAGATAATATCACATACAGGGATAAATACCGCCGCACCATAACCAGATCACATACTACCACCACACCGTTAATAAAAAACACACAACGCTAATGCTATTGCAGCGCCCCCACTGCCGCAGAGCCGAGGGGTACCCGGTACCGGGCCTCTGAGTCTCTGCTCTGGGGTCGTCACGGTGGCTAGGCCCCGGTCCGTGACCCTGCCGAGGGGCGCATAGGATAATGAAGTGGGTAGATATGATAAATGATGATAGTGAGGCTATAGTGGTGCGGTGCAGTAAATAACGAGGACACCAGGTTGCAGTCTCTTTACCTCTTTACTGAAGATCTCTGGGTCCTCAGTCCGGAATCCGGATAACCAGGCTGCGCAAGTCCGGCCGGTCCAATGGCACCTCCAGAGTTCTCTTAGCAGGTGGAAATCTGTGCCTTCCTGCTAGCGCTATGTGTTGTGGTCCTTCCCTGCTGTGCTTACAGAAAGTCCCCACAACTGTTGTGTCTGTTTCTTAAGTTCCCTCACAACTCGATTAGATGATGTTCTGCTAATCCTCCGTCCCTCCCTGGTGTTCTGGTTGGGACGGCACCCGTTTGACGGGTAGGCTCGGAGCTCTTCCGGGACCCTAGAGACGCCCCTCTCCACAAGTTGCCCCCCAAGACTGCATAGGTGATATAAGTTAGACAGCCCGCCTTAGACTGACTGTCCTGCCGCTGTTTGGAGTATTGCTTGAAGCTGAATGTTATGATACTCCCTCGGCGTTCCGGCCACCGGTAGTGCGCCTCAGTAGGATGTTGCTTCGGTCTTACAGCACGACTCCTACTGGTATTTCTCCTTTTGCGTGATCTCGTTTCTCACTCAGCACAATCTATCTCGCTTCTAATCCTTCCTTGGGCACCGCCGCTATCCTGAGCAGGCACGGTCCCGTTACGCTCGTTCAAGTTGCCAAGCCTCTGTCAGGATCCCACCCCTGACAGAGACCCTACTGTATCTTCCCCTACAACACCCTCTGCCACAAGGTGTTGCCTGGTTCCAACCCAGTCAGCTTTCTGATCTAACTTCCTGCCTGACCCCCAGTTTACCCACTATGGTGGGGAGTGGCCTAGTGAATAGAACCCTTAGCTCCCCCCGGAGGCCCGACTGTGAAATGTATTGGTGTCTGTGATACCTGATCCGATGAACTCCTTCAGTGCCATCAGACGCACCATAGCTCCCCATAGTGGCGGAGCCACAGTACTGCAACGACCAGGACTCTGGGGCGCTGCACTCCCCCCTGGTTAAACACAGTACTCCGGGACTGGGAAGAAAACAACAATACAAGTTAGCAAAAAGACATACAGTTTTGTTGAGTGCAATAACAATAAGCATATTTAAACAGAGCTTCCCTTTATGGGAGGTGAGGACACTTGAACGTTACAAACATGGTTAGATATCATAGCAACATGCTATAATTAACTTTCCTTTTACCCAACCGGGTATTCTACTAAGTGCAAAATTGTTGAACAATAATTTAACATTGCCTTTAAGGACATACACTCTGTATCCACTAAAGACCTTCTTATAATCACATTATAAGGCAATTTAACTTTTTCATTCCCCTTCTTTAAATCTGCAGGACCGCCTGTCCTAACGGCACCAGACCTACTGCCTCTCCCTTCTATGCAGGACCGCCCCATTCAGCCCGGGCCTACTGCCTTTTCAACTACTATACACAGTATAGAGCATAACATTACTTTCAGTTTAAGAGCACCGAGCCATTTTTACCTGACTCCTCTGAGGACTCAGGGTTCACCTTCTATCCCCACTATCTATCATCATTATCAAAAACAGTTTATTTTATCGAACATTAAACCTTCTCATTATCTTTCTCACTAACATGCATGCTGGACACCACGTCTACCCCTACGGGCCCAATGCATCCTTCTTCTATCTTTCACTTTTTCTTTTCAGAGAACATCATCAGCATTTCTTTACAATTAACTGGTTGGATACATAAAACTTTCTCATATAAACATTATCATCACTTTCTTTCATCAAACATTATTGCTATCTGTCTTAAAGCAATATCACCATTCAAGTGCAACAGATGAACATCCCCTTTAAGAGGGGATCGAGTCTCTATGAGGTAGCACGCCTTCTCAAGCTACCAGTCCATACTCAGCAAAGGTTCCAGTGTGGTATCTTCACAAAGAGTCCTTCTTTAAGTAAAACCAGTAGGGAGCACCTTTAATAAGGTGCAAACTATGTACAAAAAGTTTGTATCATGCACTGTTCATGATTGCGGCAGTTCTGGAAACTTTGTGCAAAACTTTAGAAAAATCAAACAAAACAATAGGGATCCCGGGTCAACAAGGAATCCCTTTAAAAGTTAACCCTGGACGGGTTCAGCAGCAAAATCAGGAAACAAACAAGCAGTTAAGAACTATGTACATATTCATGGTATCGAGGTTTATCCTTCTAAATCTCTAAATCTGGGGTTGATCTTCGTTCCCCGGCCTTCGCTGCACCTGTACTGGTAGTTGGTCTCTCAGATGCCATCAGATCAGCCGGGGTCTGGATTTGAAGGCTAATCCTGCTTGCAAGTTCGGTGGCCGCTACAAGGCGTACAGTGGTGATGGGGACAAGGTCTGGCAAATCGGGATCAGTCACGATCGGGGCAACAGGGGGCGCTCTCTCAGGTTCACACCGTCGAACGTTCCGAGCACACCATCCTCGTGCATTCCGATGACGGGTGTAGGTCACCTGATCCCCCCTTTGTAATGGGTCGCCATTTCGACTGCAGCAGGGGGTTTTCACGTTATAGCTAGTAACAAAGACATCAGTGGGTAGCCCCGGTTCCTGTATGGAGCCCCATCCCCTCTTCGGGTGATAGGCCAACACAGTTCCCCGCTTTACCACGTCTTTCCTGCCGGGAGCGGACTTCTTACGTCGTGTGTCAGGTTGTTCGGTCTCGTCTCGATCTTTCCAGTGTTGTATTAGACATTGCTTATACTGTTCCCAGGTAAGTACCGCAAGGGTGAGGCCATCCTCCCGGGTCCCATCCGGCCCGGTCCAGGGGGTGTCCCACCGGAGGATCACCCCGTCTAGGCCCACATCTAGGGGTTCTCCCATCTTGGTTGGTAGCGGAGGCACTAGCTTCCCCATCGCGTTAGAGGTGAGGATGACCCGCTCCACCAAGAAGGAACGATCATTGCTGGGGTGAGGAGCGGTCACAGGAGCGGGATCGGTCAGGGGAGCCGGATCGGTCGGGGGAGCAGAATCGGCCAGGGGAGTAGGGATGCTGTCCATACCTGCGCCTGATGTGATTCCACCGATGTCGCTCCGGTCCATTGACAAGGACACTGGAATCGGCTGCAGCCCGGACCGCGGCTCCTCCGGAGTCACCTCTTGATGTAACTCCGCCCTCCCTGGTTCCGTGGCTGGGATAGGTAGGTTCGGCTCCTCCACTGGCGGCTCCAAGGGGTTCAGGTCCCTCACCGGCGGTGGACGCGAGTCCGCCTCTGATGGGTGAGGGCAAGCCGGGATCACCTCGCCGTTGCTCGGGCACTTGTTGCTCATCGTCGCTGTCTGGCATTCGGCGGCAACGCATGCACCTGGCTCCGCCATTTCTCTGAGGTCGGGCTCCTCCTTCACCTCGTTCCCGCCGTTGCAAATCAGGGGGCGGTTCTCCTCTGCTGCTGGGCAGGTCGTCCTCTCGCAGCAGGAGTTGGAGGGGGCGGTCGCTACTTCTGGCGCCGCTTTGGTAGTCTCCTCCCATGGCACGCCCTCCTTCTTCCTCTGCGCTCCCTGTGACGCTGCAATGGCGGCGGTTTTGGCGCGAACTTTTGGCGGCAAGTGACAATCCACAGTCTTTGCAATAAAGTACAGTAAATCACAGTTCCAAGGCACACATGACCTGATTCTTCAGGCTTAAGTACATCCTGTTTGTGACGCCAAAATTGCAGCGCCCCCACTGCCGCAGGGCCGAGGGGTACCCGGTACCGGGCCTCTGAGTCTCTGCTCTGGGGTCGTCACGGTGGCTAGGCCCCGGTCCGTGACCCTGCCGAGGGGCGCATAGGATAATGAAGTGGGTAGATATGATAAATGATGATAGTGAGGCTATAGTGGTGCGGTGCAGTAAATAACGAGGACACCAGGTTGCAGTCTCTTTACCTCTTTACTGAAGATCTCTGGGTCCTCAGTCCGGAATCCGGATAACCAGGCTGCGCAAGTCCGGCCGGCCCAATGGCACCTCCAGAGTTCTCTTAGCAGGTGGAAATCGGTGCCTTCCTTCTAGCGCTATGTGTTGTGGTCCTTCCCTGCTGTGCTTACAGAAAGTCCCCACAACTGTTGTGTCTGTTTCTTAAGTTCCCTCACAACTTGATTAGATGATGTTCTGCTAATCCTCCGTCCCTCCCTGGTGTTCTGGTTGGGACGGCACCCGTTTGACGGGTAGGCTCGGAGCTCTTCCGGGACCCTAGAGTCGCCCCTCTCCACAAGTTGCCCCCCAAGACTGCATAGGTGATATAAGTTAGACAGCCCGCCTTAGACTGACTGTCCTGCCGCTGTTTGGAGTATTGCTTGAAGCTGAATGTTATGATACTCCCTCGGCGTTCCGGCCACTGGTAGTGCGCCTCAGTAGGATGTTGCTTCGGTCTTACAGCACGACTCCTACTGGTATTTCTCCTTTTGCGTGATCTCGTTTCTCACTCAGCACAATCTATCTCGCTTCTGGTCCTTCCTTGGGCACCGCCGCTATCCTGAGCAGGCACGGTCCCGTTACGCTCGTTCAAGTTGCCAAGCCTCTGTCAGGATCCCACCCCTGACAGAGACCCTACTGTATCTTCCCCCACAACACCCTCTGCCACAAGGTGTTGCCTGGTTCCAACCCAGTCAGCTTTCTGATCTAACTTCCTGCCTGACCCCCAGTTTACCCACTATGGTGGGGAGTGGCCTAGTGAATAGAACCCTTAGCTCCCCCCGGAGGCCCGACTGTGAAATGTATTGGTGTCTGTGATACCTGATCCGATGAACTCCTTCAGTGCCATTAGACGCACCATAGCTCCCCATAGTGGCGGAGCCACAGTACTGCAACGACCAGGACTCTGGGGCGCTGCACTATTATACACAGGAGCTCTGTATATAGTGTCTGTGTACAGGAAATACAGTGATCACTCTGTATATAGTGTCAGTGCACAGCTAATACAGTGATCACCAGTGACATTATACACAGGAGTTCTCTATATAGTGTCAGTGCACAGGTAATACAGTGATCACTGGTGACATTATACACAGGAGCTCTGTATATAATGTCAGTGTACAGGTAATACAGTGATCACTGGTGACATTATATACAGGAGCTCTGTATATAGTGTACAGGGAACAGGTAATAGAGTTGTCATGATCCAGACCGGGTTCTGAGTCCTGTTTTCCCTTTTTCGTGGTGTGGTCATGTCAAAAGTTAAACTTTTCCAGCCTCAATCTGGGCTCAAGTTGGCTGTTTATCGCCACTGCTTCCTGCAGGCGATGTCAGTTATAGATTTTGCCTAGGGCTGCTGTAGCTGACTCCGATTGCTCTGATTTGTCCTGCTGCGTTTTCTGTCTGAACCCGTATCTCTGTTTTCCCCTATTCCCGTTTTGACTCAATGTTTTCTTTTAGTGTGCTGACTCCCTGATTTTTACTTGGCTTGTACCCTGACCTGCTTCTGTCTTTTGTCTTCTGGCTTATCCGCTCCTTACCGTTACTGATCCCCTGGCTTGTCTCTGACCGTGAGTTTGCTTATTCCTTTGGTACTGCGCTACAGTCTAGGATCTGACCTGGCTTGTTTGACTATTCTGCTGCCTGCTCTGTTTAGGTGCAGTCCTGCTTCCACTCTACTGCCATCTAGTGGAGCCTGCACCTACCTGCATTGCAGCAGCGTGACATTATGGCTATGTGCACACGTTGCGGATTAGCCTTAGGAATTTCTGGTGCAGATTCTGCACGTCTTGGCAGAAAACACAGCTGCGGATTTGTCGCGGTTTTTGTGCGGATCCGCAGCTTTTTTTGTGCGGTTTTGCTGTAGATTTTTTGCGGATTTTCAGCATTTTTTACCCCTGCAGGTTTTCTATAATGGAATGGGTACAAAAACGCTGCAGATCCGCAAAAAAGAACATGCTACGTCTTTTAATCCGCAGCGTTTCCGCATGGAATTTTCCACACCATCTGCACAGCGTTTTTTTTTTTTTCTCATTGATTTACATTTCCACACCATCTGCACAGCGTTTTTTTTTTTCTCATTGATTTACATTGTACTGTAAATCAATTGCTGATCTGCAGTGTTTCTGCGCCGCAAAAAACGCTGCAGATCCGCAGCGGATCCGCAGAGAATCCGCAACGTGTGCACATACCCTATAACTGTCCGGAAACAGTTTTTTCATCTCTGCTTTGCTCTCTATGGATCTGCTCAGTACTTTGGTTGATCAAATGGCTAGTTTGACCCTAATGATGCAGGATCTGTCTGTGGAGCATAGGGCCTTGGCCACATCTCATAACCACCTGCAAAGAGAGCTTTCTGACATGGTAAAATCTTTGCAGAGATCTTCTTCCCAGTCTATCTGTAAGCACTCTGACACTGTTGATGTATCATTGCACTCTCCTGAACCTATGGTCAGGCTCCCAGATACCTTCTCCGAGGAAAAGGAGAGGTGCCGCACGTTCAAGGAGAGTTGCAAGATATTGTTTTTTCTTAGACCCCGATCTTCTGGAGATGAGAGTCAGCGGGTGGGGATAATAATTTCCTTACTTCGGGAGGGACCTCAATTGTGGGCTTTCTCTTTGTCTGCTTCTGCCCCTGAATGTTTGTTTGTGGATAAGTTCTTTGAGGCCTTAGGACTTATTCTTGATGAGTCTGACCAGGTCAGAGTGGCAGAGGACACTATCATGAGTCTTTTTCATGGTAAGCTCTCGGCCGAATGGTACTGCTCCAAGTTCCGTCGATGGTCCACAGAGGTGTCCTGGAATGACTCTGCGATGAGATGTCAGTTTAGGAGAGGACTGTTGGATCACCTGAAGGACGCTCTGGCTCTCCATCCACCACCCAGCTCATTGGAGGAGGCTATGACTCAGGCTATCCATATGGATTGGAGGCTGCGCGAGAGAGGTGTTACACAGCAAGAGGGTCCATTGCTCCCTGCTAATCCTGTTGTTTTGCCACCATCCGAACCTATGGAAGTGGTTGCCAACAACCTCAAGGAGAAGGAGAGGAGATGGCGATGTGAAGGAGAGCTGTGTTTTTACTGTGGACATCCAGGACTGTTCCTCCTGCTCACCGACTAACAAGCGGCTGAGTCTGGGTGATTGTCAAGGAGGTCACCCAGACTCTCAGGTACCTTTTTCCTCATTTTCTATACTGTTGTTTGAAGTGGAATTTAGTTGTGGGAGTTGTTTCACTCCCACTTCTTTCTTTCGTGGACTGTGGGTTGTCCATGAACTTTATTGACTCTAACTTGGTGACCAAGTGTAAGTTAGGGACAGTTAGGCTGGAGACTCCTATTCATATTGTTGCCTTTGACAAAACACCGCTGGCGAAGAATGTCATTAAATTTGTCTCGGAGGAGTTTCTCCTTAAAGTGGGTTGCTTGCACCAGGAACGTATTTCATGTTTTGTTCTGGACAATCTGCCTGTGGGACTGGTTACAGTTACATAATCCTGGGAATCTCGGGACATTGTTAAATGGGGTCCTAATGGTGTTAAAAGTTGCCTTACTTCTGTACTTGTGTCATCCGTTAATCTCGAAGGTATTCCGGAGTCCCTTAAGGATTTTGAGGATGTTTTTTCTGAAAAGGAGGCCGAGGTTTTACCACCACACCGCCCTTTTGACTGTGCTATTAATTTGGTTCCGGGTGCTAAATTGCCCAAGGCCTGTTTGTACAACCTCTCTGGCCCAGAGCGAACCACTATGAAGGAGTATATTTCTGTATTTCTGAAAGCCATCGTAAAAGCCACATCTGTCCCTCTGTCTCTCCTGTGGCAGCTGGATTCTTTTTTGTAAAAAAAAAGATGGCGGTTTGCACCTGTGCCTCGATTTTCGGGAATTAAATAAGATCACAGTGAGAAATACCTACCCCCCCCCCCCCCCCGCTCATCCCTGATGTTTTCATCTAACAAACAAGTCCACATGGATCATCTACGTGCAGTATTCCAGAGGTTACAGGAGAACTCTCTTTTTGAGAAACCTGAGAAATGCCATCTAGTGGAGCCTGTATCTACCTGCATTGCAGCAGCGTGACAAGAGTGTATAGTGTCAGTGTATAGGTAACACACTGACTCACCAGTGACATCTCTAGCTGAAGTCCTTCATCTTTGCTTTTCTTTTTCATGCAGCGCAGACTGCCATCATTTCTTCCAGCCAGGACTCTTCTCTGCATAAAATAACACATAGTTACCTAGAGCCAGGGCCGGACTGGCCATCGGGCAGTTCTGGCAAATGCCAGAACGGCCGGTCCCTGTAGTGGGCCGCTCGATCTTTTGCCCCCCTTCATACTGTCAGCTCCTGCAGTGAGAAGCGATCGAGCTGCTCTATTAAAATCACTGCCGCCACGCAGGATGAAGTTGGCGGCTGCCCTCTGATGTCCTGATCCCCAGCTGTGGTGTGCAGTGAGGTAACTGAGACAGGTGGGGGTGGGGGTGCGCGCTCTGCTCTTCTCTGCTGCTCTGACTCTGCCACTTGCACTTACTGCTGTTTGCTATCAGGACATCAGACCGCCCACTTCCTCCTGTCCAGCGCGTTGGCAGGGACCTGGGACAGAAAAGATTTAGGAGCTGCTGCCTGATAAACGAGTGTCCTGAGCAGAAGCACAGAAAGCCCCGGAGTTTTACCAAGGAGAAAAGAAGCTGTTTGAAAGGCAAGCATTAATAGAATTAAGAAGAAAAAAAAGCTGTGTCCACTCTGCTCCCACACCACTAAGGCTTCGTGCACACGCTGCGGTTTTTGCTGCGGATCCGCAGCGGATTGGACGCTGCGGATCCGCAGCAGTTTTCCATGCGGTGTACAGTACAATGTTACCGTATGGAAAACTAAAACCGCAGTGCCCACGATGCGGAAAAAGCCGTGCGGAATCGCTGCGGAAAAAAAGAAGGAGCATGTCACTTCTTTCTGCAGATTCCGCAGCGGTTTTCAACATGCACCAATAGGAAAGTGCTGTTGAAAACCCGCAGAGGAATCCGCAGAAGAAACCGCAGGAAAATCCGCAGTGAAAACCACAGTGGTTTAGCACTGCGGATTTTCCAATTCCACAGCGGAAAAATCCACAGCAGATTCCGCATCGTGTGCACATACCCTAAGGCTATGTTTCCACAGTCGGTATTAGCAGCGCTTTGGACGCAGCTCCATCCTAAGCGCTGCCAGCTTCTGTACGTGCGGTGATTCCGCATGTGTTCATAGAACCGTGCGGAATCACCGCATCCTATACATTGGACTGTGCTATTTATCTTGCAGAGACTGAGCGTCTCCGCAAGATAAATAGATATGCTGCGGTCTGGAAAGAAGCCCCGCATGTCCGTTTACACAGGGAAGCTGGAGGCGTCTTTGTACACATAGTGGAGACGGGATTTCATAAAATCCCCTCCACTATGCTGTAATATCTGGCCGCTGCGGGTTGGACACTGCGGCTGTACACAGCGTTTACTGACCGTAGAAAGGTACCTAAACTCAAAAGGAAATCACCACTCCTGTGGTGAGCTATAACTTCCAGCATGCCATAGGAGCTTCTGTACATGCTGGGAGTTATAGTTCTCCTCAAAAGGTTAAGGATAATAGTCAACCATCTAATATAATAATCGCCAGTTAGGACTTCTGGCCGCTGTCCCCAAATCTCATAAGGCATTGCGGCAGTGTCACTCTGGCCTGGGCCCAACACCCTACACTTCAGTCCCCACTCACCTCACAGCCTTCTCCGCCACCAGCTCGGATGCAGAGCCTGCGACACCTCTCGTCAGCCTCCTAGTGAAGCCACCTCGGCCTAGCGGGGGGAGGGGTACAAGCATCGCCTCTGCTGCCCCGACCCGGCAATCTCACCGCCACCTCCCCCACTCAGTCACACTGCAAAGTCCTCAAAATCAGTCCAGAATGTCCTGCGCTCCACCAGCGGAACCAAGCGCCTCTGATGTCACAGGTCCCGGTACGTAACAGTCCCTCCTTTAGCTGCAGTTCTGTCTATGACTCCTCTGCTTCCGGGCAGGAGACAAAACCAAAATACTAGCAGGGCAAAATATGGTGGACGAGGGCCCAGCGAGATCCCACGAGAGGATGCTGTGCTGAAGAGACTGTCTCAGTGCTGTGCTGCCGCCTGTGCAAGTGACATATACATCTCTGCTATTCCCACTGTGTCGTTACTACGCATGCTCGGGAATAGCGGTGACGTGTAGGTCACTTGCGCAGGTGCAGTTCATGGCCGCAAGGCCACAAACTGTGCCTGCACAAAAATGCAGAGGGATGATATAAAACAGATATGTTGGAAAGCGCAAACGGTGTGTGACATGCCCGCTGCTCCTGTCAGCACCACTAAGCATGCACAGATGTTAATTTCACTGCACTCCCAATGCCATAGCACCTATGGAATGTTAAAGGGAATCTGATGGCTGATATATGCTGCTGGTTCCACAGGCCGCATGTATAATACATTGGCTGTATGAGTCCAGAAAGGTATGGCTGACTCTGAAATGCTGCGGCGTTACAGGGAAAAACATACTTTAAAAGCCATCAAGGAGCAAGGCCACACGGGTGACTAGTCAGACAGGCGGGTCCCTGGTGGCTTCTCCCCATCCGCTCCCACTGAGGGACAAGTTTGTTCCTGCGTGCGAGTACAGAGACACACCAGTCATTGGCAGCCGGAGGGAAGAAGTCAGACATGTTTTTCTCTGTGATGCCGCAGCATTTCAGAGACAAACATACCTGACTTAGATCGTACAGTCAGTGCCGGACACATGCTGCCCATGGGTCACACAGCAGATATCAACGGTCAGGTTCACTTTAAGTGTACGTGTAAACATTCAGTATTAGGCAGCGCTTTGGACGCAGTGCATGTCCGCTGTGTCCAAAACGCTGCCGGCTTCTGAACGCAGGTGAATCCGCATGTGTTCACTGAACTGTGCGGAATCACCACGTCCAATACATGGTATGGGTGATATTTATCTTGTGGAGACTCACGTCTTGGCAAGAGAAATTAACATGCTGCGGTCTGGAGAGACGCGCCACATGTCCATCTCCGCAGGGAAGGCGCAGGCGCCGGTGCACACATAGTGGACATGGGATTTATTGAAATCCCATCCACTATGCTGTAACATCTGGACGCTGTGGGTTGGACGCTGCAGGTATACGCAGCGTCCAACCCGCAGCGTTTACTGACGATGGGAACATACCCTGAAGTGTTTGTTCAGCGCTGCTTACTTCTGCATTGGGAGGTGAGCAGCATTGAAGACATTCTACAGATACCTGACAGGACAGATGCATGAATGGCAGCTATCATGGCCGTGTCTTGTGGGTATGGTTTCACACAGGATATCAGCACCAATCAGTTCCCAATGTGGAAATAAACAGAGCTGGAGAAACCCTTTAACCCAACTGTATAACAATAGCAACTCTAAACAGAAAAATTACAGTTAGTGGTCAATGATTTTTTTTTTCATTTCTTTTTTGTAGAAACGAAAAATGTAAAGAAAAATATAAAATTTATTTTGATATCTTTGTAATCGTATGAAACACCAGAATTAAGTTAACTTGTCATTTATACTTCACAGTCAGCTTAAAAAACAAATATATATATATATATATATATATATATATATATATATATAATGCATATACATTATATTGCACATACATATATACCATTGAAGTCTTACCCCTCTACAGTTTATTGTAAAAGAATACAAACTTCTGCTGCGCTGGCGTCTATTATTGTCTGCATCTCTGACATCACGTCGGTAGTGCTACAAAGGATTAGCTGCTGAGCTCCCTGATTGGCTGCAGCACTATTGATGTGACATCAGAACTGTAGACACTGGATCTGCGGAGTGTGAATAAAGTGCAGTTTGTTTGGGGCATAGTGCTATGTGATATTTTATCGTATAGCACATGGCCCAGTGTTATTCTATGGGGCAGAGCAGTTCAGCGATTATTTTCTCATGCTGAATCGGCATGAGAGAACAATGGCAGCATACTACGATTGGTAGCGCACAAATATATATTCACCATGCGACAAGTGGGCCTGTGTAACTTCAAATGCCAGGGCTGAATTTTAGTCCCAGTCCGGCCCTGCCTAGAGCACCGCTTCCAGAGCACATTCCCCACTTTTCCCTTTCTTCTACACTACACATCTGAAGACAGACATGCACCCACCATTAATATATAACTAGTTATTATTAATCCACCAATGCGCCCCCACCAACTATAAATAGCCATTTTGCCACTTAATATATACATTAATTAGCTCCTGTACTCTTTCCCCCAATTCATTATCAGTCACTGCATCCTCAACGCCCTCACTATGTGCCTCCTGCTCTCCGATTCATTATGTTTACATGCCCCTTCTGCCCCAATTCATTGTCATGTCTCCTCTCTCTCCCACCCCCACCCTCTATTCATTATCAATGTGCTCTCCCCCCACATTCAATACATCATTTACTCCCACCACCCTCAAAATTCATTTGCTCTCCTCATCCCCTACCTTCAATTCAATTGCTGTCCCCGGTCATTTGCAGTCCCCCTCACTTCGTCATTTGTTGTCCTCCTCCCCCCTCACTTCATCATTTGCAGTCCCCCTTCCCCCCTCACTTCATCATTTGCAGGTCCCCTTCCGCCCTCACTTCATCATTTGCAGTCGCCCTTCTCCTCACCTCACCATTTGCAGTCCCCCTTCCCCCTCAATTCATCATGTGCAGTTCCCTTCCGTTTATGTGCAGTCCCCGTCCCCTCCCATTTTCAGCCCCCATCCATCATTTCCAGCCCCCACATCATCATTAACAAATACAGCCCCCTCCATCATTTGCAGCCCACTCCATCATCATTTGAAGCCTCCCTCCATCATTTTCAGCCCCCCTCCATCATTTGCAGATCCCCCTTTCATCATCTGCAGATCCCCCTCTCGTCATGTGCAGATCTCCCCTTTCATCATGTGCTGACCCCCCTTCATCATGTGCAGACCCCTTTTCATTATGTGCAGATCCCCCTTCTGTCATGGCCACTCCTTCCGCTCATTCTTACCCGCTGCGGCGTGTTCCTCCTGCAGGCGCGCGTCCTCTCCTTCATTCTCTGCTCTCTGGTCCTCATAGGGTGCACGTGCGCACCGCCCACTCCAGCACTTCCTCTTTCTGATTTTGCAGACGCTCTGTATCTCCTCTCTGTGATCCTGGAGGACCGTGACCCGGAAGTCCTCCAGCACTCCATGTATATAAGGTGATTCCTTCCTCTGCTCCTTGCCTGTCTGTCATTTGTGCTTCTGTGACTCAGGTCCACCATTGTCTTTGCACTGCCTGTTCTGAGTCTCCGCTCTGTCCAGCCAGTTCAGCTTCTCTGCCTTTCCCAGGCTTCCTTGTCTCCTCGTCCAGTCCAGTCCTCCCAGTGTCCTCTCCGTACTCTGTAGTCTGGTGTCTCTGTCCTGTCCTGCTTCCTTTGTGTCTTCCCCTTCGCAGTTCTCCTTTGGTCTCGCCGGTTCCCAGCCCTTACCTAACTGTACTTCATCTTGCCTCACTCTGTCCGTCCTGCGCCTAGCTTCTTTATCTTGTACTTCCTACTACCTGTCTCCGGGTTCCAGCTACTGCGGCAATAGTCTCCCTTGGGTCTGCCCCTAATGCTCCCTGTATAGGGGGTGGTCTACCTGGTCAGCTCACCCTTGGGAGGTTCGTTGTCGTGGATCTGCGGGTCCACCCCAGGTATTCCAATAGGACTGCACTCCGATGACATCTGAGTGCAGTCTGATTCTCACACCTTCATCATGTGCAGACCCTCCTTTCATCATGTGCAGACTTACCTTTCATCACGTGCAGACCCCCTTTCATCATGTGCAGAACCCCCTTTCATCATATGCAGACCCCCCTTTCATCATATGCAGATCCCCCTTCAATCATGTGCAGACCCCTTTCATCATGTGCAGACCCCCTTTCATCATGAGCAGATCCCCCTTTCATCATGTGCAGATCCCCTTTTCATCATGTGCAGAACCCCCTTTCATCATATGCAGATCCCCATTTCATCATGCAGAACCCCCCTTTCATCATGTGCAGACCCCCCTTTCATCATGTGCAGATCCCCCTTTCATCATGTGCAGATCCCCCTTTCATCATATGCAGATCCCCCTTTCATCATGTGCAGACCCCCTTTCATTATGTGCAGACTTCCCTTTCATCACATGCAGACCCCCTTTCATCATGTGCAGATTCCCCTTTTCATCATGTGCAGATTCCCCCTTTCATCATGTGCAGATTCCCCCTTTCATCATATGCAGATTCCCCCTTTCATCATGTGCAGACCCCCCTTTCATCATGTGCAGAACCCCCCTTTCATCATGTGCAGATCCCCTTTCATCATGTGCAGACCTCCCTTTCATCACGTGCAGACCCCCTTTCATGATGTGCAGATTCCCCCTTTCATCATATACAGATCCCTCCCATCATCATGTGCAGAGCCCCCCTTTCATCATATGCAGATCCCCTTTCATCATGTGCAGAACCCCCCTTCATCATGTGCAGAACCCCCCTTTCATCATATGCAGAACCCCCTTTCATCATGTGCAGAACCCCCCTTTTATCATGTGCAGATCCCCCTTTCATCATGTGCAGACCCCCTTTCATCATGTGCAGACTTCCCTTTAATCACCTGCAGACCCCCTTTCATCATGTGCAGATTCCCCCTTTCAGCATATACAGATCCCTCCCTTTCATCATGAGCAGATCCCCCTTTCATCATGTGCAGAACCCCCCTTTCATCATGCGCAGACCCCTTCATCATGTGCAGAACCCCTCTCCCTTTTATGATGTGCAGAACCCCCCCTTTCATCATGTGCAGACCCCTTTCATCATGTGAAGACTTCCCTTTCATCACGTGCAGACCCCCTTTCATCATGTGCAGATTCCCCCTTTCATCATATGCAGAACCGCCTTTCATCATGTGCAGATTCCCCCTTTCATCATATACAGATCCCTCTCTTTCATCATGAGCAGATCCCCCTTTCATCATGTGCAGAACCCCCCTTTCATCATGTGGTGCAGAACCCCCCTTCATCATGTGCAGAACCCCTCTCCCTTTTATGATGTGCAGAACCCCCCCTTTCATCATGTGCAGACCCCTTTCATCATGTGCAGACCCCTTTCATCATGTGAAGACTTCCCTTTCATCATGTGAAGACTTCCCTTTCATCACGTGCAGACCCCCTTTCATCATGTGCAGATTCCCCCTTTCATCATATGCAGAACCGCCTTTCATCATGTGCAGAATCCCCCTTTCATCATATACAGATCCCTCTCTTTCATCATGAGCAGATCCCCCTTTCATCATGTGCAGACCCCTTCATCATGTGCAGAATCCCCCTTTCATCATATACAGATCCCTCTCTTTCATCATGAGCAGATCCCCCTTTCATCATGAGCAGATCCCCCTTTCATCATGTGCAGAACCCCCCTTTCATCATGTGCAGACCCCTTTCATCATGTGAAGACTTCCCTTTCATCACGTGCAGACCCCCTTTCATCATGTGCAGAATCCCCCTTTAATCATGTGCAGATCCCCCTTTCATCATGTGCAGACCCCCTTTCATCATGTGCAGACTTCCCTTTCATCATGTGCAGACTTCCCTTTCATCACGTGCAGACCCCCTTTCATCATGTGCAGATTCCCCCTTTCATCATATACAGATCCGTCCCTTTATCATGTGCATGTGCAGAACCCCCCTTTCATCATGTGTAAACCCCCCTTTCATCATATGCAAATCCTCCTTTCATCGTGCAGAACCCCCTTTTCATTTTGTGCAGACCCCTTCATCATGTGCAGATCCCACTTTCATCATGAAGAGAGCACATGGCAGAGCTTGGAAGGGAAGGAGCGCCGTTTGGAATGCAGACTTAGATGGATTGGTCTGCAGGCGTCACGCTGCATTTGCAGAGCCCCTGATGTACCTAAACAGTAGAAATCCCCCACAAGTGACCCCTTATTGGAAACTAAACCCCCCAAGGAGCTTTTCTAGATGTGTTGTGAGAACTTTGAACCCCCAAGTGTTTCACTACAGTTTATAACGCAGAGCCGTGAAAATAAAAAATCCTTTTTTTTCCACAAAAATTATTTTTTAGCCCCCAGTTTTGTATTTTCCCAAGGGTAACAGGAGAAATTGGACCCCAAAAGTTGTTGTTCAATATATCCTGAGTATGCCGATACCCCATATGTTTGGGTTTGGGCGCACGGGAGAGCTCAGAAGGGAAGGAGCACTGTTTTACTTTTTCAACGCAGAATTGGCTGGAATTGAGATCGGATGCCATGTCGCGTTTAGAGAGCCCCTGATGTGCCTAAACAGTGGAACCCCCCCAATTCTAACTGAAACCCTAACCCAAAAACACCCCTAACCCTAATCCCAACCATAACCCTAACCACACCCCTAACCCGAACATGCCCCTAACCCGAACATGCCCATAACCCTAATCCCAACCACACCCCTAACCCCAACACACCCCTAACCATAATCCCAACCCTAACCACACCCCTAACTCCAACACACCCCTAATCCCAACCATAACCCTAACCACACCCCTAACCCTAATTCCAACCGTAAATGTAAACCAAACCCTAACTTTAGCCCCAACCCTAACCCTAACTTTAGCCCCAACACTAACTGTAGCCCCAACACTAACTTTAGCCCCAACCCTAACCCTAGCTTTAGACCCAACCCTAACCCTAACTGTAGCCCCAACCCTAACTGTAGCCCTAACCCTAACTTTAGCCCCAACCCTAACTTTAGCCCCAACCCTAACTTTAGCCCCAATCCTAACTGTAGCCCCAATCCTAACTGTAGCCCCAACCCTAACTGTAGCCCTAACCCTAACTTTAGCCCCAACCCTAACCCTAACTTTAGCCCAACCCTAACTTTAGCCCCAACCCTACCCCTAACTTTAGCCCCAACCCTAACTGTAGCCCCAACCCTAACTTTAGCCCCAACCCTAACCCTAACTTTAGCCCCAACCATAACCCTAACTTTAGCCCCAACCATAACCCTAACTTTAGCCCCAACCCTAACTGTAGCCCCAACACTAACTGTACCCCTAACCCTAACTTTAGCCCCAACCCTAACCCTAACTTTAGCCCCAACCCTACCCCTAACTTTAGCCCCAACCCTAACTGTAGCCCCAACCCTAACTGTAGCCCCAACCCTAACCCTAACTTTAGCCCCAACCCTAACCCTAACTTTAGCCCCAACGCTAACCCTAACTTTAGCCCCAACCCTAACGCTAACTTTAGCCCCAACCCTAACTGTAGCCCCAATCCTAACTGTAGCCCTAACCCTAACTTTAGCCCCAAACCTAACTTTAGCCCCAACCCGAACCCTAACTTTAGCCCCAACCCTAACTTTAGCCAAACCCTAACCCTAACTTTAGCCCAAACCCTAACTGTATCCCTAACCCTAACTTTAGCCCCAACCCTAACCCTAACTTTAGCCCCAACCCTAACTTTAGCCCAACCCTAACTTTAGCCCCAACCCTACCCCTAACTTTAGCCCCAACCCTAACTGTAGCCCCAACCCTATATTTAGCCCCAACCCTAGCCCTAACTTTAGGCCCAACCATAACCCTAACTTTAGCCCCAACCCTAACTGTAGCCCCAACCCTAACTGTAGCCCCAACCCTAACTGTAGCCCTTACCCTAACTGTAGCCCTTACCCTAACTTTAGCCCCAACCCTAAACCTAACTTTAGCCCCAACCCTAACCCTAACTTTAGCCCCAACCCTTACTGTAGCCCTAACTCTAACTTTAGCCCCAACTCTAACCCTAACCCTAATGGGAAAATGGAAATAAATACATTTTTTAAAAATTTTATTATTTTTACCTAACTAAGGGGGTGATGAAGGGGGTTTGATTCACTATTTATAGTGTTTTTTTTAGCGGATTTTTATGATTGGCAGCTGTCACACACTAAAAGACGCTTTTAATTGCAAAAAATAGTTTTTGCATCTCCACATTTTGAGAGCTATAATTTTTCCATATTTTAGTCCACAGAGTCATGTGAGGTCTTGTTTTTTGCGAGACGAGTTGACGTTTTTACTGGTGTCATTTTCGGGCACGTGACATTTTTTGTTCGCTTTTTATTCCTATTTTTGTGAGGCAGAATGACCAAAAACCAGCTATTCATGAATTTCTTTTTTTTTTGGGGGGGGGGGAGGCGTTTATACCGTTCCACGTTTGGTAAAATTGATAAAGCAGTTTTATTCTTTGGGTCAGTACGATTACGGTGATACCTCATTTATATCATTTTTTTTATGTTTTGGCGCTTTTATACGATAAAAACTATTTCATATAAAAAATAATTATTTTGCATCGCTTTATTCTGAGGACGATAACTTTTTTACCTTTTCGCTGATGATGCTGTATGGTGGCTCGTACTTTGTGGGACAAGATGGCGTTTTCAGCGGTACCATGGTTATTTATATCCGTCTTTTTGTTATTCCACTTTTTGTTCGGCAGTATGATAAGGCGTTGTTTTTTTGCCTCGTTTTTTTTTTTGGTGTTTACTGAAGGGGTTAACTAGTGGGACAGTTTTATAGGTCGAGTCATTACCGACGCGGCGATACTAAATATGTGTACTTTTAGTGTTTTTTTTTTTTTTTTAGATAAAGAAATGTATTTATTGGAACAATATTTTTTTTTTCTTTATTTAGGATTTTTTTTAATTTTTTTTACCACATGTAAATATTTTTTGTTTTACTTTATAACATTGCCCCAGGGGAGACATCATACTATAGTGTCAGATCGCTGATCTGACATTTTGCAGTGCACTGTGTCAGATCAGCTATCTGACAGGCACTGCAGGGAGGCCTGCTGGCGCCTGCTCTAAGCAGGCGCTTGCAAGCCACCTCCCTGCAGGACCCGGAAGGAGCCCCGCAGCCATTTTGGATCCAGGGCCTGCAGGGAGGAGACGATCGGTACAATGCGATCACATCGTGTTGTACCGAGGGTCTCAGGGAATCACGCAGGGAGCCCCCTACCTGTGCGATGCTTCCCTATGTTTGATCTCAGTGTTCCAGGGGTTAATGTGCCAGATGTAAGCTGTAATAATCAGCTGACACCCGGCGGTGATCGGCCGCGCTCCACCCGTGAGCACGGCCGATCGCCTATGACGTACCATCCCATCCCTTTGGAATTAAGTGCCAGGTCACCTTGATGGGATAGTACATCATATGGGATAAAGGGGTTAAAGAAGTTCCTTAACCTCTTTCTGCCATCTGACATACTATCCCGTCCATGTACCCTGGGCCCGTCTGACCATAGACGGGATAGTATGTCATGTGCGATCAGCCGTGCTCACGGGGGGAGCAAGGCTGATCGCGGCAGGATGTCAGCTGATACTTCCAGCTGACACCCAGTACCTAGTGCCAGGAGCGGTCATGGACCGCTCCCGGCACTTTAGCCCCCGAAACACTGCGATCAAACATGATTGCAGCGTTCTGGAGCCGGCAGAGGGGCTGACAGCCCCTCTGCCTTTGGATCGGAGACCCTGTAAGGTTCATCAAGGACCGTAGTCATGGCTGAGGACACCAGGGCCTTTGTGTCCTGGCCTCCCCTCACAGAAAAATAACATTCTTCTGTCAGCATACCTGTGTCTTCTCTCTCCTCACCGGTAGTAATTTCACTCCTTCAGGGGAACCCCTAAGCATGGGCATTTTCTCTCCCGTCTGACTCTCAGTCGCTTCAGATGGTGGAGAGATTTTTTCGAGCACTGGGCCTTATATACAGTGCCTTACGAAAGTATTCGCCCCCTGGGACTTTTCAACCTTTTCCCACATATCATGCTTCAAACATAAGGATACCAAATGTAAATTTTTGGTGAAGAATCAACAAGTGGAACACAATTGTGAAGTTGAACTAAATTTATTGGTTATTTTAAATTTTTGTTGGAAAAAAACTGAAAAGAATTGACATGCTGCGGAAAATAAACCGCAGCATTTCCGCGCAGTATTTTCCGCAGCATGGGCACTGCAGATTTGGTTTTCTATAGGTTTATATGGTACAGTACAATGCATGGAAAACTGCTTCAAATCCGCAGCGTCAAATCTGCTGCGGGTCCGCAGCCAAATCCGCAACGCGTGCACATACCCTTGGAGTCCGTATCGAACATCATGATTCAGAGTTGGCCAGACATCCTGGTAATAAAGCAACCACTGATCTTCTTACTCTGCATTTTTGGTGGCCTGGTGCTCATCAGGATGTCCAGGAGTATGTAGCCGCCTGCATTGTCTGTGCGCGTTCTAAGACCTCTCATTACTCGCCCATCTGGGGACTCTCCGACCTTTGGAGATTCCCAGTAGACCTTGGACTCACTTGTCAGTCGATTTTATCACCGATCTACCTGTGTCGTCAGGGAATACTGTAATTCTTGTGGTGGTAGATAAATTCAGCGAAATGTCTCATTTTATCGCTTTACCCGATTTACAGAAAGCTAAGCTTTCATCAGGGAAATAATTAGATTACATAGGATCCCGACCGATATTGTTTCTGATGGGGAAGGGGGGGTGCAGTTTGTCTCCAAGTTTTGGAGGGTATTTTGCAGCCGTCTGTGGATCCATTTGTCATTTTCTTCATATATTGCTCCGTATAGTATAATGGCCCCATGTAATCAAATATTCATCTCTCCCATTCCCTGTAGGCTTGGTTTCCTCAGTGTCTTCTGACTCTGCACTGTTCAGCACAGAGTGTGTGCTGTATTGACATCATCACGCCCTCTGCCCTGAGACGTCACAGAGTTCAGAAGATGCTGGAGACACTGGATTCGGGAGAGGCGAGTATTTGAGGTGGGGGGGGGGGGGGAGGGTGGCGGTGCCATCGCTGACACCGGGTTTCCCAACTCATGGGCACCATAGCGTGTCAGTGTCGCTAATGGCAAGTGGGCCCCCTGTTTATCCAGGTTCCCCGCACTTACCTCGGTGTGCTGGGTGGTGACCCTGGCCTGTGCTGTTTAAGGGCCTGTGCCCCTAAAACTGTTTTTCCCTTCTTCCTCTATCTCGGGCATTTCACTGGTATCCCACCAAGCCAGTCCGACTCTGAAGGCCACAAAACATCATAAAGACGAGGGGACAGTTCTACGTGTGCTAACCCCCACACACCCACAGCCTTGTGCCTATCTCACTGCACTGGATCGACTCCAGGTCCAGCCTGCACCTACCCCATATCTAGCTGAGTGCACGCCATTTCTCTAGAACTATCTCACTGCACCGGACTGCCAGGCACCAGGCATGGCCACCACCCTCCATGTGACAAAAGGATGGATCCAGCTCATGCCTGGTGTACTGGGATCACTGCGCTCTGCATGTCACATTGGCATCTGCAGGCACTCATCGTTGGAGGGGCTTCTAATCTGAGAAGAATTGAGGTAAACTTTGTCTTTAGAATTGACATGTGGACACATGGGGGGAGGCTAATAATTGTTGAGGACAGAAAATATTTAGTAATGCAGTGGTCACATTTTTATTCTTTTTTGACAATGGCAAGCACATCATCATGTATTCACATAATATATTTATTTAATACTTGGTTTCTCCTCAGCTCTTCTTTCATGAAGCAGGCATTTCATTTTTTCTTAACAATAATGTTTTTACATATCCAGTTCATTCCATCCTGAAACGATAGAAACACATGATAGTACTTTAGTGGTTAGTTACATTTTGCATTAGTAAAGATTGATTGGGTAATTATTATTTTCAACCATCTGCTAAATTAACAGGGCATTCCCAATATTGTCATTTCCACAGCATGGGTTGTCAACTACAGTAGCTTAGTGTCCTAAATAGCAAGTATACCCAGGTGACTGTAACAAATCATAGCTGGACAATTTCCTGTTCAGATAATCCCTGAGTATTTGCAAAGGCCTCCATACATATTAGGACAGCCTCCATATACAGTATAATGGCCTCCTTACACATTAGAAAGGCCTCCATATATAGTAGGCCTCTTTCCCAAGTCCAGATATTACCGGTACGTGGAAAACCAGAACTGGTGCTATGCGTGTCTGTATGTCACATCATTGTGGCATCCATGTTGCATCCGTGTGCATCATCAGTGTGACACCTACTGACGTCTTGGAAAAAACAGTTCCCAGGCACCGGGTGCTGAATCATTTCTCATAATTGTCACCTGGTCTCACTGCAATCAGCGTGACCAGGCGACGCTGCTGAGAGTTGGAGTTATCACCGTTTGTGTATAGTGCGTATTAAATAAATAGATTTAAAAAAGCTTGGGGCCCGCCTTAATTTTCTTAGCCAGTTAAGGGAAAGCCAACAGCTGGGGGTTGGTGTTAATATTATGGGAAGGGGCCAATAGCCAGAAAGGTTCCCAGCCTATCAATAACAGCTCACAGCTGTTTGCTTAGGCTTTACTGGTTGGTTAGTAAAAAGGGGGACCAAAAAAAATGGTGTGGTCCCCCTTAATTTTACTAACTAGCAAGGGCTAAACAGAAGGATGCTGACTGATATTAATAGGCTAGGAAGAGCACTAGCATCCATTAGATGCACCAATTTTGGCACTTAACCTCAGCTCTTCCCACTTGCCCTGGTGTGTTGGTTTTAGGGTTGATGTCAACTGTTTTATATCAGCTGGCATCCAGTCCATAACTAGCCCTGTAGTCAAAATAAATAAAGACACACACACAGAAAAGTCCTTTCACTGGAAAAAAAAACACTCCCCGACCCTCTTTTACCCATATACAGTATTAACCTAAAAAATAAAAACATCACAGTAATCCTCTCCTGTCTGCAGTGACGAGTGGTGATGTAATTACGGTTACTGCAGAAATACGGTGCGAGCGGTGACGTTCGTAAGGTTAAAGCAGTTGACAGGTTCCCAAAGCTTACCATGGGAAACGCTGCCTGTGACCTGCTGTAACCTTAATTATGTCACTGCTCGTCACTGGAGCCGTTTTGTCATGCTAAGCTCAATGTGTTCTGGCTGGTGTGGGGAGCGGTCACATTACTGATTTCACTGCTCACCAAACCATACGAATGTAGCAGAGTTTTGGATCATCGTGAGACTCATCATTATGGATTAACGGCGGACAGATGAGGATTAATTTGATTTTATATTTTTAGGTTAATAAATGGGTAAAAGAGGGTCGTGGTCCTGTGTTTTTTTCAATTAAAGGGCTTTTCTATGTGTGTATCTTCATGAATTTTGACTACAGGGTTAGCAATGGAGGTGACTGATAGACACCTCTTCATTACTAACCCCTGGGCCTGATGTCAGCGGACAAAAAATAGCTGACGTGAACCCCAAAACTATTATCCCACTTGCCACTGCACTAGAGCAAGTGGTAAGAGCCAAGGCTAAGAGTCAAAATTGGTGCATGTAATGGATGCGTCATTTCTGGGGCGGCTGAGAGCTAGTGTTCTTAGTCTGAGGGGTGCAATATCAATGGCCTTTTCATGGCCTATTAATATCAGCCCACAGCTGTCTGTTTAGCCTTTGCTGGTTAGTAAAATTAGGAGGGACTACATGTAATTTTTTTTCTGTCCCTTTTTTTTAAAAAAACAAGAAAAGGCTAAGAAAACAGCTGTGAACTGCTATTAGTAGGCTGGGAACCTTTATGGCTATTGGTCTCTTCCAAGAATATTAACACCAGCCCCTGCTGTTGGCTTCCCCTCAGCTAGTTAGAAAAACTAAGGGGCCGGACGTATTGCGGCCCACGCTACCAACAAAAAATGGACATGTCAACATGTTTTGTGCACAAACACATTGTCCGTAAAAACACACTGACATGCGCTGACCCATATATTTGAATGGGTCTACCTGTGTGTTTCTAGCACGTGTGAAAACTGTCAACACACATACTGGAGACACTGATATGTGAAGGAGGTCTTAGCAAGGCCTCCATGCACATTAGAATGGCCTCCATACACAATAAAAAGGCCTCCATACATATTAGGAAGGCTTCCACGCACATTATAATGGCCTCCGTACACAATAAAATGGCCTCCATACATCTTAAGAAGGCTTCCATGCACATTAGAATGGCCTCTATGCACATTAGAAAGACCTCTGCACATTAGAAAGGCCTCCGTACCTATTAGGAAAGCCTCCATGCACATTAGAATAACCTCCATGCATATTAGAATGGCCTCCATGCATATTAGAATGGCCTCCATGCATATTAGAATGGCCTCCATACACATTAGAAAGGTCTCCATGCACATTAGAATGGCCTCTATACACATTTGAAAGGCCTCCATACATATTAGAAAGTCACCATACGTATTGCAAAGGCATCCATGCACATTAGAATGACCTCCATACATATTAGGAAGGCCTCCATGCACATTAGAATGGCCTCCATACACTTTAGAAAGGCCTCTATACCTATTAGGAAGGCCGCCACACACATTAGAATGGCCTTCATAGACAGTATAATGGCCTCCATGCACATTAGAATGGCCTCCATGCACATTAGAATGACCTCCATGTACATTACAATGGCCTCCATACACATTAGGAAGGCCTGTATACAAGTTAGAATGGCTTCCATACCCACTAGAATAGCCACCATACACATTAGAATGGCCTCTAAACACATCAGCAAGGCCTCCGTACATGTTAGGATTACCTCATTGCGCGTTAGAATAACCTCAATACACATTAGAAAGGCCTCTATACAAGTTAGAAATGGTTCTATACATGTTAGAATGGCCTCCATACACATTAGAATGACCTCCAAGTACGTTAGAATGACCTCCGTACACATTAGAATGGCCTGTATACTCATTAGAAAGGCCTCCATAGACATTAGAATAAAGTTGTCTGACTCCACCAAGACTGGATCTGTCACACATTTAGTGTATATGGGGACCACCACAAATATTGGTAGATGAGGATTGGGCAATTGGATTTCATCTACCTGATCCTGTACCCCAATAGATAAGGGGATGTCAGAATTGTTTATGGGGGTATCCGAAGAGAAAGAGCTTTTGGTCAAACAACTGTTCGTCCTATCAAAGATGTATGGGTACCTTAATATCGAGTTCAGATAGATATGTAGTATGTTGTAGATATTCCTTCAAAACAGAGCTGCCCTGCTAAATACACATCAGGTAACAGTTTGCCGCAGTTTTTGGTTTTAGCGCTTTACCTGTATGCCTTCTCCTGAGAGCGCAGAACAGGCTTGGATCTGCCATGTGCGGTCCCGGTAGGTGTGCAGGTTCAGTCCATCAGCAATGTCTGAAGCAGGAGCAGCAGTCAGTAAGTCTTGTTTGTTCGCAAAAACCAGAAGTGGGACACCAAATAGACTGTCCTCTTCTACCAGTTCTGCCAGCTCCTAAATATAAAACTGGTTATGATAGGGTGGTGTTCATACTGTAATAATCTCCCTAAACATCTGTATACTAAAATTCAGCTTACAGGAAAGTGAAGCACAATCTTTGGTATTGCTATGAGTACAGTAGATTTATTCCATACTGTGTCTTAAAGGGAAGGTGTCACATGAAAAAAATGCTAATATATGGGTTATTTGGTTAATTTGCAAGTTAATAGCATTCTGAACCTGTCCAGTACCTGCATTTAGAGCCCTGGCCCTGCTGCTTGGAGGAAATTAACTATATTCCTCTTGGTAGTGTTCAAGCTTTCAGTTGAAAAGGAGGCACCGGATCTAATGCTGAGCTGCTGTCAGTCAGTGCCGGAGGCGCTGTTACAACCGCCGCTCTCTATGCACACAGTGATGACTGAAACCGTGCAGGCGCCACCCCCATGGCTGAACGCCAAATGCTGCCGAGAGGAACAATGTTAATTTCCTCACAGCAGCGAGAGTCTAAGTGCAGGCGCCAGGCAGGTTCAGAACACTTGCAGATTGCGCTACAATGTCATTAAAGGGAACCTGTCACCCCCCCAGGCATTTGTAACTAAAAGAGCCACCTTGTGCAGCAGTAATGCTGCATTCTGACAAGGTGGCTCTTTTAGTTCGGGTCCCTGGCACTGCTGAAAGAATCTTTTTTGAAATGTGTCCCTCATACCGTGAAATCGCCACGGGGGCAGGTCTTTCCCCCTAATCCAGACACCTCACAGCCGTCAATCATGGTCTCTGCGCGCCGGGCACCGCCTCTTCTTCCTTCATTAGCGTCCCCGGTGTCTGTGCTGTAAGTTTGAAGGGCAGCGCAACTGTGCACGCCCGAAAGAAAAAATAACTGCGCAGGCGCCGGGAACGCTACTGAAGGAAGAAGAGGTGGTGCTCGGCACGCAGAGGCCATGAGTGACGGCTGTGAGGCGTCTGGATTGGGGGGGAAAGACCTGCCCCATGGCGATTTCACTGTATGAGGGACAAATTTCAAAAACAATTCTTTCAGCAGTGCCAGGGACCCGAACTAAAAGAGCCACCTTGTCACAATGCAGCATTACTGCTGCACAAGGTGGCTCTTTTAGTTACAAATGCCTGAGGGGGGTGACAGGTTCCCTTTAAAGAAAATTCAAGTAATGTATTGATTCAGTCAGTTTTGAGCATACCTGCCCTGTTTCCTCAAATCGCTTACGATCTGCGCTGTCGACCACATAGATCTGCAAGAAATAAAGTAGAAATATTGTTATTTATGCTAGTGCCTCTACAGCCACTATAAAATTACTATTATCAAACTTCATTTAAATAGCGTTGACAAAATGACCCGTGTCAGGGAACAGCCAGAGGATCACGCAGATATCACACCACTGACACCAATTTGTTACGAATAGCACTCCGCTGCCCCCAATGGTCATGACAATCACACAATTGATTGACAATTGAGGGACGAGGCAACAGCTGCTTTCGCTACTAGGCAGGTTATTGGGCACATCAGAGTGGACATATAGTATATACACACCGGATTCCAACACATGGAATACATATACTTCAGTATGGTCACTGCCAAGCTCCGCAATAACCCAAGAAAACTAGCCGCCGTCACCAATCATTTATACTGGCTGATTGGACACCTGTTGCTGGTAAAGTATGGCCTAACGAGGCTTCTGAGATGTGATTTGTAAAGCACGAGGAAATAATCTTTTAATTTTATATATTTTATTGGAAAAGTAACCAGTACTTATAAAAATATACAAAATATAATATAAAAGGGACAAAACAATACAGTATATGCAATCACATAAAATAGATAAGCAAAAGAAAAGTGCTAGACTTGATATCACAGAAATGGTGCAGATTTAGCAGAGGGGAGTGCTCTGATTGGAAAATGGTGCAGTCCTGCAGCAAGCTGTATCTCCCAGCACTGAACAATGATTGTAAGTTCCATCTGGCTTCTAGCAGGTACAAGCCACACCTACCTACCTTTCCCTGGTGACCTCAGCCGGAGGCAAGTACGGTAAATGGAATGCAGCTCAGGTACCAAAAATTATGGGATCTCCGATATTAAGGATATCTGCTTCCCTGGAGGTCATAGGCTGGAGATATTAATGCCATATTTCCCATCATGATTTTAGCTTTCTATAGATAAGAGACATGGCGTATCTAACTTTGTCCATCTGGCCAATATTATGAAGCATAGATTGCACAGTGATGTAAATAAAGGCATTATGTTTGCCACTTTGTCACAACACCGAAAATATATCTTCCATAACTATAGGACCTATGCCTGTCACAAAACCCCCAATATTCATAACTATAATCTGGTGGCGATGAATGCACCATCATTGGTCAAACGTTACTTTGAAGACTTTGTGCGTTATCCATACAGAAAAGTCTCACCTCCCAGCTTCTTGCACAGACTTTGTCTGCTCTCAATGTGATAACCAACTTCCATTACCTGTTCACAGCACAGGGGTCAGATGTAGTGTTAGCTCTTGTTTCCTTTTCAAGATATGATAAAGCTATGCTTTAATCTTCATTATGAAGGAAACAACCTGACACAAACCCATGCTAATACAATTTGCAAGTCAGGTCGAATTCAAACATTTGTGAAACAGTGTCCAAACGTGGACTTTCATGTCTGGACCAGCCACGGGTCTCCTGAGCCAAACTCAACAAGAATAATGTAGCCAGTCTGGACATCTTGCATGTTACTCAGATGTCCGAATTCAACCTTAAGAGCCCCATAAATTTTAGACTACTGTCGGCTGAATCCCCCTATACAGGTAGACTCAACTAACAGTCTAATGTCCATAGGATCCTCCCGACTCTATCCTGACAGATGATATTGAGGGAGATAAGGATCTAGGATGTTCAATTTCGTACTGCTGATCTTTTTGTTCTCAGCATACAGCTGAGTGATATATATATGGAGGAGTTGGGAGAGAAGGCTGACAGCTATCCGGCCTGTAGATTGGAACAGCCAAATGGCTGGAAATAAAGTGCAACGTTACAGAGCAGTGATGACAGCATCATAGTGTTCACCAGATCTGCTTAGACGCATGGAACCAACCCTTATGTAGGTAAGGTGTGTACGTGACATTGGAGAACTAAGGGAAAGGCAAAAGGAATGTGAACGAGATACGAGAGTGAGTACAGGAAGAATCTTAAAGAGAGGGAGAAGGAGAAAGAGAGCAGGATAGTCACAGGTACCAAAATACCTTAAAGGGCCACTGTCACCCCCTCCAGCCGTTATAAACTAAAAGAGCCACCTTGTGCAGCAGTAATGCTGCATTCTAACAAGGTGGCTCTTTTAGTTTTTGGTGCATGTATTCCCAAAATAAAGCGTTTTATAACTTCTCCAAAATACCTGTCTTTCGCCAGGGAGGCAGGTCCTCACCCCCTGCTTGAAACGCCACACTGCCGTCACTCAAATCTTCAGGGGCGCCAGACGCTGCCCCCTCCGCGCTGTTTTCGCATGAAATCCGGCGCCTGTGCTGTTTAGTACTGGCTGGGGCAGGCGCAGTCTGCAAGACTGCATGTGAGGTCAGACGGCCAGAGCTCACTGCGCCTGCACCAGACAGTACTACACAGCGCAGGCGCCGGATTTCATGCAAAATCAGTGCGGAGGGGGCGGCGCCCAGCGCCCCTGAAGATTTGAGTGACGGCAGTGTGGCGTTTCAAGCAGGGGGGTGAGGACCTGCCTCCCTGGCGAAAGACAGGTATTTTGGAGAAGTTATAAAACGCTTTATTTTGGGAATACATGCACCAAAAACTAAAAGAGCCACCTTGTTAGAATGCAGCATTACTGCTGCACAAGGTGGCTCTTTTAGTTTATAACGGCTGGAGGGGGTGACAGTGGCCCTTTAACCCCTTAGTGACAGAGCCAATTTTAACCTTAATCACCAGGCCAAATTTTTTAAATCTGACCAATGCCATTTCATATGGTAATAACTCCGGAATGTTTCAACGTATGCCAGTGATTCTGTAGTTATTTTCTCGTAACACATTCTACTTTATGTTAGTGGTAAATTTAGGTCGATATTTTTTGCATCTATTTGTGAAAATATCACAATTTTGGGGAAATTAAAAAAAATTGCAATTTTCAAAAGTTCCATTTTTATATCCTTAAAGAGAACCTGTCACCCCCAAAATCGAAGATGAGCTAAGCCCACCAGCATCAGGGGCTTATCTACAGCATTCTGTAGAGTCTTTTTTGATCACTTTCAGTATAAGGCGGGATCACATTCTTATGTTTTACGCTAAGAACTTAAGCTGGAGTTTCCATTTAAATACCACAAAGATGCTATTCAAAAGTAAAACCCCTATGGAAAAACTTACTATAATGAGGCAGATGGAGACATTGAACTGTGTTTGGCGTCTGTTCTGGTCGCGCACACGTGTGCTCTAAAAAGATGTGGGTTTTATCTGGATTTACAAGGAATACTCTGACGTAAGCGCTCAGTGGAGAGTGCAGGATAAATGTGAGCCAAGCCTTGTTTCAATTTTTGGGAGGCACAATAAACAGACTTCTTCTGGTCCGTGCGATTACAGTGATACCAGATTTATATCAGGTTTTTTATGTTTTGCTGCTATCACAGTAAAGATGCTTTTTTATAAATAAACTAGATGGTGGCCCGATTCTAACGCATTGGGTATTCTAGAATATGCATATCCACGTAGTATATAGCACAGCCCACGTAGTATATTGGTCAGCTACGTAGTATATTGCCCAGCCACATAGTATATTGCCCAGATACATAGTATACTGCCTAGCCACGTAGTATATTGCCCAGCGATGTAGTATATTGCCCAGTGACGTAGTATACAGCACAGAGCCACGTAGTATATTGGTAGTATATTGCCCAGTGACGTAGTATATTGCCCAGTGACGTAGTATATTGCACAGCCCACATAGTATATTGCCCAGCCATGTAGTATATTGCCCAGTGACGTAGTATATTGCCCAGTGATGTAGTATATTGCACAGAGCCACGCAGTATATTGCACAGTGATGTAGTATACAGCACAGAGCCGTGTAGTATATTGCCCAGCCACGTAGTATATTGCCCAGCCACATAGTATATTGCCCAGCCACGTATGTCACAGGTTAAAAAATAAAAAATAAACATACTCACCTTCCGATCCGAGGGCCTCTTGTAGTTCTAACATATTCACCATACTTGTAGTTCAGTCGCCTGTCGTCTTCCAGTCCCAGCCTGCTCGCGCAGGGACAGTGATGACGTCGCGGTCACATGACCGTGACGTCATGGCAGGTCCTGCTCGCGCAGGGCCTGTGATGACGCCGCGGTCACATGACCGTGACCTCACGGCATGTCCTTTCCGCGCAGGCGCATAGGACTTGCGATGACGTCGCGGTCACATGACCGTGACGTCATGGCAGGTCCTTCTGCCAGACCATCCGTGCCAATGGAACGTGCCGGTTGCATCGCGAGGAGCGGGAAAGGCGGCGTAAGTGAGTATATAATCATTTTTTATTTTTTTAATTATTTTTAACAGATGTTTTTACTATTGGCGCTGCATAGGCTGCGTCAATAGTAAAAAACTTGGTCACACAGGGTTAATAGCAGCGGTAACGGAGTGCGTTACCAGCGGCATAACGCGGTCCGTTACCGCCGGCATTAACCCTGTGTGAGCGGTGAGCGGAGGGGTGTATGCAGGCGCCGGGCAGTGAGTGCGGGGAGTAAGGAGCGGCCATTTTCTTCCGGACTGTGCGCATCGCTGATTGGTCGCGGCAGCCATGACAGGCAGCTGCCGAGACCAATCAGCGAACTAATAACCGCGACAGAAAGAAGCACAGACAGACAGAAAGACGGAAGTACCCCTTAGACAATTATATAGTAGATAGTTTTTTTGTCACCATGATGTCACGATTTCTCTGCTCAGAGTGTCTGGAACTCTGTGATGGACAGCTCTGTCATCCTATCCTGTGCTTGGGCATGCTGAGCTGTCGGTGCTTTGGTTGACAGTTCGGTTGACCTATCCGACTTGGTGGTGCAGAGATTTCCACAGGTTCTCCCTTTTCTTGGTAATTGCCCTGCTATTTAGGTGAGCTGTCCCAGATCACTGCCAGTCAAATGTTTGTGCTCTCTGGTGTGTTCACCTGTACCCTGTGCTGTAAGTTCTGATCTTTTGCTGCTGACCTTTAGAACGTGTTCTGACTACCCGTTTGTTATTGTCACTTTGCTTATCCACTATTTCTCTGGTATTCTAACCCTGGCATGTGATCTGACTTACGACTTAATATTTTTCCCTTGGTTTATTACATGCTCTTTTGGTATTGACCCTGGAACATCTGACTTTGCTGATTCACGACCTGGCCATGGGTTGTGACTAGCGTCACAGTATGTCCGTATGTTGCCAGACTTTTTATCAGATAGTATACGGACTTGTAGAGTTTTATAGATTCATTCACACATCCGTAAAAATCATGGATCTGAGAATGAGATCCGTGAGGGTCAGAGAATGTCCTCTTATGATCCGATTTTGAGGATCAGAATAGGACATGCTCAATGCATCTGTAACAGCGTGAAGCACACTGACACTGCACACAGATACAGGAATGTATCCTTATTATGTATAGCACAGTCTTTAGTATATAGTGTTTTCACTTATTTTGTATAGCACAGTCCTTTAGTATATAGTGTACTCACTTATTATGTATAGCACAGTCCCTTAGTATATAGTGTATTCACTTCTTTTGTATAGCATAGTCCCTTAGTATATAGTGTACTCACTTATTATGTATAGCACAGTCCCTTAGTATATAGTGTATTCACTTATGTATAGCACAGTCCCTTAGTAGCGCTGCATATAGTGTGCTCACTTATTATGTATAGTGCAGTCCTTAGTTACATAGTTTCCTCTTGTATTATTTAAAACACCATCCTTTATTATGTACCATCCTTTCTAGTTATATATGGTGCTGTCCCTTATTATATAGTGTACAGTGCAGTACCTTACATAGAGTATTCTTGTTATTTTTCTTAATAAGGGCACTGTAATAAGGGATGGCAATATACATCCTTGGCCTGTGAACCCACAACCTTAACATTATAGGCAGGAGCTTAAGCTACAGGGTCACAAGCACTTGCGATGTGACAGGGTGATTTTGGTGTACTTGATCTGTATTGCAGACTCTGACTCTATAGGCAGATTACATAGAGATACATTGTACAGAGTAAAGTATTTATATGTATTTGTATTTTAGAGGAAGTCCTCAGTGGTTGATATCTGTTAATTTCTAACTGGTAACAAATTATAAACTTTTGAGATCTCTTCATTGGGCACAAATGCTTCTTTACATAATCTGCCTATAGAGTCAGAGCCTGCAATACAGATCAAGTACACAACATTTTCCATATTACTTCACAATTGCTTGTGGCTCAGAAGCATAAGCTGTAATATTAAGACTGTGGATTAACATACTGGAGATACACAAAAAATTACATAATTAATTGTTATTACTTTTACTTATTTTCTATGAATAAAAAAACTTTTTCTTTAATTCAGAATACAGGGAACATAGAAATACATTGCTATACACAATTTATCTCTATAGACATTGAGATTTTGTGTTATTCTATGCCTGATGAAGAGACCTGGGCACTCTGAAAAGCTTGTAATTTGTTAGCACTTACGATCTTTTCAGTTAACCATTAAAAGGTATCAACCACTGAGGATTCTCAAACTTTAATATTTTTCTATTTATTGGCTAACACGGTATAAAGATATATATATTTTTCCTGTATTTTTGAGGGAGAATAAGATTTTTTCACCCTATAAAATTACTAAAAAGTAATAACAAAAAAAACTTGATAATGAAAAAAATAATGTTATGTTTATTATATCTATAAAAAAGCGCATTAAAAATCACAAATCAGCAAATAACATGGACATATCTGTGTCCCTGCAATGGTAACGACCTGCGCAACACAGCGGTCAGATTATTTACAAGGATCGGTAAATGATGCAAAAAATGTCATGATTAATATTTTTTTCTCCATTAAACCCATAAAAAATTGAATACAACTGTAATGCCAAGGTCATGTTCACACGTAGAGTAAATGCTGCATTCTTTCTGCTGCTTTTTTTCTGCAAGTTTTGTGCAGGTGTCCACATCATGCAACCCAATAACAATCTTCCCTGGTTATTACATGTTTGGTGCATTTCTTATATGCGTTTTCCATCTGATTTGAAGAAATTTTGGGACAGATGTGAAGCAGAGTTTTTAACTTTTTTAATACTACAGAAAAGCTTTGATTCTGCGCTTTTTTCAGAAGAAACCTATAGAAAAGAAATTCAGTAGCATCTTTTAACCATCGGGGCGGTTATTTCATGGAATCACATCGACTTTGCTTGGTAATTAAGACCTTGTTAGCGTAAATGCTGCATATTTTCTGCTTTTTTTACACGTATATACTGCTGTGTTTAACTGTCCAAGCAAAGTGGATGTGATTTCCTAACAATCTCGCACTGTGTGCTCAAGGATGCTGCTGAACTGTGCAGTTTTGGCGGTTTTTTTTCTTCTATGTGGAACCTAAAAAAACACATGTAAAAAAACTTCAGTTACATTTTTAAGTGCAGAATCAAAACTTTTCTGGGCTATCAAAAACATATTAAAAATGCAGCTTCACATCTGCACCAAAAACTCATCAAATAAGGAGAAGATTTTTATTGTGTAGCTTGGTGCAGATGTCTGTAGAAAACAAAAAACACAGTATTTGTGCAAGGCTGCTAAAGAGAAATGAATATTCACTCTTCCTCACGCCCCCATGGGCGTGGAGAGGAGTGGATATTAATTTTCCGTTAAAAGCAGACAGTGTTAACTGCAGACTGCGGCTAACACTGCCCGCTATCAGGGCTGGCAGACCAGGGCCCCCGATCCCCCAGGGGCCCCCAGCCCATGCAGCCGCTATGGCTCATAGATGCTGATACAGTTGAAAGCAATAATGGAGGAGAGGGCATCAGATGGCGATCCTTCTCCCGTCACTCCCCTCTGCCTCAGACACAGCAGGTGCGCTATGATGTCACTTCATTGCATACCCGCTGAGTGTCGGGCAGATGGCAGTCCAACTTTTTATACTGGAGCAGAGCCGGAATCAGCGTGGGAACGAGGAGGAGAGGTGAGTATTGTGTTTGTTTTTATATATACAGTTGTGCTCAAAACTGTACATACCCCAGCAGAATTATTGCTTTCTTGGCCTTTTTTCAGAGAATATGAATGACAACACCAAAGCATTTTCTTCACTCACAGTTAGTGGTTGGGTGAAGCCATTTATTATTTACCCCCCTCATAGGGGGCTGCATTATACCCTATAGGGGGCTACATTATACCTTATGAGGGGGCTGCATTATACCCTATGAGGGGGGCTGCATTATACCCTATGAGGGGGGCTGCATTATACCCTATGAGGGAGGCTGCAATATACCCTATGAGGGGGCTGCATTATACCCTATAAGTGGACTGCATTATACCTTATGAGGGGGTTGCATTATACTCTGAGGGTGCTACATTATATTCTGTGGGGGGGCTGCATTATACTATATGAGGGGGGCTGCATTATACCTTATGAGAGGGGCTACATTATATTCTATGGGGGGCTGTATTATACCTTAAGAGGAGGTTGCATTATACTCTGAGGGGGCTACATTAGATTCTGCGGGGGCTGCATTATACCCTATGAGGGGGCTACATTATATTTTATAGGGGGCTGCATTATATTCTATGAGGGGGGCTACATTATATTCTATGAGGGGGCTGCATTATACTATATGAGGGCTGCATTATATTCTATGAGGGGGGCTACGTTTTATTCTATGAGGGGGCTACCTCAACCCCTGCTACATAATTAAGACCTGTTCTACCTTTTATTATACCCTGATATTAGCGCGTTTTACCTCATAATTGGTGGTCTTGTATTTATTTCTATGTAGCTACATAGTGGGCCCCGAGAATGATTTTCTCTGGTGGGCCCAAGGTGCTGCAGTCCAACGCTGGCTCTGACTATGAATGAAGGAATAAAAAATAAATCAATAGGTCCCAACTAGAGATGAGCAGGACTCACAGATGATGTTGCAGCGGCCCTGGGTGATCAAAAGCCACTTCGAGGAACCCGGAAGTTTAGAGACTCATATCCTGTCAAGCTGCCAGGTACCACTGACCTGGACGCTAGATCAGAGACCCGTGAATCGATCCGCTCATCTCTACCCCCAACCATCTTGGATACAGCAGACAGTCCCAGATTTGGATATACACCCCGCAGTCTTAGGCGTCTGCTGAATGTCCCTGACTACCGCCGCCCCACTGACAACTCATCCTGCCATGGTAGAGTAGAAAGAAATAGTAAATGGACATGGATTTTGGTGTGGCCAGGGGCATTGTCAACATTTGCCATGATCTGTACCTCTTTCTGTTCTTCAAAAGTTTGGAGCGCCCCCAAGGGCAGCAGGGTACTCGGTACCAGGTCCTTCGGTTCACAGGGGAATGCCACGGTGGCTGACCCAGTTTGTGGCCCTGGGACGTCCGTATTAAAGGGAAAGGTCTTTAAAGGGGAATTGTTAGTGGCGCCACCTGTGGTATTCGGTCAGAGTGACCGACGCTGCTTTAAGGGGTCCGCTGGGGAGATGTTATGGCAGCTAGATGGTATACCTTCCCACAGGTGAAGTATGTCCCCAGAGCTTCCCGGTGTATAGATGGTGGATGGTGAGAGGCGCAGTGAAGAACGAGGACACAAGGTTGCAGTCGCTTTACCTTTACTGAAGACTTCAGCATCCACAGTATAGAGCACCAGATCACAGGGCAGGCAGAGTCCGGCCAGTTTGGAGGCAAGTCCAGAGTCCCCTTGTCCAGGTGAAAATCAGTAGCCTTCCTCTAGCGCTGCAGTGTTGTAGTCCCTTACTGCTAAGCTTCTCATAAGGTCTTCAGAGATGTTATAGAAGTTATGTCTCTCTCTCTGTCCCCCGGATAGGATAGGACAAACCCGTATGACCGGTGGCTTGAGGCATTTTACAGGGACCCTCATGCCCCAGCCTCTAAGGGGTGCCACCTTGCCTCCTGGGTATAGGGCGGGCAGGTAGCGTGAAATTAGCTGACCTTGCCGGTCTCTGGAGCAAGGCATAAAGGATCGTTGCTCCCTCTGTGTTCCGGCTACCGGGATCCTGCACCTCAGAAGGAGGCAGCCTGTGTAGGGCTGATCCCCTTCTGGTATCCACTACTTTGCTACAACTTCTTTCACCGTCTCTGCAATACAGTTCTCTTTCAGTGTCTCTTTCTAAGAGCTGCAGCTCTCAGGGCATGCACAGCTCCGTGTCCTTCTTCCTCAATCTCTGACAGGATCCCACCCCTGTCAGGGACCAACTACCTGAGCAAAGCTCAGCCAGCAACTCACTAACTTTCCCTACAGGTCACCAGTTTTACCTAAGTGTGGGGAGTGACCTAATAAATAGGAGCAGAGCTCCCCCTGGTGGCCTGGAGTGTGAAATGTGTTGCATGTTTCTGATACCTGGATGCAGTTGTCCTTCTTTGCCTCTAAACGTAACACCTAGAGGAGAATGATATTACTGCAACGACCAGGACCCTGGGGCGCTGCAGTATACATGTATGAAGTCCTGACATGTCATAGAGTATCTTGAGTTTGCATCTACTGGGATGAGAGTAGAAATACCTGCTCCTGTGCTGTAGATTTATGGCGAATGACAGGGTTGGGTAACACTGGCAGAGCACTTATTTATTGTTATCTTATTCTCACCAGCAAGTCTGTGTTTCCAAGGTATTTCTTCCAGTGGGTACGAATTGTTCTTTGACCTCCAATATCCCAGACTGACAACTTCAAACTTTGAGATTGGACACTTTTTATATTAAAGCCCTTCACAACAAAGAGGAAAACAATTTAAGGTAAAAACTTGAAAGCACTATTTTCATTCAATACACTTTGGCCACGTGCAGATGTTGAGAATTTGGTGAGGTTTTCACCTCAATATTTGTAAGACAAAACCAGGAGTGGATGATAAATACAGAAGTGGTGACGTGTTTCTATTATACTTTCTCTCTGATTGTTCCTCTCCTGGGTCTGACTTACAAATACTGAGGTAAAATACTGACCAAATACTCAATGTGTGAACGTGGCCCAAGAGCATTTTCAAAAATTATAGATTTATTACAGCAAATACAATACAGTATAATACATGTGGATGAGTTTTTTGAGTGTACTACTATTTCTCATTTAAAGGGAACCTGTTGCACTGAAAATGCAGTTCAATTTGCAGGCACCATATTATACATCAGGCTATGCAGATTGATATATATATAAATACATATATATAGTTTTGTGAGAAAAGATTCAGTATAATCTGTGATTTAATGATTGAATCCTTTGCTCTTTCTGGGATTTTCAGTCGAGTCAGTGGTCCTATCAGTGACTGACAATTTTCTTTGCATCATTGTGCATATTGAAATAGCTGTCAGTCATTGATAGGACTGCCATCTTGACCAAAAATCCCAGAAGGAGTAGTGGATTAAAAGACTAAAACCCAGTTAAGGCTATCTTCACACGTCTGGTTTGTATGTTGGTATGTGGTCTGTTTTTTAAGTACCGCAAATACGGACATATGCACACCCATTGTATTCAATGGTGATGCGCACATGTCAGGTTTTCACATGGACTGGGAGTCCATGTGAAAAACCCGCAGACATGTCAGTTTTTTTTAGAAGCATGGACAAAATGGGTGACGCACACGTGTACACTGATGACACATGGATGAAGGCAGCTGTCATCAATGTCTCCTGCTTGCGTTGAGATCAGCAAGACCAGGAGACAATGATGGGAGGTGTCATCAGCGTGACAAGTACTGGCGTCAGGGAAGAAGCGGTACAGTTTGCGCTGTCCTCTGGGGATGGCTGCTGAATGCAGCTGTCATCATTGTCTCCTGGTCACGCTGATCTCAACTCAACCAGTAGACAATGATGGGAGTTGTACTCAGCAGCAACTGTGTACCTCTTGTGTAAAATAAATAACTAACTAAAATAAAACAGCATAGGCACCCACAAAATTTTCATAACCAGCAGGGAGAAAGCCCACAGCTGGGGGCTGATGTTAATAGCCTGGGACAAAGGACAATACTCCTTAAGGTTCCCAGGCTTTTAATAACAGTTCACAGCTGTTTGCTTAGCCTCTCCTGGTGAATTTACGGTCACCGCAGTTTATCGTTCTATTGTGCCGCTCACAGTGAAGTGAGGGAACGCAGCTACAATGACCGGCGGTGAACTCAATGTCATCGCATGTTACTCCAATAATATAGCAAAGGGGAAGAGAAGCTTCGCTCACCAAAATCTCCCTGAGACCGTCCGTGCCTGGAGATCAGTGGCTGAGTACCACATATATGCAAATAGAAATAGAAGACTTCCGGCACAGGAATCCTTTTTCAGTAAAAAATTATTTCTTTATTTAAACATCTTCAGCAATTTAAAACCACATCATGGGGACCCCCTCCCATAGGCCTGACACGTTTCAGACCCAGTAAAACAATCCTTCCTCAAAGGCATACAAACATAGAGTGAACAGTTCCTTATACCTATCATAACAGCACATGTAATTGGTTGAAAAGGACTACCTCCCCAATTAACTCCATATCGACCAGAGGGAAATTAGTCCTTCATATACATAAGCACATCATTTCATAAGAATGCATTTTAGAATAAGTATATACATATTTAACACATGCATACGTTGTTTGAAGACTAAATAAGATTAGTTGAAAACCTGTTTACGCAAATTAGCATAGCTGAGCTTGGAAGTAAAACAAAACCCACATGTTGGAAAGAAAAAAAAAAAGTGATATTTTTACATCAAATGGTAATGGCACACGAGGCACCCATCACATGCACAAAAAATAGCAAGATATTAACTAACTGCTACAAAGATATGGAAGAGCGATCTAATATAAACATAGAAGATCACTTTTATAATTAAGGCCTTCTGGAAAATGCCTCCCGACAACGGAGTGCATGTTCCCAGTCACCCCCTCTAATTGATAGCCTACAACCTGCAGTAACCACCGATCGACCAAAGCACTGCACGACCAGCTCTATCCTCACCTACTGTATCCACACCCATCCCTTGTAGAGTGTGAGCCCTCGCGGGCAGGGTCCTCTCTCCTCCTGTACCAGTCGTGACTTGTTTAAGATTATTGTGCTTGTTTTTATTATGTATACCCCTCCTCACATGTAAAGTGCCATGGAATAAATGGTGCTATAATAATAATAATCTAGTTACACTCTCAATTCCTTTAACCCCGAAATATTTCTACGGCTTGCAACAGTTCCAGTAATGTGCTCGCTTATCCTTTTCTTAAGATTCCTTATAGTGCAGCCTATATAATATTTATTGCATGCCACACACGTTGCCATATAGACAGCGTGCGTGGTATTGCAGTTAATATAGGTTTTAATTTTATTTTCCTATTGTTAACATAATTATCCGTCCTGTCTATATACTGGCACAATCCACAGGTTCTCTCGTCACCACACTTAAAACACCCAGTATATGTTAACCAGGTAGGTTTATGAGAACTGGAAGTATATAGCGATGGAGATTGATATGCCCCAGATTTTTTGCTTTTCTTGGGACACACATTTTAGATAAAACAGGATCTTGACATAACATTGGCAAATGCTTGTGTATTAACTTAACAATATCCTTATAATTTGAACTATACGAGGTTGAGAAAGTAGGGACATTTACTTTGCTTTTATTACCGTTGCTATTGCCATTAGTTTCAGACAACAAAGAATTTCTAGATCTTTATATCAGCTTTTTTACCAGCTCTATTTATCATCCATTTTTTGTAACCTCTTTCGCTGAGTCTGTTTTCAATTACTTTACTCTCCTAAGTGTATAGTGAAGCATTAGAACATGCTCTCTTGGCACGTATAAGCTCACCCAACGGGAGATTTTGTATAACATGCTGCGGATGGCAACTATCTGCATGCAAAATCACATTGCAACTTGTTGCCTTTCTGAACAGGGATGTATGGATAACTCCTAAGGAGCTATCACCCATAAGTCTAATATCAAGATACGTAGCAACAGTGCCATGCACCTGAAGTGTACACTTTATAGTCATGCTATTGTTATTGATATAATCAAAAAAGTCAGGAAAAGATGCTGGGGAAGACTCACTGATGGAGCTACACTATATATATTAGGATAACATCGTCGATGAATCTCCCCCACCATAAAACCCTGTCAAAAAAAGGGTTACACACTGTGTGGATGTATTTTTTTCTCCCCAAAAGACATGTATAAATTTGCCAGTGAGGGTGAAAATTTTGCCCCATTGGACATCCCTGTATTTGAAGGTAATACCGCTTGTCAAATGCGAAAAAAATTAGTAATTAAAAGATGTTCCAATGCTATGATGATGACATTTTTTATATCATCATTGTACATTTTGGTTTCAGTCAAAATATTAGAAACAGCCTCTACTGCCAAATAATGTCTACAAGAATATAACGCAACAACATCGCATGTGATCTACACATAATCCGATTCCCAAGACATATTACACATAGTATGTAGCAATTGTGTGGTGTCTCTAATATGTCCTACTGTTTGCAAGACCAACGGCTGCAGCTTTTTGTCAATCCATTCAGCAAATTTTTCATTAACTCCTTCCTGCCACAATTGGCCTGAACGGAGGAGGAAATGTTTCTTTGTGTGTTTTGCGTAAAGCGTGGAACACCAGACAAACTGGTGTCTCCACATGCAAAAATTCTGACATACGTTTATTGAAAACACCAAGAGACAAACCTTCCTTGATAATTCCAAAAAGTTCTCTCTTGACTCGACTGGTAGGATCCATTCTCAAAGGGCGGTAGGTGGAGGTATCCGACAACATGGAAATAACCTCCTGATGATACAACATAGTGTCAAGCACCACCACTGAACCGCCATTATCAGAAGGGCGGATTACTATATACGGATTCTCACGCAACACATTAAATGCCTGTGTCTCCATAGAGGATAAATTCTTTGAAACTCGTAGATCTGAATCGAGTAGATCCATAATTTCCCTTTCCATGACCATTTGGAAGGTATCCATAAATCGGTACCCGTGATGCTACAGGATAAAAAAATGGATTAGATACCATATTGCTGTCATCATCACAAATCAGTTCATTATTGACTTAGACATCTATTTCCTCTAAACTATGTAAAATTTCTAATACGACTTCTTCCTTCACCGTAGCCGACAAAGGTAGCAAACTTTCGTTATTTATCCTATTTATTCCAATGGATTATCCTGAGAAATAAAGACTTTTGACAGTTAGTAAGCGTACAAATTTGTTAACGTCACACAATGTTTGAAATAAATCCCCTTTACAAGTGGGAACAAAAGATAACCCCTTTTTCAAAATGTCCAATTGAGCTGTATTAAGGACAGTAGCAGAAATATTAACTACAGTGAATTCATCCGTTGTTCATCAATAGCTACATTATTTACTTTTTCTTGGTCATGTTCCTGAGACCATACTGGTGGTCTTTTCCTGCATTGACGTCCACCCCTCCTCTTCTATTTTTTTTTCTTTCCGACATGTGGGTTTTGTTTTACTTGCAAGCTCAGCTATGCTAACTTGCGTAAACAGGTTTTCATCTAATCTTATTTAGATGAAAGGTCTTCACACAACGTATGCATGTGTTAAATATGTATATACTTATTCTAAAATGCATTCTTATGAAATGATGTGCTTATGTATATGAAGGACTAATTTACCTTTGGTCGATATGGGGTTAATTGGGGAGGCAGTCCTTTTCAACCAATTACATGTGCTGTTGTGATAGATATAAGGAACTGCTCACTCTATGTTTGTATGCCTTTGAGGAAGGACTGTTTTAACTGGGTCCGAAATGCGTCAGGCCTATGGGGGGGTCCCCATGTTGCTGTTTAATATCGCTGAAGATGTTTAAATAAAGAAATCATTTTTTACTGAAAAATGATTCCTGTGCCGGAAGTCTTCTATTTTTATCGCATGTTACTGTAGCTGCGCTAGTAGCACCTCATTGTATCCTGCGCTTCAGCCTGCAGGGTCACATCTTGGCACCGTCCAGGTTGTAAAGCAGTTATCGCTGAGATGGTTAAGGTGTGGGACAGTATGTCGGACACGTGAGGGATATGGTGGTTTATTTTTCTTTTTTTTACAGGAGACAAGGGCATCAATGGAATGGGCGTAAGGTGAGTATATCTGTGTTTTTTATTTTTAAATAAATGTGTTAAACAGGGTGCTTTGTATTATTTCAAATAAAGAACTTTATTCTTGCTGTGTGTTTATTTACAATATGACTATGGGGTTAGGAATGGATAGTAATAGATAGGTGTCTTATAGATGCCTCTTCATTACTACCTACTGGGCTTGATGTCACCTGACAACACAAAGGTAACATCAATCCCCCAACCCTGTTACCCCACTTGCCATCGCTACAGGGCAAGTGGGAAGAGCGAGGCTAAGTGCCATAATTGGCACATCTTATGGATGTTCCATTTCTGGTGCGGATGAGGTCTGACCAACCCACAGCTGTCTGTTTAGCCTTTGCAGGTTTGAATTTATAGGGGATTATGCGTCATTTTTTTCTGGGGCGTTCCATACATTAACCAGGAAAGGCTACGCAAACAGATGTGAGCTGTTATTAACCCCTTTCCTACATTGGGCGTAATGGTGCACCGATGTTGGACTCCCTCCCTTTGTTGTGGGCTCTGGCGCTGAGCCCACATATTTTCCAGCACGCCAGCTGTTTTGAACAACTGACATGTGCCTCTAACAGCTGCAGGTGGCGGAATAGCAATTCACCCGCAACTATTAACTAGTTAAATGCCACTGTCAAAGTTTAACAGTGGCATTTAACGCAAGCTTCCAGCAAGTGTGCCGAAATCGCACCCACATGATCGAGGTTAACCGATGGGTTGGCATGACAACCAGAGGTCTCCAGCAGACCTCTATGGTTGTCACTGCCGGATTGCTATGAGTGCCACCCGGTGGTTGGCGCTCATAGCAAGTGAGCAATTCTGCAACATAGAGGTGATCTGATGATCTCCTGTATCTATCAAAGTTGATCAGGTTATGGCAGCTTCTAATCTCCCATGGAGACTATTGAAGCATGCCAAAAGTAAAAAAAAAAAAGTTCAAATCACCCCTCTTTCGCCTCATTCAAAATAAAACAATACAAAAATCAAACATACACATATTTGGTATCGCTGCATTCAGAATCACCCAATCTATCAATATAAAAAAAGAATTAACCCAATCGCTAAAAGTCATAACGAGAAAAAAATAAACGCCAGAATTACATTGTTTTGATCGCCGCGACATTGCATTAAATTACAATAACGGGTGATCAAAAGAACGTATTTGCACCAAAATGGTATTAAAAGCGTCAGCTCGGAACGCAGAAAATAAGCACCAGCAGAGATCTTTCTCCACTCAAAGCTGTTTTGGAGCTACCTTTGTGGAGGATACAGCTAGGACACCAGTGGTGGGACGCTCTGACGTACGCAAGTCAGCAGGGTCCAAGGACTCCTGTAGCCCTCAGCTTTTCTCTCCCTCTGTAGTTGGGCTTTACCTCTGCAGACTGTGAAAATTGCGTGGGAACCAACACTGTTTTTTATTTATTTATTTTACGCAGGAGGTACACAGCTGCAATAGTCAGATCCTGGTCATAGCAACAAACTGCCAGCTGTAATATACTGCTGTACCGCATATTATTTGGGTCTTAAGTTTATGGTGTCGTTTGCTTACTTTGAATTGCCAGAAATGTTAATGAGGTTTTTAGTGAGATAGTTCAGTTATTCTGGGCACATATAGATAAAGCTGCCAGCTCTTCTATCCAGCCCATAAATAGCCCTAATATTCAGCAGGAGTAATAGAAACCCCCACAAAATGGACATTCGTAGCATATAGTGCAGCGCCCCAGAGTTCTGGTCGTTGCAGTACTGTGGCTCTGCCACTAAGGGGAGCCATGGTACGTTCGATGGCACTGAAGGAGTTCCTCCAATCAGGTATCACAGACACCAATATGTTTCACAGCAGGGCCTCCGGGGGGAGCTAAGGGTGCTATTCATTAGGCCACTCCCCACCATAGTGGGTAAACTGGGGGTCAGGCAGGAAGTTAGGAGAGAACGCTGACGGGATTGAACAGAGCAACACCCTGTGGCAGAGGGTGTTGTGAAGGGAGAGACTGTAGGGTCTCTGCCAGGGGTGGGATCCTGGCAGAGGCTTGGCATTGAGAGAACGTAACGGGACCGTGCCTGCTCAGCTTAGCGGCGGTGCCCAAGAAAGGACTAGAAGCGAGGCAGATTGTGCTGAGTGAGAAACGAGATCAAGCAGAAGGAGAATACCAGCAGGGGTTTTGTTGAAAGAGGCAGCACCCTGCTGAGGCGCAATACCGGTGGCCGGAACGCCGAGGGAGTGGATTAGAATACAGCTTCAAGCCATACTCCAAACAGCGGCAGGACAGTCGGTCTCAGGCGGGCTGTCTACCACATATCACCTATGAAGTCTTGGGGGGCAATTGCGGGAGAGGGGCGTCTCTAGGGTCCCGGAAGAACTCCAGGCCTACCTGACAAACGGGTGCCATTCCAACCTGAATACAGGGAAGGGGTGGATTACAGAGGAACATCAAATCGAGTTGTGAGGGAACTTAAGAAACAGACACAACCGTTGTGGGGTCACTTTCCGTGAGCACAGCAGGGAAGGACTACAACACATAGCGCTAGAAGGAAGGCACAGATCTCCACCTGAGAGGAGGACTCTGGAGGTGCCATTGGACCGGCTGGACTTGCGTAGCCTGGTGAACCGTGTTCTGGACTGAGGACTCAGAGATCTCCAGTAAAGAGGTAAAGAGACTGCAACCTGGTGTCCTTGTTATTTACTGCGACCTGCACCCCACAACTGCACCGCTACATCGCTATCATTACTACCAACACCCACACCTTGCATTTCACTGTGCGCCCCCCACGGCAGGGTCACGGACCGGGGCCTAGCCGCCGTGACAACCCCAGAAGCAGAGACTCAGAGGCCCGGTACCGGGTACCCCTCGGCCCTGCGGCGGTGGAGGGGGCGCTGCAGAACTTGGCGTCACGAACAGGATCTACTTAAGCCTGAAGAATCAGGTCATGTGTGCCTAGAGACTGTGATTTACTGTGCTTGGACTGTACTTTATTGTAAGACTGTGCTGCGCCATTAGCCGCCAAAAGTTCCCGCCAAAAGGCGCCGCCATTGCTACATCCAAGGGGAAGGAGGGCATATTATGGGCGGAGACTCCCAGTGTGGCGCGAGAAATGGCTACCGCCTCCTGCACTTCTGGTTGCAGAGGAATGACCTGCCCCAAAACGGAAGAGAAACACCCCTTGATATGCAACAGCGAGGGGCTGGGGACGGAGAGGCCCGACCTCGGAGAAATGGCGGAGTTAGGTGCATGCACTGCCACCGACTATCGGGCAGCGACGATGAACGGCGAGTGCCTGAGCGAGGAAGGAGCAGTTCCGGCCTGCCCTTCTTCACCAACGATGGACCGGAAGCCTGCGGACCCGACAGCGGGGCTACGTCCACCAATCCTGACTTCGGAGTTAGGGGAGGAGGAACTACAGCAAGCGGAGCCGAATCCGAGAATCCTATTGGAGGAGCCGCAGTCCGGGCTGCAGCCGACTCCAGCGCCCTTGTTAGCGGACCGGAGCGACATCGGTGGAACCACATCAGGCGTAGGTACGGAAGACACCCCTGCCTCCCCGCTCGATCCCGCTCTCGCGACCGACCCCTCTCACAACAGTAGCCGCCTCTTCATGGCGGGAATGGTGGCATCATCCCCCGAAGCGATGAAGGGTCTGGTACCCCTGCCACCGACCGCAATGGGGGAGTTCCTAGATGTGAGCTCAGAGGGAGTGGTTCTCCGGTGGGAGGCCCCCCGGATTAAGTCGAACGGGGTTTGGAGAAGAAGCCACGCCGTTGCCGTGCTCACTTGGGAACAATATAAACAGTGCCTGATTTCCCAATGGAAAGACTGGAAAGAGATGGGACAAATCCCCGCTGCGTTAGCCGTGAACCAGGGTCTGAAGCCTGCACGGTCAGGAGATACCCGCCATCGGAGTGCCCGGGAAGAGTGTGCCCGCAACGTTCGCCGATGTGGGTCTGAGAGAGTGTCATCTACTACCTCAGCTGCGATTGAACTAAATGTAGCGGAGCTTACCAACATTGCCACCGCCCATATCATTGCAGCAACTGAGCTGGCAGCCAGGATCCGTCTTCAGGTTCAGGCGTCAGGTGGTCTGACTGCACTGGGAAGACCCACCGCGGACACTGGCGCTACAGTGGCCGGGGTCCCGGAACCAAAGCCACCTGAAGAAGAATAAACCTCGGAAACCTGCAAAATGTAAATAGTTTTCCTTTAACTGTTCCTGATTGTTTGTTGCTAAACCCATCCAGGGTAAACTTTAAAAGGTGACCCCTTTGTTGACCCGGGGTCACTATTGTTGTTTTCCAGAAGTTTTACACAAACTGCAGTAATCATGGACTGTGCATGATTCGAACTTCCTTGTAAATAGTTGCACCTTCTTAAGGGTGCCTCCTACTGGTTTTAGTTAAAAGACACTTTGCGAAGATACCTTTCCTACTGGTTTTAGTTAAAAGACACTTTGCGAAGATGCCATTCCGGAGCCTTTGCGTGGACTGGTAGGCTGAGAAGACGAGCTACCTCAGAAAGGCTTGGTCCCCTCTTAAAGGGGATGCGTGGAATTGAACTTGAAAGCGATACTGTTTTGGAACGGTAATATGATGATGCTTTGAGAAAGAATGTAACTGTTTTACATGAAAAGTTATATGTGTTTAAATTGTTTGAATTGTGAAATCTGAAAATAATGTTTTGTGAAAGGAAAAGATGCAGAGAGCCCGCAGGGGTAGAAGTAGAGATCTGCGTAGTTGAAAGTAAAGAAGTAATGATGAAGGTGAGGATAGAAGGAAAACCCTGCGTCCCCATAGAAAGTTACTTTGTTACTAAGGACAGAAAGCGAACCCGTAGGGGTTAGAGAGTGAGTCCTTAAAGGAGCCGAGTAGAGCTGGCTCAGAGTTCTTTAAGCGAAAGGAATGTTATGTCTATACTATGTATAGTAGCGAAAGGCAGTAGGCCCTGGCTGAACGGGGCGGTCCTGTAAAAGAAAGGAGAGGCAGTAGGTCTGGTGCCATAGGGACAGGCGGTCCTGCAGGTTCAAAGTAGGAGAATGTGAAGTTACCCTACCCTGTAATGTGATTATAGGAAGGCCTTTGGTAAACTAAGAGTGTATGTTTCTTAAAGGCAATGTTAATTTATTGTTCCAGAATTTGCACTAAGTAGAATACCCGGTTGGGTAACAGGAGTTATGTATAGCCTGTAATTTATAATGTTGACTATGTTTGTAACGTTAAAAGTGTCCTCACCTCCCATAAAGGGAAGCCTGTTCAAGTATACTTATTGTTTTGCACTCAACAAAATTGTATGTCTGTTTACTAATCTGTATTGTTGTTTTTCTTCCCAGTCCCGGAGTACTGTGTTTAACCAGGGGGGAGTGCAGCGCCCCAGAGTTCTGGTCGTTGCAGTACTGTGGCTCTGCCACTAAGGGGAGCCATGGTACGTTCGATGGCACTGAAGGAGTTCCTCCAATCAGGTATCACAGACACCAATATGTTTCACAGCAGGGCCTCCGGGGGGAGCTAAGGGTGCTATTCATTAGGCCACTCCCCACCATAGTGGGTAAACTGGGGGTCAGGCAGGAAGTTAGGAGAGAACGCTGACGGGATTGAACAGAGCAACACCCTGTGGCAGAGGGTGTTGTGAAGGGAGAGACTGTAGGGTCTCTGCCAGGGGTGGGATCCTGGCAGAGGCTTGGCATTGAGAGAACGTAACGGGACCGTGCCTGCTCAGCTTAGCGGCGGTGCCCAAGAAAGGACTAGAAGCGAGGCAGATTGTGCTGAGTGAGAAACGAGATCAAGCAGAAGGAGAATACCAGCAGGGGTTTTGTTGAAAGAGGCAGCACCCTGCTGAGGCGCAATACCGGTGGCCGGAACGCCGAGGGAGTGGATTAGAATACAGCTTCAAGCCATACTCCAAACAGCGGCAGGACAGTCGGTCTCAGGCGGGCTGTCTACCACATATCACCTATGAAGTCTTGGGGGGCAATTGCGGGAGAGGGGCGTCTCTAGGGTCCCGGAAGAACTCCAGGCCTACCTGACAAACGGGTGCCATTCCAACCTGAATACAGGGAAGGGGTGGATTACAGAGGAACATCAAATCGAGTTGTGAGGGAACTTAAGAAACAGACACAACCGTTGTGGGGTCACTTTCCGTGAGCACAGCAGGGAAGGACTACAACACATAGCGCTAGAAGGAAGGCACAGATCTCCACCTGAGAGGAGGACTCTGGAGGTGCCATTGGACCGGCTGGACTTGCGTAGCCTGGTGAACCGTGTTCTGGACTGAGGACTCAGAGATCTCCAGTAAAGAGGTAAAGAGACTGCAACCTGGTGTCCTTGTTATTTACTGCGACCTGCACCCCACAACTGCACCGCTACATCGCTATCATTACTACCAACACCCACACCTTGCATTTCACTGTGCGCCCCCCACGGCAGGGTCACGGACCGGGGCCTAGCCGCCGTGACAACCCCAGAAGCAGAGACTCAGAGGCCCGGTACCGGGTACCCCTCGGCCCTGCGGCGGTGGAGGGGGCGCTGCAATAGCATATCCTAATTATATGCCACCAATGTCACTTTAAAATGCATATTCCAAATAATGCCATGTACATACCTGTGTTGGAGTTATATTGCTGACTTCCTCCAAAGCAAGCCGCGTCAAGATGGTTGTCTTGCCAGCATTGTCTAACCCTAGTAATATTATTTTAATCACATTGTCCTCCAGATCTTCTACTTTTCTTAGTTCTTCAGCAAGGGACAACAAACTCTAGAAACACAGACCAAGATGAAATGGGTGGAATAGAAATAAAGGTGAGCTTCTAACTCAAGCTATGTAATTGTATTGGCCTTTTGCCTCGATTTGTTATTCAGCGTTGTGTGTGAACATGGCCTATCGTTTAGATATTTTATTATTAAGATACTGAAACCAGAGGCGTAGCTAGGGTTTTGGGCAGGGGGGGCGAAACTTCTAAGTGGGCCACTAACCAGGTAACCTTGATTGCAACTCGGTGACGCACCCTAATAGTGGAGGAGAACCTCAGTAGATGACCGCGCTGTTACTGAAGATAATCTCTATATAAAGACCAATATGGATATTACCGCCATATGGTCAGTGGTAGATACCAGTCCTACAGAACATAGATCATAGCACAGTTACAGATAATGACTTATCGCTGATGATCTTTCTGGTAGAATCGTTCATTTTTCCTGTCTTTTCCATCTGGCCCAGACTGACATGACAACTTCTTCCAGCTACAACTCATCTGCAGAGAATACAAAAAAGACACGTTTCACTTCTCATATTCCAGCCCCATCACCATCTATCCCCAACCTACACAAACTCCTCATCCTGCTGATACCCCAATACTGAGCCTCTGCTGACATATGTGTCCCTATTACTGTACCTGATACCCCAATACTGAGCCACTGCTGCCGTATGTGCCCCTATTACTGCACCTGATACCCCAATACTGAGCCACTGCTGCCGTATGTGTCCCTATTACTGCACCTGATACCTCAATACTGAGCCACTGCTGCCGTATGTGCCCCTATTACTGCACCTGATACCCCAATACTGAGCCGCTGCTGCCGTATGTGTCTCTATTACTGTACCTGATACCCCAATACTGAGCCACTGCTGCCATATGTGCCCCTATTACTGCACCTGATACCCCAATACTGAGCCGCTGCTGCCGTATGTGTCCCTATTACAGCACCTGATACCCCAATACTGAGCCGCAGCTGCCATATGTGTCCGTATTACTGCACCTGATACCCCAATACTGAGCCGCAGCTGCCATATGTGTCCATATTACTGCACCTGATACCCCAATGCTGAGCCACTGCTGCCGTATGTGTCCCTATTACAGCACCTGATACCCCAATATTGAGCCGCAGCTGCCGTATGTGTCCCTATTTCTGCACCTGATACCCCAATACTGAGCCACTGCTGCCATATGTGTCCCTATTACTGCCCCTGATACCCCAATACTGAGCCACTGCTGCCGTATGTGTCCCTATTACAGCACCTGATACCCCAATACTGAGCCACAGCTGCCATATGTGTCCGTATTACTGCCCCTGATACCCCAATACTGAGCCACTGCTGCCGTGTGTCCCTATTACAGCACCTGATACCCCAATACTGAGCCGCAGCTGCCATATGTGTCCGTATTACTGCCCCTGATACCCCAATACTGAGCCGCTGCTGCCGTATGTGTCCCTATTACAGCACCTGATACCCTAATACTGAGCCGCAGCTGCCATATGTGTCCGTATTACTGCACCTGATACCCCAATACTGAGCCGCTGCTGCCATGTGTCCATATTACTGCCCCTGATACCCCAATACTGAGCCGCTGCTGCCGTATGTGTCCCTATTACTCCACCTGATATCCCAATACTGAGCTGCTGCTGTCGTATGTGTCACTATTACTTCCCCTAATACCCCAATACTGAGCCGCTGCTGCCGTATGTGACCCTATTACTCCACCTGATACCCCAATACTGAGACTCTGCTGCCGTATGTGTCCCTATTACTGCCCCTGATACCCCAATACTGAGCCGCTGCTGCCGTATGTGTCCCTATTACTGCACCTGATACCCCAATACTGAGCCACTGCTGCCATATGTGTCCCTATTACTGCCCCTGATACCCCAATACTGAGCCACTGCTGCCGTATGTGTCCCTATTACAGCACCTGATACCCCAATACTGAGCCACAGCTGCCATATGTGTCCGTATTACTGCCCCTGATACCCCAATACTGAGCCACTGCTGCCGTGTGTCCCTATTACAGCACCTGATACCCCAATACTGAGCCGCAGCTGCCATATGTGTCCGTATTACTGCCCCTGATACCCCAATACTGAGCCGCTGCTGCCGTATGTGTCCCTATTACAGCACCTGATACCCTAATACTGAGCCGCAGCTGCCATATGTGTCCGTATTACTGCACCTGATACCCCAATACTGAGCCGCTGCTGCCATGTGTCCATATTACTGCCCCTGATACCCCAATACTGAGCCGCTGCTGCCGTATGTGTCCCTATTACTCCACCTGATATCCCAATACTGAGCTGCTGCTGTCGTATGTGTCACTATTACTTCCCCTAATACCCCAATACTGAGCCGCTGCTGCCGTATGTGACCCTATTACTCCACCTGATACCCCAATACTGAGACTCTGCTGCCGTATGTGTCCCTACTACTGCCCCTGATACCCCAATACTGAGCCGCTGCTGCCGTATGTGTCCCTATTACTGCACCTGATACCCCAATACTGAGCTGCTGCTGTCGTATGTGTCCCTATTACTGCCCCTGATACCCCAATACTGAGCCACTGCTGCCGTATGTCCCTATTACTGCCCCTAATACCCCAATACTGAGCCGCTGCTGCCGTATGTATCCCTATTACTGCACCTGATACCCCAATACTGAGCCTCTGCTGCCGTATGTCCCTATTACTGCCCCTGATACCCCAATACTGAGCTGCAGCTGCCATATGTGTCCCTATTACTGCACCTGATACCCCAATACTGAACCGCTGCTGCCGTATGTGTCCCTATTACTGCACCTGATACCCCAATACTGAGCCGCTGCTGCCGTATGTGTCCCTATTACTGCACCTGCTGTGTGGTTCTCTATGCCCTCTAAATTCTAAAGCACCCCTCTATAATATAGTAATGCCGGGTGCAAGTGCCCTAGAAAACAGTGTCCATATTTTGCCCCCTAGAAAGCAATATTGCCATGTTTGCCCCTTTGATAGCCACAGTAACTTGAGTTCCCCTATAACAATAAGTGCCCACTTTACATTTAATAATGTCCCGAGTCTACCCCCTGTACAGCTTCCCTATACACAGCATGATGGTCTCTTATACACAGTATAATGCACCCACACTGTATAGTACCACCCACACAGTATATACTGACTCCTTAGTAGTCCTCAAACTGATGGCTCCAACAAGGTATAATGACCCCCACACTGTAATCTCCATACTGTATGATGGCCACCTAGATAGCATCCATATACAGTAGCATAAAGCACCAAATAGTCCACAATATAGTATAATGCACTCCCCATAGGCAGACTCTACAGCATAAGGCAGCTCCCATAGTCAGACCCTGTAATAAGGCTGCACCTCCATAGTCAGACTATGTAATAAGGCAGCCCCCATAGTCAGACCCTGTAATAAGGCAGCACCCCCATAATCAGACCCTGTAATAAGGCAGCACCCCCATAGTCAGACCCTGTAATAAGGCAGCAACCCCATAGTCAGACCCTGTAATAAGGCAGCACCCCCATAATAAGACCCTGTAATAAGGCAGCACCCCCATAGTCAGACCCTGTAATAAGGCAGTACCCCCATAGGCAGACCCTGTAATAAGGCAGTACCCCCATAGGCAGATCCTGTAATAAGGCAGCCCCCATAGTCAGACCCTGTAATAAGGCAGTACCCCCATAGTCAGACCCTGTAATAAGGCGGCAGATCCCCATAGGCAGACCCTGTAATAAGGCAGTACTCCCATAGGCAGACCCTGTAATAAGGCAGCCCCCATAGTCAGACCCTGTTATAGGGCAGTCCCCATAGTCAGACCCTGTAATAAGGCGGCAGATCCCCATAGTCAGACCCTGTAATAAGGCAGCCCCCCATAGGCAGACCCTGTAATAAGGCGGCAGATCCTGTAATAAGGCAGCACCCCTATAAAAAATAAATAAATAAATACTCACCTCTCTTCTTCCTGGTTCCTGCGCTGCTCCCGCTGATCTCCTGACAGCAGGCGCCGGGCAATGACATCATCGTGCCTCTGTCAGTGTCGGCGATGTCAGATGCCGACACTGACAGGGGGATGATGGGAGAAGGAGCGTAGCGCTCCGTCTCCCATCAATGCGGTCACCTGTATCGGCTAAATGCCGGTACAGCTGATCTTCCGATGACAGCGGGGGTCCACTGCTGGCACTGGGCCCCCCCCCACCTGCTCAGGGGCCCCATAGCGGCCAGGCTGCAGAGCAGGGAGATCGATTCTCCCTGCTCTGCCGCAGAATGTAACTGTATCGGCGCGCTGCGTGCGCCGATACAGTTACAGTAGTGTAGCTCTGGGTGAGCCCCCTCAGAGCACCAGGCCTCGGGCGCCCGCATCCTCTGCCCCCCGGTAGCTACGCTACTGACTGAAAGATATATATATTTTTTTATAAATCAATAAACTGTTTTGCATAATTATCGGGATGGCAATATTGCTTTTTACTGCTCATCTCCTATGGAAACCACAGTTTAGAGATTTACTTTGCAACTGTCACATGGACTAAAGGAAAGTCATGTCTGGTGAAGACTTACATACCATAATGTGTAGGAAAGTGTTCTGGGCATGCTCTGTGACTTGTGCAAGAAGAAAAGGGCAGCTATATCCATCACCTAATGGTGTGATGCTTTGCAATATACAGTGTGTATATATTGTAGCATGGCTAAAGGGTGTGTAGTCAACGGGAGATATGTGTCGCATAGCTGGCTTGTTGCTGTAATGTAGCCCGGAGTATTTCTTTGTTGCACATAACCATGTATATATATGTGTTCCAGGACCTGTGGTGATGTCAGACCACATGGCTAATCATGTGATGGGTTACTGGGTGTGGTTAGCTCTATATAAGACAGGCTAATGCTTAACACAGGGGGATATGTGTAGAGGTGCTAGCCTCCAGAGGGTGTTAAGGCTCTCGGACTGAGCCTGAAGGAATGGACACTTGTTTTTTTTCCTTTGCCTGAGCTAAAGGCTATTTGTTTTCTGTTTATGCTAACTGGTTTATGGAGCAATAAACCTTTGAACTTTTGTTGGAACCTGCCTCCTAAGTGTCAGCCGTCGCACCTGAGTGAGTGAAACCTCTACAATATATATATATATATATACATATATATATATATATATATAATAAATATATGAATATATGTACCATCTCTGCGCCGATGGCACATAGATCTACAGTACCTATCCGGACCTGACCTCACCTCCTTACTTACCAAAATCCCACACTGTCTGTCTGCTATCTCGGCCTTCTTTTCTGCTCGCTTTCTAAAACTGAACATGGACAAAACAGAATTCATCATCTTTCCCCCACCTCACTCTACCCCTCCACCAGACCTATCCATCAATGTTAACGGCTGCTCACTTTCCCCAGTCTCACGTGCCTGGTGCCTCGGGGTGATCCTCGACTCTGCCCTCTCTTTCAAGCCACATAACAAAGACCTTGCCTCCTCCTGCGATCTCAAACTCAAAAATATTTCATGGATCCGTGCATTCCTTGACCGTGACACCACAAAAACACTAGTGCATGCCATTATCATCTCCCGCCTCGACTACTGCAACCTCCTACTCTCTGGCCTCCCCTCTAGCACTCTGGCACCACTCCAATCCATTCTAATCTCTGCTGCCTGACTATTCTACCTGTCTCCCCGCTATTCCCCAGCCTCTCCATTATGCCAAGCCCTTCACTGGCTTCTTATCGTCCAGAGACTCCAGTTCAAAACCCTTACAATGACATACAAAGCCATCCACAACCTGTCTCCTCCATAGATCTGTGACATGTTCTCCCGGTACTTACCTACACGCAACCTCCAATCCTCTCAAGATCTCCTTCTCTACTCCCTTCTCATCTCTTCTTCCCATAACCACATCCAAGACTTCTCCCGTACTTCCCCCCTACTCTGGAACTCTCTACTCCAACACATCAGACTCTCACCTGCCATAGAAACCTTCAAAAAGAACCTGAAGACTCACCTCTTCCGACAAGCCTACAGCCTGCAGTGATCCTCAACCGCCGCACAACCAGCTCTACCCTCTCCTAGTGTATCCAAACCCATCCCCTGCAGACTGTGAGCCCTCGCGGGCAGGGTCCTCCCTCCTAATGTACCTGTGTGCCTTGTTTTTTGCTCATGTTTAATGTACAGTACAGACCAAAAGTTTGAACACACCTTCTCATTTTAAGATTTTTCTGTATTTTCATGACTATGAAAATTGTACATTCACACTGAAGGCATCAAAACTATGAATTAACACATGTGCAATTATATACTTAACAAAAAAGTGTAAAACAACTGAAATTATGTCTTATATTTTAGGTTCTTCAAAGTAGCCACCTTTTGCTTTGATGACTGCTTTGCACACTCTTGGCATTCTCTTGATGAGCTTCAAGAGGCAGTCACCGGAAATGGTCTTCCAACAATGTTGAAGAAGTTCCCAGAGATGCTTAGCACTTGTTGGCCCTTTTGCCTTCACTCTGCGGTCCAGCTCACCCCAAATCATCTCGATTGGGTTCAGGTTTGGTGACTGTGGAGGCCAGGTCATCTGGCGTACCACCCCATCACTCTCTTTCGTGGTTAAATATCCCTTACACAGCCTGGAGGTGTGTTTGGGGTCATTGTCCTGTTGAAAAATAAATGACGGTCCAACTAAACGCAAACCGGATGGAATAGCATGCAGCTGCAAGATGCTGTGGTAGCCATGCTGGTTCAGTATGCCTTCAATTTTGAATAAATCCCCAACAGTGTCACCAGCAAAGCACCCCCACAACATCATACCTCCTTCTCCATGCTTCATAGTGGGAACCAAGCATGTAGAGTCCATCTGTTCACCTTTTCTGCGTCGCACAAAGACACGGTGGTTGGAACCAAAGATCTCAAATTTGGACTCATCAGACTAAAGCACAGCTTTCCACTGGTCTAATGTCCATTCCTTGTGTTCTTTAGCCCAAACAAGTCTCTTCTGCTTGTTGCTTGTCCTTAGCAGTGGTTTCCTAGCAGCTATTTTACCATGAAGGCCTGCTGCACAAAGTCTCCTCTTAACAGTTGTTGTAGAGATGTGTCTGCTGCTGGAACTCTGTGTGTCATTGACCTGGTCTCTAATCTGAGCTGCAGTTAACCTGCGATTTCTGAGGCTGGTGACTAGGATAAAATTATCCTCAGAAGCAGAGGTGACTCTTGGTCTTCCTTTCCTGGGGCGGTCCTCATGTGAGCCAGTTTCTTTGTAGCGCTTGATGGTTTTTGCCATTGCACTTGGGGACACTTTCTAAGTTTTCCCAATTTTTCTGACTGACTGACCTTCATTTCTTAAAGTAATGATGGCCACTCGTTTTTCTTTACTTAGCTGCTTTTTTCTTGCCATGATACAAATTCTAACAGTCTATTCAGTAGGACTATCATCTGTGTATCCACCAGACTACTGCACAACACAACTGATGGTCCCAACCGCAGTTATAAGGCAAGAAATCCCACTTATTAACCTGACAGGGCACATCTGTGAAGTGAAAACCATTCCCGGTGACTACCTCTTGAAGCTCATCAAGACAATGCCAAGAGTGTGCAAAGCAGTCATCAAAGCAAAAGGTGGCTACTTTGAAGAACCTAGAATATAAGACATAATTTCAGTTGTTTCACACTTTTTTGTTAAGTATATAATTCCACATGTGTTAATTCATAGTTTTGATGCCTTCAGTGTGAATGTACAATTTTCATAGTCATGAAAATACGGAAAAATCTTTAAATGAGAAGGTGTGTCCAAACTTTTGGTCTGTATTGTATTTGTCTATATTTGCCCCCTTTTCACATGTAAAGCGCCATGAATCAAATGGTGCTATAAAAATGTATAATGATGATGATAAATAATAATAAATAACAATAATATGCGTATATATATATATATATATATATATATATATATATATATAGTATATATACAGTAACGTGTGTTATTTTTCATTATACTCCTGCCTTTGATGATAATGAGATGACTGCTGAAAAGTGATTTGCACAGAACAGGAATTGTCAGCCTATGGAGTGGTTCAGTGGTCATTGTGAAACCGGCAAGATTTCCAAGTATTTTAAAAATTAGACACCAACATAAAATCGGAATAATGTGAAAGGGCAGAGTGGCTAGTCAGCATCCAGATCGTTATAAAATTATTGAAGCTTTATTTCTTTATGGTAAAATTACAGAATGGACCGATTCCATCGTGGCTGTGTATCTTTCACATTTTAGGCCATCATTACTTGACTTTTTTCATAGCTACGCATTTCAGACCCTTGCGATTGTTAAGGGCCACTGATGGTCCGAAATGTGTAGGAGAGATTGCTACTGTTTGTGGAATCAAATTTTAACCCCTTAGTGCTAGCCAGTTAACACTTTTGAGGTTTTTCGAGTGTATATAGTCCCCCCAAAAAATAAGCACCTAAAAAATAAGTTTTGTAAATTTCCTTGAAAAAATGAAAAATTACTGCTACAATTTTAAAGCTTCTAGCATGCTAGCAAAATAAAATAACATTTTACAAATAGTGCTGATGTAAAGCAGACATGAATGAAATATTATTTATTATTGTTTTCCTGCAATATGACCATCTGGATTAAAGGGATAATCATTCAGAGTTTGAATATTACAAATTTTTAGAAATGAACAAATTTCTGATATTTATAGAAATCAACGCAAAACATATCAACATAAATTTATCATTATCATTAAATACAACCCCTGGCAAAAATTATGGAATCACCGGCCTTGGAGAATGTTCATTCAGTTGTTTAATTTTGTAGAAAAAAAGCAGATCACAGACATGGCACAAAACTAAAGTCATTTCAAATGGCAACTTTCTGGCTTTAATAAACACTAAAAGAACAAAAAATATGGTAGTCAGTAATGGTTACTTTTTCTAACCAACCATAGGGTAAAAATTATGGAGTCACTCAATTCTGAGGGAAAAAATTATGGAATCACCCTGTAAATATTCATTCCCAAAACTAACACCTGCATCAAATCTGCTAATTAGTCTGCATCTAAAAAGGAGTGATCACACCTTGGAGAGCTGTTGCACCAAGTGGACTGACATGAATCATGGCTCCAACACAAGAGATGTCAATTGAAACAAAGGAGAGGATTATCAAACTTTTAACAGAGTGTAAATCATCACGCAATGTTGCAAAAGATGTTGGTTGTTCACAGTCAGCTGTGTCTAAAATGTGGACCAAATACAAACAACATGGGAAAGTTGTTAAAGGCAAACATACTGGTAGACCAAGTAAGACATCAAAGCGCCAAGACCGGAAAATTAAAGCAATATGTCTCCAAAACAGGAAATGCACAACAAAACAAATGAGGAACGAATGGGAGGAAACTGGAGTCAACGTCTGTGACCGAACTGTAAGGAACTGCCTAAAGGAAATGGGATTTACAAACAGAAAAGCTAAACGAAAGCCATCATTAACACCTAAACAGAAAAATGTGATGAATCGCGAATCTGCATTCGGCAAGGTGATGATGCTGGAACTTTTGTTTGGTGCCATTCCAATGATATTTATAAAGATGAATGCCTGGAGAGAACATGCAAATTTCCACAGTCATTGATGATATGGGACTGCATGTCAGGTAAAGGCACTGGGGAGATGGCTGTCATTACATCTTCAATAAATGCACAAGTTTATGTTGATATTTTGGACACTTTTCTTATCCCATCAATTGAAAGGATGTTTGAGGATGATGAAATCGTTTTTTAAGATGATAATGCATCCTGCCATAGAGCACAAACTGCGCAAACATTCCTTGAAATAAGACACATAAGGTCAATGTCATGGCCTGCAAATAGTCTGGATCTCAATCCAATAGAAAATCTTTGGTGGAAGTTGTAGAAAATGGTCCATGACAAGGGTCCAACCTGCAAAGCTGATCTGGCAACAGCAATCAGAGAAAGTTGGAGCCAGATTGATGAAGAGTACTGTTTACACTCATTATGTCCATGCCTCAGAGACTGCAAGCTGTTATAAAAGCCAGAGGTGGTGCAACGAAGTACTAGTGATGTTTTGGAGTGCTTTTTGTTTGTTTTTTCATGTTCCATAATTTTTTCCCTCAGAATTGAGTGACTCCATAATTTTTACCCTATGCTTGGATAAAAAAGTAACCATTACTGACTACCACATTTTTTGTTCTTGTTTTCTTTTAGTGTTTCTTAAAGGGAACCTGTCACCCCCAAAATCGAAAGTGAGCTAAGCCCACCATCATCAGGGGCTTATCTACAGCATTCTGTAATGCTGTAGATAAGCCCCCGATGTATCCTGAAAGATGAGAAAAAGAGGTTAGATTATACTCACCCACACTCACGTTGGATGTCGTGGTCCGGTCCGGGGACTCCCATCTTCATAGGATAACTCAGGCGTACTTTGTCTGCCCTGTTGAAGGCAGAGCAAAGTACTGCAGTACGCAGGCGCCGGGCCTCTCTGACCTTTCCCGGCACCTGCGCACTGCAGTACTTTGCTCTGCCCTCAACAGGGCAGACAAAGTACGCCTGAGCCGGAGCCGCAGCATGAATACAAGAGGAGGACGTCATCCTATGAAGATGGGAGGCCCCGGACCGGACCGCGCCACCCATCAGACCAGAGCCGGACCTGACCGCCCCTGGGTGAGTATAATCTAACCTCTTTTTCTCATCTTTCAGGATACATCGGGGGCTTATCTACAACATTACAGAATGCTGTAGATAAGCCCCTGATGATGGTGAGCTTAGCTCACCTTCAATTTTGGGGGTGGCAGGTTCCCTTTAAAGCCAGAAAGTTGCCATTTGAAATTACTTTAGTTTTGTGCCATGTCTGTGATCTGCTTTTTTTCTATAAAACTAAACAACTGAATGAACATCCTCCAAGGCCGGTTATTACATAATTTTTGCCAGGGGTTGTATAATATGTCACAAAAAAAATCTCAAAATTACTGGTATATGTTGAAACATTCCAGGGTTATTGCCACATAACGTGACACATGTCAGACTTGAAAAATTCGGCCTAGTCCCCAAGGGGATAAACAAAGTCCTTACTGTAAATATCAAGTAATACACAATTCTACAATATAACATGAAACAAACAAAGCCTGGAAATTATAAATTAGGTTCCAAGACAAAAGAAGAGAACCATAAGCTAGCATTCATTAAAAAATAATTTATTAAGTATAACAAAATATTAAAATAAAAAAAAAGAATGCTTGGAGTAGTATATATTATATATGAGTGAAAAGATAAACCAATCCTACCATAGTATTAACCAGCTAGGTGCCTAGTCAGTAGCACATAATGCAGTCAGACCTCCAGAAGAAGCTGACAGGGTGTAGGGACACCTCGCCGGACACGTCTTGAGTGGCAGTGGTTCTAGCTAACAACAAGGTTTTGACACCTTTATTTATTAATGATTGCACTATGTACTGGTGATTATGCACGTAGCAAGTTAATACTATGGTAGGATTGGTTTTCCGTCTCCTGATGTAATACACTATGCTTACTGGTCAAACCCTTATAAATTATACTCCAGGCATTTGCTGTTTCCCCTGTGAGGGATTCTTTTTTGAAATGTAATATTATGTTGCACTTAATAAATCCATATTTAATGAATTATTTTGTCCTGAACTCTAATTTTCATTTCCAGGCTTTGTTTCATACTTGTGGAATCGATCCATTCTGTAATTTTAACATTAAAAATAAACCATAAATGGTGTCCTAATGATCCGGATGCTGGCCTCGCTTCCCTTTCACATTAATCCTGTCTCTGAAACCAGCCATGTGACCATGTAATGCCTGGTGAGCTGATGTACATTACTTATATACATAAAAATGCGTTTGAAGCAATAGATCATTATCATTGATCCTTTTAATTAGAAAATCCAATAGATTCGTTTTCATCTCTATTTGTCAATTAAATGGGGCACGAAATCCTCTCTTCAACAGAAGACATCAGTATTAGCTCTAGCAGTACATCTCTAGTTAATTAGAAATGTGATGTAAGCGTAATCCCGACAGAATTCCCCCAGGATTAACATCACCCTAATTATTGTATGCTACTAATTCCTAAGTAGGTGCCAAGACGTCACTTTCCAGCTCTCATACATGACTCACCACCTCTTCACGAAATCTCCAATGTTGCACAACATTACCCCATCTATATGTCCAGTCGCGCCTTCCCTAGCTCACCTATAAGCGAGGTCTATCCCTAGTTTTTCTGCGTTAGTTCTTCTAACCCACTTCAGTGTGTGGAATTACTTGTGTGCCTCATTTGCTAATGCTGGCACACTGACCGGTCCCATAGTCCTCACATAGGCCATTGATGGAGCAATCATACAGGACAATACTGACCTTTGCCAAGTTGTACCTGCCATATGTCAATTACCTGTGGGACTGTTCTAACACTTGTTGTTTTCTAAATGTTTAAAGAGATATTCTCCTTTGAAAGTACGGTAATCAATATTAATATCCAGAAAATTACTCACCCTGGTATTCATCCTAAATCACTGGGGGTCCAAACACTGGAATCCCGAGAAATGGTGTGTGTTTTGATCCATAATTACTTGAGGATTAAAGGAATATTTTCAAGCTTGAAAGTTAAGTTACCCTTTCCATTAGATAGGGGATAATGTCACGATTGCTGTGGTCCAATAGTTGGAGACCCCCACTGTTCCATAGAATTGGACTTTTTCAGAGCCCCGTGTGAATGGAGAGCTTGTCAGTCACGCACACTGCCACTCCATTAATTCTTAAGGAAGTGCTGGAGAAAAACCGTGTGCAGTGCTCCGCTGTCTCCAGTGGTCCCAGCGATTGGGATGACTACCCCATAGATAGAGGATAACTTTCAAATGGAGGAATAACACTTTAATCAGCAAATAACAATTATAAATCAAAGATCAAATGACATACTTCCCAGTAAACTGTGATTTATATTATGTAGATCTGCCAGTAATAATAATTATTGATAATTAATGCAACAACCAGAATCAAGTCAATAATCTAGTCAGTATCCAACTCCTACCACTACAGTGGTACTTTAAAGTTTGTGAACCCTCAGAATATTCTATATTTCTGTATAAATTTGACAGAAAGCTACAAGCAGAAATATGGGAAGTTCCAAAGGGTTCACAAACTTTCAAGCACCACTGTACATATCTCATACACAAATCCATACGCACTTACCTTTTTTACTTCACCCATAATACAACATTCTTTGCAGAATGCGGCGTTCTGAAAAAAGTTGTGATTGTGGTATGAGAAGTCTTCCCTGCTCACAGTGTTTGGTGCATTCAGGCAGATCGGATACCTTCTCTGGTTAGAACGGTGGACAGCATCGTCTTGTAGGAGGGTAGCATGAGGATTACTGGGCTGTTTTTGTCTCGGCATTAAATAATTACCTGTGTAATCCCATTGCCATCTGCTCGCAGTTCAATGCTGGTCAGACATACATGGGTTCAGGTCAATAGTACCTGCTGCTACTGCCACTCCTAAGGTCATAGATTTATTATTCCAAAACACAGAAAACTAAATTGATGTAAATTGTAATATATTTCCTAGTAAATTGTCTCATTTGATCAGTTGTTCAGTTTAAATGTGCAAGAAAACGTACAACTTTTGTATCATTTGCTTTATTGTTTTAGTTTTAATTTTGTAGATTGTGTTTTTTATGTCTCCTATTTATTCATACGTACTGGTTGCTGTTGGGAAAGCAATATTGGGAACTTCATAGTTCAGCTACATAATTTATTCTAAAGTGGCATATGTAAAGATTGTGTTGTCAACACGTATTAAAAGGAATCTGTCAGTAGGATCAATGCTATTAATCCATTTATATGGGCTGGCCAGAGCCAGCGATGTGGACGTACACACTAGCGCCCGAGAACTTGCGGAGGTGCAAGTGACAGCGGGACTTTATTTTCATGTTTCCAGCTGCGATCTAGATGTGAGTGACGGCATATTTGCAGTATTTGGACATTAAAGGACATTTGCTTTACTTGCTTGGGTCACTGTCTCACAAAATTCACTGGCGGAAAAGTTGCTGTTCTGAATAGCATGTAGGGTATAGGAAGCTAAATAAAATTATGTCTTGATATATACAATTTGAAGTCTTATTCCAGAGAATTCCACATTTTTCTTATATAGTTGTGTTTAACAAAGCAAAATCTGCATAAAGAGTGTAGGTCCTGCAGATGGTCCCACTATCAAGTATCACAGAAAAGCACAAAGTGGAAAAAATAAAACATAACTTTTAATATACAAAAGTAAGTAAAAACAAGTCACCCAAGTGAACACTTAATACGGGGCCACGTCACCACCATATATAATGGACATTGAAAGATGACAGGCCCTAAACAGGATTAAAAGTTTCCGGCAATATATGCGGAATCAATCTGGGATAAGGTGCTCAAAGGAGCTGTTCAACAATATATAAAACAGCAACTGACCCTATGCAACCAGACACATATAGAAACAATAGACAGTAATCAGCATGTACTGTAAAATATGCTTACTGTACTAATAAACAAACAGGAACGGTCTCACCAATTCCATAAGGCAGGCATCGGAGCACCGGATTTTCTTTAGTCAGACAGACATCCGGACCATAAAGAGATGACAATCCCTATGTCAATCCCTGTGGGGCTACAATATGCTATCCCCCAAGCTCCTGCCCTTACAAGGGCAGTCTACATCTACCCCTGTAAACATATGCCCTGCACTCTCCCTAAGTTGTCCCAACTTGCACAGTGCGGGGCTGGAAGGCGGGGGACCTGGGGGAGCGTCTGACAAGCGCAGTGCACATGCCCAGGAATCCCAGCCCTGCACTGTGGATAATGCATAACACACTGCGGGGCGGGGATTCAGTAGCTGGGTGGCCGCACTGCCCGCACAGGCGCAGTCTGCAACCCAGCAGGTGAGGTCAGACGGCCAATGCTCAATGTGCCTGCCCAAGGCAGAAGAGCACAGCGCAGGCGCCGGATTTCCGAGGAAAACAGCGCTGAGGGGGCGGCGACCAGCGCCCCAAACGATATGACTGACGGCAGTTTGGCGCTTCAAAGAGGGGGGTTCAGACCTGCCTCCAGGTCTAAAGAAAGGTATTTGGGCAGAATTATAAATACCTTTATTTGGGGAATAACAGCAACAAAAACTAAAAGAGCCACCTTGGTAGAATGCAGCTTTACTGCTGCACAAGGTGGCTCTTTTAGTTTATAACGGCTGGAGGGGGTGACAGTGTCCCTTTAAATATTAGATGAAGATTGCTCAAGTAAACACAAAATGCAGTTTTTAAATGAAGGTCTTTATTAAGGGAAAAAGAAATCCAAACCTACAGGGCCCTGTGTGAAAAAGTGATTGCCCCCCTCTTAAAACATAACGGTGGTTTATCACATCTTTGAGAAGCTGAGATCAAATTCCCTAGCTACACAAATACCTGATTACTGCCACATCTGTTCTCAATCAAGAATTCACTTAAATAATACCTGCGTGACAAAATTAAGTAGACCTTTAGTTCTTGAAAAGCAAACCACAGTGAGATCCATTATCTCACCAGGAGTGGTCTGGGGCTGTTTTGCTGCTCCAGGACCTGGAAGACTTGCATTTTTCTGCGTTTATTTGTGGAAATACTGGAATCTGGAGAAAATTTTGAAAATTTTGCAATTTTCAGACTTTTAATTTTTATGCCCTTAAACTGGGTAGTTATATCATACAAAATAGTTAATAAATAACATTTACCACATGTCTGCTTAGCACAATGTTTGAAACATTAATTTTTTGTTAGGAAAGTTAGAAGGGTTAAAAGTTTCAAAGCAATTTCGCAATTTTCCAACAAAATTTACAAAACCATTTTTTTAGGGACGACATCACATTTCAAGTGATTTTAAGGAGCCTATATGACAGAAAATACCCCAAAACTGCATCCTTCAAAGTGCTCGAACCACATTAAATAAGTTTAACAACCCTTTAGGTACTTCAAAACAATTAACCCCTTTCTGACATCCAAAGTACTATCCTGTCGAGGTGGTCTGGGCCCCTATGACCACCGCCGGAATAGTACGTCATCACCGATCAGCCGCGCTCACGGGGGAGCGCGGCCGAGTGTCAGCTGACTATCATAGCTGACATCCAGCACTATCCGGCGGTCCGTGACCGCTCCTGGCACATTAACACCCGGAACACTGCGATCAAACATGATCGCAGCATAGGGAAGCATCGGGCAAGGAGGGGGCTCCCTGCGTGCTTCCCTGAGACCCTCAGAACAACGCAATGTGATTGCGTTATTCCAAGCATCTCCTCCCTACAAGCACCGGATCAAAAATGGCGGCGGGGCTCCTTCCGGGTCCTGCAAGGAGGTGGCTTGCAAGCGCCTGCTGAGAGCAGGTGCCGGCAAGCCTGCAGCACTGCCTGTCAGATCGCTGATCTGACGCAGTGCTTTGCAAAGTGTCAGATCAGCGATCTGACAATATTTAGTGATGTCCCACCCTGGGGCAATGTAAAAAAGTAAAAAAAATAATATTTACTTGTGTAAAAGAATTTTTTTTTTTTTTAAATCCTAAATGAAGAAAAAATATATATTGTTCCAATAAATACATTTCTTTATCTAAAAAAACCCCAAAACAATAAAAGTACACATATTTAGTATAGCTGCGTCCCTAACAACCCGACTTTTAAAACTGTCCCACAAGTTAACCCCTTCAGTTAACTCTGTAAAAAAAAAAAACGAGGCAAAAAACAATGCTTTATTATCATACCGCTGAACAAAAAGTGGAATAACACGCTATCAAAAAGACGGATATAAAAAAAATGGTACCGCTGTAAACGTCATCTTGTCCTGCAAAAAAACGAGCTGCCATACAGCGTCATCAGCAAAAAAATAGTCCTCAGAATAAAGCGATGCAAAAATAATAATTTTTTATATAAAATCGTTTTTATCGTATAGAAGCGCCAAAACATAAAAAAATGATTTAAATGAGGTATCGCTGTAATCATACTGACCCGAAGAATAAAACTGCTTTATCAATTTTATGAAATGTGGAACGGTATAAACGCCCCCCCAAAAGAAATTCATGAATAGCTGGTTTTTGGTCATTCTACCTCACAAAAATCGGAATAAAAAGTGATCAAAAAATGTCACATGCCCGAAAATGGTACTAATAAAAACGTCAACTCGTCCCACAAAAAACAAGAGCTCACATGACTCTGGATCAAAATATGGAAAAATTATAGCTCTCAAAATGTGGAGACGCAAAAACTATTTTTTGCTATAAAAAAAGCATCTTATTGTGTGATAGCTGCCAATCATAGAAATCCGGTAAAACCCCCCGCTATAAATAGTAAATCAAACCCCCCTTCATCACCCCCTTAGTTAGGGAAAAATAATAAAATAAAAAAAGTATTTATTTCCATTTTCCCTTTAGGGTTAGGGTTGGGGCTATAGTTAGGGGTGGGGCTACAGTTAGGGTTAGGGGTGGGGCTACAGTTAGGGTTAGGGTTGGGGCTAAAGTTAGGGTTAGGGTTGGGGCTAAAGTTAGGGTTAGGGTTACATTTACGGTTGGGATTAGGGTTGGGGTGTGTCAAGGTTAGTGGTGTGGTTAAGGTTATGGTTGGGATTAGGGTTAGGGGTGTGTTGGAGTTAGGGGTGTGGTTAGGGGTATGGTTGGGATTAGGGTTAGGGGTGTGTTTAGATTAGCGTTTCAGTTAGAATTGGGGGGTTTCCACTGTTTAGGCACATCAGGGGCTTTCCAAATGTGACATGGCGTCCGATCTCAATTCCAGCCAATTCTGCTTTGAAAAAGTAAAACAGTGCTCCTTCCCTTCCGAGCTCTCCTGTGCATGCAAACAGGGGTTTACCCCAACATATGGGGTATCAGCGTACTAAGTACAAATTGGACAAGAACTTTTGGGGTCCAATTTCTTCTGTTACCCTTGGGAAAATAAAAATGTGGGGCCTAAAAAATCATTTTTGTGGGAAAAAAATGATTTTTTATTTTCAAGGCTCTGCGTTATAAACTGTAGTGAAATACTTGGGGGTTCAAAGCTCTCACAACACATCTAGATAAGTTCCTTGGGGGGTCTAGTTTCCAATATGGGGTCACTTGTGGGGGATTTCTACTGTTTAGGTGCATCAGGGGCTCTGCAAATGCAATGTGACGCCTGCAGACCATTCCATCTAAGTTTGCATTACAAACCGCGCTCCTTCCCTTCCGAGCTCTGCCATGCGCCCAAACTGGTTTACCTCCACATATGGGGTATCAGTGTACTCAGGACAAATTGCACAACAACTTTTGAGGTCCAATTTCTTCTGTTACCCTTGGGAAAATAAAAAATTGGGGGCAGAAAGATCATTTTTGTGAAAAAATATGATTTTTTATTTTTACGGCTCTACATTATAAACTTCTGTGAAGCACTTGGTGGGTCAAAGTGCTCACCACACATCTAGACAAGTTCCTTAGGGGGTGTACTTTCCAAAATGGTGTCACTTGTGGGGGGTTTCAATGTTTAGGCACATCAGGGGCTCTCCAAGCGTGACATGGCATCCTATCTCAATTCCAGTTCCAGTTAATTTTGCATTGAAAAGTCTAACGGCACTCCTTCTCTTCCGAGCTCTGCCATGCACCCAAACAGTGGTTTACCGCCACATATCGGGTATCAGCATACTCAGAACAAATTGTGCAACAATGTTTGGGGTCGAATCTCTCCTGTTACCCATGGTAAAATAAAACAAATTGGAGCTGAATACATTTTTTGTGAAAAAAAGTTAAAGCTTCATTTTTGTTTAAACATTCCAAAAATTTCTATGAAACACCTGAAGGGTTAATAAACTTCTTGAATGTGGTTTTGAGCACGTTGAGGGGTGCAGTTTTTAGAATGGTGTCACACTTTGGTATTTTCTATCCTATAGACCCCTTAAAGTGACTTCAAATGTGATGTGGTCCCTAAAAAAAAAAATGGTGTTGTAAAAATGAGAAATTGCTGGTCAACTTTTAACCCTTATAACTCCCTAAAAAAATGTTGGTTCCAAAATTGTGCTAATGTAAAGCATACATGTGGGAAATGTTACTTATTAAGTATTTTGTGTGATATGTCTCTGTGATTTAAGGGCATAAAAATTCAAAGTTGGAAAATTGCAAAATTTTCAAAATGTTCGCCAAATTTCAATTTTTTCACAAATAAACGCAGGAAATTTTACCCCTATCATGTCTCGAGAAAACAATGTCAGAATCATCAGGATCCGTTGAAGCGTTCCAGAGTTATAACCTCATAAAGGGACAGTGATCAGAATTGTAAAAATTGTCCCGATCATTAACGTGTAAACCACCCTTGGGGGTAAAGGGGTTAAAGCAATGTGGAAAGAAAACATGAAAATTTTACTTTTTCCCTCAAAAATATTGATTTAGCCCCAAATTTTTCATTTTCACAAGGGTATCAGGAAAAAATGGACCATGCAATTTGTTGTGCAATTTCACAAGAGTATGCCTATACTCCATATGTGGTAAAACACTAGTGTTTCGGAGCACGGCAGGGCTTGGATTAGAAGGAGCACCCATTGACTTTTGTAGCGCAAAATTGGCTGAAATAGATAGCAGAAGATATGTTGCGTTTTCAGACCCTCTGATGTGCCTAAACAGTAGAAACTCCCACAAGTGACTCCATTTTGGAAACCACACCCCTCAAAAACTTACCTAGAGGTGTCGTGAGCACCTTGAACCCACATGTGCTTTACAGAATTTTATAATGTTTAGCCGTGAAAATTAAAGAATTGGTTGTGCCCCAAATTTTTCATTTTCGTAAGGGTAACAGGAGAAAATGGACCATACAATTTGTTGTACCATTTTTCTTGAGTACACTGATACCCCATCTGTGGTAGAAAACTACTGTTTGGACACACAACAGGGCTTGAAAGGGAAGGAGTGCCAACTGAACTCGGGGGGATCAATTTTGGCTGGAATAGATTGTGGATGCCATAATTAACATTTTACATCAAAAATTTAGTTTTAGCCCAAATTTTTAAATTTTTACAAGGGGAAATGGGTAAGAATGGCACCAAAATGTTTCATACAATTTCTGCTTAACGTGGCAATACCCCATTTGTGACTGTACAGTACTGCCACATGATGAGAATCAGGCGGTAAGGAGCACAAGTTGACTCTTGGAGAACAAATGATCATAGAATAGTTTGTGGACTCTACAGAGCCCTTAAGTGCCAGAAGAGCAGAATGCCCTCTCTAGTGACCCCATTTTGGAGAGTACACCATTCAAGGAATTTATCTATAGGTTTAGTGACAATTTTGACTCCATGTGTGTTTTCCAGAATCAAGCAACTGTCACGCTCACGCCCTGACTGTTGGGCTTGAGCTCGGGGGGTTTGTGGCCCCACTGTGCCACAAACCAGACTACCCTGGAAAGGGCGTGACTATGACAGCTGCCTGGGTTTTCACTGGAGCCTCTGATGGTGAGGTCAGGTTTGTGCAGCAGGCAGCTGCCAGGTGCTACTCCAGGGTGGTGTCTGGCTGTGGCTGCTGATCCCACTTGGGAGACAGGAACACCAGGATTGGTGCGGGCATCAGGCAGGACTGGCAGATGAGCATGGCTGAAACTCAGACGAGTAGACTGGCATGGCTGAGACACGGCTGGCAGAGACACGGTAGAGAACACAGGGCTGGCAGGCACGGCAGAGAACACAGGGCTGGCAGGCACGGCAGAGAACACAGGGCTGGCAGGCATGGCAGAGAACACAGGGCTGGCAGGCACAGCACAGAACACAGGGCTGGCAGGCACGGCACAGAACACAGGGCTGGTTGATGTGGTGTATGAGGGAACAGGTAGGGACCTGTTCACACTGGAGGTGCAGGTATGGATATGTAGTATGGAGGAAAAGGTAGGGACCTGTTCACACAGGAGATGCAGATACGGAAACAAGCCAGAAGGAAAGGAGAATGAAGGAACAGGTTGGGACCTGTTCACACAGGAAGAGAACCGCAAGGCTGCGGATAGGAGCGGTAGAGCAGCAAGAGATAGCTCAGCAATAAAAGCTAAGCAGAGCAGAACCACAAAGAATATGGAGAGGAGCTGCAGCAAGAGATTACTGCAGCAGCAGAAGCTAAGCAGAGCGGAGCCACAAGGAATGTGGAGAGGAGCTGCAGCAAGAGGTTTCTGCAGCGGCAGAGCAGAACTGCAAGGAATGCGGAGAGGAGCTGCAGCAAGAGATTACTGCAGCAGCAGAAGCTAAGCAGAGCGGAGCCACAAGGAATATATAGAAGAGCTGCAGCAAGAGATTACTGCAGAAGCTAAGCAGAGCAGAACCGCAAGGAATGCGGAGAGAAGCTGCAGCAAGAGATTACTGCAGAAGCAGAAGATAAGCAGAGTAGAAAAGTAGAAAGGAGCAGAACCACTGGAGTGCAGAGCAGAGGTAAAGCCACAAAGGTACAGAGCAGGCAGAGCCTCAAGAGTGCGGAGTGTAAGCAGACTGAGAACACGAGGAAAGACACAGCAGGGAAGGAAGCCACAGACAATGAGACCGAGATAAGACTAAGTTCAGACAAGGAAATGGAACAAGACGAGAAACAAAAACAAAGACACAGGGACCAGGATATTCTGCCTCCTGGAGGGCGGACAACAAGATCAAGGCAATAACACAGAGAAAAGCCTCCAGAGAGGGAGTAACTCTGCAAGGCCTGGCAAACTCAGAAGCAAAACACAAACTGAGCTAACACATTGCACTGGCCCAGTCCACTGGGTGGAGCTGCACTAAATACTGGAGGCCTCCTGGCAATTGGTCAGGAACAGATTAGACAGATGCACCTGATTCCTATAAGAACCAGAGAGTTCAGGCGCCGCCCCCCCCTATGCACACAGCCAGGAAGCATGCAGAGAGCAGAGACACAGAACATGGAGCTGGCATGAAACAGAAACCACATCATGGCCTGGAGCAGTGGGTAAAATAGTGTGAGAGATGAGAGGCCATGCCATGATGCCAGCAGAGTTGTTACAGCAACACTGGGTGTTGCTGAGTGAAAAAAAACTTGCTTTTCTTGTGGATTGAGTTGAAGCTTTTATTGGGAACATTTTACCTAACATTTTGGATTACATTTATCCCGCACTCTATGCTGAGCACTTACATCAAGTTTTCCATTGAAATTTCCAAATGACATCATTCCGATGAAACCCGTCGACAGATCCATTCACTATAATGAGGCAGCAGAGTTACTCTGGACTATGTCTGGCCTATGTTCAGCGGACTTGGATGTTTGCCATGATGACCTCGGATTGCCATGACAATGATCGAGTCCCCAAGATGACATCAGGTGGGCACAGATCTAAAGGGAGATGGAGCTCCCTCCTTCTCCCTGCCTTCTAAATGCTATTATCACTATTGTTAGTGGCATTTAGGGGGTAAAATCACTCGATTCCAATCAGCGACGGGCACAGTCAGAATCATCATTGTCCATATACTACGGGGACATGCATATTCTAGAATACCCGATGCGTTAGAATCGGGCCACAATCTAGTCTATATATATAATTGTCTAAGGGTTTTTCCGTCTGTCTGTCTGTCTGTCTGTCTGTCCTGGCTGATTGGTCGAGGCAACCGTTATGACATCATCGTCGCCATGGCAACCATTATGACATCTACGTCGATAGTGTGCCCGTCGCTGATTGGTCGTGGCCTGGCAGCCTCGACCAATCAGAGATGCGGGATTTCCATTATGACATCATCGTCACCATGCTGTGCCCGTCGCTGATTGGTCGAGGCAGCCTGGGGCTTGACCAATCAGCGAATGAATAAACGGGACAGACAGACAGACAGAAAAACCCTTAGACAATTATATATATACTAGACTGTGGCCCGATTCTAATGCATCTGGTATTCTAGAATATGCATGTCCCCGTAGTATATGGACAATGATGATTCCAGAATTCGCGGCAGACTGTGCCCGTCGCTGATTGGTCGAGGCAACCTTTATGACATCGTCGTCGCCATGGCAACCATTATGACATCTACGTCGATACTGTGCCCGTCGCTGATTGGTCGAGGCCTGGCGGCCTCGACCAATCAGAGACGCGGGATTTCCAGGACAGACAGACAGACAGAAAGACAGACAGACAGACAGAAAGACAGACAGACAGACGGAAAAACCCTTAGACAATTATATATATAGATAGATACCCGATGCATTAGAATCGGGCCACAGTCTAGTAAAAAATATAAGAGTTGGAATCACACTCCTTTTCCCTCATGAAGAATGAGGCCGGCCTCACACTAGCGAGTTTTACGGACGTATGAGCGCATAAACTACGTCCGTAAAATATGCATTACACACGGCCCAATGATTCCCTATGTCCCAGCTCCTATCAGCCGTATTTTACTGATCCGTATTATACGGTCTTGTACGGCCATACAAAATCGCAGCATGCTGCGTTTGTCACCGTATTGCGCAAAAAAAATCGCCAATGAAAGTCTATGGGGGCAAGAAAAATACGGATTACACACGGACCAGCAGTGTGACCTGCGAGAAATACGCATCGGTGTTAGAGAGAAAAGTCGGTAATTCAATTGCCGGCTTTTCATTTCTCCTTCACAAACCCGACAGGATATGAGACATGGTTTACATACAGTAAACCATCTCATATCCCTTTTTTTTTTGCATATTCCACACTACTAATGTTAGTAGTGTGTATGTGCAAAATTTTGGAGCTGTAGCTGCTAAAATAAAGGGTTAAATGGCGGAAAAAATTGACGTGGGCTCCCGCGCAATTTTTCTCCGCCAGAGTGGTAAAGCCAGTGACTGAGGGCAGATATTAATAGCCTAGAGAGGGTCCATGGTTATTGGCCCCCCTGGCTACAAACATCTGCCCCCAGCCACCCCAGAAAAGGCACATCTGGAAGATGCGCCTATTCTGGCACTTGGCCACTCTCTTCCCACTCCCGTGTAGCAGTAGGATATGGGGTAATGAAGGGTTAATGTCACCTTGCTATTGTAAGGTGACATTAAGCCAGATTAATAATGGAGAGGCGTCAATTATGACACCTATCCATTATTAATCCAATAGTACTAAATGGTTAATAAAACACACACACATTATTACAAAGTCTTTTAATGAAATAAAGACACAGGTTGTTGTAATATTTTATTATTCTCTTAATCCAGCTGAAGACCCTCCTTCTGTGAAAAAGTAAAAATAACAAATCAACAATATCTCATACCTTCCGATGATCAGTCACGTCCCACGAAGTAAATCCATCTGAAGGGGTTAAATCATTTTACATCCAGGAGCTGTGCTAAAGCACTTGCTCCTGCCTGTAAATCCCCGGGTACTGAATGGAAAGCAGTTTGATCTGTAGTTACCTTGAGTTGCGGTGATGCGCCCTCTGCTGGATGTCCTCATGAACTGGAGCGTTGGGAAAGTTCCCACGCTCGAGTTCATATGAGGACATCCAGCAGAGGGCGCATCACCGCGACTCAAGGTAACTACAGATCAAACTGCTTTCCATTCAGTACCCGGAGATTTACAGGCAGGAGCGAGTGCATTAGCACAGCTCCTGGCTGTAAAATGATTTAACCCCTTCAGATGGATTTACTTCGTGGGACATAACGACAGAAGGTATGGAATATTGTTTTTTTTTTTTTAAACTTTGTTTCAGGACGATGGTCTTCAGGTGGATTAAGAGTCTAATAAAATATTACCACAACATGTGTCTTTATTTAATTAAAATACTTGTAAATAATGTGTGTGTGTTTTATTAACCATTTAGTACTATTGGATTAATAATGGATAGGTGTCATAATTGACGCCTCTCCATTATTAATCTGGCTTAATGTCACCTTACAATTGCAAGGTGACATTAACCCTTCATTACCCCATATCCCACTGCTACACGGGAGTGGGAAGAGAGTGGCCAAGTGCCAGAATAGGCGCATCTTCCAGATGTGCCTTTTCTGGGGTGGCTGGGGGAAGATGTTTGTAGCCAGGGGGGGCCAATAACCATGGACCCTCTCTGGGCTATTAATATCTGCCCTCAGTCACTGGCTTTACCACTCTGGCGGAGAAAATTGTGCGGGAGCCCACGCCAATTTTTTCCGCCATTTAACCCTTTATTTTACAAGCTACAGCGCCCAAATTTTGCACATACACACTACTAACATTAGTAGTGTGGAATATGCAAAAAAAAAAAGGGATATGAGATGGTTTACTGTATGTAAACCATGTCTCATATCCTGTCGGGTTTGTGAAGGAGAAATGAAAAGCCGGCAATTGAATTACCGGCTTTTCACATATATCGCGCTGAATTAAATATAAATACAGAATACATATATATACAGTGGGGCAAAAAAGTATTTAGTCAGTCAGCAATAGTGCAAGTTCCACCACTTAAAAAGATGAGAGGCGTCTGTAATTTACATCATAGGTAGACCTCAACTATGGGAGACAAACTGAGAAAAAAAAATCCAGAAAATCACAAAAAAATTCTGTTTTTTTATCATTTTATTTGCATATTATGGTGGAAAATAAGTATTTGGTCAGAAACAAGCAATCAAGATTTCTGGCTCTCACAGACCTGTAACTTCCTCTTTAAGAGTCTCCTCTTTCCTCCACTCATTACCTGTAGTAATGGCACCTGTTTAAACTTGTTATCAGTATAAAAAGACACCTGTGCACACCCTCAAACAGTCTGACTCCAAACTCCACTATGGTGAAGACCAAAGAGCTGTCAAAGGACACCAGAAACAAAATTGTAGCCCTGCACCAGGCTGGGAAGACTGAATCTGCAATAGCCAACCAGCTTGGAGTGAAGAAATCAACAGTGGGAGCAATAATTAGAAAATGGAAGACATACAAGACCACTGATAATCTCCCTCGATCTGGGGCTCCACGCAAAATCCCACCCCGTGGGGTCAGAATGATCACAAGAACGGTGAGCAAAAATCCCAGAACCACGCAGGGGGACCTAGTGAATGAACTGCAGAGAGCTGGGACCAATGTAACAAGGCCTACCATAAGTAACACACTACGCCATCATGGACTCAGATCCTGCAGTGCCAGACGTGTCCCACTGCTTAAGCCAGTACATGTCCGGGCCCGTCTGAAGTTTGCTAGAGAGCATTTGGATGATCCAGAGGAGTTTTGGGAGAATGTCCTATGGTCTGATGAAACCAAACTGGAACTGTTTGGTAGAAACACAACTTGTCGTGTTTGGAGGAAAAAGAATACTGAGTTGCATCCATCAAACACCATACCTACTGTAAAGCATGGTGGTGGAAACATCATGCTTTGGGGCTGTTTCTCTGCAAAGGGGCCAGGACGACTGATCCGGGTACATGAAAGAATGAATGGGGCCATGTATCGTGAGATTTTGAGTGCAAACCTCCTTCCATCAGCAAGGGCATTGAAGATGAAACGTGGCTGGGTCTTTCAACATGACAATGATCCAAAGCACACCGCCAGGGCAACGAAGGAGTGGCTTCGTAAGAAGCATTTAAAGGTCCTGGAGTGGCCTAGCCAGTCTCCAGATCTCAACCCTATAGAAAACCTTTGGAGGGAGTTGAAAGTCCGTGTTGCCAAGCGAAAAGCCAAAAACATCACTGCTCTAGAGGAGATCTGCATGGAGGAATGGGCCAACATACTAACAACAGTGTGTGGCAACCTTGTGAAGACTTACAGAAAACGTTTGACCTCTGTCATTGTCAACAAAGGATATATTACAAAGTATTGAGATGAAATTTTGTTTCTGACCAAATACTTATTTTCCACCATAATATGCAAATAAAATGATAAAAAAACAGACAATGTGATTTTCTGGATTTTTTTTTTCTCAGTTTGTCTCCCATAGTTGAGGTCTACCTATGATGTAAATTACAGACGCCTCTCATCTTTTTAAGTGGTGGAACTTGCACTATTGCTGAATGACTAAATACTTTTTTGCCCCACTGTATATGTGTCTCAATGACATATATATATATATATATATATATATATATATACTGTATATATGTTTTAACGAACATTTGAGCACATAAATCCATTAGATGTCGGTTTTGCAAGCCTGCGAGAAAATATCGCAGTACGGATGCCATACGGATTACATACGGAGGATGCCATGCGCAAAATACGCTGACACACCCTGCCTACGGATGACATACGGATCACTATTTTGGGGACTTTTCTGCGTATTACGGCCGTAAAAAACGGACCGTATTTACATATGCTGAGTGTGAGGCCGGCCTAAGGTAATAGGACAATATATATATATATATATATATATATATATATATATATATATATATATATATATATATATATACAGTTAGGTCCATATATATTTGGACAGAGACGACATTTTTCTAATTTTGGTTATAGACATTACCAGAATGAATTTTAAGCAAAACAATTCAGATGCAGTTGAAGTTCAGACTTTCAGCTTTCATTTGAGGGTATCCACATTAAAATTGGATGAAGGGTTTAGGAGTTTCAGCTCCTTAACAAGTGCCACCCTGTTTTTAAAGGGACCAAAAGTAATTGGACAATTGACTTCAAGGCTATTTCATGGACAGGTGTGGGCAGTCCCTTCGTTATGTCATTCTAAATTAAGCAGATAAAAGGCCTGGAGTTGATTTGAGATGTGGTGCTTGCATTTGGAAGGTTTTGCTGTGAAGTAAACATGCGGTCAAAAGAGCTCTCCATGCAGGTGAAACAAGCCATCCTTAAGCTGCGAAAACAGAAAAAAAAAACATCCGAGAAATTGCTACAATATTAGGAGTGGCAAAATCAACAGTTTGGTGCATCCTGAGAAAGAAAGAAAGCACTGGTGAACTCATCAATGCAAAAAGACCTGGGCGTCCACGGAAGACAACAGTGGTGGATGATCGCAGAATAATCTCCATGGTGAAGAGAAACTTCTTCACAACAGCCAACCAAGTGAACAGCACTCTCCAGGAGGTCGGCGTATCAATATCCAAATCTACTATAAAGAGAAAACTGCATGAAAGTAAATACAGAGGGTTCACTGCACGGTGCAAGCCACTCATAAGCATCAAGAATAAAAAGGCTAGACTGGACTTTGCTAAAAAAAACAACTAAAAAAGCCAGCACAGTTCAGGAAGAACATTCTTTGGACAGATGAAACCAAGATCATCCTCTACCAGAATGATGAAAAGAGAAAAGTATGGCGAAGGCGTGGTGCAGCTCATGATCCAAAGCATACCACATCATCTGTAAAACACGGCGAAGGCAGTGTGATGGCTTGGGCATGCATGGCTGCCAGTGGCACTGGGTCACTAGTGTTTATTGATGATGTGACACAGGATAGAAGCAGCCGAATGAATTCTGAGGTATTCAGACCCACACTGTGTGCTCAGATCCAGCCAAATGCAGCCAAACTGATTGGTCGTCATTTCATACTACAGATGGACAATGACCCAAAACATAAAGCCAAAGCAACCCAGGAGTTTATTAAAGCAAAGAAGTGGAATATTCTTGAATGGCCAAGTCAGTCACCTGATCTCAACCCAATTGAGCATGCATTTCACTTGTTAAAGACTAAACTTCAGACAGTAAGGCCCACAAACAAACAGCAACTGAAAACCTCAGCAGTGAAGGCCTGGCAGAGCATCAAAAAGGAGGAAACACAGCGTCTGGTGATGTCCATGAGTTCAAGACTTCAGGCAGTCATTGCCAACAAAGGGTTTTCAACCAAGTACTAGAAATGAACATTTTATTTAAAATTATTTAATCTGTCCAATTACTTTTGGTCCCTTTAAAAGCAGGGAGGCACATGTTAAGGAGTTGAAACTCCTAAACCCTTCATCCAATTTTAATGTGGATACCCCCAAATGAAAGCTGAAAGTCTGAACTTCAACTGCATCGGAATTGTTTTGTTTAAAATTCATTGTGGTAATGTCTAGAACCAAAATTAGAAAAATGTTGTCTGTGTCCAAATATATATGGACCTAACTGTATATATATATATATATATATATATATATATATATATATATATATGTGTGTATGTATGTATATATATATATATATATATATATATATATATATATATAGTATTATTACCTCCATATAAGTCCGATCTATCAAAATATAAAATTAATTAGCCAGATGGATAAATGGTGTAGTGAGAAAAAAAAAATTAAACGCCAGAATAATGGTTTTTCGGCTGCCACATCACTGCAAACAATTGCAATAAGAGATAATAAAAACATCACATATGCCTCAAATGGTATCAATATAAATGTCAGTTCAGAGAGCAAACCCTAAGCTTTCACACAGCCTCATCTACCAAAAATTGAAAACATTGCAGTTCTTAGTAAATGGTTGCACAAAATTGTTTTTCTAATTATTAAATTTCTGATTTTTTTTTTTTGTCACTATGCTTGTTTAATAGTTTTGCAATCATACTGAGCTGGAGAATCATATTGCCAGGTTATTTTGTATTGCATACTGAACATGATAGATAAATTAAAAAAAAAAAACAATTGTGGTATTGCACTTTTTTTTTCTACAATTTTGCCACAGGTGGATTTTTTTCCCCTGCTTCCCAGTACATCAGATGAATGGTGTCAATCAAAAGTGCAACTTGTCCAGCAAAAAAATAGGCCCTCATATAATTATGTTGAGGGAAAAATAAAAACGTCTCTGAGAAAAGAAGAGGAAAAAACGAAAATTCAGAAATGTAAAATAGCCATGTTGGGGAAGGGTTAAAAACATAGTAAAACCTTTATGTAATCTAGAATTACATGATTTATGCATATTGAGGTCTCTTAACAGGTGATTTAATGAAAATCATGTACGGCTATTAAAAAGTCTTTCTAGCTTCAAAATGCATAGGCAATGTGTTTCTGGATTATATATAGAGTTCTGTTAAGTTTTTAAGGTCTTTTGTATAAAAAAAAATTTAGTTTATAAAGTTCTTTCTGCGGATGCTGGAATCTTCATATCACTTGCTGCAATAGCCATTCTAGTGCCCAGTAAGATGATAGCAGCGTGTGCTACTGGAAGCACAAATACCTTATCTTATTGGCAGTGGTGTCACAAGTGCCCAAGAACCAGGACGTGGGCCTGGATTTCCGAACGCCACTTTGAACTGTGTTGGCATCAATACGACGCTGGTACATTCATCTGGTAGAGCAAGCGGCAACAAGCTCCCTGCACTACCCGGTGGCAAGGCGATGCTATAACATCACTATAATGTCACTGTATTGCGTTGGTTGCTGCCCGTTCTTGAGTCTTGATTGCAGCAAAAAAGAGGACCAGGTTAGGCGAGTATCAACTTTTTTTAAAATTTAATTAGTTATTATTTAGTTTATTAAACTTTATTTTTTGCATGGTGTGCAGCATTATACAGATGGCAGCACATTAGGGGGAATTTTTACTTGACAGGGCACTAAATCTTGGTGGGTTCACATTAAAGGGAACCTGTCACCCCCAAAATCGATGGTGAGGTAAGCTCACCGTCATCAGGGGCTTATCTACAGCACTCTGGAATGCAGTAGATAAGCCCCCGATGTTACCTGAAAGAGGAGAAAAAGACGTTAGATGATACTCACCCAGGGGCGGTCCTGCAGCGGTCCGGGTCCGATGGGTGTCGCGGTCTGGTCCGGCGCCTCCTATCTTCATTCCATAATGTCCTCTTGTCTTCACGCTGTTGAATTTTTATGCCCTTAAATCACAGAGATATGTCACGCAAAATACTTAATAAGTAATATTTCCCACATGTCTACTTTACATCAGCACAATTTTGGAACCAACATTTTTTTTTGTTAGGGAGTTATAAGGGTTAAAAGTTGACCAGAAATTTCTCATTTTTACAACACCATTTTTTTTTAGGGACCACATCTCATTTGAAGTCATTTTGAGGGGTCTATATGATAGAAAATACCCAAGTGTGACACCATTCTAAAAACTGCACCCCTCAAGCTGCTCAAACCCACATTCAAGAAGTTTATTAACCCTTCAGGTGTTTCACAGGAATTTTTGGAATGTTTAAATAAAAATGAACATTTAACTTTTTTTCACACAAAATTTATTTCAGCTCCAATTTGTTTTATTTTACCAAGGGTAACAGGAGAAAATGGACCCCAAAAGTTGTAAAATTTGTCCTGAGTACGCTGATACCCCATATGTTGGGGTAAACTACTGTTTGGGCGCATGGCAGAGCTCGGAAGGAAAGGAGCGCCATTTGACTTTTCAATGCAAAATTGACTGGAATTGAGATGGGACGCCATGTTGCGTTTGGAGAGCCCTTGATGTGCCTAAACATTGAAACCCCCCACAAGTGACAACATTTTGGAAAGTAGACCCCTTAAGGAACTTATCTAGATGTGTGGTGAGCACTTTGACCCACCAAGTGCTTCACAGAAGTTTATAATGCAGAGCCGTAAAAATAAAAAATCATATTTTTTCACAAAAATGATCTTTTTGCCCCCAATTTTTTATTTTCCCAAGGGTAAGAGAAGAAATTAGACTACAAAAGTTGTTGTGCAATTTGTCCTGAGTACGATGATACCCCATATGTGGGGGTAAACCACTGTTTGGGCGCATAGCAGAGCTCGGAAGGGAAGGAGCGCCACTTTACTTTTCAAGGCAAAATTGACTGGAATTACGATGGGACGCCATGTTGCGTTTGGAGAGCCCCTGATGTGCCTAAACATTAAAACCCCCCACAAGTGACCCCATATTGGAAACTAGACCTCCCAAGGAACTTATCTAGATATGTTGTGAGAACTTTGAACCCCCAAGTGTTTCACTACAGTTTATAACGCAGAGCCTTGAAAATAAAAATTCTTTTTTTTTTCACAAAAATGATTTTTTTAGCCCCCAGTTTTGTATTTTCACAAGGGTAACAGGATAAATTAGACCCCAAAAGTTGTTGTCCAATTTGTCCCGAGTACGCTGATACCCCATATGTTGGGGTAAACCCCTGTTTGGGTGCATGGGAGAGCTCGGAAGTGAAGGAGCACTGTTTTACTTTTTCAATGCAGAATTGGCTGGAATTGAGATCGGACGCCATGTCTCATTTGGAGAGCCCCTGATGTGCCTGAACAGTGGAAACTCCCCAATTCTAACTGAAACCCTAATCCAAACACACCCCTAAACCTAATCCCAACTGTAACCCTAACCACACCCCTAACCCTGACACACCCCTAATTCTAATCCCAACCCTAATCCCAACCGTAAATGTAATCCAAACCCTAGCCCTAGCCCTAAACCTAATCCTAGCCCTAACCCTAGCCCTAACCCTAACCCTAGCCCTAATGGGAAAATGGAAATAAATACATTTTTTTAATTTTATTATTTTTCCCTAACTAAGGTGGTGATGAAGGGGGGTTTGATTTACTTTTATAGCATTTTTTATATCGGATTTTTATGATTGGCAGCTGTCAACACACTAAAAGACGCTTTTTATAGCAAAAAAGTTTTTGCGTCTCCACATTTTGAGACCTATAATTTTTCCATATTTTGGTCCACAGAGTCATGTGAGGTCTTGTTTTTTGCGGGACGAGTTGACGTTTTTATTGGTAACATTTTCGGACACGTGACAGTTTTTGATCACTTTTTATTCCGATTTTTGTGAGGCAGAATAACCAAAAACTAGCTATTCATGAATTTCTTGTGGGGCGGCGTTTATACCGTTCCACATTTGGTAAAATTAATAAAGCAGATTTATTCATTGGGTCAGTACAATTACAGCGATATCTCATTTATATCTTTTTTTATGTTTTGGCGCTTTTATACGATAAAAGCTATTTTATAGAAAAAATAATTATTTTGGCATCGCTTTATTCTGAGGACTATAACTTTTTTATTTTTTTGGTTATGATGCTATATGGCAGCTCGTTTTTTGCGGGACAAGATGACGTTTTCAGCAGTACCATGGTTATTTATATCCGTCTTTTTGATCGCGATTCGCGTGTTATTCCACTTTTTGTTTGGCAGTATGATAATAAAGCGTTGTTTTTTGGCTCGTTTTTTCTTTCTTACGGTGTTCACTGAAGGGGTTAACTAGTGGGACAGTTTTATAGGTTGGGTCGTTATGGACGCGGCGATACTAAATATGTGTACTTTTATTGTTTGTTTGTTTTTTTTTTTTAGATAAAGAAATGTATTTATGGGAATAATATATATTTTTTTTCTTCTTTATTTAGGAATTTTTTTTTTTTTTTACACATGTAGAAATTTTTTTTTTTACTGTGTCCCAGGGGGGGACATCACAGATCACCGATCTGACAGTTTGCACAGCACTCTGTCAGATTGGCGATCTGACATACAGCCGTGCAGGCTTACCAGCGCCTGCACGCCACCCGGAAGTACTCCCTGCAGGACCCGGATGCAGCCCCACGGCCATTTTGGATTCGGGGACTGCAGGGAGGAGACGCTCGGTACAAGGTGAGTACATCGCCGATCGTCTCAGGGAAGCCCGCAGGAAGCCCCCTCCCTGCGCGATGCTTCCCTGTACCGCCGGTACACTGCGATCATGTTTGATCGCAGTGTGCCGGGGGTTAATGTGCCGGGGGCGCTGCCCCCGTGAGCGCGGCTGATCGCTATGACGTACTATCCCGTTGGTGGGAATTAAGGCCCACCCCACCTCGACGGGATAGTACGTCACATGGGATTAAGGGGTTAAGCAGATGTTTTTATTTGGAGGGTAATAAAACTGAGGGGGACTCCATCATTGTAGGGGGAAATATTGGAGGGGCCTTATTAAGGTAGGTGGCACCCTAGGGGCATTATTTGAGGAGGCACAAATATTGAGTGGGGCACTCTGTGGCATCATAACTGGAGGCACACTCTTCTTTATTTTTCAGTATTCAGGGCAATTCACTCTAGCCTTGCGCAGCCCTCCCTCACTAGTGTCTCTAATGCCTGCAATAGCACTACCTTTGCTCTGCTTATGCCTTTTTTATATGACATGGCCAGGACAATAGAAAGCAGAAGTAGTTGATCGCCTAGCAGTCTCACGTGTTGAGACAAGACATCTTTCAAATATGAGAGACCTGGGTAGTTTGCAAAAGAAGCATAGTCCAAAATTCCAGCTGAAAGGTGTAAGTAGCTTGTTGATTGTTATTGGAAACTATGAATTTCAGTTATTTATTCCAAAGGGTATGAAACTAAGTATTAAATTGAGAGTGCCAACAATTTTGTCCAGGCTCTTTTGAGGGTTTTCTGTGAAATTATTAACAATTTGCCTTTTTTTCCCATTTTTTTGTGTTGTTGGAAGTTAAATGGAAACTCAAGCATTTTTCCGGAAAACCCTAACAGGAGGATTGGGGAACAAGAAAATCGCTGAAATGGATGGAAACAGCACTCAAATGTAATACAAACAGCATGGGGAAGAAGTCTGGATGCTTCTCTGACTCCCAAGTCGCTGGTGGGAACAATGACTATTACGTCACTTTTACAGATTGACCAGATTGGCATAAAACATACAAAACCAATGAGAAAATTGATTTTACAGGAAAGAATTTAGGAAACATTCTTTTCTGTTTAATGACTTGTATATAAAGCAAAATAAAAGAGAGAAAAAAAAATCCTCCACCTCTTAATAGCAGGGCCTTCTCTCATTGCATTTCCTCGCCACCTATGACTGCAGTAGATGACATAGTAGAGAGGGAAATAAAACACACCGGTAGTCATCGGTAAATAGAATTCTAACATTTTACTGCCTTATCTGGGCATGTGATGTGTGTGGAATGGTCAAACACATCTTGTTTAGTTTATGAAGGAAAGACTCTGAAACTCACAAAGCCTATGTGGATGATACAACAACTGCCGAAAATTAGAAAGAAGAAGGAAAGAGTACAATACATGCTAGAAGACCGAAAACATTTTTTCATATTTTTTAGGAGTGTGACTACTAGACTGGTAAAGTCTATGCACTAAGTGCAAGGGCCACGAAAAATTAGAAGGGACTGCAATACACCCTGGAAGACACATAGATGAGGGACTCAGAAAACATTTATTTTCCAAGGGCTGCCAAATTTTGGAACAATGGACTACAATACACCCTGGAAGACAAGTACAGGAGGGCCTCAGAAAACATATTTTTCCCATTATTAAGGAGTGGGACTCCTAGATTGGTAAAGCCTATGCACTGAGTGCCCAAACTGAAATACCTGGGGGGTATGCATATATATATGTAAGAGAAATGTAGAGGTAGGCCTCAACCACATCCTGTGAAAACTATGGAGGACGGCATCATACACACCCTGGAAACATTAAGAGCGAGGGTTGCATGGTGACCCTCTAAAAATTTTGAGTGAGAGCCGCCTGATCACCCAATAAAGATTTTGAGTGGTGGCCGCCTCACAGCCCTATAACATTTTTAAATAAGGGCTGCCTGATGACCTTACAAAGATTTTGAGTGAGAGCTGCTTGATGACCCTATAAAGTTTTTGATTGTGGGCCGCATTAGGACCCTATAAGGCCATGTTCACACTTTGCGGTTTTCACCACGGAACCGCGGCGATTTTGATGCTGCGGGTCCGCAGCAGTTTCCATAGCGTTTCCATTTACATGTAAACCCTATGGAAACCGCAAACCGCTGTGCACATGCTGCGGGAAAAACCGCGCATTAACGCAGCGGTTTAAAACCCGCAGCATGTCACTTCTTTGTGCAGAATCGCTGCGATTCTGCACCCATAGGAATGCATTGAACCGCTTACTTCCCGCATGGGGCTGTGCCCACGTTGCGGGAAGTAAGCGGTTAATGTGCGGGTGGTACCCGGGGTGGAGGAGAGGAGACTCTCCTCCAGGCCCTGGGAACCATATTTGGGGTAAAAAAAAAGAATAAAAATAAAAAATCATGTTATACTCACCTCTCAGCGCTGCACGCGGCCGGCCGGTCAGAGTTGCTGTGCGAACAGGACCTGCGGTGACGTCGCGGTCACATGACCGTGATGACGCCCGGGTCACATGACCGTGACGTCACGAAGGTCCTTGTCGGCACAGCATCTTTGGAACCGGAGCGCCGCGTGCAGCGCCGAGGAGATCTGGACATCGGAGGGTGAGTATAACCAATTTTTATTATTTTTAACATTACTATTGATGCTGCATATTGCTGCATATGCAGCATCAATATTATAGGAGTAATCCCGCAGCGGAAATCGCAAAACAAACCGCGATAAATCTGCAGGGATAACCGCAGCGGTTTTGCCCTGCAGATTTATCAATTCCGCTGCGGGAGAACCCGCAGAGGGACGCCGCAAAGTGTGAACGTGGCCTAAGGGTTTTGAATGAGGGCAGCGGTACATTTGAATTGACTTTATGTACTGCTGCTGTCATCCAGTGGGGTTGAGAAGTCTGGACAAATCCAGGCCGTGTTGAATTTGATAAGCCTGTCAGCATTTTCAGTTGACAGGCGAATGTGCCTGTCAGTTATTATGCCCCCAGCAGCATTAAAACAAAAATCACTGTGAAAAAATGCTAGCGGCAGGACAGGCCAGCACCTCCAAGGCATAGAGGGACAGTTCATGCCATGTATCCAGCTTGGATACACAATGGTTGTAAAGCACAGAGTAATCTTGGAGGGCATGGGTACGGTCGGCTAGGTACTCCTTCACTGTCTTCAAAAACTTTTCCCTCCTTGTCAGACTAACCTGTGCATCAGGGCCTGGGTGATGGGAGGGTCTAATGAAACTGTCCCAGAACTTTGATAGTGTTCCTCTGCCTCTGTTGGACCTGGTGTGTGTCGCCCTCATCTCTCCTCCTTGGTTACCCAAGGATGTATGACCCCTGCCGCCAGCATTGTCAGATGGGAATTTTTTTACTAATTGTTCGACTAGGGTCTTCTGGTATTGCACCATTTTACTAGCCCTCTCCGTCGTAGGAAGGAGAGATAGAGGGTGAACAACCAGTAATCGGTGCTGGCCAAAATGCATATAACGCAAGAGTCACGGGTCATTTATCTAATTATCCCCGTTTTGCCCACACAAAATTTTCTTCAAAATCATGACCCCCAGTAGCATCTGTTCACAAACCTTCTATGCACTTAATAGCCCTCTATGTCTGTACTATACACATACTGGCTGGTGACCTGTTCATGCAGCGTTATGTGCATACCCTATTTAATATATTATGGCTGTATCGTACAAAATAAGCCTATTTTTTCATTTACCTTTCATGTTGCCCCTATTTCCTCATAGATTGTAAGCTTGCTAGCAGGGCCCTCATTCCTTTTGGTATCTGAGTTATGTTTATTCTGTAATGTCTTTATTGTCTGTACAAGTCCCCTCTAAAATTGGAAAGTGCTCTGGAATATGTTGGCGCTATAAAAATTATTATTAGTAAGGCAGCGGGACAAAGTCAGCCATGAGTGCCAGACTCCTAACAGGCAAAACTTCCCTGTCCCCACAAGGAGGACGACTTTTCATGTCCTCCTCTTCTTCAGTCCATCCTTGCTGAATAGATGGGATTAAGCTGGTGTGGGTAGTACCCTCAGTAGCGCACGCAACCATCTTCTGTTCCTTCTCCTACTCAGCCTCCTCTTCCTCATTATCATCCAATCCACGCTGAGAAGATGAGATCAGACTGGGCTGGGTAGTATCACCCTGTGTACTTTCCTCCTCCATCTCTCCCTGGTCCATATGCAAAGCTTCCTCTTTAATTGTGAGCATCTAGCATTTGAGCAGACACAGAAGTGGGCTGTTTACCCTGATTATAGTGTCATCATTGCTAACCATCTTGATTGATTCCTCAAAGTTTTGGAGAAACTCACAGATGTCAGACATCCATGCAAACTCGTCAATTGTCATGTGCGGAGGCTGACCGCAATACCGACGGGGCATGTTGTAGCAGATATTCAACTACTGCCCTCTGCTTTTCACAAAGCCATGCCAACGTATGTAATGTCGATTTCCAGCTCGTGCTCACATCGCACACCATTCAGAGAGCTGGTACTTGCAAGTGCTGCAGCACTGCCAGACTGGCAGCAACTGTAGCAGACTGGTGGAAATGGGCGCACATGCTGTATATCTTCACAAGTAGCTCAGGCAAATCTGGGTAGGTTTTCAAAAACTTCGGAACCACTAAATTGAGTATGTGGGCTAGGCATGGTATGTGTGGTAGCTGTTCAAGTGTTAGAGCCGCCACCTGGTTACAACCATTATCAGACAAGAACATGTCATGTTGTAGGTTCAGCTGCGAGAGCCACAGATCTGCCTGGTCTGTTATACCTTTCAACATCTCTGCTGTGGTGTGCTGTGTGTCACCTAAACAAATTAGTTTCAGCAGAGACTGTTGCCACTTCACCGAGGTAGTGCTTCCAGCTTGCGATTGATATGGATGATATGGTCCAAGATGGCAATTCAGGGATAGAATCATAGAAAGGTAGAGTTTGAATGGACTTCCTGGGTCATCTGATCCATTCTCTGCTCAATGCAGAATGGAAGATGATGAGGAGGAACTGCTGTAAGAAGTGAAGGAAACCCAGATGGAACAAGGGCCCGCAAACATAAGCTTTGGTAGCATGTGTGCAGTCCCAGGGTGTGACTCAGTCCTGGCTTCCACAAAATTCATCCAGTGTGCCTTCAGGGAAATATAACATTCCTGGTCACAAGCACTTGTCAATATCTCAGTCGTTAAGTGGACCTTCCCAGTAACTGTGTTGGACAGGGCAAGGGTAATGCTAAAGGACATGAGCTGGTGACAGGCGGAGACTGTTGATTTAACAGTGCAGCAGTGTTATACAAGTATTGCAATCGCAATATTAAACCCTAGATGCCTCTAATCAAAATTATCCTTCCACTGAATGCAGGTAACAGCGGTTTTACCACAGGAAAGAAAATATTTAGCCCTGACAAGGACTGTTGTTTTAACGGTAAAGCAGAATTATACAAGTACTGCAATAGCAATATTAAACCCTGCCTAGATGCCTCTAATTCTAAACTTTCCCTCCACTGAATGCAAGTAACAGCGGTTTTACTACAGAAGCGAAAATATTTAGCCCTGACAAGGAGTGTTGTTTTACCGCAGTATACAAATATTGCAATAGCAAAATTAAACTCTGACTCTATCCCTGCTCTATAATAAGCTTGCCCTACTATAACAACTCTCCCTGAACTGCTTTCTGAACACAGTGTTCTATGGCTAGTGGCTATGGCATTACTGTGTATGGCGGGCAATTACCACATGTTCATTGGCTGTCTATCAGGATGGGGACTCGAACATGGCGCTTGAGCACTGCGATACTCGATCAACTAAAGAGCTTGCCCGGAGCACCCTGATGCTCGATCAAGGATCGAGCAGTGGCGAGCACGCTCGCTCATCACTAGTGCCAACACTTTTGGCTATGACTGTATAGCTAGTACTATGCAAAAGTTTTAGGCAGGTGCAAAAAAAATATATACATATTGTGGAAGATCGGCTCACTAGGCTGTACACAGAGGTAGACATAGGAACACTGTCTCTTTTAAGATCTTCACTGGTTTATTATATATGTAGCATAAACTATAGTGAAGTCAAAATAAAGACGGCCCTTTTAAACAAGAACAGGAAAACAAAACAAAGAGGTAACATAAAGCACAGTCCTTGTGGTAGCGGGGATCCACCTGCTCAGGGTTTAACAAAAACACACAGTTCAGGTTAGCCCAAGCAAAGCACTTCTCTGGAGTTAGCTTCTCCAGACACACTGAACATTCAATGCCTCAGGAGGCCTTCTATTTAAACCCCAGACCACACCCTGGGGTGGAGATAAGGTGGATAACCCCCCACCCACTCTATGGCTGTCCACAAAGACACAGCCATTAAAATGGCCATTTATTGTAGATTGTAAGCTCTCATGAGCAGGGTCGTCTTATTTTGCATTATTATTGTACTGTTAACGTTGTTACCTATGACTGTTGTGTTTGAAACTGTTAAACTGTAAAGTGCTGTGGAATATGTTGGCGCTATATAAATAAAGATTATTATTATTAGTATTATTTAACCCCTCTTAACACCTAGTGTGCTGGAGCAAACTACTGGGTTTCAAATCACTGCAGCTAATAACCTCAGTGAAGCGTATCTCCCATCTATCACTTTGTCAGTGACTTTGTCACAATATACCGTATTTTTCGCTTTGTAAGACGCTCCAGATTATAAGACGCACCCCAAATTTTGAGGAGAAAAATAGGAAAAAACTTTTTTTAATAAATTGGTGGGGCGTCTTATAATCCATGCGTCTTATTACTTACCAGGGGTTGTGGCTGCGGTGGATCAGGGTCCCAGGGTCGTTGCTGGAGGCAGGAGTGGATCATTGCTGCAGGCTGGGATGAGGAGGTCTGCAGGGGGGCTCCTATGCAGCAGGCTGGGATGAGGGGGTCTGCAGGGGGGCTCCTGTGCAGCAGGCTGGGATGAGGGGGTCTGCAGGGGGGCTCCTGTGCTGCAGGGGGGCTCCTGTGCTGCAGGCTGGGATGAGGCAGTCTGCAGGGGGGCTCCTGTGCTGCAGGCTGGGATGAGGCGGTCTGCGGGGGGGCTCCTGTGCTACAGGGGGGCTTCGGGGCTGCAGGGCTGTTTCCGGTGCTGCGGGGGCTCTGCCGACATATTGTGAAAGGCCAGAGCCCCCTGGCAGTTTGTCCATGTATTCCTGTATGACTGACTCCGGGAAAATGGCCGCCGGAATCTCGAGAGATGAGATCTCAGCGCTGAAATCTCATCTCCCGAGATTTCGGCGGCCATTTTCCCGGAGTCAGTCATACAGGAAGGAACGCATGGACGAACTGCCGGGGGGCTCTGGTCTTTCACAAAATGTCGCCAGAGCCCCCGCAGCACCGGAGTAGCAGCGGACAACCGCGGTGGCGGGCGACAGCGGTGGCGGGCGGCAGCAGCAGCGGTGGCGGGCGGCAGCAGCAGCGGTGGTGGGCGGTAGCAGCAGCGGGCAGCAGCGGACACCCACTCATCCCAGCCTGTAACGGTAAGCGGTATATCTGCTTTGTAAGACGCACCCCCATTTCCCCCCCAAATTTGGGGGAAATAAAGTGCGTCTTACAAAGCGGAAAATACGGTAAATAAACATACATACACACATTATATATATATATATATATATATATATATATATATATATATATATATATATATAACAAAGTTTAGACAACCTAGAATGGGTTATCTTGGGTAAGACAGCACCCTCAAATTGTTAATTTACTGGGTTAATTCAAGGGATCACATGCAAAGTAATGACTCGTAAGATGAGTCTGCGCTATAAATTTTATTAATTGTTATCCTTTTCAAGTTTAATATCTTTCATATTGCTTTATCGTTTTTTTTAATTTATCCTATACTTTCTATAATATACTATTATACTATTAATTCTAAGACTGTTACTACAAAACAAGTTAATATGAAAAATAACATTGCTGTAAAACTTTAAAACTTTACACACACACAATGCATGCTAATTTTTATTAACTGTAGACAATGAAAAAGATTCAGTTTTATTTACAAAGCTACAGGATATATTTGTAACCATACCAAGTTTTTGTGTTCTTCAAAGATTTGCTCTTTATGATTCTATAATTGACTTTATAGAATTCCTGAAAATGTTCAGTCTATATAACATTCAGCCTATAACAAGCGTCTATGATCAAAGGTATGTGCAGTTACAACATAGCATCAACCCTATTTTTTATAACTACCAGATAGAAAAATTGACTTTGATGCTTATAGCTTCAATCAAAGAGCAGCTTTCATTCTTTCTGCAATTTAATCAGTTCTCAGTGGTATTCAATGGGCAAAAGGTGAGATTTTCACTCTTATAGCTTTGATACAAAAGGCCATTATTTTTACTGATACTAAAATATTAACGCTCCATGATTAAACTACACTACTGTATTGATTTGCCTTGCAGTAAGCCTTCCACAGTCTGACCGTCCTGTCCCAGGAAACGGAAGCATACTGGAAAGACAGAGACAGATATTAACATTTTATAATTCTTGCTAATTGCTAAAACTAGATAAAATATACTAATTATTTGAACAGTACCTGCTTCGTCTCTGGAACATGCACTATGCAACGGATTAGATCTGTGTGTCCTACATTACGTTGAACCAGAAGAAGAGTGTCTGGATCATAAACCCTGAAAAAAGTAAAACTATGTTCAGAAATAATAGCAACTGACCAAACAATGAATAAACATAATGGAACAGTCCATGGATAATAGCAAAACTTTCTGCTCATCCTCCTGATCAGGAACGAGACAAGCTCTACTGTTGACAAAGTGAAGTTTCAGGATGTGCCCACCATTGTTCCCTGAACCATCATAGCTGTAAAATGAACAGTCCTTCATATGTTGGTTCCACTCATCCCCACCAATCTGTAGTATTCTTATATATTTTACAATCTCCCTATTTGCTTCCAAACACTTAATCTCTACACATTCAAAGTTGGATGGTGATGTTACCATATACTGTAGATGCCGTCATAGGCTATCTTGGGGCCTAAGAGCGGCAGTAACTCTTTTCATTCTTTCTTCCTTGCCTTTCTCACATGAATCAGTATGTATGCTTTAGCACTGGACTTTGGCCTCTCAACTACTTCCATCCACATCCAAGAGATGATTGGCTATTGTTGGTACCTGACAAACTGAAAATCTTTATGTAACCAATGCCATATTCTAACCAATTGGCCCAACGTACCACGTCACATAAAGTATCAGCTACATAAATCCATGAATTGTGCCTCTCATCCTCAATGATACCTGAGATGGCATCTAACTTTGCCTATTTCTTGTTTTGGCTCTAGTCACCTATTTTGGACCCCATATAGCAAAGATTGATGGAATTTCTTAGGGATTAACAAGGAGGCATCACTGTTATGACCCCAATGGCGAGGGTCTCAGAGATATCAGCAAGTCTGCGAAGTACAAAAATCCAGCTCATAGGGCAGTGGTAACTGGGTTGACCATATATCTACTCCTAACGCCAACACTAGAAGTAGCTGGGGAACATGCCTACGTTGGTCGCTAGATGTCTCGCGCCAGCCGGAGGACTAACTACCCCTAGAAGAGGAAAACAAAGACCTCTCTTGCCTCCAGAGAATAGACCCCAAAAGTTGGATACAAGCCCCCCACAAATAATAACGGTGAGGTAAGAGGAAATGACAAACACAGAGATGAACTAGGTTTAGCAAAGAGAGGCCCACTCACTAATAGCAGAATGTAGTAAGATAACTTATATGGTCAACAAAAACCCTAACAAAAATCCACACTGAAGATACAAGAACCCCCGGACCGTCTAACGGCCCGGGGGGAGAACTCCAGCCTCCCTAGAGCTTCCAGCAAGGATAGGATACAGATTATGTACAAGCTGGACAAAAATGCAAAACAAAAACAATAGCAAAAAGCAAGAAAGCAGACTTAGCTTAATCAAGCAGGAACCAGGATCAGTAGACAAGAGCACTACAGATTAGCTCTGATATCAACGATGCCAGGCATTGAACTGAAGGTCCAGAGAGCTAATATAGCAACACCCCTGACCTAACGACCCAGGTGAGCATACAAGGGATGATAGACATACCCAGAGTAAAAACACTAGTAGCCACTAGAGGGAGCCAAAAGGTAAATTCACAACACATCACTGTGTAGAAACTTTGTAGCTATAGTGTATGTCACTTTTCTGTGCACTAACAATAGCAGAAGAGAAGTGTGAGGATCACATGTAAAACCTGAAAAATAGAGCTTAAATACTGTATGTTTTAAAGATGCCTTATATATAAAGGAAGCTGCATGTGGAGATTTGTAGAGTTCCTGTCATTATCATATAGATGAGACCAGAATAACCCTTTAAGGATGACATGATAGCAGGTCATAAGTGCTCAGTTTTTGCTCCTCTTTTATTCTGCTCCCCTGAGTAATCCATTTTTATATAATTTTTTTAAATCCACCAAAAGGTTTCAGAATTTTGGGCTTTTTTACTTAGTGCTAAGTTTCATGGTTGTTAGTAAGGGGGAGGGGCTTACAGATACTCTGAGGGTGTGTCTTTAGGCTGACAATCATCACCACATGAGCAACACACCCTTGTACAGATCAACAAAATTAGCACTGAATAAAAAGAGCTTTATTTTTTTAACCGTATGGCGGATTTAAAAAATAAAAATAATAAAAAAAATTAAATACTCAAAGAAGTCATATGAATAAAATAAGAGCAAAACCTGACCACTTTTGGCCTGTGACAGGTCCTCTTAATATATTAGAATTGTTTTTACTGTACTGATTCTCTTTTATGTTAATGTTGTGCAATCGTCTGACTTACTATACTTTTATTACCATAGTATAATAGAATTTTTTTAGACCACCTATATTTATTGGTGACAAAGTATGGTTAGGAGAAAGATAAAATGTATATTTCTATATTACCTTATAGTGTCATGTACCCCTGCAACAATGCACCCATTTATTTGGTCAATACAAATACACATGACCACTTCCTTGGTGTGCAGGATCCTCTCGCACTGTGCCCCATCTTCACTCTGCAGACATTACAGATGGTGGTTTTAGCTAAGGTAAACCTGCTCATATGTATGTATATGATCATTAATATGCAGTAAACAGGACTAAGGTACAAACTATCTGTCCTTCAATCTGTATAGTGCTAATGCTGTGGGATTACCTGCTGCAGTCATCATTCTTCATATTTCCTCTACCAACAGTGTGAAAAGATCTAGTTTAATCCACTACGTTGACAGTAATACTTGACAGTAGATTAATATTTGGTGTGATCTGGAGTATAAATGTGTGCTCATGTAGGCTGGGAACTATTGTTTGAGTTTTCTGCATTGAAAGCAACTGAAAATCCACTGCTTATGATAATATCTCACTATAAAGATACCTCTTTAACCCCTTTACCCCCAAGGGTGGTTTGCACATTAATGACCGGGCCAATTTTTACAATTCTGACCACTGTCCCTTTATGAGTTTATAACTCTGGAACGCTTCAACGGATCTTGGCGATTCTGACACTGTTTTCTCGTGACATATTGTACTTCATGACAGTGGTAAAATTTCTTCGATATAACTTGCGTTTATTTGTGAAAAAAATGGAAATTTGGCGAAAATGTTGAAAATTTCGCAATTTTCCAACTTTGAATTTTTATGCCCTTAAATCACAGAGATATGTCACACAAAATACTTAATAGGTAACATTTTCCACATGTCTACTTTACATCAGCACAATTTTGGAACCAAAATTTTTTTTTGTTAGGGAGTTATAAGAGTTAAAATTTGACCAGCAATTTCTCATTTTTACAACACCAATTTTTTTTAGGGACCACATCTCATTTGAAGTCATTTTGAGGGGTCTATATGATAGAAAATACCCAAGTGTGACACCATTCTAAAAACTGCACCCCTCAAGCTGCTCAAAACCACATTCAAGAAGTTAACCCTTATTAACCCTTCAGGTGTTTCACAGGAATTTTGGAATGTTTAAATAAAAATTAACATTTAAAAATTTTTTACACAAAATTTATTTAAGCTCCAATTTGTTTTATTTTACCAAGGGTAACAGGAGAAAATGGACCCCAAAAGTTGTTGTACAATTTGTCCTTAGCACGCCGATACCCCATATGTGGGGGTAAACCACTGTTTGGGCGCACCGCAGAGCTCGGAAGGGAAGGAGCGCCATTTGACTTTTCAATGCAAAATTGACTAAATTGAGATGGAACGCCATGTTGCGTTTGGAGAGCCCCTGATGTGCCTAAACATTGAAACCCCCCACAAGTGACACCATTTTGGAAATTAGACCCCTTAAGGAACTTATCTAGATGTGTGGTGAGCACTTTGACCCAACAAGTGCTTCACAGAAGTTTATAATGCAGAGCCGTAAAAATAAAAAATAATTATTTTCCCAAGGGTAAGAGAAGAAATTAGACCACAAAAGTTGTTGTGCAATTTGTCCTGAGTACGCTGATACCCCATATGTGGGGGTAAACGACCTTTTGGGCGCATGGCAGAGCTCGGAAGGGAAGGAGCGCCATTTGACTTTTCAATGCAAAATTGACTGGAATTAAGATGGGACGCCATGTCGCTTTGGAGAGCCCCTGATGTGCCTAAACATTAAACCCCACACAAGTGACACCATTTTGGAAAGTAGACCCCCTAAGGAACTTATCTAGATGTGTTTTGAGAGCTTTGATCCCTCAAGTGTTTCACTACAGGTTATAACGTAGAGCCGTGAAAATAAAAATTCTTTTTTTTTTCACAAAAATGATTTTTTAGCCCCCAGTTTTGTATTTTCACAAGGGTAACAGGAGAAATTGGACCCCAAAAGTTGTTGTCCAATTTGTCCTGAGTATGCTGATACCCCATATGTGGGAGGGGACCGCTGTTTGGGTGCATGGCAGAGCTCGGAAGGGAAGGAGCGCCATTTGGAATGCAGACTTAGATGGATTGGTCTGCAGGCATCACGTTGCATTTGCAGAGCCCCTGATGTACCCAAACAGTAGAAACCCCCAAAAGTGACCCCATATTGGAAACTAGACCTCCCAAGGAACTTATCTAGATGTGTTGTGAGAACTTTGAACCCCCAAGTGTTTCACTACAGTTTATAACGCAGAGCCGTGAAAATAAACAATCTTTTTTTTCCCACAAAAATGATTTTTAGCCCCCCAAATGTATATTTTCCCAAGGATAAAAAGAGAACTTGGACCCCAAAAGTTGTTGTCCAATTTGTCCCGAGTACGCTGATGCCCCATATGTTAGGGTAAACCCCTGTTTGGGTGCATGGTAAAGCTCGGAAGGGAAGGAGCACTGTTTTACTTTTTCAATGCAGAATTGGCTGGAATTGAGATCGGACGCCATGTCGCGTTTGGAGAGCCCCTGATGTGCCTAAACAGTGGAAACTCCCCAATTCTAACTGAAACCCTAATCCAAACACACCCCTAACCCTAATCCCAATGGTAACCCTAACCACACCCTTAACCCTGACACACCCCTAACTCTAATCCCAACCCTAATCCCAATCGTAAATGTAATCCAAACCCTAACCCTAACTTTAGCCCCAACCCTAACCCTAACTTTAGCCCCAACCCTAACCCTAACTTTAGCTCGAACCCTAGCCCTAACGCTAACCCTAGCCCTAACCCTAGCCCTAACCTTAGCCATAACCCTAACCCTAGACCTAACCCTAACCCTAGCCCTAACCCTAGCCGTAAACCTTACCCTAGCCCTAACCCTAGCCCTAGCCCTAACCCTAGCCCTAGCCCTAGCCCTAGCCCTAACCCTAGCCCTAACCCTAGCCCTAACCCTAATGGGAAAATGGAAATAAATACATTTTTTTTATTTTATTATTTTTCCCTAACTAAGGGGGTGATGAAGGGGGGTTTGATTTACTTTTATAGCATTTTTTATAGCGGATTTTTATGATTGGCAGCCGTCACACACTAAAAGACGCTTTTTATAGCAAAAATGTTTTTGCGTCTCCACATTTTGAGACCTATAATTTTTCAATATTTTGGTCCACAGAGTCATGTGAGGTCTTGTTTTTTGCGGGACGAGTCGACGTTTTTACTGGTAACATTTTCGGACACGTGACAGTTTTTGATCGCTTTTTATTCCGATTTTTGTGAGGCGGAATGACCAAAAACCAGATATTCATGAATTTCTTTTGGGGGAGGCGTTTATACCGTTCCACGTTTCGTAAAATTGATAAAGCAGTTTTATTCTTCGGGTCAGTACGATTACAGCGATACCTCATTTATATCATTTTTTTATGTTTTGGCGCTTTTATACGATAAAAACTATTTTATAGAATAAATAATAATTTTGGCATCGCTTTATTCTGAGGACTATAACTTTTTTATTTTTTCTTTGATGACGCTGTATGGTGGCTCGTTTTTTGCGGGATCAGATAACGTTTTCAGCGGTTCCATGGTTATTTATATCCGTCTTTTTGATCGCGTGTTATTCCACTTTTTGTTCAGCGGCATGATAATAAAGTGTTGTTTTTTGCCTCGTTTTTTTTCCTACGGTGTTCACTGAAGGGGTTAACTAGTGATATAGTTTTATAGGTGGGGTCGATACGGACGCGACGATACTAAATATGTGTACTTTTATTGTTTTATTTTTTTATTTAGATAAAGAAAAGTATGTATAGGAATAATATATATATTTTTTTTCTTTATTTAGGAATTTTTTTTTGTTTGTTTTTTTTTACTCATGTGGAAATTTTTTTTTTAACTTTTTTACTTTGTCCCAGGGGGGGACATCACAGATCGGTGATCTGACAGTTTGCACAGCACTCTGTCAGATCACCGATCTCACAGCACTGCAGGCTTACCAAGCGCCTGCTCTGAGCAGGCACTCGGTAAGCCACCTCCCTCCCTGCAGGACCCGGATGCCGCGGCCATCTTGGATCCGGGCACCTGCAGTGAGGAGGAGGTAAGAGACCCTCGGAGCAACGCGATCACATCGCGTTGCTCCGGGGGTCTCAGGGAAGCACGCAGGGAGCCCCCTCCCTGCGCGATGCTTCCCTGTACCGCCGGCACACCGCGATCATGTTTGATCGCGGTGTGCCGGGGGTTAATGTGCCGGGGGCGGTCCGTGACCGCTCCTGGCACATAGTGCCGGATGTCAGATAATCAGCTGACACCCGGCCGCGATCGGCCGCGCTCCCCTCGTGAGCGCCGCCAATCGCGCTGGACGTACTATCCCGTCGGTGGTCATACGGGCCCACCCCACCTCGACGGGATAGTACGTCTAGTGTCAGAAAGGGGTTAAATTGAATTGCCCTATTCTGGCTAGTTACACAGTGCCAAGTAAGGGACAATATTGCTTGTATGTTTTTCATTAGTATATTGTACATATTGGTGTTATATTTGTAGATTCTATTGTTTCCTACCCATATTCGAATAGTTCCATCTTCAGAGCCTGTGATCCACTTGTCCTTGAGATTATGCCAAACGATGGAAGTGACTTCTGCCTCATGTCCTCTCAGAATATTCTCAAGAGTCATCTCAGAACTTACTAATGCAAAATGGCGGATGTAAATGTTCCCATCACTGGAAGCATAGGCAAACTCATTCCTAGAATATATATTAGATCAGATATTTAGAGGTTTTTACTTCCTTACCTATCTATAAGGAAATATTTCTTTCCTTGATCACTCTTCATTGTGCACCATTCTTCATGTCTGAATAGGGGTCATAAGTGGCTTTGATAAAGTTCATGGGTACTGTTCTAGACACTGCTGTGCAACTTTACTTTAACTCACTTCGATTTCCTAAGTTCAGATGTTGAATTTTTTTCATTTCCTTTTAACTTGCTAAGTTCTTTGAGGCACAGATGTTATTATCATGTCTCCAAGCCATGGTGTGGGTAGGTTTATCAGTGTGAATAACTATTGTTATAATTAATCTCTCAGAAATTTCTCTCATCTCACAGTTCACATTTCACTGTTTCATCAAAGCAGTGAGTATTTCTGCTTTGACAACATACACTAACGCCATTGACTTCAATGGAAAGCAAATCCAAACGCACAGACAACACCTTGAGGGGGCCAAAAAGCTGCAAAAACAGCTCAAATTATGTGCAGACACCAGGAAAAGTGGCATCAATTGACCCATCACTTGCACTATAAATAAATATTTTATAAAAAAAATTGACATGGGTTCGTTTGTATTTTTGATAACCAGCCAGGTAAATGCCTCTCCATTACTATCCTGTGGACTTAATGTCAATACAATGACAATACAAAGGTGACATCAACCCAACAAATATGAACTCCACTTGCCACTGCCACTGGGCAAGTGGAAAGAGCAGGCAAAGCGCCAGAATTGGCACATCTAATAGATGCACCTTTTCTGGGGTGGCTGTGGGCTAATACTTTTAGGCTGTGTGGGCCAATATCCATAGCCACTTACCAGCATGAAAATACCAGTCCCCAGCTGTGTGCTTTATCTTGACTGGTTGTAAAAAATGGGCAGTACTCCATGCCAATTTTTTTTTTAATTATTTAATAAAACATTCTTGATAACCAGTCTTGCTGAAGCTGACAGCATACATTTACAGCCCACATCTGTCAGTTTTGCCTGGCTGGTTATCAAAAATACAGAGGAACCCCATGTCACTTTATAACAATTTAGCCGCCACCTGCTCTCGCTGTTAACAGTTGAATACAACTCTCAACATTGAACTCTGCTTGCACTGATCGCAGCGCGAGCAGGGGATCATGATGTGAGCTGTCTTCAATTTAGCACCTGGTGCCGGGGAACAGCATGAACAGTACTGCTGATTCCCAGACGCCGGTACATGCCACACTGACGACACAGGGATGTCATCCGTGTGCCATCAGTGTACATTTGTGTGGGACGTTTTGAGGCCCGTACTGCTACTGGACACAATGACGTCTGAAAGAGCCCCAAGTGAACTCAGTCATTTAACGAGCTTTGGCCAACTTCTGATGATTTTTAGGAAAATCCGAATGTGCAACGTTCGTGCCGAATTTCGGATTGGCGAACATTTTCCGAACAAGTTTGTTCATCTCTACTTGTGAGCTCATAAAAAACTAAGCTACCAAAGCTTGCAATCCTAGAAAATGTAAGTTTCCAAAAAGGCACTGTATGAATAGAAATAAAACAAGAATGGGATATGTGCCAGGACACAATTAATCATGCCAAGGGGTGACAAAGTATTTATGAAACACACATTGGGTGTTTGGTGGGTGAGCTTAGTACTACTATCAATATTTGTTACCCCCTATCCTCCTGTGGCTTAAACTAGTTTTTTTGGTATTCACACCCTTGCATAGATATATATGTACAGTATATACCCATGAATATTGATTCATACATATTTTTACTCTCTATATATTTGATGTGACCATTATATATTTTGCATCAATGGGGTTCCAACGGTTGCTCACTCACCGATTTTAATCCTTATTTTTATCGCCGGGATTGTTGTTTTTATGAATTGTATTTAATAAAGTCTATTATATTTTATTAATTGGCATGATTAATTTTGTTCTGGCACATATCCCCTTTTGCTTTTTTCATACAAAATTAAGTCAGTGACACAGGAGCTCAAGGACTGGTGACGAGACAAAAACACTCCCTCCTGTGATAAAACAAACAGATGTCCAAAGGAGCAGAGATCTTGCCATGTCACCAGTATATACCAGGAGCTGCATATCTGCGACCATAAGCTGCAGAAGCTTTATACAGTCATGGCCAAAAGTATTCACACCCCTGCAATTCTGTCAGATACTACTCAGTTTCTTCCTGAAAATGATTGCAAACACAAATTCTTTGTTATTATTATCAGCATTAATTTGTCTTAAATGAAAAAAACACAAAAGAGAATGAAGCAAAAAGCAAAACATTGATCATTTCACACAAAACTCCAAAAATGGGCCAGACAAAAGTATTGGCACCCTCAGCCTAATACTTGGTTGCACAACCTTTAGCCAAAATAACTGCGACCAACCGCTTCCGATAACCATCAATGAGTTTCTTACAATGATCTGCTGGAATTTTAGACCATACTTCTGGGCCCTACATTATGCTGCAAAATTTGTTGGTAGTCTTCAGACTTCATAATGCCATGCACACGGTCAAGCAGTCCAATGCCAGAGGCAGCAAAGCCACCCCAAAACATCAGGGAACCTCCACCATGTTTGACTGTAGGGACCGTGTTCTTTTCTTTGAATGCCTCTTTTTTTCTCCTGTAAACTCTATGTTGATGCCTTTGCCCAAAAAGCTCTACTTTTGTCTCATCTGACCAGAGAACATTTTTCCAAAACGTTTTAGGCTTTTTCAGGTACATTTTTGCAAACTCCAGCCTGGCTTTTTTATGTCTCGGGTTAAGAAGTTGGGTCTTCCTGGGTCTCCTACCATGCAGTCCCTTTTCATTCAGACACTGACGGATAGTAAGGGTTGACACTGTTGTACCCTCGGACTGCAGGGCAGCTTGAACTTGTTTGGATGTTAGTCGAGGTTCTTTATCCAACATCCGCACAATCTTGTGTTGAAATCTCTTGTCAATTTTTCTTTTCCGTCCACATCTTTGGAGGTTAGCCACAGTGCCATGGGCTTTAAACTTCTTGATGACACTGCGCACGGTAGACACAGGAACATTCAGTTCTTTGGAGATGGACTTGTAGCCTTGAGATTGCTCATGCTTCCTCACAATTTGGTTTCTCAAGTCCTCAGACAGTTCTTTGGTCTTCTTTCTTTTCTCCATGCTGAATGTGGTACACACAAGGACACAGGACAGAGGTTGAGTCACCTTTAATCCATGTCAACTGGCTGCAAGTGTGATTTAGTTATTGCCAACACCTGTTAGGTGCCACAGGTAAGTTACAGGTGCTGTTAATTACACAAATTAGAGAAGCATCACATGATTTTTCAAACAGTGCCAATACTTTTGTCCACCCCCTTTTTTATGTTTGGTGTGGAATTACATCCAATTTGGCGTTAGAACAATTCTTTTTGTGTTTTTTCATTTAAGACAAATTAAATGAAGATAATAATACCAAAGAATTTGTGTTTGCAATTATTTTCAGGAAGAAACTGAGTATTATCTGACAGAATTGCAGGGGTGTGAATACTTTTGGCCATGACTGTATAGTTGGACACAGCAAAAAACATTCATAGCATGGACATATTTATAAGATAACCACACCACGGGAATAAGTTTTAAACACATCCAATTGAGGAACTTAATATTCCAAGATTCGTTGATTAAAATGTACTTTGTGGGACAACCTCTTTAAAGGAGCTGTCCACTACTTGGACAACCAATTCTAAAACCAAATGTTCAACTCTGATAAAATAATAAAGCCTATACTCACCTTCTGAGCTGACTCCGTTCCAGCGGTGTCGGTACACATGGCCCCGGGACTTTAACGCAGCAGAATGACACTTGATGCCGGCGCTCAATAAGTGCTGGCGTCACTGTCTCCGCCTTCAGACAAACTGAACATGAAGAAGTCCGGGATGAGTTGGAGCCCTGGATTTCTCTTCATATTCAATTTATCCAAAGGTAGACAAAGTGACGCCAGTGATAATTGGTCGCCAGCGACACATGTCACAACACAGCATCACAGCCCCGGGGAGAGCGAGTGCTGACACCGTGGGAAAGTAGCTGGTACAAGAGGTGAGGATGAACTCTATTATTTTATTGGGGCCAAATATTTAGTTTAATAAGGGATTATCTTAGTAGTGGACAGGACAACTCCTTAAAGAATAGGCACATGGTATGGATTGTGCACGCAGGGTTAGTTTTAGAAAAAGTGGGGCCCTGGGCAAAATTTTAAAGCGGCGCCAGAAGATTTAACATATTGCACCATCATACAGAAAAGTTATGGTTGTATTTACATTCACTGAGTTCAGTCTGTGAAATGAGCATGATCGACAATATTGAAGTCGTTTGACGCTTGTTCCTGAGTTTCTTTACACCGGCTAAGGAAGAATGATGGGGACAGATAGTTCTCGATACAATATAATGCAGGTCCAAAAATTTTGTGCATATGTAATAGTGCACTCCCCATGGTCCTTGATAGAGTATAATGCAGCCACCATCAGAGTATACTGCAGCCCCCCTCACAGTATAATACAGTTCCCCTCAGAGTATAATGCAGCCCCCCTTACAGTATAATTCAGCCCGCTCAGAGTATAATGTAGCCCCCCTCAGAGTATAATGCAGCTCCCCTCAGAGTATAATGCAGCCCCCACACACAGTATAATGTAGCTCCCTCATAAAGTATAATGTAGCCCCCTCAGAGTATAATGCAGCCTGCTCAGAATAATGCAACCCCCTCAGAGTATAATGCAGCCCCCTTCAGAGTATAATGCAGCCCCTCTCAAAGTATAATGCAGACCCTCAGTATAATGCAACCCCCTCATTGAGTATAATGTAGCCCCTTAGAGTATAATGCAGTCCCTTCATAGAGTATAATGCAGCCCTCTCATAGAGCCCTCTCACACTCACAGCATAATGCATACAGATACAGGGGTTGGACAAAATAATGGAAACACCTAAAGTTTTGGCATCGTAATCTTCGAGCATGTGATAAACATGCAAACCGTGACATATGGTAATGTTTTGTAGTTGATTATTTGTGTTATATGATATGTGTATTGTGAGGCTGTGGCCTCTGATACAGCTAGGGGGCGCTGTTTGTTCTCCCCACAATGTGCATGCAGACGTATGAAGTCAATAGGTGTGCATGAGAGTCACGGATTTCCGGTCCGGGTTTTCCAGGTAGCTGAAGGCCACAGCTTTGTGTGTGTTTAATAACCCTGCAGTAAGGGTTATGGGTGTGTCAGGTGTCTGGCCAGGTCAGGTCAGGTGTGCGAGGTGCACGTCAGTGTCAGACTGGTGTGTGCTGGTCTGCAGAGTGCATGGAGGCCAGGAGAGCCAGCACCCAGGGCAGCTGAATAGCCTGGCACCCGCAGCGTACACAGAGATGCAAGTCGTCCATGGTACTGGTCTCGGATGTGGACAGTCCTGTGCCCGGAGGTGGATGTCCTGTGCCCGAAAGAGGACTAGCATGTGCAACGATTACAACCAGGTGGATATGGTGCCCGGGTGCTATCCGGAGGATATCCTGAACTGTGTACGACTCTGTGAGTAAAGAGTCTGTAAGAGACTGTGATACAGCGATGCAGGACACCCACGAGAACTAGTCAGAGGAGGGCTGGCATGTGTAGTGTCTGCAACATATGAGGCTGTGTGTATGGAGACGATAGAGTCTGTGAGATGGTGTGCGTTCGCCCAGGGAAACTGGACAAGGGAAGTCTGGCCTGTTTAGGGACCGCAAATCTAAAGCCATGTGATCTGTATTGCTTTGAACCTGTGTAAACTGGTCACTGATAATATCCACTGAAGTTATGCATTTATGTGAATCGGCCTTTAATGCTGTGAAGAAACACATTAAAAGAGACTTTTGTGTTTGAATTTGTGGGTCACTGCTTCTTCACTGCGTACGATGCTACTGCAGCTTTACATAAATGCATGTAACTTCAGTGCGTTTTGACCAATCATTTATTAGATCTGATTTATCAGTACAGTTCATAGGGTACATATTGATATGCTATTTTTGTAGGTATATCAGCTGCTGCAGCACTTTTTGCTGCCTTGTTTTTAATTTTTTCAGGTTTTTTTTACACTTTTTCACTTTTTTAGGTTGACCTAGGTCCATTTGTGTGTATGGTGTTTGGGTCCTGGGTGAGGGTAGCTGTTAGGGCCCAGGTAGGGCTATAAGGTCAGTCCACGTTGAGCGGGGGCGCTACATCGAAATCTAGGGTGCCAACCTCCGCGGCTAGGAAGGTGTGAGCTCTATTAGGGTCACGAACAGGGACTGTGTCAGGAATATTTCTCTCTATTAAAGAGTTCCTGTGGTATTTTTGGCTATTTTTTCTACCCCGTCTGGACTTTGATGTTGGTAATTATTGTGTATTTAATTATCTATTTAGATTTTAAAATTATTCATTAAAGATATTTTTTAGGGTATTGTGTTTTTGGTTGTTAGATTAAATAATCCCTACAATTACTTGGTTTGGTAGTTTGCGACCAAGTGCATCCAATGGTTCAAGCACTGTTCCCGGAGGGGAACGCCTTCTTTCAGGATGATAATGCACCAATTCATACAGCTAGAATCGTTAAAGCATGGCACGAGGAACATTCTAATGAAGTTGAGCATCTCACCTGGCCCCCACAATCCCCAGACCTCAACATTATTGAGCATTTATGGTCGATTTTAGAGAATCAAGTTAGACGTCGATTTCCGCCGCCATCGTTGCTCAAAGAACTGGAGGGTGTTTTAACTGCAGAATGGGCTAAAATTCCTTTGGAAACAATTCACACCTTGTATGAATCCATTTCTCGGAGAATTGAGGCTGTAATCGCCGCAAAAGGTGGACCTACACCATATTAAACTAATTTTTGTTGATGTTTCCAGGTGTTTTCATTATTTTGTCCAGCCCCTGTATATACATATACTGTATGCAATTCTCACCTTTCTTCCTCATTCCCCGTGATGCTCCAGGCTCTGCTCCGGTCTCATCAGCTCCACTGCTGGCACAGTGTGGTGCACGATTAAGTGATGTCACCACACGCCCGCTGAGTCACAAGCAGAGGGGGAGTGATGGGAGAGGGAGCATCATCTGATGCTCTCTCCTCCATCACTGCTTTCAACTATATCGGCATTTATGATGCCGACAAGTTGAATGCGCGATGCAGGGGGGCAGCACCGGACCCTCTTTACTAACGGGCCCCATAGTGGCCACATTGTGTGCCGCCGTTAGCGGCATGCCAGTGGCTGGGGGCCCCTGGAGGATTGGAGGCCCTAGGCAGCTGCCTGGTCTGCCTGCTTCTAACGCTACAGGGAGGAAGAGATATGTCTGCTACTATACTATAGCAGGTTAACTACATAAAAGCAAAGTAAACTTTGCATTCTCTCATATTTCTAATTTGTGTTTCTCAAATATTGTGACAATTTATGTAATTAACATGTTGAAACTGTCGCAATAATTTTCCAGCATGTCCTCACTCATAGATAAAAACAGCCAACCAGTGTGATCCCCTGTAAACAATATTAATCAGTAATCTCTCTTTCCCGCTACTGCTCTCCCCCTCGGAAGAGATGCTGACTCACTCACCGCTGTGGCTCCCATACCACCTCCTTCTTCTTCCTCTCTGGCTGCTGCCCGGGATCAGCGCATTGTGTGCAGATTCCCGGACACTGTGCTTAGGACACATGTGTGCTCCTTCCTTCATAAAAGGGCCGCGCGTGCTGTACTAAAGTGTCACTTATTATGAAAGATGCAAATTGCCTCTTCAGAGAAAAAGAGGAGTTGAACTCTATAGTGCCACCTGTTGGAAGTAGCGATCCTACAAGTCACTATCAACCCTCTAACGAGTCGTGCAATATGACTTAGGATAAAATGCCAAATCAGTATCTCAATTCGCAGACACGGTGTTTCAGGCTATTGGCCCTCGCCAGTGTGAAGCATGAGAACTGATTTGGCTAGGTGAGAGGCTCTGGACTGAGGTCTAAGGTCTAAGGGGTAAGGTTTCTCCATGTGGAGAGTGACATACCAGCATTTGCATGCATTTTTTGCATGCGTTTGCGCTTTTTATGCGCATGTGTTTGATAATTTCAGGAGGGCGTGTCTCAATGGGCGTGTCTAAATCAGTTCCTGGACATGCGCAGTCCGAAGTATGCAAGAGCATTGAACGCATGCATGCGCAAAGACATGCGTACGCATGCATTCCCATAGACAGCAATGCGTTTTTTTAACGTACTTATCCGCATGCCTGCGCATATTTTACGGAAATTTGCCACCTCAAAAATTGCAACATGGTGCATTAGCCGAGCCCAGCCGCACATCGCGTAAAGACGCATGCGTAAGCAAACGCAGGCACCCGCATCCACAATGTTAAAGATATGAAATCAAGATGCATGCAGATGTATGCGTCAGACACGCTACGGACACAACCGCAAATGTGAAGCCAGCCTTAGCTGTATCCACTTACTGGGCTGTTCCAGCTACCTGTCCCTCGGATGTCAGCTGCCGTGCGTCCGTGGTCTGTCGTGGAGTAGCACCTGTTGTCCATTGTGAGCCAAGCCTAACCCCACCTTCAGTGGCTCTAGTGAAGAGTCAGGTGCTCACATAGTCCTACCCCTCCATGCTCTCCTCGGTCCATGGCACAGTGGTTCCACCATTCCCGTTACAACTAGTCCTCTAGTGATAACCTCCTCAGGGTTACTAACAGATTCCCTTCAACTCCAAATAACTTTAATTTTTAGGAAGTTCACCTTTGCAGTATTGAACTCTTCTTATTGACAAAAGTGGCCAATATAATACTATAATACTACATTTTCAGCAATTTGGTGTGAAAATTGATCCAAATATCACACCCTGAATGATTATCCTTGGATAAATTGTAACAGCAGACTGAAGAACACATGGTCCACAAATATAATTATACAAATCCTCTTGCATCAACAATATGCACTGTAAACTTACCTCTTAGAACAATAACATATATCCATTATGACGCCATCACAAGCTGTTTCTCTTTGGTTGTTCCAGTGATCCAACTCTGGTCTGCAGAAAGTCTCAATGAGGGTGCATGTAAGGAGATCCCATACACATATTCTTCGGTCCCATCCACCACTCAGCTACTGGAAAAAGGAAGATATACTATCTGCTCACAATGGTACATATCAGTATGTATTAACATATTCACTTTTAAAAAAAGCCCTTTCAACACATGTTGACATGAGTATTTTGTCCAGATCATTCTTCCTAACATTACACACAGAAATCACAATATCTATCTATCTATCTATCTATCTATCTATCTATCTATCTATCTATCTATCTATCTATCTATCTATCTATCTATCTATCTATCACAACCCGGCAGCTTTGCAGCGCTGGAGTCCTGGGTCTCACCAGTGACAACACCTACAAGGAGTTTGTATGTTCTCCCCGAGTCTGTGTGGGTTTCCTCCAGGTACTCCGGTTTCCTCCCACACTCCAAACATAAATACGTACTGATAGTAAATTTAGATTGTGAGCCACAATGGGGTCAGTGCCGATAATGTATGTAAAGCGCTGTGGGATTAATGCTGCTATATAAGTGAGTAAAATAAATAAATACAGCTCTGGCAAAAATTAAGATACCACTTCAAAATGTTCAGTTTCTCAGATTTTTCTCTTTATAGGTATATTTTTGCCTAAAATGTACATTGTGCATTGTTGTTTTATTCTATAAACTACAGACATGTCTCCGAAATTCAAAGCTAAAAATTTTGTATTTTTTTGCAGCAAATGAGAAATCATTAAAATAATGAAAAAGAAACAGTGCTTTCAGACCTCAAATAATGCAAAGAAAACAAGTTCTTATTCATTTAAAATGAACCATTCTAATGTTTTAACTCAGGAAGAGTTCAGAAATCAATATTTGGTGGAATAACCATGATTTTTAGTCACAGCTTTTATGTGTCTTGGCATGTGTCTTTATCACCTAATCAGAAGCACATTAGGTAGAATGAGGTGTACTTTGGTTGGAGTTCAACTGACACTGGAATAGAATGGCTGTCAGATATGTAGAGAAGCTGATTTTTAGAAACTGTGCAGTGGTCTTTTAATTTTTGCCAGAGCTGTATGTCCCCATCTTGGCCCCTTCCTGATATATACTGTATAACCCCATCCTGGTATATATCTCCCCCATCCTGATATATATGTCCTCCATCCTGGGCCCATTCCTGCTATATATGTCCACCATCTTAGTATATATGTCCCCCATCTTGGTATATATGGCCCCCATCCTGGGCCCCTTCCTGGTATATAGAGTATATACCCAATCATGGTATATATCTTCCCCATCCTGGTATATATGTCTCCCATCTTGGGCCACTTCCTGGTTTATATGTCCACCATCCTAGTATATATGTCCCCTATTCTGGTATATATGTCCCCCATCGTTGGCCCCTTCCTCGTATATACTGTGTATCCCCTATTCTGGTATATATGTCCCCCATCCTGGGCCCCTTCCTGGTATACATGTCCCCATTCTGCCTCTGTTCTTTAACACATAAAAAAAAAATATTCGGTTCACCTTCCTCCACCCCCACGTCATGGGGCGTCCTCTTCTGTAGCTGGCCCAGAGGAGGCAGCTGTCTTGGGCGTGCAAGCAATAGGCAGGGTAAGATGTCACAGCCCTTACATGCCAATGTCAGCCGCCAGCCTCTGCATTTCAGCTGGATGCCAGTCCTCTGTTGCGCCCTCTGTGACCCCCTGCCTATATAATAGGTGAGATGCGCCATTGTGTATAGGTTATAAATGGGGGTCTCAATAATTGATTGATGTTTCAGTGTCCTCCTGCTAAGACTCTCAGCCATCAGCTCCGATGTGCTAAGAAACTGTACAGCAAGTGCTTAATTTCACTGCAGCATGAGCTATTTTAGTTAAAGGGGTTGTACACAGTTGGGGTTCCAACCAGGGGGAACATATCATTAGTGCAACCTGTGAGGCCACACAGAGGCCCAAGAGGTAAGGAAGCCCATTTTTACCTGCAAGGCAGGTGCAATTTTCCATTTTTAGGACTGCACAGGGAACATATATTGTTCCTACATATGTGATTTGCATACATGTCACATGCCGACTAGATGTGCGTGGTCTCGCTCGAACCTGGACAACCCCTTTAAGGGGCCATTCATTTGATCCTCTGCATCTGAAGACGCTGTTATGCTGTGCGGAATTGGAGCTTTTTCTCTAGAGTTATGTATAGCTTGAAAAAAAACATGGAAAAAAAAATGCCGATGCATGTTTAAGTGGAGGATAAAAGCTTTTCCACCATAAAAAGCAGATTAAAAACTCTGCTTCAGATCTGCACCAAAAGTGCATCAACTAAGGGGGAAAACGCATAAAGAGCACAGCACAACAAATAAGGAGATCGTGCGCTCAGCAAGATAACGGAAATAAGTAATGGCAAGATAGAGGTGAAACATGGAGATGTACCCACCAAATACACAGCGGAGAAGCCGCTTTCTCTTCCAACCACGGCCAAGGCTGTGACTGCTTTCAAGTGACCAGCTAACACCTTCTTGCAGGTGAAACCTAACCAATGTAACAAGAAGTCATAATTTAACAGCTAGAACTAAAAATGTAAAAATACATGTCAAACAATGCTGAACATATTCTATATGAAAAGGAAAAAATAGAGCAAGACATCATGTTTATTCAAAATATTATATTAGTATTACCACTCGCCACAATAAGGCCTCATTCAGATGTCCTTTATTTTACGAGAAAGATGGACGGCTTAGTTTGGACCTGGAGAAAAAAGATTTCTCCACCTTTTCCTATATGAAAGTCAGGGAAAGTCGGAACGCACTTGGATGCCATCCGAGTGCGGTCACATTTTTTCACTAACCCATAGACTTGCATTGCAGATTCTGATCTGACATCGGGATCAAAATCAGACATATCTGCATAATTTTGCACAAACTGATTGGTCCGAGAAAAATCTCAGACATGTAAATGACCCCATAGACTATCACAGGTACGAGTGCTATCTGTGAAAAACACAGAGAGCACTGGTACACGAAACACCGACTTGTGAATGAGGCCTAAAATGGCAGTCACTACTGCCCCTATAGAAATTGTCACCTATATTTCCAGATTCATTTCAATGGATTATGGTTTACAACAAATAATAATAAATTATTGAAAAAAATCTGTGACAGAAGGAACGAGCAAACTTGATTTCCAAATTTGCAGCATGCCCTCAGATTTGTGCATATTTGGTGAACCCCTTCACATGCATTATACTGTACTTTTGTTTTAAATCCTGCTACAACAATCTACAACTACAGTGATTTGTGAAAGTATTCACCCCCTGGCTCTTTACCTGTGTTGTTACATTACAACCTGTGTTTCACTATTTATGTAATCCCATTTGTGTGTGATGCATCAGCACTAAATAGTCTAAGTTGATGAAATTAGAAAATGTAGGCAGAAATTAAATTTATGGGATGAAATAACCAACAGTCCAGATTCCATAGGACGGCTGAGCTGTCACTCCAAGAGTCCCTAGGCCACAGTCCGTTATGAAACCATGACATGGATGAAGTTCGGCATCAGGGAAAGGGTAAAAGGTCCGAGTCAAAGGCAAGATGGATGGTGTGAAATACAGGGGTATTCTTGAGCAAACCTGTTTCAGTCTGTCAGTGATTTGAGACTGGGGCGGAGGTTCACCTTCCAACAAGACAATGACCAACAGTAATTGATGCAAAGGAGGCTCTACAAAGTACTGACTTTAGGGGGGTGAATAGTTATTCCCACTGAAGTTTTCAGTTATTTTGTCCTATATGTTGTTAGCTTCACAAGAAAAAGAAAACCAAATGTTCACAGTTGTTGGCATGTTCGTTACATAAACCGATGCACACCTTAAAAACACCAGTGAAATTCCAGGTTGTGAGGAAGCATAACACCTAAAATGCCAAGGGGTGAATACTTTTGCAAGCCACTGTACTCCGCAGCAAATTCGGTACATGTATGTTTGGCTTAACAGTATACTCACAAGAGAAGACAATGGGCCCGATTTATCAAATCTTTTATGCAAGAATTTTAGTGTAGAAAGCTGTGAAAAGTTGCAAAATTTTGGCACAATTTGAAGAAGCCACTTACACCCAGCAGAGACTGGAGTGCATTTTGTAGCAAGGCAGACACTGGGGCACATGCCACTCTTCGAGTCCCGAATCATTAAGTGGTGTGCCGAGATTGCCAGTCTTGATGAACTGAGGCCAATATGTTTTAGGTTTCTGTGTGGGAACCCGGGGATTTCCTCTACCATATCATTCTCACCTGCCAGATGCTTGTTTATTAATGCATCACTTCTTTCATTGTTCAAAAGGTTCTCTTTCATTGTAATCTGAGGTAACAAAATGTCATGTTATTCACAAATCAGAAAGAGCATTTTTCTGCAAAACGTACAATTTTCAGAACTACATAATATTCACTTTTATATTTATTGACCTTATATTGTTATTTTATAGGTTTAATTAATATAGTAATATCTTATATGTAATATTAATTTATCTTATAGTATTGATTTAATAATTTTTACATTATATATTTTATTATATATAGTGCTATTTTAGATCTAATTTAAATGTCTTATACAAAATATATTCGATTGTTTAAATATAATTTTATATGTCGTATTGATGTTTTGTTATTGTATATATTAAGTTTAAATATAGCTATTTAAAATGTTTATCATAATTAATATACAGCTACTGCCTAAAATTATACAATTTATATAAAATATGAATTCACATAAAATAGCTTTGATGAAATACAGCTTATATCGGATTCCACTTGCTTATTATTTTGTTTGGTATAACCTCTTATTAGAGGTATTGATTACTGGGGGTCTAACTGCTGGGACTATTACCAGTCCTAAGAATGGGATTTTGCAGAGCCCTTTCTGAACTGAGCGGAGGTGCTCATGGAGTGGAGACAATCTCCAGTACCATAGACGATGAAGAAAAGGAGGAGCACATGATAGACCTCTGCTCCATTCAGATGGGGCTCTGCAGAGCCTAATTCTGGGTATACATGGGGGTTCTCAGTGGACAGAATCAATCACTGGTCAGTAATCATTAAGCTATCCTCTATGCTATCAATAGTGGATAATTGATATACTTGGAACAACTTTAAAGGAGATATCTGGGACTTAAAAAAATGGGCCACATTTGTTTAGGCACAGACGAGAACAACAGGTAGGTAGGTCTCAACTATCTGCCTGTTCGTGCATAGACACTAAACAAAGACCCGGATACCCCCTTTAATTTTAAACTTCCTCTTTTTCACAAAATTTTCTCTGGGTCCTGAGACCCTAATATAGTACAAGGTGCAAAGGTTGACAGTGTTCCCAGTATGTAGGCTCTCATGGTCTGTAGGTAGCAATTCAGAAGAGCACCGGATTATTACATAATTCGACCAATGAGAACTCAACGAAATAGGATTAGATGGGAGCGCAATACAAAAATAACCTGAATTTATACCAAAAAGGGCAATTTACCAATTTACCTTCATAAGATGCTGTTCAGGATCAAGAGAGAAACTGTCATCATGAAAAGGAGCAGAGATGGAGTCATCAAACTCCCACAGGTAAATGTCCCCACTTTCTGCAGCCATGACCAGTAGATCTATTTCGTCAGTGAACAGTGACCTTAGAAATAAAGACATCTGTTATATATATATATATATGTGTTTCATATGTTTCTGATCGTTTCTGATCTGCTACTATGTCACTTGTCAGAGCAACCAGAAGTTGCAGGAAGTCAGTATGGAGATATTAAAATGGCTCTTGTCACCCAGTTATTGTAATCATATTATTAATCCCTTCCCAACATTTGTCATACATGTACTTCATGATCGGGAAGGTCTTCTTGACCGCTGAGGTACATGTTTATCATCATGTGACCACCGTGACTAATCGCGCGGTGATCACATGAATGTCCTTGCTGTTTCTCACAGCAGGTAACATGACACCTTTGTCCCAGTGGGTGGTGACGCCCTCCCGCAACTACAATTGCTCTGATTGGCTGTTCAATCCTGAACATCCAATCGCAGCTTTTCTCAAATTGCCTAAAACACTGATGTCCAGCCTAGGTTCGGTGCTGTAAGAGCATCAATCATAGGCTGGTGACTGGCAACCACAGCGTCACCAGGGCCAGCTCTGATTGGTGCAATCGACGATGACATAGATCGCACCAATCAGAGCGCACAGACGCACTTTGACCTGCATATGACCACCTTTACTTCTTCATTCTAGCTTCGGAATTGTACAGGGTGGTCATTCTGGCCATCTGTATGCCATGCTAGGCTTTGTGGTACTGCAGAACTACAGAAGTGGATCACTGCTGCTGCTGCTATTTGCCTGTGGTCCTGATCCTGCTGAAGATGAAAGAAAAAAAGAAAGAAGAGTTCCTGATGCTTCACCAATCTTTCCTTAATCCACCTCTATGCACTTCCCTCCCTCCAGCCCCTCCTCCCCCTGCCCCCATCTGTGGCAAAGTGCTGATCAGTACTTGATCGATGATCATTACTTGATCACTTGTTTTTCAGCATTTTTTTTCTTTTTCATGCATCCTGCATCGGCTGAGCACTGATCAGTGATGCAAATCACTGATCAACGTCTGTGCTCGCTGTTTAACAGGACTTTTCTCATCGCTGATGATTTTTCTCCTCCCGCTTTGCACCACCTCCGTGCGTGCATCTTGCAGCCTCAGAGAGTTGACCAGTGACACAAATCACTGGTCCGCACTCGTACTCACTGTTTTTCACATTTTTTTGTAACTATTTTTTTATCCACTCCACCCTTTGCACCACTCTGTGTGTGCGTCCTGCAGCCGCCAAGCCTCTGATCAGACGTACACCACTGGTTAGCACCAGCGCTTGTTTTTGGCAAGGACATTTTTCCTCCTTGCTATTTCCTATCCCCTTTTTGAACCACATCTGTGTATGCATTCTACAGCCGTCAAGTGCTGGTTGGTGACAAACATCACTGACCTGGCCTCTGGTTGTTGTTTTTTCTAGTGAAAAAAGAATCAAGTAAAAACTCACTTAGATTAGTCGATAGGAATAGATTAATTAGGGACAGTAAAAATATACCATACTAATCGTTGTCTACTACAGGATTTTTTACTGAATTGAATTAGTGTCAGTAAAGAGAAAAAAAATAGATTAGTTGTTAGGATTAGTTAGCGACACTAAAAATATACCGTAATAATAATCGTTGTCTACTACTGTATTTTTTACTGAATTGAGTTAGTGTACTTGCGGAAAAAAAAATCATCCATGCGTCCTGCAGCCATTGAGTGCTGATCACTGACGGACATCAGTGATCAACCTCCAGTTGTAATTTTTTTTTATCCCTTTCTGACATCTGACGTACTGTCCCGTCGAGGTGGGGTGGGCCCGTATGACCACCGACGGGATAGTACGTCATATGCGATCGGCCGCGCTCACAGGGGGAGCGCAGCCGATCGCGGCCGGGTGTCAGCTGACTATCACAGCTGACATCCGGCACTATGTGCCAGGAGCGGTCACGGACCGACCCGGCACATTAACCCCCGGCACACTGTGATCAAACATGATCGCAGTGTTCCCGCGATATAGGGAAGCATCGCGCAGGGAGGGAGCTCCATGCGGGCTTCCCTGAGACCCCCAGAGCAACGCGATGTGTTCGCGTTGCTCCGAGGGTCTCTTACCTCCTCCTCCCTGCAGCAGGGCCGGATCCAAGATGGCCGTGGCATCTGGGTCCTGCAGGGAGGTGGCTTCACTGCGCCTGCTCAGAGCAGGCACCAGGAAGCCTCCAGGATCTGTGCACGTCAGATCGCTGATCTGACACAGTGCACAGCAAAGTGTCAGATCGGCGATCTTACACTATAACATGATGGCCCCCTGGGGCAATGTTTAGTGTAAAAGAAAAAATATTCACATGTGTAAAAAGAATAAAAAAAAAAATTCCCCAAAAAAATTCCCCCCAAAAAATATACATTGTTCCTATAAATACATTTCTTTATCTAAATAAAAAAAAAACAATAAAAGTACACGTTTAGTATCGCCGCATCCGTAACGACCCGACCTATAAAACTGTCCCACTAGTTAACCCCTTCAGTGAACAACGCAAAAAAAAAAAAAAACGAGGCAAAAAACGCTTTATTATCATACCGCCAAACAAAAAGTGGAATAACACGCGATCAAAAAGACAGATATAAATAATCATGGCACCGCTGAAAACGACATCTTGTCCCACAAAAAACGAGCCGCCATACAGCATTATCAAAGAAAAAATAAAAAAGTTATAGTCCTCAGAATAAAGTGATGCAAAAATAATTATTTTTTCTATAAAATAGTTTTTATCGTATAAAAGCGCCAAAACATAAAAAAATGATATAAATGAGGTATCGCTGTAATCGTACTGACCCGAAGAATAAAACTGCTTTATCAATTTTACCAAACGTGGAACGGTATAAACGCCTCCCCCAAAAGAAATTCATGAATAGCTGGTTTTTGGTCATTCTGCCTCACAAAAATCGGAATCAAAAGCGATCAAAAAATGTCACGTGCCCGAAAATGTTACCAATAAAAACATCAACTCGTCCCGCAAAAAACAAGACCTCACATGACTCTGTGGACCAAAATATGGAAAAATTATAGCTCTCAAAATGTGGTAACGCAAAAAATATTTTTTGCAATAAAAAGCGTCTTTCAGTGTGTGATGGCTGCTAATCATAAAAATCCGCTAAAAAAACCCGCTATAAAAGTAAATCAAACCCCCCTTCATCACCCCCTTAGTTAGCGAAAAATTAAAAAACTAAAAAAAAGTATTTATTTCTATTTTCCCATTAGGGTTAGGGCTAGGGTTAGGGCAAGGGTTAGGGTTGGGGCTAAAGGTAGGGTTAGGGTTGGGGCTAAAGTTAGGGTTTGGATTACATTTACGGTTGGGAATAGGGTTGGGATTAGGGTTAGGGGTGTGTCAGGGTTAGGGGTGTGGTTAGGGTTACCGTTGGGATTAGGGTTAGGGATGTGTTTGGATTAGGGTTTTAGTTATAATTGGGGGGTTTCCACTGTTTAGGCATATCAGGAGCTCTCCAAATGCGACATGGCGTCCGATCTCAATTCCAGCCAATTCTGCGTTGAGAAAGTAAAACAGTGTTCCTTCCATTCTGAGCTCACCCGTGCACCCAAAGAGGGGTTTACCCCAACATATGGGTTATCAACGTACTCAGGACACATTGGACAACAACTTTTGGGGTCCAATTTCTCCTGTTACCCTTGGGAAAATAGAAAACTGGGGGGCTAAAAAATAATTTTTGTGGAAAAAAAAGATTTTTTATTTTCACGGCTCTGCGTTATAAACTGTAGTGAAACACTTGGGGATTTAAAGTTCAAAGCACATCTAGATAAGTACCTTGGGGGGTCTAGTTTCCAATATGGGGTCACTTGTGGGGGGTTTCTACTGTTTAGGTACATTAGGGGCTCTGTAAACGCAATGTGACGCCTGCAGACCAATCCATCTAAGTCTGCATTCCAAATGACGCTCCTTCCCTTCCGAGCTCTGCCATGTGACCAAACGGTGGTTCCCCCCCACATATGGGGTATCAGCGTACTCAGGACAAATTGGACAACAACTTTTGGGGTCTAATTTCAACTGTTACCCTTGCAAAAATACAAAACTGGGGGCTAAAAAATAATTTTTGTGGAAAAAAAGGATTTTTTATTTTCACGGCTCTGCGTTATAAACTGTAGTGAAACACTTGGGGGTTCAAAGTTCTCACAACACATCTAGATAAGTTCCCTGGGGGGTCTAGTTTCCAATATGGGGTCAATTGTGGGGGGTTTCTACTGTTTAGGTACATTAGGGGCTCTGCAAACGCAATGTGACACCTGCAGACCAATCCATCTAAGTCTGCATTCCAAATGACGCTCCTTCCCTTCCGAGCTCTGCCATGCGCTCAAACGGTGGTTCCCCCCCACATATGGGGTATCAGCGTACTCAGGACAAATTGGACAACAACTTTTGGGGTCAAATTTCAACTGTTACCCTTGGAAAAATACAAAACTGGGGGCTAAAAATAATTTTTGTGGAAAAAAAAAAGAATTTTTATTTTCACGGCTCTGCGTTATAAACTGTAGTGAAACACTTGGGGGTTCAAAGCTCTCACAACACATCTAGATGAGTTCCTTAGGGGGTCTACTTTCCAAAATGGTGTCACTTGTGGGGGGGTTTCAATGTTTAGGCACATCAGTGGCTCTCCAAATGCAACATGGCGTCCCATCTCAATTCCTGTCAATTTTGCATTGAAAAGTCAAACAGCGCTCCTTCCCTTCCGAGCTCTCCCATGCGCCCAAACAGTGGTTTACCCCCACATATGGGGTATCAGCGTACTCAGAACAAATTGGACAACAACTTTTGGGGTCCAATTTCTTCTCTTATCCTTGGGAAAATAAAAAATTGGGGGCGAAAAGATCATTTTTGTGAAAAAATATGATTTTTTATTTTTGCGGCTCTGCATTATAAACTTCTGTGAATCACTTAATGGGTCAAAGTGCTCACCACACATCTAGATAAGTTTCTTAGGGGTCTACTTTCCAAAATAGTGTCACTTGTGGGGGGTTCAATGTTTAGGCACATCAGTGGCAATCCAAAGGCAACATGGCATCCCATCTCAATTCCTATCAATTTTGCATTGAAAAGTCAAATGGCGCTCCTTCCCTTCCGAGCTCTGCCATGCGCCCAAACAGTTGTTTACCCCCACATATGGGGTATCGGCGTACTCAGGACAAATTGTACAACAAGTTTTGTGGTCCATTTTCTCCTGTTACCCTTGGTAAAATAAAACAAATTGGAGCTGAAGTAAATTTTTTGTGAAAAAAAGTTAAATGCTCATTTTTATTTAAACATTCAAAAAATTCCTGTGAAACACCTGAAGGGTTAATAAACTTCTTGAATGTGGTTTTGAGCACCTTGAGGGGTGCAGTTTTTAGAATGGTGTCACACTTGGTTATTTTCTATCATATAGACCCCTCAAAATGACTTCAAATGAGATGTGGTCCCTAAAAAAAAATGGTGTTGTAAAAATGAGAAATTGCTGGTCAACTTTTAACCCTTATAACTCCCTAACAAAAAAAATTTTGGTTCCAAAATTGTGCTGATGTAAAGTAGACATGAGGGAAATGTTACTTATTAAGTATTTTGTGTGACATATCTCTGTGATTTAATTGCATAAAAATTCAAATTTGGAAAATTGCGAAATGTTCAAAATTTTTGCCAAATTTCTGTTTTTTTTCACAAATAAACGCAGGTAATATCAAAGAAATTTTACCACTATCATGAAGTACAATATGTCTCGAGAAAACATTGTCAGAATCATCAGGATCCGTTGAAGTGTTCCAGAGTTATAACCTCATAAACGGACAGTGGTCAGAATTGTGAAAATTGGCCCGGTCATTAACGTGCAAACCACCCTTGGGGGTAAAGGGGTTAAAGAATCAAAAAATAATTAGGGACAGTAAAATATACCATAGTAATCGTAGTCTACTACAGTATTCTTACTGAATTGAGTTAGTTAATGTCCACACAGAAAAAAAGAATGAGTGCGTCCCATGGCCGTTGAGCGCTGATCACTGACACACATAAGTGATCAACCTCCAGTTGCTGGAGTTTTTTTATTTTTTTAAAAAGAATCGAAAAATAATTTAGATTAGGGACATTAAAAATATACCATAGTAATCGTTGATTACTACAGTATTTTTTACTTAATTGAATCAGGTTTATTGTCATTTGCGGGTGCTCAGCAATTAGTTTTTTTTTACTGAAGTCCGTTTAGCAAGTTTGTTTTTTTTTGCCAAATTTTTATATTTTTCTTTCTATTTTTTTTTCTTTTTTCTCTTCTAAATAAAAGAAAAAGTTTACACCAAGTACTCACAAACACTCGTGAAGAAAATTTAGTACGCACACACAAACCTCACATACGTTAAAAAAGTAATCCCGCTCATCCCAAACCAGCCGACAGTGAGGGAGAGAATCTCACCTTCCTTTATTTTTACAACTCCTCTTCCTCCAGTGATACCAAACCGCCATGCAGATGCCCCAGGGCAGAAACTGGACCAGCGCCCACCGTTACAGACCCCGTATGGAGCTCACCTCCAGAAAATTATGAGCCACAGATTCCTGATTTTGTGGCGCAATCAGGAATCAAATTTGACACCACCAGCCTCACAGAAATAGTCTTTTTCTCTGCAGATTTTCTATATCTCATGGTGTTGCAAACAAATTTGTATACAGTAATTTTTATCCCAAAATCTGACTTCATCATTTACCAACTGGACCCTTGTAGACGCAATAGAAATGATGACATTTTGGGGCCTGGTTCTTCACATGGGGATTGTGAAGAATCCAGAAATTAGGCAATATTGGAGTGTTGACATTTTATATAACACTCCAGTGTTCTATATGGCTATGGCACAGACACGCTTTGAGGTCATCCACAAATTCTTGCATTACAGTGATCATGCACAATGTCTGGCCCGAGATGACCCCAACTTTGGCCAACTTTTCAAAATTCAGCTAGTCATTGAGCACTTCAGCAAGAAGTTTGCTGAGGTGTACGACCCCCAGAGATTTCTGTGTGGATGAGTCCCTAATCCACTCCAAGGAAAGGCTCGAATTCCGTCATTGTCTGCCCAGTAAGAGGGCCAAGTATGGAATTAAGCTGTACAAACTGTCTGAGAGTACCTCGGATACACTCACAAGTTTAGGGTTTATGAAGGGAAGGACACCAAGATTCAACCCCCTGAATGCCCCCTTGTTCTGGGAGTGGGAAAATTGTGTGGGATTTGGTGCACATACTGCTGGATCAAGGATATCACCTCTATGTAGATAACTTTTATACCAGTGTCCCACTGTTCAAGTCACACTCTGCATGAGCTCCCGCAACCTGTGGTACTGTCAGCAAAAATCAGAGAGGCCTCCCTAGAATGCTAATTGTGCTGATGCTCAAAAAGGGTGAGAGCAGAACCCAATGTAGCAACAACATGCTGGTGGTCAAGTACAGGGACAAGAGGGATGTCCTTTTCTTGACCACCATACATTGTGATGGCAGCACCCTCAGCACTGTACGAGGTACCTCTACATGGGTCCACAAACCAAACTGTGTACTGGGGTACAACAAGAACATGGAGGGAGTTGATCTCTCTGATCAAGTGTTCCAGCCGTACAGTGCCATGAGAAAAGCAAAGGTGTGAAATAAGAAGCTAGAGGTGCACATCGTACAGATGGCAATGTACAACGCCTTTGTGCTATCATGATGTGTAGGCCAGACGGGGACCTTCCTTCAGTTCCAGGAAGTAGTGATCAAGGCCCTAATATTTGGCAGTCAGGAAGGAGTAGGCCCCAGTACATCCAGAACTGAAAATGCCCGTGTTGTACCAGGCCAACATTTCCCCGATGAGGTCCCTCAAACTGCAAAGACAGGAAGAACGCAAAAAAGGTGCAAAGTGTGTTACAGAAGGGGGATTCGAAAGGACACCACTTATCAATGTGACACCTGCCCTTGACAAACCTAGTCTGTGTATGAAATGCTTTTTCAGAATCTACCAATCATCCATGACCTAATACATTTTTTATGACTTACACAACTCACATATGACTACCTGACGTAAACCACACAACTCCTATGCCAACCTGATGCATTCTACACTACTCACATATGCAAACCTAACATACACTACATAAGTCGCATATGCCTCCACAAAATTCACATACCAGGAAAACACTAGATCAATTCTAATATAGGGTCACTAGTGGGGGGCTTTCACTGTTTAGGAACATCATCAGCTCTAGGGATTCTCCAAATGTGACATGATGTCCGCAGACCATTCCATCAAAGTCTGCATTCCAAAACATTACTCCTTCCCTTCCGAGTCCTGCCATGCGCCAAAACAGTACTTTCAATTCCAGACAATTTTGTGTTGAAAAAGTCAGACAGTGCTCCTTCCCTTCCGAGCCCTGCCATACAGTTAAACAGTGGTTTCCCCCCACATATGGGGTATCAGCGTACTCAGGACAAATTGAACAACTTTTATGATCTCATTTTTTTTGTTACCCTTGTGAAAATAAAAAAAATTGTGACTTAAAGTAAAATTTTAGTGAAAAAAAAATATATTTTTTTTCCCTTCCATATTCCATTTATTCCTGTTAAGTACTTGAAGGGTTAATGCACTTTTTGAATGTGGTTTTAAACACCCTGTGGGGTGCAGTTTTTAGATTGCTGTCACTTAAGTATTTTCTGTCATATAGACCCCTCAAAGTCACTTCAAATGTGAGGTGGTCCCTAAAAAGATGGTTCTGTACATTTTGCTGTTAAAATGAAAAATTGACGATTAACTTTTAATCTTTATAACTTCATAATAAAATAAAAATTTTCTCCAAAATTGTGCTGCTGTAAAGTAGACATGTGGGAAACATTATTTATTAACTATTTTGTGTAACATAACTTTCTGATTTAAGGGCATAAGAATTCAAAGTTTGAAAATTGCTAAATTTGCAAAATTTTCTAAATTCCTGTTTTTTTCACAAATAAATGCAAGTCATACCGAATAAGTTTTACCACTATCATGAAGTACAATATGTCACCAGAAAAAGCTCAGAATTAATGGGATTTGTTGAAGTGTTTCAGATTTATTACCACATAAAGTGATAGTGGTCTGAATTGTAAACATTTGCCCGGTCATGAAGGTGAAAACAGGTCTGGGGGTGAAGGCAGGGCCTGACTGGCCATCTGGCAATTCTGGCAAATGCCAGAAGGGCCTGTCTGGTCATGGGCTGCCTTATCTGCTACATTGTTAACAGAATCGGTGTTCTCAAGATACCCATACTGTTAAGAGTTGTGATGGAGCACAAAGTTGCTGACTCCATCACTTATCCCAGCAGGCCACTGGTATCATTAGAAATATTGGTCTTCTAGTAAATCTTCCTTTCCTCCATCCATAGCAATATTAGTAATATATCCCATCTGGTTCCTGGGGAAGGAGACAACATGGGCCTGTGTGATTTCAAATGACAGGACTGAATTTCAGCCCCAGTCCGTACCTGGGTGGAGGGGTTAATTAATATTAATTCTTCCTCCTCACTGTATATGGTTTAATTGGTATTTTGTATAGTAAATCAAAATCGTCCAAAATAAGGAAGGCACTTCAACAAAGTTCAACAAAAAGGACTCCCATGAATGTAGTACATGCGGGAGAACACGAGATCCAATGCAGTTACTATTTAAAATAAACTTTATTAAATATATAATATTAAAAAAACAAGGTATAAAAAAGCAAAATGCTGTCAAGGGACACCAAGCAGAAGATGAGGGGAATGTTGTATTAAAATATTAATAATGATAATGACAATGGGGAAAAAAACTCACACATGATAGCTATAAAGTGGTAAAGAATGCTCAGAAATATAAGACTTTATGTAAACAACACCTCTATATAATCACCCCCTCAATTGTGGGCACAGCCAGAGCCCGGTCAATCAGTAAACATAAGACAATATCAATCGCAATCTCATAGAACTTAAAAACCAAATGTAATAATAATACTATAACTGTAATTAGACTGTATACTGAGTGCTAAACTTATTGTACTTATACTGATAAAGGTTAGATTACTGGTGAATAATGGCCACAGTGGTCTGCTCGGCGTCCCCTTACCCCGACGCGGGGTTCGCCGTCAGCTTCTTCAAGGGGCATGGAAGAATAGTACACATATAGAAAGTACTCTTTTAGTAAGGTCAGAATTACCAAATTGCATACTCTATGCATAATACTAACCAGGGGCGTAGACAGAAACCCTCTACAACCACAGTATGATGACCCTACTGTACAGCCCCCGCAAAGTATGATACCCCCACAATGGACCCCAACACAGCTCTCCATACAGTATAGTAGTCCTCCATACAGAATAATGGCCACTATACAACCCTCCACACAGTATGTTGGCTCCAACACAACCCTCCACATTGTATAATGGCCCGCACACAATATAATGGCCTTCTACATAGCCCTCCAAGCAGTATAGTGGTCTACACATAGACAGAGAAAGCTATATAATAGCCCTTCAAACTGTATAAAACATGTTTCAAACATAGTCATCCAAACTGTATCATGTCCCACACTTAGCCCTGCAAACTGTATAATGGCCCCCCACATAACTCTCCAAACTATGTAATGACCCCACGCATTCCTGCAAACTGCATAATGGCCCACATAGACCTGCCCCAACAGAACCCTCCAAACATTACAATGGCCACCATTGATTAAAAAAAACCCCCTCACCTCCACAGTCTCATGTATTCTGAAGCTCTGCACAGCTATACACAGTGGGCATGGTGTAGTGGCGTCATCGCACCCACTTAGGCTGAGATGTCAGAGACGTGCAGAGAGAATGATATAAGGGGAGCTGTTGGTTCCCTGTTCCATAAGTTCTTTCTACAGTATTGGCATCCAGGAGGCCAATACTGGTGAGAGTACAGTGCCAGGCATGGAGGCTCCAGCACTGTCACCGGGCCCCCTCAACTCAAAAGCCACATAATGCCCGCGTGAGCTTCCAATATTAGTGGTACGCCACTGCTACTAACCGATTAAGGAGGTTGCCCACAATTAAACATTTACTTTTTCTAGGTGATGCATAACTTGACAAAATTGTCAATCATTATAAAAAACACATTGTCACATTGTTGTCATATATTTGTTACAGATCTCCCTTATGTTCTTTTCATTCACTCCTCAGAACGGTCATTTAATGCACCAAGTGTAAGAGAGAATAAGACACTTCCAGTACATCGACTTTTACTGGGAGGCGGCATAATAGCAGGAATCAGATCACTAAACATCTAAGATCAAGATTCTCCTGGAAAATCCATATCCACAGACACTGGACATATCAACTTTGTCTAGATGAAGGAATATTTATTTCTAATTATTCCAGCTTAAAAATGTAATGATTTGCATGATCTAACTCACAATTTTGACTTCGAAGAGGTTTTCCCATGAATAAAGTTTATTTTAATAATAGACTTTTTTGAAGAAAAAAAAATGCACTGTTTAATGGCTGTGTCTGACCATCAGGAACATGGTCTGATCAGAGCAGATCTCCTGGGCAGGGAGGATGCAAAAGAGAATATACAGACAGGACAGCATAAAAATGATTAAATTAACTTTTTTCGTAGGATCACCCTTTTAAAGACTCAAACAATTTTGGCCTTAAGGGCAAATGGCCTTTTTTCAACATTCCCCACACAGCTTTATGCACTCCAACTGAGGTCTTATATTTATGCTCAATGTATATCTGTCGCGCCCCCTCCACCGCCGCAGGGCCGAAGGGTACCCGGTACCGGGCCTCTGAGTCTCTGCTTCTGGGGTTGTCACGGCGGCTAGGCCCCGGTCCGTGACCCTGCCGTGGGGCGCACAGTAGAATGCAAGGTGTGGGTGTTGGTAGTGATGATAGCGATGTAGCGGTGCAGTTGTGGGGTGCAGGTCGCAGTAAATAACAAGGACACCAGGTTGCAGTCTCTTTACCTCTTTACTGGAGATCTCTGAGTCCTCAGTCCAGAACACGGTTCACCAGGCTACGCAAGTCCAGCCGGTCCAATGGCACCTCCAGAGTCCTCCTCTCAGGTGGAAATCTGTGCCTTCCTTCTAGCGCTATGTGTTGTAGTCCTTCCCTGCTGTGCTCACGGAAAGTGACCCCACAACGGTTGTGTCTGTTTCTTAAGTTCCCTCACAACTCGATTTGATGTTCCTCTGTAATCCACTCCTCCCTGTATTCAGGTTGGAATGGCACCCGTTTGTCAGGTAGGCCTGGAGTTCTTCCGGGACCCTAGAGACGCCTCTCTCCCGCAATTGCCCCCCAAGACTTCATAGGTGATATGTGGTAGACAGCCCGCCTGAGACCGACTGTCCTGCCGCTGTTTGGAGTATGGCTTGAAGCTGTATTCTAATCCACTCCCTCGGCGTTCCGGCCACCGGTATTGCGCCTCAGCAGGGTGCTGCCTCTTTCAACAAAACCCCTGCTGGTATTCTCCTTCTGCTTGATCTCGTTTCTCACTCAGCACAATCTGCCTCGCTTCTAGTCCTTTCTTGGGCACCGCCGCTAAGCTGAGCAGGCACGGTCCCGTTACGTTCTCTCAATGCCAAGCCTCTGCCAGGATCCCACCCCTGGCAGAGACCCTACAGTCTCTCCCTTCACAACACCCTCTGCCACAGGGTGTTGCTCTGTTCAATCCCGTCAGCGTTCTCTCTCTAACTTCCTGCCTGACCCCCAGTTTACCCACTATGGTGGGGAGTGGCCTAATGAATAGCACCCTTAGCTCCCCCCGGAGGCCCTGCTGTGAAACATATTGGTGTCTGTGATACCTGATTGGAGGAACTCCTTCAGTGCCATCGAACGTACCATGGCTCCCCTTAGTGGCAGAGCCACAGTACTGCAACGACCAGGACTCTGGGGCGCTGCATATATGCTACTCTGTATTCAAACCAGTATACCATCTATAAGTCCCACTATACAGGTTACCTAGGCAGGCTTCCACTAAAGGAGGCGGGTGGACAAACGCTATATAAGGATAGGGCTTCATGGGGAACTCCAGCCCTGACGAAGAAGGATCGTATCCTTCGAAATGCATTGGATTGGATATCCCTATATGCGCCCGCCCATTAGCTGTGTGACGTCACATTACCTGCCATGCCCCTTTCACACTCCGCCACAGCTTCAGCGTTGCTTTCGGCTGGGGCACGCTAAAAGTTGGCAGTTCCTGCCTACTCCCGGCGCCCGGCAAGGAGGGCCTCTCTGGGGGAAGCAAGCTATCGCACTACCGCCCAGCTTCACGGTCCTGTGTTGCGGAGCCGGTTACACTGATTCATTTGAAGAGGACTAACACATCTCGACATCTCAAGCCACCTCTATCTCGACAACCAGTAAGTGCACTATTACATGGTTAAAATGTTTTTTGCACACAGAGTGTTGTCTCTGTATATACTTCTAATGTATAGACTCTAACACAGGAGCATTACTCCATAGCGCAGGGGACAAACCTATATTTAACTGTTTCCACTATACAGACAGGGTGTTACACAGACCCTGTCATTTCACCAGCAGCTGAATCTCTATTCCAATCCCCCCCTTCCTCTCTTTCATTCAGTGGAGCGCCAGTGTGTATCCATTTCTATTTAAATGGCAATTTTTGTCTTGTATTTTTGTTCAATCATAACTTTTGTTTTTAAAGTAGCCATTTAAGTCTGTGTTTTCTCTTTTTTGAATATCTGTAAATATATTCAGCATACAGGGCCATCAGGGCATTTCTGCCCTTACTGGCTTTTGGGGCCTGGTAAGGAAGGGGGGCCCGGTCCCCAGGGTTCTGGGTGGCTCGGTTATCCTGGCTCCCAATTTGGAGACATATGGTGCCAGAATGAGAGGACATATGGAGTCAGGATGGGAGGACATATGGGGCCAGGATGGGAGGACATATGGGGGAATGATGGAGACACATGGGGGAGGCAGGATGGAGACATATTGGGGTCAGCATGGAGACATATCAGGCCGGAATGAGAGGACATATATGGGGGCAGGATGCAGACATATGACATATCGGGGAATAGGATGTAGACATATGGCAGGTGGGCAGGAGGAAGACATATGGTGGGGCAGGATGGAGAAATGGGTCAGGATGGGAAGATATATATTGGGCCAGGATGGGAGAACATATGGGGACAGGATGGAAACGCATGGGGCATGATAGGAGAACATATGGGAGCAGGATGGAGACACATGGGAATGAGACATTTTATTTACCCTTCTATATCACTAAAGTGCATTTGATGTTCATATTACTAGGTGGAATCATTTTATTGTAAGGTTATTACAAATATAGAAATGCCTAATGTAGTTTAAAGCAGAAATGTAAATCTTACTTTGTATATCCACAGAACTTTTCCTGACAGGTAGAGGGTCTCTGATTATTTAATATTATGCCCTTTCTCAATACCCCTGCAGTCCCTGGCCGTTGAGTCCTGGATTGAGGCCTCTTGTTCTGTTCTGCCACTTGCTTCTGTAGAAGACATCGCAGTCCTCTTCTTTCTGGCCTGGTGTCTTCCATGTTGTACGACTCTTTGCTGTATGAGCAGACTTATAATGTCAAAATCTAATAATATAGATCATGTAAGTCACATAGAAATGTACTAAAGACTAGGTAAAATAGGCAAACTGAGATCAGGCCCAGTGAGAAGCAGTGACACAGGACTTCAGGACAAACGGAGCTTTTCCTCTGTGGTTATATATAGTTGTACAATATTATTGTATATTCTTTACATTCAGGCACAAAACACAAATGCACAGATGAGCACAAACTAAATGCAAGCTTCTTGACTCTACAGATGGCAAATTACCAACTGCCCAAAGCAAAAATGAAAGGGATGTGTGTTACCTCCCACCAGAAGAAAGTGTCCAGCTAGACACTAGCAGACCTCAGGGGCAGAATCTCCTAGACCTAGATGATAGGGTCTCTTAGGCTTCTCCCCAACTACCTTTTAAAGAGGTCCTGTCACCATGTGAAAAGTGGCCAGTTTTGTCCTCAATTTATTCCTGCTGCTCCTCTGAGTATTTAGTTTAGGTTTTTTTTAATCCATCACATGGTTTTATAGATATATAGCCTTTATATTTAGTAATAATTTTTATGTTCTTTACCAAATGGGCAGTGTTAACAATGTAATAATTCAGAGCAGCCTAAACATCCATCACCTATCACACAGAATCCCACCAGCTTGAATTACCACTGGTGCCAGATCTTGGTTTTAACCTGCGAGACTCAGCCGTATCTCGCTGTGTGTGATCCCGGCCTTAGGCAGATTAAAAAAAAAAACTCCTTAGGGCTTTGTTCATATGCAGCATTTTTGCTGTGATTTTTGCTGCGTTTTTTTCTGCAGAAAAGATGTGTTTTACAGTAACAGCAAAACCTATGAGATTTCTGAAATCTCATGCACACGCTTTTTTTTCACACAGAATACTGAAGACTGCAGTGTTTTTTAAATCTGCAGCTTGTCAATTCTCTTAGAATTTTTGAGCTATTTTTTCACACATGTAAAGCAATAAGAAAAAGGTTTTGCTTAGTTTTTCCTGATTTTTTGCTGTATTTTTGGTGAGTAAGACTAACTCTATTAAGCATGGGATGTACTAAAGATAAATCTGTCTAACAGCCACAAATCATGCAGCTTACAGGGACTCGAACATAATATACGAGCACGCCCAGAAGCCCAGATAATCCCCGAGCGTGGTCGGATAAGACATTATCTGAGCACGTTCACTCATCACTACAAGATACTCAAGTTCGAATAGCAAGGTGTATATGACTTTTCTTCAACATAGAAATATAGAATGTACCTGTAGGTAAAGGGAGACAGATCATTTTGTTTCCATTTCTTCACAATACCACTGCTGTCGCCGGTGAAAAGTAGCAGCAATTGTTTTGCAGCTGGAAAAATAAAATCATTACAGTGAGTACACCTGGCAGTTTGCACATTTTCCATTCACAGTATCGGAAACCTTCTATCCATACACACAGCCACCTCTTCATCCGGAACTAGAGACCAGGATTAATGACGTGTTACCTAACTGATATGCCTGTAGCTCCGTACATGTTGTTTGACCCTTCTGCCGGAGATATATTTTGGGAGATTTTTTTAATCATCAGCCTCTGCCAAAAAGTGGTGACGTATTCCACTGTATGGGCATGCAGTGACACGTTGTCAATAGAACCTTTTCAGAAAAAAATACTTTGCTTAGTGTATACTTCTCTTTAGAATAGTGTACTACTATTCGAGTCAACAAAATGAAGAGTATGTGCAGTATATTGATCTAGTGTATGCCAAAAGAAATGTTTTTGGTGTGGGTGCGGTGTATGGAGCCTTCTAGTGGATTAATGCACCAGTAGCCAAATGTATCTCACAAACAGTAGGTATTAGAGACTAAAATGGATATCAATAGAAAACTCCTTTAATTTCTCAGCCACCGCCATATAATTTTTTTGGCCTTTGAAGGAAATTTTTTTAACCTTGAGACTTTTTCCAGGAGCTCTTCAGATACAAGACCCCAGTGAGGTGCACATTCATGATGCATGTACACTTGCTCATTTCTTGATAATCTGACAGTCTAAATAGGTGGCAATTACCCAACAAAGGAGCAAAATGCTAGTATATCAAATAAAATAATTAAAAAAATTATTGTTCTCGGCAGCACAAAGGTCCCTCAATTGGAACCATAACATCTACAGTGTTTGCTTTCCTACGGCAGCTAGGGACCTGACAAATATAAGTTCAATAAACGTTTAAAAATAATATATAAATAAAGTATATTTATAATTATATTATGCCAGGAAAATATTTGTGAAATAATGAACAGCTAAATATGCTCCAACAAAAGAAGGCTGGATTTTGAACATAAAGAAATGCCGCCTTAGAGTTGCAGAGAATAGAGAGAAAAGTCTGGATTGTTATTTTTAGCGCATGAATAAAAATAACAGCATAATAACTGTTTTTTGTCCTGCCGTTAACAAAAATGTATTAAAATTAAAAGGGAATTTGGTATTTTCCTCATACAGGTTTAATCTGCAGGTTAATAGTGTTCCAAAGCTGCCCGGCTGCCATTCTGAAAGGGCAATTAATGGGAAATAATTCACTTTATTCCTCCCGGGATCTGCGGCCTGTCAGTCATAAAGGCGTGATGGAATGACTTCAGTCACTGCTCAGTGCACAGTGAGTGCTGGCTGTAAGCAGGCTCCGGCACTTTCATTGACAGCTCACTCTATAAAAGCTAAACTAAAAAAAAAATGAACTGACATTGTAGGTTTCTTCAGCTACAAATGGGGGAGCCAGGATGCATATCTATGGGGGATGGGGGGGGTCAAGATTTATATATGGGGGGCCAGTATGGCTATATGATGGAGCCAGGATGCATACAGTATATATGGGGGAGTCAGGATGGATATATGGGGGAGGGCAGGACAAAGGACCCAGATGCATATATATGGGGGGTCAGGATACATATATGGGGGGCACGATGGATATATGGGGGTCAGGATAAGAGACCAGGATGGATATATGGGAGGGCCAGGATAGATATATGGGGGGCAGGATGGATACATAGAGGGGCCAGGACAAGGGACCAGGTTGGGTATATGGGGAAGCCAGGATGGATATCTGGGGAGGCCAAGATGGATATATGGGGGAGTCAGGATGGATATCTGGGGAGGCCAAGATGGATATATGGGGGAGTTAGGATGGATATACAATATGGGGGATCCAGGATGGATATATATAGAGGGGCCAGGATTGATATATGGAGGAGCCAGGACAAGGGACCAGGATGGATATATGGGGAGCCAAGATGGATACATAGAGGGGCCAAGATGGATACATAGAGGGGCCAAGATGGATATATGGGGGCCAGGATGGATATATGGAGGGGCCAGGATGGATATATGGAGGAGGGCAGGACAAAGGACCCAGTTACATATATATGGGGAGCCAGGATACATATATGGGAGCACGATGGATATATGGGGGTCAGGATAAGAGACCAGGATGGATATATGGGAGGGCCAGGATGGATATATAGAGAGGTCAGGGCAAGGGACCAGGTTGGATATATGGGGATGCCAGGATGGATATCTGGGGAGGCCAGGATCGATATCTGGGAGGCCAGGATTGATATATGGGGGAGTCAGGATGGCTATACAGTATGGGGGATCCAGGAAGGATGTGCCCTGCTGGTGCATTTGTTTGGAGGCTTCAGCAGGTAATCATCTCTGCTTTTTTCTCTGTGATTTTTTTCAATTTTCTGGAGGATTTTTAAGTCCTCTTTGTGCGTCTGTGAGCTTTTACTCAATGTTTAGTGTAGGACCGGCAAAATGTAAGGACCCTTGATGCGGGTTGCCGGCTTACATATTGAGGCCCCAATATAAACTAATACCTTACATACATTTGCAGCACCCCAGAGTCCTGGTTGTTGCAGTGCTGTGGCTCCGCCACTACGGGGCGCTATGGTGCGTCTGATTGCACTAGGGAGTTTCTCTGATCAGGTACACTCACACCACACTTCACACTCCGGCCACCAGGGGGGGTGGTCCTATCTAGTAGGCCACTCCTCACAACTCTGGTAAAACTGGGGGTTGGACAGGAAGACAGGGAGAAGTAGCTGGGAAGAGCTAGTGAGAGGACCTGTCAGGGATGGGATCCTGGCAGACTCCTCAGAGCAGAACTAACCAGTAAACAACGGGAATACAGAAAAGGAGAAATACCAGAAGGGGTCTTGCTGTTAGACCGAGGCAACATCCTTCTGAGGCGCAAACAGTCGGTGGCCGGAACGCCGAGCAAGTAAGAGACTTTAAAGGGAACCTGTCACCACGTTTTTGGAAGATGGGATAAAAATAGCGTTAAATAGGGGCAGAGGTGGGCGTTACATTAGTGTGTGTGTTATGCGTTTATTACCCACCTAAGTTGCCGAAATAACTTTGCAAAGTCTCCGTTTTCGCCTGTCAATCAGGCTGGTCAGGTCACATGGGCGTGGTGTCTTCCCCCAGATTTGGCGTAGTTTTCCGTTGGTGGCGTAGTGGTGTGCGCATGCCCAAAGTCCGGAATCCTCTTCCAGGGGATTTAAAATAGCGCGGTGTTCGTTATTGCATTGGTGATCGGTGGGCGCGGCCATCTTCCTTTGGCCGCGCGTGCGCAGAAGCGGCGCTCTGCTGGCCGCGGCTTCAGGAAAATGGCCGCGGGATGCCGCGCGTGCGCAGATGGATATCGCGGCGGCCATTTTCCTGAAGCCGCGGCCAGCAGAGCGCCGCTTCTGCGCACGCGCGGCCAAAGGAAGATGGCCGCGCCCACCGATCACCAATGCAATAACGAACACCGCGCTATTTTAAATCCCCTGGAAGAGGATTCCGGACTTTGGGCATGCGCACACCACTACGCCACCAACGGAAAACTACGCCAAATCTGGGGGAAGACAACGCCCATGCGACCTGACCAGCCTGATTGACAGGCGAAAACGGAGACTTTGCAAAGTTATTTCGGCAACTTAGGTGGGTAATAAACGCATAACACACACACTAATGTAACGCCCACCTCTGCCCCTATTTAACGCTATTTTTATCCCATCTTCCAAAAACGTGGTGACAGGTTCCCTTTAAGTACATTGCAAACCACGGCAGGGCAGCTAACTACAGGTTGGCTGTCTCACTTAACACCTAAGCAGACAACGGAGGCAGCTGTGGGAGAGGGGCGACTCTAGGGTCCCGGAAGAACTCCAGGCCTACCCCGTCATACGGGTGCGTCCTACCATATCAACTGGAGGACGGAGAAGGAACAGTAGAGACAGAAAGAAACAGTTGTGAGGACTATCCCGGGAGCTCAGCAGGGAAGAACTACAACACACAGCGCTAGAAGGTAGATACTGATTCCCACCTGTAAAGAGAGCTCCTGATGTGTTGTTGGACCGGCCGGTCTCTGAAAACCCAGTTAACAGCGCTCTGGACTGAGGTCTCCCACATCTTCAGTAAAGAGGTAAAGAGACTGCAACCTGGTGTCCTCGTTATTTACCGCGACCTGCACCCCACAACTGCACCGCTATACCACCGTTAACAGCACCTATTTGCAACGGACGTCCCCCACTGACAGACAGGGCCACGGACCGGGTCTAGCCACCGTGACAACCCCAGGACTGAGATCCCAGAGGCCCGGCTCCGGGTACCCCTCGGCCCTGTGGCGGTGTGGGGGCGCGCTCCAAATCTTGGCGTCACGAACAGGATCTACTTAAGCCTGAAGAATCAGGTCATGTGTGCCTAGAGACTGTGATTTGTCGTGCTTGAACTGTACTTTATTGAGAGAACTGTGTGCTACTGCTTGCCGCGGAAAGTTACCGCCAAAATTCGCCATTGCCGCGCGCGGAGGGAGGAGCCTTAGCTACGTGGGCGGGATCGGCCAAAAGAAGCGCGGAACGGAAAGCGCGGTGAGACGCCAATCCCGGAAGAGGAACTCCGACCTCCAGCAGGTTAGTGGGAGGAAGGGACGGCCATGTCCGAGTCGGGAGGAGAGGAGGTGGCGGTCGCAGCCGCGGACGCAGGGGCAGCTCCGGTCCCCGCAGCGGGCGAAGCCGCGGCCCTAATACCGCCACTGGCTGCCGCAGAGCCCGCTGCCCCCATCAGCCAGTCGGACACCGCCGCTAACGCAAAAGCCATAATGCCCTTCTCCATGCCCTACCTGCCCGGAGCGACCTGGCTCCCACGATACTCTGGGGAGGCGCATACATTCACTGACTTTAAAGAAGGGCTCTGCAGCCTACTCGAGTTCTATCCCCTAACCGAGCCTCAGAAGGTCCATATGATAACCGGTCAACTCTTTGGGGCGGCTCTGAGAGAAGTGAAATCCTGGCCCGCTGAGGATAAAGGAACTGCACAACAGATTTTTGCCAAGCTTAAAGCCACCTTTGATACTCGCACTGCCACAGAGATTAAACTGACTTTCTATGGATGCAAACAGAGGTCGCAGGATAGCTTACGGGACTATGCCCTTAATCTCCAGGAAGCGATGCGGGCCATTAAGCAGAGTGACCCCGGCAGCATGCAGGATGAGGATAAAATCCTGAAGGAGCGGTTCATCGAGGGGCTCCTGTGTAGTCACCAGCGGGGCCAATTGCACTTCCTGGCCATGCAAAATCCAGACTTGACTTTTGCGCAGTTTAAAGATAAAGCTATCCAGGCATTGCAGGAGCGGCAGCCCAGCCGCGCAGTGCCACCCAGGCACCCCGCTCTCACCTACCACCAGGAGGTGGCATCGGATACCCCAGTTGCCGCGGAGGCCGACGCCCAGAGCTTCGAGGACGACTCCCCTGCAGGACTCCGTCTCCAGATGCAAGAGCTAACCAAGAGCGTTGCTGCCCTGGCCTGGACGGTGCAGTCCCTACAGGAGGCCCCCAAAGAGAAGATCCAGTTGGCTTCCAGCCCGGAGGATGTCCCTTGGATGCGACGGAGGAGGACTCCGCCGACCAGGAGCCGGCCCGACGATCGCTTCCACCAGGATGGACGACCCATCTGCCGCCGCTGTCATCAGGTGGGCCATCTTGCAAGGTACTGTCCTTTAAACGAGCAACCCCTGGGGCAAAGGGCCAACCCCCAGGAGTAGGACGGTCAGGCCCGCAGCATTGGAGAACCAAGTATATTGGAGGACGACCAGTTCTCCCTGTAGTGATTGATGGAATCCCCTTGAATGCTTTGTTGGACACCGGTTCTCAGGTGACGACTATACCTTACGTGCTCTACAAACGGTATTGGGAGGACGCTGATATTACTCGTGGCCCTGACGATGATTTCACCATAATCGCCAGTAATGGTCAGCCGTTGCCACAAGTGGGGTATAAGGAGGTCACCATCAAAGTGGGGCGGGTGGAATTGAAAGCCCAAGGGATTGTGATTGTAGATATTGATCGTCGAGAATGTAATCCCATGATGACTCTTTGTACTAATGTTATAGAAAATTGTCTTGCAGAAGTGATTGTTTTGTTGCAACAGGTGGCAGAAAACGCTGGCCACAGTGAGCAACGTGCCCTGCAGAAGGAAATCAGAGCTCTGATGCAGAGACAGCAGGTAGAGCTGACTGGTGGTGAGATTGGTCGTGTCACTGTAAGTGATTCAAACCCCATCGCGATACCTCCCAAGAGTGAAATGTTAATATGGTGTCGAGCAGCCATAGGCCTCAGGGGTAAGGACTACCAGGCCTTGGTGGAACCTGTATATTCAGACAATAGGCCTACTGTTCTGACAGCCCGGGGGGTGGTTGACGTCCGACAGGGGAGAGTGCCCGTACGTGTCCTCAATTGTGGGGAGGAAGAGGTCCACCTAACCAAGTATACCACGCTCGCCAAATTGTTCACTGTCAATAATAGTGTAATACAGACACCTGAACCCTTGGTCCCGTCAAACGTGGCGGAGAACAAAGGTTCTGCAGAGCACTCGAAAGACTGGTGTCGGGAACTGCATGTGGGCACTGACTCCACCCTGTCTCATCAAATACAGGGGGCTTACAGGGTGGTACACGAGTACGAGCAGGTATTCAGCAAACACCCCTCAGATTTTGGGCAGGTGAAAGGGATCCAACATCACATCCCCACGGGAGATCATCGACCCATAAAAGAGAGATATCGCCCTGTACCCCTAGCTCATTACCAGTGTGCCAAGGACATGTTGCGGGAAATGAAGGAGGCTGGGGTGGTGAGAGACAGCTGTAGCCCCTGGGCAGCTCCGTTAGTCCTCGTTAAAAAGAAAGATGGTACAATGAGGATGTGTGTTGATTACAGGCAGTTGAATCGCATTACACATAAGGACGCATACCCACTGCCCAGGATAGAGGAATCTCTGGCTGCTTTAAAATCTGCTAACTACTTCTCTACCTTAGATCTCACCAGTGGGTACTGGCAGGTTCCTGTAGCGGAGGCGGACAAGGAGAAGACGGCCTTCACGACACCAATGGGTCTCTGCGAGTTCAACTACATGCCCTTCGGACTGTGCAATGCTCCAGGAACGTTCCAGAGGATGATGGAGTGCTGCCTAGGACACATGAACTTTGAAACTGTGCTGCTGTATTTGGATGATGTCATTGTCTTCTCTAAGACCTACGAAGACCATCTGAAGCACCTGGCCGAGGTGTTCGAAGCCCTGTCCAAATTCGGCTTAAAGGTGAAACCGTCCAAGTGTCATCTGCTCAAACCTAAAGTGCAGTACCTGGGCCATGTGGTGAGCGCTGAAGGAGTGGCCCCAGACCCCGACAAGGTCACAGTGATCAAGGACTGGCCAAAGCCTAGTGACCTCCACGAAGTCCGGCAGTTCCTCGGGTTGGTAGGTTACTATCGGAGATTCATTAAGGATTTCACTAAGAAGGCCGCACCCTTGCAAAATCTGCTGGTGGGCCAACCAAAGAAGACCAAGGGGAGGAAAACCTCCTTTGATTGGAACGAAGAGCTGGAGGAATCCTTCACCTGTTTGAAGTCGGCACTGACGGGAGAAGAGATACTGGCTTACCCCGAATACGATCAACCGTTTGTGCTGTACACAGATGCCAGTAATGTGGGATTAGGAGCCGTGCTGTCCCAGGTTCAGAACGGCAAAGAAAGGGTGATCGCTTACGCCAGCAGGAAACTCCGTCCCACGGAAAGGAACCCTGACAACTATAGTTCCTTTAAGCTGGAATTCCTGGCCCTCGTCTGGGCAGTGACAGAGAGGTTTAAGCACTACCTGGCCTCCGCGAAATTCACCGTCTTCACGGACAACAATCCGCTAACGCATCTGGGTACTGCCAAACTCGGGGCTTTGGAACAGCGGTGGATGGCCCGGCTGTCCAACTATGATTTCACCATCAAATATCGGGCAGGACACCAGAATGCCAATGCCGATGCTCTGTCCCGAATGCCCAATCTACCAGAAGTGGGAGAAGACCCGGAGGCACTTGAAGAGGTGGAGCTGCCTGCCTTCCATCGCCCCAAAGCCACTCAGAACTCTCACCATGTGAAGAACAGGCACAAGAACCAACCGGATGCCACGCTGAATCCCCTGCCCCACCACGGATGGGCAGAAACCCAGGATAGTGACCCCGCGGTCCGTCAGGTGAAGGAACTCTTGACGCAGGCTGGGTTGCACCCTGGCCCAGATGATCCACAAGAAACTCAACAGCTGTGGAAGGGGAGAAGCAAACTGTTTATCCATGATGGCAAGTTGTGCAGGAGGAGCATCGACCCACGTACTCATGAATTGGTGTGGCAGATAGTGGTGCCAAGGCGAGATGCGCCCATGGTTCTGGGAGCCTACCATGATGGAGCCGGACACTTCGGATGGAGGAAGCTGGAGAAGCTGCTCCGAGGGAGGTTCTATTGGATTGGCATGAAGAGAACCATTGAGAAGTGGTGTCGAGAGTGTGGTCCGTGTAGTCTGCGAAGGAAGGACCGTGACAGTCAACGGGCTCCCCTGCGGCCTATCATCACCAAACGGCCGCTCGAACTGGTCGCGCTGGATCATGTGAAGCTGACGCCTAGCCGGTCGGGCTATATCTACGCCCTTACCATCGTGGACCACTACTCCAGGTTTTTGGTGGTTGTGCCTGTCAAGGATCTAACAGCTAGGACTGCCGCCAGGGCCTTCCAGCAGCACTTTTGTAGACCCCATGGCTACCCAGAGAAAGTACTGACCGATCAGGGGCCTGCATTCGAAGCGGAAGTGTTCCAAGAATTCTGCCAGTTGTACGGGTGTAAGAAGATCAGAACTACACCGTACCACCCCCAAACCAACGGGATGTGCGAGAAGATGAACCAGGTAGTAATCGATTTATTGAAGACCTTGCCTGTGGAGGAACGGAACCTGTGGCTGACAAAGTTGCATGACTTGGTGGATATGTACAACCACATCCCAGTAAGTTCCACCAACTGTACTCCAGCGTACCTGATGCGAGGAAGGTCTAGTCGGTTACCCGTTGATCTGGACATGGGGGTCCTAGTACCCGAAGATACCTCGCCGGAGGCAGATTGGGATACAGAAAGGCAGCGAAGATACCGCGAAGTACAGGAGTGTGTGGAGAGAAGTCTCGCCCAGGCTAGGCAGAAACAAGAAAGGGACTACAATCAACACGCTCCTGCGATTCCCCTGTCACCTGGTGAGCAAGTGCTTAAACGAAAGAGGAGGTTACACAAGCTTGATGACCAATGGGAAGCGGAACCGTATACCATCTTGCCATCCGACTTCGACAACACTAAGGTCTGTCTCATCAGCAAGGACAGAGGGGAGACCTCGACAGCGGTATCCAGGGATCACCTTAAGGTCTGCCCCGATAAGTTGAAAGAGAGGGGCACGGCCCCAGAAATCTCCCCGCCGGTGGAAAAGGAGAAGATGTTCCATACTGTCCTTGGTGACTTTCCCCAGTCCTGGACTCAGATAAATCAGGCCATCGCGGTACCTGTTCTAACGTTTCCACAGCCGGACCCACCAGAAACAATGGTGGTACCAGATCATCTGGTCCCGCAACCTCAACAAGCCTTGCCTGAAGAAGCCATGCCAACCGTTGAACCGGCAAATCCTCCCTCTGCTGTCAGTGAGCCTGCCGTACCCACTGTTGATAGCAGCAGCTCTGAGAGCCCCAACCTGCCAGTGCTACCCAGACTCACTAGAAGTGTAGTTAGAAAACAGCGCACTACACCAGCGGTAGCAAGCATAGCGGGCCCTGTTAGACCAATAGCAACCCCTGCGCTGCGAAGGTCCACACGCAGCACTCAAAATCAAACTCCCCTCCGCTACAAAACTTGGAGGTATTGATAGGGCTGCTATGTAATTGAAAATGTTTGTATGCATATCCTTTTGTTACAGGTTTTTAAATGGACACTAGAGTAATGGACGGTGAATTGCTCAACAACTTCCACAAGGGGGGCCCCTTTGTTTACCCGGGGTCCCCGCTGTTTCAACCACTGAACTGAGAGTCATAAACTGTGCATGACCAAACTTTCGCAACGTTCAAGAATCCTCACCTCCCGTAAAGGGAAGCTCTGTTATGTTCAATTGTTATGCTATTTCAAAAATTTGTGTGTTTTCTGTTAACATGTATTATTGTTCTTGTTTTCCCAGTCCCGGAGTACTGGATTTAACCGGGGGGAGTGCAGCACCCCAGAGTCCTGGTTGTTGCAGTGCTGTGGCTCCGCCACTACGGGGAGCTATGGTGCGTCTGATTGCACTAGGGAGTTTCTCTGATCAGGTACACTCACACCACACTTCACACTCCGGCCACCAGGGGGGGTGGTCCTATCTAGTAGGCCACTCCTCACAACTCTGGTAAAACTGGGGGTTGGACAGGAAGACAGGGAGAAGTAGCTGGGAAGAGCTAGTGAGAGGACCTGTCAGGGATGGGATCCTGGCAGACTCCTCAGAGCAGAACTAACCAGTAAACAACGGGAATACAGAAAAGGAGAAATACCAGAAGGGGTCTTGCTGTTAGACCGAGGCAACATCCTTCTGAGGCGCAAACAGTCGGTGGCCGGAACGCCGAGCAAGTAAGAGACTTTAAGTACATTGCAAACCACGGCAGGGCAGCTAACTACAGGTTGGCTGTCTCACTTAACACCTAAGCAGACAACGGAGGCAGCTGTGGGAGAGGGGCGACTCTAGGGTCCCGGAAGAACTCCAGGCCTACCCCGTCATACGGGTGCGTCCTACCATATCAACTGGAGGACGGAGAAGGAACAGTAGAGACAGAAAGAAACAGTTGTGAGGACTATCCCGGGAGCTCAGCAGGGAAGAACTACAACACACAGCGCTAGAAGGTAGATACTGATTCCCACCTGTAAAGAGAGCTCCTGATGTGTTGTTGGACCGGCCGGTCTCTGAAAACCCAGTTAACAGCGCTCTGGACTGAGGTCTCCCACATCTTCAGTAAAGAGGTAAAGAGACTGCAACCTGGTGTCCTCGTTATTTACCGCGACCTGCACCCCACAACTGCACCGCTATACCACCGTTAACAGCACCTATTTGCAACGGACGTCCCCCACTGACAGACAGGGCCACGGACCGGGTCTAGCCACCGTGACAACCCCAGGACTGAGATCCCAGAGGCCCGGCTCCGGGTACCCCTCGGCCCTGCTGCGGTGTGGGGGCGCGCTCCAAATCGATATGTGTTTTTTTTGCACTTTATCTTGCAGGGCGCAGTCAGACCAAGATGGCTCTGTAAACTGTAGGCCTCTATTCACACAGCATGCATTTTGTAGCACTGGGTGGCCCGCCTGTATGTGCGTTAGTAATAGGCTGTAGACCAGATGCTCTGCATTGCTTGTGTGAACAATGCCACATACAGACTATCATCGCTTATCTTTCTGTGCACTAATGCCAAACAGCCAACACTGGATTGAAAGTGGTTGATTCATCTGTATTTTTTGCACCTGTTTTTTGCCATCATTAATCGGGTCCGATGCGCCCTGCTGGTGCATTTGTTTGGAGGCTTCAGCAGGTAATCATCTCTGCTTTTTTCTCTGTGATTTTTTTGGGATCCAGGAAGGATATAAAGAGGGGCAGGGATTGATATATGGAGGAGCCAGAACAAGGGACCAGGATTGGTATATGGGGAGCCAAGATGGATACATAGAGGGGCCAAGATGGATATATGGGGGCCAGGATGGATATATGGAGGGGCCAGGATGGATATATGGGAGAGTCAGGATGGATATATGGAGGGGTCAGGATGGATATATGGGGGAGCCAGGATGGATATATGGAGGGGCCAGTATGGATACATGGGGGAGAAAGGATGGATATATGGGGGAGCCAGGATGGATATATGGAGGGGCTAGGATGGATTTATGGGGGGCAAGGATAAGGGACCAAGATGGATATATGGGGGGGCAGGATGGATATATAGAGGGGCCAGGATGGATATATGGGGGGCCAGGATGGATATATGGATGGGCCAGGATGGATATATGGGGGAGCCAGGATGGATATATGGAGGGGTGTTGTGGATTCTGTTTGTGGGCTCCCTCTGGTGGTTACTGCTGGTACTGGGTGACTTTGGTGGGTTGCGGCCTTTGGTTTCCACCTGTCCATCAGAGGCTGGGTGTTTCCTATTTTACCTGGCCTTTCTGTCATTCCCTTGCCGGCTATCAATGTATTCAGATGTGCTCTGTTTGGTTCCTGCCTACCTGCTCCCAGATCTTTCAGGATAAGCTAAGTGCTGATTTTCAGTTGTTTGGTTTTTTGTCCAGCTTGCTTATTATGTCTCTATGCTAGCTGGTAGCTCTAGTGGACTGAGGTTCTCCCCATGTGCCATGAGTTGGCACATGGGTTCTTGTAATCTCAGGATGGTTTTTTTGATTAGGGTTTTTTGCTGACCGCTCAGTCCCCTTTTGTATCGTTCTGCTTTCTAGTTTACAGCGGGCCTCAATTTGCTAAAGCTATATATATCATCTCTATGTGTGTGCCTTCCTCTCATTTCACCGTCAATACATGTGGGGGGCAACTATATCTTTTTGGGGTTCATTCCTCTGGAGGCAAGTGAGGTCTTTATTTTCTCTGCAGTACTAGTTAGCTCTTAGGCTGGTGCGTGGCATCTAGAACCAACGTAGGCACGCTCCCTGGCTATCTCTAGTTGCGTTTGTCAGGCGTAGGGCAGCGGTCAGCCCAGGTTCCATCACCCTAGAGCTCGTCCATTATTTATTTGTACTTTGCTTGTCCTGTGCTATCCCTAGCCATTGGGGATTCATGACAGTATAGCCGGCCCACAAAGTGTTAATTGTTTGGGCTGAAGCAGGAGAAAAAGAAGTGTTTAAGGGAAATTTTTTTTTTTTTTTTCCCTTCAGAGTTTTGCTGCCTAGCCCTTAATTGCTGTCTTGCTGCTTCTTACCTCCTTTTAACCCTTGAATGGCTCTGATCTTAGCTGTTTAACATGGATGTCCAGAGTTTGGCTTCCAGCCTGAGTAATCTCGCGGCAAAAGTTCAAAACATACAGGATTTTGTTGTTCACATTCCCATGTCTGAACCTAGAATTCCTATTCCAGAGTTCTTTTCTGGAGATAGATCTACCTTCCTGAATTTCAGGAACAATTGTAAATTGTTTCTTTCTTTAAAATCTCGCTCCTCTGGAGACCCTGCTCAACAGGTCAAGATTGTAATATCTTTCCTGCGGGGCGACCCTCAGAATTGGGCATTTGCATTGGCACCAGGGGATCCTGCATTGCTCAGTGTGGATGCGTTTTTTCTGGCATTGGGATTGCTCTATGAGGAACCTAACCTGGAGATTCAGGCTGAAAAGGCTTTATTAGCCCTCTCTCAGGGGCATGATGAAGCGGAAATATATTGTCAAAAATTTCGGAAATGGTCGTTGCTTACTCAGTGGAATGAGTGCGCCCTGGCTGCAAACTTCAGAAATGGTCTTTCTGAGGCCATTAAGGATATTATGGTGGGGTTTCCTACGCCTACAGGTCTGAATGAGTCTATGGCTATGGCCATTCAGATTGATCGGCGTTTACGGGAGCGCAAACCCGTGCACCAGTTGGCGGTGTCTTCTGAACAGGCACCTGAGACTATGCAATGTGATAGAATTCAGTCCAGAAGTGAACGGCAAAATTATAGGCGGAAAAACGGATTGTGTTTTTATTGTGGTGATTCAGCTCATGTTATATCAGCATGCTCTAAACGCACAAAAAGGGTTGATAAATCTTTTGCCATTGGTACTCTGCAGCCTAAGTTCATTTTGTCTGTGACTCTGATTTTTTCACTGTCTTCCATTTCCGTCGATGCCTATGTGGATTCGGGCGCTGCCCTGAGTCTTATGGATTGGTCATTTGCTAAACGCTGCGGTTTTAGTCTGGAGCCTGTGGAAGTTCCTATTCCTCTGAAGGGAATTGACTCTACACCATTGGCTATGAATAAACCGCAGTATTGGACACAAGTGACCATGCGCATGACTCCCGTTCATCAGGAGGTGATTCGCTTCCTTGTACTGTATAATTTACATGATGTACTAGTGCTTGGTCTGCCATGGTTACAAACTCATAATCCTGTCCTGGACTGGAAAACAATGTCTGTGTTAAGCTGGGGATGTCAGGGGGTTCATAATGATGCACCTCCGATTTCAATCGCTTCATCTACTCCTTCTGAGATCCCTGCGTTTTTGTCTGATTATAGGGATGTTTTTGAGGAGCCTAAGCTCAATTCGCTCCCTCCTCATAGAGAGTGTGACTGTGCTATAGAATTGATTCCTGGCAGTAAGTTCCCTAAGGGTCGTTTATTTAATCTGTCACTGCCAGAGCATACTGCTATGCGGAATTATATTAAGGAGTCCTTGGAAAAGGGACATATTCGTCCATCTTCGTCCCCTCTGGGAGCAGGTTTTTTTTTTGTGGCAAAAAAAGATGGTTCCCTGAGGCCTTGTATAGATTATCGCCTTCTGAATAAGATTACAGTCAAATATCAGTATCCATTGCCATTATTAACTGATTTGTTTGCTCGCATTAAGGGAGCTAGGTGGTTCACTAAGATAGATCTTCGCGGTGCGTATAATTTGGTGCGGATAAAACAGGGTGATGAGTGGAAAACCGCATTTAATACGCCTGAGGGCCATTTTGAGTATTTGGTAATGCCTTTTGGACTCTCCAATGCTCCGTCAGTCTTTCAGTCCTTTATGCACAATATTTTCCGTGAATATCTGGATAAGTTTATGATTGTGTATTTGGATGATATTTTGGTGTTTTCTGATGACTGGGAGTCTCATGTTCTACAGGTCAGGAAGGTGTTTCAGGTTCTGCGGGCCAATTCTCTGTTTGTGAAGGGCTCAAAGTGTCTCTTCGGAGTCCAGAAGATTTCTTTTTTGGGGTACATTTTTTCTCCTTCTACTATTGAGATGGATCCCGTCAAGGTTCAGGCTATTTGTGACTGGACACAACCTACATCTGTTAAGAGCCTTCAGAAGTTCTTGGGGTTTGCTAATTTTTATCGTCGGTTCATTGCTAATTTTTCCAGTATTGTTAAACCTTTGACTGATTTGACTAAAAAGGGTGCTGATGTTGCTGATTGGTCTCCTGCGGCCGTGGAGGCCTTTCAGGAACTTAAGCGCCGGTTTTCTTCTGCTCCTGTGTTGTGTCAACCAGATGTTTCACTTCCCTTTCAGGTTGAGGTTGATGCTTCCGAGATTGGAGCGGGGGCGGTTTTGTCACAGAGAAGTTCTAATGGCTCGGTGATGAAGCCATGTGCATTCTTCTCTAGAAAATTCTCGCCCGCCGAGCGCAATTATGATGTGGGTAATCGGGAGCTTTTGGCCATGAAGTGGGCATTTGAGGAGTGGCGTCATTGCCTTGAGGGTGCTAAACATCGTGTGGTGGTCTTGACTGATCACAAGAATCTCATTTACCTTGAGTCTGCCAGGCGTTTGAATCCTAGACAGGCTCGTTGGTCGTTGTTTTTTTCTCGTTTCAATTTCGTGGTTTCATACCTGCCAGGTTCAAAGAATGTGAAGGCAGATGCTCTTTCCAGGAGTTTTGTGCCTGACTCTCCTGGAGACTCTGGGCCTACTGGTATCCTTAGGGATGGGGTAATATTGTCCGCCGTATCCCCAGACTTGCGACGTGCATTGCAGGAGTTTCAGGTGGATAAACCGGATCATTGTCCACCAGAAAGACTGTTTGTTCCGGATGATTGGACCAGTAGAGTCATCTCCGAGGTCCATTCTTCTGTGTTGGCTGGTCATCCTGGAATATTTGGTACTAGAGACTTGGTGGCCAGGTCTTTTTGGTGGCCTTCCTTGTCTAGGGATGTGCGCACCTTTGTGCAGTCTTGTGAAGTGTGTGCTCGAGCTAAGCCTTGCTGTTCTCGGGCTAGTGGGTTGTTGTTATCCTTGCCCATCCCGAAGAGGCCTTGGATGCACATTTCCATGGATTTTATTTCTGATCTCCCGGTTTCACAGAAAATGTCTGTTATCTGGGTTGTGTGTGACCGCTTTTCTAATATGGTTCATTTGGTGCCCTTGCCTAAGTTGCCCTCCTCCTCTGAGTTGGTCCCTTTATTTTTTCAGAACGTGGTTCGTTTGCATGGGATTCCGGAGAATATCGTTTCTGACAGGGGATCCCAGTTTGTGTCTAGATTTTGGCGGACGTTTTGTGCCAAGATGGGCATTGATTTGTCTTTCTCGTCTGCATTCCATCCTCAGACGAATGGCCAGACGGAGCGAACTAATCAGACCTTGGAAACTTATTTGAGGTGTTTTGTTTCTGCTGATCAAGATGACTGGGTTGCTTTTTTGCCACTGGCCGAATTTGCTCTTAATAATCGGGCTAGTTCTGCCACGTTGGTCTCTCCTTTTTTTTGTAATTCGGGGTTTCATCCTCGTTTTTCCTCTGGTCAGGTGGAGTCTTCGGATTGTCCTGGAGTGGACGTGGTGGTGGACAGGCTGCATCAGATTTGGAATCAGGTGGTGGACAATTTGAAGTTATCTCAGGAGAAGACTCAGCAGTTTGCTAATCGCCGTCGCCGCGTGGGTCCCCGACTTCTTGTTGGGGATTTGGTGTGGTTGTCTTCTCGTTTTGTCCCTATGAAGGTCTCTTCTCCTAAGTTCAAGCCTCGGTTTATCGGTCCTTATAGGATCTCGGAGATTCTTAACCCTGTATCTTTTCGTTTGGATCTCCCAGCATCGTTTGCTATTCATAATGTGTTCCATCGGTCGTTGTTGCGGAGGTATGAGGTGCCCGTTGTTCCTTCGGTTGAGCCTCCTGCTCCGGTGCTGGTGGAGGGAGAATTGGAGTATGTTGTTGAGAAGATCTTGGATTCTCGTGTTTCCAGACGCAAACTCCAGTATTTGGTTAAGTGGAAGGGTTATGGTCAGGAGGATAATTCCTGGGTGGTCGCCTCCGATGTTCATGCGACTGATTTGGTCCGCGCCTTCCATAGAGCTCACCCTGATCGCCCTGGGGGTTCTCGTGAGGGTTCGGTGACCCCTCCTCAAGGGGGGGGTACTGTTGTGGATTCTGTTTGTGGGCTCCCTCTGGTGGTTACTGCTGGTACTGGGTGACTTTGGTGGGTTGCGGCCTTTGGTTTCCACCTGTCCATCAGAGGCTGGGTGTTTCCTATTTTACCTGGCCTTTCTGTCATTCCCTTGCCGGCTATCAATGTATTCAGATGTGCTCTGTTTGGTTCCTGCCTACCTGCTCCCAGATCTTTCAGGATAAGCTAAGTGCTGATTTTCAGTTGTTTGGTTTTTTGTCCAGCTTGCTTATTATGTCTCTATGCTAGCTGGTAGCTCTAGTGGACTGAGGTTCTCCCCATGTGCCATGAGTTGGCACATGGGTTCTTGTAATCTCAGGATGGTTTTTTTGATTAGGGTTTTTTGCTGACCGCTCAGTCCCCTTTTGTATCGTTCTGCTTTCTAGTTTACAGCGGGCCTCAATTTGCTAAAGCTATATATATCATCTCTATGTGTGTGCCTTCCTCTCATTTCACCGTCAATACATGTGGGGGGCAACTATATCTTTTTGGGGTTCATTCCTCTGGAGGCAAGTGAGGTCTTTATTTTCTCTGCAGTACTAGTTAGCTCTTAGGCTGGTGCGTGGCGTCTAGAACCAACGTAGGCACGCTCCCTGGCTATCTCTAGTTGCGTTTGTCAGGCGTAGGGCAGCGGTCAGCCCAGGTTCCATCACCCTAGAGCTCGTCCGTTATTTATTTGTACTTTGCTTGTCCTGTGCTATCCCTAGCCATTGGGGATTCATGACAGAGGGGCCAGGATGTATACAGTATATAGGGAGCCAGGATGGATATATGGAGGGGCCAGGGTGGATATAAGGGGGAGTCAAGATGGATATATGAAGGGGCCAGAATGGATATATGGAGTAGCCAGAATGGATATATCGGGAAGCCAGGATGGATATATGGAGGGGCCAGGATGGATATATGGGGGCCAGGATGAATATATGGGGGAGCCAGGATGGATATATGGAGGGGCCAGGATGGATTTATGGGGGGGCAGGACAAGGGACCAGGATGGATATATGGGGGTCGAGGAAAGATATCCGGGGCGGGGATGGATATCTGGGGGCCAGGCTGGACAAGGGACATAGGGGGCCAGGCTGGGACATCTTATAAAATAAAGCATGTTACACTGGGTGAGATTATTAAATAAATAGGGGCAGGATGAGGGACTTAATTACTGTTTGGGGGCCAGAATGAGGAACATGCTATATTCGTTTATGGTGACAAGTGAGGAACATAATTTCTTCAGGGTCTAATTAGGGACATTACTATTACTGAAATATAATTTCCAAGGAGGGAACAAAAGGGGGGTCTTTTTACTGTGCAGGGAGTCACTACGTCGCTTTTTTTCCTCATCTGACGTAGTGTAGAAGTCAGGGAAAAAGTGGGGAATGTGCTCTGGAAGTGATCACCTATTGATGACTGTGTGTTATTTTTTGCAGAGATGAGTCCTGGCTGGAAGAAGTGATGGCGGTCTGTGCTGGCAAAAGAAGAAAAGCGAAGATGAAGGACTTCAACTACAGATGTCACTATACACTATATACTGAGTATAGGGTTCCTATGTATAATGTCACCTGTGATCACTGTATTACCTGTACACTGACACTATATACAAAGCTCCTGTGTATAACGTCACCAGTGATCACTGTATTACCTGTACACGGACACTATATACAGAGCTCCTGTGTATAATGTCACCGGTGATCACTGTATTGCCTGTACACTGACACTTTATACAGAGCTCCTGTGTATAATGTCACTGGTGATTACTGTATTTCTTGTAAACTTACACTATATATAAAGCTGTTGTATATAATATCACTGGTGATCCTTGTATTACCTGTTCACTGACATTATATACAGAGCTCCTGTGTATAATGTCACTGGTGATCCCTGTATTACCTGTACACTATATATAGAGCTCCTGTATATAATATCATTGGTGATCACTGTATTACCTGTACACTGGTGTGGCGGTACTTATCCCCTCTATGTGGTATTATTTGGTTACTATTTGGTGGAAATGTGTGACCTTGTTACAGTATGGCGGTATTTGTCCCTTGTATGTGATGGTATTTGGTCACTATGTGGTGGTAAATTGTGGTCTGGTCACGGTGTGGCGGTATTTGTCCTTTGTATGTGGTATTATTCCATCACTATGTGGTGAAATATGTAATCTAATTATGGTGTGGCGGTATTTCTCCTTGTATGTGGTATTATTTGGTCGCTATATGCTGGTAATATGTGGTATTGTTCGGTCACTATGTGGTCTGTTCATGGCTTGGCGTGTTTGTTCCTTGTATGTGGTATTATTCGGTGACTATGTGGTCTGGTCATGGTGTGGTGGTATTTCTTTTGGTATTTCTTTCCTGTATGTGGTATTATTGGCCTTGGTATAGTGGATTGCGTTGTGTATGGTGGTCATTTGTTCTCTTTGATATTAATTTGGAGAAGATTCTTTATTTCCATTAGAGATTAAATACGTGGTATGCAGCGGCAGAGATGCACTTACAGGGGTTCTGCTGTGAAATAAAGGCTTCACCTCTCCACAAGATAAGTGATAACTTATTGATTGCTGGGGGTCTGACTGCTTGGACCCAATCGACAGAATGTGGAACTTTTATCCTCATTAGACTGGAGTGGCATGTTCGACTTGACCACGGATCCATTCATTCTCTCAGTGAATGAAAGCGCTGCACTTGTTTTTTTCTGGAAGCCCCAAAGAGAATGAATGGAGCTGTGGTCAGACATCCCACCTGCAGCTCCATTTTAAAATGGGGATAAGTGTCCTGTCAGAGATAAAACTTCCTCATTCTTCTGTTAGGTGGAGTTTCTAATAGTCGGACTTAAGCAATCACCTATCGTATAGAGCCCATGGATCGGTGATAACTTGTTTTAACCAAAGATCCCCTTTAATGAAAACTACCGTAATTGTACATCCCAGTTATGGTGGCGCACAGTAGATGTGCAGTAGTCGCCAGTGTTTTACAGTCGACGCTTCACTATAATAGGGATAAAGGCTTACAGATATTTGCATATAGCAGTAGGGTGGGCCTCTAGAGTCAATTCCCCCTGTGAGCGCCAAACACCCCAGTCCGACCCTGCATTTGCATAGAAAGCAAAGTGAACTGGTGTTATGTCGGCTTCTTCCCGACCTGGCCATAATGATCTGATCCACATATTGGTTATGTGTCTAAGACAGACACGTCATTACTGTTCTTATCACACTGACCTATGGTTCACATAAATTAAAGAAAGTCCGCACTTACTGTATGAGAGACATTCCAAGGGATGCTTGGCATTCAATATGGTGACACAACCTGAACTGTGGTACTTCCACACAATCATCTGGTTCCGTGTTGAACCTAAACATGTAAATGATTAAACCATTATAATTTCTGTATAAAGAAAGCACCATGCAGAAGCTGAAGATGTTTTTTTAGAAATTGCAGTATTTTTGCTGTAGCTTTGTGTAATTGGCTTGCACTTTATTTTTGCACCAGTTTGCTAAAATCCACTTAGAAATCCATGTGCGGCTATGCAGATTTTGCCCCACCATGGAAATGTTTTGCTGATCATAGCTGTTAAGTCAAATGCACACGTTGAGTTTTTGGTGAGTTTTTAACCTCAGTATTTGTCAGCCAGGAGTGGAGCAATCAGATGAAAAGTATAATAGAAACATGTGCACCAAGTGTGCGTGTGGCCTAAGGGTAGTTTCACACCTAGCATTTTGTTTTCTTTGTGGGAGGGAGCACTGTCACTGTAGTTCTTAATGAATTCATTTTAGCCAAAAATTCAAGTGGATCTATTAGGAAGAAGTATAAGTATTTTTTTAAAATATTTACATTTCTTGTGGCTCCGCTTCTGACTTTGGCTCAAACTGTTTCAAAATCTGTAGTGGCAAAAAAACACACAAAAAATGCTGTGTGTGAAACCATCGTAGACAAGGTTTGACAACCAGATTTTTTGCCAGAAATATTTAATTTGGGGGCATTTCTTGCACTGCGTCCAAATTATGGCGCTAAGTCCATGAAGAAATATAAAACACACTACATACAGCTCATTTTTGGGGTAGATATCCAAATGCTTGGTGTCCCATTTTTTCATTGTTTTTTTTATTATAGGCTTCTTTCAAACTTGAAAAAACATGAAAATAATATTGTTTTATCAACTCAACATACAAAAACTGTGTAAGGCTATGTTCACACTTTGCGGTTTTTGCTGCGGATCCGCAGCGGATTTGACGCTGCGGATCCGCAGCAGTTTTCCATGTAGGGTACAGTACAATGTTACCCTATGGAAAACAAAAACCACTGTGCCCACATTGCGGAAAATCCCTTTAAAAACCGCGCGGAATTGCTGCGGAAAAAAAGAAGGAGCATGTCACTTCTTTCTGCGGATTCCGCAGCGGTTTTCAACATGCACCAATAGGAAAGTGCTGTTGAAAACCCGCAGAGGAATCCGCAGAAGAAACCGCAGGAAAATCCGCAGTGAAAACCGCAGCGGTTTTGCACTGCGGTTTTTCCAAATCCGCTGCGGAAAAATCCGCAGCAAAATCTGCAAAGTGTGAACATGCCCTAAAAGAAGTCTCCGTGAAAAGCAAAGAACTTTTCAATAGTTCTGGAATAAAAATTCCCTATAATTTACACTGCTTAAAAAAATAAAAGGTACACTAAAATATCACATCCTAGATATCTCTGAATGAAATATTCCAGTTGCAAATTTGTATTCATTGTATAGTCGAATGTGTTCAGAACTATAAAATATAACAATTATCAATGTAAATCAAAATGAATATCCCATGGAGGTCTGGATTTGGAATGATACTCAAAATCAAAGTGGAAAATCAAATTATAGGCTGATCCAACTTCAGTGGAAATGCCTCATGACCAGCTCAGTATTGTGTGTGGCCTCCACGTGCCTGTATGACCTCCCTACTGTACAATGCCTGGGCATGCTCCTGATGAGACGGTGGATGGTCTCCTGAGGGATCTCCTCCCAGACCTGGACTAAAGCATCCGCCAACTCCTGGACAGTCTGTGGTGCAATGGATGGTGGATGGTGCGAGACATGATGTCCCAGATGTGCTCAATCGGATTCCGATCTGGGTAATGGGCAGGCCAGTCCATAGCTTCAATGCCTTCATCTTGCAGGAACTGCTGACACACTCCAGCGACATGAGGTCTGGCATTGTCCTGCATTAGGAGGAACCCAGGGCAAACCGCACCAGCATATGGTCTCACAAGGGGTCTGAGGATCTCGGTACCTAATGGCAGTCAGGCTACCTCTGGCAAGCATACATTGGGCTACGCAGTCCTCCAAAGAAATGCCACCCCACAATATTACTGACCCACTGCCAAACCGGTCATGCTGAAGGATGTTGCAGGCAGCAGATCGCTCTCCATGGCATCTCCAGACTCTGTCACGTCTGTCACATGTGCTCAGTGTGAACGTACTTTCATCTGTGAAGAGCACTGGGCGTCAGGGGCGAATTTGCCAATCCTGGTGTTCTGTGGCAAATGTCAAGCATCCTGCAGGGTGTTGGGCTGTGAGCACAACCCCCATCTGTGGACGTCAGGCACTCAGACCATCCTCATGGAGTCGGTTTCTAACAGTTTGTGCAGACACATCCACATTTGTGGCCTGCTGGAGGTCATTTTGCAGGGCTCTGGCAGTGCTCCACCGGTTCCTCCTTGCACAAAGGCAGAGGTATCGGTCCTGCTGCTGGGTTCTTGGCCTTCTATGGCCCCCTCCATGTCTCCTGGTTTACTGACCTGTCTCCTGGTAGCGCCTCCAGCCTCTGGACACTATGCTGAAAGACACAGCAAACCTTCTTGCCCACAGCTCGCATTGATGTGCCATCCTGGATTAGCTGCACTACCTGAGCCACTTGTGAGGGTTGTAGAGTCCGTCTCATGCTACCACGAGTGTGAAAGCACAACCAACATTCAAAAGTGACCAAAACATCAGCCAGAAAGCATTGGTACTGAGATGTGGTCTGTGGTCCCCACCTGCAGAACCATTCCTTTATTGAGTGTGTCTCGATAATTGCCAATAATTTCCATCTGTTGTCTATTCCATTTGCACAACAGCATGTGAAATTGATTGTCAATCAGTGTTGCTTCCTAAGTGATACAGGAAAGAAATATATCTTGGTATCGTGTTAGCCAGTAGATAGAAAAATATTTAGAATTGAGAGTCCTCAGTGGTTGATACCTTTTAATGGCTAACTAAATAGCCATTAAAAGGTATCAACCACCGAGGACTGTCAATTCTAAATATTTTGCTTCCTAAGTGGACAGATTGATTTCACAGAAGTTTGATTTACTTGGAGTTATATTCTGTTGTGTAAGTGTTCCCTTTATTTTTTTGAGCAGTGTATTTTTGACAGTAAAATGACAGGTAAGATACAGGTGCTTCTCACAAAATTAGAATATCATCAAAAAGTTAATTTACTTCAGTTCTTCAATGCAAAAAGTGAAACTCAAATTATATAGAGACATTAGAGAGTGATGTACTTTCAAGTGTTTATTTCTGTTAGTGTTGATGATTATGGCTTACAGATAATGAAAACCCAAAAGTCATTATCTCAGTAAATTAAATTAATTAACAAAACAAAAATGCAAAGGCTTCCTAAGCGTTTAAAAAGTCCCTTAGTCTGTTTCAGTAGGCTCCACAATTATGGGGAAGACTGCTGACTTGACAGATGTCCAGAAGGCAGTCATTGACACACTCCACAAGGAGGTAAGCCACAAAAGGTCTTTGCTAAAGAAGCTGGCTGTTCACAGAGTGCTGTATCCAAGCATATTAATGGAAAGTTGGGTGGAAGGAAAACGTGTGGTAGAGAAAAGGTGCACAAGCAACCGGGATAACCGCAGCCTTGAAAGGATTGTTAAAAAAAGGCCATTCAAAATTTTTTGGGAGGTTCACAAGGAGTGGACTGCTGCTGGAGTCATTGCTTCAAGAGCCACCATACATAGACGTATCCAGGACATGGGCTATAAGTGTCACATTTCTTGTGACAAGCCACTCATGACCAATAGAAAATGCCCAAAGCATCTTACCTGGGCCAAGGATAAAAAGAGCTGGACTGTTGCTCAGTGGTCCAAGGTGTTGTTTTCAGATGAAAGTAAATTTTGCATTTTATTTGGAAATCAAGGTCTCAGAATCCGGAAGAGTGGAGAGGCACACAATCCAAGCTGCTTGGGGTCTAGCGTGAAGTGTCCACAATCAGTGATGATTTGGGGAGCCATGTCATCTGCTGGTGTAGGTCCACTTTGTTTTATCAAGACCAAAATTAGCGCAGCTGTCTACCAGGAAATTTTAGAGCACATCATGCTTCCCTCTTTCGACAAGTTTTTTAGAGACGGAAATTTTATTCTCCAGCAGGCCTTGGCACCCGTCCACGCCAAAAGTACCAATACCTGGTTCAAAAACAACAGTATCACTGTGCTTGATTGGCCAGCAAACGCGCCAGACCTTAACCCCATATGGAATCTATGGGGTATTGTCAAGAGGAAGATGAGAGACACCAGACCAAATAATGCAGACAAACTGAAGGCGGCTATCAAAGCAACCTGGGCTTCCATAACACCTCAGAAGTGCCACAGGCTGATCACCTCCATGCCACGCCGCATTGATGCAGTAATTGATGCAAAGGAGCCCCGATCAAGTATTGAGCGCATTTACTGAACATACATTTCAGTAGGGGAACATTTCGGATTTTAAAATAATTTGTCAAACTGGTGTTATAAAGTATTCTAATTTACTGAGGTAATGACTTTTGTGTTTTGATTGGCTGTAAGCCATAATCATCAACATTAACAGAAATAAACACTTGAAATAGATCACTCTGTTTGTAATGACTCTATATAATATATGAGCTTCACTTTTTGCTTTGAAGAACTGAAATAAATTAATTTTCTGATGATATTCTAATTTTGTGAGAAGCACCTGTAATTTAGTCTACAGTTTATTATAATATTGGGTTGAACAGAAGATGTGGAAAAATCACATCATTACCTCAGCTCCTCAGCTAATTCACAAAGCAGTTATCTCACAAATAACATTTATAATTTATCTGCAGATACTGAAAATTAGAGTCCCAGAGTCCGGCCCGCGTGAGAGGAGCGGTAGTGATGGCTCTCCACTTAATTTATCTCTATCAGTCTATTGGTGTGGTAAAGCATATATAAGTTCTGCTCCTATAGACAGTAACGAGGCAGCAGTCACACATGGACACTCTAGCACCATTAACATTGGGGACAAAGGACCCCTATTTTTATGATCGGTGGTGAAGATGAACAAACCTTTTGAAATTCCAATTTGCTGACTTCGCCCAATGTTCCCCAAAAATTCGATTTGCAGCGAATAATTTTGAACGAATCGCAATATTTAAAAGTTTTGTACTTACTCAGAAAATGCACATAGAGCAGAGGAGAACGAGAACTTTACTCACTATAAGAGCTTACATTCTATAAGAAAGGGAGAGAGAGGACCCTGCTGATCATAAGAGCTTACACTCTACAGGCGAGAGAAAGAGAGGACTCTGCTAACCATAAGAGCTTACACTCCAGATGTGATAGAGAGGACTCTGCTAACCATAAGAGTTTACACTCTACATGTGATAGAGAGAAAGAGGACTCTGCTTACCATAAGAGCTTACACTCTACATGTGATAGAGAGGACTCTGCTAACCATAAGAGCTTACACTCTACATGTGATAGAGAGAGGACTCTGCTGACCATAAGAGCTTTCAATCCACATGTGATAGAGAGGACTCTGCTAACCATAAGAGCTTACACTCTACATTTGATAGAGAGGACTCTGCTGACCATGAGAGCTTACACTCTACATGTGATACAGAGAGAGAGGACTCTGCTGACCATAAGAGCTTACACTCTACATGTGATAGAGAGAGGACTCTGCTGACCATAAGAGCTTTCAATCCACATGTGATAGAGAGGACTCTGCTAACCATAAGAGCTTACACTCTACATTTGATAGAGAGGACTCTGCTGACCATGAGAGCTTACACTCTACATGTGATACAGAGAGAAAGGACTCTGCTGACCATAAGAGCTTACACTCTACATGTGATAGAGAGAGAGAGAGGACTCTGCTGACTATAAGAGCTTACACTCTACATGTGACAGAGAGGACTCTGCTAACCATACGAGCTTACACTCTACATGAGATAGAGAGGACTCTGCTAACCATTAGAGCTTACACTCTACACGTGAGGAAGAGCGATAGGACCTCACTGGCCAAAGTACCTTACACTTTAGAGGAAAGAGAGACTTGGGCAATGTTCACACGTTTAGTATTTGGTTAATATTCAGAGTAAAGGTATAATAGAAACTCGTGCACCACTTCTGCATTTTTCAACCACTCTTAGTTTAGGCTTAGAAATACTGATGTAAAATACTGAATGTGTGAAAGTAATCTTACCAAGTGAAAGAAAAAAAAAGAACTTGTTCCAGCTCCATGATGATTGATAAAGATCTTTAGTGATCAAAACGCGTCGCTCTTGTCCCGCTGTGCTTCTGGAGAGCATATTTCCACTGCTTTTAAGTTGGCAAAATAAAGTTTCAAGCCTGAATTTTACAGATATGGAGCTGGAACAAGTTCTTTTTTTTCCTTTCTCCTGTGACTACGTTGATCAGCGTGGAGTTCCTGCGGTGGTTACTCGGTGAGCTGGCTTTACTTACTATAGTTGTATCTTGCCAAGTGACTCTGGAGTTGATGGAGATGAGAAACTATGTTCCACTGGGAGCCGCTGATATCAGATGGCCCCAGTATGGACCACCACTGTACAAGCTAGATGTAAAAGCTGCAGGGCATTATGGGGAAGCTCGTGCGGTAAAACAATGTTAGTCCGCTCTCTGATGCTTCCACAGTGTGGGGAATGGTGCCAGGCAAGATTTTTTTATTTTTTGCGAATCAAATCTCAAAATGTTCGAATTTATGTAAAACTACAATTTTCGTGAATTCGTTTTAAACTCGATCCTCCGCTGACTGATCCTCTCATGTCTAATTCATGGGGTCCCAGTTAGTGGACCCTCACCAATCACACATTTGTCACCTTTACGCTTGCCAAGTTCATAGGAAATAAAAGCAGCAACATAACTGCTATGGTTGTATGTATTGTCTTAACTTGCTTGTTTTAGGTTTATGCTGCTTATAATACCGCAAGGTTACATTACAGTAATACGTTAGCGCACACCTGCTAAAACTACGTCATGGCCTAATGTACAGTTTAAAATTAAAAACATTAATTTAATTAATTAATAATTGTGCTCTAAATTACCAAGGTGCATTCCGTTAAAAAAATGTTCAGCTCATATGCCAGTCTTTTGGTGCAAAATAAGGGATCTTTTCATCTCGATAGATGCTGAGTTACTTTTGTGCATAGCTCACCTATCACATGACTTGTCTCGGGAAGGCATGTCAAATGTTTTATTTGTGGATTGTCATCATAGCTTTGAAAAGTATCAACAAAATTGGAAATCTAAGGAAAAAAAGACAATGCTTTATTCAAACATGAAAGTGGATTATATCAACATTGTACATTCAATGATGTATTGAAATCAAGTCTACACTGTACTCGTACTTACAATATCCCCAGATCGTGGGTCCAGAACTAATGGTTGGCCATTCCCACTGGTGATCCAAACTGTTCTTATGGAGGGAACATAACACATGCCAGTGATTTCACTCGTGAAGTGTTGAAGCCTCTGAATCAGCTGACCATCTTGTGACCAAACACCAACTGTTCGATCAAAAGATCCTGTCAAAAAACTGTCAAAAATGACACAAAATAAAACCACAAAATGTGTATTTATTACGTAATACTTTGATTTATAAACTTACTGCTGGTTAACAATCATTATCAGATATTACTGGATGCTACTATAATATCTAAATATGATACTATTCATTGACAGCATACAATAGTGCAGCGCCCCAGAGTCCTGGTCGTTGCAATACTGTGGCTCCGCCACTAAGGGGAGCTATGGTACGTCTGATGGCACTGAAGGAGTTCACCTGACCAGGTATCACAGACACCAATACATTTCACAGCCGGGCCTCCAGGGGGAGCTAAGGGTTCTATTCATTAGGCCACTCCTCACATACTGGTAAAACTGGGGGTCAGGCAGGAAGTTAGGAAGAAAGCTGACTGGGTTGGAACCAGGCAACACCTTGTGGCAGAGGGTGTTGTGGGGGAAGATTCGGTAGGGCCCCTGTCGGGGGTGGGATCCTGACAGAGGCCTGGCAACTTGAGAGAACGCCACGGGACCGTGCCTGCTCAGCATAGCGGCGGTGCCCAAGGAAGGATTAGAAGCGAGATAGATTGTGCTGAGTGAGAAACGAGATCAAAGCAACAAGGAGAATACCAGTAGGAGTCGTGCTGTGAGACCGAGGCAACATTCTACTGAGGCGCACAACCGGCGGCCGGAACGCCGAGGAAGTATTCATACATCTAGCTTCAAGCAATACTTCAAACCAACGGCAGGACAGTCAGTCATAGGCGGGCTGTCTCACCTAAATCACCTACGAAGACATAGGGGGCAACTTGTGGAGAGGGGCGACTCTAGGGTCCCGGAAGAGCTCCGAGCCTACCCGTCATACGGGTGCCGTCCTAACCGTAACATTAGGGAGGGATGGAAGATTAGCAGAACATCATCTAATCGAGTTGTGAGGGAACTTAAGAAACAGACACAACAGTTGTGGGGACTTTCCGTAAGCACAGCAGGGAAGGACCACAACACACAGCGCTAGCAGGAAGGCACAGATTTCCACCTGCAAAGGGAGCTCTGGATGTGCCATCGGACCGGCCGGACTTGCGCAGCCTGGTTAACCGTATTCCGGACTGAGGACCCTGAAGCCTTCAGTAAAGAGGTAAAGAGACTGCAACCTGGTGTCCTCGTTATTTACTGTGACCGGCACTGCACCGCACTACCACCATCATCTACACCCTATTATTTGGGCGCCCCTCAGCAGGGTCACGGACCGGGCCTAGCCACCGTGACAACCCCAGAACAGAGACTCAGAGGCCCGGTACCGGGTACCCCTCGGCCCTGCGGCAGTGGGGGCGCTGCAATAGCATTATCTGGGTATATTCATAATCATAGAACCACGAAATGTTAAAAGGGACCTCCAGGGTCATAGTGTCCAACCCCCTGCTCAGTGCAGGATTCACTAGACCATCTCAGGTAGATGTCTGTCCAGTCTCTGTTTGAAGACTTCTATTGAAAGAGAATTCCCCACCTATTGTGGCAGCCTGTTCCACTCATTGATCACCCTCAAGGTTAAAAAGTTTTTTCCAATATCTAATCTGTATTTTCTCCTTTTCAGTTTCATTCCATTGCTTCTCTTGTTTCTATGTGCAAATGAGAATAACATCCCTTCAGATATTTGTAGACAGCTATTAAGTTTCCTCTTAGCCTTCTTTTTTGCAAGCTAAACATTCCCAGATCCCTTAACTGTTCCTCATAAGATTTAGTTTGCAGTCCACTCACCATCCTGGTAGCTCTTCTCTGAACTTGCTGTAGTTTTTCAATGTTTTTTTTTTTAAATGTGGTGCCCAGAACTGGACGCAGTATTCCAGATGCGTACTAAGAAAGGAGGAGTGGAGGGGATAATGGCTTCACATGATCTAGACTATATGCATCTTTTAATAATCCCAGAATTGTGTTTGCCTTTTTGCAGCTGCATCACACTGTTGACTCATGCACAGTCTGTGATCTATTAGTATACATTATTATACAAAAGTCTTTTTCACACGTGCTTTTGCTTAGTTTTATTCCTCCCATCCTGTAGATGTAATTTTTGTTTTTCTTGCTCAGATGCAGAATCTTGCATTTCTCCCTGTTAAATACCATTCGCTCATTGTTCAAGCTCATCTAGGTCCTTCTGAATCCTATCTCTGTCTTTTCTAGTGTTAGCTAGCTCTCCTAGCTTCGCATTGTCTGCAAATTTGATCAGTTTACCTCTAGTTCCCTTATCTCACTTATAAAATTTTTTAACACCATTAATCCTCACCAAATCCCTGGTTACGAGATTTTGAGCTTGATTTCAATAGGACATTTTTAAAGAGAAACTAAACTTTTAATGATTTTTTTTCGGTATGCTGTAAGCCCTTTGTTGCATATCAGGGATGGCTGGGATCCTGAGACCCCAACCAATGGTTCAAAAGACCTCTTAGAAGTACACAACTCAGGAGGCTAGAGTGCACAGCTCAGGTAACAAGAGCGCACAGCTTTGTCTGAGTGCAAACATGGATTCAATAGAAAGTCTATTGTCCTGATTTATCAAAACTGGTGTGTTCACACCGGTTTATATTAGGGGATGGAGTGCAGTGGGCTTAATAATTAAAAAAGCTCTCCCATCAAAGTTTTTATCCACTTAATATATTACAATCATTATATTATTTGGTATTGTGTACTTACAATTGCTCATCTTGCCTTTCTACCAAGTTAATTATGTTTTCTCTACTCTATGTAGAAACAGGAAGACTCCTTTCCCTGCATGAGCCATCCCCCTCTTCAACTCCTGACCCAGCTTCTCTGCTCCTCCCCCCTGCCAGGGACTTTTTCAGTGATAACTCATGCAGGGAAAATATACTTTCTGTTTCTACATAGAACTTAGAAGGATTCAGCTAGTCAGTTTTTAATCATGTGATGTCATAGTGAAAATATATTCCAACCCATTGAATTTCCAATTATACAGATATTAGACATTAAAAACTGTTAGTGTACAGTGAACTTAAATTATACTATGTGTTAAATATGTCAAAAGTATGTTTAATAAATGCATTTAAGTAGACCAATCTTTATACTGCTCTATTTGCTTCCTTTAGACATGTATAACTGGAATACATGTTAAAGAAAGCGATAACTTCCAAACTATACTTTCTATAACTTGCCACATCCTACCAGTATAATTATGTTACTGTGGTTTCACATCATTCAACATCGCAAGAGAAAGGAATGGCAATAATTATTTCTTTTATTAAAACCACAAACAGAATCCATCAATGTCCACAGGATACTTCACTGCTGTTGACTGCAACCCACAAACTTTGAAAAGAGCAATGACTACAGGATATCTTGTAGTTCCCATAATTGAGGATAAATCTGGTCATATACTAGTGTCATATACTATACATATAGATAAGCTTAATTAGGAAATGCATTTTTTTACATACTAACAGTTTTATCTAAGGTGACCTTAAGCTATGTTCAAATGTTGTATTTTTGCTATGTGTTCTTATGCAAATTATACATTTTATACATATAAATTAGTTATGACTAATGCCTGACTAATTCAATGCCCTACCAATGTTGAAAAGTAAACAATTCCCGACCAACTCAATGCCCTACCCATGTGTTTCTCAAACAGTGCCTGACCAATTTAACTTCTTCCTGATGTTTTACATTCGCAATTGTGTATTTTTCATGAACTCAAATAACGTTTGTCCATTGAATATAATGGATTGCGGCAAGTGCTAGCAATTGGGACCTGAACCCATCTATCTTTGCTTGCCCTGTTCTTTTTAGTAAAAGTCCAAGGGGTGTTTTTTTTTTTTTTTTTTTTTAAAAAGGACACATTCTAATTTTTGAATGCTGTTAAAGGGAACCTGTCACCCCCCCCCCCCAGGCGTTTGTAACTAAAAGAGCCACCTTGTGCAGCACTAATGCTGCATTTGGACAAGGTGGCTTTTTTAGTTATGCTCCTTGCATACGCTGAAATAAACAAAATTTGGCCCCTCATACCGTGAAATCGCCAGGGAGGCGGGACTTTCCTTCCTAATCAGATGCAGCACAGCCGTCATTCATACCCCCTTGGCGCCGGGCGCCTCCTGTTTAAATCTGGTGCATGCCACGGCGATTAGTGATCAGCTGACGCCGCACAGTCTGAAGAAAGCGGAAGGAGATGAGTGAGAGGCGAAGGTATGCACTGCGCATGCCCATGAATCCCAGCCCCGCAGTATGAATAAATCAGAAGACACTGCGGGGCGGGATCTCGGCGCAGTCAGCCTGACATTAAATGATGTTAGAAGACGGGCAGCGCTAACTGCACATGCCCAAGGGATAACATAACAGCTGTGTCCAAAAAAAAAGAAAAAAGAAAAAGCACCCGCACTGCTGCCTGATGCGATCCTCTTATGGTGTGCCCTGCAAAAGCTGCTCCAGTACTCATAACCACTCGTCCATGCGGGGGCACTCACGGTGCATAGCCAAAAAAGTATATGCAATCCAGAAAAAAGAAGAAAAAAACTTGCTTGCACTCACCAGGCCCGATGAACCAAACTTATCTTTATTTAGGACATGTGCAGTTCTAAATCAGGATCAGTGGAAGCGCAGTGAGCGCGAAACAGCTGTCATCCGACATTCAGCACGTTCTCCCTGATTTACTGCACATGTCCTAAATAAAGATAAGTTTGGTTCATCGGGCCTGGTGAGTGCAAGCTGTTTTTTTCTTCTTTTTTCTTGATAACATAACAGCACAGGCTCCGGGACAGATTCAAACAACGCTGAGCGCCCATCGCCAAGGGGGTATGAATGACGGCTGTGCTGCATCTGATTAGGAAGGAAAGTCCCGCCTCCCTGGCGATTTCACAGTATGAGGGGGCACATTTTATAAGTGTTTATTTCAGGTTATGCATGGAGCATAACTAAAAGAGCCACCTTGTCCAAATGCAGCATTAGTGCTGCACAAGATGGCTCTTTTAGTTACAAACGCCCGGGGGGGGGGGGGGGGGGGAGACAGGTCCCCTTTAATAATCTACAGTAATTTAGCAACTGTACACCCCACAAAAATACTGCATGCCACATGTTCCTTTTAGTGCATGAACTTACATGTAGCTCTGAACAAGGTAACATTTCAGGGATAAATTGTATTTTTGATCAGCGGAGGATGACTGAAAACAAACAAGCAAAGAATAAAGTACAAAAAAGTTCAAAAATCCTGAGCCACCCACACACCTAGCAAATTATGGAGGGGTTGGCTGCCTAGTAGAAAAATTGCACACAATTAGGGCTTGAGTAGAGCGCCAGTCACATAATTTGCTAGGTGTGTAGGTGGCTGTTCTTATCAGCAGTTTGCACCTGTGCTGCCCCTGCCTTTACCAGTGGGGGCTTGTTGCATCCTGCTAGTGCATTTGTTATCAGACAGGTTTTGGGAAGGCTGTACCCTTATGGTATGTGTTGGTTTTTTAATTTTTCTATGCAAGCTGTTTTTGAAATTAGTGGTAGGACTCACAAGCATGAGGACCCTTGACGTTGGGTTGTGAGCTTATCTATTTTGGCCAAAATATTAATCAATACCTCTTTTAATGTATTTATCATATACATTAATTTTTTTAATCTTTTATTGCACTTTTTATCATTTTTTCAGGATGCAGTTAGGCCTCTTTTTGTTGGCTTGGTGAACTGGGGCGTCTCTTTGTGAGGTGCATATATATAGTGCTGGGCAGCCCGCCTGCTAATACTATGGGCGTCATCAATAGGCTGTTAGCCAGACACTTTGCATCACAAGTACCTGTGTGACTGGCGTTCTACTCAAGCCCTATTTGTGTGACATTTTTCTACTAGGCAGCCAACCCCTCCATAATTTGCTAGGTGTGTGGGTGGCTGTTTTGCTCCTGTGCTGCCCTTGTCTTTGCCAGTGGAGGCCTGCTGCATCCTGCTAGTGCATTTGTTATTGGACAGGTTTTGGGAAGGCTGTATCCTTATGGTGTTTGTTTTTTTAATTTTTCTATGTTAGCTGTGTGACTCCAGTGCTCTGTATGAAGGCATCTCTCAATAGCCTGCTCCTCACTGGGCCTAACTGAGTCGCCCACCAAGGCCGTGGGGTACTCGGTACTGGGTCCGGACAGGGGATGTCACGGTGGCGGGGACCCAGTCCGTGGCCCAGGGCGCCCATGTAAAAGGCGGCCATTTTCCTGAAGTCGAGATGCGAACTCTGCTTCAGGAAAATGGCCGCCGCGATCTCCATCTGCGCACGCGCAGCATCCCGCGGCCATTTTCCTGAATCCTCGGGCAGCAGAGCGCTCCATCTGCGCACGCGCGGCCACAGGAAGATGGCCGCCCCCACCGATCACCAGGGGAATAGCGCAGATCGCGCTCTTTTTCCACACCTATGCAGTGGATTCGGCACTTGGGCATGCGCAAACCACTACGCCACCAACGGAAAAATAAGCAAGATCTGGGGGAAGAAACAGCGATGTCACCACGCCCATCTGACCAGACCAGCCTGATTGACAGGCGAAAACGGCGACTTTGGTAACGTATTTCGGCAGCATAGGTGTGGAATCAGGGTCCACAAAATACACTATTGTAATGCACAGCTCAGGCCCTATTTAACAGTATTTTTATCTCATACGGAAAAAACGGGGTGACAGGTTCCCTTTAAATCTCTGCCCACAAGTGAAGAGGCAGTTGTTCTGCCCTCTAGAACACGGGAAATGATGTCGGCAGCAAACCTGAGACTTCACAAGATCATCTCCAACAGCCAGGAGGCAATGAAGGCATTCCCATCTGAGGACTAAGCGATGAGCTTAAAGAACCTCGATCTGAATTCTGACTTTCCTCCTATGCAATACAGCCTTGGTCTGCTTTGGGACATTAAACAGGACACGTTCACATTCCGGTTGTCAGTCTGTGACAAACCATTTACCAAATGAGGAGTCTTATCTGCTGTGAACAACATTTATGATCCTCTTGGGTTTATAGCACCCATCACCATTCAAGGCAAGATACTGTTGAGACAGTTGACCGCTGAGAGCACGGATTGGGACTTTGGATTTTGCTTTATCATCGATATTCACATAACCTACCTTCTCTTTTTTGACTTTACATCTGGATAAGTGATGTGAGAACACTGTTTTCTTACTTGTATGCCATCTTGTGGCTATATCACGGTACTGTCCAGTATGTAGATATCCTTCTCTAGTAGCAGGATTTAATATTTCCTATATTGTTTTTTTATGATATGATAGGTTCAAACCCTGTATTTTGATATTGCAATGTTTACCCATGATGTCGATCTTTTGTGTCTTCACCAATAACTTATCACATAATGTTTACTAATAATGTTTTTTATACAATTGAGAAATAAAGTCTTTACATTTTATTACTAATATGACTGACACTCATGATATTCAATTCTGGGGCACAGTGCTCCAATTTTCTGTAGGATTTATATAAGTATAGCCAGCAAAGAATGTCAGTGACAGGGGATTGTATAAAGCCAACCCCAAAATGTTACAGGACAGAACCAAAAGAGAAAATGGGAGACACCTGTAGTGAAACAAACCAAGGAAAGAAAGGATAAAAGAACCATCAGCAATTGGACAGAGACAAATCAGGTTGTGGCTCAACAGAGAGGGAAACAAACTACACAGCAAAATGGTCACTGGATTGAGACCTGAAACCAAGCCATGACAGTAGCCCTTTCAATGTGTGCATGACACTTTAGGTTTCTCATTCATTTTCCTGGCATCAGGTTTTGCTTCAGCTTTTGTCATAAATCTGTGTAGAAAAAAACGCAACAAAAACGCAACAAATCTGCAACGTGTGCACACAGCCTTAAACGTAGATCTTTTAAGGACAACTACACAAACTCCCCCACCCTAAAAACAGGGGCCTTCCAACATCTGCGGTTGGCACCTCTTTTGGCTCGATCTCTGGTTACCCAAAAACCTCTTTTGATTTCCCTCTAGACTTTAATTAACCAGGACAAAAATGCCCAAATACTGGATGAAAACCTCCACAGCAGAAAAAAGGCAAGCTCCTGGGAGCCGTAAGGAGTTGAGTAGTTAGAGAAAACTTAACAAGGGGGAGAAATTCCACCCAGTCTTCCTGATGAGATGAAGCAAACACCTCAAATACAGCTCTACCTCCTGGTTCATCCTTTCTGTTTATCCTTTTGTCTCGGGATGATAACCTAAGGAAAAAGACAGCTTGATACCCAATCTGGAGAAAAAACTTTACCGAAAGCTAGCCATATATTGTACTCCTCTATCGGAAATAGTGTTTTTGGGAACACCATGTAATTTAACAATGAGAAATGAACAACATGGTTAAGCTCTATGCAGTAGGCAACTTTTGAAGTGGGACTAAATGAAACATTTGCTAAAACGGACCACAACTACCCACACAACAGTATTACCTTTAGAGTTAGGCAAATCAGTGACAAAGTCCATCGGCAAGTGGGTCCAGGGCTGCCACAGAACATCGTTAGGTAAGAGATAACCCACTGGGGCTTTAACCTTTGCACAAACTCTGCATTTATGGACATGCTCATCAATATCCTTATGGGAATTCTGCCACCAGAAGGACCTTGAAAGAGGTCTCCACGTGGCAGAAGAACCCGGATGCCCAGCTAAAACGGAATCATGCACTTCATTAGGAAGACCTTGGTGTAAAGAGGGTGGTACATAAAGTTTGTACATAGGTAAACCTTCCGCTGCACTATCCTGAGCATCCCAAATGTGCTGCTTGAGATCTATCCCCAGATCACCCACCACCACCCCTTCACTAAGAATCTTAACAGCATTTTTGCTCCTTAACTTTGGAACAAAGCTACGAAACAAAGTGTCAGCCTGAACATTCTTAGATCCGAGTAGGTAAGTCACAGTAACATCAAACTGGGCAAAATAAAATGGTGTACAGAACTTGTCTGGTGTTTAAACTCATCCATGTACAACAGGTTCCTTTGATCTGTAAAGACCATCGCCTTATGTCAGAAGCTCTTGGTCACCTATATCATAATTAGACTCTGCTTGAGAAAACACCTGAGACTAAAATTACAAATATGTAGGTACCCATTCATTCTTTGCTCTCATCTCCACAGCTGAAGCATCTTCTTCAACCAAGAAAGGCAGATCAACCTCAGGTTGACTGAGAACAGGAGCCTTAGAGAAAGCTGCCTTGAGAGCAGAAAAAGCATTTAATGCTTTGGATGAACAGGAGGAAAAACCTGATTTCTTCTTGGTCATGTCATTTAAATGTTTGGGTATGACTGAAAAGTTCTTGATGAACTTCTGATAATAATCTGCAAAGCCTAGAAATCTCTGCAACGCCTTTAGGTAACTCTGCTGAACCCAATCAAGAAAGTCCGGTACTTTAATGGAATTCATCTGAAATCCCTAAGCAGAAAACAAAAGCCCTAAGAACTTGACCTCCTGTATTTCAAACTGTCATTTCTCCAGTTTAGCAAATAAATGGTTCTCACATAGAATTTGGAGGACCTGTCAGACATGCTCACAGTGTTCCTCCTGAGTACGCAAGTAAATCAATATGTCATCCAGATAAATTAGCAAAAACCTACTCATCAGAGAGGGAAAAATGTTACACAATTACATAAGTTTAACCCCTTAAGCCCCAAGGGTGGTTTGCACGTTAGTGACTGGGCCAATTTTTACAATTCTGACCACTGTCCCTTTATGAGGTTATAACTCTGGAATGCTTCAACGGATCTTGGCCATTCTGACAATGTTTTCTCGCGACATATTGTACTTCATGACAGTCGTAAAATTTCTTCGATATAACTTGCGTTTATTTGTGCAAAAAATGGAAATTTGCCAAAAATTTGAAGATTTTGCAATTTTCCAACTTTGAATATTTATGCCCTTAAATCACAGAGATATGTCACACAAAATAATTAATTAGTGACATTTCCCACATGTCTACTTTACATCAGCACAATTTTGGAACCAAAATTTTTTTTTGCTAGGAAGTTATAAGGGTTAGAATTTGACCAGCAATTTCTCATTTTTGCAACACCATTTTTTTTTTAGGGACCACATCACATTTGAAGTCACTTTGAGGGGTCTATATGATAGAAAATAACCAAGTTTGACACCATTCTAAAAACTGCACCCCTCAAGGTGCTCAAAACCACATTCAAGAAGTTTATTAACCCTTCAGGTGTTTCACAGAAATTTTTGGAATGTTTAAATAAAAAATGAACATTTAACTTTTTTTCACAAAAAATTTACTTCAGCTCCATTTTGTTTTATTTTACAAAGGGTAACAGGACAAATTATACAACAACTTTGGGGTGCATTTTCTCCTGAGTACACTGATACCTGATATGTGGGGGTAAACCACTGTTTGGGCGCATGGCAGAGCTCAGAAGGGAAGGAGCGCCGTTTGACTTTTCAATGCAAAATTGACAGGAATTGAGATGGGACGCCTTGTTGCGTTTGGAGAGCCCCTGATGTGCCTAAACATTGAGACCCCCCACAAGTGACACCATTTTGGAAAGTAGACCCCCTAAGGAACTCATCTAGATGTGTTTTGACAGCTTTGAACCCCCAAGTGTTTCACTACAGTTTATAATGCAGAGTCGTGAAAATAAAAATTAATTTTTTTCCCACAAAAATGTTTTTTTAGCCCCCCAAATTTTTATTTTCCCAAGGGTAACAAGAGAAATTGGACCCAAATAGTTATTATCCAATTTGTCCTGAGTATGCTGATACCCCATATGTTGGGGTAAACCCCTGTTTTGGTGCACGGGAGAGCTCGGAAGGGAAGGAGCACTGTTTTACTTTTTCAACGCAGAATTGGCTGGAATTGAGATCGGACGCCATGTCGCGTTTGGAGAGCCCTGATGTGCCTAAACAGTGGAAACCCCCAATTCTAACTGAAACCCTATCCCAAACACATTCCTAACCCTAATCCCAACCATAACCCTAACCACACCCCTAACCCTGACACACCCCTAACCCTAATCCCAACCGTAAATGTAATCCAAACCCTAACCCTAACTTTAGCCCCAACCCTAACTTTAGCCCCAACCCTAACCCTAAATTTAGTCCCAACCCTAACCCTAGCCCCACCCCTAACCCCAACCCTAACCCCACCCCTAGCCCCAACCCTAGCCCTAACCCTAGCCCTAACCCTAGCCCTAAACCTAGCCCTAACCCTAACCCTAGCCCTAACCCTAACCATAATGGGAAAATGGAAATAAATATATTTTTTTAAATTTTTTTCTTTTTCCCTAACTAAGCGGGTGATGAAGGGGCGTTTGATTTACTTTTATAGCTGTTTTTTTAGCGGATTTTTATGATTGACAGCTGTCACACACTAAAAGACGCTTTTTATTGCAAAAAATATTTTTTGCGTTACCACATTTTGAGACCTATAATTTTTCCATATTTTGGTCCACAGAGTAATGTGAGGTCTTGTTTTTTGCGGGACGAGTAGATGTTTTTATTGGTACCATTTTTGGGCATGTGAAATTTTTTGATCGCTTTTTATTCCAAATTTTGTGAGGCAGAATGACCAAAAAACAGCTATTTATGAATTTATTTTATTTTATTTTTTTTTTTGGGGGGGGGGGGCGTTTATACCGTTCCACATTTGGTAAAATTGATAAAGCAGTTTTATTCTTCGGGTCAGTACGATTACAGCGATACCTCATATGCAACATTTTTTTATGTTTTGGCGCTTTTATACGATAAAAACTATTTTATAGAAAAAAAATATATTTTTGCATCGCTTTATTCTGAGGACTATAACTTTTTTATTTTTTGCTGATGATGCTGTATGGCGGCTCATTTTTTGAGGGACAAGATGATGTTTTCAGCGGTACCATGGTTATTTATATCTGTCTTTTTGATCGCGTGTTATTCCACTTTTTGTTCGGCGATATGATAATAAAGCATTGTTTTTTGCCTCTTTTTTTTTTTTTTTACGGTGTTGACTGAAAGGGTTAACTAGTGGGACAGTTTTATAGGTCGGGTCGTTATGGACACTACTAAATATGTGTACTTTTATTGTTTTTTTTTATTTAGATAAAGAAATGTATTTATGGGAACAATATTTTTTTTTTCTTTATTTAGGAATTTTTTTTAATTAATTAATTAATTTATTTTTTTAACATTTAATTTTTTTTTTTTTTTAACTTTTTTACTTTCTCCCAGGGAGGACATCACTGTATAGTGACAGATCGCTGATCTGACACTTTGCAGAGCACTGTGTCAGATCAGCGATCTGACATGCAGGGCTCCTGGCTTACCAGCGCCTGCTCTGAGCAGGCGCTGGTAAGCCACCTTCGTGCAGGACCCGGATGTAGCCCCGCGGCCATTTTGGATCCGGGGCCCGCAGGGAGGAGACGCTCGGTACAAGGTGAGCACATCGCCTTGTACCGATCGTCTCAGGGAAGCACGCAGGGAGCCCTCTCCCTGCGCGATGCTTCCCTGTACCGCCGAAACACTGCGATCATGTTTGATCGCAGTGTGCCGGGGGTTAATGTGCCGGGAGCAGTCCGTGACTGTTCCTGGAACATAGTGCTGGATGTCAGCTGTGATAGTCAGCTGCCACCCGGCCGCGCTCCCCCCGTAAGCGCGGCCGATCGCATATGACGTATCCCGTCACTGGGAATTAAGTCCCAGGTCACCTTGACGGGATAGTACATCATATGGGATTAAGGGGTAAAAAAAGACATAGATTCATCAAGTTCAACCTTTCTTCATCAATTATACATTTTTGTTGTCACAAAATTAGCTACAGTATCACCACTGTTATGAGTAATAAGGAAATCATCCAGTCATTTTTTAAAAGCTGTTATAGTATCTGCCATTACTACCTCTTGTCATAGGACATTTCACAGTCTGACTTCACTAACTGTGAAGAACCCTTTCCTATTAATGACTGCTCACTTTCCCCAGTCCCGCAAGCTCAGTGCTACAGGGTAAACCATGAGTCTGCTCTCTCCATCAATGAACAAATCCAAGTCCTTTCCACTTCCTGCCAACTCCAACTCAAAAATATTTTACAGATCCATACATTCCTTAACCAAGAATCTGCAAAAACTAGTGCCTGTCCTCCTCATCTCCCACCTTGACTACTTCAACTACCTGCTCTGTGGCCTCCCTTCTAACACTCTTGCACCCCTCAAATCTATTTTAACCCCTTTACTCCCAAGGGTGGTTTGCATGTTAATGACCAGGCCAATTTTTACAATTCTGACCACTGTCCCTTTATGAGGTTATAACTCTGGAACGCTTCCATGGATCCTGGTGACTCTGACAATGTTTTCTCATGACATTTTGTACTTCATGATAGTGGTAAAATTTCTTTGATATTACTTGCATTTATTTGTGAAAACAAAAACAGAAATTTGGCAAAAATTTTGAAAATTTTGCAATTTTACAACTTTGTGATTTAAAGGCATGAAAATCCAGAGATATGTCACACAAAATACTTAATAAGTAACATTTCCCACATGTCTACTTTACATCAGCACAATTTTGGAACCAACATTTTTTTTTGCTAGGAAGTTATAAGGGTTAAAATTTGACCAGCAATTTCTCATTTTTGCAACAACATTTTTTTTTTAGGGACCACTAGGGTTGAGCGAAACGGATCGTTCATTTTCATAAGTCGCCGACTTTTGGCAAAGTCGGCGTCTCATGAAACCCGACCCGATCCCTGTGTGGGGTCGGCCATGCGGTACGCGATCTTGGCGCCAAAGTCGCGTTTCGAATGACGCGTTTAGCGCCATTTTTACAGCCAAAGAAGGAGTGTGGGCAGAGTGATGACATAGGGGTCAGGGGCGTGCACGGCTATCATCATTTTATAGCTTGTGCGCAGTAGGGATTTGCAATGTGTAACACGAGATTTTCTGTGCTGGGACGGAGGGGGAATATGGGACGGAGGGGGGGGGAGAGAGAGAGAGAGAGAGACAGAAAAAAAAAAATTCCCAATTGACGTGCATAGGGTTTCGTGTTCTGGCCGATCCTCGACTTTTCGCAGTAATCGGCCGATTTCGCCCGACTCGACTTTTCAAAAAGTCGGGTTTCACAAAACATGACTCGACCCTAAAAAGGTCAAGGTCGCTCAACCCTAGGGACCACATCACATTTGAAGTCACTTTGAGGGGTCTATATGATAGAAAATACCCACACGTGAAACCATTCTAAAAACTACACCCCTCAAGGTGCTCAAAACCACATTCAAGAAGTTTATTAACCCTTCAGGTGCTTCACAGGAATTTTTGGAATGTTTTAAAAAAATGTACATTTAACTTTTTTTCACAAAAAAATTAAATTCAGATCCAATTTGTTTTATTTTATCAAGGGTAACAGGATAAATTGGACCACAAAAGTTGTTGTACAATTTGTCCTGAGTACGCCGACACCCCATATGTGGGGGTAAAACTACTGTTTGGGTGCATGGCAGCGCTCGGAAGGGAAGGAGCGCCATTTGACTTTTCAATGCAAAATTGGCTGGAATTGAGATGGGACCCCATGTCGTATTTGGAGAGCCCCTGATGTGCTTAAACAGTGGAAACCCCCCCCACAAGTGAGTGATGCCATTTTGGAAAGTAGACCCCCTAAGGAACTTATCTTGATGTGTGGTGAGCACTTTGAACCCCCAAGTGCTTCACAGAAGTTTATAATCAATAATAGAAACAAAGGATTGCTTAACGTGGTAGTGAGGGGATAGTCGTGCCAAATAAGTATTGAGTAAATTAATATATAGTGCCTACTACCAAGAAGCCGGACCGGTGTAAAAATACGAGGACAGTCAGGAAATTAGACCATAAAGCAACAAAAAACACCACGAACCAACCAAGCAGTCCAATATAACATAATTTTTATTTTATTAATATGTAATTAGAATAAGATAACAAGGTACAAAACAGGGAAATAATTACAGGTAAAAATTATTTGTAAAAATTATAGGCCACAATGCCAGAATCCAAATGGTACAGAAAAAATTGTATGAGGAAAAACAAGGACGCACACCCAGGAAAAAATGCGGTATAAATAAAACTGGGTGAAACACAGCAGTGTATGGAGTGATAAAACAACTATATGGATCATCAATACATGGATAACAGGCTATGCTGACAAAAAAATCAAAACTGCCCTGGTGTAACCAGTGGGTGTAAGGTATCAAAACCATAAAACAAAATCAGCAAAAACACATAATTATATGCAATAAAAATATAAAATAACAATTCTGCTGAATTGAATCAAACATAGTAAAAACCTAAAAAAAGTGAAATGCTCAAGGCAAATAATACCAACATAGGGTAAGCGAAGAAGTAAAGAAGAGGCAGTTGGTCACAGTGAGATATGTAATAATGGTAGCTGTTGTGAATTTGGATTTTGGGCTCCCCCGGTGGCTACTGGTGGAATTGAACTGGTGTCTTCATCTTCTCTGTTCACCTGTTCCCATCAAGATGTGGGAGTCGCTATATAACCTTGCTGCTCTGTTAGTTGCTTGCCGGTCAACAATGTTATCAGAAGCCTCTCTGTGCTTGTTCCTGCTCCTAGACAACTACTAGATAAGTTGGACTCTTGTCCATGTTTGTTTTTGCATTTTGTTCCAGTTCACAGCTGTAGTTTCGTTACTGTGTCTGGAAAGCTCTTGTGAACGGGAATTGCCACTCTGGTGTTATGAGTTAATGCCAGAGTTTTAAAGTAATTTCTGGATGGTGTTTTTGATAGGGTTTTCAGCTGACCATGAAAGTGTCCTTTCTGTCTTCTGCTATGTAGTAAGTGGACCTCAAATTTGCTAAACCTATTTTCATACTACGTTTGTTATTTCATCTCAACTCACCGCCAATACATGTGGGGGGCCTCTGTCTCCTTTCGGGGTATTTCTCTAGAGGTGAGCTAGGACTAATATTTTCCTCTGCTAGCTTTATTTAGTCCTCCGGCTGGGCTGGGCATCTAGAATCAACGTAGGCATGCTACCCGGCCACTGCTAGTTGTGCGTTAGGTTTAGTTCATGGTCAGCTCAGTTCCCATCTTCCAAGAGCTAGTTCCTATATATGCTTATGCTATGTTCTCTTGCCATTGAGATCATGACAGTTTGACCGGCCAGCAAAGTGTTAATTGTTTGGGCTGAAGCAGGAGAAAAAGAAGTGTTGAAGGGAAATTTTTTTTTTTTTTTTTTTTCCCCCTCAGAGTTTTGCTGCCTAGCCCTTAATTGCTGTCTAGCTGCTTCTTACCTCCTCTTAACCCTTGAATGGCTCTGTGTCCACCTGTTTGTAATGGATCTTCAGAGTGTAACTGCAGGTTTGAATAATCTCGCCACGAAGGTACAAAATTTGCAAGATTTTGTTTGTCATGCACCTGTATCTGAGCCGAGAATTCCTTTGCCGGAATTTTTCTCGGGGAATAGATCCGGGTTTCAGAATTTTCGAAATAATTGCAAATTATTTTTGTCTCTGAAATCTCGCTCTGCCGGAGACCCTGCACAGCAGGTTAGGATTGTGATTTCCTTGCTCCGGGGCGACCCTCAAGACTGGGCTTTTTCATTGACACCAGGGGATCCTGCGTTGCTCAATGTGGATGCGTTTTTTCTGGCCTTGGGGTTGCTTTATGACGAACCTCATTTGGAGCTTCAGGCAGAAAAGACTTTGATGTCCCTATCTCAGGGGCAAGATGAAGCGGAAATTTACTGCCAAAGATTCCGTAAATGGTCTGTGCTTACTCAGTGGAATGAGTGCGCCCTGGCGGCGACTTTCAGAGAGGGTCTCTCTGATGCCATTAAGGATGTTATGGTGGGGTTCCCTGTGCCTGCGGGTCTGAATGAGTCCATGACAATGGCTATTCAGATCGATAGGCGTTTGCGGGAGCGCAAACCAGTGCACCATCTGGCGGTGTCCACTGAGAAGTCGCCAGAGAGTATGCAGTGTGATAGAATTCTGTCCCGAAGCGAGCGGCAGAATTTTAGACGGAAAAATGGGTTGTGTTTCTATTGTGGTGATTCTACTCATGTTATATCAGCATGCTCTAAGCGCACTAAAAAGCTTGGTAAATCTGTTTCCATTTGCACCTTACCGTCTAAATTTATTCTATCTGTGACCCTGATTTGCTCTTTGTCATCTATTACCACGGACGCCTATGTCGACTCTGGCGCCGCTTTGAGTCTTATGGATTGGTCCTTTGCCAAACGCTGTGGGTATGATTTAGAGCCTTTGGAGACTCCTATTCCTCTGAAGGGGATTGACTCCACCCCATTGGCTAATAATAAACCACAATACTGGACACAAGTAACTATGTGTATTAATCCGGATCACCAGGAGATTATTCGCTTTCTGGTGCTGTATAATCTACATGATGATTTGGTGCTAGGATTGCCTTGGCTGCAATCTCACAACCCAGTCCTCGACTGGAGAGCTATGTCTGTGTTGAGCTGGGGATGTAAGGGGGCTCATGGGGATGTACCTGTGGTTTCCATTTCATCATCCATTCCCTCTGAAATTCCTGAGTTCCTGTCTGACTATCGTGACGTCTTTGAAGAATCCAAGCTTGGTTCGTTACCTCCGCACCGAGAGTGCGATTGTGCCATAGATTTAATCCCGGGTAGTAAATACCCAAAGGGTCGTTTATTTAATCTGTCTGTGCCTGAACATGCTGCTATGCGAGAATATATAAAGGAGTCCTTGGAAAAGGGACATATTCGTCCATCGTCATCTCCCTTAGGAGCCGGTTTTTTCTTTGTGTCAAAAAAAGACGGCTCTTTGAGACCATGTATTGATTATCGGCTTTTGAATAAAATCACTGTTAAATATCAATACCCATTGCCGTTGCTGACTGATTTGTTTGCTCGCATAAAGGGGGCCAAGTGGTTCTCTAAGATTGACCTTCGTGGGGCGTATAATTTGGTGCGAATCAGGCAGGGGGATGAGTGGAAAACCGCATTTAATACGCCCGAGGGCCACTTTGAGTATTTAGTGATGCCTTTTGGTCTTTCTAATGCTCCGTCAGTTTTCCAGTCCTTTATGCATGATATTTTTCGCGATTATTTGGATAAATTTATGATTGTGTATCTGGATGATATTCTGATTTTTTCGGATGACTGGGACTCTCATGTCCAGCAAGTCAGGAGGGTTTTTCAGGTTTTGCGGTCTAATTCTTTGTGTGTGAAGGGTTCTAAGTGTGTTTTTGGGGTACAGAGGATTTCCTTTTTGGGATATATTTTTTCCCCCTCTTCCATTGAAATGGATCCTGTCAAGGTTCAAGCTATTTGTGATTGGACGCAGCCCTCTTCTCTTAAGAGTCTTCAGAAATTTTTGGGCTTTGCTAACTTTTATCGTCGATTTATTGCTGGTTTTTCGGATATTGCTAAGCCTTTGACCGATTTGACTAAGAAGGGTGCTGATGTTGCTGATTGGTCCCCTGATGCTGTGGAGGCCTTTCGGGAGCTTAAGCGCCGTTTTTCCTCTGCCCCTGTGTTGCGTCAGCCTGATGTTGCTCTACCTTTTCAGGTTGAGGTCGACGCTTCTGAGATCGGAGCTGGGGCAGTGTTGTCGCAGAAAAGTTCTGACTGCTCCGTGATGAGGCCTTGTGCCTTCTTTTCCCGTAAATTTTCACCCGCTGAGCGGAATTATGATGTTGGGAATCGGGAGCTTTTGGCCATGAAGTGGGCTTTTGAGGAGTGGCGCCATTGGCTTGAGGGGGCCAGACATCAGGTGGTGGTATTGACTGACCACAAAAATTTGATTTATCTTGAGACCGCCAGGCGCCTGAATCCTAGACAGGCGCGCTGGTCATTATTTTTCTCTCGGTTTAATTTTGTGGTGTCATACCTACCGGGTTCTAAGAATGTTAAGGCGGATGCCCTTTCTAGGAGTTTTGAGCCTGACTCGCCTGGTAACTCTGAGCCCACAGGTATCCTTAAGGATGGAGTGGTATTGTCAGCCGTTTCTCCAGACCTGCGGCGGGCCTTGCAGGAGTTTCAGGCGGAGAGACCTGATCGTTGCCCACCTGATAAACTGTTTGTTCCTGATGATTGGACCAGTAGAGTCATCTCTGAGGTTCATTCTTCTGCGTTGGCAGGTCATCCTGGCATTTTTGGTACCAGGGATTTGGTGGCAAGGTCCTTCTGGTGGCCTTCCCTGTCACGAGATGTGCGAGGCTTTGTGCAGTCTTGTGACGTTTGTGCTCGGGCCAAGCCTTGTTGTTCTCGGGCTAGTGGATTATTGTTGCCCTTGCCTATTCCTAAGAGGCCTTGGACGCACATCTCGATGGATTTTATTTCAGATCTGCCTGTTTCTCAGAAGATGTCTGTCATCTGGGTGGTGTGTGACCGTTTTTCTAAGATGGTCCATTTGGTTCCTCTGCCCAAGTTGCCTTCTTCTTCCGAGTTGGTTCCTCTGTTTTTTCAAAATGTTGTTCGTTTGCATGGTATTCCTGAGAATATCGTTTCTGACAGAGGGACCCAATTCGTGTCTAGATTTTGGCGGGCATTCTGTGCTAGGATGGGCATAGATTTATCTTTTTCGTCCGCTTTCCATCCTCAGACGAATGGCCAGACCGAGCGGATTAATCAGACCCTGGAGACATATCTGAGGTGTTTTGTGTCTGCTGACCAGGATGATTGGGTTGCTTTTTTGCCATTGGCGGAGTTCGCTCTCAATAATCGGGCCAGCTCTGCCACTTTGGTGTCCCCGTTTTTCTGTAATTCGGGGTTTCATCCTCGATTTTCCTCTGGTCAGGTGGAATCTTCGGATTGTCCTGGAGTGGATGCTGTGGTGGAGAGATTGCATTGGATCTGGGGGCAGGTGGTGGACAATTTGAGGTTGTCCCAGGAGAAGACTCAGCTTTTTGCCAACCGCCACCGTCGTGTTGGTCCTCGGCTTTCTGTTGGGGATTTGGTGTGGTTGTCTTCTCGTTTTGTCCCTATGAGGGTCTCTTCTCCTAAGTTTAAGCCTCGGTTTATCGGCCCGTATAAGATATTGGAGATTCTTAACCCTGTTTCCTTCCGTTTGGACCTCCCTGCATCCTTTTCTATTCATAACGTTTTTCATCGGTCATTATTGCGCAGGTATGAGGTACCGGTTGTGCCTTCCGTTGAGCCTCCTGCTCCGGTGTTGGTTGAGGGTGAGTTGGAGTACGTTGTGGAGAAAATCTTGGACTCTCGTGTTTCCAGACGGAGACTCCAGTATCTGGTCAAGTGGAAGGGATACGGCCAGGAGGATAATTCTTGGGTGAATGCATCTGATGTTCATGCCTCCGATCTGGTTCGTGCCTTTCATAGGGCCCATCCTGATCGCCCTGGTGGTTCTGGTGAGGGTTCGGTGCCCCCTCCTTGAGGGGGGGGTACTGTTGTGAATTTGGATTTTGGGCTCCCCCGGTGGCTACTGGTGGAATTGAACTGGTGTCTTCATCTTCTCTGTTCACCTGTTCCCATCAAGATGTGGGAGTCGCTATATAACCTTGCTGCTCTGTTAGTTGCTTGCCGGTCAACAATGTTATCAGAAGCCTCTCTGTGCTTGTTCCTGCTCCTAGACAACTACTAGATAAGTTGGACTCTTGTCCATGTTTGTTTTTGCATTTTGTTCCAGTTCACAGCTGTAGTTTCGTTACTGTGTCTGGAAAGCTCTTGTGAACTGGAATTGCCACTCTGGTGTTATGAGTTAATGCCAGAGTTTTAAAGTAATTTCTGGATGGTGTTTTTGATAGGGTTTTCAGCTGACCATGAAAGTGTCCTTTCTGTCTTCTGCTATGTAGTAAGTGGACCTCAAATTTGCTAAACCTATTTTCATACTACGTTTGTTATTTCATCTCAACTCACCGCCAATACATGTGGGGGGCCTCTGTCTCCTTTCGGGGTATTTCTCTAGAGGTGAGCTAGGACTAATATTTTCCTCTGCTAGCTTTATTTAGTCCTCCGGCTGGGCTGGGCATCTAGAATCAACGTAGGCATGCTACCCGGCCACTGCTAGTTGTGCGTTAGGTTTAGTTCATGGTCAGCTCAGTTCCCATCTTCCAAGAGCTAGTTCCTATATATGCTTATGCTATGTTCTCTTGCCATTGAGATCATGACAGGTAGCAGTAAGAAAAGTCACTCACAATGAGACTGTAAATCCCTAGCTCCTGGATAGCATCCTCCCCAACACGCGCTTTGGCTCTTTACCTTCGTCAGGAGGTGGCGTCATGAGGATCAATGGGAGTATATAAATCAAAAGGGGCCAATAGAAAGAGAGGGTGTGTGTGGATATGCCAATAAGAACAGGAATGGGGCGTGGTTATACTGTGATGGTAAAGAAGAAAGGGGAAGTGATAGAATGTACTGACCGCGTCACAGCAAGCACCCTGGTCACGTGAGTGAGCGTCCCTAACTACGTGGAGTTCCAGACAGATTCGGGAGAACACATAGCGGTGCGTGTGACCCAGGACTGTTGTGAAATTGGATTTTGGGCTCCCCCGGTGGCCACTGGTGGAATTGAACTGGTGTGCATCTTCCCCTCTGTTCACCTGTTTCCATCAGGATGTGGGAGTCGCTATTTAACCTTGCTCCTCTGTCACTTCCATGCCGGTCAACATTGTAATCAGAAGCCTTTCTGTGCATGTTCCTGCTGCTAGACAACTCCCAGCTAAGTTGGACTTTAGTCCTCGTTTGTTTTTGCATTTTGTTCCAGTTCACAGCTGTAGTTTCGTTTCTGTGTCTGGAAAGCTCTTGTGATCTGAAATTGCCACTCTGATGTTATGAGTTAATACTAGAGTCTTAAAGTAATTTCAGGATGGCGTTTTGATAGGGTTTTCAGCTGACCATGAAAGTGCCCTTTCTGTCTTCCTGCTATCTAGTAAGCGGACCTCAATTTTGCTAAACCTATTTTCATACTACGTTTGTCATTTCATCTAAAATCACCGCCAATATATGTGGGGGCCTCTGTCTGCCTATCGGGGAAATTTCTCTAGAGGTGAGCCAGGACTATATTTTCCTCTGCCAGGATTAGTTAGTCCTCCGGCCGGCGCTGGGCGTCTAGGGATAAAACGCAGGCTACGCTACCCGGCTACTGTTAGTTGTGCGGCAGGTTTAGTTCATGGTCAGTTTAGTTTCCATCCTTCCAAGAGCTAGTACTTATGTTTGCTGGGCTATGTTCTCTTGCCATTGAGAACCATAACAGTTTGACCGGCCCCAAAGGGTTAAATTAATTGACAGAGAAAGGAGAGAAAAGAGAAGTCTGCTGAAGATTTTTTTTTTTTTTTTTTTTTTCCCTTCCCTTCAGTTCTGAGTGTGCTTGTAATTGAATCTCTTGCAAGTCTGCCTATATTGCAGCCTTTCTCTCTCTCTCTCTCCTTCTAATCCTGGAATGGCTCTGTGTTCACCTGTTTAAAATGGATATTCAGAGTTTAGCTGCAGGTTTGAATAACCTCACCACGAAAGTTCAAAATTTACAAAATTTTGTTGTTCATGTTCCTATATCTGAACCTAGAATTCCTTTGCCTGAATTTTTCTCGGGGAATAGATCTTGCTTTCAAAATTTTAAAAATAATTGCAAGTTGTTTTTGTCCCTGAAATCTCGCTCTGCTGGAGATCCTGCTCAGCAGGTCAGGATTGTGATTTCCTTGCTCCGGGGCGACCCTCAGGATTGGGCTTTTGCATTGGCTCCAGGGGATCCTGCGTTGCTCAATGTGGATGCGTTTTTTCTGGCCTTGGGGTTGCTTTATGAGGAACCTCAGTTAGAGCTTCAGGCGGAAAAGGCCTTGATGTCCCTATCTCAGGGGCAAGACGAAGCTGAAATATACTGCCAGAAATTCCGTAAATGGGCTGTGCTTACTCAGTGGAATGAGTGCGCCCTGGCGGCGAATTTCAGAGAGGGTCTCTCTGATGCCATTAAGGATGTTATGGTGGGGTTCCCTGTGCCTGCGGGTCTGAATGAGTCCATGACTATGGCTATCCAGATCGATAGGCGTCTGCGGGAGCGCAAACCTGTGCACCATTTGGCGGTGTCTACTGAGAAGACGCCAGAGAATATGCAATGTGATAGAATTCTGTCCAGAAGTGAACGGCAGAATTTTAGACGAAAAAATGGGTTGTGCTTCTATTGCGGTGATTCAACTCATGTTATATCAGCATGCTCTAAGTGTACTAAGAAGCTTGATAAGTCTGTTTCAATTGGCACTTTACAGTCTAAGTTTATTCTATCTGTGACCCTGATTTGTTCTTTATCATCTATTACCGCGGATGCCTATGTCGACTCTGGCGCCGCTTTGAGTCTTATGGATTGGTCCTTTGCCAAACGCTGTGGGTATGATTTGGAGCCTCTTGAAACTCCTATACCCCTGAAGGGGATTGACTCCACCCCATTGGCTAGTAATAAACCACAATACTGGACACAAGTAACTATGCGGATTAATCCGGATCATCAGGAGATTATTCGCTTTCTTGTGCTGTATAACCTACATGATGTGTTGGTGCTTGGATTGCCATGGCTGCAATCTCATAACCCAGTCCTTGACTGGAAAGCTATGTCTGTGTTAAGCTGGGGATGTAAGGGGACGCATGGGGACGTACCTGTGGTTTCCATTTCATCATCTATTCCCTCTGAGATTCCTGAATTCTTGACTGAATATCGTGACGTTTTTGAAGAACCTAAGCTTGGTTCATTACCTCCGCACCGGGAGTGCGATTGTGCCATAGATTTGATTCCGGGTAGTAAATACCCTAAGGGTCGTTTATTTAATCTGTCTGTGCCTGAACATGCTGCTATGCGAGAATATATAAAGGAGTCCTTGGAAAAGGGACATATTCGTCCTTCGTCATCTCCCTTAGGAGCCGGTTTTTTCTTTGTGGCTAAGAAAGATGGCTCTTTGAGGCCGTGTATTGATTATCGGCTTTTGAATAAAATCACGGTTAAATATCAATATCCGTTACCACTGCTGACTGATTTGTTTGCTCGCATAAAGGGGGCCAAGTGGTTCTCTAAGATAGATCTCCGTGGGGCGTATAATTTGGTGCGAATTAAGCAGGGGGATGAGTGGAAGACCGCATTTAATACGCCCGAGGGCCACTTTGAGTATTTGGTGATGCCTTTTGGTCTTTCAAATGCCCCTTCAGTCTTTCAGTCCTTTATGCATGACATTTTCCGTGATTATTTGGATAAATTTATGATTGTGTATCTGGATGATATTTTGATTTTTTCGGATGACTGGGACTCTCATGTCCAGCAGGTCAGGAGGGTTTTTCAGGTTTTGCGGTCTAATTCCTTGTGTGTGAAGGGTTCTAAGTGCGTTTTTGGGGTTCAAAAGATTTCCTTTTTGGGATATATTTTTTCCCCCTCTTCCATCGAGATGGATCCTGTCAAGGTTCAGGCTATTTGTGATTGGACGCAACCTTCTTCTCTTAAGAGTCTTCAGAAATTTTTGGGCTTTGCTAACTTTTATCGTCGATTTATTGCTGGTTTTTCTGATGTTGTTAAACCATTGACTGATTTGACTAAGAAGGGTGCTGATGTTGCTGATTGGTCCCCTGCTGCTGTGGAGGCCTTTCGGGAGCTTAAGCGCCGCTTTTCTTCCGCCCCTGTGTTGCGTCAGCCTGATGTTGCTCTTCCTTTTCAGGTTGAGGTCGACGCTTCTGAAATCGGAGCTGGGGCGGTTTTGTCGCAGAGAAGTTCCGATTGTTCCGTGATGAGACCTTGTGCCTTTTTCTCGCGTAAATTTTCGCCCGACGAGCGGAATTATGATGTTGGGAATCGGGAGCTTTTGGCCATGAAGTGGGCTTTTGAGGAGTGGCGTCATTGGCTTGAGGGGGCTAGACATCAGGTGGTGGTATTGACTGACCACAAAAATCTAATTTATCTTGAGTCCGCCAGACGCCTGAATCCTAGACAGGCGCGCTGGTCGTTGTTTTTCTCTCGGTTTAATTTTGTGGTGTCCTACCTGCCGGGTTCTAAGAATGTTAAGGCGGATGCCCTTTCTAGGAGTTTTGAGCCTGACTCCCCTGGTAACTCTGAACCTACAGGTATCCTTAAGGATGGAGTGATATTGTCTGCCGTTTCTCCAGACCTGCGGCGGGCCTTGCAGGAGTTTCAGGCGGATAGACCTGATCGTTGCCCACCTGGTAGACTGTTTGTTCCTGATGATTGGACCAGTAAAGTCATTTCTGAGGTTCATTCTTCTGCGTTGACAGGTCATCCTGGAATCTTTGGTACCAGGGATTTGGTGGCAAGGTCCTTCTGGTGGCCTTCCCTGTCTCGAGATGTGCGAGGCTTTGTGCAGTCTTGTGACGTTTGTGCTCGGGCCAAGCCTTGTTGTTCTCGGGCTAGTGGATTGTTGTTGCCCTTGCCTATCCCGAAGAGGCCCTGGACGCACATCTCGATGGATTTTATTTCGGATCTTCCTGTTTCTCAGAAGATGTCTGTCATCTGGGTGGTGTGTGACCGTTTCTCTAAGATGGTCCATTTGGTTCCCCTGCCTAAGTTGCCTTCTTCTTCCGAGTTGGTTCCTCTGTTTTTTCAAAATGTGGTCCGTTTGCATGGTATTCCGGAGAATATCGTTTCTGACAGAGGAACCCAATTCGTGTCTAGATTTTGGCGAGCATTCTGTGCTAGGATGGGCATAGATTTGTCTTTCTCGTCTGCTTTCCATCCTCAGACTAATGGCCAGACCGAGCGGACGAATCAGACCTTGGAGACATATTTGAGGTGTTTTGTGTCTGCAGATCAGGATGATTGGGTTGCTTTTTTGCCTTTAGCGGAGTTTGCCCTCAATAATCGGGCCAGCTCTGCCACCTTGGTGTCTCTTTTTTTCTGTAATTCGGGGTTTCATCCTCGATTTTCTTCTGGTCAGGTGGAATCTTTGGATTGTCCTGGAGTGGATGCTGTGGTGGAGAGGTTGCATCAGATTTGGGGGCAGGTAGTGGACAATTTGAAGTTGTCCCAGGAGAAGACTCAGCTTTTTGCCAACCGCCGGCGTCAGGTTGGTCCTCGGCTTTGTGTTGGGGACTTGGTGTGGTTGTCTTCTCGTTTTGTCCCTATGAGGGTTTCTTCTCCTAAGTTTAAGCCTCGGTTCATCGGCCCGTACAAGATATTGGAGATTCTTAACCCTGTGTCCTTCCGTTTGGACCTCCCTGCATCTTTTTCTATTCATAATGTTTTTCATCGGTCATTGTTGCGCAGGTATGAGGTACCGGTTGTGCCTTCCGTTGAGCCTCCTGCTCCGGTGTTGGTTGAGGGCGAGTTGGAGTACGTTGTGGAAAAAATCTTGGACTCCCGGGTTTCCAGACGGAAACTCCAGTATCTGGTCAAATGGAAGGGATACGGTCAGGAGGATAATTCTTGGGTGACTGCCTCTGATGTTCATGCCTCCGATCTGGTCCGTGCCTTTCATAGGGCTCATCCTGATCGCCCTGGTGGTTCTGGTGAGGGTTCGGTGCCCCCTCCTTGAGGGGGGGGTACTGTTGTGAAATTGGATTTTGGGCTCCCCCGGTGGCCACTGGTGGAATTGAACTGGTGTGCATCTTCCCCTCTGTTCACCTGTTTCCATCAGGATGTGGGAGTCGCTATTTAACCTTGCTCCTCTGTCACTTCCATGCCGGTCAACATTGTAATCAGAAGCCTTTCTGTGCATGTTCCTGCTGCTAGACAACTCCCAGCTAAGTTGGACTTTAGTCCTCGTTTGTTTTTGCATTTTGTTCCAGTTCACAGCTGTAGTTTCGTTTCTGTGTCTGGAAAGCTCTTGTGATCTGAAATTGCCACTCTGATGTTATGAGTTAATACTAGAGTCTTAAAGTAATTTCAGGATGGCGTTTTGATAGGGTTTTCAGCTGACCATGAAAGTGCCCTTTCTGTCTTCCTGCTATCTAGTAAGCGGACCTCAATTTTGCTAAACCTATTTTCATACTACGTTTGTCATTTCATCTAAAATCACCGCCAATATATGTGGGGGCCTCTGTCTGCCTATCGGGGAAATTTCTCTAGAGGTGAGCCAGGACTATATTTTCCTCTGCCAGGATTAGTTAGTCCTCCGGCCGGCGCTGGGCGTCTAGGGATAAAACGCAGGCTACGCTACCCGGCTACTGTTAGTTGTGCGGCAGGTTTAGTTCATGGTCAGTTTAGTTTCCATCCTTCCAAGAGCTAGTACTTATGTTTGCTGGGCTATGTTCTCTTGCCATTGAGAACCATAACACAGGACACTGAGAGGTAAACAGGATGACCGCGTCATGCATGGGGAGGTACGGTGTTAGCCGGACCTCCCACATGCATAGAGACGCGGCCAGTTGTTGTCCAATTTGTCCTTAGTACACTGATACCCCATATGTGGTGGTAAACCACTGTTTGGGTGCACGGCAGAGCTTGGAAGGGAAGGAGCACTGTTTTACTTTTTCAATGCAGAAATGGCTGGGATTGAGATCGGACACCATGTCGCGTTTGGAGACCCCCTGTTGTGCCTAAACAGTGGAAACCTCCCAATTCTAACTCCAACCCTAACCCTAATCCCAACCCTAACCATAACCACACCCCTAACCCGAACACGCCCCTAACCCTAATCCCAACCCTAACCATAATCACACCGCTAACCCAAACACACCCCTAACGCTAATGCTAATCCCAATCCTAACCATAACCCTAACCACACCTTTAACCCGAACACACCCTTAACCCTAATCCCAACCCTAACCACAACCCTAACCCCAACACACCCCTAACCCCAATCCCAACGCTAACCATAACCCTAACCACACCCCTAATCCCAAGCACTCCCCTAACCCCAACCCTAACTATAATCCTAAAATTAACCTTAATCTAAACTGTAAGCGTAATCCAAACCCTAACCCCAACTCTAGCCCCAACCCTAACCCTAACTTTAGCCCAAACCCTAACCCTAATTTTAGCCCCAACTCTAACCCTAACTTTAGCTCTAACCCTAAACCTAATGGGAGAATTGAAATAAATACATTTTTTATTTTATTATTTTTCTCTAACTAAGGGGGTGATAAAGGGGGGCTTGATTTACTATTTATAGTGGGTTTTTATGTTTGGCAGCTGTCACACACTAAAAGACACTTTTATTGCAAAAAATAGTTTTTGCATCACCACATTTTTAGAGCTATAATTTTTCCATATTTTGGCCCACAGAGTCATGTGAGGTCTTGTTTTTTGAGGGACGAGTTGAAATTTTTATTGGTACTATTTTCGGGCACATGACGTTTTGTGATCACTTTTTATTCCGATTTTTGTGAGGCAGAATGAACAAAAACCAGCAATTTATACCATTCCGCATGTGGTAAAATTGATAAAGCAGTTTTATTCCAGGGGTTAAAGTGCCGGGAGTGGTCCGTGACCGCTCCTGGCACTTAGTGCCGAGTGTCAGCTGTGAGAATGCCCCGTGAGCGTGGCTGATCGCCCAGGAAGTACTATTCCATCCATGGGAATTAAGTCCCAGGTCACATGGACAGAATAGTATGTCTGATGGCAGAAAGGGGTTAAACTCTGCTCCCCGACTAATTCAGTTGTTGCCCCGCTATTCCATGGTCTCTCTCCTCTCTGTCAATCCCTTCACTGGCTCCACATTGCCCAGAGACCCTTATTCTGTCTCTTCAAGGTAGTATGAGTCATCTCTAAATCCTTAGCCATCAATCCTCTAGATAACTGTATGATTGTTGTACTCACATGCGATGCATCCTCAGATAGTTCCAAATCAGCCACACTGACTTGTAACAAGAATCCAGGAGAAACAGAGTTGACTTTCTCTGAAATCTTGTATTTAAGCACAATGCACGAGGTGGAAAGAGCAATCCAAACAGAGAAGTACACATGTACATCCAAAAATGGCTACAGCAAACTGATAATGAAAAAGAAGGGAGGAGCAAATACTGACATCAATTACAGGAGAGAAAAAAGTACAAACTTAAAGGGCGAGCTTCTGCCTAGCAACAGGAGAATGCAATGCATAACAGAAAATACATAACAAGTTGTTCCATTCGTGGGACACAACACTCCCCATCTGAAAACTTCAGATTTTACAATGTCTATGTTTGACATGACAAGTTGTTGCTGTCCAACACTGACATGGAACCTGAAAAGAGAAGAAAGAAGAAAACAATATGCAACAATTCAAGTTCATACTTGAGCAATGACGCGTAGTCCTTAATTAAGAAATAGAAAATGAATATGAGTTCAAAAGAAAAACCCATCTTCAGGTTGGTGAAGCCGCAACACGCCAACTCTTCCACCAACCCAACAATCCAATGGTAACATTTAACCCACGGGTAAGTGTTCAAGTCTGATTGCACGCAGAGCATTTCATGTCCTAACATGGCTGGGGTATGAGGAGGTATGCTCCCCGCTGTGGCGGAGTCCAGCATCAATGTTCAATTCATGTGATGTCCTCCTTCGGTAAAAGTAGCACAAGTTCGGTGGCTGGGTAAAAGAAGATTCGAGCTGAACCCCCTTTTATCACCTTGACCTTCCTCAGGTAGAACTCCAATTCCTTGTCATCGATGGTAGGATGATCCTTGCACATGTGCCAGCCGTGGTACCCTGATGACTTATGGTAAAGCAATGAACAATGTGAATAAGACGAGCCACAGCTCTTACAGCAGATGACCAACTTGAGAAGCGTTCAAAGCGATGCGGTTTCAACTTCAGCCTTGATTTCACTGAAGTATAGTGTGTGGAGATAGTTGGTCTAATTCCTTTGTCAGATTCTGGATCCACCAGCTCATATGCATTGCTGCTGACATAGTTATCGTAAGTATCTTCATATAAGATACTTGGAGGTGTCAGCCGCATGTTGTCACCGAGCTTGAATGCAGCTGTGAGTCTCGTTCCTTGGTCAGCTGGGTTTAGATCATAGGTGATATGATGCCACTGCTCAGGAGTAGCAAAACATCTGATGTGCTCTACTCTATTACTCACGTAGACATAGAATTGTTTTGTTTGGTTATATATATATCCGAGTACCACTCTACTATTTGTGTAGAATGTAAAGGAATCGATTGCGATGTCCATTTAATCTCTCACGAATTCACCGATTTCTACTGCCAATACTGCGGCACAAAGTTTAAGCCTTGGTACAGAGTGTGCAGGTTTAGGGGTTAGTTTGGCCTTACCCAGAATGAAACAACAATGCACGTCATTGTGCGCTCCCGCGGTCTTCAGATAAGCTACTGTGGCTATGGCTTCTGTAGAAGCGTAGGAGAAAATGTGGACTTCTCTTCTGGTGGCAACTGAAGAAGATTTTACAGAATAACAACGTGGGACTTGGAGTGGTTCTAGGACCTTCAGTGACTTCTTCCAGACCTCCCAACTTTGTTGTTTGTGGGATGGCAGTGGAGCATCCCAATTGGTATTTTCACCATTGAGCTATCTTACCAGTATCTTGCCTTGGATGGTGATGGGTGTGACAAACCTAAGAGGATCGTAGATACTGTTTGACAGATAGGACTACTCGTTTGATGAATGGCTTGTCACAGGGTGACACTTGAAGGTGAATGCGTCCTGTTTAATATCTCATAGCTGACTGAGGCTGATTGCGTGGGAGGAGCATCGGAACCTAAATCGAGGTCTCTTAAGCTCGTGGCATAGTCTTCGGATGGAAACGCTTCCATTTCCTCTTGACTGTTGGGGATAATCTTGTGGAGCCAGAGATTTGATGAAGAGAGCATTTCCTGAGTCCTGGAGAGCAGATGGATAGCCTCTTCACTCGAAGATAAAGACTTGAGCCCGTCATCCAGTAGACGTTCTTCTCTACAAACTGACGAGCATCGCATCCATATTCTCTCTCACCTCTCTCACCTTCCTGGGCTGCCTGTCTCAGTCCATAGATCGCTACAGCAGGTGAAAGGCTGTTGCCAAAGACATGTACCTTCATCCGGTAGTTCAGTCTTTGACCTTGTCGTGGATGTCATTGCTGTTGTGCCATAGGAACCCGAGAGTTTCTACTGTCTTCCTTCACAATGAAGCAATGAAACATCTGCTGGATGTCGGCCATTATCACCAAGTGTTCCTGCTTGAAGCGAATTAACACTCCTATGAGGCTGTTGTTCATGTTGGGTCCAGTAAGAAGCAAGTTTTTGAGGGATACCACCCTGATCTGGTTTGGTTTCCAAGGGTGGTAGAACCCTGAAGGACGGAATGTACCAGCATTCTTTCCCTTCCTTCAGTGGTGATGCAGGTTCTGCATGATCTCTGTCAAAGATGTTTTGCATGAAATCAATGAAATGTCTTTCCATCTCTGGCCTTCTTTTTAAAGTGTGCTTTAGAGAAGAGAACCTCTCTGTTGCTTGCTGCAGATTGTTTGGCAACCTTGGTCTTGGCGAACGAAAGGGTAACGGAACCACCCAGCTGTTGGAGTCGTCTTTGTCCATAACCCTTATTAACTCTTTATCTTCTCCTGTGCGTACCAACTTGTTGTCTTCACTTGTGGAATTTAACACCGTTGACCTGAGGTCGCCGTCTCAGGGACGGTCTGCGTTTGCACTGTCAAGTAGTGGCCATCAACACTTGGTGTCGCTCAGTTTCTCTTTCACCCAGTAATGATGTGTGCATGGCTGGAAATGAGTACTATGACCATTTGGCAAGATGTGCATCTTGTGGGAGAAGATAAAGTTAGGTCTCTTCATTTTGTCTATGCAGACTTTCCCTATGATCACCCAGCCTAGGTCGAATCGCTGAGCAAAAGGTGTGTCGCAAGGGCCATTGATTTGCTGGCGTACCTTGTGTGAATGGAGGATGTCTCTCCCAAGTAGAATCAGGATTTCTGCGAGTGACTTCCGGCATTGGGATCTATACCTTGTTGGATGGTATATGATTGCACTCGACGAGTATGGGTTGAGTTATTTCTACAGTATTTTCAAGAGACGCTACCATGAGACCACTAGTCCTTCTTCTGAAGACCTCTGAGATGCTGCTGCAAGTGCCTAAGGTGTAGGGGTAGGCATTTTCCTTTAAATCGAAGAGATCAATGAGTTCTGACCTTGCTAGTGATCGGTTGCTCTGATCGTCCAGGATGGTATACATCTTCACGGCCTTCTCTGGGTGACCTGTTTGATATACCTTTACCAAGCAAATCTTCACACAAGATTTGTCCCAAATACCTTCTCCGCAGACTTCTGTGCATGAAAAGATACTCCGAGATGACTTGCTGCTTGGCCTGTACTCTCCCCGCCATGGCTTGTGGTGGGAGAAGGTGTAGGTGTAGGGATAAGCTGGGATGGATGGAGTGCATGTACGTGGTCCTCGCTGTCACACTCCATACACTTGATTGTAACTTAACAGTCTTTAGCAAGGTGTTCGGAAGAAGCACTGAAGCATACTCCAAACTTTTTTTGAAGCTCCTTGCGTTCTTGGAGTGGTTTCTTTCTGAAGCCGATACATTTGTTCAGCGGATGTGGCTTCTTGTGGATGGGACACTGATGGTTTGGATTCTCAACTCTTTCACTCTTGTCGTCCTCGTCAGGAACCGATGATGGTGTGGGAAGAATGTCAGTCTTTTTCACCATTACTGTGTCTCTACGTTTTCTGTCAGTTTGACGAGGGTTCTCATATTTGGGAGCAGATGAAGCAGTGCCGGTGGGCTCTCGACAGGTGAAGCTTGGGTTGGCTTTGTGCTCTTCAATGTCTTCAAGGAACTTGCAAAAATAGGAGAACAGAGGAAAGGACACCTGGTGTTCCTTTTTGTAACTTGTCCCTAGTGTTGTCCACCTTTCTTGAACATTATATGGCAGAATTTCGACTATGTGTTTCCCCCCAGTAGTGGTGTCCAGGTAGCTGAGGCCAGGTAGATGTGTGTCTGTCTTGGCCAGATGTAGTTCTAACAGTAGGTTGCTGAGTTCCTGTAATTTTGAGGCGTCCTTGCTGGATATTTTAGGAAAATCCTGTAATTGTATGAGCAGTGCATCTTCTATAGCTTCAGAACTGCCGAAACCTCTCTCTAGTCTGTCCCATTCGGTCGTGAAACCAGCTGCTGGATCGCTGATGTAAACGGATCTGAGTCTCTTGATTCGCTCTTTGGATCATGGCCCCAGCCTTATCAGCAGGTCCAGCTCTTCAGCAGCAGTAATGCTGAGGTCACTAGTTGCAGTTTTAAAGGCACACTTCCACCCTCTACAGTTTTCAGGTTGGCTGTCGAACCTTGTGAGACTGCTGTGGGTGAGTTCTCGGCGAATCATGTACCTCGCAAAGTCAGACATATCTGTTCTTTCTGACTTTGGGAGCACACTTGTTGGCTGAGTAGTGCTGTTCGCTTTGGTTGTAGATTCTTAGTACAGAAACATGGAAACGTATAAAGCAGCATAAGCGTTTAACCCAGCAACCAGTTTGGTGTATACAGTCTCTGTTGTATGCGAGGCGGGAGCTATGCAGTTGTCAAAGGTATAGTGACATGCCGTCATGTTAGGTTGCATGTAGATGTTGGCATGTGGAGTTTGCTGACGTACAGTGTTTGACTGCGTGTTGGAGCATGAATGAGATTCAGGTTTGGACATTGGTTGTGCGTTGGAATGACCATGAAAGCTGGGAGCTGCAGGCGGATCAGGGTCTTGGTGCCTTGGAGGAATGTTAATGGTGGTCGGTGGTTCGTTGTTTTGGCTTAGTACATAGTCTCTTGTGCGCTTAAGGGGGTCTTCTGTATCAATCTCACACAAGCTTATACTGTCCCCTTGACACCCACTTACAGCTTGATCAAAGACCTTTAACCTTGCCATGGCTGTTGCATGTTCGCATTCCTTCTCTAGGACTTCTATTTCTGCCTTCTTGCATGCAGCCTCGTCTTCTGCCCTTACTGTCAACACATCCATGTCTGCCTTCTTGCGTGCAGATTCAGCTTCCATGTCTGCCTTATTTTGGGCAAAGATGGCTTGTACTGTTAGGGTTGGCGGAACGCACCGAATATATTTATTAGATGGGATTGGTGCGTTCGCAACCCGGGATCCACCGTGCAGGAAAGAACCTGCTGCTAAGTAATTGGCGGCACTATATGGCGGTATGAACCAGCTCTGTTAGCTTCACAGAGCGGCCGAGAAAGCAAAGTTAGACTTTCACAGAGGCACAGGCTAACTACCCAAATGAGAGCAGTCAGTGTTCATGCATGCACATAAAACTCCTCGCCGGAGGTGCCAGCATTCTAGGGGCTTATTTCAGCCAGGTCCCTGAATACACACAAACACAATCTCCTCGCCGGAGGTGCCAGCATTCTAGGGGCTTATTTCAGCCGGGTCCCTGAACACATACAAACACATGACCACACTGGCGCAAAGTACATAACTTAGGAAGATACTAGCGCATGGCCATGCGAGCCTTAACCCCTTTACCCCCAAGGGTGGTTTGCACGTTAATGACCGGGCCAATTTTTACATTTCTGACCACTGTCCCTTTATGAGGTTATAACTCTGAAACGCTTAAACGGATCATGGCGATTCTGACACTGTTTTCTCGAGACATATTGTACTTCATGATAGTGGTAAAATTTCTTCGATATAACTTGCGTTTATTTGTGAAAAAAACGGAGATTTGGCGAAAATTTTGAAAATTTCACAATTCTCAAATTTTGAATTTTTATTCTGTTAAACCAGAGAGTTATGTGACACAAAATAGTTAATAAATAACATTTCCCACATGTCTACTTTACATCAGCACAATTTTGTAAACAAAATTTTTTTTTCTAGGAAGTTATAAGGGTTAAAAGTTGACCAGCAATTTCTCATTTTTACAACAACATTTACAAAACCATTTTTTTTAGGGACCACCTCACATTTGAAGTCACTTTGAGGGGTCTACATGGCAGAAAATACCCAAAAGTGACACCATTCTGAAAACTGCACCACTCAAGGTGCTCAAAACCACATTCAAGAAGTTTATTAACCCTTCAGGTTTTTCACAGCAGCAGAAGCAACATGGAAGGAAAAAATTATCATTTTACTTTTTAGTCACAAAAATGATCTTTCAGCAATAATTTTTTTAATTTCTCAAGGGTAAAAAGAGAAAATGGACCTCAAAAGTTGTTGTCCAATTTGTCCTGAGTATGCTGATACCCCACATGTGAGGGGGAACCACTTTTTGGGCACATGGCAGGGTTCAGAAGGAAAGGAGCGTCGTTTGACATTTTCAAGCTAAAATTGGCTGGAATTGAGATCGGACGCCATGTCGCGTTTGGTGAGCCACTGATGTGCCTAAACAGTGGAAAACCCCCACAAGTGACCCCATTTTGGAAACTAGACCCCCTAAGGAACTTATCTAGATGTGTCGTGAGCACTTTTATCCCCCAAGTGCTTCACAAAAGTTTATAACGCCCAGGCGTGAAAAAAAAAATCCTATTTTTTCAACAAACATGATGGTTTAGTCCCCAATTTTTTATTTTCTCAAGGGTAACAAGAGAAATTGGACCCCAAAAGTTGTTGTCCAATTTGTCCTGAGTATGCTGATACCCCATATGTGGGGGTAAACCACTGTTTGGGCTCATGGCAGGGCTCAGAAGGAAAGGAGCACCATTTGACATTTTCAATCTAAAATTAGCTGGAATTGAGATCGGACGCCATGTCGCGTTTGGCGAGCCCCTGATGTGCCTAAACAGTGGAAACCCCCCACAAGTGACCCCATTTTGGAAACTAGACCCCATAAGGAACGTATCTAGATGTGTCTTGAGCACTTTTATCCCCCAAGTGCTTCACAAAAGTTTATAACGCCCGGGCGTGAAAAAAAAAATCCTATTTTTTCCCACAAAAATGATCATTTAGTCCCCAATTTTTAATTTTCCTAAGTGTAACAGGAGAAATTGGACCCCAAAAGTTGTTGTCCAATTTGTCCTGAGAACGCTGATACCCCACATGTGGGAAAAAATACTGTTTGGGCACACGTCGGGGCTCGGAAGGGATGTGGTGACGTTTTGGAAAGCAGACTTTGATGGAATGGTCTGCGGGCATCATGTTCCGTTTGCAGAGCCCTTGATGTGCTTGAAAAGTAGAAATCCCCCACAAGTGACCCCATTTTGGAAACTAGACCTAATTGGGAACTTATCTAGGTGTGAGGTGAGAATTTTGAACCCCCAAGTGTTTCACTTAAATTTATAACGCCCGGGCGTGATAATAAAATATCCTATTTTTTCCTACAAAAATGATCATTTAGTCCCCAATTTTTAATTTTCCTAAGTGTAACAGGTGAAATTGGACCCCAAAAGTTGTTGTCCAATTTGTCCTGAGAACGCTGATACCCCACATGTGGGAAAAAATACTGTTTGGGCACACGTCGGGGCTCAGAAGGGATGTGGTGACGTTTTGGAAAGCAGACTTTGATGGAATGGTCTGCAGGCGTCATGTTCCGTTTGCAGAGCCCCTGATGTGCCCAAACAGTAAAAAAAAAGCCACAAGTGACATTTTGTAAACTAGACCCCCAATGAACTTACATAGATGTGCCCCCTTTTTGGAACTAATCTACTGTTTCCTGTAAAGTAAATTAGTAGTGCATGGAGGTGTGGTACAATTTGAAGCAATCCTTCATACACAGGCCAGGTTTTTCGGGGCAGGTGTCAAATTGATAAATGGTGTCCTTGCGTATTTCCCTTTTGTAACACACTCGGCACCTTTTTTGTGACACCTCTTTTTCCAGTTTGCGGGACCTCCCCCGGGAATTGCTGACCTGGTACGATACGAGCACCTTCAGTTCCGAAAGTACTGGGGCCCGCTCCTTCCCTCGTGCCAAATATCAGGGCCTTAACCACTACCTCCTGGAACTGAAGGTACGACGTATCGGTGTGGCGTGCACATCGTAACAGCAGGAAAGCGTTGAGCATTGCCATTTGTACGATGTACACGGACAGCTTTTTGTACCACACCTTGGCCTTTCTCAAAGCACTGTACGGTTGGAAGAGTTGATCAGAGAGATCAACGCCCCCCATGTTTTTGTTGTACCCCAGTACACAGTCAGGTTTGCTGACCTGTGTAGAGGTACCCCATACAGTGCTGAGGGCACTGCCATCACTGTGTATGGTGGTCAAGAGAAGGACATCCCTCTTGTCCTTGTACTTGACCACCAGCAGGTGGTCGCTACATTGGGCTCTGCTCTCACCTTTTCTGAGCATCTGCCCAAGTAGCGTCTTTGGGAGGCCTCTCTGATTTTTGCAGACAGTACCGCAGGCTGCGGTACCTCGCGCAGAGAGGGATTTGTAGAGTGGGATGCTGGAATAAAAGTTATCAGTGTAGAGGTGATAACCTTTATCCAGCAGTGGGTGCACCAAATCCCACACTATTTTCCCACTCACTCCCAGGACAGGGGGACACTCAGGCGGTTCAATCCTGGTGTCCTTCCCTTCATAGACTCTAAAGCTGTAGGTGTACCCTGAGGTACTCTCACACAGCTTGTAGAGTTTGATTCCATACCTGGCCCTCTTGCTGGGCAGTGTCATGAATCCCAATGGCTAGGGATAGCAAGGGACAAGCAAAGTAATACAAAATATCGGACGAGCTCTAGGGTGATGGAACCTGGGCTGACCGCTGCCCTACGCCTGACAAATGCAACTAGAGATAGTCAGGGAGCGTGCCTACGTTGGTTCTAGACGCCACGCACCAGCCTAAGAGCTAACTAGTACTGCAGAGAAAATAAGACCTCACTTGCCTCCAGAGGAATGAACCCCAAAAGGTATAGTTGCCCCCCACATGTATTGACGGTGAAATGAGAGGAAGGCACACACATAGAGATGATATATATAGGTTCAGCAAATTGAGGCCCGCTGTAAACTAGAAAGCAGAACGATACAAAAGGGGTCTGAGCGGTCAGCAAAAAACCCTAATCAAAAAACCATCCTGAGATTACAAGAACCCATGTGCCAACTCATGGCACATGGGGAGAACCTCAGTCCACTAGAGCTACCAGCTAGCATAGAGACATAATAAGCAAGCTGGACAAAAAACCAAACAACTGAAAATCAGCACTTAGCTTATCCTGAAAGATCTGGGAGCAGGTAGGCAGGAACCAAACAGAGCACATCTGAATACATTGATAGCCGGCAAGGGAATGACAGAAAGGCCAGGTAAAATAGGAAACACCCAGCCTCTGATGGACAGGTGGAAACCAAAGGCCGCAACCCACCAAAGTCACCCAGTACCAGCAGTAACCACCAGAGGGAGCCCACAAACAGAATCCACAACAGTACCCCCCCCTTGAGGAGGGGTCACCGAACCCTCACGAGAACCCCCAGGGCGATCAGGGTGAGCTCTATGGAAGGCGCGGACCAAATCAGTCGCATGAACATCGGAGGCGACCACCCAGGAATTATCCTCCTGACCATAACCCTTCCACTTAACCAAATACTGGAGTTTGCGTCTGGAAACACGAGAATCCAAGATCTTCTCAACAACATACTCCAATTCTCCCTCCACCAGCACCGGAGCAGGAGGCTCAACCGAAGGAACAACGGGCACCTCATACCTCCGCAACAACAACCGATGGAACACATTATGAATAGCAAACGATGCTGGGAGATCCAAACGAAAAGATACAGGGTTAAGAATCTCCGAGATCCTATAAGGACCGATGAACCGAGGCTTGAACTTAGGAGAAGAGACCTTCATAGGGACAAAACGAGAAGACAACCACACCAAATCCCCAACAAGAAGTCGGGGACCCACGCGGCGACGGCGATTAGCAAACTGCTGAGTCTTCTCCTGAGATAACTTCAAATTGTCCACCACCTGATTCCAAATCTGATGTAGCCTGTCCACCACCACGTCCACTCCAGGACAATCCGAAGACTCCACCTGACCAGAGGAAAAACGAGGATGAAACCCCGAATTACAAAAAAAAGGAGAGACCAATGTGGCAGAACTAGCCCGATTATTAAGAGCAAATTCGGCCAGCGGCAAAAAAGCAACCCAGTCATCTTGATCAGCAGAAACAAAACACCTCAAATAAGTTTCCAAGGTCTGATTAGTTCGCTCCGTCTGGCCATTCGTCTGAGGATGGAATGCAGACGAGAAAGACAAATCAATGCCCATCTTGGCACAAAACGTCCGCCAAAATCTAGACACAAACTGGGATCCCCTGTCAGAAACGATATTCTCCGGAATCCCATGCAAACGAACCACGTTCTGAAAAAATAAAGGGACCAACTCAGAGGAGGAAGGCAACTTAGGCAAGGGCACCAAATGAACCATCTTAGAAAAGCGGTCACACACCACCCAGATAACGGACATTTTCTGTGAAACCGGGAGATCAGAAATAAAATCCATGGAAATGTGCGTCCAAGGCCTCTTCGGGATGGGCAAGGATAACAACAACCCACTGGCCCGAGAACAGCAAGGCTTAGCTCGAGCACACACTTCACAAGACTGCACAAAGGTACGCACATCCCTAGACAAGGAAGGCCACCAAAAAGACCTGGCCACCAAGTCTCTAGTACCAAATATTCCAGGATGACCAGCCAACACAGAAGAATGGACCTCGGAGATGACTCTACTGGTCCAATCATCCGGAACAAACAGTCTTTCTGGTGGACAACGATCCGGTTTATCCACCTGAAACTCCTGCAATGCACGTCGCAAGTCTGGGGATACGGCGGACAATATTACCCCATCCCTAAGGATACCAGTAGGCCCAGAGTCTCCAGGAGAGTCAGGCACAAAACTCCTGGAAAGAGCATCTGCCTTCACATTCTTTGAACCTGGCAGGTATGAAACCACGAAATTGAAACGAGAAAAAAACAACGACCAACGAGCCTGTCTAGGATTCAAACGCCTGGCAGACTCAAGGTAAATGAGATTCTTGTGATCAGTCAAGACCACCACACGATGTTTAGCACCCTCAAGCCAATGACGCCACTCCTCAAATGCCCACTTCATGGCCAAAAGCTCCCGATTACCCACATCATAATTGCGCTCGGCGGGCGAGAATTTTCTAGAGAAGAATGCACATGGCTTCATCACCGAGCCATTAGAACTTCTCTGTGACAAAACCACCCCCGCTCCAATCTCGGAAGCATCAACCTCAACCTGAAAAGGAAGTGAAACATCTGGTTGACACAACACAGGAGCAGAAGAAAACCGGCGCTTAAGTTCCTGAAAGGCCTCCACGGCCGCAGGAGACCAATCAGCAACATCAGCACCCTTTTTAGTCAAATCAGTCAAAGGTTTAACAATACTGGAAAAATTAGCAATGAACCGACGATAAAAATTAGCAAACCCCAAGAACTTCTGAAGGCTCTTAACAGATGTAGGTTGTGTCCAGTCACAAATCGCCTGAACCTTGATGGAATCCATCTCAATAGTAGAAGGAGAAAAAATGTACCCCAAAAAAGAAATCTTCTGGACTCCGAAGAGACACTTTGAGCCCTTCACAAACAGAGAATTGGCCCGCAGAACCTGAAACACCTTCCTGACCTGTAAAACATGAGACTCCCAGTCATCAGAAAACACCAAAATATCATCCAAATACACAATCATAAACTTATCCAGATATTCACGGAAAATATTGTGCATAAAGGACTGAAAGACTGACGGAGCATTGGAGAGTCCAAAAGGCATTACCAAATACTCAAAATGGCCCTCAGGCGTATTAAATGCGGTTTTCCACTCGTCACCCTGTTTTATCCGCACCAGATTATACGCACCGCGAAGATCTATCTTAGTGAACCACCTAGCCCCCTTAATGCGAGCAAACAAATCAGTCAATAATGGCAGTGGATACTGATATTTGACTGTAATCTTATTCAGAAGGCGATAATCTATACAAGGCCTCAGGGAACCATCTTTTTTTGCCACGAAAAAAAAACCTGCTCCCAGAGGGGACGAAGATGGACGAATATGTCCCTTTTCCAAGGACTCCTTAATATAATTCCGCATAGCAGTATGCTCTGGCAGTGACAGATTAAATAAACGACCCTTAGGGAACTTACTGCCAGGAATCAATTCTATAGCACAGTCACAATCTCTATGAGGAGGGAGCGAATTGAGCTTAGGCTCCTCAAAAACATCCCTATAGTCAGACAAAAACGCAGGGATCTCAGAAGGAGTAGATGAAGCGATTGAAATCGGAGGTGCATAATCATGAACCCCCTGACATCCCCAGCTTAACACAGACATTGTTTTCCAGTCCAGGACAGGATTATGAGTTTGTAACCATGGCAGACCAAGCACTAGTACATCATGTAAATTATACAGTACAAGGAAGCGAATCACCTCCTGATGAACGGGAGTCATGCGCATGGTCACTTGTGTCCAATACTGCGGCTTATTCATAGCCAATGGTGTAGAGTCAATTCCTTTCAGAGGGATAGGAACTTCCAGAGGCTCCAGACTAAAACCGCAGCGTTTAGCAAATGACCAATCCATAAGACTCAGGGCAGCGCCTGAATCCACATAGGCATCGACGGAAATGGAAGACAGTGAAAAAATCAGAGTCACAGACAAAATGAACTTAGGCTGCAGAGTACCAATGGCAAAAGATTTATCAACCCTTTTTGTGCGTTTAGAGCATGCTGATATAACATGAGCTGAATCACCACAATAAAAACACAATCCATTTTTCCGCCTATAATTTTGCCGTTCACTTCTGGACTGAATTCTATCACATTGCATAGTCTCAGGTGCCTGTTCAGAAGACACCGCCAACTGGTGCACGGGTTTGCGCTCCCGTAAACGCCGATCAATCTGAATGGCCATAGCCATAGACTCATTCAGACCTGTAGGCGTAGGGAACCCCACCATAATATCCTTAATGGCCTCAGAAAGACCATTTCTGAAGTTTGCAGCCAGGGCGCACTCATTCCACTGAGTAAGCAACGACCATTTCCGAAATTTTTGACAATATATTTCCGCTTCATCATGCCCCTGAGAGAGGGCTAATAAAGCCTTTTCAGCCTGAATCTCCAGGTTAGGTTCCTCATAGAGCAATCCCAATGCCAGAAAAAACGCATCCACACTGAGCAATGCAGGATCCCCTGGTGCCAATGCAAATGCCCAATTCTGAGGGTCGCCCCGCAGGAAAGATATTACAATCTTGACCTGTTGAGCAGGGTCTCCAGAGGAGCGAGATTTTAAAGAAAGAAACAATTTACAATTGTTCCTGAAATTCAGGAAGGTAGATCTATCTCCAGAAAAGAACTCTGGAATAGGAATTCTAGGTTCAGACATGGGAGTGTGAACAACAAAATCCTGTATGTTTTGAACTTTTGCCGCGAGATTACTCAGGCTGGAAGCCAAACTCTGGACATCCATGTTAAACAGCTAATATCAGAGCCATTCAAGGGTTAAGAGGAGGTAAGAAGCAGCTAGACAGCAATTAAGGGCTAGGCAGCAAAACTCTGAAGGAAAAAAAAAAAAAAAAATTTCCCTTAAACACTTCTTTTTCTCCTGCTTCAGCCCAAACAATTAACACTTTGTGGGCCGGCTATACTGTCATGAATCCCAATGGCTAGGGATAGCAAGGGACAAGCAAAGTAATACAAAATATCGGACGAGCTCTAGGGTGATGGAACCTGGGCTGACCGCTGCCCTACGCCTGACAAACGCAACTAGAGATAGCCAGGGAGCGTGCCTACGTTGGTGCGGAGCGCCCCCACACCGCCGCAGGGCCGAGGGGTACCCGGAGCCGGGCCTCTGGGATCTCCGTCCTGGGGTTGTCACGGTGGCTAGACCCGGTCCGTGGCCCTGTCTGTCAGTGGGGGACGTCCGTTGCCAATAGGTGCTGTTAACGGTGGTGTAGCGGTGCAGTAGTGGGGTGCAGGTCGCGGTAAATAACGAGGACACCAGGTTGCAGTCTCTTTACCTCTTTACTGGAGATCTCTCGGTCCTCAGTCCGGAATCCGGTCCACCAGGCTGCGCAAGTCCGGCCGGTCCAATGGCACCTCCAGAGTTCTCCTCACAGGTGGAAATCAGTGCCTTCCTTCTTAGCGCTTTGTGTTGTAGTCCTTCCCTGCTGTGCTTACGGAAAGTACCCCACAACTGTTGTGTCTGTTTCTTAAGTTCCCTCACAACTCGATTAACTGATCTTCTGCTAATCTTCCGTCCCTTCCTGATGTTACAGTAAGAACGGCACCCGTTTGTCAGGTAGGCCTGGAGTTCTTCCGGGACCCTAGAGACGCCCCTCTCCCGCAATTGCCCCCCAAGACTTCATAGGTGATATGTGGTAGACAGCCCGCCTGAGACTGACTGTCCTGCCGCTGTTTGGAGTATGGCTTAAAGCTGTATATTATTCCACTCCCTCGGCGTTCCGGCCACCGGTAATGCGCCTCAGCAAGGTGCTGCCTCTTTCAACAAAACCCCTGCTGGTATTCTCCTTCTGCTTGATTTCGTTTCTCACTCAGCACAATCTATCTCGCTTCTAATCCTTTCTTAGGGCACCGCCGCTATTCTGAGCAGGCACGGTCCCGTTACGTTCTTTCAATGCCAAGCCTCTGCCAGGATCCCACCCCTGGCAGAGACCCTTCTGTCTCTTCCTCCACAACACCCTCTCTCACTAGGTGTTGCTTCGTTCGATCCAGTCAGCTTTCTCTCCTAACTTCCTGCCTGACCCCCAGTTTACCCACTATGGTGGGGAGTGGCCTAATGAATAGCACCCTTAGCTCCCCACGGAGGCCCAGCTGTGAAACATATTGGTGTCTGTGATACCTGATTGGAGGAACTCCTTCAGTGCCATCGAACGCACCGTGGCTCCCCTTAGTGGCGGAGCCACAGTACTGCAACGACCAGGACTCTGGGGCGCTGCACTCCCCCCTGGTTAAACACAGTACTCCGGGACTGGGAAGAAAACAACAATACAGGTTAGCAAAAAGACATACAAATTTGTTGAGTGCAAAACAATAAGCATACTTGAACAGGCTTCCCTTTATGGGAGGTGAGGACACTTTAACGTTACAAAACATAATCATATATCATAGCAACAGGCTACAATTAACTCTCATTACCCAACCGGGTATTCTACTAAGTGCAAATGCTGGAACAATAAATTAACATTGCCTTTAAGAAACATACACTCTTAGTTTATCAAAGGCCTTCCTATAATCACATTACAGGGCAAGGTAACTTCACATTCTCCTACTTTGAACCTGCAAGACCGCCTGTCCCTATGGCACCAGACCTACTGCCTCTCCTTTCTTTTACAGGACCGCCCCGTTCAGCCAGGGCCTACTGCCTTTCTCTACTATACATAGTATAGACATAACATTCCTTTCAATTTGAGAGCATGGAGCACACTCTGCTTGGCTCCTATAAGGACTCACTCACTAACCCCTACGGGTCTACTTTCTGTCCTTAGTAACGAACTAACTTTCTATGGGGACGCAGGGTTTAACTTCTATCCTCACATTCGTTATTACTTCTTTACTTTCAGTTAAATGGAACTCTACATCTACCCCTACGGGCTTTCTGCATCTTTCTCTTCAAAGAACATTATCTAGGTTTCACATTTTAAACAAATTAAACACACATAACTTTTCCATGAAAAACAGTTACATTTTCTTCAAAGCATTATCTCGACATTACTGTTCTAAAACAGTATCACTTTCAAGTTCAATTCTAACCTCCCCTTTAAGAGGAGATCAAGTCTTTCTGAGGTAGCTCTTCTTCTCAGCCTACCAGTCCATGCAAAGGCTCCAGAATGGTATCTTCGCAAAATGTCTTTAAACAAAACCAGTAGGAAGCACCTTTAAGAAGGTGCAAACTATTTACAAGAAAGTTCAAATCATGCACAGTCCATGATTTCGCAGTTTGTGTAACTTTGTGCAAAACTTCAAGAAAACAACAATAGTGACCCCGGGTCAACAAAGGGGTCACCTTTTTAAAGTTTACCCTGGACGGGTTTAGCAGCAACTTAAAGAACAAACAGTAACTATTTACATTTTCAGGTTTCCGAGGTTTACTCTTGCTCAGGTGGCTTGGGCTCCTGCCCCCCGGCCACCGTGGTGCCAGTGTCCGCGGTTCGAACGTGCAAATGAACTCGACTGGCCAACTCGGTGGCCGCTACCAGGCGCACTGTCGCGATGGTGACAAGGTCGGGTGCTCCTGGGACCAGGTCCGAGGTGGTAAGGGTCGCGGCTCCAAACATACACCGCCGAACATTCCGTGCATACCACCCGAGCGGGTTCTGGTGGCGGCTGTAGGTCACCTGATCCCCCTTTTGCAATGGTTCTCCACTTCGGCCACAGCAGGGAGCCTGTTGTGAAATTGGATTCTGGGCTCCCCCGGTGGCCACTTGTGGAATTTAACTTGTGTGCATCATCCCCTCTGTTCACCTGCTCCTATCAGGATGTGGGAGTCGCTATATAACCTTGCTCCTCTGTCAGTTTCATGCCGGTCAACAATGTAATCAGAAGCCTTTCTGTGCATGTTCCTGCTACTAGACAACTCCCAGCTAAGTTGGACTTTTGTCCTTGTGTGTTTTTGCATTTTGTTCCTGTTCACAGCTGCTGTTTCGTTACTGTGTCTGGAAAGCTCTTGTGAGTGGAAATTGCCACTCTGGTGTTATGAGTTAATGCTAGAGTCTTAAAGTAATTTCTGGATGGTGTTTTGATAGGGTTTTCTGCTGACCATGAAAGTGCCCTTTCTGTCTTCATGCTATCTAGTAAGCGGACCTCGATTTTGCTAAACCTATTTTCATACTACGTTTGTCATTTCATCTAAAATCACCGCCAATATATGTGGGGGCCTCTGTCTGCCTTTTGGGAAAATTTCTCTAGAGGTGAGCCAGGACTGTCTTTTCCTCTGCTAGGATTAGGTAGTTCTCCGGCTGGCGCTGGGCATCTAGGGATAAAAAAACGTAGGCATGCTACCCGGCCACTTCTAGTTGTGCGGCAGGTTTAGTTCATGGTCAGTATAGTTTCCATCTTCCAAGAGCTAGTTCTCATGTATGCTGGGCTATGTTCTCTCGCCATTGAGAATCATGACAGTTTGACCGGCCCAAAAAAGGGTTAAATTACTGGCTGAGAAAGGAGAGAAAAAAGAAGTCTGCTACAATTTTTTTTTTTTTTTTTTTCCCTCTAGTTCTGAGTGTGCTCTTAATTGAATCACTTGCTAGTCTGCCTATGCTGCAGCCTTCCTCTCTTCCTCTCCTTCTAATCCTTGAATGGCTCTGTGTTCACCTGTTTCAAATGGATCTTCAGAGTGTAGCTACAGGTTTGAATAATCTCGCCACAAAGGTACAAAATTTGCAAGATTTTGTTGTTCATGCACCTATGTCTGAGCCTAGAATTCCTTTGCCTGAATTCTTCTCGGGGAATAGATCTCACTTTCAAAATTTTAAAAATAATTGCAAATTGTTTTTGTCCCTGAAGTCTCGCTCTGCCGGAGACCCTGCACAGCAGGTCAGGATTGTAATTTCCTTGCTCCGGGGCGACCCTCAAGACTGGGCTTTTGCATTGGCACCAGGGGATCCTGCGTTGCTCAATGTGGATGCGTTTTTTCTGGCCTTGGGGTTGCTTTATGAGGAACCTCATTTAGAGCTTCAGGCGGAAAAGGCCTTGATGTCCTTGTCTCAGGGGCAAGATGAAGCTGAAATATACTGCCAAAAATTCCGCAAATGGTCTGTGCTTACTCAGTGGAATGAGTGCGCCCTGGCGGCGATTTTCAGAGAAGGTCTCTCTGATGCCATTAAGGATGTTATGGTGGGGTTCCCTGTGCCTGCGAGTCTGAATGAGTCCATGACGATGGCTATTCAGATCGATAGGCGTCTGCGGGAGCGCAAACCTGTGCACCATTTGGCGGTGTCTACTGAGAAAACGCCAGAAAATATGCAATGTGATAGAATTCTGTCCAGAAGCGAGCGGCAGAATTTTAGACGAAAAAATGGGTTGTGCTTCTATTGTGGTGATTCAACTCATGTTATATCAGCATGCTTTAAGCGTACTAAGAAGCCTGACAAGTCTGTTTCAATTAGCACTTTACAGTCTAAGTTTATTCTATCTGTGACCCTGATTTGTTCTTTGTCATCTATTACCGCGGACGCCTATGTCGACTCTGGCGCTGCTTTGAGTCTTATGGATTGGTCCTTTGCCAAACGCTGTGGGTATGATTTGGAGCCATTGGAGGCTCCGATACCTCTGAAAGGGATTGACTCCACCCCATTGGCTAGTAATAAACCACAATACTGGACACAAGTGACTATGCGTGTTAATCCGGATCACCAGGAGGTTATTCGCTTTCTGGTGCTGTATAATCTACATGATGTTTTGGTGCTGGGATTGCCATGGCTGCAATCTCATAACCCAGTCCTCGACTGGAGAGCTATGTCTGTGTTAAGCTGGGGATGTAAAGGAACTCATGGGGACGTACCTTTTGTTTCCATTTCATCATCTATTCCCTCTGAGATTCCTGAATTCTTGTCTGACTTTCGTGACGTTTTTGAAGAACCCAAGGTTGGTTCACTACCTCCGCACCGGGAGTGCGATTGTGCCATAGACTTGATCCCGGGTAGTAAATACCCTAAGGGTCGTTTATTTAATCTGTCTGTGCCTGAACACGCTGCTATGCGAGAATATATAAAGGAGTCCTTGGAAAAGGGACATATTCGTCCTTCGTCATCTCCCTTAGGAGCCGGTTTTTTCTTTGTGTCTAAGAAAGACGGCTCTTTGAGGCCGTGTATTGATTATCGACTTTTGAATAAAATCACGGTTAAATATCAATATCCGTTACCACTGCTTACTGATTTGTTTGCTCGTATAAAGGGGGCCAAGTGGTTCTCTAAGATTGATCTCCGTGGGGCGTATAATTTGGTGCGAATCAAGCAGGGGGATGAGTGGAAAACCGCATTTAATACGCCCGAGGGCCATTTTGAGTATTTGGTGATGCCTTTTGGTCTTTCAAATGCCCCTTCAGTCTTCCAGTCCTTTATGCATAACATTTTCCGCGATTATTTGGATAAATTTATGATTGTGTATCTGGATGATATTCTGATTTTTTCGGATGACTGGGACTCTCATGTCCAGCAGGTCAGGAGGGTTTTTCAGGTTTTGCGGTCTAATTCCTTGTGTGTGAAGGGTTCTAAGTGTGTTTTTGGGGTTCAGAAGATTTCCTTCTTGGGATACATTTTTTCCCCCTCTTCCATCGAGATGGATCCTGTCAAGGTTCAGGCTATTGGTGATTGGACGCAACCCTCTTCTCTTAAGAGTCTTCAGAAATTTTTGGGCTTTGCTAACTTTTATCGTCGATTTATTGCTGGTTTTTCTGATGTTGTAAAACCATTGACTGATTTGACTAAGAAGGGTGCTGATGTTGCTGATTGGTCCCCTGATGCTGTGGAGGCCTTTCGGGAGCTCAAGCGCCGCTTTTCTTCCGCCCCAGTGTTGCGTCAGCCTGATGTTGCTCTTCCTTTTCAGGTTGAGGTCGACGCTTCTGAAATCGGAGCTGGGGCGGTGTTGTCGCAGAGAAGTTCCGACTGCTCCGTGATGAGACCTTGTGCTTTTTTTTCCCGTAAATTTTCGCCCGCCGAGCGGAATTATGATATTGGGAATCGGGAGCTTTTGGCCATGAAGTGGGCTTTTGAGGAGTGGCGTCACTGGCTTGAGGGGGCCAGACATCAGGTGGTGGTATTGACTGACCACAAAAATTTAATTTACCTTGAGTCTGCCAGGCGCCTGAATCCTAGACAAGCGCGCTGGTCGTTGTTTTTCTCTCGGTTTAATTTTGTGGTGTCTTACCTACCGGGTTCTAAGAATGTTAAGGCGGATGCCCTTTCTAGGAGTTTTGAGCCTGACTCCCCTGGTAATTCTGAGCCCACAGGTATCCTTAAAGATGGAGTGATATTGTCTGCCGTTTCTCCAGACCTGCGGCGGGCCTTGCAGGAGTTTCAGGCGGATAGACCTGATCGTTGCCCACCTGGTAGACTGTTTGTTCCTGATGATTGGACCAGTAGAGTCATCTCTGAGGTTCATTCTTCTGCGTTGGCAGGTCATCCTGGAATCTTTGGTACCAGGGATTTGGTGGCAAGGTCCTTCTGGTGGCCTTCCCTGTCACGAGATGTGCGAGGCTTTGTGCAGTCTTGTGACGTTTGTGCTCGGGCCAAGCCTTGTTGTTCTCGGGCTAGTGGATTGTTGTTACCCTTGCCTATCCCGAAGAGGCCTTGGACGCACATCTCGATGGATTTTATTTCGGATCTGCCTGTTTCTCAGAAGATGTCTGTCATCTGGGTGGTGTGTGACCGTTTCTCTAAGATGGTCCATCTGGTTCCCTTGCCTAAGTTGCCTTCTTCTTCCGAGTTGGTTCCTCTGTTTTTTCAAAATGTTGTTCGTTTGCATGGTATTCCAGAGAATATCGTTTCTGACAGAGGGACCCAATTCGTGTCTAGATTTTGGCGGGCATTCTGTGCTAGGATGGGCATAGATTTGTCTTTTTCGTCTGCTTTCCATCCTCAGACTAATGGCCAGACCGAGCGGACTAATCAGACCTTGGAGACATATTTGAGGTGTTTTGTGTCTGCGGATCAGGATGATTGGGTTGCTTTTTTGCCTTTGGCGGAGTTCGCCCTCAATAATCGGGCCAGCTCTGCCACCTTGGTGTCCCCGTTTTTCTGTAATTCGGGGTTTCATCCTCGATTTTCCTCCGGTCAAGTGGAATCTTCGGATTGTCCTGGAGTGGATGCTGTGGTGGAGAGGTTGCATCAGATTTGGGGGCAGGTGGTGGACAATTTGAAGTTGTCCCAGGAGAAGACTCAGCTTTTTGCCAACCGCCGTCGTCGTGTTGGTCCTCGGCTTTGTGTTAGGGACTTGGTGTGGTTGTCTTCTCGTTTTGTCCCTATGAGGGTTTCTTCTCCTAAGTTTAAGCCTCGGTTCATCGGCCCGTACAAGATATTGGAGATTCTTAACCCTGTGTCCTTCCGTTTGGACCTCCCTGCATCCTTTTCGATTCATAATGTTTTTCATCGGTCATTGTTGCGCAGGTATGAGGTACCAGCTGTGCCTTCCGTTGAGCCTCCTGCTCCGGTGTTGGTTGAGGGTGAGTTGGAGTACGTTGTGGAAAAGATCTTGGACTCTCGTGTTTCCAGACGGAAACTCCAGTATCTGGTCAAATGGAAGGGATACGGTCAGGAGGATAATTCTTGGGTCACTGCCTCTGATGTTCATGCCTCCGATCTTGTCCGTGCCTTTCATAGGGCTCATCCTGATCGCCCTGGTGGTTCTGGTGAGGGTTCGGTGCCCCCTCCTTGAGGGGGGGGTACTGTTGTGAAATTGGATTCTGGGCTCCCCCGGTGGCCACTTGTGGAATTTAACTTGTGTGCATCATCCCCTCTGTTCACCTGCTCCTATCAGGATGTGGGAGTCGCTATATAACCTTGCTCCTCTGTCAGTTTCATGCCGGTCAACAATGTAATCAGAAGCCTTTCTGTGCATGTTCCTGCTACTAGACAACTCCCAGCTAAGTTGGACTTTTGTCCTTGTGTGTTTTTGCATTTTGTTCCTGTTCACAGCTGCTGTTTCGTTACTGTGTCTGGAAAGCTCTTGTGAGTGGAAATTGCCACTCTGGTGTTATGAGTTAATGCTAGAGTCTTAAAGTAATTTCTGGATGGTGTTTTGATAGGGTTTTCTGCTGACCATGAAAGTGCCCTTTCTGTCTTCATGCTATCTAGTAAGCGGACCTCGATTTTGCTAAACCTATTTTCATACTACGTTTGTCATTTCATCTAAAATCACCGCCAATATATGTGGGGGCCTCTGTCTGCCTTTTGGGAAAATTTCTCTAGAGGTGAGCCAGGACTGTCTTTTCCTCTGCTAGGATTAGGTAGTTCTCCGGCTGGCGCTGGGCATCTAGGGATAAAAAAACGTAGGCATGCTACCCGGCCACTTCTAGTTGTGCGGCAGGTTTAGTTCATGGTCAGTATAGTTTCCATCTTCCAAGAGCTAGTTCTCATGTATGCTGGGCTATGTTCTCTCGCCATTGAGAATCATGACAGTTTGACCGGCCCAAAAAAGGGTTAAATTACTGGCTGAGAAAGGAGAGAAAAAAGAAGTCTGCTACAATTTTTTTTTTTTTTTTTTTCCCTCTAGTTCTGAGTGTGCTCTTAATTGAATCACTTGCTAGTCTGCCTATGCTGCAGCCTTCCTCTCTTCCTCTCCTTCTAATCCTTGAATGGCTCTGTGTTCACCTGTTTCAAATGGATCTTCAGAGTGTAGCTACAGGTTTGAATAATCTCGCCACAAAGGTACAAAATTTGCAAGATTTTGTTGTTCATGCACCTATGTCTGAGCCTAGAATTCCTTTGCCTGAATTCTTCTCGGGGAATAGATCTCACTTTCAAAATTTTAAAAATAATTGCAAATTGTTTTTGTCCCTGAAGTCTCGCTCTGCCGGAGACCCTGCACAGCAGGTCAGGATTGTAATTTCCTTGCTCCGGGGCGACCCTCAAGACTGGGCTTTTGCATTGGCACCAGGGGATCCTGCGTTGCTCAATGTGGATGCGTTTTTTCTGGCCTTGGGGTTGCTTTATGAGGAACCTCATTTAGAGCTTCAGGCGGAAAAGGCCTTGATGTCCTTGTCTCAGGGGCAAGATGAAGCTGAAATATACTGCCAAAAATTCCGCAAATGGTCTGTGCTTACTCAGTGGAATGAGTGCGCCCTGGCGGCGATTTTCAGAGAAGGTCTCTCTGATGCCATTAAGGATGTTATGGTGGGGTTCCCTGTGCCTGCGAGTCTGAATGAGTCCATGACGATGGCTATTCAGATCGATAGGCGTCTGCGGGAGCGCAAACCTGTGCACCATTTGGCGGTGTCTACTGAGAAAACGCCAGAAAATATGCAATGTGATAGAATTCTGTCCAGAAGCGAGCGGCAGAATTTTAGACGAAAAAATGGGTTGTGCTTCTATTGTGGTGATTCAACTCATGTTATATCAGCATGCTTTAAGCGTACTAAGAAGCCTGACAAGTCTGTTTCAATTAGCACTTTACAGTCTAAGTTTATTCTATCTGTGACCCTGATTTGTTCTTTGTCATCTATTACCGCGGACGCCTATGTCGACTCTGGCGCTGCTTTGAGTCTTATGGATTGGTCCTTTGCCAAACGCTGTGGGTATGATTTGGAGCCATTGGAGGCTCCGATACCTCTGAAAGGGATTGACTCCACCCCATTGGCTAGTAATAAACCACAATACTGGACACAAGTGACTATGCGTGTTAATCCGGATCACCAGGAGGTTATTCGCTTTCTGGTGCTGTATAATCTACATGATGTTTTGGTGCTGGGATTGCCATGGCTGCAATCTCATAACCCAGTCCTCGACTGGAGAGCTATGTCTGTGTTAAGCTGGGGATGTAAAGGAACTCATGGGGACGTACCTTTTGTTTCCATTTCATCATCTATTCCCTCTGAGATTCCTGAATTCTTGTCTGACTTTCGTGACGTTTTTGAAGAACCCAAGGTTGGTTCACTACCTCCGCACCGGGAGTGCGATTGTGCCATAGACTTGATCCCGGGTAGTAAATACCCTAAGGGTCGTTTATTTAATCTGTCTGTGCCTGAACACGCTGCTATGCGAGAATATATAAAGGAGTCCTTGGAAAAGGGACATATTCGTCCTTCGTCATCTCCCTTAGGAGCCGGTTTTTTCTTTGTGTCTAAGAAAGACGGCTCTTTGAGGCCGTGTATTGATTATCGACTTTTGAATAAAATCACGGTTAAATATCAATATCCGTTACCACTGCTTACTGATTTGTTTGCTCGTATAAAGGGGGCCAAGTGGTTCTCTAAGATTGATCTCCGTGGGGCGTATAATTTGGTGCGAATCAAGCAGGGGGATGAGTGGAAAACCGCATTTAATACGCCCGAGGGCCATTTTGAGTATTTGGTGATGCCTTTTGGTCTTTCAAATGCCCCTTCAGTCTTCCAGTCCTTTATGCATAACATTTTCCGCGATTATTTGGATAAATTTATGATTGTGTATCTGGATGATATTCTGATTTTTTCGGATGACTGGGACTCTCATGTCCAGCAGGTCAGGAGGGTTTTTCAGGTTTTGCGGTCTAATTCCTTGTGTGTGAAGGGTTCTAAGTGTGTTTTTGGGGTTCAGAAGATTTCCTTCTTGGGATACATTTTTTCCCCCTCTTCCATCGAGATGGATCCTGTCAAGGTTCAGGCTATTGGTGATTGGACGCAACCCTCTTCTCTTAAGAGTCTTCAGAAATTTTTGGGCTTTGCTAACTTTTATCGTCGATTTATTGCTGGTTTTTCTGATGTTGTAAAACCATTGACTGATTTGACTAAGAAGGGTGCTGATGTTGCTGATTGGTCCCCTGATGCTGTGGAGGCCTTTCGGGAGCTCAAGCGCCGCTTTTCTTCCGCCCCAGTGTTGCGTCAGCCTGATGTTGCTCTTCCTTTTCAGGTTGAGGTCGACGCTTCTGAAATCGGAGCTGGGGCGGTGTTGTCGCAGAGAAGTTCCGACTGCTCCGTGATGAGACCTTGTGCTTTTTTTTCCCGTAAATTTTCGCCCGCCGAGCGGAATTATGATATTGGGAATCGGGAGCTTTTGGCCATGAAGTGGGCTTTTGAGGAGTGGCGTCACTGGCTTGAGGGGGCCAGACATCAGGTGGTGGTATTGACTGACCACAAAAATTTAATTTACCTTGAGTCTGCCAGGCGCCTGAATCCTAGACAAGCGCGCTGGTCGTTGTTTTTCTCTCGGTTTAATTTTGTGGTGTCTTACCTACCGGGTTCTAAGAATGTTAAGGCGGATGCCCTTTCTAGGAGTTTTGAGCCTGACTCCCCTGGTAATTCTGAGCCCACAGGTATCCTTAAAGATGGAGTGATATTGTCTGCCGTTTCTCCAGACCTGCGGCGGGCCTTGCAGGAGTTTCAGGCGGATAGACCTGATCGTTGCCCACCTGGTAGACTGTTTGTTCCTGATGATTGGACCAGTAGAGTCATCTCTGAGGTTCATTCTTCTGCGTTGGCAGGTCATCCTGGAATCTTTGGTACCAGGGATTTGGTGGCAAGGTCCTTCTGGTGGCCTTCCCTGTCACGAGATGTGCGAGGCTTTGTGCAGTCTTGTGACGTTTGTGCTCGGGCCAAGCCTTGTTGTTCTCGGGCTAGTGGATTGTTGTTACCCTTGCCTATCCCGAAGAGGCCTTGGACGCACATCTCGATGGATTTTATTTCGGATCTGCCTGTTTCTCAGAAGATGTCTGTCATCTGGGTGGTGTGTGACCGTTTCTCTAAGATGGTCCATCTGGTTCCCTTGCCTAAGTTGCCTTCTTCTTCCGAGTTGGTTCCTCTGTTTTTTCAAAATGTTGTTCGTTTGCATGGTATTCCAGAGAATATCGTTTCTGACAGAGGGACCCAATTCGTGTCTAGATTTTGGCGGGCATTCTGTGCTAGGATGGGCATAGATTTGTCTTTTTCGTCTGCTTTCCATCCTCAGACTAATGGCCAGACCGAGCGGACTAATCAGACCTTGGAGACATATTTGAGGTGTTTTGTGTCTGCGGATCAGGATGATTGGGTTGCTTTTTTGCCTTTGGCGGAGTTCGCCCTCAATAATCGGGCCAGCTCTGCCACCTTGGTGTCCCCGTTTTTCTGTAATTCGGGGTTTCATCCTCGATTTTCCTCCGGTCAAGTGGAATCTTCGGATTGTCCTGGAGTGGATGCTGTGGTGGAGAGGTTGCATCAGATTTGGGGGCAGGTGGTGGACAATTTGAAGTTGTCCCAGGAGAAGACTCAGCTTTTTGCCAACCGCCGTCGTCGTGTTGGTCCTCGGCTTTGTGTTAGGGACTTGGTGTGGTTGTCTTCTCGTTTTGTCCCTATGAGGGTTTCTTCTCCTAAGTTTAAGCCTCGGTTCATCGGCCCGTACAAGATATTGGAGATTCTTAACCCTGTGTCCTTCCGTTTGGACCTCCCTGCATCCTTTTCGATTCATAATGTTTTTCATCGGTCATTGTTGCGCAGGTATGAGGTACCAGCTGTGCCTTCCGTTGAGCCTCCTGCTCCGGTGTTGGTTGAGGGTGAGTTGGAGTACGTTGTGGAAAAGATCTTGGACTCTCGTGTTTCCAGACGGAAACTCCAGTATCTGGTCAAATGGAAGGGATACGGTCAGGAGGATAATTCTTGGGTCACTGCCTCTGATGTTCATGCCTCCGATCTTGTCCGTGCCTTTCATAGGGCTCATCCTGATCGCCCTGGTGGTTCTGGTGAGGGTTCGGTGCCCCCTCCTTGAGGGGGGGGTACTGTTGTGAAATTGGATTCTGGGCTCCCCCGGTGGCCACTTGTGGAATTTAACTTGTGTGCATCATCCCCTCTGTTCACCTGCTCCTATCAGGATGTGGGAGTCGCTATATAACCTTGCTCCTCTGTCAGTTTCATGCCGGTCAACAATGTAATCAGAAGCCTTTCTGTGCATGTTCCTGCTACTAGACAACTCCCAGCTAAGTTGGACTTTTGTCCTTGTGTGTTTTTGCATTTTGTTCCTGTTCACAGCTGCTGTTTCGTTACTGTGTCTGGAAAGCTCTTGTGAGCGGAAATTGCCACTCTGGTGTTATGAGTTAATGCTAGAGTCTTAAAGTAATTTCTGGATGGTGTTTTGATAGGGTTTTCTGCTGACCATGAAAGTGCCCTTTCTGTCTTCATGCTATCTAGTAAGCGGACCTCGATTTTGCTAAACCTATTTTCATACTACGTTTGTCATTTCATCTAAAATCACCGCCAATATATGTGGGGGCCTCTGTCTGCCTTTTGGGAAAATTTCTCTAGAGGTGAGCCAGGACTGTCTTTTCCTCTGCTAGGATTAGGTAGTTCTCCGGCTGGCGCTGGGCATCTAGGGATAAAAAAACGTAGGCATGCTACCCGGCCACTTCTAGTTGTGCGGCAGGTTTAGTTCATGGTCAGTATAGTTTCCATCTTCCAAGAGCTAGTTCTCATGTATGCTGGGCTATGTTCTCTCGCCATTGAGAATCATGACAGGAGCCCTCACGTTACAGTGCGCAACAAAAACGTCAGTATCCAATCCCGGCTCGTGTATGAGGCCCCACCCCCTTCTTGCATGGTAGGCCAACACAGTGCCCCGCCTTATCACGTCTCTGTCATCCCATGCCGGAGGGGATTGTTGTATTTTCGATGGACCCATCGGCTCGGCCTCTTTCCGGCCTTTCCACTGTAGAATCAAGCACTGTCTATATTGTTCCCACGTAAGCACCGCAAGAGTGGACCCGTTCTCCTGGGATCCATCTGTCCCAACCCAGGGGCTGTCCCACCGAAGAACTACTCCATCTAGACTCACATCCACGGGCTCTCCCACTCTAGTCGACAGCGGTGGCACCATCCTCCCCAGGTCACCAGGGGATAACACCATTAACCCTGCCGAGAAGGGTCGACCTTTACTGAGATGGAGGTGGGTCGTGGAAGCGGACTCGTGAGGGGGAGCAGGGGCGTCTTCCGTACCTACGCCTGATGTGGTTCCACCGATGTCGATCCGGTCCGCTGACAAGAACGCTGGAGTCGGCTGCTGCTCGGACCGCGGCTCTTCCGATGCGGCCCCCGAACGCTGCTCCGCTCGCTGTGGTTCCTCCTCCACGGACTCCAAGGTCAGGGTTGGTGGACTCAGCTCTGCTATCTGTTCCAGGAGTTTCAGGTCCTCCGGCTGCAGGGGACATAAGTCCGCCTCCGGTGAAGAGGGGCAAGCCGGAGTCGCATCTTCCTCGCTCAGGCACTTGCTGTTCATCATCGCTGCCTGATAGTCGGTGGCAGTGCATGCACCTGACTCCGCCATTTCTCCGAGGTCGGGCTTCTCCATCTCCTGCTTCCCGCCGTTGCAAATCAGGAGGTTGTCTTCTGCTTTGGGGCAGGTCATCTCCTTGCAGCCCGAAGCGCAGAGGGCGGTATCCATTTCTCGCGCCATTCTGGTAGTCTCCTCCCATAACATGCCCTCCTTCTTCTCCAAAGTAGCAATGGCGGCGGCTTTTGGCGGGAACTTCTATTGGTCAGTGGTAGCACACAGTCTCTCAATAAAGTACAGTTCGAGCACGACAAATCACAGTCTCTAGGCACACATGACCTGATTCTTCAGGCTTAAGTAGATCCTGTTCGTGACGCCAAGTTGCGGAGCGCCCCCACACCGCCGCAGGGCCGAGGGGTACCCGGAGCCGGGCCTCTGGGATCTCAGTCTTGGGGTTGTCACGGTGGCTAGACCCGGTGCGTGGCCCTGTCTGTCAGTGGGGGACGTCCGTTGCCAATAGGTGCTGTTAACGGTGGTGTAGCGGTGCAGTAGTGGGGTGCAGGTCGCGGTAAATAACGAGGACACCAGGTTGCAGTCTCTTTACCTCTTTACTGGAGATCTCTCGGTCCTCAGTCCGGAATCCGGTCCACCAGGCTGCGCAAGTCCGGCCGGTCCAATGGCACCTCCAGAGTTCTCCTCACAGGTGGAAATCAGTGCCTTCCTTCTTAGCGCTTTGTGTTGTAGTCCTTCCCTGCTGTGCTTACGGAAAGTACCCCACAACTGTTGTGTCTGTTTCTTAAGTTCCCTCACAACTCGATTAACTGATCTTCTGCTAATCTTCCGTCCCTTCCTGATGTTACAGTAAGAACGGCACCCGTTTGTCAGGTAGGCCTGGAGTTCTTCCGGGACCCTAGAGACGCCCCTCTCCCGCAATTGCCCCCCAAGACTTCATAGGTGATATGTGGTAGACAGCCCGCCTGAGACTGACTGTCCTGCCGCTGTTTGGAGTATGGCTTAAAGCTGTATATTATTCCACTCCCTCGGCGTTCCGGCCACCGGTAATGCGCCTCAGCAAGGTGCTGCCTCTTTCAACAAAACCCCTGCTGGTATTCTCCTTCTGCTTGATTTCGTTTCTCACTCAGCACAATCTATCTCGCTTCTAATCCTTTCTTAGGGCACCGCCGCTATTCTGAGCAGGCACGGTCCCGTTACGTTCTTTCAATGCCAAGCCTCTGCCAGGATCCCACCCCTGGCAGAGACCCTTCTGTCTCTTCCTCCACAACACCCTCTCTCACTAGGTGTTGCTTCGTTCGATCCAGTCAGCTTTCTCTCCTAACTTCCTGCCTGACCCCCAGTTTACCCACTATGGTGGGGAGTGGCCTAATGAATAGCACCCTTAGCTCCCCCCGGAGGCCCAGCTGTGAAACATATTGGTGTCTGTGATACCTGATTGGAGGAACTCCTTCAGTGCCATCGAACGCACCGTGGCTCCCCTTAGTGGCGGAGCCACAGTACTGCAACGACCAGGACTCTGGGGCGCTGCATTGGTTCTAGACGCCACGCACCAGCCTAAGAGCTAACTAGTACTGCAGAGAAAATAAGACCTCACTTGCCTCCAGAGGAATGAACCCCAAAAGGTATAGTTGCCCCCCACATGTATTGACGGTGAAATGAGAGGAAGGCACACACATAGAGATGATATATATAGGTTCAGCAAATTGAGGCCCGCTGTAAACTAGAAAGCAGAACGATACAAAAGGGGTCTGAGCGGTCAGCAAAAAACCCTAATCCAAAAACCTTCCTGAGATTACAAGAACCCATGTGCCAACTCATGGCACATGGGGAGAACCTCAGTCCACTAGAGCTACCAGCTAGCATAGAGACATAATAAGCAAGCTGGACAAAAAACCAAACAACTGAAAATCAGCACTTAGCTTATCCTGAAAGATCTGGGAGCAGGTAGGCAGGAACCAAACAGAGCACATCTGAATACATTGATAGCCGGCAAGGGAATGACAGAAAGGCCAGGTAAAATAGGAAACACCCAGCCTCTGATGGACAGGTGGAAACCAAAGGCCGCAACCCACCAAAGTCACCCAGTACCAGCAGTAACCACCAGAGGGAGCCCACAAACAGAATCCACAACAGGGCAGGTATTGACGGAATCTGAGCCGCCCCTTAAAATGAACCAAGGACTCATCCACGCAGATGTCCCTTTTGGGCACGTACACGTCACCAAACTTTTTGTTGAAGTGTTCGATGACCGGCCGAACTTTGAACAGACGGTCAAAGTTGGGGTCATCTCATGCGGGACACTGTGCATTATCGGAATAATGCAGGAACTTATGGATGGCCTCAAAACGCGTTCGGACCATGACCATTCGGAACACTGGAGTGTTGTATAAAATATCAACACTCCAATATTGCCAAATTTCTGGCTTCTTCAGGAGCCCCATATGAAGCATCAGGCCCCAAAACTGCATCATTTCAACTGCGTCTACAGGAGACCAGTTAAAATATGATGAACCGGTGTTTTGCTCCAAAAATTGACGAGCGTACAAATTAGTTTGCTCCACCATGAGGTTAACAAAATCCTCAGAGAAAAAGACTTTGAAAAAGTCTATTTCTGTGAGGCCGGTGGTGTCAAACCTGATTCCTGATTCTGCCACAAAATCAGGAATCAGTGACTCCTAATTTTCGGGGGGCGAGGTCCATACGGGGTCCAAAGAGGGGCGCGTTGGTTGATCTTCAGGAGTGGGCCCTGCCTCATCTTCATCTTCATGAATGATGGGCACTGCTTCTGTCCTGCGGCGTCTGCGTGGCGGTTCTGCAGGGCCGAAGGAGGAAGATGAGGAGGGGGAAGAGGATGAGGAAGAATCAGAAAAATAAAGAAAAGTGGGATCCTCTCCCTCGCTATCAGTGTCGGAGGCAAGGAAAGAATATGCCTCCTCCGCTGAATAGAGCTGTTGGGACGAACGAGACAAGCGGGACTTTTTTTTGTGTGTATGGTGCTTTTGTGTACTTTATTGGTAACTATGTGTACGTGTGGGGGGAATAGTGTTTGGTGCAAACTATTCTGAAAAAAAAAAGCTAAAGGGAAAAAAAGCAAATGGGGAGAAAAAAATACCTGTGAAAGGAAAAGTCTAAAACAGCAGGCCCTAGCTCTGATAAGTGAACCACGTCACTTATCAAATTTCGGCGCCTGCTGGGTGTGCGAACGGGGATGTGAAAAAAACGGCAGGCACGAGAGCTCTGATAAGTGAACCGTGTCACTTATCAGAGTCCGGCGGCTGCTGGGTGTGTGAACGGGGATGTGAAAAAAAAAAGAAAAGGGAAGGTAACAGATTAGACGCGGCGGCTGGGGGAGCGCACGGGGATGGGGGAAAAAAAAAAGAAAAGGGAAGGCACAGATTAGACGCGGCGGCTGGGGGAGCGCAAGGGGATGGTGAAAAAAAAAAGAAAAGGCACGGATTAGACGCAGCGGCTGGGGGAGCGCACGGGGATGGGGGAAAAAAGCAAGCACGAGTGTTGATAGGTGAACTGCGTCACCAATCAACGCTCGGCGGCTGCTAAATTTGGGCACGGATACGGCGGAAGGGGGGATGGGGCAAGGGGGGATGGAGGGGATGAAGAGAGGGCCGGGATCGGGGTATCAACACTTGCGGTTGTAGTCTCTCTTCTTTCTTCTCTCTTCTTTCTTTTTTCTTTAGCAAGATTTGTGGTGTCACAGGCTACTGCGGCACCACAAGTCTCAGCACAGGAGGGGATCTCTCAGCATGACCGCTCTGAAGGAATCCTCACCAAGTGTGAGGATTCCTTCAGAGTAGTTAGACAGGTCAGGGGCAGGTGAGACAGGTCACAGAGCGGTCACACCGCTGCTGTGACCTGTGATTGGTGGGATCGATGATCACATCGATCCCACCAATCAGAGAAGGCCCTGGTGACGCCGTGTTGCTAGGCACCAGCCTATGATCGGAGCTCACAGCTCCGATCATAGGCAGGTCACCGGCAGGTCACCAGCAGGTGACCGGCAGGTGACCGGCAGGTCACCATCAGGGCACAGCGCGGTCACACCGCTGCTGTGCCCTGTGATTCGCGCGATCGACGATCACATCGATCGCGCCAATCAGACCTGCAGGATCCGGAGCCATGGCACAGGAGGCAGGGAACAGGAGGCAGGGCAGAGGGGGCCGCGGAGCGCATAGTTACAGGCAGGGCACAGCGCGGTAACACTGCCACTGTGCCCTGCGATTGGCGCGATCGATGTGATCGTCGATCGCGCCAATCCGGGGGGGTTTTGGCCGATGCCTGGTGTTGCCAGGCACTGGCCTAGGATCGAGTACATCGGTACTCGATCCTAGCCTGGGACCTCACTGTTTCTGCCAAATTGATTGGCTGAAACAATGAGAAAGGCTGCGATTGGCTGCTCAGAATTGAGCAGCCGGGGGGGCGGTGACAGGCCCTAGGATGCCGACACCATATTCGTCCAGGTAAGATGGCTTCGGAATTTTAATGCGATCACTGCGACTTAAGTCGCAGTGTCGCATTAAAGAGCATGACGTACTATTCCGTCCTTGGGAATTAAGGCCCACCCCACATGGACGGAATAGTATGTCTAATGACAGAAAGGGGTTAAATAGCTGCAGCACCTACAGGACCTTCCTAGAATTACCAATGAGAGGCTGCTACAGAGCCTGCGCACCTACAGGACCTTCCTAGAAGGACCAATAGATTTGGCTGCAGTACCTGAGCATGTGACCCTTGATCTCCACTGAGAGATCTTACCCTGGGCATGCTCAGTGTGTGCAAAGCAGGACTTAGTCCCAGAAAAGCCTGCTCGCCGCAGATCAGTGCAGGGTACAATAGCAGAGCCTGGAGAGGCAGCAGTAACCCTTTGCACAGTATCAGTCTTAGTGAAACGCTGGGACCGACAACTCCGCTGAGCAGGCTCCACTGTGGTCGATGCAGAATGGGAGACCGCAGCAGACACGGATCGAGATTCCCCCTGTGCAGCAGAGGAAACTTGACTCCTAACATTACCCCCCCTCCTTGAGCCTCGCTACGCTCAAAAGCTGCAATGAGCAGCGGAGCCCGAATGTGCTCCACAGGCTCCCAAGTTCTATCCTCTGGACCGTGACCCTTCCAGTCCACCAGATAAAATTTCTTGCCACGTACCACCTTGCACCCCACGATAGCATTCACCTCAAACTCATCCGTGGATGATCCCGATGTCCCAGCAGATGACTCAGAAAACCGGGACAAATGAACGGGCTTTAAGAGGGAAACGTGAAAAGTATCGGTGATACTAAGGCGTGGAGGAATAGCCAAACGGTAGACCACAGGGTTGACCTGTTCCAGAACCTTGAACGGGCCAATGTAGCGAGGCGCAAACTTAGTGGACTCAACTCGCAGCCTGATGTTACGGGCTGAGAGCCACACTAAGTCGCCAGGAGCAAAGGTCGGAGCGGGGCGCCAGTGTGTATCAACAGAAACCCTCATTCTCTCCTTGGAGGCCCGGATGGCATCCTGTGTACGGTCCCAGATGTCACGTGCCACCACCGCCCAGTCTGCCACCCTAGAATCGGTGGATGACACGGGCATGGGCACAGGGACATGCGGATGCTGGCCGTAATTAAGGAGAAAAGGAGTCTGACCAGTGGAATCAGCTACGGCGTTGTTCAAGGCAAATTCCGCTCAAGGTAGCAAAGATGCCCAGTCATCCTGCATAGCAGAGACAAAATGTCGCAAGTATGTCACCAGAGTCTGGTTGGTTCTTTCTACCAACCCATTCGTCTCGGGATGATATGAGATTCAGCTCTATGCTGAGTAAACGGCAGAGCTCTCTCCAAAACCGAGACGCAAACTGGGGACCCTGGTCGCTGACAATTTTATCAGGCATTCCATGTAAGCGGAAAATATGTTTTATGAACAACGCCGCCAAGGCCCGTGCAGAAGGTAACCGTGGAAGCGGCACCAAATGCACCATCTTAGAAAAATGATCGGTGACTACCCAGATAATGGTGCAGCTACGAGACTTGGGTAAGCCCACCACGAAGTCCATCCCGACCATCTCCCAGGGCCTGTCTGCCACCGGCATGGGGTAAAGTAACCCAGCAGGCCGTTGCCGAGGAGACCGATTCTGGGCGCAGGAGACACACGCCCGAATATAGTCCCCGACGTCACGGGCCATATGCGGCCACCAGTACGTTCTCGCCAAAAGCTCAGATGTCCTCTTGGTCCCAAAATGTCCACCCACTCTGGACAAGTGAGCCCAAGAGAGAACCTCTGGTCGCAAATTCGCTGGTACGAAAGTTTTGCCCAGGGGCACGGACTCTAGCAAAACCAGAGCCACAGTTCTCAGGCTCTCAGAAGGGACAATAAGCCGAGGCTCCTCCTCCTCCTCAGATGACTCTAAGGAGCGGGAGAGAGTGTCGGCACGAATGTTCTTCTCCCTGGAGAGAAAATGGAGAGTAAAATGGAACCGGGAGAAGAACAGGGACCATTTAGCCTGGCGAGAATTCAGCCGCTGGTATATATACCAAGTTCTTGTGGTCAGTGAACACTTGGAAGGGAAAGCGAGCTCCCTCCAAGAGGTGTCTCCACTCTGAAAAAGCCAACTTCATGGCTAGCATCTCCCTGTCCCCGATGGAATAATTCCTCTCCGCTGGTGTGAAGGTCTTGGAGAAGAAGAAGCAAGGATGCTTACGACCTTGAGCATCCTTTTGGAAAAGGACTGCTCCAGCACCAACGGATGAGGCATCCACCTCCATGATAAATGGCTTATCTACATTGGGGCGATGTAGGATGGGAGCGCTAACGAAGTGTGACTTAATTGAGAGAAAGGCCTTGGAGACCTCCTCTGACCACAACTTGGGATGTGCTCCCTTCTTGGTGAGGGCAACCAAGGGAGCTACCAAAGTTGAGAAGTGTGGAATGAACTGGCGATAGTAATTAATGAACCCCATAAAGCACTGCGCCACTTTAAGAGAATGGGGTTCCTGCCAGTCCATCACAGCCTGTAGCTTGGCAGGATCCATAGCCAAACCCTGGGCAGAGATGATATAACCAAGGAAAGGCAAGGACTCCTGTTCAAACACACACTACTCCAACTTGGCGTAGAGGGAATTTGCCCGTAAGAGGTCGAAGACTTTGCGAACATCTCTCTGATGGGAGTCAATATCTGGAGAGTAGATGAGAATATCATCCAGATAGACTACGACCGAGATGGTGAGCATATCCCAGAAAATGTTGTTCACAAAGTCTTGGAAAATGGCTGGAGCATTACAGAGCCCGAAGAGCATCACCAGGTATTCATAGTGCCCATCCCTGGTGTTAAAAGCCGTCTTCCATTCGTTCCCCTCACGGATGCAAATCAGGTTATAGGCACCCCGCAGATCTAATTTTGTAAATACCCTTGCTCCCCGTAGCCTATCAAAAAGCTCAGATATCGGGGTAATGGGTACTTGTTCTTAACGGTGATGGAGTTAAGACCCCTGTAGTCTATGCATGGACGTAAGTCTCCAGTCTTCTTCTGTACGAAGAAGAACCCAACCCCTGCAGGTGACACTGACTTCCTAATGAATCCTCTTGCCAGATTCTCTTGGATGTACTGAGACATTGCCTCCGTCTCTGGGAGAGATAACGGATAGACTTGACCCCGGGGAGGCTCAGCACCAGGCAAGAGGTCAATAGGACAGTCATAGGGGCGGTGAGGCGGAAGGGTCTCCGCAGCCCTTTTGGAGAACACGTCTGCATAGGGCCAATAGTGCTTGGGGAGAGAGGAAAGATCTGCGGGTACCTGTGTTGTAGCAACCTGAACGCACTCCCTCTGACATCTACCCTCGCAGGATTTACTCCATCCCAAAATTCTCCCTGAGGACCACTCTATATGAGGAGAATGATAGCGCAGCCATGGTATCCCCAACAGGACCTCATCAATTCCCTCAGGAGTGACTAATAGGGAGATAATCTCCTGATGTGATGGAGACACAGAAAGCGTGATAGAAATGGTTTGGTGGGTAATCTGTGAGGGTAGTGTCGACCCATTTTCCACTCGAACGGTTACTGGTTTGGCGAGCACAACCAGGGGTATTGCGTGACGCTGGGCGAAAGCGGATGACATAAAATTACCCTCCGCCCCAGAGTCCACGCATAGCTCTACCATAAGAGTGGATGGGCCTAAGGTAATTGTCCCCTTGAAGGACAACTTTGAGGCAAACGTCGCCGTGTCTAGTGTATCTCCTCCAACTGCCACTAGACGCTGACGTTTCCCCGACCACTGAAGACACTTGGAGGCAAGATGTCCTGACTGCCGGCAAACATGACAGACCTTATGTGCACGAGCGGACTGGGATTTGGATCCCGCTCGTGTCACCTCTATGGCCTCATGTGACTTGGACGCCTGGACTGGAGATTCCAGAGGTCTGGCGAAGGTGGGAGCCAGCCGAAACCTCTGCCTACACTGGGCTCGCTCCAACCTTCGCTGGTGAAAACGAAGGTCTATGCGAGTTGATACAGCAATGAGCTCCTCCAGTGTGGCGGGAATCTCCCTAGTAGCCAAAGCGTCCTACACAGCCAGCCCCCTCCAAAATACAGGAATGAGGGTTTTATCTGGCCATTCCAAGTCAGTCGCTAATGTCCGGAAGAGAAATGCAAAATGGCTGACCATGGTTGAACCATGAGTCAAAGCCAGCAGTTGGAGTGCTGTATCATGGGCGACTTGAGGTCCTACAAAGACCTGTTTCAGAGTGTCCAGAAACCGAGGAACACTCCGCACCACATGATCATTGCGCTCCCACAGCGGCGTAGCCCACTCCAACGCCCTGTCCGACAAGAGAGAGATTATGAATCCCACCTTTGCTTGCTCTGTGGGAAAACGTGCAGCCAGGAGCTCGAGGTGTATACCACTCTGGCTCACGAAACCCCTACAGCAGAGGTCCCCAACCTTTTTTGCACCAGGGACCGGCTTTAAGCAAGACCAGTTTTCCATGGCCCGGTGGGGGTGGGGCAGAGGCGGGGCTTTGGTCATATGGGGGTGGGGTTATGGAGGGATGGAGCTTAGTGCATACTTATCATATAATTATGACATTTATAATGAGAATGTGATTCAAACTGATTCAATGTGATTCAAACCTATAAAGCTGTGCCTTATATATAGTGCTCTGCACCGTTGCCCCATAGATGCTCCACATAAAGCTGTGCCTTATATATTGTGGTCTGCACCGTTGCCCCATAGATGCTCCACATAAAGCTGTGCCTTATATATAATGCTCTGCACCGTTGCCCCATAGATGCTCCACATAAAGCTGTGCCTTATATATAGTGCTCTGCACCGTTGCCCCATAGATGCTCCACATAAAGCTGTGCCTTATATATAGTGCTCTGCACCGTTGCCCCATAGATGCTCCACATAAAGCTGTGCCTTATATATAATGCTCTGCACCGTTGCCCCATAGATGCTCCACATAAAGCTGTGCCTTATATATAGTGCTCTGCACCGTTGCCCCATAGATGCTCCACATAAAGCTGTGCCTTATATATAGTGCTCTGCACCGTTGCCCCATAGATGCTCCACATAAAGCTGTGCCTTATATATAGTGCTCTGCACCGTTGCCCCATAGATACTCCACATAAAGCTGTGCCATTGCTGCTGCTGCTGCAATAAAAAAAAAACCACATACTCACCTGTCTTGCTTGCAGCTCCTCAGCGTCCCGTCCCGGCGTCTCTCTGCACTGACTGATCAGGCAGAGGGCGGCGCGCACACTATATGCGTCATCGCGCCCTCTGACCTGCACAGTCAGTGCGGAGAGACGCCGGGAAGATGGCGCGACGCCCGGCGTGTGGAACGAGGACAGGTGAATATGTAATACTTACCTGCTCCCGGCGTCCCGCTCCTTCCCCCGGACAGCTGGTCTTCGGTGCCGCAGCCTCTTCCTCTGTCAGCGGTCACCGGCACCGCTGATTAGAGAAATGAAGCTAGCTGTCAGGGGCACCGCGGACCGGCTGAAAAACCCCAACGGCCCGGTCCTGGTCCGCGGACCGGCGGTTGGGGACCTCTGCCCTACAGGACTTACTGTCCCCAGAGTATCTCTCAGGCAATGGGAGGTGAGATAAGGTTGGAACAGAGGTGGCAGTGGGTAAAGCTGCTGCAGCCACGCTAGCAGCCTGAACAGATATTGCGGTAACATCCACCGCCGAGGTTGCACGCTCAAGAGACGCCAACTGGCCCTCCAGCAGCTGGATGTACCCCTGCAATCGCTGTTCATCCGCCATTACTTAGCCAGATCCTGGCGCTAGTATACTGTTAGGGTTTGGCGGAAAGCACCGAACATATTTATTAGATGGGATTGGTGCGTTCGCAACCCGGGATCCACCGTGCAGGAAAGAACCTGCTGCTAAGTAATTGGCGGCACTATATGGCGGTATGAACCAGCTCTGTTAGCTTCACAGAGCGGCCGAGAAAGCAAAGCTCTGTGCCCTGTTAGACTTTCACAGAGGCACAGGCTAACTACCCAAATGAGAGCAGTCAGTGGTCATGCATGCACACAAAACTCCTCGCCGGAGGTGCCAGCATTCTAGGGGCTTATTTCAGCCGGGTCCCTGAACACATACAAACACATGACCACACTGGCGCAAAGCACATAATTTAGGATGATACTAGCGCATGGCCATGCGGCCATGCGAGCCTTAAATAGCTGCAGCACGTACAGGACCTTCCTAGAAGGACCAATGAGAGGCTGCTACAGAGCCTGCGCACCTACAGGACCTTCCTAGAAGGACCAGTAGATTTGGCTGCAGTACCTGAGCATGTGACCCTTGATCTCCACTGAGAGATCTTACCCTGGGCATGCTCAGTGTGTGCAAAGCAGGACTTAGTCCCAGAAAAGCCTGCTCGCCGCAGATCAGTGCAGGGTACAATAGCAGAGCCTGGAGAGGCAGCAGTAACCTTTTGCACAGTATCAGTCTTAGTGAGACGCTGGGACCGACATCTCCGCTGAGCAGGCTCCACTGTGGCCGATGCAGAATGGGAGACCACAGCAGACACGGATCGAGATTCCCCCTGTGCAGCAGAGGAAACTCGACTCCTAACATATACTTTCATAGTTTCCGCTTCGACATGTGCTCTTATCAGCTGTTCACTTAGGGTAGAGAATTTTGATGCACTTGATCTGGATGAGTGCTTTGAGTACTTAGCGGACCTGGATTTGTGAGATGACACTTCTGACATCTGTGAGATTTTTGCTTCTGTTTTATTCACTATGTTGCACACAGTGCAGTCTCGTTCAGAATTGAGTTGCTGAAAGCTCTGAAGTTCCTTTAGAGACTCTGGTGTGTTTAGTCTCACCAAAACGGAGGTATATTTCTCACAAGTGTCCTTGAAAGACTGATATGCTGAGAACAATCGTTCCTGGGCTAAATGTGCTAAACTTTACCATAACCAGCCGGCCAGAGAATTGGCTCCAGTGCCAATTCCGCAAAGACCAGAAAGACTGTGGACTCATCTCTCCTTGGATTTCCTCATAGGTTTGCCTCTGTCTGGGCGGAAAACTTATTTGGGTGATGGTTGACCGTTTCAGCAAACAGCCACATTTAGCTCCTTTATTGGAATTACCTAATGCAGAGACACTTGCCAGGTTGCTTATTAGTCATGTTGTGAGACTGCATTGAATTCCCCTTAACAATGTGTCTGATACATGAGTGCATCTTTTATCCAAATAGTGGAGAGTTTTTTTGTAGAAAACTGGGGACTGACTTGTTATTTTCCTTTGCCCACTAGCCTGAAACCAATGGTCAGACAGAGAGGACAAATCAATCTTTGGAACAAATTTTAAGGTGTTTCATTGTGGCTCAGCAGGAGGAGTGGTCCTCATTTCTACCTCTTCTACCAGCAACTTAAGTCCCACAGATCATCGCTTATCAGCAAAATGTTTTTGCTTGCCCAGAGCCACCCGAATGTTTTTCTGAACCTCCCTCCACACCTCCTCCAACCGTTGAACCGCCGAATCAGCCCCTGGACACCCCAAATACAGCCAGGAAAATTCACCAAAATGGGGGTGAAAACTGTAGTTACAGAAGAATGGAGATGTGCCAGTGGACTGATTAACCCAATTATTAAATGCAAACTCAGCTACGGGCAGTAAGGAGCACCAATCATCCTTCCGAGACGTGTCAAGATACCGCAAAATTTATTCAAGAGACTAATTGGTCCTCTCTGTCTTACCATTAGTTTCGGGATGATAGGTTGATGAGAAAGTCAAAGCAATACCCACTCTCTTATAAAATGCCCTCCAGAACTTGGACACAAATTGCACTCCTCTATCAGACACCAAATTCAGAGGCACACCATGTAACCGCACAACATGTTCAATAAATAACTTGGATAAAGTTTCTGCATTAGGTAGTCCTGCCAAATGTACAAAATATTTACTAAATCTGTCAACCACCACCCAAACCACAGTCTTGCCATTGGAAGGAGGGAGATCAGTGATAAAATCCATGGACAAATGAGTTCAGAGTCTATCTGGAATTGGCAATGGCACCAATTCCCCAGCCAGCCGGTTATGGGAAGCTTTAGCATGGGCACATGTATCACAAGCAGACACAAACATAGCGATGTCAAAAGACATGGAGGACCACCAGAACAGTCTCGCAATAGCTCTCCGAGTGGACGAGACACAAGGATGCCCACTGAGAGCAGAGTCATGGAACTCCCGGAGATTCCTCAACCGATTCTGAACATGGACGAAGAGCTTGATATCAGGCAAAGACGGAGGAGCAAGAGACTGAGCCTCGCAAATTTTCCGCTCCAACTCAGTGGACACCCCAGCAATGACCACTCCATGCTGAATAATGGAGGAAGGAGGTTTGGGAGGGGATATCGGATCCAAACTGCGAGACAAGGCATCTGCCTTGACATTCTTGGAACCATGCCGAAAGGTGATGGAAGAATGAAAACGTGTAAAAAAGCGACCACCTCGCCTGTCTAGGAGTTAAGCGCTTAGCAGACTCTATATAGGACAGGTTCTTGTGGTCCATAAACACCGTAATCCGATGAACAGCCCCCTCCAAAAAGTGCCTCCATTCTTCAAAAGCCAGTTTTATGGCTAATAGCTCACGATTCCCGACATCGTAATTTCTCTCAGCAGGAGAAAACTTCTTGGAGAAAAAGGCACAAGGTCTCAAGTTAGTCAACGTGATGGTCCCTGAGACAACACCGCCCCACTTTCACCTCCGATGAATCCACCTCAACAATGAATGGTTCAGACAGATCGGGTTGGACCAATACAGGATCAGACGTAAAACATTTTTTCAATGTAGAAAAGGCTTCAAATGCCGGGACCGACCAGTTTTTAAGATCACGAGTGAGATCAGTGAAAGGCTTGACCACCTGAGAAAACCCTTTAATAAATTTATGATAGTAATTGGCAAACCCCCAAAAACGCTGAAGACCTTTATGGTCTCTGGGTTGTACCCAATCAATAATGTCCTGTAGCTTTCCAGGGTCCATACGAAACCCCTTGGCAGACAGAATGACCCCCAGAAAGGACACTTCTTGGACAAAAAATACACACTTCTCAGGTTTAGCAAACAGAGAGTTCTTCCATAACCAATGAAGAACTACACTTAGATGACCCATGTGAGATTCTCTGTCAGATGAAAATACCAGGATGTCATCTAAATATATCACCATAAAGTGCCCAAAGAAGTAAGAAAAAACATTAATAATGAAATTCTGAAACACCACTGGGGCATTATTGAGACCAAAGTGCATGACCAAGTTTTCAAACAAACCCTCAGAGGTGAGAAATGCTGTTTTCCACTCATCCCCCTCCCAAATATGGATAAGATTATACGCTCCCCTGAGGTCCAACTTGGAAAGCAAGGAAATACAATTGGTTGAACAGGTCAGGGATAAGCGGGAGAGGGTAGGTATTTCTCACCGTAATCTTATTTAGATGCAAGCTCCATTAGATGGCAATAGAGTGGAGGGAGGACAGCAAGTCTGCCAAAGCAGACCTGCAGTGCTGCAGCGAGGCTACCACAAGGTGGCAGTAGAATAGTCAAACAATCCGGGTCAAAACCTAGAGAGTAGCACAGTATAAAGGGAAAACACCAAATACAGAGTCAGTGGGGCGCCAGAGCTTCAGCACCAATCAGAAGCTGCAATACCAGAAGCAAGAGATGAAATCAGGTCAGAACCAAAGCCGAGTCAAACACCGGGAAATCCAAATACAAAAGGAAGCACTAAGTCAGGACAGGGTGAGAGGAAGGAACAGACATGAACAAAGTCAGCAGGACAAATCAGGGTAACACCAGAGTCATATACTCATGCCGTAGGCAGAAAATATAACTGACACCGCCTGCAGGACGCAGCGGAGCTAAACAGCAAACCTGAACCCAGAATGAGGCAGAGCAAAGTTAACCCCTGACATGACCAGATGGGGAAAGGGGAAAACAGGTCTCAAAACCGGGTCTGGATCATGACAACAAGCCTATAGACATTGCACTTTATAAGTTAAAAATTGTATTAAAGTTATACTGGATGGTACAGTGTTTTTACCTTGTGCTCTCACGTTCACGGACAAGAAGAAGATGGGTGATTCCAGCATCGTGGGCATGAGGATTAACATGCACAACCCTGAGACATGTCTTCTCTGGAGTTTGATAGGTGTCAAATATTAGGAACTTTCTATCATAGCTGAATAAAAGAAAAATAGAATATTAACCTATTTTGAAAATTACAAACCTACATTCCTGAGAGGAGTTAGTTTTACAAAATACATATACACTGCCTCTGCATGTCAGTACTATAGTACAATATGGAGTAAGTACAGAACATATTTGTACATAAAAATAAAAAAACAACCAAAGAAAGTACCAGGAAAAGTATAGGCAAGTGTCATGAAGCATGTTAAATCACTGTATTTCTGAAATACAGGAACCAGAGGCACTCTCTGGCTTATCAATATAGCCAGTATGCTTCATGGAAAAGCGTGACCCTACTAAAGAGCTTCACTCATGTTCTTAACCACGGTGTCCTCTCCTCCATATCATAAATATTACCAAATCCTTTAGGTTTTGCCATTTTTAATGCTCAGCCTGTTTACTATCATGAGGTTTAACAGATTTTATTTATTAAGATTAGTCCATCATAAACTGCCTGTAAACTACATTACTACTCAATAGTCACAGAAGGCCTGATTCACACTTATTCTGTGCTCTGAACTGATTTGTCTAAATCTACAAATAGGTGATTTAGGTAGAACTATTCACTAAAATGAGGCAGATGGAGACACTTTGGACTCCAAATGGCCTGTGTCCTTGCTGCATCCATCTTTAAGGCTGTGTGCACACATTGCTGTTTTTCGCGTTTTTTTTCGCGTTTTTTCCCGATAAAAATGTTATAAAACCGCAAAAAAAAGCATACAATATGCATCCCATCATTTAGAATGAATTCTGCAACTTTTGTGCACATGATGCGTTTTTTTTCCGCGAAAAAAAAACGCATCGCGGTAAAAAACGCAGCGTGTTCATTAATTTTGCATTTTTTTTGCGGATTTCCCACTATAAAATGCATTGGGAAATGTCTGGAAAAAAACGCACCAAAAACGTGGCAAAAACGCATCAAAACCGCGGCAAAAACTTGTCAAAACCGCAGCAAAAACGCATGCAGATTTCTTGGAAAAAATTTCAGGTTTTTCTCAGGAATTTTCTGCAAGAAATTCTGACGTGTGCACATAGCCTAAAAATGTACAAATCTGTGGTCAACTGCAATTTTTTACATGCCTAAAAAGATGAATCACGGCCGGGAAAGACGATGAAGTCTAAAGTGAACCTGTTTGTCTCGTTACACGGCATGGTTCAGTCAGGGGCTACGCCAAGATTTTTGGATATTTAAACTGAAATCTGAACTCCTTCCCAAATAATCAACTTCATAATTTTATTGCTGTTAAGATTCTGATGTGTTCCTGAGATTTTTCTTTACTTTCTGCTACAGCATTTTCAAAGCACAGAGATTTCCTATCTGTGATTTGAATGGCGCAGCCAGAAGCAATGCAGTGAGCTCCGAACAGTTGTGTCGTGAGGGAGTGAGGTCTACGAACCTTTGTGGCTTTAGAGGGACCAGGAATGTGAGCAGAGAAGTAGAGCGTCAAACCCCGGCCTCACGGCCCCAAAACATCATGTTTTTAGAATTTCCTTAGTTTTGCATAGTTTGACAGTTTCTGTTGCTTTAATAATAATTCCATCACAATTCCATGTGCAATACTAAGGAAATCCTGAAAACATGGTATGTTCGGGGCCATGAGGACTGGAGTTTGGGAAACACTTGTCTTTAGGAACAGAGGGAGAGCTAGTGGTAAGTTCAGGATCAGGAAGTAAAAAATAAATCACAAGGATGGCTGCAATGGAAGCTTAAAACAAAAATAAAGGTAAGAAGTTTGGAGATTCATTACAGACCAGAATTTTTTTATATTTTCTGCCCTCTTTAAACAATTTATATAGTTTACGCAAAAAGATGAATGATAAGAATGTTCTATATGTTTAGCTTTAACCTTGGTTACTAGACCTTTTTACTAGCTAAATCATGGTCTGTGTGTTTCTCTCTGCTTCTTTCTCTCACTCTGATCCTCCCTCTACATTAACCTCTCCATGTACAGGTCCTTCTCAAAAAATTAGCATATAGTGTTAAATTTCATTATTTACCATAATGTAATGATTACAATTAAACTTTCATATACTATAGATTCATTATCCACCAACTGAAATTTGTCAGGTCTTTTATTGTTTTAATACTGATGATTTTGGCATACAACTCCTGATAACCCAAAAAACCTGTCTCAATAAATTAGCATATCAAGAAAAGGTTCTCTAAATGACCTATTACCCTAATCTTCTGAATCAACTAATTAACTCTAAACACATGCAAAAGATACCTGAGGCTTTTAAAAACTCCCTGCCTGGTTCATTACTCAAAACCCCCATCATGGGTAAGACTAGCGACCTGACAGATGTCAAGAAGGCCATCATTGACACCCTCAAGCAAGAGGGTAAGACCCAGAAAGAAATTTCTCAACAAATAGGCTGTTCCCAGAGTGCTGTATCAAGGCACCTCAATGGTAAGTCTGTTGGAAGGAAACAATGTGGCAGAAAACGCTGTACAACGAGAAGAGGTGACCGGAACCTGAGGAAGCAGTGGACTGAGTCTGGTGTGGAAACATCCAGAGCCACCCCGTGCACAGGCGTGTGCAGGAAATGGGCTACAGGTGCCGCATTCCCCAGGTAAAGCCACTTTTGAACCATAAACAGCAGCAGAAGTGCCTGACCTGGGCTACAGAGAAGCAGCACTGGACTGTTGCTAAGTGGTCCCAAGTACTTTTTTCTGATGAAAGCAAATTTTGCATGTCATTCGGAAATCAAGGTGCCAGAGTCTGGAGGAAGACTGGGGAGAAGGAAATGCCAAAATGCCTGAAGTCCAGTGTCAAGTACCCACAGTCAGTGATGTTGTGGGGTGCCATGTCAGCTGCTGGTGTTGGTCCACTGTGTTTCATCAAGGGCAGGGTCAATGCAGCTAGCTATCAGGAGATTTTGGAGCACTTCATGCTTCCATCGGCTGAAATGCTTTATGGAGATGAAGATTTCATTTTTCAGCACGACCTGGCACCTGCTCACAGTGCCAAAACCACTGGTAAATGGTTTACTGACCATGGTATTACTGTGCTCAATTGGCCTGCCAACTCTCCTGACCTGAACCCCATAGAGAATCTGTGGGATATTGTGAAGAGAAAGTTGAGAGACGCAAGACCCAACACTCTGGATGAGCTTAAGGCCGCTATTGAAGCATCCTGGGCCTCCATAACATCTCAGCAGTGTCACAGGCTGATTGCCTCCATGCCACGCCGCATTGAAACAGTCATTTCTGCCAAAGGATTCCCGACCAAGTATTGAGTGCATAACTGAACATTATTATTTGATGGTTTTTTTGTTTGGTATTAAAAAACACTTTTATTTGATTGGTCGGGTGAAATATGCTAATTTATTGAGACAGGTTTTTTGGGTTATCAGGAGTTGTATGCCAAAATCATCAGTATTAAAACAATAAAAGACCTGACAAATTTCAGTTGGTGGATAATGAATCTATAGTATATGAAAGTTTAATTGTAATCATTGCATTATGGTAAATAATGAAATTTAACACTATATGCTAATTTTTTGAGAAGGACCTGTATTTGAATATACAGCTATAATCTGATGCCTCAGTGAGCTAAGAATCTGTCTTGTTTTAAGCAGGATGGATTTTAACAGTTGAAGAAAAAAACACATTTCTTTGATATGATATGCTATAAAGTTTCTTATGTTTCTAATATTATTGATTTTTGTAAAGTTTGTTTAAACAAAAGAGACCATTTAAATATATTGATCACAATCTGACACTGCGAAACTAATCATTTGCTATTGACTGAAGAAGACTCCTGTATTCTCACTAACTTTACAATAACTTATCCGTGTTGAAGTCAGTTTCACATAGAGTAAAGGTAGACACTTTAGCATCAGCATTATGACCACACCTGTATCCAAGGTTATTCTATAGAAAAAAACTTGAATGACCACGAAACTCTATGGTGATCCATGTTCGCTTCAGTAGAAGATCAGTGCGTGACTTGGGAGATGAGTTGACGAATTAGATGTTGCCGTATATTTTACAGGCTAATAAATAAACCACTTGCTAATAGGCTACCTAAAAAGTAGGTGAAAAGTGTGCTTTGTGTGGGTTTGAAGCATTTGAGCTTTTCATACGTACCCTACTGTATAGATTTGACTGTCCAAAGACACAATGCACGAAACAATGTCAGAATGTTGATAGTCAGACGCGCTCTTCTTCAGGTTTATAATATGTCCACAAGTTTTTTGTTCATCCAGAGGATAAATAGAGAGATGGTTCTTGAATCCACAAACCAAGAGATGTCGTCTGAGGTTTATTGCAATGCTAAAGATGGGACTTCTGAGCTAATGGATACAAATGTAACAAAATAAATAAGTTGATGACCATCTACAGAATGTAAACCAGACATTGTATTTTGATGAAGTGTCTAGACAACATATAACAGTGACACATTACGTTGTACACTTAGCAGGACAGAATGCCTTACTTAGTAGTTATAAAAGTTAAATTACCTGCACTCTCGAACGTTTGCAAAATTATTTAATTTATGTAAGTTTAATACCACATGAAGAAGCAAAAACATTTTTTGTGATTGGCAAAAAAGATGAAGTAGCGTGTGATGTTTTGACCCCGTCCGGGTCTTTTTCAAACATCGCTAGATTTGACTTTTGCTGGCCTTATGCTCTGAACCTCAGTGTTATACAGCTAGTGATAAGTGGTATGGTGACCACAGAGCTCTGTATGGGCGCGCAGGTGTGCAGAAAGTCTATTGAAACCATCTCAAATAAGTAGTTGGTTTGGATGTTGCACATAGATGCTTGGGTTGGTGTGTTAGGATGTTTGTTCTTCAAACAACCACAACCATGTTTGGAGTTCTTTCTACTCCTAGATATCCCATGTCTTTGTGGAGTTCTTTGAAGACCAACCGATGATATATTCCAGGTAGTACTAACTGTTGTTTCCCTTTTGGGATAAAAATACCATCTGCAGTGAGGTAGAGCTTCGTCCATTCTTTAAATAATACAGCTACTGCTGGTGAATCTAACTCTCTCTCACTTTCTTGGGAACCAATTTTGCTACACATAAGGTAGAATTCTGCTAATTATTTGGTAATCCCATTGTGCTTTCCAGATTGTTTCTTTTGATAGATGCTGAATGGAGTTGGGGGATCTTGTTCTTGTGCTTTCACGGTAGTTGCCACCGTCAACAGACACCACAGCGGTGTGCATTCCTCAAACTGAACCTGTACTGGTGGTTGGTGCTCACAATAGCTGCTACACTGACTTTTTTGAGAGCACTCTTGCATGAACTCCTCAGGCTCTAAACACATTCTCAACAATCTGCATCCGCATTGCATTTTCCAGGTCTGTACTTGATACTGAAGTTGAAGTCAGTTAGTTCAGCTACCCATCTCTGAATTGTAGCATTCAGTCTTGTTGTAGTGAGGATGTAGGTCAGAGGGTCGATGTCAGTGTATACCTCAAACTCTTTGCTGTAATAGAGATAATCTGTAAATCGTTCACATGCCTGGAATTCCAGTTTTCCATAATGTACATTGTAATTTTTCTAGACATCTGTCAGTGTTCTGGAACCATAGCCGATGACTTCCAATATACGTACGACCTTGATGTTGACACAGGGCAGCTCCAAGTCCCACTTGAGAAGCGTCACAATGCAGGACAAATGGTAGGTTGAATCAGAATATCCCATTATGGGTGGTTTTACAAGGTAATCAACTAATTCTTCCAATATCTCCTGGTGATCTTACGTCCAGCTAATTGGTTGCTGAGCAGAAACTGTGTTTCTTCCTTTGGGTCGAATCATGCCCATGTTCTTATTTTTCTCCAACTATGTGTCTGGATTTGTTGCTTCCCTCAAGAGGTGGTATAACGAAGCGGAGCATCTGGGAAAAGTTCTTTATATACAGGACGTTCTGAAATAGGAGAGGAATCCTAAGATCTTCTCCAGCTCTCCCACATTAGAGGGATGCTTGTCTTTTAAGGCAATTTCCGCTGGATCTATGGTGTATCTATCTTTGGACACAATTTTTCCCAGGAATCGAACTTGGTTTTTGAACAGTTCACACTTCTTTGGGATTAGCTTCACTTCATGTTGCTGATAATGTTGGAGTATGGTCCTCACATGTTCATCATGCTCTGTGAAGGTCTTGCTGTGTACCACATTGTCATCTAGGTACAGCTTGCTGTGTACCACATTGTCATCTAGGTACAGCTGGCAGATATGGTCCTTTAATCCCTCTAGATATGCTTCTATGCTTAAGTTGGAAGAGGTACTGTGCTGAGGAGAGGACGTGTGTACAAGCATCTGACGTCTATGCGGCCAGACTGATCCAGTCTTTTCACACCCCGATAAACCAGGCAGGGAAGGAGCCCCTGGTCCCGGGTCACCCAACAGCTGAGTTGTGACACTATGCTCCTCTGGAATTCTGCCGGGGCAGAGCTGTGCCCAAATGGTAAACGGATCTACTTGTACAATCCCCATGGTGTGATGAAGGATGTCAGGAGTCCGCTGGATTCTTCAACTATCCCTTGGTGGTACACCTTACCCTGGTCAAGGACACAGAACCAGGTACTTCTAGACAAAGTATCCAGAATGTCTAGAGAGGAGTACCAGCTTTGGCTTGTCAAGGTAAAGAGGCTTATTCACCGTGCAATGCTCCTCTGGGAAATTTAATATGAATATGCCTCTTCAGAGAAAAACAAGCCAGAGCTGGAATGTCACTCTCCACAAGGAGAAACCTTACCCCTTAGACTTCACTCTAGAGCCTCTCACCTAGCCAAATCAGTTCTCATGCTGTGCACTGACAAAGGCCAGCAGCCCAAAACACCGTGTCTGCAATTGAGATACTGATTTGGCTTTTATCCTAAGGGTACCGTCACACATTGAAATTTTCATCGCTGCGACGGCACGATTCGTGACGTCGCAGCGTCGTATAATCATCGCTCCAGCGTCGTAGACTGCGGTCACACGTTGCAATCACGGCGCTGGAGCGATGCCGAAGTCCCCGGGTAACCAGGGTAAACATCGGGTAACTAAGCGCAGGGCCGCGCTTAGTAACCCGATGTTTACCCTGGTTACCAGCGTAAACGTAAAAAAACAAACAGTACATACTCACCCGTCGGTGTCCTTCAGGTCCCTTGCCGTCTGCTTCCTGCTCTGAGTGCAGCCGTACAGTGAGAGCGGAGCGCAGCACCGCTGCGCTCTGCTCTCACTTTCCGGCCGGCACTCAGAGCAGGAAGCAGACGGCAAGGGACCTGAAGGACACCGACGGGTGAGTATGTACGGTTTGTTTTTTTACGTTTACGCTTGTAACCAGGGTAAACATCGGGTTACTAAGCGCGGCCCTGCACTTAGTTACCCGATGTTTACCCTGGTTACAAGCGAAGACATCGCTGGATCGCTGTCACACACAACGATCCAGCGATGTCAGCGGGTGATCAAGCGACGAAAGAAAGTTCCAAACGATCTGCTACGACGTACGATTCTCAGCAGGGTGTCTGATCGCAGTAGCGTGTCAGACACAGCGATATCGTAACGATATCGCTAGAACGTCACGAATCGTAACGTCGTAGCGATGGAAATTTCAATGTGTGACGGTACCCTAAGTCATATTACAAGACTCGTTAAAGGGTTGATTGTGATTTGTAGGATTGATCGCTACTTCCAACAGGTGGCGCTATAGCGTTCAAGTCCTCTTTTTCTCTGAAAAGGCAATTTGCATATTGAGACGAGTAGGAAGACTGCAGGGGAGCGATTGCTTCTTGTGATGTAGAAGGGCACTTCTGACATGCAAAAGAGAATTCATGGAGGTGGGCTTTCTATATACATCTGCAATTAAATTGGTTTCCTGGACTTGGATTCTCATATCAAGGAATTCTAAATTAGAACCACCAAAGACTAAAGTAAAATGCATGTTCTTTGTATTAGTTGTATTTAAATACCTCACAAAATCATCAAAATTCTCTTTTGTGCCAGACCAAATTATAAAGACATCATCTATATATCTTAATAATATCTAATTATTTTTATAAAGAGTTTTTTTTAAGGAAAAAAACAAATTTATCTTCCAGGAAAGCTAAAAAAAAAAAAAATGGTGAAAGTACAAACCACTGGCATCCTATCTCAGTACTTGTACACTGCAAAAAACACTTTGCCATAAAAAAGAAATCATTGTTTTTAAGAATAAATCCCAAGGCTTCACAAATAAACTCTATGAACTCCTTGCTTTTATCAGTGTTCATGAGTATGGATCAGATGGTTCCTGTGGGATCCTGGTATAGCTGCTTTCTACATCAATTGATGTAATCTGAAACCCATCTTGCCATTGTACTTCATGCAGAGCATTAAGAAAATTGTTTGTATCCTTCAAATATGAAGGAATATTATGCAGAAGAGGGTGTAGCAACCAATCCATATATTGGGCCAAAGCTTCTGTTAAAGAATCTATTTCCGATATTACTGGGTATTCTAGGGGAGCTGACAGGGATTTATGTTATTTAGGTATGCCAGTATGGCTTCTGGGGAAACTCTGGGAACAATTTTGTCAGCTTTTTTGATGGTAAAACCCCCCAAATCTGAATATTTTCTTAATAAACTTTGTAATTTCTTTCTAAGCCAAAAGTTGGATCTACTGCGAGGGGGAAATAAGTTGTCCTGTCGGATAACTGTCTATTTGGTTCCTGGATATAATAGTCCCTTGTTAAGAGGACTACGTCGCTGCCTTTATCGGCTTCTCTTATTATTACATCTTTCTATTGTTTTATCTTATTTAGAACCCTTTGTTTAGCTTAGCTGGAAGTGTGGGATAGATCACTGCTTTTATATCTCTTATAAAATGAGCATGAAAGATGTCTATGACATTACTCTGGATGGTAGGAGGCGTATACAGTGGGAAAAAAAAGTATTTAGTCAGTGTCACGATAATGTAAAAAATGCCATGGTCTGAGGGATTTTTCAGAAGGTGCCATGGTTCCAGGCACACGCTGTGGGCTCTGACCCCCCTCCTCTCTGCCTGCTAGCACAGTGAAATTCTAAGCCACTCGTTTCCCCCTCCCTCAGGAATGTCTTTGTATGCCACAGTGAAGCCGGAAGTAATGAGTAGCAAAGAAGCATGGTCGGGGGGGGGGGTGTCATTCCCTTTGTTCTCTTAAACTGGTACATAATCGTGCAGCTTAGGACTGGAAGCAGGACAAATACATTTTTGGCCGCTGCATCGCCTGGGCCATCACACAGTGATTTTTCTAGGCGCAGCGCCTAGCAGATATGGGGAAACGTAGTGCTGCTTAACAGGGGCTCATAACCACGTTGTGTTTGGGCTTAAATTAATGCCCAGCTCATGCCCGAAAAATGGTAGTTCCGTGATCACTATACGAGGTTGCATCCTGGAGCTTCGGGGAATATGAATCTTCCATGACTCTGAGTCCCTCTGAGAAAGTAGGAGTGCATTCTATAGCTCAGCCCACTCAGTGATGTCACGACAAAGGGGTATAACACCCTGAGAGCTCAGTTTTCACTAGTCTTTGCTCAGGAAAAGAGCTAACAGCAGCACTGCAAGCTGCTCTGATGCACTCTGATGTTCGCCCCTCCCCCGAGCCACATGGTCTGCCATGAGCTGAAATTATATAAGGAACTGTAAGTGTTTTTTTCTTCTGTTAATCCCTTTTTATTTGTAATTGTCTGTATATACCTAATTGTCTCATTTTATAATATCTTTTTACCCTTTTGTAAACACTGCCTATCTTTTGGAGTAAATATATAAAATTACTAGCTTCGTTTCTGCTTGCTCTATAAAGTACTGTCATGTCCTCTGAAGTGAATTACGCTACTAATTTGGGTTGGCTCCGGACCTGTTATTAATTAAGAAATCTGAGCTGGTGGCAGCGGATTTGTCCTGTGCTTTTGTAGACTTTGTAGCAATGGACGACGTTGATAATTATTGTTCCCGCCTGAGTGGGAGTAGTTATATTGCCCTCGCTGCAGTGTGCCCATTAGCCAGTACAAAATAAGGCAGCCTTTCTGGTGACTAATTATCCTAAGTGCAGTGCCCTGTCTGACCTGAGGGTAAGGGGGGTGCCAGAGAGGTGCAAGTTCCAAACCGGAACTGGGAAGTGGGATATAGATAAATCCCCTTCAGAAAAGAACCATGGGCAACCAAACAACCCCGGTTCATGACATATTAGTGTGAGCGGTGGGGATGATAAAGCTATCGTCCCTGTGAGTCATGACAGTCAGCCACCAATTCTGCAAGTTATCCCACTTAAAAAGATGAGAGAGGCCTGTAATTGACATCATAAGTAGACCGCAACTATAAGAGTCAAAATGAGAAAACAAATCCAGAAAATCACCTTGTCTGATTTGGCAAGATTTATTTTGCAAATTATGGTAGAAAAAAAGTATTTGGTCACCTAAAAACATGCAAGATTACTTCTCTCACAGACTTGTAACTTCTTATTTGAGAGGCTCCTCTGTCCTCCACTCATTACCTGTAGTAATGGCACCTGTTTGAACTTGTTATCAGTATAAAAGACATCTGTCCACAACCTCAAGCAGTCCATCTCCAAACTCCACCATGGTGAAGACTAAAGAGCTGTTGAAGGACACCAGAAAAAAAATTGTAGCCCTACACCAGGCTGGGAAGACTGAATCTGCAATAGGCAAGCAGCTTGGTGTGATGAATTCAACTGTGGGAACAATAATAAGAAAATGGAACGCATACAAGACCACTGATAATCTCCCTCGATCTGGGGCTCCATGCAAGATCTCACCCAATGGGGTCAAAATTATCACAAGAACTGTGAGCAAAAATCCCAGAACCACATGGGGGGGATTTAGTGAATGACCTTCATAGAGCTGGGACCACTGTAACAAATGCTACAATCAGTAACAAACTACGCTGCCAGGGACTCAGATCCTGCAGTGCCAGACATGTCCCCCTACTCAAGCCAGTATATGTCCGGGCCCATCTGAAGTTTGCTAGAGAGCATTTGGATTATCCAGAAGAGTATTGGGAGAATGTCATATGGTCTGATGAAACCAAAGTAGAACTGTTTTTTAGAAACAAAACTCGTAGTGTTTGGAAGAGACAATGCTGAGTTGCATCCAAAGAACACCATACCTACTGTGAAGCATGGGGGTGGCAACACCATGCTTTGGGGCTGTTTCTCTGCAAAGGGACCAGGATGACTGATCCGTGTAAATGAAAGAATGAATTGGGCCATGTATCGTGAGATTTTGAGTGCAAACCTCCTTTCATCAGCAAGGGCATTGAATATGAACATTGATGGGTCTTTCAGCATGGTAATGATCCCAAGCACACTGCCAGGGCAACAAAGGAGTGGCTCATAAGAAGCATATGAAGGTCCTGGAGTGGCCTAGCCAGTCTCCAGATCTCAACCGCATAGAAAACCTTTGATGGGAGTTGAAAGTCCATGTTGCCCAGCGACAGGTCCAAAACATCACTGCTCTAGAGGAGATCTGCATGGAGGAATGGGCCAACATGCCAAAAACCTTGTGAAGACTTACAGAAAATGTTTGACCACTGTCACTGCCAACGAAGGATATATAACAAAATATTAAGATGAACTTTTGTTAATGACCAAATACTTATTTTCCACCATAATTTTCTAAATAAATCTTGCCAAATCAGACAAGATGATTTTCTGGATTTGTTTTCTCATTTTGACTCTCATAATTGTGGTCTACCTATGATGTCAATTACAGGCCTCTCTCATCTTTTTAAGTGGGAGAACTTGCACAATTGATGGTTGAATAAATACTTCCCCCCCCCCACTGTATATGGAATTAAATCCTCTCAGAAATAGTGTACTACTAATGCTGCCAATAGTAGTATGATGACTTAAATCCTCATTTAGGCTGATTAGTAGGGTTGCATCATCTGCGACCACTGATAGTGAGGAATTATTTTTTTTCTCCTATCTGAAAACCTAGGGGACAATAGAGAATGGTGTCAAATATAGAAAAAGAAGCAGCATCTGTTCCAGGTGAAAAAAGTATCAAAAAATCTTTATTCTGCCATCACATCATACAGTAGTATGATGTGATGGCAGAATAAAGACTTTTTGATACTTTTTTCACCTGGATCGGATGCTGCTTCTTTTTCTATATTTGTGAGTATTGGTCCAGTGGGATCCATGGACTTTGGAGCGTGCATCATGGTCATCTGAGTGCTGTTGGTTGTTGCTTTTCTTCAATAGAGAATGGTGTGTCTCCCTGTGAAGAATCTATGTAGATGCATTTTTCTTGTGGCTTTGAACATGTCAATTTTGAAGTCCACTAGTCTGGGAGACAAAAGACCCTTAGAAAGAGTTAAATTCACAACTGTATGGTTTGGTATTCCTCCACTTATCTCCAGAACACCTGTTTGCTTTTTTGTTTAATGAGAAAACTTACACCCCCTACCGCCTCTTCTCGTAAGTCTCCTAAAGGGAGAGATTCGGTAGTGGCAGGGGATCAGTAGTTACAGTCAACTTTCTGTGACATCATGTCATCCGTGGAGCTGGAATCTGAATCTGTAGTCCAGTAATCCTGTTATAAGGGACGGTGAGTGCCAGTTTTTTCTTCTCTCACATTCCACAACCATATAGAAATATTGTTCTTCTTACAAGATCAGATTTATCATTTAAATGAAAGGATAAAATCTAGGGTAGAAATCACACAGACTTCACTTGTTCTTCCAAGACTGCTAAGAGATTATAATCTCCTACCACTTTTGTGGCAGGCTTGTAAAAAGACTGTAGTGGCATGGATGATAGGAGCAAAATGTGTAATGGTTGAAGGCTTGACCCACTAATATCTCAATAATTAACTTATTTTGTAGATAAAGCATCTACAGGACATACCACTTGAGAAATCTCTGAACAGCCTTGAGACCAACATGTTGGTCCTGGTTTCCACTAGTCTATCCTTCTTTGACCAAAACAGAATTGGACAAGACAAAGTTCAATGTGTATAATGATTGATAAACCCATGGCAGAAGTTATAGTCACTACTGAATCTAGGTGGCATTGAAAGATGCAAAGCCTGAACATATGCTGCTAACACTGGAGAATAAATTAACTATTTTTGTTAATTGATGAATAGCATAGGAACAACAATTGGGTCAATTGACCGCAAGACTCCCAAGTGTTTAAAAACTGACCAAAGCACCTTTATGTTTTCTTGCTGAAAAGAACCTTACTGAGCCAATTCATGAAAAAGACATATCAGCCCCTTTGGGAACCAAGGCCTGTGGAGACTCTTATGATTCTTACTGGAGATAGATCCTTGGCTGCTACTTGCCATTGGCAATAGCAACAGTTGTCTTCCTTCTGGAGAAAAATATTTTTTCTTAGTTTACAATGGGCACTGTTAACTAGCTTAGTTTAGCAGATACATACCGTAGGTTGGCTGTAATGTGTGTTACCTTCTTGCTTATTGCAACCAAAGCCCTATCAGAATATATTATTTGTGTCTCATAAATAGTGTTTATAAGATAGTACATTTTTTCAAACAATAATTAACAAAAGGAAAGCATTTTACTTACCCTGATCTTGTCTAACACAACAGCTCCAGAAGTCCAAACAATCAGAGTACCATCATTTGATGATGAGACGACTAGCTTTGTCTCTGTCCAATACAAGAGGTTGGTGACCATCCCTGAATGTTCAGCTGCTGACTGAGACAGGCGTCCACTGTCCAGGTCCCACCACTTTATCATTCCATCTGGAAATGGGATGCAAGAGCTAAGTGAATGGGGCAGAGCAATTAAATTTACAACTAGCAGACATTGTTTATGAGCTAACAATTATAGAGTTTGGGACCACAGAATTATTAAGGCCAACACAGTTGAGCCCTGTAAGATTTCAGTGACATGAAAAAAGTTAAGTTGGAATAGGACTCCAATCTACATACCTACCATGAATAGCAGTTACTCAAGGTGCACTGATATTAGGTTTGGGCTATATGGCAATAAGTGTCATGCACGACTGAACGACACCGCCGGGCAGGACTCAAATACAGTACAATAGATGAGGAGGCAGAAACTAAACAGCAACTTTATTTAAAGACAGACTATAAATTGAAAAATAAGACAGTTCTTGTAATGATAATGACAATAATAGATACAAGGAGAGATAGCTGATCAATGTTCAATACAAACAGTATAAACAATTCCTACAAACTACTCTCTTCTAACCTCCTACCTGGCTTCCGATAATCAGGCCGCTGTGCTACAGCGTCCTCGCTAAAAAACCCTGCTCTGAATCCTACTAGAGGTGAACATCGGTATCACACATACTTCTGTAGCTCTTAGGAGAAAGTCTGTTTGCTTCTACTCGGTTCTGATGTAATGGAGCCAGGGGCGGATTATAATAGGATAAATCTGGGCAGTAGCCCCGGACCCAGTGGTGTGGGAGGCCCTCGGCTACCGCTCAGATTGCCCACCGCCATCAGGGCATTACTGTCCTGATTGGCGTATGGGCCCGGTGGGCAGAGGGGGCCCACATCGGGCCCCGTCTCATCTGCTCACTGGGCCCCTACCGGTGCTGTGGCAGTTAAACGCTCGCTATTGATGTGCGGGCGCGCGCCCGCACGTCAATAGTTAACAGCCGCCAGCCAATCGGAGGCTGGCAGCTGACATCAGCCGCAGCGCGCACGTCGCCGGCGAGTGCACGCTGCTGGAGGGAGCAGGTGGGGAGAACTTTTTCTTTTTTTTATTGAGAACGGCAATCCGGGAGGCCTGGGCCAGTATGCTGGAGACACTGGGGGCAATATGCTGGACACACTGGGGGCAATATGCTGGAGACACTGGGGCAATATGCTGGAGACACTGGGGCAGATTGCTGGACACAATGGGGCAATATGCTGGACACACTGGGGGCAATATGCTGGACACACTGGGGCAGATTGCAGGACACACTTGGAGCAATAAGCTGGAGACACTGGGACAGCATGCTGGACAAACTGGGGGCAATATGCTGGACAAACTGGGGGCAATATGTTGGACACACTGGGGGCAATATGCTAGACAAACTGGGGACTGAATGCTGGACACACTGGGGGCAATATGCTGGACACACTGGGGGCAATAGGCTGGAGACACTGGTGAAATATGCTGGAGACACTGGGGCAGATTGCTGAACACACTGGGGGCAATATGCTGGAGACACTGGGGCAGGATGCTGGACACACTGAGGGCAGAATGCTGGACACACTGGGGGCAGAATGCTGGACACACTGGGGGCAGAATGCTAGACACACTGGGGGCAATATGCTGGAGACACTGGGGGCAGGATGCTGGACACACTGGGGGCAATAGGCTGGAAACAATGGGGGCAGGATGCTGGACACACTGGGGGCAATATGCTGGAGACACTGGGGCAGACTGCTGGACACACTGGGGGCAATATGCTGGAGACGCTGGGGCAGATTGCTGGACACACTGGAGGCAATATGCTGGACAAACTGGGGGCAATATGCTGGACACACTGGGGGCAATCTGCTGGACAAACTGGGGGCAATATGCTGGACAAACTGGGGGCAATACGCTGGACACACTGGGGGCAGGATGCTGGACACACTAGGGGGCAGAATGCTGGAGACACTGGGGGCAATATGCTGGACACACTGGGGGCAATATGCTGGAGACATTGGGGGCAGGATGCTGGACACACTGGGGGCAATAGGCTGGAAACACTGGGGGCAGGATGCTGGACACACTGGGGGCAATATGCTGGAGACACTGGGGCAATATTCTGGAAACACTGGGGCAGATTGCTGGACACAATGGGGCAATATGCTGGACACACTAGGGGCAAAATGCTGGACACACTGGGGCAGATTGCAGGACACACTTGGAGCAATATGCTGGAGACACTGGGGCAGCATGCTGGAAACACTGGGGGCAGGATGCTGGACACACTGGGGGCAATATGCTGGAGACACTGGTGAAATTTGCTGGAGACACTGGGGCAGATTGCTGAACACACTGGGGGCAATATGCTGGAGACACTGGGGGCAGAATGCTGGACACACTGGGGCAATATGCTGGACACACTGGGGGCAGGATGCTGGAAACACTGGGGGCAATATGCTGGACACAATGGGGGCAATATGCTGGAAAAACTGGGGGCAGATTGCTGGACACAATGGGGCAATATGCTGGACACACTGGGGGCAATATGCTGGAGACACTGGGGCAGATTGCTGGACACAATTGGGCAATATGCTGGACACACTGGGGGCAATATGCTGGAGACACTGGGGCAGATTGCTGGATACAATGGGGCAATATGCTGGACAAACTGGGGCAATATGCTGGACAAACTGGGGGCAATACGCTGGACACACTGCGGGCAGGATGCTGCACACACTGAGGGCAGAATGCTGGACACACTGGGGGCAGAATGCTGGACACACTGGGGGCAATATGCTGGACACACTGGGGGCAATATGCTGGAGACATTGGGGGCAGGATGCTGGACACACTGGGGGCAATAGGCTGGAAACACTGGGGGCAGGATGCTGTACACACTGGGGGCAATATGCTGGAGACACTGGGGCAATATTCTGGAAACACTGGGGCAGATTGCTGGACACAATGGGGCAATATGCTGGACACACTAGGGGCAAAATGCTGGACACACTGGGGCAGATTGCAGGACACACTGGGGGCAATATGCTGGAGACACTGGGGCAGATTACTGGACACACTGGGGGCAATATGCTGGACAAACTAGGGGCAATATGCTGGACACACTGGGGGCAGGATGCTGGACACACTGGGGGCAGAATGCTGGACATACTGGGGGCAATATGCTGGACACACTGGGGGCAATATGCTGGACACAATGGGGGGCAATATGCTGGATACACTGGGGGCAGGATGCTGGACACTGGGGGCAGAGATGCTGGACACTGGGGGCAGAGATGCTGGACACTGGGGGCAGAGATGCTGGACACACTGGGGGCAGATATGCTGGACACACTGGGGCAGGATGCTGGACACTGGGGGCAGAGATGCTGGACACTGGGGGCAGAGATGCTGGACACTGGGGCAGAGATGCTGGACACTGGGGGCAGGACTGGAGACAGATGGGGCAGGATTGGAGACATGGGTAGAATGTAGATACAGGGCATGATTGGAGACATGGGGCAGAATGAAAGACATGGGGCAGGATTGGAGACAGATCGTGCAGGATCATGGGGCAGGATGAATACGATGGAGACTGATGGGGCAGGATGGGGAGATCATATGGGGCAGGATGGATACTCATGAGGGCAGGATGGGAGAACATATGGCTGAAGCCAGGAATGAGATACATGGGGCCAGGATGGGGGATATTATTATTACCATAGGGGCTAATTAAGGGATATTATTACTGCAGTGATGTATTAATTTTATTTTTTGAGGACACTGTTTTAAATGGGGGGTGGTCTTGTTACTGTGTAGAGTGACACTATGTCGCCTCTTTTTCTTCATGTGGTGTAATGTAGAAGTTGGGAAAAATTAAGCAATGTGTTCTGCAAGCGGAGCTCGAGATAACTGTGTTATTTCCTGCAGAGATGAGTCCTGGCTGGATAAAGTGATGGCGGTCTGTGCTGGATGAAAGATGAAGGACTTCACCTAGAGACGTCACTGGTGAGTCAGTGTTACCTATACACTGACACTATACACTGTATACTATATACAGAGGTCCTGTGTATGTCATCAGTGATCACTGTATTACCTCTACACAGACACTGCATACTAAGTACAGATCTCCTGTGAATACTGGCACTTATGGTGATAGTATTGTTTTTTTTTCTTCCTAACTGAAGGGTAAATTGACTAGATCAATGGATGTTTGACAGGTTATAGTTTCACACAGCAACTATTTTTCTGGAATAATCTGGTTCAGGTATATGATGACCCCGTCGCATGACCCCGTCGCATGATCCCGTCACATGACCAGGGGGCCCATAGTGTCTGAACAGCCCGGGGCCCTGGCTACCCTTAATCCACCCCTGAGTAGAGCTGAGTTTGTTGCGATGAGCTCTTCCTTCAGGTTATCAGATCCGTCTTCTTCCAGATCCAGGTAAGTCTTGTTCCCACTTTCAATACTGAGGGTTACTGGTATCATAGCGTTGTTTTCTCTCTCAGGTTACAGGTGCTTGGGGAGAACCACTTTGTCTGTGCAATGTGACTATTTCCTTCTGAAGCGGTCCTTGTTATCTATACTGCGGTAACCGGGCACTATCTGCTCCCTTGAAGCTGTTAATTTGCCAAGCTCTCAGTGTTAGGACACATTTATTTTCCTGTCTCTTTCACCAAGGTGTGAGTCTCCCTCTTCATTTCCTGAACAAACACTTCCTGCTTCTTGCTTAAACCAACAGACAGCAAGTTGCAGGGAGGAAAAGGACTAGTCCAAGTGCACACAAATCAGAGGGGAGCATCATCTCTCAAAGTCACAGTGTAATTCAGTTCTTGGCAGGGGCTGAACCCCTGCATGCCTTCCCACTTAAAGGCGGCCATACTTGGCCTTCCTGTATAGTCCAGGGAGAAGGATAAAGGACCATACAACTCTTTACTCAGCAGTGCCATGTTGCCCACAATACATACAGGTGGACCAAATGAACTTATCAGCATACCTATTTGGTGGAACACCTGCATTAGGCCTACTGGATTTCTGGAGGTCTTGACTATCTTCAATGGAAGCAGTATCAGTAGGGCTGTCCTCTGCAGCAGAAAGATCGGGCAGAGCCGGGGTTCTCCTCTGCAAACTGGCAATGGTTCTGTATCAGGAATGTCAGCATCCACTGCCGGGGGACCTGGAATGATCCACCAGTATTCACTAGAGTCTCTGTAAGGGAAATTCGACCCAGGTGAAGGAACAGGAGGAGTTGCTCTCAGGGATGATGTGGGATCTTCAGACCAGCATGGCTGTAACATATTCCTGTGTAGAGTTCTCGGATCAGATTCCTCATTTTCAACCTGTACTTCATACATCAGCCGTTGGGGTACAGTCTCTTGATCACTTTGTATGGTTGCACTTCCCAACGTTCACTCAGCTTGCCTTTGAGACGTCTTTACCATACCAGCACCCAGTCCCCAGACTTAAGTGGAACTTCCTGAATTGGAAGACGGCTGTTATAGATCTTTTCTTGTAACCGCTGTCCTGCTAGCCGATGTATGGTCTGAAGCCACCGTTGCCTATGTTCGTTCACCCATGAGGTAGTAGAACGTTGCAATAGATCATCTGGCTGTTCCAGATTTAGTTCAATGAAATAGTAGCATGCATGGGGTATAACCATAGTGGTGTGGACCCAATTGTTATAGGTACAGACTAGTGATGAGCAAGTATACTCGTTGCTCGGGTTTTCCAGAGAACGATCGGGTGATCTCCAAGTATTTGTTAGTGTTCGGGGATTAAGTTTTCATCACGGCAGCTGAATGATTTACAGCTATTAGCCAGGCTGAGTACATGTGGGGGTTGCCTGGTTGCTAGGGAATCCCCACATGTAATCAAGCTGGCTAATAGCTGTAAATCATTCAGCTGTAGCGATGAAAACTTAATCTCCGAACACTAACAAATACTCAGAGATCACCCGAGAGTGCTCTGGAAAATCAGAGCAACGAGTACACTCGCTCATCACTAGTACAGACCAATTTGTGCACATAGTGAGGCCAATGTGCTTTCTTATCTTCCTCTAATGTTCACAACATTTGAAGCAGAGTCCATTTAAAGTGCTCACAGGCCCAATTCCATTCCTTATGATTTTTTTTTAAAAATATAGGAAATCATAAGATGCAATATCACAGTGCTTAATCATGATCTCATTATTATAGTGTAGCCCCAACCTCATGGCCATGGCTTCCATTTTTTACAATTGCTATGATCGACATGATGGATCTATGATGATGTGTCATCACTTAGAAATGGTCCATCAGGTTGTTATAAAATAAACAGAACAATGTGCTAGAATAATGGTTTATGTTATTGATTACAGTAGGGAGCTGTCACATAATGAATCATTATTTCAATGCAACATGCACAGTTTCTCATGTATGCACTATATGGATGTGCTACCAAGAACACTATTTACACACAATAACTGTACAAGAAAATATGAAGGATTGATGACACCCCATACCACTCAAAGCAGTTAATGTCTACATTTCCCCCTCATCCCTACACTGGATGATGTGGCGCATTAACATTTTTTTCTGTTAATTACTAGTGATGAGTGAGTGTACTCGTTGCTCGGGTTTTCCCAAGCACGCTCGGGTGGTCTCCGAGTATTTGTAACTGCCCGGAGATTTAGTTTTCATCTCCTCAGCTGAATGATTTACAGCTACTAACCTGCTTGATTACATGTGGGGATCCCCTAGCAACCAGGCAACTCCCACATGTACTCAGGCTGGTTAGTAGCTGTAAATCATTCAGCTGAGGCGATGCAAACTAAATCTCCAAGCAGTTACAAATACTCGGAGACCACCCGAGCAACGAGTACACTCGCTCATCATTATTAATTACGATTAATGGTAATGCAAACTTTTGAGTCCTACTTCATTCTCCTGAATCTCTCAATACTCTACCAATTACAGTATTTTACTGTTTTCTTAGACTATTTCCCTGCATGAGATACTTGTCAATTCCCGTATTGTTATAGGTGTCTATACTCTGAATATACCTGTTCCTTACCTTCAAAGCCCGTGAGAAACTCTCTCCTTGCTGTATGGAACCCAAGAGCTGTTATTGACCTTTGGTGACAATCTCGAACACTAAAATGCCGCTGCATCGCCATGTTGACAAGTGATGACTCCTGGATGCCTGTAGATACCTGTCACTGGCTCATATTTGCTGCAAAAGTATTGAGAAACATCCAATTTGACTATATTAAGAATGCAAAGAAATATTAGACCTTGCATATTTAGACTTTAACCTGCCCTAATTTAGTAGTACAAAAATAACACTCTGCTTGCAGTTCTGATATCCAAATGTAGTGAAAGTACTGCACCAGTACATTCCTTCCTATGAAACAATATTCCTATTTTAGGCACTTATAGCTGCAAATTTTGTGCCTGGATTTTTGGCTGTAAGATGAAAATAATGACAAACAAATGAATGAAAATGTAACAAATATCATTCACAATCTGAGAAAATATTGTGTGCAAAAAAGATTTTTAAATTTGCAACATGTCAATTTATAATGTGGACAGGTCATAGTTTAATTTCAGACTTTCCTCAAAGGATGGAGGCAGTGTCGTATTGGCCCACCAGGGCACCGTAAAATCTCTCTGGTGGGCCCTGGAAGCTTGTCAGGCCCCAGAGCAGGACGTAGAGAGGGCCGTTGGTTTCAACTGAATGTTTGCCCTCGGACGCACATTCAGTTGAAATGTATTGCCCCGTCGTCATCACAATAGGCCGCTGTCCTAGCACAGGGCAGAGGCTGTTATGATCCGGTGACCTTGGAGCAGCATGAGACTTTCTCAGGAGTAGGTGGAATCTGTACTGACCGCAAACCCTAAACTGACACCGCAACTAGAAGTAGCCGTGGGGTGTACCTAACACATCCTAGACACCTCGACACAGCCGGAGGACTAAATACCTGTTATGACCTGGTGGGTACGGAGCGGTACTGAGATGACCTGGTGGGCAAAACCAATCATGGACTCGCTACGGAGCAGCACTGAAATGACCTGGTGGGTAAAACAAAAATAGGACTAGCTCTGAGGAGGTGGTAACTTTACTGACCGCAATCCCTACTCCTAACACCAACACTAGAAATAGCCGTGGAGCGTACCTAACTCTGCCTAGACGCCTCTGCACAGCCTAAGAACTAGCTACCCCTGAAGATGGAAACGGAAAGCTATCTCGCCTCAGAGAAACCCCCAAAGGAAGATAGCCCCCCACAAATATTGACGGTGAGTGGAGAGAGAAATGACAAACTCAGAAATGAAACTAGATTTTTTAGCAAAGGAGGCCAGTACTATCTAAATAGACAGAGATAGAAAAGGTTGCTGTGCGGTCAGTATAAAAACTAAAAGTCCACGCAGAGTTTACAAAAATAACCACCACACCGACTCACGGTGTGGAGGGGCAAATCTGCGACCCCAGAGCTTCCAACTAGCCGGAATATTTCATAATGACAAGCTGGACAAAAGAGACATAAATTGAACTGAACATAAGGTCATAAGCAGGGAAACACCCAAAAAGTAGCAGACTTATCTTAAGCTGAAAAGGGACTGGCCAACAGAGAACTTCCAAGAAAGGACTGAATCCACAGGAAATACATTGACAGCTGGCATCCACTAAAGCCAAAAGCCCAGTTAAATAACAAGGCCAGGAAACCGATTAGTGAACGCAGCTGCTAAGTTCCACTTGAAACCACCAGAGGGAGCCCAAGAGCAGAACTCCCAAAAATACCATTCGCAACCACAGGATGGAGTCCAAGAACGGAATTCACAACAGTACCCCCCCCTTGAGGAGGGGTCACCGAACCCTCACCAGAGCCCCCAGGCCGATCAGGATGAGCCAAATGAAAAGCACGTACCAAATCGGCAGCATGGACATCGGAGGCAAAAACCCAAGAGTTATCCTCCTGGCCATAACCCTTCCACTTGACCAGATACTGAAGTTTCCGCCTTGAAAGACGAGAATCCAAAATCTTCTCCACCACATATTCCAGCTCCCCCTCAACCAACACCGGAGCAGGAGGGTCAACGGAGGGAACCATGGGCACCACATATCTCCGCAACAAAGATCTATGGAACACATTATGAATGGAAAACGAAGCTGGAAGGGCCAAAAGAAAAGACACCAGATTGATAATTTCCGAAATCCTATAAGGACCAATAAAACGAGGTTTGAACTTAGGGGAAGAGACCTTCATAGGAACATCACGAGAAGACAACCAGACCAAATCCCCAACCCGAAGCCGGGGACCAACGCACCGACGGCGGTTAGCAAAACGTTGAGCCTTTTCCTGAGATAATGTTAAATTGTCCACCACATGAGTCCAAATCCGCTGCAACCTGTCCACCACAGAATCCACCCCAGGACAGTCCGAAGGCTCAACCTGCCCTGAAGAAAAACGAGGATGAAAACCGAAATTGCAAAAAAAAGGCGAAACCAAAGTAGCCGAACTAGCCCGATTATTAAGGGCAAACTCGGCCAACGGCAAGAAGGTAACCCAATCATCCTGATCAGCAGACACAAAGCATCTCAAGTAGGTTTCCAAGGTCTGATTGGTTCGCTCCGTCTGTCCATTTGTCTGAGGGTGAAATGCCGAAGAAAAAGACAAATTAATGCCCATTCTACCACAAAAGGACCGCCAAAACCTAGAAACAAACTGGGTACCTCTGTCAGACACAATATTCTCCGGAATACCATGCAAACGAACCACATGCTGGAAAAACAAAGGAACCAAATCAGAGGAGGAAGGCAACTTAGGCAAAGGTACCAAATGGACCATTTTAGAAAACCGGTCACAAACCACCCAGATGACAGACATCTTCTGAGACACAGGAAGATCGGAAATAAAATCCATGGAAATATGCATCCAGGGCCTCTCAGGGATAGGCAAGGGCAAAAACAACCCACTAGCACGAGAACAGCAGGGCTTAGCCCGGGCACAAATCCCACAGGACTGCACGAAGGAACGCACATCCAGTGACAAAGAAGGCCACCAAAAGGACCTGGCAACCAAATCTCTGGTTCCAAAGATCCCAGGATGACCAGCCAACACCGAACAATGGATCTCAGAAATCACCTTATTAGTCCATCTATCAGGAACAAACAATTTCCCCACAGGACAGCGGTCGGGTCTATCAGCCTGAAACTCATGAAGCACCCGCCGCAAATCAGGGGAGATAGCAGAAAGAATCACCCCCTCCTTGAGAATACCAGCCGGCTCACGGACTCCAGGAGAATCAGGCAAAAAACTCCTAGACAAGGCATCAGCTTTCACATTCTTAGATCCCGGAAGATACGAGACCACAAAATCAAAACGGGAGAAAAACAAAGACCACCGAGCCTGTCTAGGATTCAAGCGCTTGGCCAACTTAAGGTAAATCAGATTCTTATGGTCGGTCAAGACCACAACACGATGCTTGGCTCCCTCAAGCCAATGTCGCCACTCTTCGAATGCCCACTTCATAGCCAACAACTCCCGATTGCCGACATCATAATTATGCTCAGCAGGCGAAAACTTTCTGGAGAAGAAAGCACACGGCTTCAACACAGAGCCATCAGAGCTTCTCGGAGACAGAACAGCTCCTGCCCCAATCTCAGAAGCATCAACCTCAACCTGAAAAAGGAGAGAAACATCTGGCTGACGCAACACAGGGGCAGAAGTAAAACGACGCTTAAGCTCCTGAAAGGCCTCCACAGCCACAGAGGACCAATTCACCACATCTGCACCTTTCTTGGTCAAATCGGTCAGAGGTTTAACCACAGTAGAAAAATTAGCAATGAAGCAGCGATAAAAATTAGCAAAGCCCAAAAATTTCTGAAGGCTCTTCACAGATGTGGGCTGAGTCCAATCATAAATAGCCTGGACCTTAACAGGGTCCATTTCAATAGCCGAGGGAGAAAAAATGAACCCTAGAAAAGAAACCTTCTGAACTCCAAAAAGGCACTTAGACCCCTTCACAAACAGTGTATTAGCACGAAGAATCTGAAATACCATCCTGACCTGCTTCACATGAGTCTCCCAATCATCGGAAAAAAACAAAATATCATCCAAATATACAATCATAAATTTATCCAAATACTCCCGGAAAATATCATGCATAAAGGACTGAAACACAGATGGAGCATTAGAGAGCCCGAAAGGCAACACAAGATATTCAAAATGGCCTTCGGGCGTATTAAATGCTGTTTTCCATTCATCACCCTGTTTGATGCGGACCAGATTATACGCCCCTCGAAGGTCAATCTTGGTAAACCAGCTAGCCCCTTTGATCCGAGCAAACAAATCAGAGAGCATAGGCAAAGGGTACTGGAATTTGACCGTGATCTTATTGAGAAGGTGATAATCTATACAGGGCCTCAAGGAGCCATCCTTCTTGGCAACAAAAAAGAACCCCGCTCCCAACGGTGATGAAGACGGGCGAATATGCCCCTTCTCCAAGGACTCTTTTACATAAGTCCGCATAGCGGTATGCTCTGGCACAGACAGATTGAAAAGTCAACCCTTAGGGAACTTACAGCCAGGAATCAAATTAATAGCGCAATCACAGTCCCTATGAGGAGGCAGAGGACTGGATTTAGGCTCCTCAAATATATCCTGGAAATCTGACAAAAACTCAGGAACTTCAGAAGAAGGGGACGAGGAAATTGACATCAGAGGAATGTCACTATGTATCCCCTGACAACCCCAACTAGTCACGGACATAGATTTCCAATCCAGCACTGGATTATGTACCTGTAACCATGGAAACCCCAGCACAACCACATCATGCAAATTATGCAACACCAAAAAGCGAATATTTTCCTGATGTGCTGGAGCCATGTTCATGGCTAACTGTGTCCAGTACTGAGGTTTATTCTTGGCCAATGGCGTAGCATCAATCCCCCTCAAGGGAATAGGACTCTGCAATGGCTCCAAGGAAAAACCACAGCGCTTGGCAAATTCCAGGTCCATTAAGTTCAGGGCAGCGCCAGAATCCACAAATGCCATTACAGAAAAGGACGACAATGAGCAAATCAGGGTAATAGACAAGAGAAATTTAGGCTGTAAAGTACTGATGGTAACCGACTTAGCAACCGTCTTAGTTCGCTTCGGGCAGTCAGAGATAGCATGAGTAGCGTCACCACAGTAAAAACACAGCCCATTCTGACATCTGAACTCCTGCCGTTCTGCTCTCGTCAAAACTCTATCGCATTGCATAGGCTCAGAACTCTGCCCAGAGGACACCACCATATGGTGCACCTCCTTACGTTCACGTAAGCGCCGATCAATCTGAATGGCCAGAGACATTGATTCGTTCAAACCAGCAGGCGTGGGAAACCCCACCATAACATCTTTAAGAGCCTCAGAAAGACCCTTTCTGAAAATAGCCGCCAGGGCATCCTCATTCCATTTTGTAAGCACAGACCACTTTCTAAATTTCTGACAATACATCTCTACTGCTTCCTGACCCTGACACAGAGCCAGCAAAATCCTTTCTGCCTGATCCACAGAATTAGGTTCATCATAAAGCAGTCCAAGTGCTTGAAAAAACGAATCTATATTGAGCAATGCAGGATTCCCTGTCTCAAGGGAGAATGCCCAGTCCTGCGGGTCGCCACGCAACAGAGAAATGAATGGGGTCACCAGAGGAACGGGGTCTCAGAGCAAAAAATAATCTGCAATTATTTTTAAAATTCAAAAACCTAGATCTATCCCCAGAAAACAAATCAGGAATAGGAATTCTAGGCTCAGAAACAGGAGTTTGAACAACATAGTCTTGGATACTCTGTACCCTTGCAGCGAGATGATCAACACGCGCAGACAGACCCTGAGCCTCCATATCAGCACCAAGCTCCTGCACCATCCAAAAATCAAGGGGAAGAAAAAAAAAAGGACAAAACAAGCAACACACACACACAAAAAAAAAAAATGACTCAGAACTTTCTCTTCCCTCCTTTGAGATGCATTTAACACATTGTGGGCCAGCTGTACTGTTATGACCTGGTGGGTACGGAGCGGTACTGAGATGACCTGGTGGGCAAAACCAATCATCGACTCACTACGGAGCAGCACTGAAATGACCTGGTGGGTAAAACAAAAATAGGACTAGCTCTGAGGAGGTGGTAACTTTACTGACCGCAATCCCTACTCCTAACACCAACACTAGAAATAGCCGTGGAGCGTACCTAACTCTGCCTAGACGCCTCTGCACAGCCTAAGAACTAGCTACCCCTGAAGATGGAAACGGAAAGCTATCTCGCCTCAGAGAAACCCCCAAAGGAAGATAGCCCCCCACAAATATTGACGGTGAGTGGAGAGGGAAATGACAAACTCAGAAATGAAACTAGATTTTTTAGCAAAGGAGGCCAGTAGTGTTGAGCGATACCTTCTGATATCGGAAAGTATCGGTATCGGAAAGTATCGGCCGATACCGTCAAAGTATCGGATCTAATCCGATACCGATACCCGATCCCAATGCAAGTCAATGGGACGAAAATATCGGAATTAAAATAAACCCTTTCTTTCCTTGTAGGTTAATTCTACATGAAGGAAAACAACTAAGAATAATGTAGGATGTATTGGGGGAGGTGGCGGAGACATTAAAGGCACAGAGGTTTAGCCCAAACAAATAGAATAGCAGGATTTTTTTTTTTTTTATGACGTTCGGCGTTAGAAAGATTTTGACTATGTTATTTTTTTTTTTTATTTTGTCAGATATTGATGTTTCACTACTTCCACGCCCTTCACCTTCTTTTTTACTTCTCCCACACTTTCTTCTTCATTATCCTCATCATCAGCTTCTTTGACATCAACTATCTTCACCTCATTCATCTTCTTCTTCTTCTACCTCTAATTTTTTTTTTTTAACATTGTTCATATTCTTTTTATTTAACTATCATCTTCTTCATATTCAACTTCTTCATCATATTCTTATTTGTGACAGGCATTCCCGTAGTTGTTATCTATAAAAGTTTGAAGATTACACCTTCCGTTCTGCCTGTCACAAAAGAGTTACATTTGTCCGCGTTCAGTTTGGCCTGCAGCATCAGGCTTTATCCAGGGGCACCACGAGGAGGAACGGACTCACCCCCATACACTGCTTAGTCTTCTTCTGCTTATAATTTAGATAATATCTTTTGCTCTATTTAGTGTTATGCTTAATGTTCTTCTGCTCTTTGTTCTGCAGCCTCTTGTTCTTCTGCTTCTCGGTCTCCCATGTCGTCGTCGTCTCCAGGGTCGTCGTCTCCAGGGTCGTCGTCTCCGGGGTCGTCGTCATCGGGGTGGTCTTCAGGGTCATCGTCTCCAGGGTCGTCGTCATCTCAGTGGTCGTCGTCTCTGGTGTCGTCGTCATCTTAGGGGTGGTCTTCCGGGTCGTCGTCTTTAGGGTCTTGAACTTGGAAATGTAGCAGAAGGTACAAGAAGGCTGAGAAAATGCCGAGAAACAGCTGATGGAACTGGAACTCGGATGGCTACCCGAAGGTCCAAGAGCCAATGGAACTACCGAGGACCAGATGACGTTACTGGAACCCGGTTACTAAGCAGGAGGTACCCATGCCTGAAAGCACTACCAAGGACCACCTGACGTTGGTGGAACTCGGATACCCAGAAGGAGGCACCTAAGCCAAAGGCTCTGCCCGGAACCAGCTGACGGTACTGGAACCAGGATGGGGAGCAGAAGGTACAAGAGCAAAAGACACTGCCGAGAACCAGCTGACGGTACTGGAACCCGGATGGGTAGCCGAAGGTCCAAGAGCCAATGGAACTACCGAGGACCAGCTGACGTTACTGGAACCCGGTTACTAAGCAGGTGGTACCCGTGCCTGAAAGCACTACCAAGGACCACCTGACGTTGGTGGAACTCGGATACCCAGAAGGAGGCACCTAAGCCAAAGGCTCTGCCCGGAACCAGCTGACGGTGCTGGAACCAGGATGGGGACATATTCAAGCTTATCTTCCTAGAGCCCCAACTAGCGGTGTTGGAGCAAAGGGTCAGCAGGGGGAGCAGAGTGTAGGCCGAAGCCTGCACTGGCGGCAGCTTTGTGTCTGCGTGGCTGTTGCAGGACACATTGCCGGCTACACAGCAGGGGAACAGCTGGCGGTGCTGAACCCCACTGACACATTGGCGAGGTGTTTTTCTCTGTGCAGCCAGCACTTCGGGGCACCAACTGGCGGTGTTGGAGCCCAGGCTCTGCAGGGGGAGCAGAGTGTAGGCCGAAGCCTAATTGAACCAATTTTAAAGGTAACCTTTAACCCCCCCTCAGGTGTTACAAACTAGAAGAGCCACGCCTTATGCAGCAGTAGTGCTGCACAAGTCAAAGGTTGCTCTTTTAATTTTGTTCCTTGCACAAGCTGAAGGAAACACGTACAACATTTTGGCCCTTATACAGTCAATCTGTCTTGGAGGCGGGAGTTCCCTTCGTAATGAGACGCAGCACAGCTGGCAAAAATACCACCTTGGTGCGGCCTCCTGAGCATCGCATTTTGAAGTACAGGAGTCTGCGTTGTTGCGTTATCCCTTGGCCATGCGCTGCCCATCTTCTGACATCATTTCATGTCGGCTGATGCGGTTCGCGATGCCCATGAATCCCAGCCCCGCAGTGTCTTTACAGTGTTTCACACTGCGGGGCTGGGATTCATGGCCTGGCGCAGTACATATGTTCGCCTCTCGCTCGTGTCCTTACACCTGCTACAGACTGTGCGGCGTCAGCTGATCCCTTATCGCATGCCACGGCCATGAAGCCGCACAGTCTGAAGAAGGCGGAAGGAGATGAGTGACAGCCTGGCGAAGATATGCACTGCTCATGCCCGTCAATCACACCCTCGCAGTCAAAATACATAAGACACCGAGGGGCGTTGTGTCGGGCAGGGCGGCCGCAGAGGCGCAGCCAGCCAAACAATGATGTCAGAAGAAGGGCTGTGCTACCAAGGGGGTCGTTGCGTGTCATTACAAAGGAAAGTCACACGTCAGGGACGTTTTAATGGTCTCAGGGGACACATTGTAGATGTGTTCTGTTCCACGTGTGCAAGGAGAATAAGTTTATGAGCCACCTTGCACACATGCAGCATTACCGCTGTACAAGGTGGCCTTAAAAACGTACAAACGCCTGGGGGAGGGGGGACAGGATCCCTTCAATTTCAGTTCTTGTGTCTGCGTGGCTTTTGCAGGACACGATGCCGGCTACACAGCAGGGGAACAGCAGGCGGTGCTGAACCCCACTGACACATTGGCTGGTGTTTTTCTCTGTGCAGCTAGCAGTACCGGGCACCAACTGGCGGTGTTAGAGCCCAGGGTCAGCAGGAGGAGAGGGAGCAGAGTGTAGGCCGAAGCCTGCACTGGCGGCAGCTTTGTGTCTGCGTGGCTGTTGCAGGACACGTTGCCGGCTACACAGCAGGGGAACAGCTGGCGGTGCTGAACCCCACTGACACATTGGCGAGGTGTTTTTCTCTGTGCAGCCAGCACTTTGGGTGTTGTGGATTCTGTTTGTGGGCTCCCTCTGGTGGTTACTGCTGGTACTGGGTGACTTTGGTGGGTTGCAGCCTTTGGTTTCCACCTGTCCATCAGTGGCTGGGTGTTTCCTATTTTACCTGGCCTTTCTGTCATTTCCCTTGCCGGCTATCAATGTATTCAGATGTGCTCTGTTTGGTTCCTGCCTACCTGCTCCCAGATCTTTCAGGATAAGCTAAGTGCTGATTTTCAGTGGTTTGGTTTTTTTGTCCAGCTTGCTTATTATGTCTCTATGCTAGCTGGTAGCTCTAGTGGACTGAGGTTCTCCCCATGTGCCATGAGTTGGCACATGGGTTCTTGTAATCTCAGGATGGTTTTTTTGATTAGGGTTTTTTGCTGACCGCTCAGTCCCCTTTTGTATCGTTCTGCTTTCTAGTTTACAGCGGGCCTCAATTTGCTAAAACTATATATATCATCTCTATGTGTGTGCCTTCCTCTCATTTCACCGTCAATACATGTGGGGGGCAACTATATCTTTTGGGGTTCATTCCGCTGGAGGCAAGTGAGGTCTTTATTTTCTCTGCAGTGCTAGTTAGCTCTTAGGCTGGTGCGTGGCGTCTAGAACCAACGTAGGCACGCTCCCTGGCTATCTCTAGTTGCGTTTGTCAGGCGTAGGGCAGCGGTCAGCCCAGGTTCCATCACCCTAGAGCTCGTCCGTAATATATTTGTACTTTGCTTGTCCTGTGCTATCCCTAGCCATTGGGATTCATGACATTCGGGGCACCAACTGGCGGTGTTGGAGCCCAGGCTCTGCAGGGGGAGCAGAGTGTAGGCCGAAGCCTAATTGAACCAATTTTAAAGGTAACCTTTAACCCCCCCTCAGGTGTTACAAACTAGAAGAGCCACGCCTTATGCAGCAGTAGTGCTGCACAAGTCAAAGGTTGCTCTTTTAATTTTGTTCCTTGCACAAGCTGAAGGAAACACGTACAACATTTTGGCCCTTATACAGTCAGTCTTGGAGGCGGGAGTTCCCTTCGTAATGAGACGCAGCACAGCTGGCAAAAATACCACCTTGGTGCGGCCTCCTGAGCATCGCATTTTGAAGTACAGGAGTCTGCGTTGTTGCGTTATCCCTTGGCCATGCGCTGCCCGTCTTCTGACATCATTTCATGTCGGCTGGTGCGGTTCGCGATGCCCATGAATCCCAGCCCCGCAGTGTCTTTACAGTGTTTCACACTGCGGGGCTGGGATTCATGGCCTGGCGCAGTACATATGTTCGCCTCTCGCTCGTGTCCTTACACCTGCTACAGACTGTGCGGCGTCAGCTGATCCCTTATCGCATGCCACGGCCATGAAGCCGCACAGTCTGAAGAAGGCGGAAGGAGATGAGTGACAGCCTGGCGAAGATATGCACTGCTCATGCCCGTCAATCACACCCTCGCAGTCAAAATAAATAAGACACCGAGGGGCGTTGTGTCGGGCAGGGCGGCCGCAGAGGCGCAGGCAGCCAAACAATGATGCCAGAAGACGGGCAGCGCTATCAAGGGGGTTGCAGCGTGTCATTACAAAGGAAAGTCACACCTCTGGGACGGTTAAATGGTCACACAGAGGACACATTTTAGACGTGTTTTCAGTTCCACATGTGCGAGGAGAATAAGTTTATGAGCCACCTTGCACACATGCAGCATTACTGCTGTACAAGGTGGCAGTAAAACATACAAACACCTGGGGGTGGGGTGACAGGATCCCTTCAATTTCAGTTCTTGTGTCTGCGTGGCTTTTGCAGGACACGATGCCGGCTACACAGCAGGGGAACAGCAGGCGGTGCTGAACCCCACTGACACATTGGCTGGTGTTTTTCTCTGTGCAGCTAGCAGTACCGGGCACCAACTGGCGGTGTTAGAGCCCAGGGTCAGCAGGAGGAGAGGGAGCAGAGTGTAGGCCGAAGCCTGCACTGGCGGCAGCTTTGGGTCTGTTGTGCCTGCGTGGCTGTTGCAGGACACGTTGCCGGCTGCACAGCAGGGGAACAGCTGGCATTGCTGAACCCCACTGACACTTTGGCTGGTGTTTTTCTCTGTGCAGCTAGCACATCTGGGCCCCAACTGGCGGTGTTAGAGCCCAGGGTCAGCAGGAGGAGGAGAGGGAGCGGAGTGTAGGCCGAAGCCTAATTGAACCAATTTCAAAGGTAACCTTAAACCCCCCCTCAGGTGTTCCAAACTAGAAGAGCCACAGCTTATGCAGCAGTAGTGCTGCACAAGTCAAAGGTTGCTCTTTTAATTTTTCTCCTTGCACACGCTGAATGAAACACGTATAACATTTAGCCCTTTATACAGTCAAACTGTGTTGGAGGCGAGAGTTCCCTTGGTAATGAGACGCAGCACAGATGTCAAGAATCCCATCTTGGTGCTGGGCGCAGCCTCCTGAGCGTTGTTATTTGCTGTACAGGAGTCTGCGCTGTCGTGTTATCCCTTGGCCTTGCGCTGTTAGCGCTGCCCATCTTCTGACATCATTTCATGTCGGCCGTTGCGGTTTGCGATGACCATGAATCCCAGCCCCGCAGTGTCTTTACATAGTTTAAACACTGCGGGGCTGGGATTCATGGCCTGGCGCAGTACATATGTTCGCCTCTCACACTCGGGTCCTTACACCCGCTTCAGACTGTGCGGCGTCAGCTGATCCCTTATCTCATGCCACGGCCATGAAGCCGCACAGTCTGAAGAAGGCGGAAGGAGATGAGGGACAGGTGAACTTATGCACTGCTCATGCCCATCAATCACACCCTCGCAGTCCAAATAAATAAGACACCGAGGGGCGTTGTGTGGGTCAGGGCGGCCGCAGAGGCGCAGGCAGCCAAACAATGATGCCAGAAGATGGTCAGCGCTACCAAGGAGCTTGTTGCGTGTCAATACAAAGGAAAATCACACCTGAGGGACGTTTTAATGGTCGCAGAGGACTCATTTTAGACGTGTTCAGTTCAACATGGGCAAGGAGAATAAGTTTCTGAGCCACCTTGCACACATGCAGCATTACTGTCGTACAAGGTGGCTGTAAAACGTAGAAACACCTGGGGGATGGGGGACAGGTTCCCTTCAATTTCAGTTCTTGTGTCTGCATGGCTGTTGCAGGACACGTTGCTGGCTGCACAGCAGGGGAACAGCTGGCGGTGCTGAACCCCACTGACACATTGGCTTGTGTTTTTCTCTGTGCAGCTAGCACATCTGGGCCCCAACTGGCGGTGTTAGAGCCCAGGGTCAGCAGGAGGAGGAGAGGGAGCAGAGTGTAGGCCGAAGCCTGCACTGGCGGCAGCTTTGGGTCTGTTGTGCCTGCGTGGCTGTTGCAGGACACGTTACCGGCTGCACAGCAGGGGAACAGCTGGCGTTGCTGAACCCCACTGACACTTTGGCTGGTGTTTTTCTCTGTGCAGCTAGCACATCTGGGCCCCAACTGGCGTTGTTAGAGCCCAGGGTCAGCAGGAGGAGGACAGGGGGAGCGGAGTGTAGGCCGAAGCCTAATTGAACCAATTTCAAAGGTAACCTTTAACCCCCCTCAGGTGTTCCAAACTAGAAGAGCCACAGCTTATGCAGCAGTAGTGCTGCACAAGTCAAAGGTTGCTCTTTTAATTTTGCTCCTTGCACACGCTGAAAGGAACACGTATAACATTTAGGCCCTTACACAGTCAAACTGATTTTGAGGCGTGAGTTCCCTTCGTAAAGAGACGCAGTACAGCTGGCAAAAATGCCACCTTGGTGCTTTGCGCGGCCTCCTGAACATCGTTATTTGTTGCACAGGAGTCTGCGCTGTCGTGTTATCCCTTGGCCTTGCGCTGTTAGCGCTGCCCATCTTCTAACATCATTTCATGTCGGCCGTTGCGGTTTGCGATGACCATGAATCCCAGCCCCGCAGTGTCTTAACATTGTTAAAACACTGCGGGGCTGGGATTCATGGCCTGGCGCAGTACATATGTTCGCCTCTCTCTTGGGTTCTTACACCCGCTTCAGACTATGCGGCCTCAGCCCTTATCGCATGCCACGGCCATGAAGACGCACAGTCCGAAGAAGGCGGAAGGAGATGAGGGACAGGCGAAGAAATGCACGGTTCATGCCCGTCAATCACACCCTCGCAGTCCAAATAAATAAGACACCAAGGGGCGTTGTGTGGGGCAAGGCGGCCGCAGAGGCGCAGGCAGCCAAACAATGATGCCAGAAGATGGTCAGCGCTACCAAGGGGGTTGCAGCGTGTCATTACAAAGGAAAGTCACACCTCAGGGACGGTTTAATGGTCACAGAGGACACATTTTATACGTGTTCAGTTCCACGTGTGCAAGGGGAGTAAGTTTATGAGCCACCTTGCACACATGCAGCATTACTGCTGTACAAGGTGGCTGTGAAACATACAAACACATGGGGGAGGGGGGACAGGTTCCTTTCAATTTCAGTTCTTGTGTCTGCGTGACTGTTGTAGGACACGTTGCCGGCTACACAGCAGGGGAACAGCTGGCGTTGCTGAACCCCACTGACACTTTGGCTGGTGTTTTTCTCTGTGCAGCCAGCACATCTGGGCCCCAACTGGCGGTGTCAGAGCCCAGGGTCAGCAGGAGGAGGAGAGGGAGCAGAGTGTAGGCCGAAGCCTGCACTGGAGCAAGTTGAAAGGGAACCTTTAACCCCCCCCCAGGCGTTTGTAGCTGAAAGAGCCATCGTGTACAGAACTAATGCTGGAAAAGGTAAACTTAGCTCTTTTAATTTTGGTCCTTGCACATGCTGAACCTAACACTTATGAAAAGTGTCCCCTCCTACCGTGATACCGTCCGGTAGGTGGAACTTTCCTTTGTGATGTGAAGCAGCACAGCCGTCATTCTCACCCCCTTGGCGCCGTGCGCCGCCTCCTCAGCGTTGTTTGAATCAGTCCCGGATCCTGTGCTGTTAGGTTAGCCCTTGGTCATGCACACATTTTGCGCTGCCCGTCTTCTGACATCATTTGGTGTTATGACCCCAATGGCAGAGGGTCTCAGGAATAATTGCTAAGTCTGCAAACACAGAAAACCAGCTCATAGGGCAGTGGTAACTGGGCTGACCATATATCTAATCCTAGCACCACAAATACCAGCAGCCGGGGAACGTTCCTACGTTGATCCTAGACGTCTCGCGCCAGCTGGAGAACTACCTAACCCTAGAAGGGAAAAGAAAGACCTTTCTTGCCTCCAGAGAAAATACCCCAAAAGTTGGATAGAAGCCCCCAACAAATAATAACGGTGAGGTAAGAGGAAAAGACAAACATAAGAATGAGCTAGGTATTTAGCAAAGAGAGGCCCACTAGCTAATAGCAGAATATAGAAAGATAACTTATATGGTCAGCAAAAATCCTATCAAAAATATCCACACTGGAAATTCAAGAACCCCCGAACCGTCTAACGGCCCGGGGGGAGAACACCAGCCCCCTAGAGCTTCCAGCAAGGTCAGGAATCACATTTAGTACAAGCTGGACAAAAATGAGAGCAAGTAAATAATCCAAAAAACAAAGAAGCAGGACTTAGCTTAGTTTTGCACGAACCAGGACCAGCAGATAGGAGCAAACAGAATGTGTCTGATTACAACGATGCCAGGCACTGGACTAAGGTTCCAGGAGGTTTATATAGCAACACCCCTGAACTAACGACCCAGCTGGGTGCAAACTGAGGGAAGAAAATCCCAGAGTCATATCACTAGTAACCACAAGAGGGAGCCAAAAAGTCTAATTCCAAACAATTTGGTGTCAGACTGGCTGCGCCTGTGCGGCTGCGCTGGCCGAGATCCCGCCTCGCAGTGTCGTCTAATGTAATCCCACCGCGGGCCTGGGATCCATGGCCATGCGCAGTGCATATCCTCGCCTCTCACTCCCCTCCCTATGGCTTCTTCAGACTGTGCGGTGTCACGGCCGTGGCATGCTATTAGGGACCAGCTGACACCGCACAGTCTGAAGAAGCCGTAGGGAGATGAGTGAGAGGTGGAGGTTCAGATATGCACTGCGCATGTCCATGGATCTCAGGCCCCCAGTGGGATTAAATCAGAAGACACTACGAGGCGGGATCTCGTCCAGCGCGGCCGCACAGGCTCAGCCAGCCTGACACCAAATGATGTCAGAAGACGGGCAGCGCAAAATGTGTGCATGGCCAAGGGCTAACCTAACAGCGCAGGCTCCGGGACTGATTCAAACAACGCTGAGGATGCGGTGCACGGCGCCAAGGGGGTAAGAATGACGGCTGTGCTGCTTCACATCACAAAGGAAAGTTCCACCTACCGGACGGTATCACGGTAGGAGGGGACACTTTTCATAAGTGTTAGGTTCAGCATGTGCAAGGAGCACCACGAAAAGAGGCACTTTTTCCCTTTGCATCATTACTGCTGCACAAGGTGGCTCCTTCAGTAACAAACGCCTGGGGGGGGGGGACAGGTTCCCTTAAATTTAACTTGTTGTGCCTGCGTGGCGGTCGCAGTACACGTTGCCGTATACACAGCAGGGGAACAGCTGGCGGTGCTGAACCCCACTAACACATTGGCGAGGTGTTTAGCTCTGTGCGGACAGCACTTCTGGACAGCAACTAGCGGTGTTGGAGCCCAGGGTCAGGAGGAGGAGGAGGTGGGGGAGATAGGAGGGATTGCCACACACACAGCAGGGGAACAGCTGACGTTACTGAACCCCAATAACAGAGGAGGGACTGTTGGGACTGTGCGTACAGCACTACCAGGCAACAACTAGCGGTGTTGGAGCCCAGGGTCAGGAGGAGGAGGAGGTGGGGGAGATAGGAGGGATTGCCACACACACAGCAGGGGAACAGCTGACGTTACTGAACCCCAATAACAGAGGAGGGACTGTTGGGACTGTGCGTACAGCACTACCAGGCAACAACTAGCGGTGTTGGAGCCCAGGGACAGGAGGAGTAGGAGGTGGAGGAGATAGGAGGGATTGCCACACACACAGCAGGGGAACAGCTGATGTTACTGAACCCCAATAACAGAGGAGGGACTGTTGGGACTGTGCGTACAGCACTTCTGGACAGCAACTAGCGGTGTTGGAGCCCAGGGACAGGAGGAGGAGGAGGAGGTGGGGGAGATAGGAGGGATTGCCACACACACAGCAGGGGAACAGCTGACGTTACTGAACCCCAATAACAGAGGAGGGACTGTTGGGACTGTGCGTACAGCACTACCAGGCAACAACTAGCGGTGTTGGAGCCCAGGGACAGGAGGAGGAGGAGGTGGGGGAGATAGGAGGGATTGCCACACACACAGCAGGGGAACAGCTGACGTTACTGAACCCCAATAACAGAGGAGGGACTGTTGGGACTGTGCGTACAGCACTTCTGGACAGCAACTAGCGGTGTTGGAGCCCAGGGACAGGAGGAGGAGGAGGAGGTGGGGTAGATAGGAGGGATTGCCACACACACAGCAGGGGAACAGCTGACGTTACTGAACCCCAATAACAGAGGAGGGACTGTTGGGACTGTGCGTACAGCACTACCAGGCAACAACTAGCGGTGTTGGAGCCCAGGGTCAGGAGGAGGAGGAGGTGGGGGAGATAGGAGGGATTGCCACACACACAGCAGGGGAACAGCTGACGTTACTGAACCCCAATAACAGAGGAGGGACTGTTGGGACTGTGCGTACAGCACTTCTGGACAGCAACTAGCGGTGTTGGAGCCCAGGGACAGGAGGAGGAGGAGGAGGTGGGGGAGATAGGAGGGATTGCCACACACACAGCAGGGGAACAGCTGACGTTACTGAACCCCAATAACAGAGGAGGGACTGTTGGGACTGTGCGTACAGCACTACCAGGCAACAACTAGCGGTGTTGGAGCCCAGGGTCAGGAGGAGGAGGAGGTGGGGGAGATAGGAGGGATTGCCACACACACAGCAAGGGAACAGCTGACGTTACTGAACCCCAATAACAGAGGAGGGACTGTTGGGACTGTGCGTACAGCACTACCAGGCAACAACTAGCGGTGTTGGAGCCCAGGGACAGGAGGAGGAGGAGGTGGGGGAGATAGGAGGGATTGCCACACACACAGCAGGGGAACAGCTGATGTTACTGAACCCCAATAACAGAGGAGGGACTGTTGGGACTGTGCGTACAGCACTACCAGGCAACAACTAGCGGTGTTGGAGCCCAGGGACAGCAGGAGAAGCAGAGGAACACAATGTAGGCCGAAGCCTGATTGGAGATAGTCGAAAGGGAACCTTTAACCCCCCCCCAAGGCGTTTGTAGCTGAAAGAGCCAGCTTGTGCAGCACAAAAGATGCAAAAGGAAAAGGTGGCTCTTTTCATTATGCTCCTTGCAAACACAGAACTAAACACTTATAAAATGTGTCCCCTGAAAACGTGAGACCGTCCCGGAGGTGGGACTTTCCTTCGTAATATGACGCAGCACAGCTGTCATTCCTACCCCCTTGGCGCCGTGCCCCGGCTCCTCAGCGTTGTTTGAATCTGTCACGGAGCCTGCGCTGTTATGTTATCCCTTGGCCAGGCACACTTAGGGCTGCCCATCTTCTTACATCATTTGGTGTCAGGCTGGCTGCGCCTGTGCGGCCGCGCTGGACGAGATCCCACCTCGCAGTGTCGTCTAATGTAATCCCACCGCGGGCCTGGGATCCGTGGCCATGCGCAGTGCATATCCTCGCCTTTCACTCCCCTCCCTACGGCTACTTCAGACTGTGCGGCGTCACGGCCGTGGCATGCTATTAGGGATCAGCTGACGGCGCACAGTCTGAAGAAGGCGTAGGGAGATGAGTGAGAGGCGGAGGTTCAGATATGCACTGCGCATGTCCATGGATCTCAGGCCCCCAGTGGGATGAAATCAGAAGACAATGCGAGGCGGGCTCTCGGCCAGCGCGGCCGCACAGGCGCAGCCAGCCTGACACCAAATGATGTCAGAAGATGGTCAGCGCTAAGTGTGCCTGGCCAAGGGATAACATAACAGCGCAGGCTCCGGGACAGATTTAAACAACGCTGAGGAGCCGGGGCACGGCGCCAAGGGGGTAGGAATGACAGCTGTGCTGCGTCATATTACGAAGGAAAGTCCCACCTCCGGGACGGTTTTACGGTATCAGTGGACACATTTTATAAGTGTTAAGTTCTGCGTGTGCAAGGAGCTAAACATAAATAGCTACCTTTTCCTTGTGCAGCATTACTGCTGCACAAGGTGGCTCTTTCAGTAACAAACGCCTTGGGGGGGGGACAGGTTCCCTTACATTTCAGTTGTTGTGTCAGCGTGGCGGTCGCAGGACACATTGCCGGCTGCACAGCTGGGGATCAGCTGACGTTACTGAAACCCAATAACACTGGGTCGTATGTTTTGACTGTGCAGACGGCACTTCTGAGCCTCAACTGGCGGTGTTGGAGCCCAGGAATTTAAGTTCAGGTGGTAGAAAGATGAACACAACAGGAGACCTGGATAACGTAGACAGTCACCTAATTATTTAATCAGGAAGAGGAGTGGCAAATTCCTGCGAGATCCAGGCCTTGTTCATTTTCAGGAAAGTAAGCCGGTCAACGTTATCGGAGGATAGTCGCATGCGACGGTCAGTTAGTACACCACCTGCAGCACTAAAGACGCGTTCCGATAATACACTAGCCGCAGGGCAAGCCAGCACCTCCAATGCATACTGGCTTAGCTCTGGCCATGTATCCAGCTTTGAGACCCAAAACTTGAAAGGGGAAGAGCCGTCTGGGAGTACAGCAAGAGGGCAAGACATGTAGTCTGTCACCATCTGACGGAACCGTTGCCTCCTGCTGACTGGAGCCGTCTGTGATGGTGTTGACTTTTGTGGCGGGCACAGAAAACTGTGCCACAGTTGGGCCATACTGCTCTTGCCTTGGGCAGAGGCACTGCTTCTGCTCCCTCTTTGTGCAGAGCCTCCACCACTGCCTGGACGCACTGAGCTGCTTTGTAATGCACTAGCAGCACTTCTCTCAGTTGGAATGGAGAAGATGATGGAATTCACCAGTGTGTCTTGGTACTCCCGCATTTTTCGCTCCCGGTTCAACGGTGTGATGAGGCTTTCTACGTTGTCCCGGTAGCGAGGATCGAGGAGGGTGAACACCCAATATTCAGACATGTTGAGAATGTGGGCGATGCGGCGGTCGTTTCTCAGGCACTGCAGCATGTAATCCACCATGTGCTGCAGACTGCCAACTGCCCAAGAAACGCTGTCCCCTGCTGGAGGCGTGATCTCTGCCCGCTCGTCATCACCCCACCCTCGCTGTACACACTGAGTACTGGGCAATTGTGTAACTCCCTCCTCTGGACGGATGTCTTCCACCTCCATTGACTCCTCCTCATCCTCCTCACAAACTGTCCCCTGCCTACGCGTTTGTGAGGAACCACGTGGCGCTGACTGTCCAGAAGATGATGGAAATGTTGAATCCTCATCCTCCACCTCTTCCACAACATCATCCCTTAGCGCTTGCAGTGATTTTTCAAGCAGGCAGATAAGGGGGACAGTCATGCTGACTAGTGCATCATCTGCACTCGCCATCCGCGTGGAATAATCGAAGGGACGCAAAACCTGGCAGACGTCATTCATAGTGGCCCACTCTGTGGTTGTGAAGTCTGAACGGCGCGGAGTGCGACTTCTTTGCGCCTGATGCAGCTGGTACTCCATTACAGCTTGCTGCTGCTCACACAACCGCTCCAACATATGTAACGTGGAATTCCACCTGGTAGGTAGGTCACATATGATGCGATGTTCCGACAGGTGGTGTCGGCGCTGCAGAGCCGCAATGTGCGCTTTTGCCGTGCTGGAACGCCGCAAGTGAGCACACTCTAGGCGGACCTTGTGCAGCAGTGCATCAAGATCCGGATAGTCCCTCAAAAAACTCTGCACGACCAAATTGAGCACATGTGCCAGACATGGGATGTGAGTGAGGTTGCCGAGGCCCAGAGCTGCCACCAGATTTCGGCCATTATCACACACTACCATGCCTGGCTGGAGATTCGCTGGCACAAACCATACATCGCTCTCCTGCTTGATGGCATTCCAGAGCTCCTGCGCTGTGTGGCTTCGATTCCCCAAAGAAATTAATTTCAAGACGGCCTGTTGACGTTTGGCCACGGCTGTGCTCATGTCGGTCGTAACAGGTAAACGTTCATCACGGGTCCATGTGGAGGTGGACTGTGACGGCTCCTGCAGCGATGATTCTGAGGAACTGGTGTAAGAGGAGGAGTCAATGCGTACAGAATGGATTCCTGCAATCCTTGGAGTGGGCAGGACACGTCCTGCGCCACTCGCACGATCTGTACCCGGCTCAACGACATTAACCCAATGGGCAGTGAGGGAAAGGTATTGCCCCTGTCCATGTTGACTGGTCCACGCATCGGTGGTGAGGTGGACGTTGCTACTGACGGCATTCAGTAGCGAGTGTTTTATGTGTCCCTCCACATGCTTGTGCAGGGCAGGGACGGCTTGCCTGCTGAAGTAAAAGGGGCTGGGCACATTGTACTGTGGGACTGCCAATGACATCAAGTCACGGAAGCTGTCAGTCTCCACCAGCCTGAATGACAGCATTTCCAGTGACAGAAGTTTGGCAATGCCTGCAGTCAGAGCCTGTGCTCGTGGGTGGTTTGACGAGAAAGGCCGCCTTTTCTCCCATGCCTGTACTACCGATGGCTGTAGACTGGGCTGGGAGTGTGTGGATGACTGGGAAAGTGGTGCTGCGGGTGGAATTACAGCGGGTCTCTGGACAACAGGGCCAGAGGTTCTTCCACGGCGATCCTGGGAGGAAGCCGAACCAGCTGCGTGTGAGCTGGAGGAAGAGGCAACACGAGCTGAAGAGGTGGTAGCTGCCGCTGTTGGTTGGCCTAGCTCTTCAGTGTGTTTTTCTAACAACGCCGCGTGCCTGGTCCGCACATGTTTCCACATGTTGGAGGTATTGAGGCTGCTGACATTTCGACCTCTTTTGACTTTGTGATGACACACCTTGCATTTGACATAGCAAATGTCATCTGCAACTGTGTCAAAAAAGGCCCAGGCACTGCAAGTCTTGGGAGCGCCCTTTTTGGCTTTTGGAAGAGACATGCTCCTAACGGGTGCCAAAGCGGAGGCTGCAGGATCCGCAGTCTTCCCCCTCCCTCTCCCTCTTTGGGCCGTACGGGGAATCTCTTCCTCAGAGCTGCTCCCACCACCTTCCTGTCCCTCACGCCAAGATGGATCAAGGACCTCATCATCTACACTACCCTCTGCCCCCAACTGCTCCTCCTGGGTAGTCTCAGCAGCAGAGCATGCACCAGAAAGTGGCACCTGAGTGTCATCATCAGCGGATGCGGCCTGCGATGTGGTGACCGGAAGCACTGGCCCACCCGCCTCTTCAGAGGAAGAGAGAAAAAGCTGTTGGGCATCACTGCACCCTGCCTCTTCTTCCATTTCTCCAATGCTGCTTGGCTGGCCCCTTGTTTCCAAGCCAAGAGATTCAGAGAACAGAAGTAGAGACGGCTCCTGTCCTGGGCTCTCTGTCTGCCTGGGCAATTTGGCAGGTGGTGAAGAGACAGATGGCTGCTCTCCAGTGCTCTGTGTCTGAGAGGATGTGGCACTAATTGAAGTTGATGCATTAGCTGCCATCCATCCGACAACGGCTTCAATTTGTTCTTCACGCAGCAGCGGTGTACGGCGCTCTGCGACAAAGCTGCGCATGAAGGACTGTTCCCTGGTGAAAGTGGGTGCTGATGAGTCACCGGTGCCCGCAGCAGGCACAGAATCCCCACGTCCTCTCCCTGCTCTGCGCCCACGCCCACGTGCCTTACTCACTGCCTTCTTCATCTTGGTTGACTGATAAAGATAAGCAGAAAAGTACTAACGGCTTTGTGTGCTTATTCCTGAACAACTCCTAACAGGTATAAGAAACACTAATTTTATAAAGTGTGGACTAGACTTTAATATGAGCTAATGTGGCCTACACAAATGTTAAGTGGTGTCACTGGTGTGTTTGGTGAACTTTATTATTCATTTATTTTTTGGGGACTGAACTGACAACAGAGAGAGCTGCAGTCACACGGAGACCGTGCAGACAGCCGTAAACGGCGCTGCAAGGCCCAAAAACCCTCCTCTACGTTATCCTATGTAGTGTTTTTCCACAAGTTAGCTGGAGACGGGTGGAAAGACACTAATAGGAATTTTTTGAAAAAATGTGCAGCAGCCTGCACTACTTAAAACAAAAGGAAAATTGATTTTACGGTATGACGCAGTGAAGAACCCTGAGCTGGAGACAACCAGGCTATGGCTGCTCACACACTACAGGGCGAGCTGCAGTCACACGGAGACCGTGCAGACAGCCGTAAACGGCGCTGCAAGGCCCAAAAACCCTCCTCTACGTTATCCTATGTAGTGTTTTTCCACAAGTTAGCTGGAGACGGGTGGAAAGACACTAATAGGAATTTTTTGAAAAAATGTGCAGCAGCCTGCACTACTTAAAACAAAAGGAAAATTGATTTTACGGTATGACGCAGTGAAGAACCCTGAGCTGGAGACAACCAGGCTATGGCTGCTCACAGACTACAGGGCGAGCTGCAGTCACACGGAGACCGTGCAGACAGCCGTAAACGGCGCTGCAAGGCCCAAAAACCCTCCTCTACTTTATCCTATGTAGTATTTTTCCACAAGTTAGCTGGAGACGGGTGGAAAGACACTAATAGGAATTTTTGGAAAAAATGAGCAGCAGACTACACTACTTGAAAAAACAAACAAAAAAAAAACAGTATGAGGCAATGAACCACCCTCCCTGAACTGAATACAACCAGCTATGGATGGCCTATGGCTGCACTCAGACTAGAGAGTGGGCTGCACTCACACACACACACACACACACAGACCTTGCAGATCGCTGTGAAAACAGCGCTACAAGGCAAAAGCAAGGTGAATAGTAGGTGAACACAGCGGTTGCTAAATTAGCCTTTGAAAAGCACAAAGAAGCAAATCGCTATCTCTAAACTGGCCCTCAGTCAGCAAACAGCGTCCTGTCACTAACTGAATTCACAGCAGAGTGAGCGCAAAATGGCGCCAGCGACTTTTAAACTGCATCATGACATCATTTCAGCAGCCAATCACAGCCATGCCAGTAGTTTCATGCCCTCCATGCTGAACAGGATGTGCCCACACTTGGAATCATTCTCATTGGCTGAATTTGTGCAGTTTGAATCTGGGAACTTCCGATTCCGGTATCCGATACGCGGCAAGTATCGGATCTCGGTATCGGAATTCCGATACCGCTAAGTATCGGCCGATACCCGATACTTGCGGTATCGGAATGCTCAACACTAGATGCCAGTACTATCTAAATAGACAGAGATAGAAAAGGTTGCTGTGCGGTCAGTATAAAAACTAAAAGTCCACGCAGAGTTTACAAAAATAACCACCACACCGACTCATGGTGTGGAGGGGCAAATCTGCGACCCCAGAGCTTCCAACTAGCCGGAATATTTCATAATGACAAGCTGGACAAAATAGACATAAATTGAACTGAACATAAGGTCATAAGCAGGGAAACACCCAAAAAGTAGCAGACTTATCTTAAGCTGAAAAGGGACTGGCCAACAGAGAACTTCCAGGAAAGGACTGAATCCACAGGAAATACATTAACAGCTGGCATCCACTAAAGCCAAAATCCCAGTTAAATAACAAGGCCAGGAAACCGATTAGTGAACGCAGCTGCTAAGTTCCACTTGAAACCACCAGAGGGAGCCCAAGAGCAGAACTCCCAAAAATACCATTCACAACCACAGGATGGAGCCCAAGAACGGAATTCACAACAATACCCCTATAGATGGAAATGGGAATTCTATCTTGCCTCAGAGCAGAACCCCAAAGGATAGGCAGCCCCCACAAATATTGACTGTGAGTATTAGAGGAAAGACAAACGCAGGCAGAAATCAGGATTTAGCAAAAGAGGCCAAGCTAGCTAAATAGGAAAGGATAGGACAAAATACTAAGCGGTCAGTATTAAAACCCTAAAAATATCCACAGCAGATAATACAAAAATTCCACCATCTAACTAAAGACATGGAATGTATATCTGCATCTCCTGAGAATCAAACTTGACTGAACAAATCCAAACACAGTCTAAGCTGGACAAGAAAAAACAATAAATAGCACTGAATTGTAAAGCACACAGCATGTGTGCTGTAGAAACAAAACCAGACACTTATCTTTGCTGAATTGGCAGCAGGGCAGGAGGAACCAGACAGAGATGCAAAACCTCCAAGAACAATGGACAACTGGCAAGGGCTAATGAATCCTGCAACCCTAAATACCTCAGTCAGAGCTGCAATCAGCAGGGACACCTGCCCAGGATTGCAACCCAGGGACAACTGTATTACCACCAACAACCACCGGAGGGAACCCAAGAGCAGAATTCACAACAGTACCCCCCCTTGAGGAGGGGTCACCGAACCCTCACCAGAGCCCCCAGGCCGATCAGGACGAGCCAGATGAAAGGCATGGACCGAATCAGCAGCATGGACATCAGAGGCAAAAACTCAAGAATTATCCTCCTGGCCATAACCCTTCCATTTGACAAGGTACTGAAGCCTCCGCCTCGAAAAGCGAGAATCCAAAATCTTCTCAACCACATACTCCAACTCCCCATCAACCAACACAGGGGCCGGAGGATCAACAGAGGGAACAACGGGCACCACATATTTCCGCAATAAAGATCTATGGAAGACATTATGGATAGCAAAAGAGGCCGAAAGGGCCAATCGAAAAGACACCGGATTGATAATCTCAGAAATCCTATAAGGACCAATAAACCGAGGCTTAAACTTAGGGGAAGAAACCTTCATAGGAACATGACGGGAAGACAACCAGTCCAGATCCCCAACCCGAAGCCGGGAACCAACACACCGACGACGGTTAGCAAAACGTTGAGCCTCCTCCTGAGACAACACCAAATTGTCCACCACATGAGCCCAAATCTGCTGCAACCTGTCCACCACAGAATCCACACCAGGACAGTCAGAAGGCTCAACCTGCCCCGAAGAAAAACGAGGATGAAAACCAAAATTACAAAAGAAGGGCGAAACCAAGGTAGCCGAACTAGCCCGATTATTAAGGGCAAACTCGGCCAATGGCAAGAAAGCCACCCAATCATCCTGATCAGCAGACACAAAGCATCTCAAATAAGTTTCCAAAGTCTGATTAGTTCGATCGGTCTGGCCATTTGTCTGAGGATGAAATGCGGAAGAAAAAGACAAATCGATGCCCAGCCGAGCACAAAAGGCCCGCCAAAACCTAGAAACAAACTGGGAACCTCTGTCGGACACAATATTCTCCGGAATACCATGCAAACGAACCACATGCTGAATAAACAGCGGAACCAAATCAGAAGAGGAAGGCAATTTAGGCAAAGGCACCAAATGAACCATCTTAGAGAACCGGTCACAAACAACCCAGATAACCGACATCCTCTGGGAAACCGGAAGATCAGAAATAAAATCCATAGAAATATGCATCCAGGGCCTCTCAGGGACCGGCAAAGGCAAAAGCAACCCACTAGCACGGGAACAACAAGGCTTGGCCCGCGCACAAGTCCCACAGGACTGCACAAAAGAACGCACATCACGTGACAAAGAAGGCCACCAAAAGGACCTACCAACCAAATCTCTGGTACCAAAAATACCAGGATGGCCAGCCAACACAGAACAATGAACCTCAGAAATCACTCTAATAGTCCATCTATCAGGAACAAACAGTTTCCCCACTGGACAGCGGTCAGGTTTGTCAGCCTGAAATTCCTGAAGAACCCGTTGTAAATCATTAGAAATGGCAGAAAGGACCACCCCTTCTTTCAGAATGCCGATCGGTTCAAGGACCTCAGGAGAATCAGGCAAAAAACTCCTAGAGAGGGCATCAGCCTTAATATTCTTAGAACCCGGAAGATACGAGACCACGAAATCAAAACGGGAAAAAAACAAGGACCATCGAGCCTGTCTAGGATTCAGCCGTCTGGCAGACTCGAGGTAAATCAATTTTTTATGATCGGTCAAGACCACAATACGGTGCTTAGCTCCCTCAAGCCAATTTCGCCACTCCTCAAACGCCCACTTCATAGCCAACAACTCCCGATTGCCGACATCATAATTGCGTTCAGCAGGCAAAAACTTACGGGAAAAGAAGGCACATGGTTTCATCAAGGAACCAACAGGATCCCTCTGAGACAAAACGGCCCCTGCCCCAATCTCAGAAGCGTCAACCTCAACCTGAAACGGAAGAGAAACATCCGGTTGACGCAACACCGGGGCAGAAGTAAATCGGCGTTTAAGCTCCTGAAAGGCAGAGACAGCCGCAGAGGACCAATTCTTTACATCAGCGACTTTCTTCGTCAAATCGGTTAAGGGTTTAACCACACTGGAGAAGTTAGCAATGAAACGGCGATAAAAATTAGCAAAGCCCAAAAATTTCTGAAGGCTCTTCACGGATGTGGGTTGAATCCAATCATGAATGGCCTGAACCTTAACTGGATCCATCTCCATAGATGAGGGAGAAAAAATGAAGCCCAAAAAAGAAACCTTCTGCACCCCAAAGAGACACTTAGACCTAGGGTTGAGCGACTTTAATTTTTTTAAGATCGAGTCGGGTTTTGCGAAACCCGACTTTGTCCAAAGTCGAGTCGAGTGCAGTCGGCCGATTATCGCAAAAAGTCGGGGATCGACTGAAACACGAAACCCAATGCAAGTCAATGGGGAAGCACCCAATGCAAGTCAATGGGGAAGCATAGTCGGCAGTGAGTGGAGGCCAGGAAAACACCTACAGTGCCCATTTTAATGCCAAAAACATCCATTCTTGTTTCTGAAGCTTGTCAATCTTAATTAACTTTATAATAATAGTTGGGCATTGGAAATTGGGGGTCATGTGGCAAAAGTTGTAGGGGGTAGGGCTGGTTCAAGGTTTTAGTGGGCCCAGGAAACGTGGACTACGTCACGGCGGTTGAGCAGGGAGAGGTAAGTATTTCAATGTTGCAAGTGCTGTGATCCAAAGCAAGCAGGGGGGGCCCACTCATTCGCATTGGCACTGGCACAGGGCCCCTCAAAGTACAGCGGTGTGTTTGCACGGCGGGGGCGCCTCTCACCGGCAGCGACACTTTTGCATACTCTGAGGGGCCCTGTGCCTGTGACGTCGCCAACGAGTATGCCCCCTACCTGTTAAAGAAACCTGCACTTTCATCTGCACCTTCCTCTTTGTCCCTGTGTAAGGTGGTATAGTATGCGGGAAGGGGAACCTGACTTTCAGCAGGGTCAGATTGTGGCTGTGTAGCGTGCAAGGGGAATGTAGTGGTCTGGGTCAAAGTACCACAAGACTCATGTAGCACCGGCTGGGCAATGGGCAGGATGAGGAGGAAACAGTGATATAGGGCCAAATAATAAAGTGGGCTAAATGCAATTTAAAATTGGTAACAGGACTAACCAGGCAGCATTGCTTAGTTCAGTGGAGGACAACTGTAATGAGAGGCAGACACAGTTAGTAGGCCCAAATAATAAAGTGGGCAAAATAAAGTTCAAAATTGGTAACAGGAGTAAACAGGCGGCACTGCTTTGTTCAGTGGAGGAGAACACCTTTGAGCGGCAGACACCATTAGTAGGCCCAACCCAACTAGTAGGCCCTATGCAGTTTAATATTACAAATGAAGGCTGAAAGCCTGAAGATTAAAGGTCAGGAAAATAACACAGGACAACACCAAGGTGCGGCACACACCGTTAGTAGGCCCCAACCACCAAATTTTTAAAAAACGGCACTTAATGAGAGCCAGAAGGTTGAAGCTCAGATTTATACAGTGGAGGACAACACCAGGGAGCGGCAGACACCGTTAGTAGGCCCCAACCACCAAATTTTTTAAAAAACAGCACTTAATGAGAGCCAGAAGGTTGAAGCTCAGATTTATACAGTGGAGGACAACACCAGGGAGCGGCAGACACCGTTAGTAGGCCCCAACCACCAAACTTTTTTTTTAAAAAAAAAGCACTTAATGAGAGCCAGAAGGTTGAAGCTCAGATTTATACAGTGGAGGACAACACCAGGGAGTGGCAGACACCGTTAGTAGGCCCCAACCACCAAACTTTTTAAAAAACAGCACTTAATGAGAGCCAGAAGGTTGAAGCTCAGATTTATACAGTGGAGGACAACACCAGGGAGCGGCAGACACCGTTAGTAGGCCCCAACCACCAAGCTTTTTAAAAAACAGCACTTAATGAGAGCCAGAAGGTTGAAGCTCATATTTATACAGTGGAGGACAACACCAGGGAGCGGCAGACACCGTTAGTAGGCCCCAACCACCAAATTTTTTTTTTTTTTTCAAAAAGCACTTAATGAGAGCCAGAAGGTTGAAGCTCAGATTTATACAGTGGAGGACAACACCAGGGAGCGGCAGACACCGTTAGTAGGCCCCAACCACCAAACTTTTTAAAAAACAGCACTTAATGAGAGCCAGAAGGTTGAAGCTCAGATTTATACAGTGGAGGACAACACCAGGGAGCGGCAGACACCGTTAGTAGGCCCCAACCACCAAATTTTTGTTAAAAAGCACTTAATGAGAGACAGAAGGTTGAAGCTCAGATTTATACAGTGGAGGACATTTTGAATTAGGGACTGCAGACAGACTTAGTAGGCTGTCCCCTGTGGACCATGCATCCACCACATTAACCCATTGCGCCGTAATGGACACGTAACCTTCCGTGGCCATGCCTACAGGTCCATGCGTCTGTTGTCAGGTGCACCTTTGTACTCACAGATTGCCAGAGTGCATGGACAATGCGGTCTTTTACATGCTGGTGGAGGGTTGGGATGGCTTTTCTTGCAAAAGAAGTGTCGACTGGTTAGCTTGTAGCGTGGTACAGCGTAGTCCATCATGGCTCTATTAATATTAAATAAAATATATAAATAGGCTCTATGAACTTTTAAATAGGTTCCAGGGGTACACGGGCAGCATTGGTGTGGTCAGTGGAGGAGGATTGCAAGGAGGAACCGCAGACAGGCTTACTAGGCCTAAAATAAATAAAAATAGGCTCTATGCAGTTTTAAATAGGTTCCAGGGTTACACGGGCAGCATTGGTGTGGTCAGCGGAGGAGGATTGCAAGGAGGGACCGCAGACAGGCTTACTAGGCCTAAAATAAATAAAAATAGGCTCAAGGCACTTAGAGTTATCTCGCAGGGGTACACAGGCAGAATTGGTGTGGTCAGCGGAGGACGATTGCAAGGAGTGTCTGACACAGTTAGTACTCACAAAAAATAAATAGATGTTAATGTCTCGCAAAACAACAACAACAAAAAAAAAGTGTGGCATACTTAGGTACAGGGGTGGGCTCATCTGCTGAGTTTCTGACATAGTAATTTGGCAGTAAGTATTTACTGGTGTCAATATAGGACATTGACCCAGACTACTTTAACTAGCATCATAGATGTCAACAAATTGGTATTGTCAGTGCCAGGCATTGAATGATGTCAGCGCATAGACTAAACATTGGTGGAGCTGTGAGAGATAATTTTGCACGTGGTAGAGCACAGTTTGCGCTGGGGGGGGGGTGAACTCTCTTGTGGCCAGCGGTACCATCCCAGGGCCCCTCATGTTACAACGGTGTGTCTGACGTTGGGTGCGCGCCACCACCGCCAGAGACACTTTATTGTACTATGAGGGACCCAGTGGCAGTGCCGTTGACCAAAACCGGGCACACCCACCTCTTCAGACAAACGGCACTCTAACATGTGCTTGCGCCAAGTGAGACCACGGCCCCGTGGGGGGAGTTTTCCCATTGAGGGAGGTGTAAACATGTCGTATGCTGGACAAACAGCTGCTGCTAATTAAGAGATTGGAACACTCAGTAAGACCAGTCCACAAGCAAGACCTTTTTATAGGAAAGCTAGGTGTCAGCCGGGAAAGGTGGGGCAAAATAATTTGAAATCCAGGAGTGGTTCATTTTAATGAAGGTTAGATCATCCACATTTTGGGTAGCCAGACGAGTCCTTTTTTCGGTTAATATTGAACCAGCAGCACTGAATACTCTTTCTGATAGCACACTAGCTGCTGGGCAAGCAAGCTCCTGCAATGCATATTCTGCCAATTCAGGCTAGGTGTCTAATTTGGATGCCCAGTAATCAAATGGGAATGACGGTTGAGGGAGAACATCGATAAGGGATGAAAAATAGTTAGTAACCATACTGGACAAATGTTGTCTCCTGTCACTTTGAATAGATGCTGCAGTACCTGTCCTGTCTGCGATCATTGCAAAATCACTCCACAACCTGGTCAGAAAACCCCTCTGTCCAACGCCACTTCTGATTTGTGCACCTCTAACACCTCTGCCCTGTAGCCCCCTTCAGCTCGTGTGAGAACCATCATCGGCGCTGTGTGCTGGGAATGCTTGAATCAAACGGTCTACAAGAGTTGCTTGTTTGGTTGCTAATATTTGTTCGAGGTTCTCATGTGGCATAATATTTTGCAATTTGCCTTTATAGCGAGGGTCAAGGATGCAGGCCAACCAGTAATCGTCATCGCTCATCATTTTAGTAATGCGTGGGCCAAAGTTCCAGTTGTCAAATCTGCGGTTGTGCTGGTTTGAGGGGCAGTTACAGGCAAATCTACGTCACTTGTCTCCCTTAAAAAAACAGAACCCAGCCTTGCAACGCCACTAATTTCTGTTGGCCCAGGAGAAGCTTCCTCATTAAAAAAGTACTCATCCCCATCATCCTCCTCGTCCTCCTCATCCTCTTCGCCCGCTACCGCGTCCTCTACACGGCCCTGACGAGACAATGGCTGACTGTCATCAAGGCTTTCCTCTTCCTCGGCTGCAGACGCCTGCTCCTTTATGTGCATCAAACTTTGCATCAGCAGACGCATTAGGGGGATGCTCATGCTTATTATGGCGTTGTCTGCACTAACCAGCCATGTGCATTCCTCAAAACACTGAAGGACTTGACACAGGTCTTGTAGCTTCGACCACTGCACACCTGACAACTCCATGTCTGCCATCCAACTGCCTGCCCGTGTATCCTCCCACAAATACATAACAGCACGCCTCTGTTCGCACAGTCTCTGAAGCATGTGCAGTGTGGAGTTCCACCTTGTTGCAACGTCGATGATTAGGCGATGCTGGGGAAGGTTCAAAGACCGCTGATAGTTCTGCATACGGCTGGAGTGTACGGGCGAACGGCGGATATGCGAGCAAAGTCTGCGCACTTTGAGGAGCAGGTCGGGTAACGCCGGATAACTTTTCAGGAAGCACTGCACCACCAGGTTTAAGTTGTGAGCCAGGCAAGGAATGTGTTTCAGTTGGGAAAGGGCTATGGCAGCCATGAAATTCCTTCCGTTATCACTCACTACCTTGCCTGCCTCAAGATGTACAGTGCCCAGCCATGACTGAGTTTCTTTCTGCAAGAACTCGGACAGAACTTCCGCGGTGTGTCTGTTGTCACCCAAACACTTCATTGCCAATACAGCCTGCTGACGCTTGCCACTAGCTGTCCCATAATGGCACACCTGGTGTGCAACAGTGGCAGCTGCGGATGGAGTGAATGTGCGACTGCGGTCTGTGGACAAGCTCTCGCTTCTGCAGGAGGACGAGGAAGAGGAGGAGGGGGGCGAACGCCTACAGCCAACTCTTTCCTTGACCGTGGGCTAGGCAGAACTGTCCCAATATTGCTGGCCCCTGTGGACCCTGCATCCACCACATTCACCCAGTGTGCCGTGATGGACACGTAACGTCCCTGGCCATGCCTACTTCTCCATGCATCTGTTGTCAGGTGCACCTTTGTAGTCACAGACTGCCTGAGTGCATGGACAATGCGGTCTTTAACATGCTGTTGGAGGGCTGGGATGGCTTTTCTAGAAAAGAAGTGTCGACTGGGTAGCTCGTAGCGTGGTACAGCGTAGTCCATCAGCCCTTTGAAAGCTTCGCTTTCAACTAACCGGTAGGGCATCATCTCTAATGAGATTAGTCTAGCAATGTGGGCGTTCAAACCCTGTGCACGCGGATGCGAGGATGAGTACTTCCTTTTCCTAACAAGAGTCTCATGTAGGGTGAGCTGGACTGGAGAGCTGGAGATCGTGGAACTAGCGGGCGTGCCGGTGGACATGGCAGACTGAGAGAGGGTTGGAGATGGTATTCTTGCCGGTGCCCTACATGCAGTGTTTCCTACTACGAACCTGGTGATTCCCTGACTGCTTTGGCCTGGAGACAAAAGCTGCACAGATACTGCAGGTGTTGCGGGAAATGATGGGCTTACAGTGAGGGAAGTGATATAGCGTTGCTGACTAGCTTCATTGGCCGAGGGTGCTGCAACCTTTAGGCACGTTTGGTAGTTAGTCCAGGCTTGCAAATGCATGGTGGATAAATGTCTATGCATGCAACTTGTATTTAGACTTTTAAGATTCTGACCTCTGCTTAAGGTAGTTGAACATTTTTGACAGATGACTTTGCGCTGATCATTTGGATGTTGTTTAAAAAAATGCCAGACTGCACTCTTTCTACTATCGGATACCTTTTCAGGCATTGCAGACTGAGCGTCTTTAACCGGATGGCCACCCTGTCCTCCAACTGGTTTTGGTTTTGCCACGCGTTTTTGGCCAGATACGGGCCCGGCAGATGGAACCTGTTGTGATGTTGATGCCTGCTGCGGCTCCTCCTCCTCCTCCACTTCAGAACTACTGCCGCCTGCACCCTGTTCCCCCAATGGCTGCCAATCGGGGTCAACAACTGGGTCATCTATGACCTCCTCTTCTATCTCATGTGCAACTTCGTCTGTGTCACCGTGTAAGCTGGTGGTATAGCGTTCGTGACGGGGCACCATAGTCTCAGCTGGGTTTGATTCTGGCTCAGTACACTGCGAGGGCAATGTTCTGGTCTGAGTCAAAGGAACATCATAGTAATCTGGCTGTGGCTGTGCATCAGTGCACTCCATGTCCGATTCAACTTCTAATGGGCATGGCCTGTTAACTGTTTCACTGTCTAACCCAGGAACGGTATGTGTAAAGAGCTCCATGGAGTAACCCGTTGTGTCTCCTGACGCATCCTTCTCTCTTGTTCTGGGTGAAGAAGACAAGGAAGCGACTTGTCCCTGACCGTGAACATCCACTAACGACGCGCTGCTTTTACATTTTGCACTTTCAGAAGAGGAGGCAAAAGAGCTAGAGGCTGAGTCAGCAAGGAAAGCCAAAAATTGTTCTTGCTGCTCCGGCTTTAAAAGCGGTTTTCCTACTCCCAGAAAAGGGAGCGTTCGAGGCCTTGTGTAGCCAGACGACCAACCTGGCTCAACAACTCGAGACTTAGGTGCTGTACTGCTTTTACCATGACCACCTGGTGCTCCACCACCACTACCATCATTACCAGCTGACAATGACCGCCCACGGCCACGACCTCTTCCACCTGACTTTCTCATTGTTTGCAAAATGTAACCAAAGTAACGGTATTTGTTACTGTAAAACAACTTATAAGGTGAACTCTAACTTCTGTAGGATTTATATACACCTTTATAGGTGGCTGACACTGAAAGGAAAACCAGGCCCAATGTTACACACTAGGTTTTCTGTGCCCCAATAATTTGAGACAGATGGCACACACGACCGGCACTCAAGCAGAAATGCCAACCTTAATCTCCCACTATTTATTTATTTTTTTTCAGGGAGAATTTACAAAAAAAAAAAAATGGCCCAGTATTACACACTGGTTTTCTGTGGCACACAATGAGAGACAGATGCCACACACAGCAATGGCACAGAGGCAGACTTGCCATTCTTTATCTCCCACTATTTTTTTTTTCAGGGAGAATAATAAAAAAAAATGGCCAGTATTACACACTAGGTTTTCTGTGGCACACAATGAGAGACAGATGCCACACACAGCACTGGCACAGAGGCAGACTTGCCAATCTTTATCTCCCTGCAGTAAGCTCAGAAACGTATGGCAGGCAGCTATAAAAAGGACTGCTGCACACAAAAGTGTGGACAAACAAACATGATAGCTGTACAGAAAGGAAGGAACAACAGGATTTGTGCTTTGAAAAAAGCAGTTGGTTTGCACAGCGGCGTACACACACAGCAACGCAGCTATCAGGGAGCCTTCTAGGGCAGCCCAATGAGCTACAGCGCTGAGGAAAAAAAAATCTAGCCTCCACTGCCTCCTGCAAACAAAAGGTGGTGTTGGACAGCGGAAATCGCTACAGCACAAGCGGTTTGGGGGTGAATGTACCCAGCCTAACGCTCTCCCTGCTTCTGACGAAGCGGCAGCAACCTCTCCCTACGCTCAGATCAGCAGCAGTAAGATGGCGGTCGGCAGGAACGCCCCTTTATAGCCCCTGTGACGCCGCAGAAAGCAAGCCAATCACTGAAATGCCCTTCTCTAAGATGGTGGGGACTGAGATCTATGTCATCACGCTGCCCACACTCTGCGTCCACCTTCATTGGCTGAGAAATGGCGCTTTTAGCGTCATTGAAACGCGACTTTGGCGCGAAAGTCGCGTACCGCATGGCCGACCCCACACAGGGATCGGGTCGGGTTTCATGAGACGCCGACTTTGCCAAAAGTCGGCGACTTATGAAAATGAACGATCCGTTTCGCTCAACCCTACTTAGACCCCTTGATAATGCATGATAATGCACCTTCTCATGCTGCAAAAAACACATCTGCATCTCTGGCTGCTATGGGCATAAAAGAGGACAAACTTATGGTGTGGCCACCATCTTCCCCTGACCTCAACCCCATTGAGAACCCCTGGAGCATCATCAAAAGGAGTGTCTATGATGGCGGGAGGCAGTTCACATCTAAGTAACAGCTCTGGGAGGGTATTCTGTCCACATGCAAAACAATTGAAGCAGAAACCATCCAAAAACGGACAAATTCAATGCATGAGAGAGTTCAGAAGCTTCTTTCGAACAAGGGGTCCTATGTGCAAATGTAACATCACCTAGAATAAAGTTTTCAATTGAAAACTGTTTGATTTAATTTTGTAATAAGCTAATAATGCTTATAACTTCACAATTGACCATTTTTTTGTTCAAAATAAAAAAAAAGGTTGAAAACTCTGCTGTGCATAATAATTTGGAACATGCATTTTGAGTGTTTATTTTTTTTTTTTTAGAAAGGATACGGTTTTCATAGGCAGTTTGTTCCAAAACATTGCAATTATACTAGAATAGTAGATGACTGGAAAATAACAATGACTGCAATTCAGATAGGTAATTTAGAGAAAATATGAGGAAATATTATTTGCATAATAATTTGGAACACAGTGTAATGTCATCAGTGATCACTGTATTACCTGTACACTAACACTTTATACAGAGCTCCTGTGCATAATGTCACCAGTGATCACTGTATTACCTGTGCACTGACACTATATACAGAGCTCCTGTGTATAATGTCACTGGTGATCACTGTATTATCTGTACACTGACACTTTATACAGAGCTCATGTGCATAATGTCACTACACCTCAGTCCTACTCTGGATGGAGGCATGATATCCAGCACATTTCCTTACTTCAGATTGGCTACAGCAAATTCGGTATTTATGGATGTAGTATACAGTGATAGCAGGCAAGCAGTGAAGGGGCACACCAAAGCTGAAGAAATGCTTCAAATACTCAGACACTAAGATATGTTCTACACCACATCATGTTTTGATTATATGACAGAAGACGCTAATCTATAAGTTTAATTAAAAAGTTTTATAGCAGTAAGTTTCTGAACTTTTCAGAATAGGAAGTTTATCTTTATGATACAATCACTTCTGTCCCCGGCCTTATCAACAGTATATCATGCATATAAGTACTGGCATGAGAAATACATCCTTTCACAATATTCCCTCCCACCACCTCCTCCATATCCACCCTAAGCAAATGTTATTCTGTTAATCCACCTTGTACTCACGGAAAACGATGTCTTAGTACAATTATTACTCAATTCTGAAACAAGCGCCCGTTTATGGAGTGATGCACATTAATTCATGTGCCCCTTTCTCTGCAGCACAAGGCAAGAACCTGGCACAGGTGCCATTACCTGAACAAGAAGTGATATGGTCCTTTATCCAGCCTGTAAGAAAACCTTATGCAGCACCTATCCCGCACCACTTTTGTTTGGGATGTTTGTATTGCTTCCTGCTGCTTTCACTATGGGAACAACTTTCTAGACAATTGCCAGCTTTTCAAAAGAAAGTGTCTGCTGAGTGATTCAGTCCTCTCCCAAAAAGTCACGTGTCCTGCACAAAACATTGCAGAATCATTGAGACTGAGCTTATAATCAGCTCACTGTTGAGACCTGCAACACTCTTTACATGGCTATTATTACTAGAAAGAAGGGAACAACGCAGAGTCATGTACTACTTACTGACCGATGTGCTGTATCTGTGTACTTAGCATAAACTGCAATACAATGTTGGTGTAAATGTGTGCGTAGTACAATATCCAAGCAGGTTAGTGGCTGAAAGATAAGCAATTAGAGACCCTTGTAGAATTCTCATGAAAAACCACTTAAATATGTAACATACAAGTTATTTTTTAGGGGCATGCAAATTTCAAAAATATGGCCGAAAAATCTGCGCCTGCATAAATAGCAAAAAAGATTTTACACGAAAATTTTTTAATAAATCGTTGCATCAGTGTTTAACCATATTTCCAATGCAATTTTTAGAGGACTAAAACACTACAGTCAGATGATAGTTTCGAACATATCTAGAAAGTAGAGTTGAGTGAAATTTTCAAAGTTCGGTTCTAATTACGATCAGCGGCCAAACGTCATTGGAGTCAGTGGAAATAGAAATGACCGAATATGTTCAGAATCGATTGTCAAACATAAATTTGGCACAACTAAGGTACCAATATGGCACGAATATGGCAAATTCAAAGAAAGCCATTATGTACTACACATTTTTTAAGCCTTAAATGCTTGTACTGCTCCTTTAATACTCAGTGTATTGGACTTTGCATTAGTATTTATTCCCTTAAATCCACCCCCTTTTTTCATCTCTTCCACTGTGCACGCTCCCTATGTTTTCCCTTCCCTGTCATAGTTTATCCTTCCCCTTTAAACAGTAAGAACCTGAGCATACTAATGAGTACAACTTTGCATTGCACTTTCATTGTACTTCACAATCCCGCAATCTTCACAATTCCAAAGACATTAACACAGAAGGCTTAAAGGCATGTTCAACAGAGAGGACTTTGAGAACAAGCCATGCTGGGCAATAGGCAAACAAGTGAGATGGGCACACCTGAAGCCACAGAACCAGGATGGCAAATGCAGAGGGAAACATTCAGGGCTCATTTCCACATGCGAGGCTCACGTCCGTATCTCGCATGTGGAAACCAAGCTGTGGAGCCGGCACTCCAGAGCGGAGCGTGCGGCCGCATAGGAACACATGGAGCTGCACAGCTCCGCTCCAAAGTGCCGGCGCCAGAGCTTGGTTTCCACATGCGAGATACGGACGTGTGCCTCGCATGTGGAAATGAGCCCTTAGTCTGAAGCTGCACACAGCTGAAGGTAGCAAAAGCAGTGAGCTGTATTGTCTACTACGCAATGAAGGAGCACAGACCCACCAACTCCAGCACATACTTCAGCAGGCCGCGAGCTACCTTTCTGCCTGCTGGCTGCTGGAGGCCGGTGCCACGCATGGGGCTGCAGAGGACGAAGAGTCTGGACTAGGTGAGTATAAAGATTTTTTAATTTTGGGGGGCTGTTGGGTGAACCATCATACTATATATAAGGCTGTCGGGGGGGACGATTATACTATCAAGGTGGATGTGGTGGAAACAATCATACTATATAGGTGGGTGTTGGGAGGACCCTCATACTATATAAGGGGCTGTTGGGGGGGCCATCATAATACACTGCTCAAAAAAATAAAGGTAACACTCAAATAACACATCCTAGATCTGAATGAATGATCAATGGAAATCAAATTTATTAACCAATGGAGGCCTGGATTTGGAGCGTTACTCAAAATCAAAGTGAAAAATCATATTTCAGGCTGATCCAACTTCAGTGGAAATGCCTGAAAACAAGGAAATGATGCTCAATAGTGTGTGTGTGGCCTCCACGTGCCTGTATGACCTTCCTACAATGCCTGGGCATGCTCCTGATGAGGCTGCGGATAGTCTCCCGAGGGATCTTCTCCCAGACCTGGACTAAAGCATCCGCCAACTCCTGGACAGTCTGTGGTGCAATGTAACGTTGGTGGATGGTGCGAGACATGAAGTCCCAGATGTGTTCAATCGGATTTAGATCTGGGGAACAGGCGGGCCAGTCCATAGCTTCAATGCCTTCATGTTGCAGGAACTGTTGACACACTCCAGCCACATGAGGTCTGGCATTGTTGTGCATTAGGAGGAACCCAGGGCCAACCGCACCAGCATATGGTCTCACAAGACGTCTGAGGATCTCATCTCGGTACCTAATGGCAGTCAGGCTACCTCTGGCGAGCATATGGAGGGCTGTGCGGCCCTCCAAAGAAATGCCACCCCACACCATTACTGACCCACTGCCAAACCGGTCATGCTGAAGGAAGTTACAGGCAGCAGATCACTCTCCACGGCGTCTCCAGACTCTGTCACATCTGTCACATGTGCTCAGTGTGAACCTGCTTTCATCTATGAAAAGCACAAGGCGCCAGTGGCGAATTTGCCAATCCTGGTGTTCTGTGGTGTAACAACTCTGCTGGCATCACTGCATGGCCTCTCATCTCTCACACTATGTTACCCACTGCTCCAGGTCATGATGTGGTTTCTGTTTCTTGCCAGCTCCATATTCTGTTCCTCTGCTCTCTGCATGCTTCCTGGCTGTGTGCATAGGGGGGCGGCGCCTGAACTCTCTGGTTCTTATAGGAATCAGGTGCACTTGTCTAATCTGTTCCTGACCAATTAACAAGGGGCCTCCAGTATTTAGTGCAGCTCCACCCAGTGGACTGGGCCTGTGCAATGTGTTAGCTCAGTTTGTGTTTAGCTTCTGAGTTTGCCAGGCCTTGGTCTGTGTTACTCCCTCTCTAGAGGCTTTTCTCCTTGCCTTGAACTTTTTTGTCTGCCCTCCAGGAGGCCAAATATCCTGGTCCCTGTGTCTTTGTTCTGGTACCTTGTCTTGTTCCATTACCTTGTCTGAACTTAGTCCTATCTCTGTCTCCTTGTCTGTGGCTTCCTTCCCTGCTGTGTCTTTTCTTGTGTTCTCAGTCTGCTTATGCTCCGCACTCTTGCGGCTCTTTCTGCTCTGAACCCTTGTGATTTTGCCTGGGCTCCGCTCTCTCTTGCAGCTTTGACTCTGCTCCGCACTCCTGCGGTTCTGCTCCATTCTGCTCTGCTTGCTTCTGCTGCTGCAGTAATCTCTTGCTGCAGCTCCTCTCCGCATTCCTTGCAGTTCCGCCCTGCTTAGCTTCTGCAGTAATCTCTTGCTGCAGCTCCTCTCCGCATTCCTTGCGGTTCTGCTCTGCTTAGCTTTTGTTGCTGCGCTATCTTCTGCTGCTCTACCATTCCTATCTGCAGCCTTGCGGTTCTCTTCCTGTGTGAACAGGTCCCAACCTGTTCCTTCCCACTCCATTCCTTCCTGCTTGTTTCTGTACCTGCATCTCCTGTGTGAACAGGTCCCAACCTGTTCCTTCATACACAACACCTTCATACACCGTTCCTGACAGCTCTGTGCCTCTGCCATTCCTGCCAGTCCTGTGTTCTCTGCCGTGCCTGCCAGCCCTGTGTTCTCTGCCGTGCCTGCCAGCCCTGTGTTCTCTGCTGTGCCTGCCAGCCCTGTATTCTCTGCTGTGCCTGCCTGCCCTGTGTTCTCTGCCATGCCTGCCAGCCCTGTGTTCCCTGCTGTGCCTGCCAGCCCTGTGTTCTCTGCCATACCTGCCAGCCCTGTGTTCTCTGCCGTGCCTGCCAGCCCTGTGTTCCCTGCCTTGCCTGCTTGCCTACTCGTCCAAGTTTCAGCAGTGCTCATCTGCCAGTCGCCTGTACCTGTCCTAGTGTTCCCAAGTGGGATCAGAAGCCACAGCCAGACACCACCCTGGAGTAGCACCTGGCAGCTGCCTGCAACACAAGCCTGACCTCACCATGAGAGGCTCCAGCGAAAACCCAGGCTGCTGTCATAGTCACGCCCTTTCCAGAGTAGTCTGGTTTGTGGCACAGTGGGGCCACAAACCCCCCAAGCTCTCGCCCACCAGTCAGGGCGTGAGCGTGACATGTGGCAAATGCCAAGCGTCCTGTATGGTGTTGGGCTGTGAGCACAACCCCCATCTGTGGATGTCGGTCACTCAGACCATCCTCATGGAGTCAGTTTCTAACTGTTTGTGCAGACACATGCACATTTGTGGCCACCTGGAGGTCATTTTGCAGGGCTCTGGCAGTGCTCCTCCTGGTCCTCCTTGCACAAAGGCTGAGGTAGCGGTCCTGATGCTGGGTTGTTGCCTTCCTACGGCCCCCTCCATGTCTCCTGGTGTAGTGGCCTGTGTCCTGGTAGCGCCTCCAGCCTCTGGACACTATGCTCACAGACACAGCAAACCTTCTTGCCATAGCTCGCATTGATGCGCTATTCTGGGTGAGCTGCACTACCTGAGCTACTTCTGTAGGTTGTAGGGTCCATCTCATGCTACCACAAGTGTGAAAGCGCAACCAATATTCAAAAGTAACCAAACCATCAGCCAGAAAGCATTGGTACTGAGATGTGGTCTGTTGTCCCCACCTGCAGAACCACTCCTTTATTGAGTGTGTCTTCATAATTGCCAGTAATTTCCATCTGTTGTCTATTGCATTTGCACATCAGCATGTGGAATTGATTGTCAATCAGTGTTGCTTCTTAAGTGGACAGTTTGATTTCACAGAAGTTTGATTTACTTGGAGTTATATTCTGTTGTTTAAGTGTTCCCTTTATTTTTTTGAGCAGTGTATATAGGATGCTGCTGGGGGGACCATTATGCTATGGGAACTATGGATACTATGGGAACATTACATCACACTATATGAAGGGAAGTTGGGGGGACCATCATACTGTATTTGGGGTTGTGAGGGATCATCACGTTGTAGATAGGGCTTTGAGGGGGCTGTGGAGATCCAACCTGTGGAAGATCATGTGTAGGGTGCCTGTGGAGTATCCATCATTCCACGTGGAGTGGCTGTGGGAGATCCATCATACTGTGTAGGGTTGTTGTGGTAGATATTTTACTGTGGGGGGACCATCATACTATGTGAAGGTCTATGGGGGCCATTATACTGTGTGGAGGGGCTGCGATGATCATCATACTATATACGTTTTGTGAGGCAATCATACTGTGTGGGGTCATCATACTGTACTGTGTGGGGGTATAATACTCAACAGTGGTCATCAATGAGTTATCATAGTGGGTGAGGCCACTTAGGGGCTTCAGAAGGGACAAAATAACGTAAGTTCTGCAATACATGCAAGTTCCCACTCCATTCCTTCCTGCTTGTTTCTGTACCTGCATCTCCTGTCCTGTCATGTCCTGTCCTGTCCTTCATTTCTTAAAAAATTGGGAGATTTGCCTTTCGTTGACTGTAACATGATAGGACTTTTTCTATGGGGCGCCTGCTATTTCTATGTACGCCCCTGCTTAGGAGCATTATTCCAATAAAGAGGCACTGGGGGTCATTATTATAAGGAGGTACAATGGGGAGTCATTACACTGGTCAGCCCCAAAAAATCAACAGCAAAGGTAATATGTCTGTTTTATGGAGTTTGATGTGCTGATTCCAAAAATATGCTTAGTTTTGCTCTATCACATACAGTTTCTGAGATATAAGTATTTTTGCTATTATGTTATTTCTGCATTTTCAATGTATATGGCTTTTCCTATGTTATTCCCATTTATTTGCTTGTTTTACTTAATTGTGAATTTTCTTACAGGGACAACATCAGTAAAGGTTTTAGTGAGTTTTATGGGAAGGAGTATTGACAGTGCAATCCATCATTGACTGCTTCTCGGAAAGTCACATGTTATGGGGGGGAGCTAACTGTTATGAGGCGGTAAGATTTGAGTTAGTCAGAAAAGGATGGTGATAGCAGCAAGCACTGGTATGCGAGACTCTGACAGGAGACAGGCCTCTACAGGGATCTGAACCCTGCCACAGGGAGATAGAAGGGAAGGCAGCGGACAGCCACCATTCTGAGGGGATATTCACTGCATTTCTGGGAGGGCAAGTCGCTTCAGAGGGAAGAAAACAGCTCAGCTACTGAGGTGTAACTGAGTGAGGGTCTCAACAGAGAGAGAACCTGAAAGCAGCCAATATCATACTGAGAAACTGCCTGTCTGCAAATGTTCATCTGTAAGGAATAGGTTGACCCATTTACCTCACAACTGTATATAGTTATCTACCAGATTACCTCCAGTAAAAAAATTTCTAAATACAAGCTGCCTCTGTCATCTCTGGGGAAATATCTACATACTAGATAGTGGCCCGATTCTAAAGCATCGGGTATTCTAGAATATGTATGCGTAGTGTATAGCACAGCCCACGTAGTATATTGCACAGCCACGCAGTACATGGCGCAGCCCACGCAGTACATTGCGCAGCCCACACAGTGCATTGCGCAGCCCACGCAGTACATTGCACAGCCCCAGCAGTACATTGCGCAGCCCACGTAGTACATTGCGCAGCCCACATAGTACATTGCGCAGCCTACGTAGTATATTGCGCAGCCCACGTTGTATATTGCGCAGCCCACGTAGTACATTGCGCAGCCCACGTTGTACATTGCGCAGCTCACATTGTACATTGCGAAGCCCACGTTGTACATTGCGAAGCCCACGTTGTACATTGCGCAGCCCACGTAGTATATTGCGCAGCCCACATTGTATATTGCCCAGCCCACGTTGTATATTGCGCAGCCCACGTTGTATATGGCACAGCCACGCAGTACATTGCACAGCCCACGCAGTACATTGCGCAGCCCACGCAGTGCATTGCGCAGCCCACGCAGTACATTGCGCAGCCAACGCAGTACATTGCGCAGCCAACGCAGTACATTGCGCAGCCCACGCAGTACATTGCGCAGCCCACGTAGTACATTGCGCAGCCCATGTAGTACATTGCGCAGCCTACGTAGTATATTGCGCAGCCCACGTTGTATATTGCGCAGCCCACGTAGTACATTGCGCAGCCCATCTTGTACATTGCGCAGCTCACGTTGTACATTGTGAAGCCCACGTTGTACATTGCGCAGCCCACGTAGTATATTGCACAGCCCATGTAGTATATTGCGCAGCCCACGTAGTATATTGCGCAGCCCACGTAGTATATTGCGCAGCCCATGTTGTATATTGCGCAGCCCACGTAGTATATTGCGTAGCCCACGTTGTATATTGCCCAGCCCACGTTGTATATTGCGCAGCCCACGTTGTATATTGCACAGCCATGCAGTACATTGCACAGCCTGCGCAGTACATTGCGCAGCCCACGCAGTACATTGCGCAGCCAACGCAGTACATTGCGCAGCCAACGCAGTACATTGCGCAGCCCACGCAGGACATTGCACAGCCCACATAGTACATTGCGCAGCCTACGTAGTATATTGCGCAGCCCACATTGTATATTGCGCAGCCCACGTAGTACATTGCGCAGCCCATGTTGTACATTGCGCAGCCCATGTTGTACATTGTGAAGCCCACGTTGTACATTGCGCAGCCCACGTAGCATATTGCGCAGCCCACGTAGTATATTGCGCAGCCCACGTAGTATATTGCGCAGCCCATGTTGTATATTGCGCAGCCCACGTTATATATTGCGCAGCCCACGTAGTATATTGCGCAGCCCACGTTGTACATTGCGCAGCCCACATTGTATATTGCGCAGCCCATGTTGTATATTGCGCAGCCCACGTAGTATATTGCGCAGTCCACGTAGTATATTGTGCAGCCCACGTAGTATACTGCGCAGTCCACGTAGTATATTGCGCAGCCCACGTTGTAAATTGCGCAGCCCACATTGTACATTGCGCAGCCCACGTTGTATATTGCGCAGCCCACGTAGTATATTGCGCAGCCCACGTAGTATATTGCGCAGCCCATGTTGTATATTGCGCAGCCCACGTTGTATATTGCGCAGCCCACGTAGTATATTGCACAGCCCACATTGTATATTGCGCAGCCCACGTTGTATATTGCGCAGCCCACGTTGTATATTGTGCAGCCCACGTATATAGCAATGTGGGCATGATATCCCTGTTAAAAAAAAGAATTAAAATAAAAAATAGTTATATACTCACCTTCCATTGGCGCCTGGATCCAGGAAGCGGTTACCGACGCTTGGGATCCACCGAAGCTCCGCCGAGCCGCTCTCGCCGGCCACCATCTTCCGTTCCCAGGATGCATTGCGAAATTACCCAGGTGACTTAGCGGTCTCGTGCCGGGAACAGAAGATGGCGGCCGGCACGGCAGACTATGGAGGGTGAGTATAGCAGGTTTTTTGTTTTTTTATTATTTTTAACATTACATTTTTTTTACTATTGATGCCACATAGGCAGCATCAATAGTAAAAAATTGGGGACACACAGGGTTAATAGCAGCGGTTACGGAATGCGTTACCCGCGGCATAACGCGGTCCGTTACCGCCGGCATTAACCCTGTGTGAGCGGTGACCGGAGGGGAGTATGCGGGCGCCGGGCACTGAGTGCGGGGAGTAAGGAGCGGCCATTTTCTTCCGGACTGTGCGCGTCGCTGATTGGTCGTGGCAATGGTCGTGGGCGTTTTGCCACGACCAATCAGCGACTTGGATTCCATGATAGACAGAGGCCGCGACCAATGAATATCCGTGACAGACAGACAGAAGGGCAGAAAGACGGAAGTACCCCTTAGACAATTATATAGTAGATAGTCGGTCGGCTCATCGCATTTGTTTTTTTAGTTTGTCACCACCATTGAACTGAACTTACTATACTGTTTGATCTGATTTAAAGGAGAAAAATGCCCAGACAGTGTATGAATTATCTGAACAAATTCTGCTATGTGTGTGGTTCTTTTACACCAAAAGGCCAAGTACATTCAATCACTCATGATATTAAAAAGATGTACCAGATGTTAAGTGTCCACTTGGTGATCAAGACAAAAGCTGACCCCCTCTTATCATTTGCTCAAGTTGTTCAAATGGTCATTGTGACTGGTTGAATATGAGGAAAGTGGCTATGCCATTGGCTGTTCCTATGATTTGGAGAGAACCCAAAAATCATAGTGATGATGACTGCTACTTTTGTTTTGTCAAACTGAAGGGCTTTTCTACAAAGAACCAACATAAGATTAATTACCCTGAACTTGAATCTGTGATTAGGCCAGTTCCACATGATGGTACCTTGTCAATTCCTGTACCACCATTGTTTGGATTGGATGAAAATGAAGTTGCTCTAACAAAAATCTTTCTTCCTTCACTACATACAAAGTTGGGATTGATTATAAACTTTGTGAAAGCCATGTCAAAGACAAATTCACCAGTACATTTCACAGAAATTCTCCAACATTTCACCAGCAAAACTGAAGGATGGAGTAGCTTATGAGAGATTATGTGTTTGAAGTAACTCTAAATGATAAGGAATTGAGATCTTGGAAAAGCTTCAATTGGATATGTGAAAACTTCTCAGTAAAAAAAAAATCTCCAGAATATGTTGAAGGTGTTGAGGAACTGCTAAATGCATAACAGTGTCTTGGAAGTCACATGTCTCTGAAAATGCACTTTTTGCATTCACATTTAGATTTCTTCCCTCACATTTAGATTTCTTCCCTCAAAATCTTGGGGATGTAAACGATGAATAAGGTGAGCGGTTTCGCCAGAACATTAAAGTAATGGAACACCGCTACCAGGGTTTTTGGAATGACTCAATGATGGCAGAGTACTGTTGGATGTTACAGTGCCTTGCGAAAGTATTCGGCTTCCAGGAAATGTTCAACCTTTTCCCACATATCATGCTTCAAACATAAAGATACCAAATGTGAATTTGTGGTGAAGAATCAACAACAAGTGGAACACAATTATGAAGTTGAACGAAATTTATTGGTTATTTTAATTTTTTTGTGGAAATTCAAAATCTGAAAAGTGGGGCGTGCAATATTATTCAGCCCCTTTAACTTGCTGTGCCACTTTTTGCTGCGATTACAGCTGCAAGTCACTTGGGGTTTGTCTCTATCAGTTTTGTACATCGAGAGACTGAAATTCTTGCCCATTCTTCCTTGGCAAAAATCTCAAGCTCAATGAGGTTTGATGGAGATCGTTTGTGAACAGCAGTTCTTTCCACAGATTCTCGATTAGGTTGAGGTCTGGACTTTGACTTGGCCATTTTAACACCAGGATACGTTTATCTGTGAACCATTCCATTGTAGATTTTGCTTTATGTTTGGGATCATTTTCTTGTTGGAAGACAAATCTCCATACCAGTCTCAGGTCTTTTGCAGACTCCAACAGGTTTTCTTCAAGAATGGTCCTGTATTTGGCTCCATCCATCTTCCCATCAATTTTAACCATCTTCCCTGTCCCTGCTGAAGAAAAGCAGGCCCAAACGATGATGCTGCCACCACCATGTTTGACAGTGGGGATGGTGTGTTCAGGGTGATGAGCTGTGTTGCCTTTATGCCAAACATATCGTTTGACATTGTTGCCAAAAAGTTCGATTTTGGTTTCCTCTGACCAGAGCACCTTCTTCCACGTTTGGTGTGTCTTCCAGGTGGCTTGTTGTAAACTTTAAATGACACTTTTTATGGATATCTTTGAGAAATGGCTTTCTTCTTGCCACTCTTCCATAAAGGCCAGATTTGTGCAGTGTTCGACTGATTGTTGTCCTATGGACAGACTGTCCCACCTCAGCTGTAGATCTCTGCAGTTCATCCAGAGTGATCATGGGCCTCTTGGCTGCATTTCTGATCAGTCTTCTCCTTGTTTGAGATGAACGTTTAGAGGGATGGCCGGGTCTTGGTAGATTTGCAGTGGTATGATACTCTTTCCATTTCAATATGATCGCTTGCACAGTGCTCCTTTGGAAATCATTTTGTACCAAATCCGGCTTTAAACTTCTCTACAACAGTATCACAGACCTGCCTGTTGTGTTCCTTGGTTGTCACGGGGTAGAAATAGGAAAACAGGAGATGAGGAATCTGGGCCCCTGAACTGCCCCTTAGGCTAGGGGAAGACCTGTCTTTCCTTAACTTGGGGGTACCCTTGAAGGTAGGGAGGCCCAAGTCACCGACCTGTCCCTGTCTCCTGTTAAACCCTGAACTAAACCCCCAACCCCCACCCCAGGAGGTGAACAGTGTAAACAGCACCACAAAGCAAATAAACAGGAATAAACAATATGAGAGTGAGGGGAACACGATACCAAAAGGTGAATGCACAAACTACAAAGTAACAAAACTCAGAACTTAGCTTATGCACGCCGCTGCAGACTCCACAACACAGATAATACAGCAACTGAGCTCCAAACACCAGACTTGGCTGACACCAGGGAGCTGCTACTGCGAGGTTGGTCTCCTGAAAGGAACTGTATAACTAACAGTCAGTTGATGCACCTGGTGACCTTATAAAGGATGGTGGGAGTGGTCACAAACATCAGCTGACCCAGCAGCAATGCAATAACACCAGCGGCCACCGGGGGGGCGAAACTGCATTAACCCCCAATGACCAGAAAAGAAAAAAGGTTTAAATCAGAGGGAAACCAGATCTGCCACAGATCCAAACATGGATCGTGACAGTACCCCCTTTTCAATGAGTGGCCTCTGGACACTCAACATCAGACCTCACCAGACCTACCTACGGTGAGGGTGCCTCGATCCACCAGAGTTCACCTCGGCAGGCACCTGACTCTCAGGTTTATGGCAAACGCGGCCTGATGAAAATGCCAGCAACGTAGGCTCCGGAGGAGCCACAAATCTCCAGAGCGCCGACCTGGGGAATGAGTTGTGTACATGCATAACTGGGGGTAACTCCAACTGAAAAGTCCCCGGGGTGAGAATGGCTGACACCCGATATGGCCCAATCACCCTGGAACTCCAGGTCCCAGTTGCACACTTCCACCTGATGTTTTTGGTGCACACCCATACGTACTCATTCACACACAGGTCCGGACCTGAACGTTTATTTCCATGCAAACGTTTGCCACAGGACAGAGAATTCTTTGAGGAATTGACAACAGAGGCGTCCCCCTTTGTCACTACACTCACACCCCCACAATGCTCTGAGGGAACCACCACCCTCAGCTGACCCCTCCTCCTAAGAGGTCTCTGACCCACCGGGTTAACCTGTAGTGAGGGTAAAGTCTTGCCCCTAATCCCTGGCAGCACCTCTGCTGCCCCCATTGAAGGGGAAGGGGTAGGTTTTAAAAGAACGGCAGAGATCGTAGCTCCAGGGCAGCAGTCCTTACACGACTGACCCCAGCTGACTACTTCCCCGGACCGCCAGTCTATGACCGGGTTATGTCTTCTCAACCAAGGGAGTCCTAAAACCATGGGAGTTGGTATGCCCTCCAAGACATAGCATGATAAAGACTCTTCATGACAAGCCCCTATACGCAGATGTATATTGTCTACGACTTGTGTAATGCTCCCCTGGCTGAGCGGAGCAGAGTCAATGGCCTGGACACTTAAGAGTCTCGCTAGCGTCCTACTCATCAGGCCATGGGTCTGGACAAAATGAGCATCCACCAAAGTTTTGCGTTTTTTTCGCATTTTTTGTGCGGATTTCACCTGCAGTTTTACACCTGCGGATTCCTATTATGGAGCAGGTGTAAACCGCTGAGGAATCCGCACAGAGAATTGACATGCTGCGGAATAAACAACGCAGCGTTTCTGCGCGGTTAACTCCGCCGCATGTGCACTGCGGATTTTGTTTTCCATAGGTTTACATGGTACTGTAAACTCATGGAAAACTGCTGCAAATCCGCAGCGGCCAATCAGCTGCGGATCCGCAGCAAAATCCGCAACGTGTGCACATACCCTAAAGGGGCCGAATAATATTGCACGCCCCACTTTTCAGTTTTTTAATTTCCACAAAAATTTAAATTAACCAATAAATTTCGTTCAACTTCACAATTGTGTTCCACTTGTTGTTGATTCTTCACCAAAAAATTACATTTGGTATCTTTATGTTTGAAGCATGATATGTGGGAAAAGGTTGAAAAGTTCCAGGGAGCCGAATACTTTCGCAAGGCACTGTATATAGAGACAACCATGAATAATCGTATCAACGACAGTCTAATGTCAAACACTTTTAATTTCTGCTCATATTTTGGTTTCTATTTTGTATGTGAAATTATTTTGGTTCAATAAAAACTGTTATGTAAGGTGAAGCATTTTTTTCTGATTACTGTTTTGTTAGGCCGGCGTCACACTCGGCGTAAGACAATACGGTCCGTATTTAACGGCCGTAATACGGCCGTAATACGGAGAAATGTTCCCAAAATAGTGATCCGTAGTCAGGGTGTGTCAGCGCATTTTGCGCATGGCATCCTCCGTATGTAATCCGTATGGCATCCATACTGCGAGATTTTCGCGCAGGCTTGCAAAACCGACATCTAATGGATTTATGTGCTCAAATGTTCGGGAAAACATATATGCAGTATATATATATATATACTGTATATATATGTCATTGAGACACATATATATATATTCTGTATTTAGATTTCATTCAGCGCGATATCTGTGAAAAGCCGGTAATTCAATTGCCGGCTTTTCATTTCTCCTGCACAAACCCGACAGGATATGAGACATGGTTTACATACAGTAAACCATCTCATATCCCCTTTTTTTGGCATATTCCACACTACTAATGTTAGTAGTGTGTATGTGCAAAATTTCAGCGCTGTAGCTGCTAAAATAAAGGGTTAAATGGCGGAAAAAATTGGCGTGGGCTCCCGCGCAATTTTCTCCGCCAGAGCAGTAAAGCCAGTGACTGACGGCAGATATTAATAGCCAGGAGAGGGTCCATGGTTATTGGCCCCCCCGTGGCTAAAAACATCTGCCCCCAGCCACCCCAGAAAAGGCACATCTGGAAGATGCGCCTATTCTGGCACTTGGCCACTCTCTTCCCACTCCCTGTAGCGGTGGGATATGGGGTAATGAAGGGTTAATGCCACCTTGCTATTGTAAGGTGACATTAAGCCAGATTAATAATGGAGTGGCGTCAATTATGACACCTATCCATTATTAATCCAATTGTTTGAAAGGGTTAAAAAACACACACACACACACATGATTTAAAAGTATTTTAATGAAATAAACACAGCGGTTGTTTTAATATTTTATTGCTCTCTCAATCCATTTGCAGGCCCTCGCTTGGCAAAATAATAAACGCACAATATACATACCTTCTGATGTCCGATCACGTCCCACGAGGTAATCCATCTGAAGGGGTTAACTAATATTACAGGCACGAGCTGCAATAAACCACTCGCTCGTGTCTGTAATCCCTGGGTGCTGAAAGGAAAGCTGGATCTGTACTTACACTGAGTCGCGGTGATGCGCCCCTGCTGGATGTTCTCATGAACTGCAGCCTGGGAACTTTTTCCCACGCTCCAGGTCATATGAGGACATCCACCAGGGGGCGCATCACCGCGACTGAAGGAAATGTAGGTCAATGACCTACATTTCATTCATTCACCGGGGAATTACAAGCACGAGCACGCCGCTGCATTAGCAGGGCTCCTGCTTGTAAATTATTTTAACCCCTTCAGATGGATTACATCGTGGGACGTGACGGTTCATCTGAAGGTATGTATCTTGTGCGTTTATTATTTTGCCAAGCGAGGGCCTGCAAATGGATTGAGAGAGCAATAAAATATTAAAACAACCGCTGTGTTTATTTCATTAAAATACTTTTAAATCATGTGTGTGTGTGTTTTTTAACCCTTTCAAACAATTGGATTAATAATGGATAGGTGTCATAATTGACGCCTCTCCATTATTAATCTGGCTTAATGTCACCTTACAATAGCAAGGTGGCATTAACCCTTCATTACCCCATATCCCACCGCTACAGGGAGTGGGAAGAGAGTGGCCAAGTGCCAGAATAGGCGCATCTTCCAGATGTGCCTTTTCTGGGGTGGCTGGGGGCAGATGTTTTTAGCCACGGGGGGCCAATAACCATGGACCCTCTCCTGGCTATTAATATCTGCCCTCAGTCACTGGCTTTACCATTCTGGCGGAGAAAATTGCGCGGGAGCCCACGCCAATTTTTTCCGCCATTTAACCCTTTATTTTAGCAGCTACAGCGCTGAAATTTTGCACATACACACTACTAACATTAGTAGTGTGGAATATGCAAAAAAAAAGGGGATATGAGATGGTTTACTATATGTAAACAATGTCTCATATCCTGTCGGGTTTGTGCAGGAGAAATGAAAAGCCGGCAATTGAATTACCGACTTTTCACTAACACCGCGTATTTGCGTATTTCTCGCAAGTCACACTGCTGGTCCGTGTGGAATCCATATTTTTCTCGCCCCCATAGACTTTCATTGGCAAATTTTTTGCGCAATACGCTGACAAACGCAGCATGCTGCGATTTTGTACGGCCGTAGAAAGCCGTATAATACCGAACCGTAATATACGGCTGATAGGAGCAGCCCCATTGAGAATAATTGTGCCGTTTATTTTGCGAGTTTTACGGACGTAATTTCTGCGCTCTTACGTCCGTAAAACTCGCCAGTGTGACGCCGGCCTTAATGTCGCCAGTATATTTCCTATACCTTATAATAATAATAATAATGCTGCTCCATGGAAACTATACATGCTACAGAAAAACTATATACATTTTTGAAATCAGGACAAAAAGATGATTCAGAAAAGTACAAAGTCACCTGCGATGATTACAAAAAATATTTTTTGTAGACCTGTGTTATTATAGGAAAAGCAAGGAGGTACAATTAGTATAAAAAAGCACATGGTTATTACTATAAGGGATCAAGGGAGATTATTATTGAAGGAGGCACGGGAATTATTACTAGGCAGTATAAGGGATCATTGTTGCTGTATGGTGCTGAATAGCTGTAAGGGGCACAGGATATTATTACTATGAGAAAGTACAGAGGAAACATAACTGTGTGTGGGGCACAGAAGGGTCACTGTTATTGTGGGGGGAACAATATGAGTGTAGTATTACTATATAGGGCAAAGAAAAGGCATTATTACTATCTGGGACAGTGTTAATAGCACTACACTGTGTTCCAAATTATTATGGAAATAACATTTCCTCATATTTTCTCTAAATTACCTATCTGAATTGCAGTCATTGTTATTTTCCAGTCATCTACAATTCTAGTATAATTGCAATGTTTTGGAAAAAACTGCCTATGAAAACAGTATCTTTTTTAAAAAAATAAACACTCAAAATGCATGTTCCAAATTATTATGCACAGCAGAGTTTTCAACCTTTTTTTTTATTTTGAACAAAAAAATGGTCAATTGTGAAGTTATAAGCATTATCAGCTTATTACAAAATGAAATCAAACAGTTTTCAATTGAAAACTTTATTCTAGGTGATGTTACATTTGCACATAGGACCCCTTGTTGGAAAGAAGCTTCTGAACTCTCTCGTCCATTGAATTTGTCAGTTTTTGGATGGTTTCTGCTTCAATTGTTTTGCATGTGGACAGAATACCCTCCCAGAGCTGTTGCTTAGATGTGAACTGCCTCCCGCCATCATAGACACTCCTTTTGATGATGCTCCAGAGGTTCTCAATGGGGTTGAGGTCAGGGGAAGATGGTGGCCACACCATAAGTTTGTCTTCTTTTATGCCCATAGCAGCCAGAGATGCAGATGTGTTTTTTGCAGCATGAGACGGTGCATTATCATGCATGAAAATGATCTTGCTGCGGAAAGCATGGTTCTTCCTCTTGAACCATGGCAGGAAGTGTTGTTTTAGAAACTCTACATAGATTATGGAGTACATCTTTACCCCTTCAGGGATCATAAAGGGGCCAACAATCTCTCTCCCATGATTCCAGCCCAAAACATTACTCCACCTCCTCCTTGTTGGCGCCTTAGCCGTGTTTTCATGGGGTGTCCATCAACCAGCCATCCTCCACTCCATCCATCTGGACCATCGAGCGTTGCACGGCACTCATCGGTGAACAAAACAGTTTGGAAGTCAGTCTTCATGTATCGTTTGGCCCACTGGAGCCGTTTCTGCTTGTGTGCAGTGGATAGAGGGGGTTGACAGGATGGCTTACGCACAGCTGCAAACCTCTGAAGGACCCTGCATCTTGTTGTTCTGGGGACGTTGGAGGCACCAGCAGCTTCAAAAACTTGTCTGCTGCTATGACAAGGCATTTTTGCAGCTGCTCTTTTAACCTTACGCAGTTGCCTGTTGGAAAGAGTCCTCAATTTTTCCTTATCAGCACGCACACGTGTGTGCTGGGAATCAGCTACATACTTCTTGATTGTGCGATGATCACGATGAAGTGTCTTGGCAATGTTGATTGTAGTCATGCCTTGACCTAAATACTCCACAATTTGTTGCTTGTCAGCAGCCGATACATCCTTTTTCTTTCCCATTTTGGCAAAAAATGTAGGCTGCTTAATAATGTGGAACAGCCTTCTTAAGTAGTCTTGCCTTTATTTGGACACACCTGCCAAACTAATTTGCACAGGTACTGCAATTGCTTTCAGTGATATAAAGAGCCCTGACCCACATCACCATCAATGAGTTTAAATGACCAAAAAATTCTAACCTTATCACTCCTAAACTCTATGTGCATAATAATTTGGAACACAGTGTATATGGTTTGGATAGATGTGGTAGAATGTGAGAACATCAGTGGTGAGAGCCTGTACAGTTCACACACATATTATGATTGCGATATTATTATTTCACCTTATATAGCGGTATTATTGGTATGATTAGAAATTGGTGTTGTATTAAATCTTGATTTCCCGCAGGCAGGGTAATATTAGTAATAGATATCCCCATTCTGGGGTTCAAGGGCAGCTTGCGAGCAGGGCCCTAATGTCTTTAGCATCTGTACATGTCCCCTGCGAATTGTAACGTGCTGCGGTATACAGTACAGACCAAAAGTTTGGACACACCTTCTCATTTAAAGATTTTTCTGTATTTTCATGACTATGAAAATTGTACATTCACACTGAAAGCATCAAAACTATGAATTAACACATGTGAAATTATATACTTAACAAAAAAGTGTGAAACAACTGAAAATATGTCTTATATTCTACGTTCTTCAATGTTTTGCACACTCTTGGCATTCTCTTGATGAGCTTCAAGAGGTAGTCACCGGGAATGGTTTTCACTTCACAGGTGTGCCCTGTCAGGTTTAATAAGTGGGATTTCTTGCCTTATAAATGGGATTGGGACCATCAGTTGTGTTGTGCAGAAGTCTGGTGGATACACAGCTAATGTTAGAAAATAATTTTATTGTGTGCAGGCTATTCAAAAATAAAGAAGACTTTTCGGTCATATAATAACCTCCATCAGTCAGACTGCATATGAAAAACAAAGACACTGATTCCCTGTGTCAATTCTGCATTGGACACCTAATAAGCCAAGCTGTGCTATGCTGCTTTGTACTCTGCTATTTTATCTGCCACTTCTGTTCTACTAGACCCTGTGGCAAATCCAGCCCTACTATATCACTCACTCAGATATGCTGTATCAGCTATACATTGGGCTCCATGACAAACTCAGCTGTGCTGTATCACTAAGTCAGCCATGCCATACTGCTGCCAGTTTTGCATTGGACTCCTTGAAAAACTCTCCCCAAAATATGGTGACAGATACATTTATCGGTGTTACTGTGTTGCGCTGCTCTCTGGTAAAGGGCCACCAACAGAAATCCAACTTTAGGTTAATTTGTTAGGTTTATTCTAAATTTAGGAACATTTAGTCACCTACCTTTTCCCCTTCAAAGTCATATGTCCGTAATACATAGCAACTGCTCACCTGGACCAAGGGCTATGAAGCGCCAGACATAACGCTGTAATACAGCACATTCAAGAGGATGAGACTGAACTGGAATACGACACATACAAAGCCCAAACATCAAAAGTGATATTGTTTCTAAATAAGAGCAACTCTTTAGTCTAAATTCTAGTGATTTAGATTACATTAGACATTTTGTGTTAAATAATATTTATTACAAAGTGTTATATTAATGTATTTATTGTCTTAGCAAAAATAAATGACAAGTGCAAGCTTTCTGGGCACTGATGATGACCCTCCGTCCGGTACGTTCACAGGCTGAAATGTGACACAGAGTTCTGTCCCAGCGGGAAGTGTGACAGCAGCCTGGTTAGGTGGAGTAGCTGCAGCCGCTGCACACTCCGCAGCTCTGCTGCATGCCGACTGCTTGTTTTGCTCCAATGTACTTTCTTTCCATAATCAGTGTGTTGTTTACTTTCCTGACAAAGCGGGAGCTTGCACGCTTCTTACAGACGTCAGCATCTGTGCGGACTTTTTTCCATGCTTCAGAAGTCTGTCCCTGTGTGTACTTGTATCAGCTCATGTCCTGATGTTCCTCCGGCTGCTGTAAGGATCATTCCCAGGATGTTCTCAGAACCAGAGAGGAAGGTACAATTTTTTCATGACGTGTATTCTCTTTGCCCTTATGATAGTCTTACTGGCCATTAGCCCATAATTCATAGGTTTTCCTGCTATCAGACCCCGGAAGCCTTTGTCACATGTCCATCATATTTTGGGGGCCACTAGATATGTAGTCAATGTACAACATGCGCCTTATTTTGCATGATGCATAGTTTTCTTTTCCAAAGATCTCCACACTTGTATGTATATGTACATGTTACACAGTGTTAAATAGGTTTCTGGAATAAATGAATGCCACATAAAACAGGACACTAGATACGTACAAACTTTCTAATAAATTCTAATTTACATATTCGAGGGAAGGGCAACACCATGGCCCGCCCTGTAGTCAGGAAAACCAAATGTTCAGTTTTTACAGAGTGATTCTTTACATGCCATTTAGATATTGTTGTACAACACCATTAAAGAGGACCTGTCACCAGGTCAAAAGTGACTAGTATTTCTACTATTTTTTTATTTTGCTTTTGTCTTCTATCTTCCGTGCAGTTCCAGAGATATGGGCCTGTTCATCTAGTGCTACTCAGGAATAAAACAAAAGCAAAACCTGCTCACTTAGGACTTAGTAATAGATCCTCTTTAAGCACACATGTTTAACGTTATTTTAATGTTCTAGGAAAGTTGTAACATTTTTTAAACATTTTGGAATAATGTTTTTGCACTAATTTTAAATTGCATGTCTTTTTTTCTTGTATACACTTAAATTCATTCAAAATTCTGTTCATCGCCTGTGGATTTTCTCTACTTTATCAAACATGTGACCTAAGAGCTGGTGCTAACATATTGGGTGTAGAAAATTTGATTCAGGCAGCGACATGTGACCTAAGAGCTGATGCAAACATATAGGGTGTAGAGCAGGGGTGGGCAATTAATTTTGACATGGGGCCGCATAAGAAATTGGGATGGTTTTAGAGGGCCGGACTAATATATATACCGTATTTTTCGGACTATAAGACGCACCGGACCATAAGGAGCACCCCAAATTTAGGGTGAAAATTGCAGAAAAAAAAGATTTTTTATAAGATGGGGGTCCGTCTTATTGTCCGAATTTACAGCATCTTACCTGAGGGCTGGCGGTGCCAGAGCAGGGTCACAGGAGGCATGGTGTCGGCAGAGGTGGGGTGATGCGGTGTGGCGTGCACCTGAGCAGGGTCCCTTCCTGCTTAGGTGGGCGACGCCACGGCCTGGTGTCCATGGGGGGTTGCAGCAGTGGTGTGGTGATGGCAGAGGTGCGGTATGGCGTGCGCAGGGTCCCTTCCACCGGTGAGGTGATGCAGCGGCCCGGAAAGCAATGTGAGCAGCATCTAAATCTGCAAACTCGGCTTCAGGAAAATGGCCGCCGCGATCTCCATCTGCGCACACGCGGCCTCCCGCGGCCATTTTCCTGAAGCCCCATGAAGCAGAGCACTCCATCTGCGCACGCGTGGCCTCGGGAAGATGGCCGCCGCCACCGGGAAGATGGCCGCTGCCACCAATAAACCGATGATCAACCCGGCTCTGCTGCTCACATTGCACGTGACGTACAGAGCTCGGGGCCTTCACTCCACCTGCCTCCTCAGAAGCATCTGGCGGCTGGCCGAGCGGTGCCGGGGGTGGCTGTCAGAAGTGACAGCTAGCTGGCGGGCCGTTTAAAATCATCAGGCGGGCTGGATGCGGCCTGCGGGTCGCATCTTGCCCAGGTCTGGTGTAGAGGAATCAATTCAGGCAGCGATATGTGACCTAAGAGTTAATGCAAACATATAGGTTGTAGAAGATTCAATTCGGGCAATGACATGTGACCTGCGAGCTGATGCAAACATATAGGGTGTAGAAGATTCAATTCAGGCAGCGATATGTGACCTAAGAGCTGATGCAAACATATAGGGTGTAGAAGATTCAATTCAGGCAGCGACATGGGACCTAAGGGCTGATGCAAACACATAGATTGTAGAAGATTCAATTCAGGCAGCGATATGTGACCTAAGAGGTGATGCAAACATATTGGTGTAGAAGATTCAATTCAGACAGTGACATGTGACCTAAGGGTTAATGCAAACATATAGGTTGTAGAAGATTCAATTCAGGCAGCGACATGGGACCTAAGAGTTAATGCAAACATATAGGTTGTAGAAGATTCAAATCAGGCAGCGACATGGGACCTAAGAGTTAATGCAAACATATAGGTGTAGAAGATTCAAATCAGGCAGCGACATGGGACCTAAGAGTTAATGCAAACATATAGGTTGTAGAAGATTCAAATCAGGCAGCGACATGGGACCTAAGAGTTAATGCAAACATATAGGGTGTAGAAGATTCAATTCAGGCAGCGACATGGGACCTAAGAGTTAATGCAAACATATAGGGTGTAGAAGATTCAATTCAGGCAGCGACATGGGACCTAAGAGTTAATGCAAACATATAGGGTGTAGAAGATTCAATTCAGGCAGTGACATGGGACCTAAGAGCTGAAACAAACATATAGGGTGCAGAGGATTCAATTCAGGTAGCGACATGTGACCGAAGAGGTGATGCTAATATATAGGGTGAAGAAGATTCAGTTCAGGCAGTGCTCCAAAGAAAGTGCTGTCAATCAACAAAAAGGGAAATGTGGAGCATTGTAATTGGGGATGGGGGTGCAGAATGGTGCACCGAGATCCTGTCAGTTACAAATTCAACAAAAAGTTTTATAGGTAAAATAAAATAAGTAAAATCTACAGTACAGTATGATTTTTATAGGGATTAATTTTAATAGGAGATGTAGACTCCTTTTCAATATTGTAAATTATATAAAAGTGGCTGGCTTTAACATAGAACAGTAAAAGGACTGTTATTTCCTTAGCTCCTTCATCTTTGAAAAAATAGCGGACATCTCTACCAGTGTAGTTGTAGTGAAGCTGTCAGATTGTCATGTTATTGGAGTGATAGATGATACACGATCTAAATCGAGTATTGGCATACGGTAAGGCCTAAAGCAGTGATGGGTCATATCTCATCCAAATATTGAATGGAGATGAATTATGCATTATTCATACCTAAGAGAGCCAAAGTCAGGCCTGCAACCCACCTTATAAGCTCATTTTGCTAGATAATCTGAAAGAAACAAAAAATCAATCCCCGATTATCTTAATAACCATTTCTATCGCACTTGACTTCTCAACTGTTCTGTATTTGGATCAGTAGACACCCTGTCTACCACTCCATGGGGTATGGCTTTCTCCTGGAAGCAAATCTGGGTTTACATGTGTATTACAGCGTGTTATGCAGCATGTCACAACTTCTATTCTCCTGGAGAATCAAGGAACACTTTCAGACTCTGACTCCAAAACATCTGCCTCGTTGTCTACTGAGTATGTGCACATATGGTACATCTGTACAATCCACATATGAAATAGAGCCGTGTGCGTGTGCATGGTGACCTTTCAGCTTTCCTGATTTGATAGTTTTAGTAAAGTTTTGCATTCACTATGAAATAAGACTGTTGGAGCATCTTTTCTTAGCACTTTGTCCCTCTTATCCATATGGTATGTCCCTACGTCATCATTGTCAACATTGTCACAATGTTTAGGGACATATCCAGGTGATAAGGAAAATGATAATATCAAGTTGTAAAATTATGAATGGGGAAATGGTAATATAAGTATTTACTATCTATCTAGTATCTATCTGTCTATTGTCTATCTAGTAACTATTTATGTAAACTATCATCTATCTAGTATCTAAAAACAATCTATCTTAAAATGACCTTTTTCAGAGTCAGTTTTCCCCATTAAAATGGAACATATTCGCTATTTCCTCACACCATCTGACAAAGTGGAATGTTATTAATTAACTTCCAATGATATGCATATGTGTGACTGGCCTGCTTCATGAATTAAAAATAGCAGCCTCACTAATTATTAGAGAATGTAAGAAAGAAGAACTGCAGGGGAAATACACTCACCGGCCACTTTATTAGGTACACCATGCTAGTAACGGGTTGGACCCCCTTTTGCCTTCAGAACTGCCTCAATTCTTCGTGGCATAGATTCAACAAGGTGCTGGAAGCATTCCTCAGAGATTTTGGTCCATATTGACATGATGGCATCACACAGTTGCCGCAGATTTGTCGGCTGCACATCCCAAAGATGCTCCATACAAGGCAGGATGGATCCATGCTTTCATGTTGTTTACGCCAAATTCTGACCCTACCATCCGAATGTCGCAGCAGAAATCGAGACTCATCAGACCAAGCAACGTTTTTCCAATCTTCTACTGTCCAATTTCGATGAGCTTGTACAAATTGTAGCCTCAGTTTCCTGTTCTTAGCTGAAAGGAGTGGTACCCGGTGTGGTCTTCTGCTGCTGTAGCCCATCTGCCTCAAAGTTCGACGCACTGTGCGTTCAGAGATGCTCTTAGGCCTACCTTGGTTGTAACGGGTGGCGATTTGAGTCACTGTTGCCTTTCTATCAGCTCGAACCAGTCTGCCCATTCTCCTCTGACCCCTGGCATCAACAAGGCATTTCCGCCCACAGAACTGCCGCTCACTGGATTTTTTTTCTTTTTCGGACCATTCTCTGTAAACCCTAGAGATGGTTGTGCGTGAAAATCCCAGTAGATCAGCAGTTTCTGAAATACTCAGACCAGCCCTTCTGGCACCAACAACCATGCCACGTTCAAAGGCACTCAAATCACCTTTCTTCCCCATACTGATGCTCGGTTTGAACTGCAGGAGATTGTCTTGACCATGTCTACATGCCTAAATGCACTGAGTTGCCGCCATGTGATTGGCTGATTAGAAATTAAGTGTTAACAAGAAGTTGGACATGTGTACCTAATAAAGTGGCCAGTGAGTGTATATTACATGGTTACCATTCATATGAATAATTCTTATTGTATCATATGGACGACTGGAGTCTGGTAAAGTAGAAGGCAATCTTACAGGTTGGTCCTCAAGTGTGGCTTACAGAATCAGATAAGTGGGTAACCCATGTATGACGTCCATGTTCCCTAATAAGATATGTGGACAGATATTGTCATTTCTTCTGTATAGTGCTTTATCGTAAAAAGAACCTTTCTTATAATGGAAATATTCATGAGGGATTTGCTATCTATGCAGGTTTCATATATGCACATGTATTTTAATGAAAACTTGACTCTCAATTTAGTTTAGGATCTTTAGTGCAGTTTGTGAAAAAGGCCATGCACATGGTCTCATCACATGCTCAGTTAGATTGATTGTCTTCCCGTTTATGTAGGTAAATGCATCATAATTACAACTGCAATTCTTGCCCTGACTGTTTCCTGACCCAAACTAACAGCATTGTAGATGCCTATGGCAATGGTATGAATGTTATGTGCATTATTACGGCCATATGAAGAAGGCCTACTTTTATACTTGCTAGAGGAAATGCACATTGTCCTACAACAAAGCTGCATTACAAATTCTAACAAAATAAAAAAGATTACCGTATATACTCAAGAATAAGCCGACCCGAGTATAAGCCGAGGCACCTAATTTTGACACGGAAAACTGGGTAAGCTTATTGACTCGAGTATAAGCCGGGTATGCATTGTCCCCTCAACCCTGTCCTGCTATGTGTGGCTCCCCCGTCACTGTCCTGCTATGCGTGGCTTCCCCCGTCACTGTCCTGCTATGCCTGGCTTCCCCCATTGCTGTCTTGCTATGTGTGGCTCCCCAATCCTGTCCTGGTATGCATGGCTCATGCCCCATCCTGTTCTGGTATGCATGGCTCCCCCCATCCTATCATTGTATGCATGGCTCCCCCGGTCCCGTCATCATATGCATGGCTCCCCTGGTCCTGTCGTTGTATGCATTGCTCCCGGGTCCCATCGTATGCATGGCTCCCCCAGTCCCGTTGTTGTATGCATGGCTCCCCCCGGTCTCATCATTGTACGCATGGCTCTCCCCCATCCCAGTATGCATGCTTCTTATTACAAAAAGAAAACATCCTACTCACCCTCCTCCTCCACGCCATCGCAGCATCTCGTTCCGGCTTCCAGTAGCTCTTCCTGTGCTGAGCGAACACGTGGCACGGCTCATTTAGGTAATGAATATGCGTTTCATGCCTATGGGAGTGGAGACACGTGCATATTCATTACCTTATTAACCGGTGCCACGTGACTGCTCAGCACAAGAAGAGCTGCCGGAGCCGGGACCAACGAGATGCTGCAACGGCGCGGAAGAGGGTAAGTGTGACGTCTTCTGGAAGCCGGCGGCTGCAGCTGCAGCTGTCACTGTGCGCCATAAGATAAATGAATATTCATTTCTCTTTAGCAGCTGCACAGCTACAGCCACAGCCGTCGGCTCCTGCCGCTGCTCTGCCGCTCCCCCGCCTGGACAATAAAGAGATAAGAAAAGGTGCACTACTGTCGATATAAAGCCAATCTATAGAGAAGGGGTAAATACAGATACCACTGATGCATATCAGAATAGAACCTCACACAGGGATATACCCTAAAGATGGACATAGGTTACAGGGACAGAACTCCACTATTCAATATATCCTACAACAAACTGGAGTATAAACAACCCATCGGTATAACATAGGTAATTAATTTTATTATAAATAGAACAGTACAAATAGGTACACAATACAAGGACAAGGTATACGCAGAGCTAATGTACATAGGACGTGCAACACTGAGAGTCACACCATGGGTATGTAAGGCTGGCAGAAAAACATATCAGCTCCAGATACATATCAGGAGTGGTTTGGTATATAATACAAAGTGCATAGTGCTTAATAGAGCAGTGCTCGTGTATAGTATAACTGCTCACCTAACCAAAACTGAGCTAAAAGACCCTCTACTCATGCCTGTCTTACCCATACATTGGTGCCAGTGTCCGTCCAACAGCCCCGACGCGCGTTTCGCGTTCGGCTTCCTCGGGGGGCGTGGGGCGTGCTCTATTAAGCACTATGCACTTTGTATTATATACCAAACCACTCCTGATATGTATCTGGAGCTGATATGTTTTTCTGCCAGCCTTACATACCCATGGTGTGACTCTCAGTGTTGCACGTCCTATGTACATTAGCTCTGCGTATACCTTGTCCTTGTATTGTGTACCTATTTGTACTGTTCTATTTATAATAAAATTAATTACCTATGTTATACCGATGGGTTGTTTATACTCCAGTTTGTACTATAGAGAAGGGGTGCAGTACCTAGTCTGTAAAAACTAATGCATAAAGGAAAGAGAAAGACTAGACTAAATAGGGGTACGCACAACCACATAATTAAAAATTTCCAAAACCTTTATTATCACCTTAGACAATACATCTAAAAACATTAAAAAACATACAATACAGTAAAATCACGCCCCCACTCATGAATAAATATTCTATATCAAGATATGATATCTTGACATAGAATATTTATTCATGAGTGGGGGCGTGATTTTGGTGTATTGTATGTTTTTTAATGTTTTTAGATGTATTGTCTAAGGTGATAATAAAGGTTTTGGAAATTTTTTATTATGTGGTTGTGCGTACCCCTATTAGTCTAGTCTTTCTCTTTCTTTTAGGCTTTCTGGACAATGACTCATGTATAAGCCGAGGAGGCGTTTTCAGTACAAAAAAATGTGCTGAAAAACTTGGCTTATACACGAGTATATACGGTATCTAGTAAATGGTAACATTATAAGTTGATAACGACTGGCTAGTATCAATTTCATTGGGAGTGTATTTAACAGGCACCAATAGAACCTACAGTGTAGTTTTATCTAAAAACTGAAGACAATACATGCTCTGTTTATAAAAGTGTTGACCTCAGTCACCTCAGCTGTGGACAAACCCAGATAACAATGTACATTAAGGTACCGTTACACTAAACGACTTACCAATGATCACGACCAGCGATACGACCTGGCCGTGATCGTTGGTAAGTCGTTGTGTAGTCGCTGGGGAGCTGTCACACAGACAGCTCTCTCCAGCGACCAACAATCAGGGGAACAACTTCGGCATCGTTGAAACTGTCTTCAACGATGCCGAAGTCCCCCTGCAGCACCCGGGTAACCAGGGTAAACATCAGGTTACTAAGTGCAGGGCCACGCTTAGTAACCCGATATTTACCCTGGTTACCATTGTAAAAGTAAAAAAAAAAAACACTACATACTCACATTCTGATGTCTGTCACATCCCCCGCTGGCGTCCACTGGCGTGCACTGAATGTGTCAGCGCCGGCAGTAATAGCGGTGACGTCACCGCTGTGCTCTGCTTTACGGCCGGCGCTGACACAGTCAGTGCAGGGAAGCTCTCGGCATCAGCGCGTGCATATTAGCAGCGCTCTTGCCGAAAGCAGTTTTAACCCTGTGGACGCCGGGGGACGTGACAGACATCAGAATGTGAGTATGTACTGTTTTTTTTTTAACTTTTACAATGGTAACCAGGGTAAATATCGGGTTACTAAGCGCGGCCCTGCGCTTAGTAACCCGATATTTACCCTGGTTACAAGTGAACACATCGCTGGATCGGCGTCACACACGCCGATCCAGCGATGACAGCGTGTGATCAGCGACCAAAAAAAGGTCCTGATCATTCCCATCGACCAACGATCTCCCAGCAGGGGCCTGATCGTTGGTCGCTGTCACACATAATGAGATCGTTAGCGGGATCGTTGCTACGTCACCAAAAGCGTGACGTTGCAACGATATCGTTAACGATATCGTTATGTGTGACTCAGCCTTTAGTGATGAGCGAGTACTAGAATGCTCGAGTGTTCGTTACCCTAATTGAGCAGGTTGGACACTTGGACTGGCTCGACTCGACTACCGAGTATAATGGAAGTCTATGAGCATTTTTCTGGAAAACCCTAACAGGAGGGCAGGAAAATCACTGAAATGGATGAAAACAGTGCTCAAATGGAATGGAAACACCCTGGAAGACACGTAGAGGAGGGCCTCAGAAAACAGTTTTTTCCCATTTTTAAGGAGTGGGATTCAAAGACTAATAAAGACTATTCACTAAATGCAAGGGCTGAAAAACATTATTCCCTGGGAGTAATAGATATATATGTAAAAGACTTGTAGAGGTAGGCCTCATACACATCCTGTAAAAATTATGAAGGAGGTCATCATACACAACCTGGAAAAATTAAGAGTGAGGGTCGCATTATGATGCTCTAAAAATTATGAGCGAGGGTCTCGTGATGACCCTGTAAAAATTTGGAGCAAAGGCCAGAAGATGACCCTATAAAAATTTGGAACGAGGACCGCACGATGACTCTGTAAAATATTGGAGTAAGTGCCGCATGGTGACCATGTAAAAATTGAGTGAGGGCCAAGTCATAACTTTGTAAAAATTTGGAACGAGGGCCACCTGATGACACACTAAAGATTATTAGCGAGGGCCGCTTGTTTACTTTCTAAAAAATTATGAGCGAGGTATGCATGATGACCCTGTAAAAATCTGGAGCAAGAGCCGCATGGTGACTCTGTAAAAAAGTGAAGCAAGGGCCGCATGGTGACCAATGTAAAAATTTGGAACGAGGGCCACATGATGACTCTATTGATATGGTGGAGGAGGAGGACAAGAAAATTAAGAAACCATGAACTGTATACCTTTTTTAATGTGGGAAGGGGTGTATGGAAATAAACCAGAAAAAAAAGGAACATTTGAATCTGTCATCAAACCAATCACCTGTTTGCATTGTTCTGGCTTTAAGAGTTCTGCGCCCCCCTACAAGATGGGAAAGGAAGCTAGGTCTCGTGGATTAGCTTGTTGTGCTTCCGCAGCAGGCATACTTTCACCTGACCCACTGCCTCTGCCTGTGCACGTCCACTTATCCGTCCCTTTCCACACTTCTTGTGCATTTTAAATTAGGCATATAATGCATGCCTGCAAACGTTCTCATATTGCAGCAGCAGTATAGAAGGACTGTAATGCAATAAACCCTGCCTATATGCCTCTAATCCACAGCTGTCCCTCCTCCAACAGCTATCCCTACAGTGAATGCAGGGATACTACAGGAAGGACAGTATGTAGCCCTGAAAATGACATTTCTTTTAATGGTGCTGCAGCGGTATACAAGTACCTCAGTAACAATATTAAACACTGCTTACATGCCTGCTCTAAAATAAGCTCTCCCTCCTATAAAAACTCTCCCTGAACTGCTTCCGGAGGAGAGAGTGCCGATCATAGTGTCACCTGGTCTTATATGAGACCCAATAACGTGATGCAGCCGGCCAATCCCAGTAATGCCAGTAGCCAATAAGGCTGCTTCATTTATGTGTATGGCAGGCAATTCCCACTTGTCTATTGGTTGTCTAACTAGTGCAAAACATGTGGGGCAGAGACTTGTGCATGGCGCTTAAGCACACGCAATACTAGATCGAGTAACATTCGTACCTGCCAGAGCAGTGGGGTACTCGGTACCGGGTCTGGTCTTAAAGGGATGACACGGTAGCTGTGACCCGGTCTGTGGCCCTGGGCGCCCAATTAAAGGGGAACAGTCTTTAGTAGGGAATTGTGAATAAAGTCTATTGTTCGTGACGCCACCTGTGGTTCTTGGTCAGTAGGGACCAACGTCACTTAAAGGGGTCCTCTGGGGTGATGGTATGGCGGCTGGATGGTGATGCTTCCCAAAGGTGAAGCGAGGACCCCAGGGCTCCCAAGGTGTGTGGCAAGGATGATGTATGCTGACGAATAAGTGGAGGACACAAGTTATAAAGTCTTTACCTGGTTTACTGTTGGTAGAAGGCCACAGTCCAGGGTACCAAGCATGGATGATGATGTGGTCCGGCCGGCCTGGAGGCAAAGGTGATCCCTCTCCCAGGTGAGGTCCGTAAGCCTTTCCTACTTGATGGGAAAAGTGCTGAGAAGGGGAACATGCAAACAAACCACAGGAGAAGCAATAGAGAAAACCTCAGGAAGATAATCCTTCTCTGAGGAGCTTAGACTCCAAACATCCATCTAACTTAGGATATAGCCAGAAAAGACTGCATGCGCCAGAAGAGGAGAGTATAAATAGCCCATCCTAAGATATGATAGTACAAACCGAAAGGATGTGAAACCTCCTGCATAGAAGTAGCACAGGAAAACAAAGACAATAGCATTATCAGCAGTTGGACAGATTCAACATAGGCTGTGGTCAAGCTGAGAGAGAAACAGATCAACAGATCGAGTCTCTGAGTCGAGCCACCTCTGGGAATAGTGCGTCAGACTGCTTTATTCCTTACAGCAGAAGTAAAAGATATAGCGATGTATACTAGAACAACTCTTTTACCCTCCATCTGAAATTTGAGAGCCAATGGATAGTTTTAAGCTATATACTATGAGCCGCAAAGTGTAGTGTAAAAGCAGCATTGCTCCACTACTTCAAACTAACCTAAGGCTCCCATAAACATTAGGTGAAAGTCAACAGAAACCAGGGTTGCCAACTTGACTTTTTATTTTTTTTGGACAGCTTACTAAAAAAGCATGGACACATTGAACAACCAGTGTCCTATTTTTACAGACTGTCTTGGATTGAACCCGCTGATTTCGTTAAGGCCAACCATTAAATGTGTATTAGACCTCCAGACTTTTTCAAGTTAAAAATGTTTAATAAACTCCCTATCCATTTGTTTTCAGAGAAGATAAGTTTTGCAATATCTTTTCCTCTCTGTCCAATCAAAACACACGAAGACTGAGCTGAGCATGGGAAATCAGGAGAGTTATATGTCAGTAAAAAGAGCATTCGACCAACAGCTACCTCATGTGTATGACCAGCGACCAATACACATTAGATAACTGCGCCAAACTATGTATCTCTCCGAACTGTGTCCCATTCACACCACCACTTGATATGTCCAGCAGTCCTGTGCGCTCTATGAGAGAGCTGCTGCCAGAGACATCTGGTGGTAGCTTGTATCTATGGAAGAAAAGCATCATCAATCCAAAATAAGACATGCCAGATTCTTAACTCCACTGAAAATAATCTGTTGTGGTCCCCATATATCGGCTGAACCCGCTGATATCACCAGATTTGGCTGACATTAGTTTGATGTGTATGGCTGTCTTAAGGCCCTATTGCTTGCAGTGTATTCTTTTTTATTGTGCTGCTGCCCACAATAATCACATCAATGAATTACCTAATTACAGTCAGTACAGCTAGATATATGCATTCGTTTTCACTTTTTATTGACTTACGGGTACAGAATTGCTATGGGATTTAGTGATTTTTTTGTGCGTGTTAGCATACAGTATTATCCACACCTGACATCTCATATATCTATGTGGAGATTCCTGAATTACTTTCCTTACTTAAATTCCAGCTTTCATTGCCATGTTGGTTTGCTAGAGACTTGAGCATGTAACTACAGCCTAGAAAGTATACTTTATAGGGAAATCCACATAGAGCTCTGAACTTGTAAGACCACAAGGAAATGTGCCAGAGAAAGCTGGGCCTGAAAGGAAGTAGTACAGAACTGCGCCAACAACAGTGTAACGTAATACTTATGTTGGATAAAAAATGGGGGACAACAAACGCAATAAGGTCTTATCCAGTAGGCAAGTACATGTGAAGGAACAGGTAGCTGCTCGCTTTTGAGGTTTGTGAAACTCACAAATGAGGAATAAAAGCAAGAAGCAAGCTGCTGAAGCACCCTCGGGACAGGAAGACCTGCCGTGTTAGCGTCTGTTTGGAGAATAAGAGTGGTGATCGGCGCTGCCGAGGAGATATTCCCAATAAGGATCCAGAGGACATGATGTAAGGATAACAAAGCGGTTTCATCTTGCTGCGTTTTGAAGTTGAACTAACTTCTTCATCAGGAGAACCACAGGAATAATGTATGATGTATTACTGTGGTTCTCCTGATGAAAAGTTAGTCCAACTTCGAGTCGCGTTGAGAATAAATGGCTTTGTTTTTCCTACATGACGTCCTCTGAATAGTGTTGAGCGATACCGTCCGATACTTGAAAGTATCGGTATCGGAAAGTATCGGCCGATACCGGCAAAGTATCGGATCTAATCCGATACCCGATACCAATACAAGTCAATGGGACTCAAGTATCGGACGGTATCCCTGATGGTTCCCAGGATCTGAAGGAGAGGAAACTCTCCTTCAGGCCCTGGGAACCATATTAATGTGTAAAATAAAGAATTAAAATAAAAAATATTGCTATACTCACCTCTCCGACGCAGCCTGGACCTCACCGAGGGAACCGGCAGCGTTCTTTGCTTAAAATGCGCGCTTTTCCTTCCTTCCGTGACGTCACGGCTTGTGATTGGTCGCGTGCCGCCCATGTGGCCGCGACGCGACCAATCACAGCAAGCCGTGACGTAATTTTCAGGTCCTTCTAGGCATTCAGTATTTTAAAATTACGTTCCGGCTTTGTGATTGGTCGCGTCGCGGTCACATGGGCGACGCGACCAATCACAAGCCGTGACGTCACGGGAGGCAGGAGATGCGCGCATTTTTAAAATTACGTCACGGCTTGTGATTGGTTGCGTGCCGCCCATGTGACCGCGACGCGACCAATCACAGCAAGCCGTGACGTAATTTCAGGTCCTGATGCCTATTTCTGCATTCAGGACCTGAAATTACGTCACGGCTTGCTGTGATTGGTCGCGTCGCGGTCACATGGGCGGCACGCAACCAATCACAAGCCGTGACGTAATTTTAAAAATGCGCGCGTCTCCTGCCTCCCGTGACGTCACGGCTTGTGATTGGTCGCGTCGCCCATGTGACCGCGACGCGACCAATCACAAAGCCGGAACGTAATTTTAAAATACTGAATGCCTAGAAGGACCTGAAAATTACGTCACGGCTTGCTGTGATTGGTCGCGTCGTGGCCACATGGGCGGCACGCAACCAATCACAAGCCGTGACGTCACGGAAGGAAGGAAAAGCGCGCATTTTAAGCAAAGAACGCTGCCGGTTCCCTCGGTGAGGTCCAGGCTGTGTCGGAGAGGTGAGTATAGCAATATTTTTTATTTTAATTCTTTATTTTACACATTAATGTTGTATTTTACACATTAATGTTGTTTCGATACCGATACCCGATACCACAAAAGTATCGGATCTCGGTATCGGAATTCCGATACCCGCAAGTATCGGCCGATACCCGATACTTGCGGTATCGGAATGCTCAACACTACCTCTGAATCCTTTTTTGGAATGTCTCCTCAGCCATGGAACACACAGCACTGATTTGCGCATTTGGGTCACCGCTAATTGACCCAGCATGATGTTCAATGGATGCCCGTCACAGGTGTTAGCTTTCATTGAGGCATTAGTAAGTGCACTCACAAAGTCTTAAACTTGACATGACGGACATTATACCGACTACCCTTGACAAAGCTATATGTAATAGTGTGACGCCCGGGAGACCGAGGTACCCAGCACCAGATCAATGAGGTCCGTCTCTTGAGGGGGATGTCACTAGTGGCTTGACCCGGTGCTGTGGCCTCAGGCGATGCACAATGTAAGGGATATCATGAAGGACAGACACTTACTTGATCAGCAGCAGGTCCTCTCAGCTGTGATGACCCCGATCCTGGATCGATGGCTATTGTCCAAATGAAAGACTGAGGCGCTGAAACGTTTAACCAGTTTACTTCAACAAAAAGGGATTTGCAACCAATACTGTCACCGGAGTCTGTTTAAGAACTCTGAATTACTTTGACCCTGTCAGGATTTCCACCTCTTATTATGCGCAGTTTCTGTATGGCCCTGCTGCTGTTTGTGAACTGGCTGCCGACCCAATCTGTCTCTTCTGTCCTCTGGTTCGACGGACAACCCGAGTCCTTTTTTTGTCGGCTTACCCCCTCTGGGAGTACCGCTGAACTCTGTGTCTGTTGCTGCGTCTTACCCTGGTGAAGCTGATATCACCTCACTTCCTTCCGGTTGCTGTATTATATATAATGATTATAGCCACGGATCCGGTATCCGTCTCTGCGCCTATTCTGGGTAGAGGTTATTGCTACCCGGTTCTCGCAATGTCCTTTTTCTCTATTCTTCTTTTCCTACTATGGGTATCACGGGCCTATAATCCGTCATAGGGCTGTTAGGAGTTCAGTTATATGACCTCTCACTTTCAGCTCCTCAGCCCAACTGCCAGTCCTTTTCTCAGACCAGAATAGATCAAGGGTAGTCTCTGGAGCTCCCCCTTCTGGCCGGAGATGGTAGTGCAGTCTTGCTATTTTAATATTTGTATTTGGTGTCAATAACTATTTTTGTGGCAAATACCCCTAGGGGCGCCACATTCCCCCTTAGTTAAGAACAGTACTCCGGGACTGTGGGATGATAACATTTTGAAATAACAATTGATATGTACAGAGTCTTAAAAATGAAAAATTACAAAAACCACTCAAAGAAACAAAAAAAAAATGGAATTCTGTAAAAAGTCACTTCAAATAGCGTCCATTAATACAGTTCTATCCTTGAAGGTACTAGGAAGCAAAGTTCACAAAGCAGTCTTTCCGGAGCTTTGATTTAGTGTTTCCGGGCTGATAAAAAGTTCAAGAATATGCAAAAAGTTCATACAGGTAAGTCTCTGTAGGTACTGGGCTTAAACGTTACAGAACGATAACAATGACTATAGTCTTATAGTTGGTAATCTGCATACCTGGCCGGTAATTGACCCTGGGTACTACGCTGGGATCTACGTAATAGCGGTGTCTCTTTATGTTGTGTACTTCTGTCTACTGCGGATATAGTATCTTCCCTCTGTGCTAAAGATAATTCCACCACTAAGGGGTTGGCAAGTCCACCGTGAATGGGATCACTCTGATCAGGAATCTGTTCTTCCTGACCTGGAACCTCTTGTAGTACGGGGTCAACCTCTTCCTGTCTTGGGACTTCTAATATTGGATTCGGTGTTGGATAAAAGGCCACCATGGGAACCACTACTGCACCATGGTATGTTAGTAGGGTTTTGGGAAAGTCTCCTATACAGGTGTGATACATTTCCTCCTCTTTTTCCTTTACTGGTTGAACCTGTATAGGTTGAATAACTTCTGATTCTGGCTGGACAACTTCTGGCTCTTTCAACGTTTCCGGACATAATTTAAGATTGTCTCTTGACACTAGTACAGATGTTAAACCTCCGATTTTGCTAATGAGACACATTTTAGGATTATCCATTCTTGTTGGTAAAACTGTGTAGGGTACGGCTTCCCATTGATTATCGGTTCGACGATTCCTCTTGAGTACTTGGTCACCCGGTCTTAATGGAGTTGCTAGAGCATTCTGGTTGAAAGTTTGCTCTTGTCTTTCTCTGATTTGCTGGAGGCTTCTTTCCACACTCTCTTGCACTTGGCGATACTGCTTTTGCCGTACGACATCCCAATTGGAGTCTTGAACTTCTGCGTCTGGTTTCAGAATTCCCATTTCTAGATCGATTGGCAATTGGCCGGGTCTTGCACGCATAAGATAAGCTGGGGTGCAGTTGGTAGAGCTCACCGGGACATGATTATACAGATCCACCAAGTCAGGCAATTTCTCTGGCCATTGATTCCTTTCCGTTTCAGGTAAAGTCTTTAGTAGGTCTATCACAATATGGTTCATCTTCTCACATAAGCCGTTTGTTTGTGGATGATAGGCCGTCGTCCGGATCTTTTTGCAACCATACATATTACAGAATTCTCTGAAGATCTCTGATTCAAAGGCTGTACCCTGGTCAGTGAGAACCTGTTCCGGATATCCATGGGGTCTACAAAAGTACGTTTGGAACGCTTTGGCTGCTGTTTTTGCAGTCAGATCTTTTACAGGTACTACTACCAAGAAGCGCGAATAATGATCCACGATGGTCAAGGCATAGACGTAACCGGACCGGCTCGGTGTCAACTTCACGTGGTCCATGGCTACCAGTTCAAGTGGTTGTGTGGTGATTATGGGCTGCAGTGGTGCTCTTTGGCTCTTTTGATCATTCCTTCTGAGGTTGCATGGGCCACAGTTTCTACACCACTGTTCGATTGATTTTCTCATCCCGCCCCAATAAAATCTTTCTCTCAGAAGTACTTCTAGCTTTTTCCAACCAAAGTGAAGAGCACCATTGTGGTAAGCCTCGAGGACCATCCTCACACCTTGTTTAGGCACGATAATCTGCCAAACCAATTCATGTGTTTTCGGATTGGTGTATCTTCTACACAGTTTCCCTTGATACAGGAACATTTTGCCTCTCTCTTTCCAGAGTTGATGCGTCTCTTCTGGGGCATCCTCATCGGGATATGCACTTTGCTCAGTCAATAGTTCCTTCACTAGCTTCACAGCCGGATTGCTATCTTGGGTGTCAGCCCATCTATGGTGTGCTAACGGATTAAAATTCACTTCTTGTTGTTTCTGATAGGTATTTGACTGACGATGTTTTACCTTGAGCTGATGAAAGGCTGGTAGTTCAATTTCTTCAAGCTCCCCCGTTTCTTCTTCTACATCTCTCAAGTGTGGCATCCGGGATAGGGCATCGGCATTTCCATTCTTGCGACCTCCTCGATACTTGATCACGAAGTTGTAATTAGATAACCGGGCTATCCATCGCTGTTCTAACGCACCTAATTTAGCCGTGTCTAGGTGGGTCAATGGATTGTTGTCAGTATAGACAATAAATTCTGCACCGGTCAAATAGTGTTTGAAACGTTCAGTCACAGCCCAAACTACTGCCAGTAGCTCCAATTTGAAGGAGCTATAATTTTCAGAATTTCTTTCAGTAGGCCGGAGTTTTCTACTTGCAAAGGCGATGACTTTCTCCCGACCTTCTTGCTTTTGTGACAGCACCCCTCCCAATCCCACATTACTGGCATCGTTGTAGAGGATGAAAGGTTGATGGTAATCCGGGTACGCCAGAACTTCTTCTCCGGTTAGTGCCTTCTTTAGTTGTTCAAAGGAGTCTTCTCTTTCGTCGTTCCACTGAAAAGGAGGGTTTCGGCTTGAAGGTTTCTTCGTCTGCCCTATCAAAGCATCTTGCAAGGGCGCTGCCAATTTGGTAAATCCTTTTATAAATCTACGATAGTAACCCACTAATCCCAAGAATTGCCTCACTTCTTTTGCGTTGGTAGGTCTTGGCCAATCCCTTATGGCAGTTATTTTCTCGGGATCCGGTGCTACTCCCTCCGAACTCACGATGTGCCCTAAGTATTGTACCTTTGGCTTGAGAAGGTGACATTTGGATGGTTTGATTTTCATACCATACTTGGATAAGGCTTCGAACACCTCTGCCAGGTCTGTTAAGTGCTGTTCGTAAGTCTTTGAGTAGACGTTCACATCATCTAGGTACAGGAGGACGGTCTCGAAGTTCTTGTGTCCGAGGCAACATTCCATCAGTCGCTGGAAAGTACCGGATGCGTTGCAGAGTCCGAACGGCATGCGATTAAATTCGCTTAGACCCATTGGTGTGGTGAATGCCGTTTTTTCTTTATCTCTCTCAGCCACAGGGACTTGCCAATACCCGCTTGTTAAGTCTAAGGTGGAAAAATAATTAGCAGATTTCAAAGCAGTCAAGGACTCTTCTATCCTAGGCAAGGGATAGGCGTCTTTATGGGTGATGTTATTAATCCGCCAGTAGTCTACGCACATTCTCATGGTTCCATCCTTTTTTTTGACAATCACCAGAGGGGCCGCCCAAGGGCAACAACTATCTCTTATTACCCCGGCCTGTTTCATCTCTCTCAGCATGTCCTTCGCGCATTGATAGTGAGCGGGCGGTATGGGTCTATATCTTTCTTTTATCGGGGGATGGTCACCGGTGGGGATTGTATGTTCCACCCCTTCTATCCGTCTGAAGTCCAATGGGTGTTTACTGAAGACCTGTTCATATTCCGTTGTGATGGGTAGGTGTTGAATCTACACCTACGTCTAGCTGTTGGCACCAATCCTCCAATTTTCCATCTGAGCCGTTATTTTCCACCTGACAGGTCGATTCTAAGGGCTCAACGGTTGTGATGGCATTGTTGTCAACAGTATATAACTTTGCCACTGTAGCGTACCTTGGCAAAGTGACCTCTTCCTCTCCACAGTTCAAAAGTCGTACCGGCACCCATCCCCGGTGTACCTCGACCACCCCTCGTGCCGTGAGTATAGTGGGCCTGCTGTCGGTGTACGCTGGTTCTATTAAGGCTTGATAGTCTCGTCCTTTAGTACCAATGGACCGCTCTACAGCATTTCTGTTTTTGGTGGGATTACAATAGACGTTGGATCACTCACCCTCACACTGCCGATTTCTCCACCTGCAACTTCTATCTGTTGCCTTAACATTAATACTTTTATTTCCCTCCGGAGAACTCTCTGCTGGCAGGATCGGGCAGTTTCAGCAATTTGTTGTAAGACAGAAATAACTTCGGAAAAGCAGTTCTCTAACACATTCATTCCTATCAATACAGTTGGTTCACAGTTCTGTCGGTCAACATCAACGACAATTATACCCTGTTTCTTCAATTCTGCTTTACCAATCTTTATGGTCATCTCCCTGAATCCTAGTTTCGGTACCAACTTACCATTACTGGTCCATATATCTAGTTCAACATCAGAGGGTCCTTTATCAATATCTACCTCAGCCCAGTACCTCTTATAAAGGATATATGGTATAGATGAAATCTGGGAACCTGTATCCAGCAAAGCGTTGAGGGGAATTCCATCCAGCACGATAGGGATGATGGGTCATCCTCCGATGTACCTGTCGTGCCAGGGTGTTGGGCCTTGAAAATTCATTCCTGCGAAGCGGCCCGCATTCCCAGGGGATTCCCGTTTAAATCACAATTTCGTGCAAAGTGGCCTGGCTGCTGGCAACGGCGGCAAATGGGCTGTCCATCCGGTTGGTAGCGGTCACGGGGTCGTCCTCTCCATGTCGGGTATCTCCGGGACCTCATCCATGGAACATCCTCTCTACGGTTTGCCAACTCCATCTTGGGTTCTCTAATCTCCTGCATGGTTTTAGCCATTGAAGCAACAACATCAGTTAAAGAGTCAAGCTTTTGCTGAAGAGCCTCATTAGTAATGGGCCCCAGGGACTTAGCACTGGCACCGGACGTAGCTGATGTCACTGGCATTCCCCGTTGCTGAAGTGCATCTGCCATGGGTTGTGTGAGATCCTGATCCCGAGGTGCCTCTGCCAGATGGAGACGTATAGCGCTCTCCTTTAATTGGGCAAATGTCAATTCAGGGTTCTTAAAAACAAGCATGCTCACATGCCCCCGGTGAGAAGGGGTGTAGAGTCCCTCAATAAATTGATCTCTTAGCAGTTTATCGGCTCCTGTGTTAAAAATGGGTTCAGCCAGTATAAGTGATTTAAGGGCTTCCTGCAGGTTTAAGGCAAAATCTCTCACGCCCTCATTAGCTTTTTGTTTGCAATTAAAGAATCGTACTTTAGCTTTGCTGCTGGCAGTGGTTTCAAATGTAGCTTTTAATCCAGCAAATATGCGTTCAACAGTACCTTTTAGATCAGTTGCCCATGCCGTGACTTCTCGCTTAGCATGGCCACTTAACTGCATCATCAGGAGACTAACACGCTGAGCTTCACTCACGGGGAACATATCAAAATGAGCCAGCATCTTTTCCCTGAAACCGTCAAGGGTATTAGGTTCACCTTCATACATTGGAAGCCACGGGCCACCCGGGGTATATGGCATCAACACCGGCATGATGGGCACCACTCCTTGCACTGCTGCGCTGCCAGGCTCTCTATCGACACTCTGTCTTTCAGCTGCATTAGCGTCGCCGGGTGCTGCGGCGTCTCCGTGCTGCGACATACTGTACCCCCTTAGTTAATCCAGACCCCTCCGGTCCCAGCTTCCGTCTAGATAATGTAGATTCGTTCCTCTGTGCAGCAGGATGACAATGACACGCCCCCTGCTGCCTCTAACTGCCGCACGCTTTGTGATGGTGGATTTTGAAGTTTTTCAGTTAGACTGGGGCTTGGGTAATGACGTAGCTTGATTAACAGTTTTGTGCCTAACGGTTATGAGTAGTGTTGAGCGATACCGTCCGATACTTGAAAGTATCGGTATCGGAAAGTATCGGCCGATACCGGCAAAGTATCGGATCTAATCCGATACCGATACCCGATACCAATACAAGTCAATGGGACTCATGTATCGGACGGTATTCCTGATGGTTCCCAGGGTCTGAAGGAGAGGAAACTCTCCTTCAGGCCCTGGGAACCATATTAATGTGTAAAATAAAGAATTAAAATATAAAATATTGCTATACTCACCTCTCCGACGCAGCCTGCACCTTACCGAGGGAACCGGCAGCGTTGTTTGCTTAAAATTCGCGCTTTAACTTCCTTACGCGAAGTCCCGGCTTGTGATTGGTCGCAAGCCGCCCATGTGACCGCGACGCAACCAATCACAGCAAGCCGTGACGTAATTTCAGGTCCTTCAGGATTTTAAAATTACGTTCCGGCGTTGTGATTGGTTGCGTCGCAGTCACATGGGCGACGCGACCAATCACAAGCCGTGACGTCACGGGAGGCTGGACACGCGCGCATTTTAAAATGCGCGCGTCTCCTGCCTCCCGTGACGTCACGGCTTTTGATTGGTCGCGTCGCCCATGTGACTGCGACGCAACCAATCACAACGCCGGAACGTAATTTTAAAATCCTGAAGGACCTGAAATTACATCACGGCTTGCTGTGATTGGTTGCGTCGTGATCACATGGGCGGCGCACGACCAATCACAAGCCGGGACTTCGCGTAAGGAAGTTAAAGCGCGAATTTTAAGCAAACAACGCTGCCGGTTCCCTCGGTAAGGTGCAGGCTGCGTCGAAGAGGTGAGTATAGCAATATTTTTTATTTTAATTCTTTATTTTACACATTAATGTTGTTTCGATACCGATACCCGATACCACAAAAGTATCGGATCTCGGTATCGGAATTTCGATACAGCAAATATCGGCCGATAACCGATACTTGCGGTATCGGAATGCTCAACACTAGTTATGAGATGATCACATCAGGGGATGGCGGCCATTTTTACCCCATTATAACCAATGGAGAAAAGTCACTTTCAATAGTTTTCAATGGGGAACGGGATTTTCTTTAACAAAGTCAATCTCCAAGATTTTTCACCCAAATTTTCACAGTTTCAGACTCCAATTACGGCACACAATACCCGGTGTACGGGCTGGCCCAATCCTGTTCGTGACGCCAGTTGTGACGCCCGGGAGACCGAGGTACCCAGCACCAGATCAATGAGGTCCGTCTCTTGAGGAGATGTCACTAGTGGCTTGACCCGGTGCTGTGACCTCAGGCGATGCACAATGTAAGGGATATCATGAAGGAACAGACACTTACTTGATCAGCAGCAGGTCCTCTCAGCTGTGATGACCCCGATCCTGGATCGATGGCTATTGTCCAAATGAAAGACTGAGGCGCTGAAACGTTTAACCAGTTTACTTCAACAAAAATTGATTTGCAACCAATACTGTCACCGGAGTCTGTTTAAGAACTCTGAATTACTTTGACCCTGTCAGGATTTCCACCTCTTATTATGTGCAGTTTCTGTATGGCCCTGCTGCTGTTTGTGAACTGGCTGCCGACCCAATCTGTCTCTTCTGTGCTCTGGTTCGACGGACAACCCGAGTCCTTTTTTTGTCGGCTTACCCCCTCTGGGAGTACCGCTGAACTCTGTGTCTGTTGCTGCGTCTTACCCTGGTGAAGCTGATATCACCTCACTTCCTTCCGGTTGCTGTATTATATATAATGAATATAGCCACGGATCCGGTATCCATCTCTGCGCCTATTCTGGGTAGAGGTCATTGCTACCCGGTTCTCACAATGTCCTTTTTCTCTATTCTTCTTTTTCTACTATGGGTATCACGGGCCTATAATCCGTCATAGGGCTGTTAGGAGTTCAGTTATACGACCTCTCACTTTCAGCTCCTCAGCCCAACTGCCAGTCCTTTTCTCAGACCAGAATAGATCAAGGGGAGTCTCTGGAGCTCCCCCTTCTGGCCGGAGATGGTAGTGCAGTCTTGCTATTTTAATATTTGTATTTGGTGTCAATAACTATTTTTGTGGCAAATACCCCTAGGGGCGCCACATTAGCGACATGCGTTGGGTTTGGCAGGGATATGCGGTTCCACTCACTGGTATTGTATACACATTACAGATGCCGGCATTTGTCTTTATGATACTTTGTTTATATCTTCCATTTTTAAAGTCTAAGTTTTTTTATTCCATTTATGATATTTCATAGCAAAGTCTACTCTGGCAGGATTCTCACCTTACATGTGCTTGATCTTCTTATTAGGCATTAATATCTCAGGAGCTACAACCCAGTTATCTTAGGGTATTTGATTGTACCACATTTTTGCATTTTTACCTTCATGTGTGTACTCAGGTGGTTGATTTGAAGATGTACAGTACCTAGTCACAAGCATATTTTTCTACTGTTATAGCACAACTTTATTAAGCGATAAGCCTTATTATTATTTTTCTCATAATATCTATGGCCTGTGTATTTTTATCTGCAGTATATATTCTGTGGTAACCCCATTATTACAACAATTTTATTGCTATTACATGTATACTTATTTTTTCTGGGATTATTGAATCTCTCCCTGCCTACTTTCATTGTCTCTGTATGTGTTTTTTAATTGTTTTTATATATTTTGGCACTTCTTGTTTTCAATAAAGCTTTTTATATATTTATCCTTGAGTGTGTGCACTATTATATACACAGCTTTTTCTTTTCTCCACAATATCGCCTTGGCAGTGCAGATATTCCACATAAAAAACGTTAATACACATATTAACATTTCTTGTACATGACAAAGGTCCACATGCACTTTACCAGTAAATAAATCTACTATATAATTGTCTAAGGGTCACTTCTGTCTTTCTGTCTGTCTGTCTGTCTGTCTTTCTGTCTGTAACGGAAATCCCAAGTCGCTGATTGGTCGCGGCAAAACGGCCACGACCAATCAGCGACGGGCACAGTCTGGCGGCGAAATGGCCGCTCCCTACTCCCCTGTAGTCAGTGCCCACTCCATTCTCCCCTCCAGTCAGCGCTCACACAGGGTTGCTCACAGCTCTCACGTTTAATGGCTGCTTTACACCGCGTTATGCCGCTGTGTAACGCACTCCGTTTACGCTGCTATTAACCCTGTGTGACCAACTTTTTACTATTGATGCTGCCTATGCAGCATCAATAGTAAAAAGATCTAATGTTAAAAATAATAAAAAAATAAAAAATCATTATATACTCACATTCCGTCGGCCCCTGGATCCGGCCGAGGCCTTTCCCGCTGCTCGCGATGCTCCGGTGACCGGTCCATGCATTGCTGTCTCATGGGATGATGACGTCATCATCTTGCGAGAACGCAATGCACTCTTGGGACCGGAGCGTCGCGAGGAGCATCGGTAAACGCCTCGGCTGGATCAGGGGGCTGCCGGAAGGTGAGTATATAACTATTTTTTATTTTAATTCTTTTTTTAACAGGGATATGTTGCCCACATTGCTATATACTACATGGCTGTGCTATATACTACGTGGCTGTGCTATATATTACGTGGCTGTGCAATATACTACGTGGCTGGGCAATATACTACATGGCTGGGCAATATACTACGTGTCTGTGCTATATACTACTTGTCTGTGCTATATACTACATGTCTGTGCTATATACTATGTGGCTGGGCAATATACTACATGGCTGGGCAATATACTACTTGGCTGGGCAATATACTACGTGGCTGTGCTATATACATGGCTGGGCAATATACTACGTGGCTGGGCAATACACTACGTGGCTGGGCAATATACTACATGGCTGTGTTATGTACTACGTGGGCTGTGTTATATACTACGTGGGCTGTGCTATATACTACGTGGCTGGGCAATATACTACGTGGCTGGGCAATATACTACGTGGGCTGTGTTATATGCTACTTAGCTGTGCTATATTTCTCTGCTGTATCTGTGCATCATGAATCGTGGTATGTGTTAAAGAGGGGGGCCCACTGAGACTCTTTCACCCGGGGCCCTCAAAAACCTGGAGCCGGCCCTAGCTTAACTGATTGGTCATGCCCGTCCACGAACAATCAGCGACAGTCGCAGTCCGCCCGCAAATTGGCGCAGAATTTGAACCATGCTTTGCTAATTGGTCACGGCCGGCTGAATCCTGTGTATAAATTGCGTTATTCTGAAAACTTCATAAATACACTACATACATATTCTAGAATACCCGATACATTAGAATCGGGCCACCATCTAGTAAAATATAAGTACGGTCACATTATACTATAGAAGTTGAATAGATAGGTACCGTACTTGTAGTATTTTGCCCTTGATGTGAGAGTGCTAATAGTATTGTTGTGTTTTGTAACAGCAGAGTGAATGAAATATTCTCTCTCTTTGAGAAGTGTAATTATGTCCCTTTAAGCTGTGGATCTATAATTGAAAACATACAAGAGATTCTTTGCAGATTGAATGCATGCTTTGTGATTCATGTTCCTAGACATTTGCAGACACAACCTGCCATGTTCTCCTTGTAGTATAGCAATGTCCAGTCAATGAAGGTTGGTTTCCATGAGCACAGATGATCAAGGATCGTCACTAAGATATGACTAAGGGCCTTGGTGTCATGCACTGACGTGAGATATGGAAGAAGAGTTGTTATGGCAACTTTCCTGAACAAATATTGGACAATCTGCCTGCACCATGATTATCCGTCACATAAAGTAAGAAAGGTTTGGCTGGATATATGCGGATAAAAATATTGGATTAAAAATATTATAGCTCTTAGGAAGTAAGCCTGTACATAAAGTACGGTTTTTATCAGAAGTCCTTCTGTGCCTGTGTTTTTGTAGCTATACATTTATAGCATCTGACTCTATCATTAAGTCAAGATGCAAAATATTCTATAAAATAATCAATGTAATGTAAACATTGTTAACCAAGTTGGGTCATGACGAGAAGGCTTTTTCACTTACCAGAAATTCCACAAATTAGTCAGATACAGTAAGACCTTGTTAGAGGGACCAGACGAATGTTTTGTTTCCTTTGATGACCTCTAATGTCTGTTCACATCACGTCAGTCATGTGTCAGACTCAGAGTATATGTGGTGATTAAGCTCCATGTATACGTTCAGTGTAAGTGTCTTGCATATTCCATGGCATATGCCACCCTTAGAGTCCCATGCTAAAAATGTGCATAATATATACAGTACTGTGCAAAAGATTTAGGCAGGTGTGGAAAAAGTAAGTGCAAAGTAAGAATGCTTTAAAAGATAAAAGTATTAATAATTTTATTTTTATCTATTAACAAAATGCAAAGTGTATTAACAAAAGAGAAATCAAATCAATATTTGGTGTGACCACCCTTTGCCTTCAAAATTGCATCAATTCTTCTAGGTACACTTACACAAAGTTTTTGCAGGAACTCAGAAGGTATATTGCTCCAAACGTATTGGAGAACTAAGCACAAATCTACTCTAGACTTAGGCTAGTGGAAATCTTACTGTATGTTCATGTGATCCCAGCCAGAACAATTGGGGCCATATCATATCTTACAGGACTCATTGTTCTTCTTAATGTTGAATATAATCCTTAATGACATTGTCTGTATGTTTGGGTTTATGTTTTGGAGCCAACCCCTGTTCCAGTAAATCAAGTTAACTCTTGCTCTGTCTCCTGTCCGTTACTGCATCCCACAACCTGCTCACACAAGTAGCAGGATGTATTTATTGTCAGTTTTTGTGTGTAGATGGAACTATCTTTTAGTATATTAGCCAGTCATCACTATTTGGCAAAATGCAACTAGACGGGTGAAAAAATGAATATTTTCCTCTAGCTTAGGCCACCATTCAGCTGGGACTTGTAGCTGTGTCTTCTGTGGATATATTTAGAACTGCTAATTTGTTTAGCATTTTTTGATGACATGTAAAGCTTTTTGGAAAAGCTAAAATTCATTTGATGCAATAAGCAGTGTCTTGAAGATGTAGCTGAATCAAAGAATTATTTCCACTGAACTTGACTGCTCTCATTAATAACTGTATATATCTAAACATGTCATTCTCTTTTCATTCTTAGCGTTCCCTTCAGTTTTTGGAGTTCTCTTTCTGGGAGGTCAGAAACACGAAAAGCCGGCTATCTACACTAAGGAGTAAATTCAAAGCCTCCAAGTCTTTCTACATTAACCACTCCTTGGACAAGAGAGAGGTGAGAAAACACCATAAAAGCTGCAACTGTGCCAAGAAGTGACACTTCTGCCCTCCGCAGTTTCAAAAATTTGACTTACGATGTCAAGTCTTGAGATCCTTAGTAGGGTTGAGCGAAACGGGTCGATCATTTTCAAAAGTCGCAGACTTTTGGCTAAGTCGGCGTCTCATGAAACCCGATCCGACCCCTGTGCTTGTCGGCCATGCGGTACGCGACTTTCGCGCCAAAGTCGCGTTTCAATGACGCGAAAAGCGCCATTTCTCAGCCAATGAAGGTGAACGCAGAGTGTGGGCAGCGTGATGACATAGATCCTGGTCCCCACCATCTTAGAGAAGGGCATTGCAGTGATTGGCTTGCTGTCTGCGGCGTCACAGGGGCTATAAAGGGGCGTTCCCGCCGACCGCCATCTTACTGCTGCTGATCTGAGCTTAGGGAGAGGTTGCTGCCGCTTCGTCAGAAGCAGGGATAGCGTTAGGCAGGGTCCACTAACCACCAAACCGCTTGTGCTGTAGCGATTTCCACTGTCCAACACCACCTTCGGTGTGCAGGAACAGTGGAAGCTATTTTTTTTTTTTTTTTTCCTCAGCGCTGTAGCTCATTGGGCTGCCCTAGAAGGCTCCGTGATAGCTGTATTGCTGTGTGTACGCCACTGTGGAAACCAACTGCTTTTTTCAAAGCACATATCCTCTTGTTCCTTTCTGCACAGCTATCTTTTTTGTTTGTCCACACTTTTTATTTAATTTGTGCATCAGTCCACTCCTATTGCTGCCTGCCATACCTGGCTGAGATTACTGCAGGGAGATAGTAATTGTAGGACAGTCCCTGTTTTTTTTTTTTTTTGTGGGAGATTAAGATTGGCATTTCTGCTACAGTGCCATCCCTGTGTGTGCCATCTCTCACTGAGTGGGCCATAGAAAGCCTATTTATTTTTTCCGTGATTTGTGTTCTAAATTCTACCTCAACACAAAAACACTACATCAATCAGTGGTAGAAAAATATTGGCCTCAGTCAGGGCTTGTGTGCCACTGCTGTGTGTGCTATCTCTCATTCAGTGGGCTATAGAAAGCCTATTTATTTATTTATTTTTTTTTCTTATTATTTGGTTTCTAAAGTCTCCCTGAAAAAAAAAAAAAAAACAGTGGGAGAGTAATATTGCCCTTTCAGCTTGTGTGCCAGTCTTGACTCCTGGGTGTGCCACCTCTCTCTCATTCAGTGGGCCATAGAAAGGCTATTTATTTTTTTGGTTTTTTTAATATTATTTGGTTTCTAAAGTCTCCCTGAAAATAAAAGAAAAAAAACTTAAAAAAACAGTGGGAGAGTAATATTGCCCTTTCAGCTTGTGCGCCAGTCTTGACTCCTGGGTGTGCCACCTCTCTCATTCAGTGGGCCATAGAAAGCCTATTTATTTATTTTTTTAAATATTATTGGGTTTCTAAAGTCTCCCTTAAAAAACAAAAAATACATAAAAAAACAGTGGGAGAGTAATATTGCCCTTTCAGCTTGTGTGCCAGTCTTGACTCCTGGGTGTGCCACCTCTCTCATTCAGTGGGCCATAGAAAGCCTATTTATTTTTTTTTAAAATATTATTGGGTTTCTAAAGTCTCCCTTAAAAAACAAAAAATACATAAAAAAACAGTGGGAGAGTAATATTGCCCTTTCAGCTTGTGTGCCAGTCTTGACTCCTGGGTGTGCCACCTCTCTCATTCAGTGGGCCATAGAAAGCATTTTTTTTTTTTCCTTGATTTGTGTTCTAAAATCTACCTCAACACAAAAACACTACATCAATCAGTGGGAGAAAAATATTGGCCTCAGTCAGGGCTTGTGTGCCACTGCTGTGTGTGCTATCTCTCATTCAGTGGGCTATAGAAAGCCTATTTATTTATTTATTTTTTTTTCTTATTATTTGGTTTCTAAAGTCTCCCTGAAAAAAAAAAAAAAAATAAAAAACAGTGGGAGAGTAATATTGCCCTTTCAGCTTGTGTGCCAGTCTTGACTCCTGGGTGTGCCACCTCTCTCTCATTCAGTGGGCCATAGAAAGGCTATTTATTTTTTTGGTTTTTTTAATATTATTTGGTTTCTAAAGTCTCCCTGAAAATAAAAGAAAAAAAACTTAAAAAAACAGTGGGAGAGTAATATTGCCCTTTCAGCTTGTGCGCCAGTCTTGACTCCTGGGTGTGCCACCTCTCTCATTCAGTGGGCCATAGAAAGCCTATTTATTTTTTTTTTTAAATATTATTGGGTTTCTAAAGTCTCCCTTAAAAAACAAAAAATACATAAAAAAACAGTGGGAGAGTAATATTGCCCTTTCAGCTTGTGTGCCAGTCTTGACTCCTGGGTGTGCCACCTCTCTCATTCAGTGGGCCATAGAAAGCCTATTTATTTATTTTTTTAAATATTATTGGGTTTCTAAAGTCTCCCTTAAAAAACAAAAAATACATAAAAAAACAGTGGGAGAGTAATATTGCCCTTTCAGCTTGTGTGCCAGTCTTGACTCCTGGGTGTGCCACCTCTCTCATTCAGTGGGCCATAGAAAGCATTTTTTTTTTTTTCCTTGATTTGTGTTCTAAAATCTACCTCAACACAAAAACACTACATCAATCAGTGGGAGAAAAATATTGGCCTCAGTCAGGGCTTGTGTGCCACTGCTGTGTGTGCTATCTCTCATTCAGTGGGCTATAGAAAGCCTATTTATTTATTTTTTTTTCTTATTATTTGGTTTCTAAAGTCTCCCTGGAAAAAAAAAAAAAAAAAAAAAACAGTGGGAGAGTAATATTGCCCTTTCAGCTTGTGTGCCAGTCTTGACTCCTGGGTGTGCCACCTCTCTCTCTCATTCAGTGGGCCATAGAAAGGCTATTTATTTTTTTGGTTTTTTTAATATTATTTGGTTTCTAAAGTCTCCCTGAAAAAAAAAAAAAACTTAAAAAAACAGTGGGAGAGTAATATTGCCCTTTCAGCTTGTGCGCCAGTCTTGACTCCTGGGTGTGCCACCTCTCTCTCTCTAATTGTGGGCCATAGGAAGCCTTTTTTTGTTTGTTTTTTTTTTAATATTATTTGGTTTCTAAAGTCTCCCTTAAAAAACAAAAAATACATAAAAAAACAGTGGGAGAGTAATATTGCCCTTTCAGCTTGTGTGCCAGTCTTGACTCCTGGGTGTGCCACCTCTCTCTCTCATTCAGTGGGCCATAGAAAGGCTATTTATTTTTTTGTTTTTTTTAATATTATTTGGTTTCTAAAGTCTCCCTGAAAATAAAAAAAAAAAAACTTAAAAAAACAGTGGGAGAGTAATATTGCCCTTTCAGCTTGTGCGCCAGTCTTGACTCCTGGGTGTGCCACCTCTCTCTCTCTAATTGTGGGCCATAGAAAGCCTTTTTTTTTTTGTTTTTTTTTTTGTTTTGTTTTTAATATTATTTGGTTTCTAAAGTCTCCCTGAGAAAAAAAAAAAAATAAATTAGGTGGGAGATTAATATTGACATTAGTGCTTGAGTGACAGTCCTGCGTGTGTGTCATCTCTGTGATTTTGTGCCACAGAAAACAGAGTGTGTAACATTGTGCCTGATTTTCCTTGTGGTCTCACCAACCTGTTAAGGGATATTGAAATCATACTGAAGTTATAGCTCACCGTGTAAGTTGTTTGACAGCAACAAATAAAGTTACTTTGGTTAAGATTTTAAAACAATGAGGAAGTCTGGTGCAAGAGGTCGTCGTGGGCGTTCATTGTCAGCTGGTAATGATGGTAGTGGTAGTGGAGCATCAGGTGGTCGTGGGGATAAAAATATTCCACCTAAGTCTGGAGCTGTGGAGCCAGTTTCGTCGTCAGGCTACACAAGGCCTCGAACGCTCTCTTTTCTGGGAGTAGGAAAACCGCTTTTAAAGGCGGAGCAGCAACAGCAAGTTTTGGCTTACATTGCAGACTCAGCCTCTAGCTCTTTTGCCTCCTCTTCCGAAACTGGTAAATGTAAAAGCAGCGCGTCGCTTGTGGATGTTCACGGTCAGGGACAAGTCGCTTCCTTGTCCTCCTCAGCAAAAACTACAACAAGAGAGAAGGATGCAGCAGGCGACACAACGGGTCACTCCATGGAGCTCTTTACACATACCGTCCCTGGCTTAGAAAGTGAAACATTTAACAGGCCATGCCCATTACAAGTATATTCTGACATGGAGTGCACTGATGCACAGCCACAGCCAGAGTACTATGCTGCTCCTTTGACTCAGACCACCACATTGCCCTCTCAGGGTACAGATCCACAATCAGACCCTGATGAGACTATGTTGCCCCGCCACGAACGCTATACCACCGACCGACACAGTGACACAGACGAAGTTGCACACGAGCTCGAAGAGGAGGTAATAGATGACCCAGTTATTGACCCCGATTGGCAGCCATTGGGGGAACAGGGTGCAGGCGGCAGTAGTTCAGAAGCGGAGGTGGAGGAGGGGCCGCAGCAGGCATCAACATCGCAACAGGTTTCATCTGCCGGGCCCGTATCTGGCCCAAAACGCGTGTCAAAGCCAAAACCTGTTGGAGGACAGCGTGGCCATCCGGTTAAAGCTCAGTCTGCAATCCCTGAAAAGGGATCCGAGTCTAGGAAGAGTGCAGTCTGGCATTTTTTTAAACAACATCCAACTGATCAGCGCAAAGTCATCTGTCAAAAATGTTCAACTAGCTTAAGCAGAGGTCAGAATCTGAAAAGTCTAAATACTAGTTGCATGCATAGACACTTAACCACCATGCATTTTCAAGCCTGGACTAACTACCAAACGTCCCTTAAGGTTGTAGCACCCTCGGCCAATGAAGCTAGTCAGCAACGCAACATCCCTTCCGTCACTGTAAGGCCACCATTTTCCGCACCACCGGCAGTATCTGTGCAGGTTTCTTTGCCAGCCAAAAGCAGTCAGGGTCAGGGAACCACCAGTTTTGTAGGAGGAAATATTGCATCTAGGGCACCGGCGGAAACAATACCGTCTCCAACCGTCTCTCAGTCTGCCATGTACACCGGCACACCCGAAAGTTCCACGATCTCCAGCTCTCCAGTCCAGCTCACCCTACATGAGACTCTGGTTAGAAAAAGGAAGTACTTATCCTCGCATCCGCGTACACAGGGTTTTAACGCCCACATAGCTAGACTAATCTCGTTAGAGATGATGCCCTACCGGTTAGTTGAAAGCGAAGCTTTCAAAGCCCTGATGGAGTACGCTGAACCACGATACGAGCTACCCAGTCGACACTTTTTTTCCAGAAAAGCCATCCCAGCCCTGCACCAGCATGTTAAACAGCGCATCGTCCATGCACTCAGGCAATCTGTGAGTACAAAGGTGCACCTGACTACAGATGCATGGACCAGTAGGCATGGCCAGGGACGTTATGTGTCCATCACGGCACACTGGGTGAATGTGGTGGATGCAGGGTCCACAGGCGACATCAATTTAGGGACAGTTGTGCCTAGCCCACGGTCTAGGAAACAGTTGGCTGTAGGCGTTCGCACCCCCTCCTCCTCCTCCTCCTCGTCCTCCTGCAGAAGCTACAGCTCTTCCACAGAACGCAGTCTGCCAACCACTCCATCGGCAGATGACACTGTTGCACACCAGTTGTCCCATTATGGGCCAGCTACTGCCAAGCGTCAGCAGGCTGTATTGGCTATGAAGTGTTTGGGCGACAACAGACACACCGCGGAAGTTCTATCCGAGTTCTTGCAACAAGAAACGCAGTCGTGGCTGGGCACAGTAGATCTTGAGGCAGGCAAGGTAGTGAGTGATAACGGAAGGAATTTCATGGCTGCCATCTCCCTTTCCCAACTGAAACACATTCCTTGCCTGGCTCACACCTTAAACCTGGTGGTGCAGTGCTTATTGAAAACTTATCCTGGGTTCTCCGACCTGCTCCTCAAAGTGCGTGCACTTTGCTCACATATCCGACGTTCGCCTGTACACGCCAGCCGTATGCAGCCCTATCAGCGGTCTTTGAACCTTCCCCAGCATCGCCTAATCATAGACGTTGCAACAAGGTGGAACTCAACACTGCACATGCTTCAGAGACTGTGCGAACAGAGGCGTGCTGTTATTTATTTGTGGGAGGATACACGGGCAGGCAGTAGGATGGCAGACATGGAGTTGTCAGGTGTGCAGTGGTCTAAGATACAAGACATGTGTCAAGTCCTTCAGTGTTTTGAGGAATGCACACGGCTGGTTAGTGCAGACAATGCCGTAATAAGCATGAGCATCCCCCTAATGCGTCTGCTGATGCAAAGTTTGACGCACATAAAGGAGCAGGCGTCTGCACCAGAGGAAGAGGAAAGCCTTGATGACAGTCAGCCATTGTCTGGTCAGGACAGTGTTCAGGACGAGGTAGCGGGCGAAGAGGAGGTGGAGGACGAGGAGGATGATGGGGATGAGTATATTTTTAATGCCGAACCTTTCCCGGGGGCACAGGAAATTGGTTGCGTGTCACGGCCGGGTTCTGGTTTTTTGAGGGACACAAGTGACGTAGATTTGCCTGCAACTGCCCCTCAACCAATCACAACCGGAGATTTGACAACTGGAACTTTGGCCCACATGGCGGATTATGCCTTACGTATCCTAAAAAGGGACACACGCATTACGAAAATGATGAACGATGACGATTACTGGTTGGCCTGCCTCCTTGATCCACGCTATAAAGGCAAATTGCAAAATATTATGCCACATGAGAACTTGGAACTAATATTAGCAACCAAACAATCAACTCTTGTTGACCGTTTGCTTCAGGCATTCCCAGCACACAGCGCACGTGATCGTTCTCACACGAGCTCCAGGGGGCAGCAGACTAGGAGTGTTAGGGGTGCACACATCAGAAGTGGCGTTGGACAGAGGGGTTTTCTGACCAGGTTGTGGAGTGATTTTGCTATGACCGCAGACAGGACAGGTACTGCTGCATCAATTGAAAGTGACAGGAGACAACATTTGTCCAGTATGGTTACTAACTATTTTTCATCCCTTATCGATGTTCTCCCTCAACCGTCATTCCCATTTGATTACTGGGCCTCCAAATTAGACACCTGGCCAGAATTGGCAGAATATGCATTGCAGGAGCTTGCTTGCCCGGCAGCAAGTGTCCTATCAGAAAGAGTATTCAGTGCTGCAGGTTCAATATTAACCGAAAAAAGGACTCGTCTGGCTACCCAAAATGTTGACGATCTAACATTCATTAAAATGAACCACAACTGGATTTCGAAATCTTTTGCCCCACCTTGCCCGGCCGACACCTAGCTTTCCTATGAAAAGCTCTTGCCTGTGAATTACTTTTCTAATGTCTAATTTGCTGCAGCTGATTGTACAGCATACGACATGTTTACACCTCCCTAAATGGCAAAACTCCCCACACGGGGCCGTGGTATCGCGACTTGGCGCAAGCACCCGTGAGACTGCTGTTTGTCTGAAGAGGTGGGTGTGCTCGCTTTTGGTTGACGGCATTGCTACTGGGTCCCTCATAGTACAATGTAGTGTCTCTGGCGGTGGTGGTGCGCACCCAACGTCAGACACACCGTTGTAACATGAGGGGCCCTGGGGCGGTCCCGCCGGCCTCAAGAGAGTTCCCCCCTACCCCAGCTCTACCACGTGCAAAATTATGTCGCACAGCTCCACCAATCTTTAGTCTATTCGCTGACATCATTCAATGTCTGGCACTGACAATACAAATTTGTAGACATCTATGATGCAACTTAAAGTAGTCTGTGTCTGTGTCCTATATTGGCACCATTAAATAGTTACTGCCAAATTACTATGTCAGAAACTCAGTAGATGAGCCCACCCCTGTACCTAAGTATGCCACCTTTTTTTTTGTTTTGGTTGTTTTGCGAGACATTAACATCTATTTATATTTTGGGAGTACTGGGACAGACACTCCTTGCACTACTCCTCCACTCACCACCAAGCTGCCTGTGTATCCATGTAACCGCTGTAAAGCTGCCATGAGCCTATTGTTTGTTATTTTAGGCCTTTGATAGCCTGTCTGCGGTCCCTACTTTAAATACTCCTCCACTCATCACCAGCTGCCTGCCCGTGTATCCATGTAACCGCTGTAAAGCTGCCATGAGCCTATTGTTTGTTATTTTAGGCCTTTGATAGCCTGTCTGCGGTCCCTACTTTAAATACTCCTCCACTGACCACCAAGCTGCCTGCCCGTGTATCCATGTAACCGCTGTAAAACTGCCATGAGCCTATTGTTTGTTATTTTAGGCCTTTGATAGCCTGTCTGCGGTCCCTACTTTAAATACTCCTCCACTGACCACCAAGCTGCCTGCCCGTGTATCCATGTAACCGCTGTAAAACTGCCATGAGCCTATTGTTTGTTATTTTAGGCCTTTGATAGCCTGTCTGCGGTCCCTACTTTAACTACTCCTCCACTCACCACCAAGCTGCCTGCCCGTGTATCCATGTAACCGCTGTAAAACTGCCATGAGCCTATTGTTTGTTATTTTAGGCCTTTGATAGCCTGTCTGCGGTCCCTACTTTAAATACTCCTCCACTGACCACCAAGCTGCCTGCCCGTGTATCCATGTAACCGCTGTAAAACTGCCATGAGCCTATTGTTTGTTATTTTAGGCCTTTGATAGCCTGTCTGCGGTCCCTACTTTAAATACTCCTCCACTGACCACCAAGCTGCCTGCCCGTGTATCCATGTAACCGCTGTAAAACTGCCATGAGCCTATTGTTTGTTATTTTAGGCCTTTGATAGCCTGTCTGCGGTCCCTACTTTAAATACTCCTCCACTGACCACCAAGCTGCCTGCCCGTGTATCCATGTAACCGCTGTAAAACTGCCATAAGCCTATTGTTTGTTATTTTAGGCCTTTGATAGCCTGTCTGCGGTCCCTACTTTAAATACTCCTCCACTGACCACCAAGCTGCCTGTGTATCCATGTAACCGCTGTAAAGCTGCCATGAGCCTATTGTTTGTTATTTTAGGCCTTTGATAGCCTGTCTGCGGTCCCTACTTTAAATACTCCTCCACTCATCACCAGCTGCCTGCCCGTGTATCCATGTAACCGCTGTAAAACTGCCATGAGCCTATTGTTTGTTATTTTAGGCCTTTGATAGCCTGTCTGCGGTCCCTACTTTAAATACTCCTCCACTGACCACCAAGCTGCCTGCCCGTGTATCCATGTAACCGCTGTAAAACTGCCATAAGCCTATTGTTTGTTATTTTAGGCCTTTGATAGCCTGTCTGCGGTCCCTACTTTAAATACTCCTCCACTGACCACCAAGCTGCCTGCCCGTGTATCCATGTAACCGCTGTAAAACTGCCATGAGCCTATTGTTTGTTATTTTAGGCCTTTGATAGCCTGTCTGCGGTCCCTACTTTAAATACTCCTCCACTGACCACCAAGCTGCCTGCCCGTGTATCCATGTAACCGCTGTAAAACTGCCATGAGCCTATTGTTTGTTATTTTAGGCCTTTGATAGCCTGTCTGCGGTCCCTACTTTAAATACTCCTCCACTCACCACCAAGCTGCCTGCCCGTGTATCCATGTAACCGCTGTAAAACTGCCATAAGCCTATTGTTTGTTATTTTAGGCCTTTGATAGCCTGTCTGCGGTCCCTACTTTAAATACTCCTCCACTGACCACCAAGCTGCCTGCCCGTGTATCCATGTAACCGCTGTAAAACTGCCATGAGCCTATTGTTTGTTATTTTAGGCCTTTGATAGCCTGTCTGCGGTCCCTACTTTAAATACTCCTCCACTGACCACCAAGCTGCCTGCCCGTGTATCCATGTAACCGCTGTAAAACTGCCATAAGCCTATTGTTTGTTATTTTAGGCCTTTGATAGCCTGTCTGCGGTCCCTACTTTAAATACTCCTCCACTGACCACCAAGCTGCCTGTGTATCCATGTAACCGCTGTAAAGCTGCCATGAGCCTATTGTTTGTTATTTTAGGCCTTTGATAGCCTGTCTGCGGTCCCTACTTTAAATACTCCTCCACTCATCACCAGCTGCCTGCCCGTGTATCCATGTAACCGCTGTAAAACTGCCATGAGCCTATTGTTTGTTATTTTAGGCCTTTGATAGCCTGTCTGCGGTCCCTACTTTAAATACTCCTCCACTGACCACCAAGCTGCCTGCCCGTGTATCCATGTAACCGCTGTAAAACTGCCATAAGCCTATTGTTTGTTATTTTAGGCCTTTGATAGCCTGTCTGCGGTCCCTACTTTAAATACTCCTCCACTGACCACCAAGCTGCCTGCCCGTGTATCCATGCAACCGCTGTAAAACTGCCATGAGCCTATTGTTTGTTATTTTAGGCCTTTGATAGCCTGTCTGCGGTCCCTACTTTAAATACTCCTCCACTGACCACCAAGCTGCCTGTGTATCCATGTAACCGCTGTAAAGCTGCCATGAGCCTATTGTTTGTTATTTTAGGCCTTTGATAGCCTGTCTGCGGTCCCTACTTTAAATACTCCTCCACTCATCACCAGCTGCCTGCCCGTGTATCCATGTAACCGCTGTAAAACTGCCATGAGCCTATTGTTTGTTATTTTAGGCCTTTGATAGCCTGTCTGCGGTCCCTACTTTAAATACTCCTCCACTCACCACCAAGCTGCCTGTGTATCCATGTAACCGATGTAAAACTGCAGTATTTTGCTTATAAAAAAGAAAATACTGGAGAGATATCAAATGCAGACATTTTAACATTAAAAACAAAAACACATACAACAAAAAACTGGTACAGTACAAAAATTGGCCACCAGCTACAAAAACTTTCTCCTGCAAGTAGTTAACTGAAAGGTTTTTTTCCATTGAAAACACAGATATGGCATCCACCGAGTGTTGTCCTGTCGCGTCTTCTTTATATTATTGCCAAGAAGCTGCAACTGAATAAAGCTGAGCTTCTACCTTCTGCCTCTTATTAACTGCTTTTTTTTAAAAAAATTGTCCACCAGCTACAAAAACTTGCTCCTGCAAGTAGTTAACTGAAAGGTTTTTTTCCATTGAAAACACAGATATGGCATCCACCGAGTGTTGTCCTGTCGCGTCTTCTTTATATTATTGCCAAGAAGCTGCAACTGAATAAAGCTGAGCTTCTACCTTCTGCCTCTTATTAACAGCTTTTTTTTTATAAAATTGGCTGTTCCGGCCTACTAAAGGTGTCTGTCTGCCCCTGCCTGGTGTTGTCCTCAACTGAATAAAGCTGAGCTTCAACCTTCTGTTCCAAATTACCATTTTTAAAAATGCAATTGGCTGTTCCGGCCTACTAAAGGTGAATGTCTGCCCCTGCCTGGTGTTGTCCTCAACTGAATAAAGCTGAGCTTCTACCTTCTGTTCCAAATTACCATTTTTAAAAATGCAATTGGCTGTTCCGGCCTACTAAAGGTGAATGTCTGCCCCTGCCTGGTGTTGTCCTCAACTGAATAAAGCTGAGCTTCTACCTTCTGTTCCAAATTACCATTTCTAAAAATGCCATTGGCTGTTCCGGCCTACTAAAGGTGAATGTCTGCCCCTGCCTGGTGTTGTCCTCAACTGAATAAAGCTGAGCTTCTACCTTCTGTTCCAAAATACCATTTCTAAAAATGCCATTGGCTGTTCCGGCCTACTAAAGGTGTCTGTCTGCCCCTGCCTGGTGTTGTCCTCAACTGAATAAAGCTGAGCTTCAACCTTCAGTTCCAAATTACCATTTTTAAAAATGCAATTGGCTGTTCCGGCCTACTAAAGGTGTCTGTCTGCCCCTGCCTGGTGTTGTCCTCAACTGAATAAAGCTGAGCTTCTACCTTCTGCCTCTTACTAACTGCTGTTTTTTTAAAAAATTGGCTGTTCCGGCCTACTAAAGGTGTCTGTCTGCCCCTGCCTGGTGTTGTCCTCAACTGAATAAAGCTGAGCTTCAACCTTCTGTTCCAAATTACCATTTTTAAAAATGCAATTGGCTGTTCCGGCCTACTAAAGGTGAATGTCTGCCCCTGCCTGGTGTTGTCCTCAACTGAATAAAGCTGAGCTTCTACCTTCTGTTCCAAATTACCATTTTTAAAAATGCAATTGGCTGTTCCGGCCTACTAAAGGTGAATGTCTGCCCCTGCCTGGTGTTGTCCTCAACTGAATAAAGCTGAGCTTCTACCTTCTGTTCCAAATTACCATTTTTAAAAATGCAATTGGCTGTTCCGGCCTACTAAAGGTGAATGTCTGCCCCTGCCTGGTGTTGTCCTCAACTGAATAAAGCTGAGCTTCTACCTTCTGTTCCAAATTACCATTTTTAAAAATGCCATTGGCTGTTCCGGCCTACTAAAGGTGTCTGTCTGCCCCTGCCTGGTGTTGTCCTCAACTGAATAAAGCTGAGCTTCTACCTTCTGTTCCAAATTACCATTTTTAAAAATGCCATTGGCTGTTCCGGCCTACTAAAGGTGTCTGTCTGCCCCTGCCTGGTGTTGTCCTCAACTGAATAAAGCTGAGCTTCAACCTTCTGTTCCAAATTACCATTTTTAAAAATGCAATTGGCTGTTCCGGCCTACTAAAGGTGAATGTCTGCCCCTGCCTGGTGTTGTCCTCAACTGAATAAAGCTGAGCTTCTACCTTCTGTTCCAAATTACCATTTTTAAAAATGCAATTGGCTGTTCCGGCCTACTAAAGGTGAATGTCTGCCCCTGCCTGGTGTTGTCCTCACCTGAATAAAGCTGAGCTTCTACCTTCTGTTCCAAATTACCATTTTTAAAAATGCAATTGGCTGTTCCGGCCTACTAAAGGTGAATGTCTGCCCCTGCCTGGTGTTGTCCTCAACTGAATAAAGCTGAGCTTCTACCTTCTGTTCCAAATTACCATTTCTAAAAATGCCATTGGCTGTTCCGGCCTACTAAAGGTGAATGTCTGCCCCTGCCTGGTGTTGTCCTCAACTGAATAAAGCTGAGCTTCTACCTTCTGTTCCAAATTACCATTTTTAAAAATGCCATTGGCTGTTCCGGCCTACTAAAGGTGAATGTCTGCCCCTGCCTGGTGTTGTCCTCAACTGAATAAAGCTGAGCTTCTACCTTCTGTTCCAAATTACCATTTCTAAAAATGCCATTGGCTGTTCCGGCCTACTAAAGGTGTCTCTCTGCCCCTGCCTGGTGTTGTCCTCAACTGAATAAAGCTGAGCTTCAACCTTCAGTTCCAAATTACCATTTTTAAAAATGCAATTGGCTGTTCCGGCCTACTAAAGGTGTCTGTCTGCCCCTGCCTGGTGTTGTCCTCAACTGAATAAAGCTGAGCTTCTACCTTCTGCCTCTTACTAACTGCTGTTTTTTTAAAAAATTGGCTGTTCCGGCCTACTAAAGGTGTCTGTCTGCCCCTGCCTGGTGTTGTCCTCAACTGAATAAAGCTGAGCTTCAACCTTCTGTTCCAAATTACCATTTTTAAAAATGCAATTGGCTGTTCCGGCCTACTAAAGGTGAATGTCTGCCCCTGCCTGGTGTTGTCCTCAACTGAATAAAGCTGAGCTTCTACCTTCTGTTCCAAATTACCATTTTTAAAAATGCAATTGGCTGTTCCGGCCTACTAAAGGTGAATGTCTGCCCCTGCCTGGTGTTGTCCTCAACTGAATAAAGCTGAGCTTCTACCTTCTGTTCCAAATTACCATTTTTAAAAATGCCATTGGCTGTTCCGGCCTACTAAAGGTGTCTGTCTGCCCCTGCCTGGTGTTGTCCTCAACTGAATAAAGCTGAGCTTCTACCTTCTGTTCCAAATTACCATTTTTAAAAATGCCATTGGCTGTTCCGGCCTACTAAAGGTGTCTGTCTGCCCCTGCCTGGTGTTGTCCTCAACTGAATAAAGCTGAGCTTCAACCTTCAGTTCCAAATTACCATTTTTAAAAATGCAATTGGCTGTTCCGGCCTACTAAAGGTGTCTGTCTGCCCCTGCCTGGTGTTGTCCTCAACTGAATAAAGCTGAGCTTCAACCTTCAGTTCCAAATTACCATTTTTAAAAATGCAATTGGCTGTTCCGGCCTACTAAAGGTGTCTGTCTGCCCCTGCCTGGTGTTGTCCTCAACTGAATAAAGCTGAGCTTCTACCTTCTGCCTCTTACTAACTGCTGTTTTTTTTAAAAATTGGCTGTTCCGGCCTACTAAAGGTGTCTGTCTGCCCCTGCCTGGTGTTGTCCTCAACTGAATAAAGCTGAGCTTCAACCTTCTGTTCCAAATTACCATTTTTAAAAATGCAATTGGCTGTTCCGGCCTACTAAAGGTGAATGTCTGCCCCTGCCTGGTGTTGTCCTCAACTGAATAAAGCTGAGCTTCTACCTTCTGTTCCAAATTACCATTTTTAAAAATGCAATTGGCTGTTCCGGCCTACTAAAGGTGAATGTCTGCCCCTGCCTGGTGTTGTCCTCAACTGAATAAAGCTGAGCTTCTACCTTCTGTTCCAAGTTACCATTTTTAAAAATGCAATTGGCTGTTCCGGCCTACTAAAGGTGAATTTCTGCCCCTGCCTGGTGTTGTCCTCAACTGAATAAAGCTGAGCTTCTACCTTCTGTTCCAAATTACCATTTTTAAAAATGCCATTGGCTGTTCCGGCCTACTAAAGGTGTCTGTCTGCCCCTGCCTGGTGTTGTCCTCAACTGAATAAAGCTGAGCTTCAACCTTCAGTTCCAAATTACCATTTTTAAAAATGCAATTGGCTGTTCCGGCCTACTAAAGGTGTCTGTCTGCCCCTGCCTGGTGTTGTCCTCAACTGAATAAAGCTGAGCTTCTACCTTCTGCCTCTTACTAACTGCTGTTTTTTTAAAAAATTGGCTGTTCCGGCCTACTAAAGGTGTCTGTCTGCCCCTGCCTGGTGTTGTCCTCAACTGAATAAAGCTGAGCTTCAACCTTCTGTTCCAAATTACCATTTTTAAAAATGCAATTGGCTGTTCCGGCCTACTAAAGGTGAATGTCTGCCCCTGCCTGGTGTTGTCCTCAACTGAATAAAGCTGAGCTTCAACCTTCAGTTCCAAATTACCATTTTTAAAAATGCAATTGGCTGTTCCGGCCTACTAAAGGTGAATGTCTGCCCCTGCCTGGTGTTGTCCTCAACTGAATAAAGCTGAGCTTCTACCTTCTGCCTCTTACTAACTGCTGTTTTTTTAAAAAATTGGCTGTTCCGGCCTACTAAAGGTGTCTGTCTGCCCCTGCCTGGTGTTGTCCTCAACTGAACAAAGCTGAGCTTCTACCTTCTGTTCCAAATTACCACATTCTGGCTTTCGCCCTATACTATCAGATATTAAACTGCATTTGGCCTACTAGTGTGGTTATGCCCTTGAAACAGTGTCTGCTGCTCTTGGGTTTGCTACTCCACTGAACAAAGCAATGCCGCCTGTTTAGTCCTGTTACCAATTTTGAACTGCATTTAGCCTACTTTATTCTTTGGCCCTATATCTGTTTCCTCCTCATCCTGCCCATTGCCCAGCCACTGCTAGATGAGTCTGCTGGTACATTGACCTAGACCACTACATTCCCCTTATACTCTACACAGCCAGAATCTGACCCTGCTGAAAGTAAGGTTCCCCTTCCCGCATGTTATACCACCTTACACAGGGACAGAGAGGAAGGTGCAGATGAAAGTGCAGGTTCCTTCATCAGGTGGGGGGGCATACTCGTTGGCGACGTCACTGGCACAGGGCCCCTCAGAGTACGCAAAAGTGTCGCTGCTGGTGGGAGGCGCCCCCGCCATGCAAACACACATCGCTGTACTTTGAGGGGCCCTGTGCCAGTGCCAATGCGAACGAGTGGGCCCCCCCTGCTTGCTCAGGATCACAGCACTTGCAACGTTGAAATACTTACCTTTCCCTGCAACACCGCCGTGACGTAGTCCGCATTTCCTGGGCCCACGAAAAACTTGAGCCGGCCCTACTCCCCCCACAACTTTTGCCAAATGACCCCCAATTCCCTATGCCCAACTATTATTATAAAGTTAATTAAGATTGACAAGCTTCAGAAACAAGAATGGATGTTTTTGGCATTAAAATGGGCACTGTAGGTGTTTTCCTGGCCTCCACTCACTGCCGACTATGCTTCCCCATTGACTTGCATTGGGTTTCGTGTTTCGGTCGATCCCCGACTTTTAGCGATAATCGGCCGACTGCACTCGACTCGACTCTGGACAAAATCGGGTTTCACAAAACCCGACTCGATCTTAAAAAAATGAAAGTCGCTCAACTCTAATCCTTAGTATTAGGTTAGATTCCCTCTTCTTTGTGCCGCAGTCCGTGTATCAACCAAGATGCACTGGCAGGCCGCAGGTCTCCTGACCCAAACTTGACAGCCTCTTATTTGCTTATTAGTCTGTTAAGTTTAGGCTGGAAGATCCACGGTGGGTCTGTAAATTACAGACCATGACACATGAATGTATAAATGCAGTATTAGGCCTCATTCAGATGTCTGTGTTCTATCTATGTTTTTAAAGAATCGAATGTGTGCCCATTTATAGTCTATGGCAGTGGTCCCCAATCTTTCTTAAGTTGAGAGCCACATTCAGCTCCTAGAGAAGGTCATGAGCCACATCCAAAAGCCAGTGGTGACAACCAGAACCCCCATCATAAGTATAATCATAACTAAAGTGTCCCTAAAGAAATCATACCAAGGCAGTATACTGACATCCAGGGGTTTCCACTTTACCCCAGTTTGGTATCCTCACATCACACATTCCCATGATACTATCAATCGCCTTTTCTATCTTTCAGTATCTACAGGTTAGCACTTAGCAATGATGGGGGTTGGCACTACTGTCAAATTCACTTGCAGTTTTTGAATGGCTGTCAGCTGAATTCCCACACACCCACCTCATTTATTGGCTGCAGGTGGCCGAAGCTTCGACTACATTGGAAAGTAGTGATTTTACCTTACATATAGCTATGGCAAAAATGAAGAGACTACCACATCAGAACCCTGTCATGGGCAGCCCAATCTCCAGACCTAAACCCCATTGAAAACCTCTGGAATGAAATCAAGAGGATGATGGATAGTCACAAGTCATCAAAAAAAGAAGAACTGCTTAAATTTTTTCTCCATAAGCAGTGTGAAAGACTGGTGGAAAGCATGCCAAGACGCATGAAAACTGTGATTAAAAATCATGTTTTTTCCTCAAAATATTGATTTCTGAACTCTTCCTGAGTTACAACATTAGTATCTTTTGTTTCTAAATGATTATGAGCTTGTATTCTTTGCATTATTTGAGGTCTGAATGCACTGGGTTTTTTTTTTGTAATTTTGACCACTTCTCTTTTTCAGAGAAAAAATACAAAATGTATTGCTTGCTTGCTTGCTTCAGGGACTAAGTCCTGCTTTTCCCATACTGAGCATGCCCACGGGACGACCTCCCATTTGGAGGTCGGGGGTCACATGCTCAGGTCCTGTTGCGACTCCTATTGGACCATCAGGAAGGTCCCGGAGCGCTACTACTATAAAAGGTTCGCATGGCCTCTCGGCCATGTGCTAGTGTAAACCTATTTTCATGTGTGTGGATGTATGCCTGTCAATGGATGAAAGCTCTGAATCATTCCCCTTCCTAGAGTTGTTGACTGCTCGCAAATGGAGGAGCTACCTAGCGCCTGACAGTGCTATCTCACACCAGAGCACGATCTGTGCAGTTATCCTTTAACCTGACAATCGGTCAGTGTAGGGTGGGAACTCCCGCTTTGTCTCAGCTGCTGACTCGGGGTGTCCTCAGGTGCGGGCTCAAAAGCCACCGAGGGTCAGAGTGAGACCAGGCACCAGCTTAGTGGGGGTGAATCTCAGGGATGCCACTAGCATCTTCAGCTGCACCCTGTGACTGCTAACAGGGCGCAGCATTTATTTAGGCAACTCTGTGAAGCAACATTGATCGCTCCCTTTCACACTGGGTGAGGTCTAAACCCACGTGTGAGTAAGCGTCCATCTGCCATTACTCAGCAGTAGGTACCATCTCTGCACGGTGGACCCCGGGCTGCAAACACACCTCATATCTACCTCTTTATTATTTGGTGCGTTCTGCTAGCCCTAACATGTTGTCAGTAGTTTATAGAATAAATGAAAAATTTACATTTTACTGAAAAATATTCCTATAAAGAGAAAAATTAGACAAACTGAATATTTTGCAGTGGTCTCTTAATTTTTGCCAGAGCGGTATGTGTTTACCTTATGAACATATATTTAATCGGGATCCATTTGGGATTCAAAAGAGTCATCACTTTTTGATAAGCGGAGACAAACGGTCATGACCGATTTGGTGATCACTATTTAGTTCATTTCTCCTTCCCCAAGCCCAGTATATGCACATCTAGGTCTGCTATTCTGTGCAGGGCCATTCACAAAAGTCACCATCTAGAGATCTTTCTTCCTAGCTGTTTGATAGACTTGGTGCTACCGTGAGTCGCCCCCAGGGCAGTGGGGTACTCGGTACCGGGTCCGGTCGCAAAGGGGGATGTCACGGTGGCTGCAACCTGGTCCATGGCCCTGGGCCTAAACGTTAAAGGAAAAATGTTCAAAGTTTGTTGTGACGCCACCTGTGGGGTTCAGTCAGTATTGGGGACCGACACTGCATTTAAAGGGTCTCCTGGGGGATGTTGCGGAAGCACAGATGCTACACTTCCCATAGGTGAAGCGGGGTCCCCAGGGGTCCTTTGGTGTAGGGCATGGATGGAATAGCCAGAGAATAAATGAGAGGAGACAAGTTGTAATTCTTTACCTGGTTTACTGCGAATGACAGGCCACAGTCCAGGGCACCGGCAACAGGTGAATTAGGAGTCCAGGCAGTCCAGAGACAAGCGGAGTCCCCTTGGCAGGTCACGTAGAAGCCTTCCACTCTGTGCTTGCTGTAACTGAGGTCCCTGCTGCCACTAAGTGTTCCCAGCAAAGTCCTAATTCGTTTCCCTGTCCTGGGACAGGTACCTGTATGGTAGGCAGCTTGAGCCATGCTTACTGGGGTCCTTTCACTGAGACTCCAGTTGGAACGGCCCCCAGACGCAGGACAGCGGGGTACTCGAATCCGGGTCTCTCGGTTCTGAGGATGTCACGGTGGCCCGACCCGGTCCGTGGTCCTGCTAAGGGGCGCCCAATAAAAGGTGTAGGTGGTGGTGTAGGTCGCAGTAAATAACGAGGACACAGGGTTGCAGTCTCTTTACCTCTTTACTGAAGTCTTCGGCATCCGCAATCCAGAACACTGTTAACAGGGCTGGCTGAGACTGGCCGGTCCGAAGGCACATCCAGAGTTCCCTTTGCAGGTGGAAATCAGTGCCTACCTACTAGCACCTGGGTGTTGTAGTACTTCCCTGCTGAGCACCACGGGATAGTCCTCACAACTGTCGTGTATGTTTCTGTTCTTTCTCTCCGTCCCCCAGATGATATGGATAGGACGCACCCGTATGACGGGGTAGGCCTGGAGTTATTTTATAGGGACCTGTTGTGGATATTTTTGGAAGGATTTTAATACTGACCGCCTAGTAATCTGTCCTATCCTTTCCTATTTAGCTAGAGTGGCCTCTTTTGCTAAATCCTGTTTTCTACCTGCGTGTGTCTATTCTTCTCCTACTCACAGTCATTATTCGTGGGGGGCTGCCTATCCTTTGGGGGTCTGCTCTGAGGCAAGATAGCATTCCTATTTCCATCTATAGGGGTATTTAGTCCTCCGGCTGTGTCGAGGTGTCTAGGGTTTGTTAGGCACACCCCACGGCTACTTCTAGTTGCGGTGTTAGGCTACGTTCACATTAGCGTTGTGCGACGCAGCGTCGGGCGCCGCTGCGGTGACGCATGCATCATGCGCCCCTATATTTAACATGGGGGCGCATGGACATGCGTTGCACTTGTGTTTTGTGACGCATGCGTCACTGGAGCGCACGCGTCAGGGCGCAGAGGACGCAGCAAGTTGCATTTTTTGTGCGTCCAAAATCAAGCAAAAAAAGGACGCATGCGTCACAAAACAATGCGTTTTGCATGCGTTTTGCATGCGTTGTGTCGCCGATGCGTCGCCGACGCAACACACAACAACGCAAATGTGTTGTGAACTCTGTTTCCGGGCTCCCTCCTGTGGTCATGAGTGGTTCTGTGTGAGTTCTCTCTTTGGGCTCCTCCTGGTGGCTCTTTCTGTTATTTTGCAGGTTTCTGGCAGGATCAGCTGTCTCGTCATCTGCTAGTTAGGTTTCCTATTTAATCCACCTGGTCCTTCATTCCTTGCCTGTTGCCGTTGTATTCAGTGCTATTCTGATTGCTCCTGTCTACATCCGTTATCAGTCTCTCCAAGAGAAGCTAAGTTCTGTTTGCTTATTTTTGCTCATCTGTGGTCAAGATGTTTCCTAGTATATGATGAGTTTTTGTCCAGCTTGCTAATATGTGATTTCCTTGCTTGCTGGTGCTCTGGGGTGCTGAGTTGCTCCCCCCACATCGTTAGTTGGTGTGGGGGTCCTCGCATTCTCTGCGAGGATATTTTTGCATAGGGTTTTTTACTGACCGCACAGATCCCTTGCTATTTTCTGCTATCTAGCGTTAGCGGGCCTCATTTGCTTAACCTGTTTCATCTCTGCGTTTGTCTTTTCCTCTTAACTCACCGTTATTATTTGTGGGGGGCTTCTATATCTCTGGGGGATTTCTCTGAGGCAAGTGAGATCTTTACTTTGTCTTTAGGGGTAGTCAGTTTCTCAGGCCATGAAGAGACGTCTAGGATTTCAGGAAACGTTCCATGGCTGCCTATAGTGTGTGCGGTTAGGATCAGGTTTGCAGTTAGTCCAGTTACCACATCCCCAGAGTTCGTCCTATTATTTTCTACTTAGCTGGTTAGATTTGTGATCCTAAGCCACTAGGATCATAACACAAATGTGAACGTAGCCTTAGTTCAGGATTTGCGGTCAGTACAGGTTCCACCGACTCCAGAGAAAGTTTTCATGCGGCTCCAAGGTCACCAGATCATAACAGTACAACTGGCCCATAATGAGTTAAATACATCTCAGAAGAAGGGAAGAAAGGCGTTGAGCCATATTTTTTTCTGCAGTCTGTTCTGTCTTTTCTTCCCTCTTTATTTATGGGTGGCTGAGGAGTCTTGTGCCAGCATGGATGTTCAGGAATTAGCTTCTCGTGTAGACCAGCTTGCTGCTAGGGTACAGGGTATTTCTGATTATATTGTTCAGACTCCTGCTTTAGAGCCGAAGATTTCTACTCCTGATTTGTTTTTTGGTGATAGGTCCAAATTTTTGGGTTTTAAAAACAATTGTAAACTGTTTTTTGCTCTGAGACCGCGATCCTCTGGTGATTCCATTCAGCAGGTTAAAATTGTCATCTCCCTGCTGCGTGGCGATCCACAGGATTGGGCATTTTCCCTGGAATCTGGGAATCCGGCCTTGCTTAATGTAGTTTCCTTTTTTCAGGCTTTAGGATTATTATATGATGAACCTAATTCTGTGGATCAAGCGGAGAAAACCTTGTTGGCCCTGTCTCAGGGTCAAGAGGCGGCAGAATTGTATTGTCAGAAATTTAGAAAATGGTCTGTGTTGACTAAATGGAATGATGATGCTTTGGCGGCAATTTTCAGAAAGGGTCTTTCTGAATCCGTTAAAGATGTTATGGTGGGGTTTCCCACGCCTTCCAGTCTGAGTGATTCTATGTCTCTGGCCATTCAGATTGATCGGCGCTTGCGGGAGCGTCAAACTGTGCGCGCTGTGGTGTTGCCCTTAGAGCAAAGTCCTGAGCCAATGCAGTGTGATAGGATTTTGTCTAGAACGGAACGACAAGGATTCAGACGTCAGAATAGGTTGTGTTATTATTGTGGCGATGCTTCTCATGTCATTTCAGTCTGCCCTAAGCGGACAAAAAGGATCGCTAGTTCATTTACTATCAGTACTGTACAACCTAAATTTCTGTTATCGGTGTCCTTGATCTGCTCATTGTCATCATTTTCTGTCATGGCGTTTGTGGATTCAGGCACCGCCTTGAACTTAATGGATTTTGAAATTGCCAGGCGTTGTGGTTTTCCCTTGCAGCCTTTGCAGAACCCTATTCCTTTAAGGGGGATTGATGCTACACCTTTGGCTAAAAATAAGCCCCAGTTTTGGACACAGGTGACCATGCACATGGCGCCAGCCCATCAGGAAGATTGTCGATTTCTGGTGTTGCATAATTTGCATGATGTTATCGTGCTGGGTTTCCCGTGGTTGCAGGTACATAATCCTGTGTTGGATTGGAAATCTATGTCTGTGACTAGTTGGGGTTGTCAGGGGGTTCATAATGATGTTCCTTTGATGTCAATCTCCTCTTCTTCCTCTTCTGAAATTCCAGAGTTTTTGTCTGATTTTCAGGATGTATTCGATGAGCCCAAGTCCAGTTCCCTTCCACCGCACAGGGACTGTGATTGTGCGATTGACTTGATTCCAGGCAGTAAGTTTCCTAAAGGCCGACTTTTCAACCTGTCTGTGCCTGAACATACCGCTATGCGGAGTTATGTTAAGGAGTCTTTGGAGAAAGGGCATATTCGGCCATCTTCTTCACCGTTGGGAGCAGGTTTTTTTTTTGTTGCTAAGAAGGATGGCTCCTTGAGACCTTGTATTGATTATCGCCTCAAGTCAAGATTATCGGTCAAGTTTCAATACCCTTTACCTTTGCTTTCCAATTTGTTTGCTAGGATTAAGGGGGCTAGTTGGTTTACAAAGATTGACCTTCGGGGGGCATATAATCTTGTTCGTATTAAGCAGGGTGATGAATGGAAAACTGCCTTTAATACGCCCGAAGGCCATTTTGAATACCTTGTGATGCCATTTGGGCTCACTAACGCTCCATCTGTTTTTCAATCCTTCATGCATGATATCTTCCGGACTTATATTGATAAATTTTTGATTGTATATTTGGACGATATTTTGATTTTTTCCGATGATTGGAAGTCTCATGTGGAACAGGTCAGGATGGTATTTCAGATCCTTCTTGACAATGCTTTGTTTGTGAAGGAGTCTAAGTGTCTCTTTGGGATGCAGAAGGTTTCTTTTTTGGGCTTTATTTTTTCTCCCTCATCTATGGAGATGGATCCGGTTAAGGTTCAGGCCATTCATGATTGTATTCAACCCAAATCCGTGAAGAGCCTTCAGAAATTTTTGGGTTTTGCAAATTTTCATCGCCGGTTCATTGCTAACTTCTCCAGCGTGGTTAAACCCTTGACTGATTTGACGAAAAAAGGCGCTGATGTGGCGAATTGGTCCTCTGCGGCTGTCTCTGCCTTTCAGGAGCTTAAACGCCGATTTACTTCTGCTCCGGTGTTGCGCCAACCAGATGTTTCTCTTCCGTTTCAGGTTGAGATTGATGCTTCTGAGATTGGGGCAGGGGCCGTTTTGACTCAGAGGGATTCTGTTGGTTCTTTGATGAAACCGTGTGCCTTCTTCTCCCGCAAGTTTTCGCCTGCTGAACGCAATTATGATGTCGGCAATCGGGAGTTGTTGGCTATGAAGTGGGCGTTTGAGGAGTGGCGACATTGGCTTGAGGGAGCTAAGCACCGTATTGTGGTCCTGACCGATCATAAGAATTTGATTTACCTCAAGTCTGCCAAACGGCTGAGTCCTAGACAGGCTCGATGGTCCTTGTTTTTTTCCCGTTTTGATTTCGTGGTTTCGTATCTTCCGGGTTCTAAGAATATTAAGGCTGATGCCCTTTCTAGGAGTTTTTTGCCTGATTCTCCTGAGGTCCTTGAACCGGTCGGCATTTTGAAAGAAGGGGTGGTCCTTTCTGCCATTTCCCCTGATTTACGGCGGGTTCTTCAGGAATTTCAGGCTGATAGACCTGATCGCTGTCCTGTGGGGAAATTGTTTGTTCCTGACAGATGGACTAGTAGAGTGATTTCTGAGGTTCACTGTTCTGTGTTGGCTGGTCATCCTGGTATTTTTGGTACCAGAGATTTGGTTGGTAGGTCCTTTTGGTGGCCTTCGTTGTCACTAGGGTTGAGCGACTTTTCATTTTTTGAGATCGAGTCGGGTTTTAGGGGGCGCATCACTGCGACTGAAGGTAACTATAGGTCATTGACCTACATTTCCTTCATTCGCCGGGGTTTACGGGCATGAGCACAGCTGCATTAGCAGGGCTCCTGCCTGTAAACTATTTTAACCCCTTCAGATGGATTTACCTCGTGGGACGTGACAGTTCATCAGAGGGTATGTATATGTTGGTTTATTATTTTTCCAAGCGAGGCTCTTCAGGTGGATTGAGAGAGCAATAAAATATTAAAACAACCTGTGTGTTTATTTCATTAAAATACTTTTTAATCATGTGTGTGTGTGTTTTTTAACCCTTTCATACAATTGGATTAATAATGGATAGGTGTCAGAATTGACGCCTCTCCATTATTAATCTGGCTTAATATCACCTTACAATAGCAAGGTGGCATTAACCCTTCATTACCCCATATCCCACCGCTACACGGGAGTGGGAAGAGAGTGGCCAAGTGCCAGAATAGGCGCATCTTCCAGATGTGCCTTTTCTGGGGTGGCTGGGGGCAGATGTTTTTAGCCACGGGGGGGCCAATAACCATGGACCCTCTCCTGGCTATTAATATCTGCCCTCAGTCACTGGCTTTACCACTCTGGCGGAGAAAATTGCGCGGGAGCCCACGCCAATTTTTTCCGCGATTTATCCCTTAAATTTAATAGCTACAGCGCCGAAATTTTGCACATACACACTACTAACATTAGTAGTGTGGAATATGCTAAAAAAAGGGGGATATGACATGGTTTACTGTATGTAAACCATGTCTCATATCATGTCGGGTTTAGGCAGGAGAAATGAAAAGCCGGCAATTGAATTACCGGCTTTTCAACATTATCGCGCTGAAGTAAATATAAATATATATATATATATGTGTCTCTATGACATATATATATATATATATATATATATATATATATATATATATATATATATATATATATATATATATATAAAAAACAAAACCCGACTTTGGATTACAGATTGTGTACCGCCGACCCGATCCCAGAGTGGGATCGGGTCGGGTTTCACGAAACCCGACTTTGCTAAAAGTCGGCGACTTTTGAAAAGTGCCGATCTGTTTCGCTCAACCCCAGTTGTCACGTGATGTGCATTCTTTTGTGCAGTCCTGTGGGACTTGTGCGCGGGCCAAGCCTTGTTGTTCCCGTGCTAGTGGGTTACTTTTGTCATTGCCGGTCCCTGAGAGGCCCTGGACGCATATTTCTATGGATTTTATTTCTGATCTTCCGGTTTCCCAGAGGATGTCGGTTATCTGGGTTGTTTGTGACCGGTTTTCTAAGATGGTTCATTTGGTGCCTTTGCCTAAATTGCCTTCCTCTTCAGAGTTGGTTCCGTTGTTTTTTCAGCATGTGGTTCGTTTGCATGGTATTCCGGAGAATATTGTGTCCGACAGAGGTTCCCAGTTTGTTTCTAGGTTTTGGCGGGACTTTTGTGCTAGGCTGGGCATTGATTTGTCTTTTTCTTCTGCATTTCATCCTCAGACAAATGGCCAGACCGAGCGAACTAATCAGACTTTGGAGACTTATTTGAGATGCTTTGTGTCTGCCAATCAGGATGATTGGGTGGCCTTTTTGCCATTGGCCGAGTTTGCCCTTAATAATCGGGCTAGTTCGGCTACTTTGGTTTTGCCTTTTTTTTGTAATTTTGGTTTTCATCCTCGTTTTTCTTCTGGGCAGGTTGAGCCTTCTGACTGTCCTGGTGTTGATTCTGTGGTTGACAGGTTGCAGCAGATTTGGGCTCATGTGGTGGACAATTTGGTGTTGTCTCAGGAGGAGGCTCAACGTTTTGCTAACCGTCGTCGGTGTGTTGGTTCCCGGCTTCGGGTTGGGGATTTGGTTTGGTTGTCTTCCCGTCATGTTCCTATGAAGGTCTCTTCCCCTAAGTTTAAGCCTCGGTTTATTGGTCCTTATAGGATTTCTGAGATTATTAATCCGGTGTCTTTTCGATTGGCGCTTCCGGCCTTTTTTGCTATCCATAATGTCTTCCATAGATCTTTATTGCGGAAATATGTGGTGCCCGTTGTTCCCTCTGTTGATCCTCCGGCCCCTGTTTTGGTTGATGGGGAGTTGGAGTATGTGGTTGAGAAGATTTTGGATTCTCGTTTTTCGAGGCGGAGGCTTCAGTACCTTGTCAAATGGAAGGGTTATGGCCAGGAGGATAATTCTTGGGTTTTTGCTTCTGATGTCCATGCTGTTGATCTGGTCCGTGCCTTTCATCTGGCTCGTCCTGATCGGCCTGGGGGCGCTGGTGAGGGTTCGGTGACCCCTCCTCAAGGGGAGGGTACTGTTGTGAATTCTGCTTTTGGGTTCCCTCCGGTGGTAGTAGGTGGTAATGCAGTTGTCCCTGGGTTGCAGTCCTGGTCAGGTGTGTCTGCTGATTGCAGTTCTGACTGGGGTATTTAGGTGTGCAGGATTCATTAGTCCTTGCCAGTTGTCAATTGTTGGGAGGTGTAGGACCTCTGCCTGGTTCCTCCTGCCTTTCTGCCAAATCAGCAAAGATAAGTGTCTGGTTTTTTTTCCTGTGGCACACATGCTGTGTGATTCACAATTCAGTGCTATTCTTTGTGTTTTCTTGTCCAGCTTAGATTGTGTCAGTATTTTCTCACTCTTGTTGGATTCTCTGGAGTGGCAGATATACATTCCATGTCTTTAGTTAGATTGTGGAACTTTTTGTATTATCTGTTGTGGATATTTTTGGAAGGGTTTTAATACTGACCGCCTAGTAATCTGTCCTATCCTTTCCTATTTAGCTAGAGTGGCCTCTTTTGCTAAATCCTGTTTTCTACCTGCGTGTGTCTATTCTTCTCCTACTCACAGTCATTATTCGTGGGGGGCTGCCTATCCTTTGGGGGTCTGCTCTGAGGCAAGATAGCATTCCTATTTCCATCTATAGGGGTATTTAGTCCTCCGGCTGTGTAGAGGTGTCTAGGGTTTGTTAGGCACACCCCACAGCTACTTCTAGTTGCGGTGTTAGTTCAGGATTTGCGGTCAGTACAGGTTCCACTGACTCCAGAGAAAGTTTTCATGCGGCTCCAAGGTCACCAGATCATAACAGGGACCCTAGAGATGCCCCTCTCCCTCAATCGCCTCCGTTGTCTTCGTTAGGTGTAAATGTGAGACAGCCAACCTAGAGTTAACTGCCCTGCCGTTGGTTCAAAGTAATGCGTAGAGTCTATTACCTCCTCAGCGTTCCGGCCGCCAGCTACACACCTCAGAAGGATGTTGCCAATCTTGAGGCACTACTCTTTCTGGTTCTATCTCCTTCGTGCTGTGATCCCGTTTCTCACTTCTCCACAATATGCTTCGCTTCGTGTCCTTTCTTAGGAGTCTGCCGCTATAAGGCTCAAGCACGGCTCCGTAACGTTCTGTTTGTCCTAGGCCGCTGTCAGGATCCCACCCCTGACAGGTCCTCTCTCAAGCTCTCCCCAGCTACTTTCTTCCTAACTTCCTATCCAACCCCCAGTTTTACCCATGTGTGAGGAGTGGCCTAGTAGATAGGACCTTTTGCTCCCCCTGGCGGCCGGAGTGTGAAGTGTACTGTGTGTCTGTGATACCTGCAAGGTGAACTCTTTTAGTGCAATCAGATGTACCATCACTCCCCCTGGTGGAAGAGCAACGTTACTGCAATGACCAGACTCTGGCGTGCTGCACTCCCCCCCATTAAATCCAGAACTCCCGGACTGGGAAAAGAAGAACAACAATACATGTTAACAAAAGACGTACAAAATTTTGAAATGCTATGAACAAGTAAATGCTATGAACAAGTAAATATAACAGTGCTTCACTTTATGGGAGGTGAGGACACTTGAAAGTTGTGAAAGTTTGGTCATGCACAGTTCATGACTCTCAGTTCAGTGGGAGCCACCTGGAAACAGCAGGGACCCCGGGTAAACAAAGGGGTCCCTGTGAAAGTTTTGGAGCAATTCACTGTCCATTACTCCATTGTCCATTTCTAAACCTGTAACAAAGATATTTACACAAACATTTTCAACCAAATAGCAACTATCGTTAATATCTCCAAGTTTTGTAGCGAAGTGGAGTTTGGTTCTTGGTGCTACGTGTAGACCTCCGCAGTGCAGGAGTTGCTATTGGCCTAACAGGGCCCGCTACACTTGCTATCGCTGGTGTAGTCTTTTAGCTACACTTCTAGTGAGTCTGGGTAGCACTGGCATGCTGGAGCTCTCAGGGCTGCTACTACTAATGGTGGGTATGGCAGATTCGCAGATAGCAGAGGGAGGACTTGCCGGTTCAACGGTTGGCATGGCATCCTCTGGTGGGGTCCGCTGTGGTTGCGGGTCCGGATGATCTGGCACCTAATTTAGTTCTGGCGGTTTCAGTTGACGAAACGTTAAGACAGGTACCACAATGACCTGATTTATTTGAGTCCAAGACTGGGGAAAATCGCCAAGAACAGTGTGTATCATCTTCTCCTCTTCTACAGGTGGAGAGATTCCTGGATCTGTTTCCCTCTCTCTCAACTTATCAGGGCACATTTTAAGGTGGTCTCTGGATACTACCGTTGAGGTTTCCCCTCCATCTTTACTGATGAGACAGACCTTTGTATTGTCAAAATCGGATGGCAGGATGGTATACGGTTCCGCTTCCCCTTGGTCGTCAAGCTTGTGTAATCTCCTCTTTCGTTTGAGTACTTGCTCACCAGGTAACAAGGGAATCGCAGGAGCATGCTGGTTGTAGTCCCTTTCCTGTTCGTGTCTGGCTTGGGCTAGACTTCTTTCCACGCATTCCTGTATTTTGCGGTACCTTTGCTGCCTTTCTGCATCCCAATCTGCATCCGGCGAGGTATCTTCGGGGGCTAGGACCTCCATGTCCACATCAACAGGTAACTTGCTAGATCTTCCCCGCATCAGGTACGCTGGAGTGCAGTTGGTGGAATTCACTGGGATGTGGTTGTACATGTCTACCAGGTCAGGCAACTTTGTTGGCCACAAGTTCCGTTCCTCTACAGGCAAGGTCTTCAGTAAGTCGATTACCACTTGGTTCATCTTCTCACACATCCCATTGGTTTGTGGATGGTACGGGGTGGTTCTGATCTTCTTACACCCGTACAGATTGCAGAACTCCTGGAACACCTCGGTCAGTACCTTCTCCGGGTACCCATGTGGTCTACAGAAGTACTGCTGGAAGGTTTTGGCGGCCGTCCTGGCCGTTAGATCTTTGACAGGCACAACTACTAGAAATCTGGAGTAGTGATCCACGATGGTAAGAGCGTAGACGTAGCCTGACCGGCTAGGTGTTAGCTTCACATGATCTAGCGCGACCAGTTCGAGTGGCCGTTTAGTGATGATGGGCTGCAAGGGAGCCCGTTGGCTGTCACGGTCCTTCCTGCGTAGGCTACATGGGCCACACTCTCGACACCACTTCTCAATGGCTTTCTTCATGCCAATCCAATAGAGCCTCCCTCGGAGTAGCCTCTCCAACTTCCTCCATCCGAAGTGTCCGGCCCCATCGTGGTACGCTCCCAGAACCTTTGGCGCATCTTGCCTTGGAACCACTATCTGCCATACCAATTCATGAGTGCGGGGGTCGATGCTTCTCCGGCACAGCTTACCATCGTGAATAAACAGTTTGCCTCTCCCCTTCCACAGCTGTTGCGTCTCTTGTGCATCATCTGGGCCGGGATGCAAACCTGCCTGCGTCAGGAGCTCTTTCACCGGACGGACCGCGGGGTCACCATCCTGGGTCTCTGCCCATCCGTGGTGGGGCAGGGGATTCAACGTGGCGTCCTGTTTGTTCTTGTGCCTGTTCTTCACATGATGGGAACACTGTTGTGAACTCCGTTTTCAGGCTCCCTCTTGTGGTCACAGATGGTATTGTGTGACTTTGGTTTTTTGGCTCCCCCTGGTGGTTTGGTTTATTATCCTGCGGGTCTGCTGGATCAGCTGCCTCGTTATTCACCAGGGAGGCTCCTATTTAGCTCTGCGTCACTTCCACTTGTTGCCGGCTGTCAATGTATTCAGTGCTATTCTGATTACTCCTGATTATCTCGTTTTCTGCCTCTTCAGGATAAGCTAAGTTCTGTTTGAATATTTTTTGCTCATCTGCCTGCAATATGATTTCTGTGTATGATGAGTCTAGTCCAGCTTGCTAACATGTGATTTCTTTTTGCTGGTAAGCTCTGGGGTACGGAGTTGCTTCCCCCGCACCGTTAGTTGGTGCGGGGGCTCGAGCAATCTCTGCGTGGATATTTTGAATAGGGTTTTTTTATTGACCGCACAGTTTCCTTCCTATTTTCTGCTATCTAGTATTAGCGGGCCTCATTTGCTAAATCTGATTTCATCTCTGCGTTTGTGCTTTCCCCTTAACTCACCGTTAATATTTGTGGGGGGCTATTCTATATCTTTGGGGTCTTCCACTGAGGCAAGTGAGGACTTACTTTCCCTCCAGGAATAGTCAGTTTCTCAGGCCGTGACGAGACGTCTAGGATTTTTTAGGTAACGTTCCACGGCTGCCTATAGTTGTTTGCGGATAGGATCAGGTTGCGGTCAATCTAGTTACCACTTCCCCAGAGCTAGTAGTCTGTTCAGTTACTTAGCTAGTCCGACCTGCGATCCTTGCCACTAGGATCATAACAGTACAGCCGGCCTATAAAGTGTTAATTGCATGGCAGAAGCAGGAGAAAAGAAGCTTGGAGATATTTTTTTTTTTTTTTTTTTGCTGCCGTGTGTCTAGCTGCTGTGTGTCTGGCTTCTCTCCTCCTCTTAATCTTGGTGTGGCTCTGAGTTCAGCTGTTGATATGGATATCCAGAGTTTAGCCTCTAGTGTAGATCATCTTGCTGCAAGGGTACAAAGTATTCAGGATTTTGTTGTGCACAGTCCTATGTCAGAGCCTAGAATACCTATTCCGGAGTTGTTTTCTGGAGATAGATCTAGGTTCCTGAATTTTAAGAACAATTGCAAGTTGTTTCTTTCTTTGAAACCTCGTTCCTCTGGGGATTCTGTTCAGCAAGTTAAGATTATTATTTCTTTCTTGCGTGACGATCCTCAAGATTGAGCTTTCGCATTGGCTCCAGGGGATCCTGCGTTGCTCAGTGTGGATGCATTTTTTCTGGCCCTTGGATTGCTCTATGAGGAACCTAATCTTGAGAACCAGGCTGAAAAAGCGTTGTTGGCCCTCTCTCAGGGGCAAGATGATGCAGAGGTGTACTGCCAGAAATTTCGGAAATGGTCGGTGCTTACTCAATGGAATGAGTGTGCCCTGGCTGCAAATTTCAGAAAAGGTCTTTCTGAAGCCATTAAGAATGTCATGGTGGGGTTCCCTACGCCTGCAGGTCTGAATGAGTCAATGACTCTGGCCATTCAGATTGATCGACGTTTGCGGGAGCGCAAACCTGCGCACCATTTGGCGGTGTCTTCTGAACAGACACCTGAGTCTATGCAATGTGATAGAATTCTGACCAGAAGTGAACGGCAAAATTATAGACGGCAAAATGGGTTGTGCTTTTACTGTGGTGACTCAGCTCATGTTATCTCAGCATGCTCTAAGCGCACACAAAAGATTGATAAATCTGTCACCATCGGTACTTTACAGCCTAAGTTTATTTTGTCTGTTACCCTGATTTGTTCCCTGTCATCTTACCCGGTTATGGCTTTTGTGGATTCAGATGCTGCCCTGAGTCTGATGGATTTGTCATTTGCCAGGCGCTGTGGTTTTGTTTTGGAGCCTTTAAAATTCCCTATTCCACTAAGGGGAATTGATGCTACACCATTGGCTACGAATAAACCTCAGTACTGGACACAAGTGACCATGTGCATGACTCCTGTTCATCAGGAGGTGATTCGCTTTCTTGTATTGCATAATTTGCATGATGTTGTCGTGTTGGGCCTGCCATGGTTGCAGACTCATAATCCAGTCCTGGATTGGAAAGCAATGTCTGTGTCAAGTTGGGGTTGTCAGGGAATTCATGGCGACGCTCCTGTAGTGTCAATTGCTTCATCCACTCCTTCTGAGGTCCCTGTGTTTTTGTCAGATTACCAGGATGTATTTGATGAGCCCAAACTCAGTTCTCTACCTCCTCATAGGGATTGTGATTGTGCTATAAATTTGATTCCTGGTAGTAAGTTTCCTAAGGGACGACTTTTCAATTTGTCAGTGCCGGAGCATGCTGCTATGCGGAGTTATATAAAGGAGTCTTTGGAGAAAGGACTTATTCGCCCCTCCTCCTCCCCTCTTGGTGCGGGGTTCTTTTTTGTGGCTAAGAAGGATGGTTCCTTGAGACCTTGTATTGATTATCGCCTTCTAAACAAAATCACGGTCAAATTTCAGTATCCTTTGCCATTGTTATCTGATCTGTTTGCTCGCATTAAGTGGTCTAGTTGGTTCACCAAGATAGATCTTCGTGGTGCGTATAACCTTGTGCGTATTAAGCAGGGTGATGAATGGAAAACTGCATTTAATACGCCCAAAGGCCATTTTGAGTACTTGGTGATGCCTTTTGGACTTTCTAACGCTCCTTCTGTCTTTCAGTCCTTTATGCACGACATCTTCCGCAAATATCTGGATAAATTTATGATTGTGTATCTGGATGATATTCTGGTTTTTTCGGATGATTGGGAGTCCCATGTTAAGCAGGTCAGGATGGTGTTTCAGGTCCTGCGTGCCAATGCTTTATTTGTGAAGGGCTCAAAATGTCTTTTTGGAGTCCAGAAGGTCTCTTTTTTGGGTTTCATTTTTTCTCCTTCTGCTATTGAGATGGACCCAGTCAAGGTTCAGGCTATTCATGACTGGACTCAGCCTACATCTGTTAAGAGTCTTCAGAAGTTCTTGGGTTTTGCTAATTTTTACCGTCGCTTCATCGCTAATTTTTCTGGTGTTGTTAAGCCATTGACGGATTTGACCAAGAAGGGTTCTGATGTTACTAATTGGTCTCCTGCGGCTGTGGAGGCCTTTCGGGAACTGAAGCGCCGGTTTTCTTCGGCTCCGGTCTTATGTCAGCCAGACGTCTCCCTTCCTTTCCAGGTCGAGGTTGATGCTTCTGAGATTGGAGCGGGGGCTGTTTTGTCGCAGAGAAGCTCTGATGGCTCTGTGATGAAGCCATGTGCTATCTTTTCAAGAAAGTTTTCGCCTGCCGAGCGGAATTATGATGTTGGTAATCGGGAGTTGTTGTCTATGAAGTGGGCATTTGAGGAGTGGCGACTTTGGCTCGAGGGAGCTAAGCATCGTGTGGTGGTTTTGACTGATCACAAGAATTTGATTTATCTCGAGTCGGCCAAGCGGCTGAATCCTAGACAGGCTTGTTGGTCGTTGTTTTTCTCTCGTTTTGATTTCGTGGTCTCATACCTGCCTGGTTCGAAGAATGTGAAGACTGATGCTCTTTCTAGGAGTTTTGTGCCTGACTCTCCTGGTGATTCAGAGCCAGCTGGTATCCTCAGAGAAGGGGTGATTTTGTCTGCCATCTCCCCAGATTTGCGACGAGTGCTGCAGGAGTTTCAGGCGGAAAGACCTGACCGTTGTCCACCGGAGAGACTGTTTGTCCCGGATAGATGGACCAGCAGAGTTATTTCCGAGGTTCATTCTTCGGTGTTGGCAGGCCATCCTGGGATTTTTGGTACCAGAGATTTGGTGGCTAGGTCCTTCTGGTGGCCTTCCTTGTCGCGGGATGTGCGTTCCTTTGTGCAGTCTTGTGGAATTTGTGCTCGGGCTAAGCCTTGCTGTTCTCGTGCCAGTGGCTTGTTGTTGCCTTTGCCTGTCCCGAAGAGGCCTTGGACGCACATTTCCATGGATTTTATTTCAGATCTCCCTGTCTCTCAGAGAATGTCGGTCATTTGGGTGGTGTATGATCGTTTTTCTAAAATGGTCCATTTGGTGCCCTTGCCTAAGTTGCCTTCCTCCTCCGAGTTGGTTCCTCTGTTTTTTTCAAAATGTGGTTCGTTTGCACGGGATCCCTGAAAATATTGTTTCCGACAGAGGATCCCAGTTTGTGTCTAGATTTTGGCGGACCTTTTGTGCTAAGATGGGCATTAATTTGTCTTTTTCGTCGGCCTTCCATCCTCAGACGAATGGCCAAACCGAGCGCACTAATCAGACTTTGGAAACCTATTTAAGATGTTTTGTTTCTGCTGATCAGGACGACTGGGTGACTTTTTTGCCATTGGCCGAGTTTGCCCTTAATAATCGGGCTAGTTCTGCTACTTTGGTTTTGCCTTTTTTTTGTAATTCAGGGTTTCATCCTCGTTTTTCCTCGGGTCAGGTGGTGTCTTCTGACTGTCCTGGAGTGGATGTTGTGGTGGATAGGTTGCATCAGATTTGGAATCATGTGGTGGACAATTTGAAGCTGTCACAAGAGAAGGCTCAGCGCTTTGCCAACCGCCGTCGCTGTGTGGGTCCCCGACTTCGCGTTGGGGATTTGGTGTGGTTGTCTTCTCGCTTTGTTCCTATGAAGGTCTCCTCTCCTAAGTTTAAGCCTCGGTTTATCGGTCCTTATAAGATTTTGGAAGTCCTTAACCCTGTGTCATTTCGTTTGGACCTCCCGGCATCGTTTGCTATTCATAATGTGTTCCATCGGTCGTTGTTGCGGAGGTATGTGGTGCCTGTGGTTCCTTCGGTTGAGCCTCCTGCCCCTGTGCTGGTTGAGGGAGAATTGGAATACGTGGTGGATAAGATCTTGGATTCTCGTATTTCTAGACGGAGGCTTCAGTATTTGGTTAAGTGGAAAGGCTATTGTCAGGAGGATAATTCCTGGGTTGTCGCCTCTGATGTTCATGCGGCCGATTTGGTTCGTGCCTTCCATGTGGCTCACCCTGATCACCCTGGGGGTTTTGATGAGGGTTCGGTGACCCCTCCTCAAGGAGGGGGTACTGTTGTGAACTCCGTTTTCAGGCTCCCTCTTGTGGTCACAGATGATATTGTGTGACTTTGGTTTTTTGGCTCCCCCTGGTGGTTTGGTTTATTATCCTGCGGGTCTGCTGGATCAGCTGCCTCGTTATTCACCAGGGAGGCTCCTATTTAGCTCTGCGTCACTTCCACTTGTTGCCGGCTGTCAATGTATTCAGTGCTATTCTGATTACTCCTGATTATCTCGTTTTCTGCCTCTTCAGGATAAGCTAAGTTCTGTTTGAATATTTTTTGCTCATCTGCCTGCAATATGATTTCTGTGTATGATGAGTCTAGTCCAGCTTGCTAACATGTGATTTCTTTTTGCTGGTAAGCTCTGGGGTACGGAGTTGCTTCCCCCGCACCGTTAGTTGGTGCGGGGGCTCGAGCAATCTCTGCGTGGATATTTTGAATAGGGTTTTTTTATTGACCGCACAGTTTCCTTCCTATTTTCTGCTATCTAGTATTAGCGGGCCTCATTTGCTAAATCTGATTTCATCTCTGCGTTTGTGCTTTCCCCTTAACTCACCGTTAATATTTGTGGAGGGCTATTCTATATCTTTGGGGTCTTCCACTGAGGCAAGTGAGGACTTACTTTCCCTCCAGGAATAGTCAGTTTCTCAGGCCGTGACGAGACGTCTAGGATTTTTTAGGTAACGTTCCACGGCTGCCTATAGTTGTTTGCGGATAGGATCAGGTTGCGGTCAATCTAGTTACCACTTCCCCAGAGCTAGTAGTCTGTTCAGTTACTTAGCTAGTCCGACCTGTGATCCTTGCCACTAGGATCATAACAGAACACTGAGTGGCTTTGGGGCGAAGGAAAGCAGGCAGCTCTACCTCTTCAAGTGCCTCCGGGTCCTCCCCCGTTTCTGGCAAGTTGGGCATCTGGGACAAGGCATCAGCGTTCGCATTCTTGCGCCCTGCCCGGTACTTCATGGTGAAGTCGTAGTTGGACAGCCGGGCCATCCACCGCTGTTCCAAGGCCCCGAGTTTTGCCGTGTCCAAATGCGTTAGTGGATTATTATCCGTGAAGACGGTGAATTTTGCTGAGGCCAGGTAGTGCTTGAACCTCTCCATCACTGCCCACACGATGGCGAGGAATTCCAGCTTAAAGGAACTGTAGTTGTCAGGGTTCCTTTCAGTGGGACAAAGTTTCCTGCTGGCGTAAGCAATTACACTCTCCTTGCCTTTCTGGACCTGAGACAACACGGCTCCCAACCCCACGTTGCTGGCGTCCGTGTACAGCACAAATGGTTTGTCATACTCAGGGTAGGCCAGTACCTCTTCTCCCGTTAGCGCCGACTTTAAACAAGAGAAGGATCCCTCCAGTCCATCGTTCCAGTCAAATGGAGTATTCTTACACTTGGTCTTCTTGGACTGGCCCACCAACAGGTCTTGCAAGGGCGCGGCTTTCTTGGTGAAGTCCTTGATAAATCTCCTGTAGTAGCCTACCAACCCGAGGAACTGCCGGACTTCATGGAGGTTGCTGGGCTTCGGCCAGTCTTTGATCACTGTAATCTTGTCGGGGTCTGGGGCCACTCCTTCAGCACTCACCACATGGCCCAGGTACTGCACTTTGGGTTTTAGCAGATGGCATTTGGACGGTTTCACCTTTAAGCCAAAGTTGAACAGGGCTTCAAACACCTCGGCCCGGTGCTTCAGATGGTCTTCATAGGTCTTGGAGAAGACAATGACATCGTCCAGATATAGCAGCACGGTTTCAAAGTTCTTGTGTCCCAGACAGCACTCCATCATCCTCTGGAACGTTCCCGGGGCATTGCACAATCTGAAGGGCATGTAGTTGAATTCGCAGAGACCCATCGGCGTCGTGAAGGCCGTCTTCTCCTTGTCCGCCTCTGCCACGGGAACCTGCCAGTACCCACTGGTGAGATCCAAGGTAGAGAAGTAGTTAGCAGATTTTAAAGCAGCCAGGGACTCCTCTATCCTGGACAGTGGGTATGTGTAATGCGATTTAGCTGCCTATAATCAACACACATCCTCATTGTGCCATCTTTCCTCCTAACGAGGATTAATGGAGCTGCCCAGGGGCTACAATTGTCTCTCACTACCCTAGCCTCCTTAATCTCTCACAACATGTCTTTGGCACACTGATAATGAGCTGGGGGTACAGGATGGTATCTCTCTTTTATGGGTCGGTGATCTCCTGTGGGGATATGATGTTGAATCCCTTTTACCTGCCCAAAATCTAGGGGGTGCTTGCTGAATACCCGCTCGTACTCATGAACCACCCTGTAGGCCCCCTCTTTCTGGTGAGATGGGGTAGAGTCAGTGCCCACGTGCAATTCCCGACACCAATCTTTCAGTTGCCCTGCAGAACCGTTGTTCTTCGCCGAATTGGAGGGCACCAAGGGTCCGGTGCCTGCATCACACTATTATTAACAGTAAACAGTTTGGCAAGTATGGCATATTTGGTTAGATGGACTTCCTCCTCCCCACAGTTAAGGACACGTACTGGCACCCTTCCCTTGCGGATGTCATTCACCCCTCTGGCTGTCAGGAGGGTAGGCCTATTATCTGAATATACGGGTTCTACCAGGGCCTGATAGTCTTTACCCCTGAGGCCTATGGCTGCCTGACACCATATTAACATTTCACTTCTGGGGGGTATTGCAATGGGGTTTGAATCACTCACTGTGACGCGACCAATTTCACCACCAGTCAGCTCCACCTACTGTCTCTGCATCAGAGCCCTGATTTCTTTCTGCAGTGCACGTTGTTCACTGTAACCAGCTGTTTCTGCTACTTGCTGTAACAGGACAATAACTTCTGCAAGACAATTTTCTATGACATTAGTACCAATGGTCATCATGGGATTACATTCACATCGGTCAATGTCAACAATTACAATCCCTTGGGCCTCCAATTCTACCCGCCCCACTTTAATGGTGACCTCTTTGTACCCCACTTGTGGCAATGGCTGACCATTACTGGCTATTATGGTGAAATCATCATCGAGGCCTCGAGTAATGTCGGTGTCCTCCCAATAACGTTTATAAAGGATGTAAGGCATAGTCGTCACCTGAGAACCGGTGTCCAGCATAACGTTCATGGGGATACCGTCGATCACGATGGGAAGAACTGGTCGCCCACCAATGTATTTGGCTCTCCAATTTTGCAGGCCTGATCATCTTACTCCTGGGGGTTGGCCCTCTGCCCCAGGTGTTGCTCGTTTAAATGACAGTACCTTGCAAGGTGGCCCACCTGGTGGCAGCGGCGGCAGATTGATCGTCCATCTCGATGAAAGCGATCGTCGTCCCTGCCTCTGGTCGGCGGAATCCTCCTCTGTCGCTGCCAGGGGACATCCTCCGGTCTGGAAGCCAGCTGGATCTTCTCCTTGGGGGCCTCCTGTAGGGACTGTACGGTCCGGGCTAGGGCAGCAACGCTCTTGGTCAGCTCCTGCATCTGGAGGTGTAGTCCGACAGGGGAATCGTCCTCCAGGATCTGGGCATCGGCCTCGGCGGCAATTGGGGCATCTGGCGCCACCTCCTGGTGGTACGTGAGAGCTTGACACCTGGGAAGTACTGCACGGCTGGGCTGTCGCTCCTGTAGCGCCTGGATGGCTTTACCTTTGAATTGCGCGAAAGTCAGGTCTGGATTCTGCATGGCCAGGAAGTGCAATTGGCCCCTTTGGTGACTGCACAGGAGCCCCTCAATGAACCACTCTTTCAGGAGTTTATCCTCATCTTGCATGCTGCTTGGGTCATTCTGTTTGATGGCCCGCAGTGCCTCCTGGAGATTGAGGGCATAGTCCCGTAAGCTATCCTGCGGCCTCTGCTTGCACCCATAGAACGTCATTTTAATTTCTGTAGCGGAGCGGGTGTCAAAGGTGGTTTTAAGCTTGGCAAAGACCTGCTGCGCAGTTCTCTTATCCGCGGCGGGCCAGGACTTCACTTTCCTCAGAGCCGCTCCAAAGAGTTGGCCTGTTATCATATGAACTTTCTGAGGCTCTGTCAGGGGATAAAACTCAAGCAGGCTGCAGATCCCTTCTTTAAAGTCAGTTAATGTATGTGATTCTCCAGAATATAGCGGGAGCCAGGCTGCTCCCGGTAGGTACGGCATGGAGAAGGGCATTATGGCTACTGTAGCTGCGGCGGTATCCGGCTGGCTGCTGGGGGCGGCAAGCTCTGCGGAACCCGGTGGTGGTACAAGGCCTGCGGCTGCGCCTACTGCGGTACTGCGGCTGCGACCGCCTCCTCCACTCCTCCTGGATCAGACATGGCCGCTCCTCCCCTCTGCTAACCTGGTGGAAGTCGGGGTTCCTCTTCCGGAATTGGCACCTCACCGCGTCTTCTTGTTCCGCGCTCTTTTCGTCCGGCTCCGCCCTTGAAGCTATGGCTCCTCCCCTTGTGCCCCACACTGAGCGGCGATGGCGGATTTTGGCGGCAAATAGCAATACAGTCTTTGCAATAAATCTCGATTCAAGCACAATTCAGTCACAGTTCCAAGGCACATATGACCTGATTCCTCAGACTTAAGTAGATCCTGTTCATGACGCCAAGTTGGGGCGGCCCCCAGACACAGGGCAACGGGGTACTCGGTACTGGGTCTCTCTCTGTTGTGGGGATGTCACGGTGGCCGGACCCGGTCCGTGGCCCTGCTAAGGGGCGCCCAATTAAAGATGTGGGTGACGGTGTAGGTCGCAGTAAATAACGAGGACACAGGGTTGCAGTCTCTTTACCTCTTTACTGAAGGCTTCGGCATCCGCCATCCAGAGCACTGCTAACAGGGCTGGCTGAGACCGGCCGGTCCAAAGGCACATCCAGAGTTCCCTTTACAGGTGGAAATCAGTGACCTTCCTACCAGCGCCTGTGTGTTGTAGTACTTCCCTGCTGAGCACCACGGGATAGTCCTCACAACTGTCATGTATGTTTCTGTTCTTTCTCTCCGTCCCCCAGATGATATGGATAGGAAGCACCCGTATGACAGGGTAGGCCTGGAGTTATTTTATAGGGACCCTAGAGACGCCCCTCTCCCACAATTGCCTCCGTTGTCTTCGTTAGGTGTAAATGTGAGACAGCCAACCTAAAGTTAACTGCCCGGCCGTAGTTCAAAGTAATGCGTAGAGTCTCTTACTTTCTCGGCGTTCCGGCTGCCGGCTACGCGCCTCAGAAGGATGTTGCTGATCTTGAGGCACGACTCCTTCTGGTTCTATCTCCTTTGTGCTGTGATCCCGTTTCTCACTTCTCCACAATATGCTTCGCTTCATGTCCTTTCTTAGGAGTCTGCCGCTATAAGGCACAGGCACGGCTCCGTAATGATCTGTCTGTGCTAGGCCGCTGTCAGGATCCCACCCCTGACAGGTCCTCTCTCTAACTCTCCCCCGCTACTTTCTCCCTAACTTCCTATCCAACCCCCAGTTTTACCCATGTGTGAGGAGTGGCCTAGTAGATAGGACCTTTTGCTCCCCCTGGCGGCCGGAGTGTGAAGTGTAATGTGTGTTTGTGATACCTGCAAGGTGAACTCTTTTAGTGCAATCAGACGTATCATCACTCCCCCTGGTGGAAGAGTGACGTTACTGCAACGACCAGACTCTGGGGCTCTGCAAATAGTTTGCCTTTCTCCTTCCACAGTTGTTGTGTCTCTTGCGGATCATTTGGACTAGGGTGCAAATCTGCTTGCGTCAGCAGCTCTTTCACCAGACGGACCGTGGGGTCACTGTCCTGGGTCTCTGCCCATCCATGGTGGGGTAACAGGTTCAGTGTGGCTTCTTGTTTGTTACTGCACCTGTTCCTCTCATAATGAGAGTACTGAGTTGCTCCAGGGTGATGGAAAGCTGGCAACTCGACCTCTTCCAGTTCCTCTGAATCCTCTTCCACATCTGGTAGGTTGGGCATTGTGGATAACGCATCTGCAATGGCATTCTTGTGCCCTGCACGGAGCTTGATAGTGAAGTCGTAATTAGACAACCGGGCCATCCATTGCTGCTCCAAAGCACCTAGTTTTGCTGTCTCCAGGTGAGTCAGAGGATTGTTGTCCATGTAGACTGTGAATTTTGCTGAGGCCAGGGAGTGCTTGAACCTCTCTGTTACTACCCAGACGATGGCGAGGAACTCCAGCTTAAAGGAGCTATAATTTTCATGGTTCCTTTCTGTAGGGTGAAGCTTCCTGCTGGCGTACGCAATTACCCTTTCCTTGCCTTTTTGTACCTGGGACAGTACTGCTCCCAATCCCACTTTGCTGGCATCCGTGTACAGCACAAACTGTTGATCGTATTCTGTCCAAACGGCATGTAATTAAATTCAGCGAGACCCATTGGTGTTGTGAAGGCCGTCTTCTCCTTATCCGCCTCTGCTACGGGTACCTGCCAGTACCCACTGTTAAGATCCAAGATAGAAAATTAATTAGCAGATTTTAACGCAGCCAATGACTCTTCTATTCTATGCAACAAGTATGCATCCTTTTGTGTAATGCGGTTTATCTGCCTATAATTTACACACATTCTCATGGTGCCATCTTTTTTCCTGGTGAGGACTAATGGAGCAGCCCAGGGGCTACAACTATCTCTGATTACCCCAGCCTCCTTCATCTCTCACAACATACTTTTGGCACACTGGTAATGAGCTGGAGGTACAGGCCGGTACCTCTCCTTGATGGGTGGATGACTTCCCATGGGGATGTGATGTTGTACCCCTTTTACCTGTCCAAAATCTAGTGGATGTTTGCTGAATACCCGTTCATACTCATGGACCACCCGGTAAGCCCCTTGTTTCTGGTGTGAAGGTGTAGAGTCAGTACCCACATGTAATTTCTGACACCAATCTTCCATTTGTCCTGCAGAGCCATTGTCCTCTGCCTGCTTGGACGGGACCAAGGGTTCTGTTGCCTGTATCACATTGTTATCAACAGTAAACAGTTTGGCAAGTGTGGCATATCTGGTTAAGTGAACCTCCTTCTCTCCACAATTGAGAACACGTATTGGTACCCTCCCCTTTCGGACTTCAACCACCCCTCTGGCTGTCAGGATTGTAGGCCTACTGTCCGAATACACAGGTTCTACCAGTGCCTGGTAGTCTTTACCTCGGATACCTATTGCTGCCCGACACCACATCAACATTTCACTCCTGGGGGGTATTGCAATGGGGATTGGATCACTCAGTGTGACTCTGCCAATTTCTCCACCAGATAGTTCTACCTGCTATCTCTGTACCAGGGCTCTGATTTCCTTTTGCAGGACTCTCTGTTCACTGGAACCAGCAGTTTCTGCCACCTGTTGTAACAAGACAATAACCTCGGCCAGACAATTTTCAATAACATTAGCACCAATGGTCATCATAGGGTTACATTCACGTCGATCAATATCAACAATCACCATCCCTAGGGCTTTTAATTCTACCCACCCCACTTTAATGGTGACCTCCTTGTATCCCACCTGCGGCAAAGGCTGACCATTACTGGCTACTATCGTTAGGTCACTATCTGGACCACGGGTAATGTCTGTATCAGCCCAATAACGCTTATAAAGGATGTAAGGCATAGCTGTAACCTGTGAACCGGTGTCCAACAAAGCGTTCATTGGGATGCCGTCAATCACAATGGGGAGAACTGGTCATCCTCCGACGTATTTGGCTCTCCAGTTGTGTGGGCCTGGTCGACCTACTCCTGGGGGTTGGCTCTCTGCACCAGGGGTCGCTCGTTTAAATGACTGTACCTTGCAATGTGTCCTGCCTGATTGCAGCGGCGGCAGATCGGTCGTCCATCCTGGTGATGGCGGTTGTCGTCTCTCCCTCTGGTCGGAGGGATCTTCTTCTCAGGGGATGTCCTCCTGTCTGGAAGCCAGCTTGAGCTTCTCCTTAGGGGATTCCTGTAGAGACTGTACGGTCCGGGCTAATGCAGCAACACTTTTGGTCAGCTCTTGCACCTGGAGGCGCAGTCCTGTAGAAGAATCCTCATCTAGGACCTGTGCATCAGCTTCAATGGAGACCTGCAGATATGATGCCACATCCTGGTGGTATGTGAGGGCTGGATGCTTAAGAGGTACAGCCCATAGTGCCTTCTGTAAATTAAGGGGATAGTCCCATATACTGTCCTGTGCTTTTTGCTTACACCCGAAGAACTTCATTTCTATCTCTGCAGCGGTGTGGGTGTCAAAGGTGACTTTGAGTTTAGCAAAGATCTGTTGCACAGTCCTTTTGTCCACATCTGGCCAGGATTTTACCTCTCTCAGGGCCACACCAATCAGTTGGCCAGTTAAGATATTAATTTTCTGATGCTCTGTCAAAGGATAAACTTAAAACATGCTGCAAAGCTTGTCTTTAAAGTCATTTAACGTATGTGACTCTCTGGAATACTGTGGGAGCCATGCTGCTCCAGGTATATACGGTATAGAGAGGGGCAAGATGGGTGCCGTAGCTGTGGCGGTGTCCGACCGGCTTGCTGGAGCTGCAGGCTCTGCGGGGCCTTGTAGAAGTACGGGGCCTGCGGCTGCATCCACCGCGGGGCCTGAGGGCATCACTGGGCCTGCGGGTACATCCGCTGTGGGGCCTGGGGGTGCTATGGGGCCTGCGGCTGTGACTGATGCCAATTCCCCTCCCGGGTTAGACATGGCTCTTCCCCCTTGCTAACCTGGTAGTGGCCGGATCTCCTCTCCGGAGTCTGCAACAGTTCCTCCGGTGCGCCGCCCGGCACTTTGCAGCATCCTCACTTTTGGATTCCAGGCAGTGTGGCACCCGTTTCACCTGCTTCGCGCTCTTTCCGGCTGGTTCAACCCACAAAGGTACATCTCCTCCCCCTCGTGCTCCACGCGGCGCTGCAATGGCGGCTTTTGGTTTCAAACTGTCACAGTCTCTGGCACACAGTATCTGGCGATGCCAGAGCACGAAATCCTGTTCGTGACACCAAAGTTGAGTCGCCCCCAGGGCAGTGGGGTACTCGGTACTGGGTCTGGTCGCAAAGGGGGTTGTCACGGTGGCTGCAACCTGGTCCTTGGCCCTGGGCCTCAAAGTTAAAGGGGAAAATGTTCAAAGTTTGTCGTGATGCCACCTGTGGGGTTCGATCAGTATTGGGGACCGACGCTGCATTAAAGTGGTCCCCTGGGAGATGTTGCGGCAGCACAGATGTTACACTTCCCACAGGTGAGGCGGGGTCCCCAGGGGTCCTATGGTGTAGGGCATGGATGGTATAGCTGGAGAATAAATGAGAGGAGACAAGTTGTAAGTCTTTACCTGGTTTACTGCGAATGACAGGCCACAGTCCAGGGCACCGGCAACAGGTGAATTAGGAGTCCAGGCAGTCCAGAGAAAAGCGGAGTCCCCTTGGTAGGTCAGGTAGAAGCCTTCCACTCTGCGCTTGCTGTAATTGAGATCCCTGCTGCCACTAAGTGTTCCCAGCAAAGTCCTAATTCGTTCCCCTGTCCTGGGACAGGTACCTGTATGGTAGGCAGCTTGAGCCGTGCTTACTGGTGTCCTTTCACTGAGACTCCAGGCTCCAAGGTGCTGCTGTACCACAGATGCAAATGGGAAATGTCTATGTGATCCTATGCCCTCCGGTTCTGCTCTGTGTCTTATAGTTTCACAAAAGCCTCGGGCTCCTGGTTCCCGGCTACTGCGCTCTGACTCCGTGGAGGCCTTTCTCGTAGCCTCCTGGAGTCCTGTATCTCCACTGTGCTCTGTCCCTGTCTGTCCTTGCTCACAGACTGTCTGAACAGACTAAACTCACTCCGCCTCAAAACCAGGATCTTTATCCATGGAAGCTGCCCTAAAACAGGGTTTTGAGCTCCCCCTCCTGGCCTGGATTTGGAAGGTGTTGTGTGTGTGATAACCTGCCAAAGGGAATCTCACTTATCTCCAGGCATAGCACTACCCTCCCCGAGAGGAAGGCAGCACTACTGTGGTACCCGAACTCCTGTGGTGCCACAACCGTACAAAGCTGGCAAACAGCCGCAAGTCACACATCATTGGCCTATGAGCCACATGTGGCTCCCAAGCTACAGATTGGGACCACTGGATTATAAGCATCTTCATATATCTGTTTTTTTGTTAAAAAAAAGTCAAAAAATTTTTTTAAATTGTAAAAATCTTAAAAAATAAATAAAATAATTTAGAACAATCAAAATATATTGTACCCATAAATAAACATTTTTATTAGTGATGAGCCAATATACTCGTTACTCGAGATTTCCCGAGCACGCTCGGGTGCAGGCTCGGACTGGCCCACAAGGTAATAGGGGAATCCCCTGGTGGGCCCTGTGTAGATCTGGGCCCCCAACCCCACTGTATGGGCAGTACTTGGCATAATTCACTTGATTCACTTTGTACAGAAAAAAAGCAGCATCTCATCATTCATTAACTACGCAACCCAGTTTATTATTATATAGAGATATAGGTAAATTTGTGAACAAGGGTAGTATAATATTTGCATGCAGGTGAAAAATGGGCCCCCTCAAAGTCAATGTTACTGGTGGGCCCTTGTCACCCCAGTCCGACACTGCTCGGGTGTCCACCGAGTATTTTTTAGTGCTCGGAAATTTAGTTTTTCTTGCCGCAGCTGAATGATTTACATCTGATAGCCAGCATAAGTACATGTGGGGGTTGCCAGGTTGCTAGGGAATCCCCACATGTACTTATGCTGGCTAACAGGTGTAAATCATTCAGCTGTGGCAATAAAAACTAAATCTCCGAGCACTAAAAAATACTCGGATGACACCCGAGCGTGCTTGGGAAATTTTGAGTAACGAGTATATTCGCTCATCACTAATTTTTATGAAAAAAATAAAATAAACGTACATATATTTGGTATTGCTGCGTACGGAACGACCTGACCTGCTTCTTGCTAATCCAATAGCTCAACTGTAAGAAATTAACAGGTTCTAGCTTCCTGTACAAAATGCCCAAGTAACTCTTCCCCACCTGGGCTGGCATTAAGTGTTAACTTTGTCCTAGTCTAACAAGCTGCTGCAGGCTAGTGAATATAAAACCACATAGCCATGTCATATAAAACAGCAGGTACAAACAATAACATTAGAGAAGTGTTCAGAGAGGGTGTTTGGATGACTTCTCCACCTTTGTAACTTTGCAAAAATAAAAATGGGCATTTAAACAGCCCCATAGTACATAAAATATATGTGCTGTCTATGGGAAAAAAAATTGACTATGTGACGATGACAAACACTAACTTCTGAGTACGCCCTAAGATCTAGACACCACAGCATATTTTCTAGGGAATTAAAGGTAATATATCTTCATAAGATTACATATTTTAAAATCAGGGTTTTGTTTTAAATGGAATTAGTTTTTCATATCAGAATCTGTTTTAACCCCTGAGTCCTGGAGCTAATTTTGACTGCAATGACCAGGCCAAATTCTTGAAATCTGACCAGTGTCATTTTATGTGGTAATAACTCTGGAACACTTCAACAGATTCCAGTGATTCTAAGAATTTTTTTTAATGACATATTGTACTTCATGTTAGTGGTAAATTTTGGTCGATAAGATTTGAGCACATTTATGAAAATATCAAAAATTTGACAAAAAAATTTGACAAAAAATTTGAAAATTTAGCAATTTTCAAACGTAACATTTGTATGCCCTTAAATCATAGTTATTCCACATAAAATAATAACCATATATGCTCGAGTATAAGCCCACCCGAGTATAAGCTGAGGCACCTAATTTTGCCACAGAAAACTGGGTAAGCTTATTTACTCGAGTATAAGCCGGGTATGTATTGTCCCCTCATTCCTATCCCAGTATGCGAGGTTCCCCCATCCTGTCCTACTCTGTAATGCTCCCCCTGTTGTATGCATGGCTCCCCCAGTTCCCTCGTTGTATGCATAGCTCCCCCGTCCCATCTTGTATGCATGGCCCCCCTATCACATCTTGTATGCATGGCTCCCCCGTCCAATCTTGTATGCATGGCTCCCCCGTCCCATCTTGTATGCATGGCTCACGGCGTCCTCCCCCATCCCATCTTGTATGCATGGCTCGGCGTCCTCCCCCATCATACTCACCCTCTTCACACCATCGCTTAACGTCCCTGCATCTCCATTGTCCCAGTGCAGCAGCTTCTTCCTGTGCTGAGCGGTCTCGTGGTACCGCTCATTAAGGTCATGAATATGCGCTCCACGCCTATGGGAGTGGAGACACGTACATATTCATTTCCTTAATGAGCGGTACCACCTGACCGCTCAGCACAGGAACAGGAAAGAGCTGCTCTTGCCTGGACAGAGATGCAGGGACGGAGATACAGCGACGGAGGGTGAGTATTGATGTCTTCTGGAAGCCGGCGGCTGCAGCTGTCACTGTGCAACAGCTGCCGACTCCTTGCTCCCCCGCCGGCTTTCTGGGACCGTGACTTGTGTATAAACCGAGGGGGGGCATTTTCAGCACAAAGAAATGTGATGAAAATCTCGGCTTATACACGATTATATAACATTTCCCACATGTCTATTTTACATCTGCATCATTTTGGAACATAATTGTTTTTGGTTAGGAAGTTAGAAGGGTTCAAAGTTGATCAGCAATTTCTCATTTTTCCAACATAATTTACAAAACCATTTTTTTAGGGACAACATCACATTCAAAGTGACTTTGGGGGATCTATTTGTTTGGGTATTTTCTAAGTGACACCGTTCTAAAAACTGCACCCCTCAAAGTAAAAAAAAACACTATGAAGAAGTTTATTAACCCTTCAGGTGCTTCACAGGAATTAATGGAATGTGTAAGGAAAAATGAACATTTTCCTTTTTTCACCAAAATTTTACTCAAGCCTCAAATTTTTTAGTTTCACAAGTGTAACAGGAGAAAATTAAACCCAATATTAGTTGTGCAATTTCTCTTGAGTACATGGGAGAAAACTACTGTTTGGGCACAGAGCTCAGAAGGGAAGGAGCACCTTTTGACTTTTTGAACGCAAAAATAGCTGGAAATAAGAGCAGACGCCATGCCGAGTTTGGAGAGACCCTAATATACCTAAACAGTGTAAACCTCCCGTGAATGACCCTTTTTTGGAAACTAGAACCCTCAAGGAATGTACCTAGATGTTTGATGAGCACATTGAACCCACAGGTGCTTCATAGAAGTTTATAACGTTGAACTGTGAAAATTAAAAAATAAATTTTTCCTGCAAAAATGTTGTATTTGTCCCAAATTTTTCATTTTCACAAGGGCAACAGAGCAAAATGAACTGTTGTGCAATTTCTCCTGAGTACACCGATACCCCATATGTGGTTGAAAAATACTTTTGAGGTACAGTGCAAAGCTCAGAAAGAGAAGAGCCATATTGGAGTTCAGATTTTGCTGGAATGATTTGAGGGTGCCAAATTGGCAGAGCACCTGAGATGTCAGAACAGCAGAAATCCCCCATAAATTACATGATTTTACACTCTACACCTGTCAATGAATTAATCAAGGGATGCAGTGAGGATATTGACACTACATGTGCCTCACAGAAATTCATACCATTGGGAGGTGAAGAAAGAATCATTGCAATTTTCCTCTAAAATGTTGTTTTAGCCCCAAATTTTTAATTTTTATAAGGACTTTTTGAGGGTTAATAGGAAAAACTGGTCCTACCAGTTTGTTGTGCAATGTCTCCTGAATATGCCAATACCATACATGTAATCAGGAACTACTTTTGAGGCACAGTGCAAAACTCAGAAGGGAAGGAGCGCCATATTATAAAGCAGATTTTACTATTATGGTATTGAGTGACATGCTCGAGTCCCCGTCCCACATGTATCGCGACTGTTAGGCACCAAAAAAAACCACACATAGGGATTCCGGTGTATGGAAGGCAATCCCCACATTTTTTTTGGCTGTCTAATAGTCACAAAACATGTGGGATGGAAACTTGAGCATGTCACTTGAGCACACGTGGTATTTGGTGCATACTGGAGCACCCTGTACCAAACTCAAGTGGTGAATACTTGCGCTCACCACTAGTCATCGTATCGTCGAACCCTGAGCACAAACCAACCCCGAAACCCAACCCTAACAATAACTTCAACCCAACCCTAACCCCAATCCTCACCCTAAACCCAACCCCAACCCTAACTCTAACAATAAGCCCAACCTTAACACTATATGGCCAACCCTAACTCTATAAGCCCAACCATAAGCCAGACCCTAAATCTAACCCTAATGGAAAAGAATGAAAGAAATAAAAATTTTCATAATAGAAAACAATATTCTGACTCTGGGGATAAAACCCATTGTTGCTGGTTGCTGGCTGGTAGATTTCTTAGAACACACTGCGCATGCACCTGTCATTTTTTGTATGAAGAGGAAATGGAGCAGAAAGGCCAGGGGATGACAAAGGTACTGGGGGGAGGGACCTCGTTCATCGTTTCTCTCTTCTCTTTTCACCTGACCAGGCACCAGAAAATCTGGCCCTGACTGTGTTCTCCAGTGTCTCAGCTACCCCCCCCCCCCCCCCGGTAATTGAAACCTTGGAGATTTTCAGAATCTGGGGGCGCCATACCCTTATTTCCAATCGCCATTTTAAAACGGCAATGAGGGAGTAAGGCCCCTTCTTTTAATGCACATTGGTGGTTGTTGAGGGGTTAAACTCCACCCCCCACAAAATTAGAAAAATTGAAATTCGATTTTACACTGGCCACTGGGGCTATTTTAGCTTCATATGTCATGTCCTTTCAAGAAGAATTTTCAGCAGACTCCTTTTCATCAAAGGCAGAATTACTATGACAAGTAACTCTACATGCAACTGATAACACAGGATACACCAATTACTATAGACAATGTCACACACAGGGCCGCCATCAGGGCATTCCTGCCATTACCAAGACTGAGACAAAAACCCCTCCAGCCGACATAATATAACATCAGTCCTGATCAGTAAATTTTGCTTTGACTTTGTCATGCCCCTCAATGCTCTCTTAAAGGAGTTATTTCAAGAGACACATGTGAATGGCGTTGGCAATCTGTATGATTTACTACAGCTCCATTTACATGGTTATCTTCAAAGCTACATTTCTCAGGATCGTGGGGGTCCCAGCTGTCAGATCCACAACAAACGGAAAGTCATCACACTTCCAAACTAGAGATAACTTAAACAGGTTTTTCAAGATTTATATTTATTTGCCCATAGGAATGTGGAAAGTAATAAACCAATAATGACAATCCTGAAGTCCAATGCCACCAAGCTTTTTTGCAAATAAGAATATAAATCAGGCTTGTGCTATCCGATTTTTTATCACATAGCACACTGACCGATGTTATGAGAGCAGCACAGTTGGGTCAGGCCTGTGTGTGCATGATGAACACAATGAGATAGATGCCTGGTATTCTCTTATATTTGGGGTATTATACTGTCCTTTCAGCAATCTTCCTTGTTACTTATATAAATATATCTTCCTTGGTCTGCAGGGTATTCATCCTTCTTCCTCCGAGTGGGTATATTACCCTTCATACTAGGTTGTACACTATACTAGGTGCTTAATATTTTTTAGAAAAATGTTTAGAATTGAGAGTCCTCAGTGGTTGATACCTTTTAATGGCTAACTGAAAAGATGGTAACATTACTACTGGCTAACACGGTACCAAGATATATATCTTTCCTGTATTAATATTTTTTATTCTGTTATATTACAATTGAATTACCTTTCCTGTATCTTACAGGCTTTCTTCATATCATGTATAATAAGTGTATAAATGTATGTAGGGGTGTGAACATACAGTATGTACAGTGGGTACGGAAAGTATTCTGACCCCTTTAAATTTTTCACTCTTTGTTTCATTGCTGCCATTTGGTAAATTCAAAAAAGTTAATTGTTTTTCTCATTAACCCCTTTACCCCCAAGGGTGGTTTGCACGTTAATGACCGGGCCAATTTTTACAATTCTGACCAGTGTCCCTTTATGAGGTTATAACTCTGGAACGCTTCAACTGATCCTGGTGATTTTGACAATGTTTTCTCGTGACATATTGTACTTCATGATAGTGGTAATATTTCTTTGATATTACCTGCATTTATTTGTGATAAAAACGGAAATTTGGCGAAAATTTAGAAAATTTCGCAATTTTCCAACTTTGAATTTTTATGCAATTAAATCACAGAAATATGTCACACAAAATACTTAATAAGTAACATTTCCCACATGTCTACTTTACATCAGCACAATTTTTGAACCAAATTTTTTTTTTCTTAGGGAGTTATAAGGGTTAAAAGTTGACCAGCAATTTCTCATTTTTACAACACCATTTTTTTTTTGGGACCACATCTCATTTGAAGTCATTTTGAGGGATCTATATGATAGAAAATAACCGAGTGTGACACCATTCTAAAAACTGCACCCCTCAAGGTGCTCAAAACCACATTCAAGAAGTTTATTAACCCTTCAGGTGTTTCACAGGAATTTTTGGAATGTTTAAATAAAAATGAACATTTAACTTTTTTTCACAAAAAATTTACTTCAGCTCCAATTTGTTTTATTTTACCAAGGGTAACAGGAGAACATGAACCCCAAAAGATGTTGTACAATTTATCCTGAGTACGCCGATACCCCATATGTGGGGGTAAACCACTGTTTGGGCACATGGCAGAGCTCGGAAGCGAAGGAGCGCCGTTTGACTTTTCAATGCAAAATTGACTGGAATTGAGATGGGACGCCATGTTGCGTTTGGTGAGCCCCTGATGTGCCTAAACATTGAAACCCCCCCCCCCCAAGTGACACCATTTTGGAAAGTAGACCCCCTAAGAAACTTACCTAGATGTGTGGTGAGCACGTTGACCCATTATGTGATTCACAGAAGTTTATAATGCAGAGCCGTAAAAATAAAAAATCATATTTTTTCATAAAAATGATCTTTTCGCCCCCAATTTTTTATTTTCCCAAGGGTAATAGAAGAAATTGGACCCCAAAAGTTGTTGTACAATTTGTCCTGAGTACGCTGTTACCCCATATGTGGGGGTAAACCACTGTTTGGGCGCATGGGAGAGCTCGGAAGGGAAGAAGCGCCGTTTGACTTTTCAATGCAAAATTGACAGGAATTGAGATGGGACGCCATGTTGCGTTTGGAGAGCCACTGATGTGCCTAAACATTGAAATCCCCCTCAAGTGACACCATTTTGGAAAGTAGACCCCCTATGGAACTCATCTAGATGTGTTGTGAAAGCTTTGAACCCCCAAGTGTTTCACTACAGTTTATAACGCAGAGCCGTGAAAATAAAAATTATTTTTTTTTCCACAAAATTTTTTAGTCCCCAGTTTTGTATTTTTCCAAGGGTAACAGTTGAAATTGGACCCCAAAAGTTGTTGTCCAATTTGTCCTGAGTACGCTGATACCCCATATGTGGGGGGAACCACTGTTTGAGCGCATGGCAGAGCTCGGAAGGGAAGGAGCGTCATTTGGAATGCAGACTTAGATGGATTGGTCTGCAGGCGTCACATTGCGTTTACAGAGCCCCTAATGTACTTAAACAGTAGAAACCCCCACAAGTGACCCCATATTGGAAACTAGACCCCCCAAGGAACTTATCTAGATGTGTTGTGAGAACATTGAACCCCCAAGTGTTTCACTACAGTTTATAACGCAGAGCCGTGAAAATAAAAAATCTTTTTTTTCCACAAAAATTATTTTTTAGCCCCCAGTTTTGTATTTTTCCTAGGATAACAGTTGAAATTGGACCCCAAAAGTTGTTGTCCAATTTTTCCTGAGTACGCTGATACCCTATATGTGGGGGGAACCACCGTTAGAGCACATGGCAGAGCTCGGAAGGGAAGGAGCATCATTTGAAATGCAGACTTAGATGGATTGGTCTGCAGGCGTCACATTGCGTTTGCAGAGCCCCTAATGTAACTAAACAGTAGAAACCCCCCACAAGTGACCCCATATTGGAAACTAGGCCCCCCAAGGAACTTATCCAGATGTGTTGTGAGAACTTTGAACCCCCAAGTGTTTCACTACAGTTTATAACGCAGAGCTGTGAAAATAAAAAATCATTTTTTTTCCACAAAAATTATTTTGTAGCCCCCAGTTTTGTATTTTCCCAAGGGTACCAGTTAAAATTGGACCCCAAAATTAGTTGTCCAATTTGTTCTGAGTACAATGATACCCCATATGTGGGGGGAACCACCGTTTGAGCGCATGGCAGAGCTCGGAAGGGAAAGGGCTTCATTTGGAATGCAGACTTAGATGGATTGGTCTGCAGGCATCACATTGCGTTTGCAGAGCCCCTAATGTACCTAAACAGTAGAAACCCCCCACAAGTGACCCCATATTGGAAACTACACCCCCCAAGGAACTTATCTAGATGTGTTGTGAGAACTTTTAACCCCAAGTGTTTCACTACAGTTTATAACGCAGAGCCGTGAAAATAAAAAATCTTTTTTTTCCACAAAAATTATTTTTTAGCCCCCAGTTTTGTATTTTCCCAAGGGTAACAGGAGAAATTGGACCACAAAAGTTGTTGTCCAATGTGTCCTGAGTACGCTGATACCCCATATGTTGGGGTAAACCCCTGTTTGGGCGCACGGGAGAGCTTGGAAGGGAAGGAGCACTGTTTTACTTTTTCAACGCAAATTTGGCTGGAATTGAGATCGGACGCCATGTCGCGTTTGGAGAGCCCCTGATGTGCCTAAACAGTGGAAACCCCCCAATTATAACTGAAACCCTAATCCAAACACATCCCTAACCCTAATCCCAACGGTAACCCTAACCACACCCCTAACCCTGACACACCCCTAACCCTAATCCCAACCCTATTTTCAACCGTAAATGTAATCCAAACCCTAACCCTAACTTTAGCCCCAACCCTAACCCTAATTTTAGCCCCAACCCTTACTGTAGCCTTAACTCTAGCCTCAACCCTAGTCCTAACCCTAGCCCTAACCCTAACTCTAGCCCTAACCCTAGCCCTAACCCTAACCCTAGCCCTAGCCCTAACCCTAACCCTAGCCCTAGCCCTAACTCTAGCCCTAGCCCTAACACTAGCCCTACCCCTAACCCTAACCCTAGCACTAACCCTAACCCTAATGGGAAAATGGAAATAAATACATTTTTAATTTTTTTTTATTTTTTCCCTAACTAAGAGGGTGATGAAGGGGGTATTGATTTACTTTTATAGCGGGTTTTTTAGCGGATTTTTATGATTGGCAGCCGTCACACACTAAAAGACGCTTTTTATTGCAAAAAATATTTTTTGCATTACCACATTTTGAGAGCTATAATTTTCCCATATTTTGGTCCACAGAGTCATGTGAGGTCTTGTTTTTTGCGGGACGAGTTGACGTTTTTATTGGTAACATTTTTGTGCATGTGACTTTATTTATCACGTTTTATTCCGATTTTTGTGAGGCAGAATGACCAAAAACCAGCTATTCATGAATTTCTTTTGGGAGAGGCGTTTATACCGTTCTGCGTTTGGTAAAATGGATAAAGCAGTTTTATTCTTCGGATCAGTACGATTACAGCGATACCTCATTTATATCATTTTTTAATGTTTTGGCGCTTTTATACGATAAAAACTATTTTATAGAAAAAATAATTATTTTTGCATCGCTTTATTCTGAGGAGTATAACTTTCTTATTTTTTCTTTGATGATGCTGTATGGTAGCTCGTTTTTTGCAGGACAAGATGACGTTTTCAGCAGTACCAAGGTTATTTATATCCGTCTTTTTGATCGCGTGTTATTCCACTTTTTGTTTGGCGGTATGATAATAAAGCGTTGTTTTTTGCCTGTTTTTTTTTTTTTTTTTTTTTACGGTGTTCACTGAAGGGGTTAACCCCTTCATGACCCAGCCTATTTTGACCTTAATGAACTGGCCGTTTTTTGCAATTCTGACCAGTGTCCCTTTATGAGGTAATAACTCAGGAACGCTTCAACGGATCTTAGTGGTTCTGAGACTGTTTTTTCGTGACATATTGGGCTTCATGTTAGTGGCAAATTTAGGTCGATAATTTCTGAGTTTATTTGTGAAAAAAATGAAAATTTGGCGAAAATTTTGAAAATTTCGCAATTTTCACATTTTGAATTTTTATTCTGTTAAACCAGAGAGTTATGTGACACAAAATAGTTAATAAATAACATTTCCCACATGTCTACTTTACATAAGCACAATTTTGGAAACAAAATTTTTTTTTGCTAGGAAGTTATAAGGGTTAAAATTTGACCAGTGATTTCTCATTTTTACAACAAAATTTACAAAACCATTTTTTTTAGGGACCACCTCACATTTGAAGTCAGTTTAAGAGTTCTATATGGCTGAAAATACCCAAAAGTGACACCATTCTAAAAACTGCACCCCTCAAGGTGCTCAAAACCACATTCAAGAAGTTTATTAACCCTTCAGGTGTATCACAGCAGCAGAAGCAACATGGAAGGAAAAAATGAACATTTAACTTTTTAGTCACAAAAATGATCTTTTAGCAACTATTTTTTTATTTTCCCAAGGGTAAAAGGAGAAACTGGACCATGAACATTATTGTCCAATTTGTCCTGAGTACGCTGATACCTCATTTGTGGGGTAAACCACTGTTTGGGCGCGCGCAGGGCTCGGAAGGGAAGGAGCACCATTTGACTTTTTGAATGAAAAATTATCTCCATCGTTAGCGGACACCATGTCGCGTTTGGAAAGCCCCTGTGTGCCTAAACACTGGAGCTCCCCCACAAGTGAGCCCATTTTGGAAACTAGACCCCCCCAAGGAACTTATCTAGAGGCATAGTGAGCACTTTAAACCCTCAGGTACTTCACAAATTGATCCGTAAAAATGAAAAAGTACTTTTTTTTACACAAAATTTTTTTAGCCTTAATTTTTTCATTTTCACATGGGCAACAGTATAAAATGGATCAAAAATTTGTTGGGCAATTTCTCCTGAGTACGCCGATACCTCATATGTGAGGGTAAACCACTGTTTGGGTGCACGGCAAGGCTCGGAAGGGAAGGCGCGCCATTTGACTTTTTGAATGGAAAATTAGCTCCAATCGTTAGCGGACACCATGTCGCATTTGGAGAGCCCCTGTGTGCCTAAACATTGGAGCTCCCCTACAAGTGACCCCATTTTGGAAACTAGACCCCCCAAGGAACTTATCTAGATGCATAGTGAGCACTTTAATTCCCCAGTTGCTTCACAGAAGTTTATAACGCAGAGCTGTGAAAATAAAAAATAATTTTTCTTTCCTCAAAAATGATTTTTAGCCCGGAATTTTTTTTTTCCCAAGGGTAACAGGAGAAATTGGACCCCAAATGTTATTGTCCAGTTTGTCCTGAGTACGATGAGACCCCATATGTGGGGGTAAACCACTGTTTGGGCGCACGATAGGGCTCAGAAGGGAAGGCACGCCATTTGGCTTTTTGAATGGAAAATTAGCTCCAATCATTAGCGGACACCATGACGCGTTTGGAGAGCCCCTGTGTGCCTAAACAGTAGAAACCACCCACAAGTGACCCCATTTTGGAAACTAGACCCCACAAGGAACTTATCTAGATATGTGGTGAGCACTTTGAACCCCCAAGTGCATCACAGAAGTTTACAATGCAGAGCCGTGAAAATAAAAAATCATTTTTCTTTCCTCAAAAATGATGTTTTAGCAAGCAATTTTTAATTTTCTCAAGAGTAACAGGAGAAATTGGACCCCAATAGTTGTTGTCCAGTTTGTCCAGAGTACGCTGGTACCCCATATGTGGGGGTAAACCACTGTTTGGGCACACGTCGGGGCTCGGAAGGGAAGCAGTGACATTTTGAAATGCAGATTTTGATGGAATGGTCTGCGGGTGTCACGTTGCATTTGCAGAGCCCCTGATGTGCCTAAACAGTAGAAACCCCCCACAAGTGACCCATTTTGGAAACTAGAACCCCCAAGGAACTTATCTAGATGTGTGGTGAGCACTTTGAACCCCCAAGTGCTTCACAGAAGTTTATAACGCAGAGCTGTGAAAATAAAAAATAATTTTTCATTCCTCTAAAATTATGTTTCAGCAAGCAATTTTTTATTTTCGCAAGGGTAACAGGAGAAATTGGACCCCAATAATTGTTGCCCAGTTTGTCCTGAGTATGCTGGTACCCCAAATGTGGGGGTAAACCACTGTTTGGGCGCACGTCGGGGCTCGGAAGGGAGGGAGCACCATTTGACTTTTTGAACGCAAGATTGGCTGGAATCAATGGTGGCGCCATGTTGCGTTTGGAGACCCCTGATGTGCCTAAACAGTGGAAACCCCTCAATTCTCACTCCAACACTAACCCCAACACACTCCTAACCCTAATCCCAACTCTAGCCATAACCCTAATCACAACCCTAATCCCAACATACCCCTAACCACAACCCTAACCCTAATCCCAACCCTAACCCTAATCCCAACCCTAACCCTAGCCCCAACCCTAACCACAACTTTAACCCCAACACACCCCTAACCCTAACCATAACCCTAACCACAAGCCTATTCTTAACCCTATTTCCAACCCTAGCCCTAATTCCAACCCTAACTCTAATTCCAACCCTAAGGCTATGTGCCCAAGTTGCGGATTCGTGTGAGATTTTTCTGCACCATTTTTGAAAAATCTGCAGGTAAAAGGCACTGCGTTTTACCTGCGGATTTACCGCGGATTTTCAGTGTTTTTTATGCGGATTTCACCTGCGGATTCCTATTGAGGAACAGGTGTAAAATGCTGCGAAATCCGCACAAAGAATTGACATGCTGCAGAAAATACAATGCAGCATTTCCGCGCTGTATTTTCCGCACCATGGGCACAGCGGATTTGGTTTTCCATAGGTTTACATGGTACTGTAAACCTGATGGAACACTGCTACGAATCCGCAGTGGTCAATCCACTGCGGATCCGTAGCCAAATCCGCACCATGTGCACATAGCTTAATTCTAACGCTAACCCTAGTTCTAACCCTACCCCTACCCCTAACCCTACCCCTAACCCTACCCCTAGTGGAAAAAAAATTATTTTCTTTATTTTATTATTGTCCCTACCTATGGGGGTGATAAAGGGGGGGGGGGGGGGTTCATTTACTATTTTTTTATTTTGATCACTGTGATGGTTTTTATCACAGTGATCAAAATGTAGCTGGAACGAATCTGCCGGCCGGCAGATTCCGCGGGCGCACTGCGCATGCGCCAGCCATTTTGGAAGATGGCGGCGCCCGTGGAGAAGACGGACGGACACCCCGGGAGGCTCAGTAAGTATGAGGGGTGGGGATCGGAGCACGGGGGGGTGATCGGAGCACGGGGGGTGGGATCGGAGCACGGGGGAGCGGACAGGAGGACGGGGGAGCGGACAGGACGACGGAGGGGAGCGGAGCACAGGATGGAGGACTGGGGAGGAGATCGGTGGCGGTGGGGGGGACAGATCAGGGTTTCCAGCCATGGCCGATGATATTACAGCATCGGCCATCGCTGGATTGTAATATTTCACCAGTTTTCATAGTGAAATATTACAAATCGCTCTGATTGGCTGTTTCACTTTCAACGGCCAATCAGAGCGATCGTAGCCACGGGGGGGTGAAGCCACCCCCTCTGGGCTGAAGTACCACTCCCTCTGTCCCTGCAGATCAGGTGAAATTGGAGTTAACCCTTTCACCCGATCTGCAGGGACGCGATCTCTCCATGATGCCACATAGGCGTCACAGGTCGGATTGGCACCGACTTTCATGACGCCTACGTGGCGTCATGGGTCGGGAAGGGGTTAACTAGTGGGACAGTTTTATAGGTCGGGTCGTTACGGATGCGGCGATACTAAATATGTGTACTTTTATTGTTTTTTTTTTATTTTGATAAAGAAATGTATTTATAGGAACAATATATATATATTTTTTTGTTTTGGAATTTTTGTACTCTAACGTTCCTCATCCAATCTGACGGAACTGGTGAAGCGATGGCCGGGGGACCAACACGGTGCAGGAAGACTACTGTACACAAGATGAGGTGCAAACAACAAAGGGTAGATTTATTGGAAGGAAAGGAATTAAGTGGATGAGGAAGATGCAAACAGGGGTATGCAATGGCAAAACATAATTTACAAGAGTTATATTCTTTAGCTTGTCCGTAAAATAGCACGGTGCTCAAATCTGTTACAGACTCAATATATGTCACACAAGTAAATGCAAACAATCAACAAAGATTGATGCTACTCTACGTATAACCTCCCTGTCCTTTACTAAGCAGGCCTCACGGCTGCCGTGTTCTGACTATTGAAGCCTACACTAGGCCCTGACATGTGCACAAAACAGGTACAAACTCACAGTGATGTTGGGGACTCAGATCCAGTCCAGGGTGGGGGCACTACAGTCTAGTACGGTGGTGCGCACGGCTTTCTGCCAGCTCCGTGAAATGCTGTCTTCTCCTTGCTTCGAGGTCCTGGAGGTGCTCCTGGAAACTGTAAATCCCTTTCTCGGTATCTTCGTGGCTCCTCGAACTAACACAGGACAGCCACCCTCGCTGCACCCGGAAAAGTCTGTGAAATCTCACAAGTCCACTACGTTACAGGCTGGGGGTCCTCTCTTGCAGCTAATATCAGGACACAGTTTTCCTCTCTTGCAGCTATAAGCACAAAGTTCTCTCTGCAGCAGCCTCAGATCACACACGCTGTTCAGGCTCCACCCCTGCCATCTGCACAGTCCAGTTCATTCACACAGTATATCCCAGGGGAGAAGCAGAACATTTCATCATGCCAGACAAGGGGGTGCAGTCTCTTAACTTAAAGTAACAGCAAGTTCCTTACTGTCCATAACAGCACCACCCTCCTACACTGGAGAGGATCTGCAATGAAGAATGGCAGAGGATCCCCAAATCCACGTGTGAAAAACTTGTTGCTTCATTCCCAAGAAGACTCATGGCTGTACTAGCTCAAAAGGGTGCTTTACTCAATACTGAGCAAAGGATCTGAATGCTTATGACCATGTGAAATTTCAGTTTTTCTTTTTAAATACATTTGCAAATATAATAAATAATAAAATATCTGCGCTGGATTCCCTAGTTGTCTAGCCTCGAAGGACCTATAGTAGGGAAGTTTTGGCAAAGTCAGCGTCTCATGAAACCCGACCCGATCCCTGTGTGGGGTCGGCCATGCGGTACGCGACTTTCGCGCCAAATTCGCGTTTCAATGACGCTAAAAGCGCCATTTCTCAGCCAATGAAGGTGGACACAGAGTGTGGGCAGCGTGATGACATAGATCTCAGTCCCCACCATCTTAGAGAAGGGCACTGCAGTGATTGGCTTGCTTTCTGCGGCGTCACAGGGGCTATAAAGGGGCATTCCCGCCGACCGCCATCTTACTGCTGCTGATCTGAGCGTAGGGAGAGGTTGCTGCTGCTTCGTCAGAAGCAGGGATAGTGTTAGGCAGGGTACATTCACCCCCAAACCGCTTGTGCTGTAGCGATTTCCACTGTCCAACACCACCTTTTGTTTGCGGGGACAGTGGAAGCTACATTTTTTTTCCCTCAGCGCTGTAGCTCATTGGGCTGCCCTAGAAGGCTCCCTGACAGCTGCGCTGCTGTGTGTGTACGCCGCTGTGCAAACCAACTGCTTTTTTCAAAGCACAAATCCTGTTGTTCCTTCCTTTCTGCACAGCTATCTTGTTTGTTTGTCCATACTTTTGTGTGCAGCAGTCCTTTTTATAGCTGCCTGCCATACTTTTCTGAGATTACTGCAGGGAGATAAAGATTGGCAAGTCTGCCTCTGTGCCAGTGCTGTGTGTGGCATCTGTCTCTCATTGTGTGCCACAGAAAACCTAGTGTGTAATACTGGGCCATTTTTTTATTTTTTTTAATTCTCCCTGAAAAAAAAAAAAAAATAGTGGGAGATAAAGATTGGCAAGTCTGCCTCTGTGCCAGTGCTGTGTGTGGCATCTGTCTCTCATTGTGTGCCACAGAAAACCTAGTGTGTAATACTGGGCCATTTTTTTATTTTTTTTTAATTCTCCCTGAAAAAAATAAATAAATAGTGGGAGATAAAGATTGGCAAGTCTGCCTCTGTGCCAGTGCTGTGTGTGGCATCTGTCTCTCATTGTGTGCCACAGAAAACCTAGTGTGTAATACTGGGCCATTTTTATTTTTTTTTATTCTTCCTGAAAAAAAAAAAAAAATAGTGGGAGATAAAGATTGGCAAGTCTGCCTCTGTGCCAGTGCTGCGTGTGGCATCTGTCTCTCATTGTGTGCCTCAGAAAACCTAGTGTGTAATACTGGTCCATTTTTTTTTTTTAAATTCTCCCTGAAAAAAATAAATAAATAGTGGGGGATAAAGATTGGCAAGTCTGCCTCTGTGCCAGTGCTGTGTGTGGCATCTGTCTCAAATTATTGGGGCACAGAAAACCTAGTGTGTAATACTGGGCCATTTTTTATTTTTTTTTTAATTCTCCCTGAAAAAAAATAAATAAATAGTGGGAGATAAAGATTGGCAAGTCTGCCTCTGTGCCAGTGCTGTGTGTGGCATCTGTCTCTCATTGTGTGCCACAGAAAACCTAGTGTGTCATACTGGGCCATTTTTTTTGTGTTAATTCTCCCTGAAAAAAAAAATAGTGGGAGATTAAGCATTTCTGCTTGAGTGCCGGTCCTGTGTGTGCCATCTGTTTCAAATTATTGGGGCACAGAAATCCTAGTGTGTAACATTGGGCCTGGTTTTCCTTTCAGTGTCAGCCACCTATAAAGGTGTATATAAATCCTACAGAAGTTAGAGTTCACCTTATAAGTTGTTTTACATAACAAATACCGTTACTTTGGTTACGTTTTGCAAACAATGAGGAAGTCTGGTGGAAGAGGTCGTGGCCATGGGCGGTCATTGTCAGCTGGTAATGATGGTAGTGGTGGTGGAGCATCAGGTGGTCGTGGTAAAAGCAGTACAGCACCTACGTCTCGAGTTGTTGAGCCAGGTTCCTCACCTGGCTACACAAAGCCTCGAACGCTCCCTTTTCTGGGAGTAGGAAAACCGCTTTTAAAGCCGGAGCAGCAAGAACAAGTTTTGGCTTTCCTTGCTGACTCAGCCTCTAGCTCTTTTGCCTCCTCTTCTGAAAGTGCTAAATGTAAAAGCAGCGCGTCGTTAGTGGATGTTCACGGTCAGGGACAAGTCTCTTCCTTGTCTTCTTCACCCAGAACAAGAGAGAAGGATGCGTCAGGAGACACAACGGGTTACTCCATGGAGCTCCTTACACATACCGTTCCTGGGTTAGACAGAGAAACAGTTAACAGGCCATGCCCATTAGAAGTTGAATCGGACATGGAGTGCACTGATGCACAGCCACAGCCAGATTACTATGCTGTTCCTTTGACTCAGACCAGAACATTGCCCTCGCAGTGTACTGAGCCAGAATCAAACCCAGCTGAGACTATGGTGCCCCGTCACGAACCCTATACCACCGGCTTACACGGTGACACAGACGAAGTTGCACACGAGATAGAAGAGGAGGTCATAGATGACCCAGTTGTTGACCCCGATTGGCAGCCATTGGGGTAACAGGGTGCAGGCGGCAGTAGTTCTGTAGTGGAGGAGGAGGAGGAGCCGCAGCAGGCATCAACATCACAACTGGTTCCATCTGCCGGGCCCGTATCTGGCCAAAAACGCGTGGCAAAACCAAAACCAGTTGGAGGACAGCGTGGCCATCCGGTTAAAGAAGCTCAGTCTGCAATGCCTGAAAAGGTATCCGATAGTAGAAAGAGTGCAGTCTGGCATTTTTTAAACAACATCCAAATGATCAGCGCAAAGTCATCTGTCAAAAATGTTCAACTACCTTAAGCAGAGGTCAGAATCTTAAAAGTCTAAATACAAGTTGCATGCATAGACATTTAACCACCATGCATTTGCAAGCCTGGACTAACTACCAAACGTGCCTAAAGGTTGCAGCATCCTCGGCCAATGAAGCTAGTCAGCAACGCTACATCCCTTCCCTCACTGTAAGCCCACCATTTCCTGCAACACCTGCAGTATCTGTGCAGCTTTTGTCTCCAGGCCAAAGCAGTCAGGGAATCACCAGGTTCGTAGTAGGAAACACTGCATGTAGGGCACCGGCAAGAATACCATCTCCAACCCTCTCTCAGTCTGCCATGTCCACCGGCACCACCGCTAGTTCCACGATCTCCAGCTCTCCAGTCCAGCTCACCCTACATGAGACTCTTGTTAGAAAAAGAAAGTACGAGACTTCCGGGAGGCGGAGCTTGTGAATGGCCGCTTCTTACCAGAGCTCCTGGACCAAGGGCGCAAAAAACCTGTTATAGCGCCAGCTTCTCTTACTCTGAGACCAGGATAAGGACCGGACAAGGGACACCCACTGAAGTCCCGGCTCTCCGGACTCCCCGGGAGTCACGAGGTGCAATCAGCACCATATACCTCGCAGCACGCGGCACCGCTCCTTTCCGGTGACCAGAGGTCGGCAGAGAAAAGGCGATCAGCATACGGCGGCACCGATCACCGCCAGGAGGAGGAGAGTAGGAATCGCCGGTGAGGATCCGTGGCGCTTCGGGACGGTGAGCGGTGTCGCAGGTGTGCAGGAAGATCGGCGCGGGAAGAGAAGGTGAGCCGGCGCCATCTTGTCGGATAGCGCGCCTGTCCTCGCTGCTTGTCACACACCACTGGAGGGGAGAGGAGAGCTAAACTGCAACTGCCGCCGCTGTGACAAGGTGAGCGGCATAAGAGACACTTATAATACCCGGGCACTGGGTAGGAGGGAGACGGCTGCAGGACCCAGATTACCCTCCCACATTGCAGGCAATACCTCTTTGGGGACTCACTGGAGGACGTATTACCAGTGCAGGAGAAGGAGAGTGGCATTCTCGATCCCAGACAATTATAACACCGGCGGGGGTGTGAAGCGTGGGGAGAGACATTTCTACAAGCTTGCAGAAAGCACACCTGGTATCGGTAAAAGTCTGCTGGGCAGTCTGCACAACTGCGCAGCTGGGGCCCTGTACTGGCTCAAGCCACAGCCTTAATTTGACTGAAGTGTACATGCAACATCTTTGTGAAAGGCACTTTAATTCTTCTGGCATAATCAGTGCAAAGTCATAAGTGAAAGCCTACCCAGAGCAATAACCTAAAAGACATCCGAATCTATCCCCAGATGTAATTACTACGTATAACGATATCACTAACAACTCTACTAACTACCTTAGGCATCCGTCTCATCATGGACAAATTTGTGGGTAAAAATGCCAAGTCTGGCAGAAGCTCCACACGTAACCAGGCAGGCACATCTCCTGTGTCACAAAAAGCCGATATCAACACAGAAAACCCACAGTCCATTGCAACTGCTATCATAGAACGGCTGATGCCTGAGATAGACAATCGTTTGGCAGCTTTCCAAACTTCATTGGACACAATAGTTTCACAAGTTAACACCCAGGGTGCACGCATAGCAGAAGTGGAACAAAGAATATCAGACCTGGAGGACTCTACCATGACCCTCAAAGACAAACTAGATGACAAAGAAAAGGTCATTTCGGATCTTCTGGACAAAGTAGATGACCTTGAAAATAGGTCTCGTCGTAATAATCTGAGACTTATAAGCCTCCCAGAGTCTATCCCCCCCTCGGAGCTAGTAAAAATTACATCTGAGTGGCTGCCTAAAGCTCTTGGGGTATCACCAACTTCGGGCGTAATGGCTATTGAAAGAGCACACAGGTTGGGACCCCCGAGGGGAGGAGAGGGTGATAGACCACGTCCAGTCATCTTTAAAATCCTGGACTTTCAAGATAAAGCTCGCATCTTGGCAGCATTTAGGAAACAACGCACCTTGCTGTATGAGAACCACAAACTACTCTTGTTCCAAGACTACTCGGCCGCAATGGCGGCCAAACGTAAAGCCTTCAACCCTGCTTGTAAAATTTTGGTGGATAAAAACATTCGCTTCAGCTTGCAATATCCCTCGATTCTGCGTTTTGTCATGGAGGGTAAAAATCGGTCGTTTAGTGACCCAGAAAAGGCTCTGGAATGTCTTCGGGAAGCACCCCGGGCTCATTCTAACTCTGACAAATCCTGAATAAGAAGAGCTGCTCTAATTTGTCATTATTAAGTGATGTTGTGTTTATGCCAATACTCTTTTGCCCTTAGGCGGCATGTTTATTTTCTATGTTATGCTTACTCTTAGGTTGAGTACATCTGTTATAGTTATAAAGTTTAATTGGGGTAGGGATTTGGGAGGGGGGGAGGGGCTCTGCATGCGCATACTTAATTCTCAGGTTCTGGGAGGTCTCGCGCTCACTCGCTGGGATGGGTGGGGATCTCACTTACAGCTTCTGCAGGTGGGTCTGGCGGTCACCCGAAAAGGGATTGGTTAATGACTGACCAGGCAAGCACTAAAGATACCACTATCCGCTCCTTACAATGGTGCTCATGGAATGTCAATGGACTGAACTCCCCAGTTAAGAGAAAAAAGGTCCTAAATTTTTTACATAAACAAAACTTCCACATCAATTTCCTCCAAGAAACACATTGGATCAGGGGTAATCACCCCTCTCTGCTAAGTAGAAAATACACACTTTGTGCCGAGGCTTCATATACAAAAAAACAACGAGGAGTAGCTGTACTGATATATAATGGCCTCAAGTATGAGATACTTGACACCTTAGAAGACCCTCAAGGCAGATTCCTCTTGGTTAAAATTATAATTGAGGGAATGTGTTTTAGTTTAGTCAACATCTATGCCCCAAACACGCCTGAGGTTCAGTTTCAGGTTAAACTGAGGGAGAGGTTGGCAGGGTGGGACAAGTCAAGGGTGGTCATGGGAGGCGACTTCAACGAGGTAGCAGACATCTCCATGGATAGATCCAACCCTAAAGATACTCATCGACCGGTGCAGGGGAGTGGTATTCAATTATTAATAGATCACTTTGACTTGATTGACATTTGGAGACTACAACACCCCTTGGAGAGGGACTATTCTCACTACTCCCATGTACATGATTCACACGCCAGGATTGATTGTTGGTTGTTACATGAGTCATTGATCCCCCTAGTAACACAGTCTAATATACAAAATATTCATATTTCAGATCATGCCCCGGTGACGTTCCAATCCAAACTAACATTCCCAATCCACCAGGAGAGGAGGTGGCGCTTCCCTTCATACCTATACCAATCAAATGATTTTAAAAAGTATTTGCAGATGTCATGGGGAGTATATAAAAACGATAATCAAGTTCACTGTGATGACGCACACCTATTCTGGATGGCCTCTAAGGCCGTGCTGAGGGGTCAAATTATCTCCTATGTTAGCCATAAAAGAAAAGAAATAATGAAAAGAGCAATAGAAACTCAAAAATCAGTAACCCAAGCCTACAAAGATTTTAAACTAAATAACACCCCTTTGACAAAAGAAAAATTTTTGAGGGCAAAGGAAGAGGCGGATACTCTGGCCCATGAGATGGCTATGTTCAACTTAGACTATCAAAAACAAAAATATTTTAAATGGGGTAACAGACCGGGGAAAGTGTTGGCGTCTCTCACAAGGCCATACAGGAAAGCAACGAGAATATATAAAATACAACAACCCAACGGTCACACCCTAACTAATAATGAAGAGATAGTGGATGAATTCCGTTCCTTTTTCGGCGAGTTATATAGGTCAGAGGCGGGAGGAGGAAGAGGGAGCGAGGAATTCCTTAAAAATCACCTTGCTCCGGCGCTCACGGAAGAAGAGAGGGAAGCCATTAACTCCCCTATAACACCCTCAGAAATCTTACAGACTATAACTAAACTTAAACTATCCAAAGCGCCAGGCCCAGACGGGTTCAGTAATGAACATTATAAGATCCTAGGAACATATATAGCTCCCCATTTGAGTGAGTTATTTAACAATATAGTTGAATCTGGTCACCTACCGGACCGGTTCAACGAGGCGGTGGTTATTGTTCTCCCAAAACCAGGTAAAGACCACACTCAAGTTGAGGGATATAGACCTATCTCGTTATTAAATTCGGACTTTAAACTTTTTACAAAAATCCTGGCAGATAGACTACAGAAAATAATTCCAAATTTGATCTCGCCACAACAAACTGGATTCATCCATGGGAAATCCATCACATACAACATTAGGACAGCTTTGAGTGCCATATCTTATAGTAGAGCACACAAACGGATGAAAACTATCGTGGTCAGCCTTGACGCTGACAAGGCGTTCGATAGGGTAGCATGGGATTATCTATATGATCTGCTATCATTCCGAAAGTTTGGTCCATGGTTTTGTGAAGCTGTCAAATCAATTTACAGACAGCCACGGTCTAGGATGTCCGTGAACAATGTTTTATCTAGACCCTTTGAGATTCAACGGGGAACACGTCAGGGCTGCCCTTTGTCCCCACTCTTATTCGACATAGCACTAGATCCCCTCCTAAGAACACTACAGAACGAGGCAGCTTTCGAGGGGGTGAGGGTGGGAGCTGCATCTATAAAGATCTCAGCCTTTGCTGACGATGTTCTTTTATTTATTGCCAACCCAGAAAAAGCAATCCCGGCCATTATGCAAATTCTAGAGAGCTTTGGCAGATGCTCTGGATTTAGGGTCAATCATAGTAAATCTGAGGCCCTGGCGGTCTTTAGATCTGGGAGGCTGGGCGACCCCTCATTCCCGTTCCACTGGTGCCAGGAATCTATCAAATACTTGGGGATACGATTGCCTGCAGACCCATCTATTTTATATAGAGCCAATTACAAACCACTAATCTCCTCCATAGTAGATCTTCTCCATTCATGGAAACACTTCACACTGTCGTTTTCTGGTAGATGCCATTTAATTAAAATGATAGTGTTTCCTAAACTGCTATACACCTTTCAGACTTTGCCCCTTCTCCTGACTCGTTCAGATCTGGATTTGTTGAACCTAAACTTTCGTAAATTCATTTGGGGGGTAGGAGGTAGATCACGCATAAGTCTTGCAAGATTACAGGCGACGAGATTGGAGGGTGGTGTTAACTTTCCTGATTTGGGAAGATATAACTTAGCGGCGAATCTTAGATATGCTATCGATTGGATTAGGGGTGTCTCCCACTTTGCAAATGTTGAATTAGAGCAACAATTCTTCCCACATATCTTGTTACCGGCTTTGTTACACCTAAGTGGAGAGGATCTCCCAACGGGAATACATGAACACCCGTCATTATGGCAAACGTTGCAGACCTGGAGACACTGCAGAAAGATTTGTAATTTAAAGTATAATCTATCCCCCTTCCAGTCCTTTTTAGGAAATCCGGGGTTTTTGAGGGGCTCCGCACCATCTTTTTATAAGCTTTTGGCTTCCCAAGGTTGTGGGCAGGTGATAGATCTCTTGGACCCTAATTTCTCAGTATTATCCTTTGAAATGGCGTCACAACGATTCCCATTATTTAGCAATAAACCATTCTTATTTCTCCAGGCGCGTAGCTTGGTACAGAAATGTCAGTCGTGGGGGGGGGGATGGGGGGGAGGACTAGTCTAGATGGGTTTATTCGAAATGCAAAATCCCACCAGGCTTCTATAAGCAACATTTATTCACTATTACGTAGAAAGTGGGTGGGGGAAGGGAAAACTACGGGAGTGGCGAGGTGGCTGAGGGACATACCATGCTTGGAGGTGGGAGACCTCTTTGGGGCTACTATGTCACAAAGAAAGATTCTGCCATATAGCAGCTACACTGACATGGCACTTTTAATACTACACAGAGCCTACATTACACCCTGCATGCAGTCTAAGATGTCCCCCTCAAACGTCTATTTGTGTTCTAAATGCAAATCTCGTAACACCGACATATACCATCACTTATGGAGCTACCCACAAATTCTAGGATTATGGAGCGAGGTACACAAAGAATTACAGAAAATTTGCAAAGTAAACTTTACGCTTACTCCACAATGGGCCATTTTTAATATCCTAGACGAGACATCTCATAACTTGCCCAAACACATTAAGGCAACACTTACGATATGGGCTTCAGCGACTAGGAAGAGCATTTTGCACCAGTGGTTGAGCCCTTCAGTCCCTTCACTTCCTTTCATCTGCACCAAAATCCAATTCATATTCAGAATGGAGTGGTTGGACGCACTGACTAATAGAGAGAAGCTGGTGGGCAAATTCTTTTCCACGTGGGCTACTTTTATTCCATCGCTCCCTCTAGAGACCAGGGAGAAACTGAGAGCACATTTTGAAAACACCCAATGGTATTTACTACAGCGGTTAGGGGGCAACTCACCAGTTTCATGAGACACTTCTTCGGTCAAGCACACGCAGAGTCTGGGGGTTTCTATTTTGGTTTATGTAGGGGGGGAGGGTTTTGGGGATACATTATTATTTAATACTGTCACATTATTGTATTATCTTTGGAATTGTATGTTTTGTACTGTTTTAGAAAAATCTAATAAACAGATTTTCAAGAAAAAAAAGAAAAAGGAAGTACTCATCCTCGCATCCGCGTACACAGGGTTTGAACGCCCACATTGCTAGACTAATCTCATTAGAGATGATGCCCTACCGGTTAGTTGAAAGTGAAGCTTTCAAAGCGCTGATGGACTACGCTGTACCACGCTACGAGCTACCCAGTCGACACTTCTTTTCTAGAAAAGCCATCCCAGCCCTCCAACAGCATGTTAAAGACCGCATCGTCCACGCACTCAGGCAGTCTGTGACTACAAAGGTGCACCTGACAACAGATGCATGGACCAGTAGGCATTGCCAGGGACGTTACGTGTCCTGTTGTGAATTCCGTCTGGGCTGCCTCTGGTGGCCTTTAGCGATACTGCGGGTCTGGAGATGGGCTCAGCTGCCTCATTTCCTGCTTTGCTGGTTCCTATTTAACTCCTCCTGCACCTTTGTTTGTTGCCTGCTGTCGTTGTATTCAGTACTGGTTCTGATCTCTCTGGACTTCCTTGTGACCTGTCTCCATCCGGAGAAGCTAAGTCTTGCTAGTTCATGTTGCTCATTTTTCTCTTGAAAATATGTTTCATTATATGATGAGTTCAGTCCAGCTTGCTTTAATGTGATTTTTTGCTTGCTGGAAGTTCTGGGGTGCAGAGTGCGCCCCTCACATCGTGAGTCGGTGTGGGGGTTCTTGTATTTTCTGCGTGGATAGTTTTTGATAGTTTTTGTACTGACCGCACAGATCCCTTGCTATCTTCAGTCTATTTAGCTTTAGCGGGCCTCATTTGCTTAAACCTGTTTTTCATTACTATGTTTGTATTTTCCCCTTAACTCACCGTTATTATTTGTGGGGGCTGTCTAAACTTTGGGGTCATTTCTCTGAGGCAAGTGAGGCTTGGCTTTCTCTCTAGGAGTAGTTAGTTCCTCAGGCTGTGACGAGGCGTCTAGGTTTTTAGGTAACGCTCCACGGCTGCCTTTAGTGTGTATTGGATAGGTTCAGTGTTGCAGTCAGTATAGTTTCCACATCCCCAGAGCTCGTCCTAATATTCTGGTTTACCTATCAGGTCAGTTTGGTGATCCTACCACCGGATCATAACAGTACAGCAGGCCAATAAAGAGTTAATGCATCGCAAAAGAGGGATAAGAGAAATCCTGAGTTCATTTTTTTTTTTTCTGCAGTGTGTCTTGCCTCTCTCCTCCCCTTAATCTCTGGGTGGTTCAGAATTCAGCTGCAGCTATGGACCTTCAGAGTCTGTCTTCTAGTGTGGATCATCTCACTGCTAGAGTACAAGAGATTCAGGATTATGTAGTTCGCAGTCCTATGTCAGAGCCTAAGATACCTATTCCTGAGTTGTTCTCCGGAGACAGATCTAGGTTTTTGAACTTTAACCCCTTCCTGACATCTGACGTACTATCCCGTCGAGGTGGGGTGGGCCCGTATGACCACCGACGGGATAGTACGTCATACGCGATCGGCCGCGCTCACGGGGGGAGCGCGGCCGATCGCGGCCGGGTGTCAGCTGCATATCGCAGCTGACATCCGGCACTATGTGCCAGGAGCGGTCACGGACCGCCCCCGGCACATTAACCCCCGGCACACCACGATCAAACATGATCGCGATGTGCAGGCGGTGCAGGGAAGCATCGCGCAGGGAGGGGGCTCCCTGCGGGCTTCCCTGAGCCCCCCGCAGCAACGCGATGTGATCGCGTTGCTGCGAGGGTCTTACCTCCCTCCCTGCCTGCTCCAGACCCGGATCCAAGATGGCCGCGGATCCGGGTCCTGCAGGGAGGGAGGTGGCTTCACAGAAGCCTGCTCAGAGCAGGCACTGTGAAGCAGCCTGCACTTATCGCAGATCGGTGATCTGTCAGAGTGCTATGCAAACTGGCAGATCACCGATCTGTATTGTCCCCCCCTGGGGCAAAGTAAAAAAGTAAAAAAAAAAATTTCCAAATGTGTAAAAAAAAAAAAAAAAAAATATTCCAAAATAATGAAAAAAAAAATATATTATTCCCATAAATACATTTCTTTATCTAAATAAAATAAAAAAAACAATAAAAGTACACATATTTAGTATCGCCGCGTCCGTAACGACCCGACCTATAAAACTGGCCCACTAGTTAACCCCTTCAGTAAACACCGTAAGGAAAAAAAAAAAAAAAATGAGGCAAAAAACAACGCTTTATTATCATACTGCCGAACAAAAAGTGGAATAACACGCGATCAAAAAGACTGATATAAATAACCATGGTACCGCTGAAAACGTCATCTTGTCCCGCAAAAAACGAGCTGCCATACAGCATCATCAGCAAAAAAATAAAAAAGTTATAGTCCTGAGAATAAAGCGATACCAAAATAATTATTTTTTCTATAAAATAGTTTTTATCGTATAAAAGCGCCAAAACATAAAAAAATGATATAAATGAGATATCGCTGTAATCGTACTGACCCGACGAATAAAACTGCTTTATCAATTTTACCAAACGCGGAACGGTATAAACGCCTCCCCAAAAAGAAATTCATGAATAGCTTGTTTTTGATCACTCTGCCTCACAAAAATCGGAATAAAAAGCGATCAAAAAATGTCACGTGTCCGAAAATGTTACCAATAAAAACGTCAACGCATCCCGCAAAAAACAAGATCTCACATGACTCTGTGGACTCAAATATGGAAAAATTACAGCTCTCAAAACTGGTAACGCAAAAAATATTTTTTGCAATGAAAAGCGTCTTTCAGTGTGTGACAGCTGCCAATCATAAAAATCCGCTAAAAAACCCGCTATAAAAGAAAATCAAACCCCCCTTCATCACCCCCTTAGTTAGGGAAAAATAAAAAAAATAAAAAATGTATTTATTTCCATTTTCCCATTAGGGTTAGGGTTAGGGCTAGAGTTAGGACTAGAGTTAGGGCTAGGGTTAGGGTTAGGGCAAGGGTTAGGGTTAGGGCTAGGGTTAGGGCTAGGGTTGGGGCTAGGGTTGGGGCTAGGTTTAGGGCTATGGTTAGGGCTAGGGTTAGGGCTAGGGTTGGGGTTAGGGCTAGGGTTGGGGCTAGGGTTAGAGCTAGGGTTAGGGTCAGAGCTAGTGTTACGGCTAGTGTTACGGCTAGTGTTACGGCTAGTGTTAGGGCTAGTGTTAGGGCTAGTGTTAGGGCTAGGGTTATTGCTAGGGTTAGGGCTAGGGTTGGGGCTAGGGTTGGGGCTACAGTTAGGGTTGGGGCTAAAGATAGGGTTAGGGTTTGGATTACATTTACGGTTGGGAATAGGGTTGGGTGTGTCTGGGTTAGAGAAGTGGTTAGGGTTACTGTTGGGATTAGGGTAGGGGGTGTGTTTGGATTAGGGTTTCAGTTATAATTGGGGGGTTTCCACTGTTCGGGCACATCAGGGGCTTTCCAAATGGGATATGGCATCCGATCTGAATTCCAGCCAATTCTGCGTTGAAAAAGGAAAACAGTGCTCCTTCCCTTCTGAGCTCTCCCGTGTGCCCAAACAGGGGTTTACCCCAACATATGGGGTATCAGCGTACTCAGGACAAATTGGACATCATTTTTTGGGGTCCAATTTCTCCTGCTACCCTTGGGAAAATACAAAACTGGGGGCCAAAAAATAAGTTTTGTGGGAAAAAAAAGATTTTTTATTTTCATGGCTCTGCGTTGTAAACTGTAGTGAAACACTTGGGGTTCAAAGTTCTCACAACACATCTAGATAAGTTCCTTGGGGGGTCTATTTTCCAATATGGGGTCACTTGTGGGGGGTTTGTACTGTTTGGGTACATGATCTCTGCAAATGCAACGTGACGCCTGCAGACCAATCCATTTAAGTCTGCATTCCAAATGGCGCTCCTTCCCTTCCGAGCTCTGTCATGCGCCCAAACAGTGGTTCCCCCCCACATATCGGGTATCAGCATACTCAGGACAAATTGGACAACAAATTTTGGGGTCCAATTTATCCTGATACCCTTGTGAAAATACAAAACTGGGGGCTAAAAAATCATTTTTGTGAAAAAAAAAAGAATTTATTTTCACGGCTCTGCGTTATAAACTGTAGTGAAACACTTGGGGGTTCAAAGTTCTCACAACACATCTAGATAAGTTCCTTGGGGGGTCTAGTTTCCAATATGGGGTCACTTGTGGGGGGTTTGTACTGTTTGGGTACATCAGGGGCTCTGCAAATGCAACGTGACGCCTGCAGACCAATCCATTTAAGTCTGCATTCCAAATGGCACTCCTTCCCTTCCGAGCTCTGTCATGCGCCCAAACAGTGGTTCCCCCCCACATATGGGGTATCAGCATACTTAGGACAAATTGGACAACAAATTTTTGGGTCCAATTTATCCTGATACCCTTGTGAAAATACAAAACTGGGGGCTAAAAAATCATTTTTGTGAAAAAAAAAAGAATTTTTATTTTCACGGCTCTGCGTTATAAACTGTAGTGAAACACTTGGGGTTCAAAGTTCTCACAACACATCTAGATAAGTTCCTTGGGGGGTCTATTTTCCAATATGGGGTCACTTGTGGGGGGTTTGTACTGTTTGGGTACATCGGGGGCTCTGCAAATGCAACGTGACGCCTGCAGACCAATCCATTTAAGTCTGCATTCCAAATGGCGCTCCTTCCCTTCCGAGCTCTGTCATGCGCCCAAACAGTGGTTCCCCCCCACATATGGGGTATCAGCGTACTCAGGACAAATTGGACAACAAATTTTGGGGTCCAATTTATCCTGATACCCTTGTGAAAATACAAAACTGGGGGCTAAAAAATCATTTTTGTGAAAAAAAAATAATTTTTATTTTCATGGCTCTGCGTTATAAACTGTAGTGAAACACTTGGGGGTTCAAAGCTCTCAAAACACATCTAGATAAGTTCCTTAGGGGGTCTACTTTCCAAAATGGTGTCACTTGTGGGGGTTTTTAATGTTTAGGCACATCAGGGGCTCTGCAAACGCAACATGGCATCCCATCTTAATGCCAGTCAATTTTGCATTGAAAAGTAAAATAGCGCTCCTTCCCTTCCGAGCTCTGCTATGTGCCCAAACAGTGGTTTACCCCCACATATGGGGTATTATCGTACTCAGGACAAATTGCACAACAACTTTTGTGCTCTAATTTCTTCTCTTACCCTTGGGGAAATAAAAAAATGGGGGCGAAAAGATCATTTTTGTGAAAAAATATGATTTTTTATTTTTACGGCTCTTCATTATAAACTTCTGTGAAGCACTTGTTGGGTCAAAGTGCTCACCACACATCTAGATAAGTTCCTTAGGGGGTCTACTTTCCAAAATGGTGTCACTTGTGGGGGGTTTCAATGTTTAGGCACATCAGGGGCTCTCCAAATGCAACATGGCGTCCCATCTCAATTCCAGTCAATTTTGCATTGAAAAGTCAAATGGCGCTCCTTCCCTTCCGAGCTCTGCCCTGCGCCCAAACAATGGTTTACACCCACATATGGGGTATCAGCGTACTCAGGACAAATTGCACAACAATTTTTGGGGTCCAATTTCTTCTCTTACCCTTGGGAAAATAAAAAATTGGGGGCGAAAATATCATTTTTGTGAAAAAATATGATTTTTTATTTTTACGGCTCTGCATTATAAACTTCTGTGAAGCACTTGTTGGGTCAAAGTGCTCACCACACATCTAGATAAGTTCCTTAGGGGGTCTACTTTCCAAAATAGTGTCACTTGTGGGGGGTTTCAATGTTTAGGCACATCAGGGGCTCTCCAAACGCAACATGACGTCCCATCTCAATTCCAGTCAATTTTGCATTGAAAAGTCAAATGGCGCTCCTTCCCTTCCGAGCTCTGCCCTGCGCCCAAACAATGGTTTACACCCACATATGGGGTATCAGCGTACTCAGGACAAATTGCACAACAATTTTTGGGGTCCAATTTCTTCTCTTACCCTTGGGAAAATAAAAAATTGGGGGCGAAAAGATCATTTTTGTGAAAAAATATGATTTTTTATTTTTACGGCTCTGCATTATAAACTTCTGTGAAGTACTTGTTGGGTCAAAGTGCTCACCACACATCTAGATAAGTTCCTTAGGGGGTCTACTTTCCAAAATGGTGTCACTTGTGGGGGGTTTCAATGTTTAGGCACATCAGGGGCTCTCCAAATGCAACATGGCGTCCCATCTCAATTCCAGTCAATTTTGCATTGAAAAGTCAAATGGCGCTCCTTTCCTTCCGAGCTCTGCCATGCGCCCAAACAGTGGATTACCCCCACATATGGGGTATCAGCGTACTCAGGACAAATTGTACAACAAATTTTGGGGTCTATTTTCTCCTGTTACCCTTGGTAAAATAAAACAAATTGGATCTGAAATAAATTTTGTGTGAAAAAAAGTTAAATGTTCATTTTTATTTAAACATTCCAAAAATTCCTGTGAAACACCTGAAGGGTTAATAAACTTCTTGAAAGTGGTTTTGAGTACCTTGAGGGGTGCAGTTTTTAGAATGGTGTCACACTTGGGTATTTTCTATCATATAGACCCCTCAAAATGACTTCAAATGAGATGTGGTCCCTAAAAAAAAATGGTGTTGTAAAAATGAGAAATTGCTGGTCAACTTTTAACCCTCATAACTCCGTCACAAAAAAAAATTTTGGTTCCAAAATTGTGCTGATGTAAAGTAGACATGTGGCAAATGTTACTTATTAAGTATTTTGCGTGACATATGTCTGTGATTTAAGGGCATAAAAATTAAAAGTTGGAAAATTGCGAAATTTTCAAAATTTTCGCCAAATATTCGTTTTTTTCACAAATAAACGCAACTTATATCGAAGAAATTTTACCACTATCATGAAGTACAATATGTCACGAGAAAACAATGTCAGAATTGCCAAGATCCGTTGAAGCATTCCAGAGTTATAACCTCATAAATGGACACTGGTCAGAATTGTAAAAATTGGCCCGGTCATTAACGTGCAAACCACCCTTGGGGGTGAAGGGGTTAAAAATAATTGCAAATTATTTCTTTCTCTGAGACCTCGTTCCTCTGGTGATCCGGTTCAGCAAGTTAAAATTATTATTTCTTTGTTGCGTGGCGACCCTCAAGACTGGGCATTCGCCCTGGCGCCAGGAGATCCTGCATTGCGTAATGTAGATGCGTTTTTTCTGGCGCTGGGTTTGCTTTATGATGAACCTAATTCTGTGGATCAGGCAGAGAAAATCTTGCTGGCTTTGTGTCAGGGTCAGGATGAAGCAGAGGTTTACTGTCAGAAGTTTAGGAAATGGTCTGTGCTCACTCAATGGAATGAGTGTGCCCTGGCAGCGATTTTCAGAAAGGGTCTTTCTGAAGCCATTAAGGATGTTATGGTGGGGTTTCCCACGCCTGCGGGTCTGAATGAGTCAATGTCTTTGGCCATTCAGATTGATCGGCGCTTACGGGAGCGCAAAACAGTGCACCATCTGGCGGTATTTTCTGAGCAGAAGCCTGAGTCTATGCAATGTGACAGGATTCTGACCAGAATTGAACGGCAAAATCACAGATGCCAGAATGGGTTGTGCTTTTACTGTGGTGATTCTGCTCATGTTATCTCAGATTGTTCTAAGCGCACAAAAAACTTCGCTAGGTCTGTCACCATTGGTACTGTACAACCTAAATTCATTTTGTCTGTTACTTTAATTTGCTCTCTGTCATCCTACTCAGTTATGGCTTTTGTGGATTCAGGTGCCGCCCTGAATTTGATGGATTTGTCTTGTGCCAGGCGCTGTGGTTTTGTCTTGGAGCCTTTGCAATTCCCTATTCCACTAAAGGGAATTGATGCCACGCCATTGGCCAAGAATAAACCTCAGTACTGGGCTCAAATGACTATGTGCATGACTCCTGCACATCAGGAGGTGATTCGCTTTCTTGTGTTACATAATTTGCATGATGTTGTCGTGTTGGGTCTGCCATGGCTGCAGGCTCATAATCCAGTCCTGGATTGGAAAGCAATGTCTGTGTCAAGTTGGGGTTGCCAAGGAATTCATGGCGATGCTCCTTTGGTGTCAATTGCTTCTTCTACTCCTTCTGAAGTCCCTGAATTTTTGTCGGACTACCAGGATGTATTTGATGAGCCCAAGTCCAGTGCCCTACCTCCTCATAGGAATTGTGATTGCGCCATAAATTTGATTCCTGGTAGTAAGTTCCCTAAGGGACGACTTTTTAATTTGTCTGTACCAGAACATGCCGCTATGCGGAGTTATATCAAGGAGTCTTTGGAGAAGGGGCATATTTGCCCGTCCTCGTCCCCTTTGGGTGCGGGGTTCTTTTTTGTGGCCAAGAAGGATGGTTCTCTAAGACCCTGTATAGATTATCGCCTTCTAAATAACATCACGGTCAAATTTCAGTATCCTTTGCCACTGTTGTCCGATCTGTTTGCTCGGATTAGGGGGGCCAGTTGGTTCACCAAGATAGATCTTCGTGGAGCATAAAATCTTGTGCGTATAAAGCAGGGCGATGAATGCAAAACAGCATTTAATACGCCCGAAGGCCATTTTGAGTACTTGGTGATGCCTTTTGGGCTTTCTAATGCCCCTTCTGTGTTCCAGTCCTTCATGCACGACATCTTCCGAGAGTATCTGGATAGGTTTATGATTGTGTACCTGGATGATATTTTGGTCTTTTCTGATGATTGGGAATCTCATGTGAAGCAGGTCCGGATGGTATTTCGGGTCCTGCGAGCCAATGCCTTGTTTGTGAAGGGCTCTAAATGTCTCTTCGGAGTCCAGAAGGTTTCCTTTTTGGGCATTATTTTTTCTCCTTCTACCATTGAGATGGATCCAGTCAAGGTCCAGGCTATTCATGACTGGACTCAACCTACATCGGTAAAAAGTCTTCAGAAGTTCTTGGGTTTTGTTAATTTTTACCATCGCTTCATCACTAATTTTTCCAGTGTGGTTAAGCCTTTGACGGATTTGACTAAGAAGGGTTGTGATGTGACGAATTGGTCTCCTGCGGCCGTGGAGGCCTTTCAGGAGCTCAAACGTCGGTTCTCTTCAGCTCCTGTCTTGCGTCAGCCGGATGTCTCTCTACCATTCCAGGTCGAGGTTGATGCTTCTGAGATTGGAGCAGGGGCTGTCTTGTCACAGAGAAACTCTGATGGCTCTGTGATGAGGCCATGTGCTTTCTTTTCAAGAAAGTTTTCGCCTGCCGAGTGGAATTATGATGTTGGTAATCGGGAGTTGTTGGCTATGAAGTGGGCATTTGAGGAGTGGCGACATTGGCTTGAGGGAGCCAAACATCGTGTGGTGGTCTTGACTGATCACAAGAATTTGACTTATCTCGAGTCTGCCAAACGGCTAAATCCTAGACAGGCTCGATGGTCGCTGTTTTTCTCCCGTTTCAATTTCGTGGTTTCATACCTTCCGGGTTCGAAGAACATGAAGGCTCATGCACTTTCTAGAAGCTTTGTGCCTGACTCTCCGGGAGTTTCTGAACCGGCTGGTGTACTCAGAGAAGGGGTGATTTTGTCTGCCATCTCCCCTGATTTACGACGGGTACTGCAGGAATTTCAGGCCAATAGACCTGATCGTTGTCCACCGGAGAGACTGTTTGTCCCGGATAGATGGACCAGTAGAGTCATTTCCGAGGTTCATTCTTCGGTGTTGGCAGGTCACCCTGGGATTTTTGGTACCAGGGATTTGGTGTGGTTGTCTTCTCGTTATGTTCCGATGAAGGTTTCCTCTCCTAAGTTCAAGCCTCATTTCATCGGTCCTTATAAGATTTTGGAAATCCTCAACCCTGTGTCATTTCGTTTGGACCTCCCAGCATCATTTGCCATTCATAATGTGTTCCATAGGTCATTGTTGCGGAGATATGTGGTGCCTGTGGTTCCTTCTGTTGATCCTCCTGCTCCGGTCTTGGTCGAGGGAGAATTGGAGTATGTGGTGGAGAAGATCTTGGATTCTCGTGTTTCGAGACGAAGGCTTCAGTACTTAGTTAAATGGAAGGGCTATGGTCAGGAGGATATTTCCTGGGTTGTCGCCTCTGATGTCCATGCGGCCGATTTGGTTCGTGCCTTTCATTCGGCTCGTCCTGATCGGCCTGGGGGCTCTGGTGAGGGTTCGGTGACCCCTCCTCAAGGGGGGGGGTACTGTTGTGAATTCTGTCTGGGCTCCCTCTGGTGGCCTTTAGCGATACTGCGGGTCTGGAGATGGGCTCAGCTGCCTCATTTCCTGCTTTGCTGGTTCCTATTTAACTCCTCCTGCACCTTTGTTTGTTGCCTGCTGTCGTTGTATTCAGTACTGGTTCTGATCTCTCTGGACTTCCTTGTGACCTGTCTCCATCCGGAGAAGCTAAGTCTTGCTAGTTCATGTTGCTCATTTTTCTCTTGAAAATATGTTTCATTATATGATGAGTTCAGTCCAGCTTGCTTATATGTGATTTTTTGCTTGCTGGAAGTTCTGGGGTGCAGATTCTGGGGTGCAGAGTGTGCCCCTCACATCGTGAGTCGGTGTGGGGGTTCTTGTATTTTCTGCGTGGATAGTTTTTGATAGTTTTTGTACTGACCGCACAGATCCCTTGCTATCTTCAGTCTATTTAGCTTTAGCGGGCCTCATTTGCTTAAACCTGTTTTTCATTACTATGTTTGTATTTTCCCCTTAACTCACCTTTATTATTTGTGGGGGCTGTCTAAACTTTGGGGTCATTTCTCTGAGGCAAGTGAGGCTTGGCTTTCTCTCTAGGGGTAGTTAGTTCCTCAGGCTGTGACGAGGCGTCTAGGTTTTTAGGTAACGCTCCACGGCTGCCTTTAGTGTGTATTGGATAGGTTCAGTGTTGCGGTCAGTATAGTTTCCACATCCCCAGAGCTCGTCCTAATATTCTGGTTTACCTATCAGGTCAGTTTGGTGATCCTACCACCGGATCATAACAGTGTCCATCACGGCACACTGGGTGAATGTGGTGGATGCAGGGTCCACAGGGGACAGCAATATTGGGACAGTTCTGTCTAGCCCACGGTCAAGGAAACAGTTGGCTGTAGGCGTTCGCCCCCCCTCCTCCTCTTCCTCGTCCTCCTGCAGAAGCGAGAGCTCGTCCACAGACCGCAGTCGCACATCCACTCCATCCGCAGCTGCCACTGTTGCACACCAGGTGTGCCATTATGGGACAGCTAGTGGCAAGCGTCAGCAGGCTGTATGGGCAATAAAGTGTTTGGGCGACAACAGACACACCGCGGAAGTTCTGTCCGAGTTCTTGCAGAAAGAAACTCAGTCATGGCTGGGCACTGTACATCTTGAGGCAGGCAAAGGTAGTGAGTGATAACGGAAGGAATTTCATGGCTGCCATAGCACTTTCCCAACTGAAACACATTCCTTGCCTGGCTCACACCTTAAACCTGGTGGTGCAGTGCTTCCTGAAAAGTTATCCGGGGTTACCCGACCTGCTCCTCAAAGTGCGCAGACTTTGCTCGCATATCCGCCGTTCGCCCGTACACTCCAGCCGTATGCAGAACTATCAGCGGCGGTCTTTGAACCTTCCCCAGCATCGCCTAATCATCGACGTTGCAACAAGGTGGAACTCCACACTGCACATGCTTCAGAGACTGTGCGAACAGAGGTGTGCTGTTATGTATTTGTGGGAGGATACACGGGCAGGCAGTTGGATGGCAGACATGGAGTTGTCAGGTGTGCAGTGGTCGAAGCTACAAGACCTGTGTCAAGTCCTTCAGTGTTTTGAGGAATGCACACGGCTGGTTAGTGCAGACAACGCCATAATAAGCATGAGCATCCCCCTAATGCGTCTGCTGATGCAAAGTTTGACGCACATAAAGGAGCAGGCGTCTGCAGCCAAGGAAGAGGAAAGCCTTGATGACAGTCAGCCATTGTCTGGTCAGGGCCGTGTAGAGGACGCGGTAGCGGGCGAAGAGGATGAGGAGGACGAGGAGGATGATGGGGATGAGTACTTTTTTAATGAGGAAGCTTCTCCTGGGCCAACAGAAATTAGTGGCGTTGCAAGGCCGGGTTCTGTTTTTTTAAGGGAGACAAGTGACGTAGATTTGCCTGTAACTGCCCCTCAAACCAGCACAACCGCAGATTTGACAACTGGAACTTTGGCCCACATGGCGGATTATGCCTTAAGTATCCTCAAAAGGGACCCACGCATTATTAAAATGATGACCGATGACGATTACTGGTTGGCCTGCATCCTTGACCCTCGCTATAAAGGCAAATTGCAAAATATTATGCCACATGAGAACCTCGAACAAATATTAGCAACCAAACAAGCAACTCTTTTAGACCGTTTGATTCAGGCATTCCCAGCACACAGCGCCGGTGATGGTTCTCACACGAGCTGCAGGGGGCTACAGGGCAGAGGTGTTAGAGGTGCACAAATCAGAAGTGGCGTTGGACAGAGGGGTTTTCTGACCAGGTTGTGGAGTGATTTCGCAATGACCGCAGACAGGACAGGTACTGCAGCATCTATTCAAAGTGACAGGAGACAACATTTGTCCAGTATGGTTACTAACTATTTTTCATCCCTTATCGATGTTCGCCCTCAACCGTCATTCCCATTTGATTACTGGGCATCCAAATTAGACACCTGGCCTGAATTGGCAGAATATGCATTGCAGGAGCTTGCTTGCCCAGCAGCTAGTGTGCTATCAGAAAGAGTATTCAGTGCTGCTGGTTCAATATTAACCGAAAAAAGGACTCGTCTGGCTACCCAAAATGTGGATGATCTAACCTTCATTAAAATGAACCACTCCTGGATTTCAAATAATTTTGCCCCACCTTTACCGGCTGACACCTAGCTTTCCTATAAAAAGGTCTTGCTTGTGGACTGGTCTTACTGAGTGTTCCAATCTCTTAATTTGCAGCAGCTGTTTGTCCAGCATACGACATGTTTACACCTCCCTCAATGGGAAAACTCCCCCCACGGGGCCGTGGTCTCGCCACTTGGCGCAAGCACCCGTTAGAGTGCCGTTTGTCTGAAGAGGTGGGTGTGCCCGCTTTTGGTCGACGGCACTGCCATTGGGTCCCTCATAGTACAATAAAGTGTCTCTGCCAGTGGTGGCGCGCACCCAACGTCAGACACACCGTTGTAACATGAGCGGCCCTGGGACGGTACCGCCGGCCACAAGAGAGTTCACCCCCCCCAGCTCAAACTGTGTTCTACCACATGCAAAATTATCTTTCACAGCTCCACCAATGTTTAGTCTATGCGCTGACATCATTCAATGCCTGGCACTGACAATACCGATTTGTTGACATCTATGATGCTAGTTAAAATAGTCTGGGTCAGTGTCCTATATTGACACCAGTAAATACTTACTGCCAAATTTCTATGTCAGAAACTCAGCAGATGAGCCCACCCCTGTACCTAAGTATGCCACACTTTTGTTTTTTTGTTTTGTTGTTTTGCGAGACATTAACATCTATTTCTTTTTTGGGAGTACTAACTGTGTCAGACACTCCTTGCAATCGTCCTCTGCTGACCACACCAATGCTGCCTGTGTACCCATGTAACCTATTTAAAACTGCATAGAGCCTATTTTTATTTATTTTAGGCCTAGTAAACCTGTCTGCGGTCCCTCCTTGCAATCCTCCTCCACTGACCACAACAATGCTGCCTGTGTACCCATGTAACCTATTTAAAACTGCATAGAGCCTATTTTTATTTATTTTAGGCCCAGTAAGCCTGTCTGCGGTCCCTCCTTGCAATCGTCCTCCGCTGACCACACCAATGCTGCCTGTGTACCCCTGCGAGATAACTCTAAGTGTCTTGAGCCTATTTTTATTTATTTTAGGCCTAGTAAGCCTGTCTGCGGTCCCTCCTTGCAATCCTCCTCCACTGACCACAACAATGCTGCCTGTGTACCCATGTAACCTATTTAAAACTGCATAGAGCCTATTTTTATTTATTTTAGGCCCAGTAAGCCTGACTGCGGTCCCTCCTTGCAATCGTCCTCCGCTGACCACACCAATGCTGCCTGTGTACCCATGTAACCTATTTAAAACTGCATAGAGCCTATTTTGATTTATTTTAGGCCTAGTAAGCCTGTCTGCGGTCCCTCTTTGCAATCGTCCTCTGCTGACCACACCAATGCTGCCTGTGTACCCCTGCGAGATAACTCTAAGTGCCTTGAGCCTATTTTTATTTATTTTAGGCCTAGTAAGCCTGTCTGCGGTCCCTCCTTGCAATCCTCCTCCACTGACCACAACAATGCTGCCTGTGTACCCATGTAACCTATTTAAAACTGCATAGAGCCTATTTTTATTTATTTTAGGCCCAGTAAGCCTGTCTGCGGTCCCTCCTTGCAATCGTCCTCCGCTGACCACACCAATGCTGCCTGTGTACCCATGTAACCTATTTAAAACTGCATAGAGCCTATTTTGATTTATTTTAGGCCTAGTAAGCCTGTCTGCGTTCCCTCTTTGCAATCGTCCTCTGCTGACCACACCAATGCTGCCTGTGTACCCCTGCGAGATAACTCTAAGTGCCTTGAGCCTATTTTTATTTATTTTAGGCCTAGTAAGCCTGTCTGCCGTCCCTCCTTGCAATCCTCCTCCACTGACCACAACAATGCTGCATGTGTACCCATGTAACCTATTTAAAACTGCATAGAGCCTATTTTATTTATTTTAGGCCCAGTAAGCCTGTCTGCGGTCCCTCCTTGCAATCGTCCTCCGCTGACCACACCAATGCTGCCTGTGTACCCCTGCGAGATAACTCTAAGTGCCTTGAGCCTATTTTTATTTATTTTAGGCCTAGTAAGCCTGTCTGCGGTCCCTCCTTGCAATCCTCCTCCACTGACCACAACAATGCTGCCTGTGTACCCATGTAACCTATTTAAAACTGCATAGAGCCTATTTTTATTTATTTTAGGCCCAGTAAGCCTGTCTGCGGTCCCTCCTTGCAATCCTTCTCCATTGACCACAACAATGCTGCCTGTGTACCCATGTAACCTATTTAAAACTGCATAGAGCCTATTTTTATTTATTTTAGGCCCAGTAAGCCTGTCTGCGGTCCCTCCTTGCAATCGTCCTCCGCTGACCACACCAATGCTGCCTGTGTACCCCTGCGAGATAACTCTAAGTGCCTTGAGCCTATTTTTATTTATTTTAGGCCTAGTAAGCCTGTCTGCGGTCCCTCCTTGCAATCCTCCTCCACTGACCACAACAATGCTGCCTGTGTACCCATGTAACCTATTTAAAACTGCATAGAGCCTATTTTTATTTATTTTAGGCCCAGTAAGCCTGTCTGCGGTCCCTCCTTGCAATCGTCCTCCGCTGACCACACCAATGCTGCCTGTGTACCCCTGCGAGATAACTCTAAGTGCCTTGAGCCTATTTTTATTTATTTTAGGTTTAGTAAGCCTGTCTGCAGTCCCTCCTTGCAATCCTCCTCCACTGACCACAACAATGCTGCCTGTGTACCCATGTAACCTATTTAAAATTGCATAGAGCCTATTTTTATTTATTTTAGGCCCAGTAAGCCTGTCTGCGGTCCCTCCTTGCAATCGTCCTCCGCTGTTATGATCCTTAGTGGTTGAGGATCACAAATTACTCCAGCTAAGTAACAAACATAGGACAAGCTCTAGGGAGGTGGTAAACTGGACTGACCGCAAAACTGAACCTATCCAAACACACTAGAGGTAGCCGGTGAACGTGTCTAAAAATCCTAGACGTCTCGAGCCAGCCTGAGGAACTAACTACCCCTAGAGAGAAAGAAAGACCTCTCTTGCCTCCAGAGAAATAATCCCCAAAGATATAGAAGCCCCCAACATGTAATAACGGTGAGGTAAGAGGAAGGCACATACACAGGGGTGAAAACAGATTCAGCAAATGAGGCCCACTAATACTAGATAGCAGAAAATAGAAAAGGGGTCTGTGCGGTCAGTAAAAAACCCTTACAAAATATCCACACTGAGATTTCAAGAACCCCCGCACCAACTAACGGTATGGGGGGAGAAACTCAGTCCCCTAGAGCAACCAGCAAGCGAGGAGATCACATTTTAGCAAGCTGGACAAGAAACATGATGAATGCTGATAATCAAAAAATGAACAAACAAAAACTTAGCTTGTCTTGGAGAGACTGGGAGCAAGGTAGTCACAAGGAATCTGAAGAGCACTGAATACATTGATAGCAGGCAAGGAACTGAGTATCCAGGTGAGCTAAATAGGAAACCAACCAAGGATAACGAACCAGCTGATGCAGCCAACCTGCAGAAAGACAACACTACACAGTACCGCTTGTGACCACTAGAGGGAGCCTAAAAATAGAGTTCACAACAGTACCCCCCTTGAGGAGGGGTCACCGAACCCTCATCAAGACCCCCAGGGCGATCAGGATGAGCCGCGTGGAAGGCACGAACCAAATCGGCCGCATGAACATCAGAGGCGACAACCCAGGAATTATCCTCCTGACCATAGCCCTTCCACTTAACCAAATACTGAAGCCTCCGTCTAGAGATACGAGAATCCAAAATCTTCTCCACCACGTACTCCAATTCGCCATCGACCAGCACCGGAGCAGGAGGCTCAACAGAAGGAACCACAGGTACCACATACCTCCGCAACAAAGACCTATGGAACACATTATGAATGGCAAACGATGCTGGGAGATCCAAACGAAAAGACACCGGGTTAAGGGTTTCCAAGATCTTATAAGGACCGATGAAGCGAGGCTTGAATTTAGGAGAGGAGACCTTCATAGGAACATACCGAGAAGACAGCCACACCAAATCCCCAACACGAAGTCGGGGACCCACACCGCGGCGGCGGTTGGCAAAGCGCTGAGCCTTCTCCTGTGACAACCTCAAATTGTCCACCACATGGTTCCAAATCTGCTGCAACCTATCCACCACAGAATCCACCCCAGGACAGTCGGAAGACTCAACCTGACCCGAGGAAAAACGAGGATGGAAACCAGAATTGCAGAAAAAAGGCGAAACCAAAGTAGCAGAACTAGCCCGATTATTAAGGGCAAACTCGGCCAATGGCAAAGAAGTCACCCAATCATCCTGATCAGCAGAAACAAAACATCTCAAATAAGTTTCCAACGTCTGATTAGTTCGCTCGGTTTGGCCATTAGTCTGAGGATGGAAGGCCGACAAAAAAGACAAATCAATGCCTATCTTAGCACAAAAAGTCCGCCAAAACCTGAACACAAACTGGGATCCTCTATCAGACACAATATTTTCAGGAATGCCGTGCAAGCGAACCACATTCTGAAAAAATAGAGGAACCAAATCGGAGGAGGAAGGCAACTTAGGCAAGGGCACCAAATGGACCATCTTGGAAAAACGATCACACACCACCCAGATGACAGACATTTTCTGAGATACTGGAAGATCCGAAATAAAATCCATGGAAATGTGCGTCCAAGGCATTTTCTTGACAGGCAAAGGCAAAAGCAAACCGCTGGCACGAGAACAGCAAGGCTTAGCCCGAGCACAAATCCCACAAGACTGCACAAAGGAACGCACATCCCGCGACAAGGAAGACCACCAGAAGGACCTAGCCACCAAATCTCTGGTACCAAAAATCCCAGGATGACCCGCCAACACCGAAGAATGAACCTCGGAAATAACTCTGCTGGTCCATCTATCCGGGACAAACAATCTCTCTGGTGGACAACGGTCAGGTCTATCCGCCTGAAAATTCTGCAGCACTCGTTGCAAATCTGGGGAAATGGCAAACAAAATCACTCCCTCTCTGAGAATACCAGCCGGCTCAGAAACTCCCGGAGAGTCAGGCATAAAACTCCTAGAAAGTGCATCAGCCTTCACGTTCTTCGAACCAGGCAGGTATGAGACCACGAAGTTGAAACGGGAGAAAAACAATGACCAACGAGCCTGTCTAGGATTCAGGCGCTTGGCAGACTCGAGGTAAATCAGATTTTTGTGATCAGTCAAGACCACCACACGATGTTTAGCTCCTTCGAGCCAAAGTCGTCACTCCTCAAATGCCCACTTCATAGCCAACAACTCCCGATTACCAACATCATAATTCCGCTCGGCAGGCAAAAATTTTCTTGAAAAGAAAGCACATGGCTTCATCACAGAGCCATCAGAGCTTCTCTGCGATAATACAGCCCCTGCTCCAATCTCAGAAGCATCAACCTCGACCTGGAAGGGGAGAGAGACATCTGGCTGACATAAGACTGGAGCTGAAGAAAACAGGTGCTTCAGCTCCCGAAAGGCCTCCACGGCTGCAGGAGACCAATTAGTCACATCAGAACCCTTCTTGGTCAAATCCGTCAAAGGTTTAACCACGCTAGAAAAATTAGCGATGAAACAACGGTAAAAATTAGCAAAACCCAAGAACTTCTGAAGACTCTTAACAGACGTGGGCTGAGTCCAGTCATGAATAGCCTGGACCTTGACTGGGTCCATCTCCACAGTAGAAGGGGAAAAAATAAAACCCAAAAAGGAGACCTTCTGTACTCCGAAGAGGCATTTTGAGCCCTTCACAAATAAAGCATTAGCACGCCGGACCTGAAACACCATCCTGACCTGCTTCACATGGGACTCCCAATCATCAGAAAAGACCAAAATGTCATCCAGATAAACAATCATAAATTTATCCAGATAATCTAGGAAGATGTCATGCATGAAGGACTGAAACACAGAAGGAGCATTAGAGAGTCCAAAAGGCATCACCAAGTACTCAAAATGGCCTTCGGGCGTATTAAATGCTGCTTTCCATTCATCTCCCTGCTTAATGCGCACAAGGTTATACGCACCACGGAGATCTATCTTGGTGAACCAACTGGCACCCTTAATCCGAGCAAACAAATCAGACAATAATGGCAGAGGATACTGAAATTTGACTGTGATTTTATTCAGAAGACGATAATCTATACAAGGTCTCAAAGAACCGTCCTTCTTGGCCACAAAAAAAAATCCTGCACCAAGAGGGGAAGAGGATGGGCGAATATGTCCCTTCTCCAAAGACTCCTTTATATAACTCCGCATCGCGGCATGCTCTGGTAAAGACAAATTAAAAAGTCGTCCCTTAGGGAATTTACTACCAGGAATTAAATTTATAGCACAGTCACAATCCCTATGAGGGGGCAGGGCACTGGACCTGGGCTCATCAAATACATCCTGGTAGTCAGACAAAAACTCAGGGACCTCAGAAGGAGTGGAAGAAGCAATAGACACCAACGGAGTATCGCCATGAATTCCCTGACAACCCCAACTTGACACAAACATAGCTTTCCAATCTAAAACTGGATTATGAGCCTGCAGCCATGGCAGACCCAAAACGACAACATCATGCAAATTATGCAAAACTAGAAAGCGAATCACCTCCTGATGTACGGGAGTCATGCACATGGTCATTTGCGTCCAATACTGAGGCTTATTCTCAGCCAATGGCATAGCATCAATTCCCCTCAGAGGAATAGGAGATTCCAAAGGCTCCAGGACAAAACCACAGCGCCTGGCAAACGACAAATCCATCAGATTCAGGGCAGCACCCGAATCCACAAAAGCCATAACCGGGTAAGACGACAAAGAACAAATCAAAGTAACAGACAAAATAAATTTAGGCTGTATAGTACCAATGGTGACAGGTTTAGCGATTTTCTTTAAGCGTTTAGAGCATGCTGAGATAACATGAGTAGAATCACCACAGTAAAAGCACAACCCATTTTGACGTCTATGATTTTGTCGCTCAATTCTGGTCAGAGTTCGGTCACATTGCATAGACTCAGGTTTCTGTTCAGAAAATACCGCCAAAGGATGAGCAGATTTGCGCTCCCGCAAACGCCGATCAACCTGAATGGCTAAAGCCATAGAATCACTCAGACTTGTAGGGGTGGGGAACCCCACCATAACATTCTTAATGGCTTCAGAAAGACCTTCTCTGAAATTTGCAGCCAGGGCACACTCATTCCATTGAGTAAGCACCGACCATTTCCGAAATTTTTGACAATACACCTCTGCTTCATCCTGACCTTGAGAGATAGCCAGCAACGCTTTTTCTGCCTGATTCTCAAGATTAGGCTCCTCATAAAGCAGTCCTCATAAAGCAGTCCAAGAGCCAGAAAAAATGCATCTACATTAAGCAATGCAGGATCTCCTGGCGCCAGAGAGAAGGCCCAATCTTGAGGGTCGCCACGCAACAAGGAGATAACAATTTTAACTTGCTGAGCGGAATCACCAGAGGAACGAGGTCTCAGAGATAGAAATAACAATTATTCTTAAAATTCATAAACCTAGATCTATCTCCAGAAAACAACTCAGGAATGGGTATCTTTGGTTCTGACATAGGGCTATGAATAACAAAATCCTGAATACTTTGCACCCGTGCAGTAAGATGATCCACACTAGAAGTCAGAGTCTGAATATTCATGTCTGCAGCTGAGCTCAAAACCACCCAGAGTTCAAGGGGATGAAAGAAGCTAAACAGACTGCAGCAAAGGAAAAGCGGGAGGAAAAAAAAAAAATGTACTCAGGTCTTCTTTTTATCCCACTTCTGCGATGCATTAAACACTTTTTGGCCTGCTATACTGTTATGATCCTTAGTGGTTGAGGATCACAAATTACTCCAGCTAAGTAACAAACATTTGACAAGCTCTAGGGAGGTGGTAAACTGGACTGACCGCAAAACTGAACCTATCCAAACACACTAGAGGTAGCCGGTGAACGTGTCTAAAAATCCTAGACGTCTCGAGCCAGCCTGAGGAACTAACTACCCCTAGAGAGAAAGAAAGACCTCTCTTGCCTCCAGAGAAATAATCCCCAAAGATATAGAAGCCCCCAACATGTAATAACGGTGAGGTAAGAGGAAGGCACATACACAGGGGTGAAAACAGATTCAGCAAATGAGGCCCACTAATACTAGATAGCAGAAAATAGAAAAGGGGTCTGTGCGGTCAGTAAAAAACCCTTACAAAATATCCACACTGAGATTTCAAGAACCCCCGCACCAACTAACGGTGTGGGGGGAGAAACTCAGTCCCCTAGAGCAACCAGCAAGCGAGGATATCACATTTTAGCAAGCTGGACAAGAAACATGATGAATGCTGATAATCAAAAAATGAACAAACAAAAACTTAGCTTGTCTTGGAGAGACTGGGAGCAAGGTAGTCACAAGGAATCTGAAGAGCACTGAATACATTGATAGCAGGCAAGGAACTGAGTATCCAGGTGAGCTAAATAGGAAACCAACCAAGGAAAACGAACCAGCTGATGCAGCCAACCTGCAGAAAGACAACACTACACAGTACCGCTTGTGACCACTAGAGGGAGCCTAAAAATAGAGTTCCCAACACTCCGCTGACCACACCAATGCTGCCTGTGTACCCCTGCGAGATATCTCTAAGTGCCTTGAGCCTATTTTTATTTATTTTAGGCCTAGTAAGCCTGTCTGCGGTCCCTCCTTGCAATCCTCCACTGACCACAACAATGCTGCCTGTGTACCCACGTAACCTATTTAAAACTGCATAGAGCCTATTTTTATTTATTTTAGGCCCAGTAAGCCTGTCTGCGGTCCCTCCTTGCAATCCTTCTCCATTGACCACAACAATGCTGCCTGTGTACCCATGTAACCTATTTAAAACTGCATAGAGCCTATTTTTATTTATTTTAGGCCCAGTAAGCCTGTCTGCGGTCCCTCCTTGCAATCGTCCTCCGCTGACCACACCAATGCTGCCTGTGTACCCCTGCGAGATAACTCTAAGTGCCTTGAGCCTATTTTTATTTATTTTAGGCCTAGTAAGCCTGTCTGCGGTCCCTCCTTGCAATCCTCCTCCACTGACCACAACAATGCTGCCTGTGTACCCATGTAACCTATTTAAAAGTGCATAGAGCCTATTTTTATTTATTTTAGGCCCAGTAAGCCTGTCTGCGGTCCCTCGTTGCAATCGTCCTCCGCTGACCACACCAACGCTGCCCGTGTACCCCTGGAACCTATTTAAAAGTTTATAGAGCCTATTTATATATTTTATTTAATATTAATAAAGCCATGATGGACTACGCTGTACCACGCTACAAGCTAACCAGTCGACACTTCTTTTGCGAGAAAAGCCATCCCAACCCTCCACCAGCATGTAAAAGACCGCATTGTCCATGCACTCTGGCAATCTGTGAGTACAAAGGTGCACCTGACAACAGACGCATGGACCTGTAGGCATGGCCACGGAATGTTACGTGTCCATTACGGCGCAATGGGTTAATGTGGTGGATGCATGGTCCACAGGGGACAGCCTACTAAGTCTGTCTGCAGTCCCTAATTAAAATTGTCCTCAATTCAGGTTTTCGGGCTTTTTAAAAAAATAGGAAACTGCATTTGGGCTACTAGTTTGGTTGGGGCCTACTAGTGATATCTGCCGCTCCTGGGTGTTCTCCTCCTCCTTGGTGTTCTCCTCCTCCTTGGTGTTCTCCTCCAGGTTTCCTTGTCTGAGCTTCAACCTTCTGGCTCTCATTAAGTATTTGTTGGTAAAAATTAGTGGTTGGGGCCTACTAACGGTGTCTGCCGCTCCCTGGTGTTGTCCTCCACTGTATAAATCTGAGCTTCAACCTTCTGGCTCTCATTAAGTATCTGTTGGTAAAAATTGGGGCCTACTAACGGTGTCTGCCGCTCCCTGGTGTTGTCCTCCACTGTCTAAATCTGAGCTTCAACCTTCTGGCTCTCATTAAGTATCTGTTGGTAAAAATTAGTGGTTGTGGCCTACTAACGGTGTCTGCTGCTCCCTGGTGTTGTCCTCCACTGTATAAATCTGAGCTTCAACCTTCTGGCTCTCATTAAGTATCTGTTGGTAAAAATTGGTGGTTGGGGCCTACTAACGGCGTCTGCCACTCCCTGGTGTTGTCCTCCACTGTCTAAATCTGAGCTTCAACCTTCTGGCTCTCATTAAGTATTTTTAAATGTAACGCTACAGTTGCCATACTACTTGGGTTGGGGCCTAGTAACGGTGTTCTCCTCCTCCTTGGTGTTCTCCTCCTCCTTGGTGTTCTCCTCCAGGTTTCCTTGTCTGAGCTTCAACCTTCTGGCTCTCATTAAGTATCTGTTGGTAAAAATTGGTGGTTGGGGCCTACTAACGGTGTCTGCCGCTCCCTGGTGTTGTCCTCCACTGTCTAAATCTGAGCTTCAACCTTCTGGCTCTCATTATGTATTTTTAAATGTAACACTACAGTTGCCATACTACTTGGGTTGGGGTTAGTAACGGTGTTCTCCTCCTCCTTGGTGTTCTCCTCCTCCTTGGTGTTCTCCTCCAGGTTTCCTTGTCTGAGCTTCAACCTTCTGGCTCTCATTAAGTATCTGTTGGTAAAAATTGGTGGTTGGTGCCTACTAACGGTGTGTGCCGCTCCATGGTGTCCTCCACTGTATAAAGCTGAGCTTCAATCTTAAAGCTCTCGTTAAGTAGTTGTTTTTAAAATGTGTGGTTGGGCCCTTAAAACGGTGTCTGACGCTACTGGGTTTTCTCCTGTTTTGTTGTCCCGACCTTCAATGTTCAGGCTTTCGGCTTACATTTTAAATAATTAAACTGCAGTTGGCCTACTACTTTGGTTGGGCCTAGTAACGGTGTGTGCCGCACCTTGGTGTTGTCCTGTGTTATTTTCCTGACCTTTAATCTTCAGGCTTTCGGCCTTCATTTGTAATATTAAACTGCATAGGGCCTACTAGTGTGGTTCGGCCCTACTAATGGTGTCTGTCTGCCGCTCCTGGGTTTTCTACTCCACTGAACTAAGCAATGCCACCTGGTTAGTCCTGTTACCAATTTTGACCTGCATTTTACCCACTTTATTATTTGGCCCTTATATCAGTGTTTCCGCCTCATCCTGCCCATTGCCCAGCCGGTGCTAGATGAGTCTGGTGGTACTTTGACCCAGACCACTACATTCCCCTTGCACGCTACACAGCCACAATCTGACCCTGCTGAAAGTCAGGTTCCCCTTCCCGCATACTATACCACCTTACACAGGGACAAAGAGGAAGGTGCAGATGAAAGTGCAGGTTTCTTCAACAGGTAGGGGGGCATACTTGTTGGCGACGTCACAGGCACAGGGCCCCTCAGAGTATGCAACAGTGTCGCTGCCGGTGGGAGGCGCCCCCGCCGTGCAAACACACCACCGTACTTTGAGGGGCCCTGTGCCAGTGCCAATGCGAACGAGTGGGCCTCCCTGCTTGCTCAGGATCACAGCACTTGCAAAGTTGAAATACCTCTCACTGCTCCACCGCCGTGACGTAGTCCACGTTTCCTGGGCCCACTAAAACATTGAAGCAGCCCTACCCCCCACAACTTTTGCCAAATGACTCCCAATTTCCAATGCCCAACTATTATTATAAAGCTAATTGACAAGCTTCAGAAACAAGAATGGATGTTTTTGGCATTAAAATGGGCACTGTAGGTGTTTTCCTGGCCTCCACTCACTGCCGACTATGCTTCCCCATTGATTTACATTGGGTTTCATGTTTCGGTCGATCCCCGACTTTTCGCGATAATCGGCCGACTTCACTCGACTCGACTTTGGACAAAGTCGGGTTTCGCAAAACCCGACTCGATCTTAAAAAAATGAAAGTCGCTCAATCCTATCTGTGACGTCACGGTCACGTGATTGCTCACGTGACTAGCTATGGATAGCGCAATAGACCAATTTCCTACGCGTTTCAGAACAAAGCGTGTTCCTTCATCAGGGATGATCCGTCCTAAATGTCCTCTACCTATATAGCCTGCATTGATCGTATGGCCGCATCATGTGTTGAAAGTAAACAGCTCAATTTCGCTGTTCAAGCCCTTTGGTACTAGGGTATCAAGTTCGAATATCATTTTAGTCTCCTCCCTGGACATTTGTTTAATATAGTTACCTCTCTGCCAGCTTTTGGGCACTACTTTAAGGCCTGTGATAGAAGTGCCTCCAATTTTACCATTATGATGAATAAAATAGTGCTTTGACAGCGGATGGCTTTGAAGTTTTTTGTTGATGTTTCTTAGATGATCATTAATCCTGAATTGCAAAGGTGACTTCGTACGGCCTATGTATATTTTATTACAGGGGCACTTAATAGAGTAAATAACCCCTTCTGTGTTACACGTTATGTAATCCTTAGTTTGCCATTCCGTATTCCCATTAAGGAGTGAGAATTGTTTTTTTATTTTTAGTAATTTGCAAGGTTTACATTTCATGCAGGGATAGAAACCATGACACTTGGACAAAGAAAGATGTTTGTTTGGATCCTGAACATGTGGAACCGTGGGGGCTATTCTATTTCCCAGACTATTGGCCTTTCTATAAATAAATATAGGGTGCTCAGGAAGTTTTTCACCCATAATTTTGTCTTCTTTAAGAATATTCCAGTGTCTATTTACTATCTTCCTGAGAAGATGGGTGTTGGCATTATATTGTGTGATAATAGGGACTATTTCTAATGGTGACTGCCTGTCGCTTTTTTCCTTTTGTTTAAGTAGTTCAGATCTAGGTATCTCTTTGACTACATGTTTCGCCATAGATAAAGAGCCCGGGGAATAGCGTTTGTCCACAAATTTATTGGTAAGGATCTCCGCTTCACGATCGAAATCTTGAGCTTGAGAACAGCTTCTCTGTGCCCGAATTAGCTGACTTTTGGGGACATTGAGTAGCCAATTGGGAAGATGGCAGCTGTCCAGGGAGATGTAATTATTTGCGTCCGTAGGTTTATGAAAAGTTCTGGTATGAATTTTCCCGTTTTTGATAAAAATATTAAGATCTAAAAAGTTGATGGATTTCGTACTGGTAGTTCCAGAGAAATTCAAAAAATACGAATTTTTATTTAAATTACTAATAAAATCTGATAATAAGTTTGGACCGCCAGACCAAATAAAAAAATATCATCAATGAACCGTTGCCAGAGTACCAGGTTCGCAACCAGAGGCCCCCCATTGTAGATGGTATGGTGTTCCCATTTTCCCACATACAGGTTGGCATAACCTGGTGCAAACCTGGTCCCCATAGCAGTACCCCATTGCTGGGAGTGTAGTTCGCCTCATATTTAAAATAATTGTGGGTCAATATAAAACGCATACATTCTAAAACAAAATACATTTGTTCTCTTGGAAGACCTCCCTGTTGTTCCAGGAAGAATTTAGTCGCTTCACACCCTTTTTCGTGTTGTATGACAGTGTACAGAGAGGTAATATCTAATGTACCCATAATGTAATGCTCTTTCCATTCTACTTTTTCCAGAATTCTAAGCATATGTGTACTATCCTTCAGGTAAGATGGAAGTTTAGGAACCAATTTTTGTAAATGGCAATCTACATATTTTGACATATTTGCTGCCAAACAGCCGATACCTGATATGACAGGTCTTCTGGGGGGGGGGGGGTTGGTTTGACTTTTATGAATTTTAGGGAGATAGTAGAAGTATGGTATTCTTGGATATTCCGTGTTAATAAAATCAAACTCCCGTTTAGTTAAAACACCTTGTTCTAGTCCTCTTTTGATCATATCCATCAACTTTTTAGATCTTAATATTTTTATCAAAAACGGGAAAATTCATACCAGAACTTTTCATAAACCTACGGACGCGAATAATTACATCTCCCTGGACAGCTGCCATCTTCCCAATTGGCTACTCAATGTCCCCAAGAGTCAGCTAATTCGGGCACAGAGAAACTGTTCTCAAGCTCAAGATTTCGACCATGAAGCGGAGATCCTTACCAATAAATTTGTGAACAAAGGCTATTCCCCGGGCTCTTTATCTATGGCGAAACATGTAGTCAAAGAGATACCTAGATCTGAACTACTTAAACAAAAGGAAAAAAGCGACAGGCAGTCACCATTAGAAATAGTCCCTATTATCACACAATATAATGCCAACACCCATCTTCTCAGGAAGATAGTAAATAGACACTGGAATATTCTTAAAGAAGACAAAATTATGGGTGACAAACTTCCTGAGCACCCTATATTTATTTATAGAAAGGCCAATAGTCTGGGAAATAGAATAGCCCCCACGGTTCCACATGTTCAGGATCCAAACAAACATCTTTCTTTGTCCAAGTGTCATGGTTTCTGTTATGACCCCAGTGGACAGGGTCTCAGAGGAACGTGTAAATCTGCGAGATACAAAAATCCAGCTCATAGGGCTGTGGTAACTGGGTTGACCAAATAGCTACTCCTAACGCCAACACTAGAAGTAGCCGGGGATCATGCCTACGGTGATCGCTAGATGACTCGCGCCAGCCGGAGAATCTAACTACCCCTAGGAGAAGAAAACAAAGACCTCTCTTGCCTCCAGAGAAAGGGACCCCAAAGCAAGATACAAGCCCCCCACAAATAATAACGGTGAGGTAAGAGGAAATGACAAACACAGAAATGAACCAGGTTCAGCAAAGAGAGGCCAGCTAACTAATAGCAGAATATAGCAAGATAATTTATCTGGTCAACAAAAACCCTATAAAAATCCACGCTGGAGATTCAAGAACCCCCGAACCGTCTAACGGTCCGGGGGGAGAACACCAGCCCCCTAGAGCTTCCAGCAAAGGTCAGGATACAGATTGTAACAAGCTGGACAAAAATACAAAACAAAACAAAAGCAAAAAGCAAGGAAGCAGACTTAGCTTGAAATACAGGAACCAGGATCATAGGACAAGAGCACAACAGATTAGCTCTGAATTCAACGATGCCAGGCATTGAACTGAAGGTCCAGGGAGCTTATATAGCAACGCCCCTGAACTAACGGCCCAGGTGAGGACAAAGGAAAAAACAGACGCTCCAGAGTCAAATCACTAATGACCACTAGAGGGAGCAAAAAGCAAAATCACAACAGTACCCCCCCCTTAGTGAGGGGTCACCGAACCCTCACCACGACCACCAGGGCGATCAGGATGAGCGGCGTGAAAGGCACGAACTAAATCGGCCGCATGAACATCAGAGGCGACCACCCAGGAATTATCTTCCTGACCATAGCCCTTCCACTTGACCAGGTACTGAAGCCTCCGCCTGGAGAGACGAGAATCCAAGATCTTCTCCACCACGTACTCCAACTCGCCCTCAACCAACACCGGAGCAGGAGGCTCAGCAGAAGGAACCACAGGCACAACGTACCGCCGCAACAAGGACCTATGAAACACGTTGTGGATAGCAAACGACACAGGAAGATCCAGGCGAAAGGATACAGGATTAAGAATTTCCAATATCTTGTAAGGACCAATAAAACGAGGTTTAAATTTGGGAGAGGAAACCTTCATAGGAACAAAGCGGGAAGAAAGCCACACCAAATCCCCAACACGTAGTCGGGGACCCACACCGCGGCGGCGGTTGGCAAAGCGCTGAGCCCTCTCCTGTGACAACTTCAAGTTGTCCACCACAAGATTCCAGATCCGCTGCAACCTATCCACCACAGAATCCACCCCAGGGCAGTCAGAAGGCTCCACATGACCCGAAGAAAAACGAGGGTGGAAACCAGAGTTGCAGAAAAACGGCGAAACCAAGGTGGCGGAACTAGCCCGATTATTAAGGGCAAACTCAGCTAACGGCAAGAAGGTCACCCAATCGTCCTGATCAGCAGAGACAAAACACCTCAAATAAGCCTCCAAAGTCTGATTAGTTCGCTCCGTCTGTCCATTAGTCTGAGGATGGAAAGCAGACGAAAACGACAAGTCAATGCCCATCCTACTACAAAAGGATCGCCAGAATCTGGAAACGAACTGGGATCCTCTGTCTGACACAATATTCTCAGGGATGCCGTGCAAACGAACCACGTTCTGGAAAAACACAGGAACCAGATCGGAAGAGGAAGGCAGCTTAGGCAAAGGAACCAAATGGACCATCTTGGAGAAGCGATCACATATCACCCAGATAACAGACATGCCTTGAGACACCGGAAGATCAGAAATGAAATCCATGGAGATATGTGTCCAAGGTCTCTTAGGGACAGGCAAGGGCAAGAGCAACCCGCTGGCACGAGAACAGCAAGGCTTAGCTCGAGCACAAGTCCCACAGGACTGTACAAATGACCGCACATCCCTAGACAAGGAAGGCCACCAAAAGGATCTGGCCACCAGATCTCTGGTGCCAAAAATTCCTGGGTGACCTGCCAACACCGAGGAATGAACCTCGGAAATGACTCTGCTGGTCCACTTATCAGGCACAAACAGTCTGTCAGGTGGACAAGAATCAGGCCTATCAGCCTGAAATCTCTGCAACACACGTCGCAGATCTGGAGAAATAGCTGACAAGATAATACCATCCTTAAGAATACCAACAGGTTCAGCGACTCCAGGAGCATCAGGCACAAAGCTCCTGGAAAGAGCATCGGCCTTCACATTCTTTGAACCTGGTAAATACGAGACAACAAAGTCAAAACGGGAGAAAAACAATGACCAGCGGGCCTGTCTAGGATTCAGGCGTTTAGCAGACTCGAGATACATCAGATTTTTGTGATCAGTCAAGACCACCACACGATGCTTAGCACCCTCGAGCCAATGACGCCACTCCTCAAATGCCCATTTCATGGCCAACAACTCCCGATTGCCCACATCATAATTTCGCTCCGCAGGCGAAAACTTCCTAGAGAAAAAGGCGCAAGGTCTCATAACAGAGCAACCAGGGCCTCTCTGCGACAAAACGGCCCCTGCTCCAATCTCTGAAGCATCCACCTCAACTTGAAAGGGAAGCGAGACATCAGGCTGGCACAAAACAGGCGCCGAAGTAAACCGACGTTTCAACTCCTGGAAAGCCTCCACGGCAGCAGGAGCCCAATTAACCACATCGGAGCCCCTCTTGGTCATATCCGTCAAAGGTTTCACAATGCTAGAAAAGTTAGCGATAAAACGACGGTAGAAGTTAGCGAAACCCAAGAACTTCTGAAGACTCTTAACTGACGAGGGCTGAGTCCAATCAAGAATAGCTCGGACATTAATTGGGTCCATCTCCACAGCAGAAGGGGAAAAAATGAACCCCAAAAAGGGAACCTTCTGTACACCAAAAAGACACTTTGAGCCCTTGACAAACAAAGAATTTTCACGCAAAATTTTAAAGACCATCCTGACCTGCTCCACATGCGAGTCCCAATTATCAGAAAAAACCAGAATATCATCCAGATAAACGATCAAAAATTTATCCAGATAGTTCCGGAAAATGTCATGCATAAAGGACTGAAAAACTGAAGGGGCATTAGAGAGCCCAAAAGGCATCACCAAGTACTCAAAATGACCTTCGGGCGTATTGAATGCGGTTTTCCATTCATCCCCTTGCTTAATGCGCACAAGGTTGTACGTACCACGAAGGTCTATCTTGGTAAACCACTTGGCACCTTTAATCCGGGCAAACAAGTCAGACAACAGCGGCAAAGGATACTGAAATTTGACAGTGATCTTATTTAAAAGCCGATAGTCAATACAAGGCCTCAAAGATCCGTCCTTTTTAGCCACAAAAAAGAATCCCGCACCAAGAGGGGAAGAAGACGGACGGATGTGTCCTTTCTCCAGAGACTCCTTGATATATGAACGCATAGCGGCATGCTCAGGTACCGACAGATTAAACAGTCTTCCCTTAGGAAATTTGCTGCCCGGAATCAAATCTATTGCACAGTCACATTCCCTATGAGGAGGCAATGCACTGGACCTGGACTCGCTAAAGACATCCTGATAATCAGACAAATACTCCGGAACTTCCGAAGGCGTAGAAGAAGCAATAGACACAGGCAGGGAATCCTCATGAATACCACGACAGCCCCAACTAGACACTGACATAGCCTTCCAGTCAAGGACTGGATTATGGGTCTGTAACCATGGCAGCCCCAAAACAACCAAATCATGCATTTTATGTAGAACGAGAAAACGTATCACCTCGCGGTGTTCAGGAGTCATGCACATGGTAACCTGTGTCCAATACTGCGGCTTATTTTCTGCCAATGGCGTAGCATCAATACCCCTAAGAGGGATAGGATTTTCTAATGGTTCAAGAATAAAACCACAGCGCTTAGCAAATGAGAGATCCATAAGACTCAGGGCAGCACCTGAATCTACAAACGCCATGACAGGATAAGATGACAGTGAACAAATCAAAGTTACAGACAGAATAAACTTAGGATGCAAATTACCAACGGTGACAGGACTAACAACCTTAGATATACGTTTAGAGCATGCTGAGATAACATGTGTAGAATCACCACAGTAGTAGCACAAGCCATTCCGGCGTCTATGAATTTTCCTCTCATTTCTAGTCAGGATTCTATCACATTGCATCAAATCAGGTGTCCGTTCAGACAACACCGTGAGGGAATTTGCGGTTTTTCTATCACATTGCATCACATCAGGTGTCTGTTCAGACAACAACATGAGGGAATTTGCGGTTTTGCGCTCCCGCAACCGCCGGTCAATTTGAATAGCCAGGGACATGGTATCATTCAGACCTGTGGGAATGGGAAAACCCACCATAACATTCTTAATGGCCTCAGAAAGGCCATTTCTAAAATTAGCGGCCAGTGCACACTCGTTCCAATGTGTCAGCACGGACCATTTCCGAAATTTTTGGCAATACACCTCAGCCTCGTCCTGGCCCTGAGACATAGCCAGCAAGGCTTTCTCTGCCTGAATCTCAAGATTGGGTTCCTCATAAAGTAAACCGAGCGCCAGAAAAAACGCATCAATATCAGCCAATGCCGGATCTCCTGGCGCCAACGAAAAAGCCCAATCTTGAGGGTCACCCCGTAAGAATGAAATAACAATTTTTACTTGTTGAGCAGAGTCTCCAGACAAACAAGGTTTCAGGGACAAAAACAATTTACAATTTTTCCTGAAATTCCTAAACTTAAATCGGTCTCCTGAAAACAGTTCAGGAATCGGAATCTTGGGTTCAGACCTAGGATTTCTGGTAACATAATCTTGTATACCCTGCACACGAGCGGCAAGCTGGTCCACACTTGTAATCAAGGTCTGGACATTCATGTCTGCAGCAAGCTTAAGCCACTCTGAGGTAAAGGGGAAAAGAAAAAAAAAAATGAGAGAGGAAGAAAAAAAAAAAACTCAAAATTTTCTTTCTTAAAATCCCACTTCTGCAATGCATTAAACATTTAATACTGGCCTGGCATACTGTTATGACCCCAGTGGACAGGGTCTCAGAGGAACGTGTAAATCTGCGAGATACAAAAATCCAGCTCATAGGGCTGTGGTAACTGGGTTGACCAAATAGCTACTCCTAACGCCAACACTAGAAGTAGCCGGGGATCATGCCTACGGTGATCGCTAGATGACTCGCACCAGCCGGAGAATCTAACTACCCCTAGGAGAAGAAAACAAAGACCTCTCTTGCCTCCAGAGAAAGGGACCCCAAAGCAAGATACAAGCCCCCCACAAATAATAACGGGGAGGTAAGAGGAAATGACAAACACAGAAATGAACCAGGTTCAGCAAAGAGAGGCCAGCTAACTAATAGCAGAATATAGCAAGATAATTTATCTGGTCAACAAAAACCCTATAAAAATCCACGCTGGAGATTCAAGAACCCCCGAACCGTCTAACGGTCCGGGGGGAGAACACCAGCCCCCTAGAGCTTCCAGCAAAGGTCAGGATACAGATTGTAACAAGCTGGACAAAAATACAAAACAAAACAAAAGCAAAAAGCAAGGAAGCAGACTTAGCTTGAAATACAGGAACCAGGATCATAGGACAAGAGCACAACAGATTAGCTCTGAATTCAACGATGCCAGGCATTGAACTGAAGGTCCAGGGAGCTTATATAGCAACGCCCCTGAACTAACGGCCCAGGTGAGGACAAAGGAAAAAACAGAAGCTCCAGAGTCAAATCACTAATGACCACTAGAGGAAGCAAAAAGCAAAATCACAACAGGTTTCTATCCCTGCATGAAATGTAAACCTTGCAAATTACTAAAAATAAAAAAACAATTCTCACTCCTTAATGGGAATACGGAATGGCAAATTAAGGATTACATATCGTGTAACACAGAAGGGGTTATTTACTCTATTAAGTGCCCCTGTAATAAAATATACATAGGCCGTACGAAGCGACCTTTGCAAGTCAGGATTAACGAACATCTAAGAAACATCAACAAAAAACTTCAAAGCCATCCGCTGTCAAAGCACTATTTTATTCATCATAATGGTAAAATTGGAGGCACTTCTATCACAGGCCTTAAAGTAGTGCCCAAAAGCTGGCGGAGAGGTAACTATATTAAACAAATGTCCAGGGAGGAGACTAAAATGATATTCGAACTTGATACCCTAGTACCAAAGGGCTTGAACAGCGAAATTGAGCTGTTTACTTTCAACACATGATGCGGCCATACGATCAATGCAGGCTATATAGGTAGAGGACATTTAGGACGGACCATCCCTGATGAAGGAACACGCTTTGTTCTGAAACGCATAGGAAATTGGTCTATTGCGCTATCCATAGCTAGTCACGTGAGCAATCACGTGACCGTGACGTCACGGAAGGTCCTGCAAAGCAGAGAACCTAGCGGCTTAATCCAGCAGCGCTTATTTGTCCTAAGTAGTGGGTGAGCACAGGGTGTTTTGCCGCCGGCCGGGACAGCACCCGCAGCACACTCATGAGAAGCCAATGAACGGACTCTACCCAAGCCGAATCTCAACTATACACAAGGATCGACCAGTGGAAGCTTTTGATATTACCGCTTATTCTGCACCAGGTAAATTTAACTTCCCTATTTTCTGAATGAAGATTCTGCTACAAGTGGATTTCTGTTCAGTGGATTTCTGCTCAGTGACTGTACAATTATAATAAGCTACTTACTGCAAGTATTGTTGAATTTTTCCCTCACCTGGGTCATGTTAATTTATATAGTGTGGTCATTTTTTTATTATTTCATGAAGTATTTTTAATAGTTCTATGTAGTTTCGTAAGCAACTTCCCTACTATAGGTCCTTGGAGGCTAGACAACTAGGGAATCCAGCGCAGATATTTTATTATTTATTATAGTCATAGACATTGATACAGAAGGGTGGCACTGTATTTCTATCTGCTGCAGGATTCACAGGATCTGAGGCGCTACTGGTGTCCTTTGAAATTTGCAGATATTACTACATTTGTTTTTCTTTCAGTCAAGATTGGGTGCAGAGTGTACATTAATGAGAAAAAAATGAACTTTTTTGAATTTACCAAATGGCTGCAGTGAAAGAGTGAAAAATGTAAAGGGGTCTGAACACTTTCCGTACCATTCCGCATATAGCTACAATTTTTGAATACTACAGTTGTGGCCAAAATTATTGACACCCCTGCAATTCTGTCAGATAATACTCAGTTTCTTCCTGAAAATGATTGCAATCACAAATTCTTTGGTATTATTATCTTCATTTAATTTGTCTTAAATGAAAAAACACAAAAGAGAATGAAGCAAAAAGCAAAACATTGATCATTTCACACAAAACTCCACCCTCAGCCTAATACTTAATACAAACCGCTTCCGGTAACCATCGATGAGTTCCTTACAATGCTCTGCTGGAATATTAGATCATTCTTCTTTGGCAAACTGCTCTAGGTCCCTGATATTTGAAGGGTGCCTTCTCCAAACTGCCATTTTTAGATCTCTCCACAGGTGTTCTATGGGATTCAGGTCTGGACTTATTGCTGGCCACCGTAGAAGTCTCCAGTGCTTTCTCTCAAACCATTTTCTAGTGCTTTTTGAAGTGTGTTTTGGGTCATTGTCCTGCTGGAAGACCCATGACCTCTGAGGGAGACCCAGCTTTCTCACACTGGGCCCTACATTATGCTGCAAAATTTGATGGTAGTCTTCAGACTTCATAATGCCATGCACAGTCCAGTGCCAGAGGCAGCAAAGCAACCCCAAAACATCAGGGAACCTCCACCATGTTTGACTGTAGGGACCGTGTTCTTTTCTTTGAATGCCTTTTTTACTCCTGTAAACTCTATGTTGATGCCTTTGCCCAAAAAGCTCTACTTTTGTCTCATTTGACCAGAGAACATTCTTCCAAAACGTTTTAGACTTTTCAAGTAAGTTTTGGCAAACTCCAGCCTGGCTTTTTTATGTCCCGGGGTAAGAAGTGGGGTCTTCCTGGGTCTCCTACCATACAGTCCCTTTTCATTCAGACGCTGACGGTTAGTACGGGTTGACACTGTTGTACCCTAGGACTGCAGGGCAGCTTGAACTTGTTTGGATGTTAGTCGAGGTTCTTTATCCAACATCCGCACAATCTTGCGTTGAAATCTCTTGTGAATTTTTCTTTTCCATCCACATCTAGGGAGGTTAGCCACAGTGCCATGGGCTTTAGGGTATGTTTCCACGTTCAGTTTTGCTTCAGGCTTTGGTCAGGATTTTATGCAGGTAAAATCCTGACCAAAACTGCACCTGAGGTCACTGGCAGGTCACCTGCGGTGTACCTGCGTGTTTTGCTCATAGTAGCAACATGCTGCGTTTAGAAAAAAACGCACCACGCATGCGTTTTCGCGGCAAAAACGCATGCATTTTTTAACGCATAGTGGAGTCTGGATTTCATGAAATCCCATCCACTATGCTGTAACATCTGGACGCTGCGTTTTTGACGCTGCGGAAAAACGCAGCGTCAAAAATGCAGCGTTTCCTGAACGTGGAAACATACCCTTAAACTTCTTGATGACACTGCGCACGGTAGACACGGGTTGCTCCCTTTCTTCCAAGAGCCATAACTTTAACACTTTTCTGTCAATATGGTCATGTGAAGGCTTGTTTTTTTGGGGACGAGTTGTACTTTTGAAAGACACCATTGGTTTTACCATATAGTGTACTGGAAATGAGAAAAAAAATTCAAAGTGCAGTGAAATTGCAAAAAACAGTGCAATTCCACAATTTTTTTTTAACCTTGTTCACTAAAGGTACCGTCACACTAAGCAACGTCGCAGCGATATAGCCAGCGATCTGTGACGTTGCAGCGTCCTAGGTAGTGATATCGCTGTGTTTGACACGCAGCAGCGATCTGGATCCCACTGTGATGTCGCTGGTCGCTGCTGGAAGGTCTGAACTTTATTTGGTCGCTAGGTCGCCGTGTATCGTTGTGTTTGACAGCAAAAGCAATGATACCAGCGATATTTTACACTGGTAACCAGGGTAAACATCGGGTTACTAAGCGCAGGGCCGCGCTTAGTAACCCGATGTTTACCCTGGTTACCAGCGTAAAATGTAAAAAAAACAAACAGTACATACTTACATGCGTCCCCCGGCGTCCGCTTCCCACACTGACTGAGCGCCGTAAAGTGAAAGTGAAAGCACACGTCACCGCTGTGCCCTGCTACTGCCGGCGCTCAGTCATTGCAGGAAGCGGACGCCGGGGGACGCATGTAAGTATGTACTGTTTGTTTTTTTTACATTTTACGCTGGTAACCAGGGTAAACATCGGGTTACTAAGCGCGGCCCTGCGCTTAGCAACCCGATGTTTACCCTGGTTACCCGGGGACCTCGGCATCGTTGGTCGCTGGAGAGCGGTCTGTGTGACAGCTCTCCAGCGACCAAACAGCGACGCTGCAGCGATCGGCATCGCTGTCGCTATCGCTGCAGCGTCGTTTAGTGTGACGGTACCCTAACTGTTAAAACTGACGTGCCATTATGCTTCTCCAGGTCATTATGAGTTCTGAGATACCAAACATGTTTAGGTTCTTTTTTATTTAAGTGGTGAAAAAAGATCCAAAGTTTGTAAAAAAAAAAAAAAAGTCGCCATTTTCTGAGACCCGTAGCGTCTACATTTTTCGTGATCTTGGCTGGGTGAGAGCTTATTTTTTGTGTGCCGAACAGATGTTTCTATTGTTATCATTTTGGTGTAGATATGATATTTTGACCGTTATTGCACTTTAATGCACTGTTGAGGCGAAGAAAAAAACGTAATTGTGGCATTTCTATTTTTTTCTTGCTATGTCATTTACCGATCAAATGAATTGTTTTTATATATTGCTAGATTGGGTGTTTCTGAACTCGATACCAAATATGTGTATTTTATATTAATTTTTTTATTTTGAATGGGGTGAATGGGTAGTGATTTAATCTTTTATATTTTTTTAAAACATTTTTTTACTTTACTTTTACTGGCTTCTTTAGTCTCCATGGGTGTGGTAGTATTTGTCCCTTGTATGTGGTATTACTCAGTCACTATGTGGTGGTAACATGTGGTCTAGTCATGGTGAGGCAGTATTTGTCCATTGTATGGTATTATTCTGTCACTATGTGGTGGTAATATGTGCTCTCGTCATGATGTGGCGGCATTTGTCCCTTGTATATGGTATTATTCAGACACTGTATGATGGTAACATGTGGTCTAGTCATGGTGTGGATGTATTTGTCCCTTGTATATGGTATTATTCTGTCACTATGTGGAGGTAATATGTGGTCTGGTCATGGTGTGATGGTATTTGTTCCTTGTATGTGATATTACTTTTCACTATGTGATGGTAATATGTGGTCTGGTCATGGTGTGGCGGTATTTGTCCCTTGTATGTGATATTACTCCGTCACTATGTGGTGGTAATATGTGGTCTGGTCATGGAGAGGCAGTATTAGTCCCCTGTAAATGGTAATATGTGGTCTGGTCATGGTGTTGCGGTATTAGTCCCTTCTATGTGGTATTATTGTTCTTGGTATAGTGGATTGTGTTGTGTATAGAGGTCACTTGCTCTCTATGATATCAATAAAGGGAAGAATCTTTACTTCCAATAGATATTATACTTAGACCTTTAACCCCTCTCTGTTCTGTGACTATTAGACAGTAGCAATTATACACTTACTGTATTTTTCGGATTATAAGACGCACTTTTTTCCTCAAAAAAAATTGGGGGGAAATTGGGGGTGCATCTTATAATTCGAATATACCTTACCGGCTATGGTGGAGCAGGGTCCCAGGGTCGCTGCTGGAGGAGGCAAAAGTGGCGGGTTGCTGCGAGTCGCAGGCTGGGATAAGGGGGTATTTGGAGGTGTGACACTGCGGGTGTTTGGTGGTGCGAGGGCCCCGACAACATTTTGTGAAACCCGGGACCCCTGCACTTCCATGGCTTACATTGCGGTAAACTCTGGGAAAATGGCTGCTGGGGGCAGCAAATGCACAGATGGTGATTTCGGCACCAATATCTGGGGAGATGAGATCTCAGCACCAAGATCTCCATCTGCGCATGCCCCGCCCCCTGCAGTGGCTGCACATGTTGCACTTAGCTTTTTCTGGTACAGACAAGGTACAGACGTGGAGTTTTTCCAAGAGTGGGCAGTGGGACTGTGGAAGGTTCGCGAGGTGGAGGCGGAGCTGGGTTAAAGTTTGGGGGAACCCACAAGCGGCCCAAAAATGTTGTAGTATGGAGCCCTTGTCACATATGACCTGGTTTCCTCTCTTCACAATTACCTTTGTACATGCTGATTACATGCTTCAATACAAAAGATAGGGTTTGATTCAGTCTATTGCTGCTAACGTACATGTGTATTTCCTGAAGCAACAGTAAGTATGTGTCTAAAAAAGCCTCAATTGCCAGTGTGAAAATTGCAAGATGAGATTTCTCTTTTTATTATAAATATATAGATTGTGATATGGAAAAAATTGTTAGAAAACACGTTTAACACAAAAATGTGATTAAAGTAAAAGGTCATTTTCAAATGGAATATTCCCTTTAAAGGGAATTTTTTGCACAAGCATTGTATAATACACAGTAATGTTCGAGCTGTGTAATTTGTTTTATCCCAGCTTAGTTGTGCAGCTTTGCCGTGTTACTATGCTGTATTGTCATGGTTTGCCAGACTGTAACATGTTGCATCAGAAGAGTTTCTGCTTTCTAAGAGGAAGTTAAGAAAGCTGATCTACTTTTCTGCCAGACTGCATGTCAAAGGTTTAGGGTATTTTTTATACAAACAGCTATATTTACATATATTTGGCATTTTTTGACTACCATATTGCTTTGTTAAATTTAAAGTACTCTAATTTTTCAGTTCCTTGCTCAATCTTGCTCATTAAACTAATTCTCTGGTGCTAGGAGCGGGCGGTCACATGACCACAAGTATGTTATTTGCATACTTTATGCCATATTCTGATTAGATGTGTTAGGCTTCTCTCAATACACTTGCATTAGTTAAGGCCGCGCAAGTCTAGTTGGCATGTGACTGCATATATGCAAATCACATACTTGCAGCCACACACTTCCCACTCCCGACTCTGGCACAAGAGACTCCTCACAGCGCACAGTGCAGGACTCACACGTCTGAGTCATACAGACAGACTAGAATACTAAGGCTGGACAACCCTTTAATTTTCCAAATACTGACTATTATGCTTAATAAATTTATGAGGGGCCATGCATCACAAATGTTGGATCAAAAGTAGCAAGTATGGCAAAAATTTCAGACTTTTTGCTCATTTTCCATCTCCTCTGCCACTTTTGTTGTCGGTGTTTAGTGGGAGAGACAGACTTGTCCGCAGGTTGATGGATTTACCATAATTTACACAAGAAATTGATGTAAATTACAGCTGAAAGCTACACTAGCCCCTTGCTCGATTTCGTATTTCGTATTGTTAAGAAAAATGATTTCAGTGTGTCTGTTATTGAAATACGAGTAAAATGCATCAGTACAATAACACTGAGATATGAAACGCCGACTTAAATACATGTTACCTGTAGACTCGGTACCCAACTGCCGAATCACACTAACAGGCAAAGGTTTAAAGGGGTGTCACGGATTAACCACAACAGAGGCAGAGCCAGAAGACCGCAGCGTCTGATTTCCTCTATTCCTGCACTGGTTAGAAGCACTTCACCTTTGTATTAAACAGTGTAAATTTCTTTGAGCAGTGCAGGAGTTCATTTGCTCTGTTGAGAGCTCCTGGACAGAAGGCCCTCAGCTGTGCACGGTTAACCACTCCCATCTCCTATACTATCTGGGCCCTGGCTAGCACTCATTGTCAGAGTTAGCTTTTTCTGCAAGGCTGGAGGTTGTTGGTGGATATTTGAGTAGGTGGTTGGTGGATTTATCTGTTACTGTTGCTAGGTTTAGAGTGTACGATAATTCTCTTTCTTCCCCGACACTGGTTTAACCCCATCCTCCACTCTCCGATGCATAACTCTGTTATATGTGTGTGTATATGGAGCGCCCCCAGACGCAGGGCCGCGGGGTACTCGGTACCGGGCCTCTCGGTCTCGGTCCTGGGGTTGTTACGGTGGATAGACCCGGTCCGTGACCCTGCTAAAGGGCATCCAATGAAAGATGTGATGATAGTGCGTGGTGCAAGGTGCGATGAATAACGAGGACACAGGGTTGCAGTCTCTTTACCTTTTTACTGAAGGCTTCAGGGTCCGCAATCCAGAGCACTGCTAACAGGGCTGGCTGAGACCGGCCGGTCCGAAGGCACATCCAGAGTTTCCTTTGCAGGTGGAAATCAGTGCCTACCTTCTAGCGCCTGTGTGTTGTAGTACCTCCCTGCTGAGCACCACGGGATAGTCCTCACAACTGTTGTGTCTGTTTCTGATGTTCTTCCTTACAACTATCAAAACTGTTCTGATGTTCTTCTCCGTCCCCCAGATGATTTGGCTAGGACGCACCCATATGACGGGTAGGCCTGGAGTTATTCTGGGACCCTAGAGACGCCCCTCTCCCACAATTGCCTCCTATGTCTACTTAGGTGATTTAGGTGAGACAGCCAACCTAAAATTAACTGTCCTGCCGCTGTGTGAAGTAATGCTTGGAGCCCAATACTTCCTCGGCGTTCCGGCCACCAGCTACGCGCCTCAGTAGGATGTTGCCACGATCTTAAGGCATGACTCCTACTGGTTGTATTCTCTTTTGTGCGGTGATCTCCTTTCTCACTTCTCCACAATAAACCTCGCTTCTTGTCCTTTCTTAAGATGCTGCCGCAATGTAGTGCAGGCGCGGCTCCGTAACGATCTGTCCTGTTCGCTAGGCCACTGTCAGGATCCCACCCCTGACAGGGACCCCCCTGAATCTTTCCCGCAACACCCTCTGCCACAGAATGTTGCCTGGGCAAAACCCAAGGGGGTTGTCACTTTCTCTTTATTTTAAAGCGCCAAAGCAGTGTTTTTTATTGCACTCCTGGAGTGGTGCTTTAAATTTAATTCCTCTGCCCCTTTCTCATACTCACCTGCCACCACTTTCATTCTTTCCCAGCTTCGCTCCTGCTGATCTCTGTCGAAAAATTACTCCCCAGCAGCTCCAGTGTTTAATGGAGCACCCCATAAGTCACTTTTCAATACTGCCTCATTCTGGCTCTCATATTGAGCTTGAATTGAGCTCTTGTGATGTAACTTCTGACTTCTGGACAGTCAGAATTTACAGGCAGAGATGGTGCCACGGGATCGGAGTGTCGTTGGTAAAAGGTGAAGTCACCAGAAGGTGAGTATAAGAGTATAAGAGGTGAGTATAAGAACGGGGTCAGGGGTCTTACATTTAAAGTGTGGTGCTTTAAAAGATGACAAATAGTCTGGGTGAAATGGTGGATGAGGATAAGGATAAAGCCAATATGCTAAATGACTTTTTTTAACAGTATTTACACAAGAAAATCCCATGACGAACAACACGATCAGTGATAACAAAAATTCCCCATTAAATGTCACCTGCTTAACTCAGCAGGAAGTACGGTGGCATCTAAAAATCACTAAAGTTGACAAATCCCCGGGCCCTGATGGCATACACCCCCGAGTACTACAGGAATTAAGTACTGTCATGGAAAGACCATTAATTTTAATCTTTAAAGACTCCATAATAACAGGGTCTGTACCACAGGAGTGGTGTATAGCAAATGTGGTGCCAATATTCAAAAAGGGGACAAAAACTGAACTCGGAAATTATAGGCCAGTAAGCTTAACCTCTACTGTGGGTAAAATCCTAGAGGGTTTTCTAAGGGAAGCTATACTGGAGTATCTGAAGTGGAATAACCTCATGACCCAGTATCAACATGGGTTTACTAGGGACTAGGGTTGAGCGAAAAGGATCGGACAAATTCAAAAATCGCCGACTTTCGGCAAAGTCGGGTCTCATGAAACCCGACCCGATCCCACTGTGGGATTGGCCATGAGGTCGGCGATCTTCCCGCCAAAGTCACGTTTCATATGACGCATTCAGCGCCATTTCTCAGCCAATGAAGGAGGACGGAGAGTGTGGGCAGCGTGATGACATAGGTCTCGGTCTCCACCATCTTAAAGAAGGGCATGACAGTGATTGTCTTGCTTTCTGCGGCGTCACAGGGGGTATAAAGGGGCGTGCACGCCGACCGCCATCTTACTTCTGCCGATCTTAGCATAGGGAGAGGTTGCTGCAGCTTCGTCAGAAGCAGGGATATAGTTAGGGAGGGAAGATTAACCCCCAAACTGCTTGTGCTGTAGAGATTTCCACTGTCCAACACCACCTTTGTTTTGCAGGGACAGTGGAGGCAATATCTTTGTGCATCAGCTCTGTAGCTTATTAGACTGTCTTATAAGGCTCCCTGATAGCTGCATTGCTGTTTGCACCGCTGCTGTGCAAGCCAACTGCTTTTTTAAAAGCAAAAATCCTGTTGCGCCTTTCTGCAGTTATCTTGTTTATTTGTCCACACTTTTGTGTGCAGCAGTCCTTTTTGTTGCTGCCATACTTGTCCTGAGATCATTGTAGGGAGATTGAAATTGTACTACAGTCCTTGGATTTTTTCAGATATCTTCCAGCCACTTGCTGCCACTTACATTGAGTTGTGTTACACACTGGGCCTGAGTTGTGGTGCTGTCTCCCCCCAAAAAAAGGGAGATTCAAATTGTCACAAAGTGGATATATGTCAGTTCTGTTAGTTTGTCATATATCAGCCAGCCATGTTCTGCCACTTACATTGTGTTGTAAAATACACTGGGCCTGAGTTTGGGTTCAGTCTCCCCCCAAAAAAAGTGAGATTGAAATTCTCACAAAGTGGATATACCTCAGTCCTCTTAGTTTGTGGTGTATCAGCCAGCCACTTGTTGCCACTCACATTGCGTTGTGAAATACACGGGGCCTGAGTTTGGGTTCTGTGTCCCAAAAAAAAAGTGAGATTCAAATTCTCACAAAGTGGATATACCTCAGTCCTCTTAGTTTGTGGTGTATCAGCCAGCCAGTTGCTGCCACTCACATTGCGTTGTAAAATACACTGGGCCTGAGTTTGGGTTCTGTGTCCAAAAAAAAAGTGAGATTCAAATTCTCACAAAGTGGATATACCTCAGTCCTCTTAGTTTGTGGTGTATCAGCCAGCCACTTGCTGCCACTCACATTGCGTTGTAAAATACACTGGGCCTGAGTTTGGGTTCTGTGTCCAAAAAAAAGTGAGATTGAAATTCTCACAAAGTGGATATGCCTCAGTCCTCTTAGTTTGTTGTGTATCAGCCAGCCACTTGCTGTCACTCACATTGCGTTGTAAAATACACTGGGCCTGAGTTTGGGTTCAGTCTCCCCCCAAAAAAGTGAGATTGAAATTCTCACAAAGTGGATATACCTCAGTCCTCTTAGTTTGTGGTGTATCAGCCAGCCACTTGCTGCCACTCACATTGCATTGTAAAATACACTGGGCCTGAGTTTGGGTTCTGTGTCCAAAAAAAAAAAGTGAGATTCAAATTATCACAAAGTGGATATAACTCAGTCCTTTTAGATTGTGGTGTATCAGCCAGCCACTTGCTGCCACTCACATTGCGTTCTAAAATACACTGGGCCTGAGTTTGGGTTCTGTGTCCAAAAAAAAAAGTGAGATTCAAATTCTCACAAAGTGGATATACCTCAGTCCTCTTAGTTTGTGGTGTATCAGCCAGCCACTTGCTGCCACTCACATTGCGTTGTAAAATACACTGGGCCTGAGTTTGGGTTCTGTGTCCAAAAAAAAAGTGAGATTGAAATTCTCACAAAGTGGATATACCTCAGTCCTCTTAGTTTGTGGTGTATCAGCCAGCCACTTGCTGCCACTCACATTGCGTTGTAAAATACACTGGGCCTGAGTTTGGATTCTGTGTCCCAAAAAAATAGTGAGATTCAAATTCTCAGAAAGTGGATATACCTCAGTCCTCTTAGTTTGTTGTGTATCAGCCAGCCACTTGCTGCCACTCACATTGCGTTGTAAAATACACTGGGCCTGAGTTTGGGTTCAGTCTCCCCCCCAAAAAAGTGAGATTGAAATTCTCACAAAGTGGATATACCTCAGTCCTCTTAGTTTGTGGTGTATCAGCCAGCCACTTGCTGCCACTCACATTGCATTGTAAAATACACTGGGCCTGAGTTTGGGTTCTGTGTCCCCAAAAAAAAGTGAGCTTCAAATTTTCACAAAGTGGATATACCTCAGTCCTCTTCGTTTGTCGTTTATCAGCCAGCCACTTGCTGCCACTTACATTGTGTTGTGTTATACACTGGGCCTGAGTTTTGGTTCAGTCTCCCCAAAATAAAAAGGGAGATTTAAATTCTCAACAAGTTTATATACACCTTCTACCTTGTTTTACAGTACCATATAACGGTTGTTATTTTGGTAAGATTTTCCCAAAAATGAGGAAGGGAAGTCTGGTGGAAGAGGCCGGGGGCGGTCGTTGCCAGCTGGTACTGATGGTGGTGGTGGTAGTGGTGGTGGAGCATCTGGTGGTAGTGGGAAAAGCAAAATAGCAGCTAAGGCTGGAGGTGTTGAGCCAGTGTCATCATCTGGCTACGCAAGGCCTCAAAGGTTCCCTTATCTTGGAGTAGGAAAACCGATTTTAAAGCCGGAGCAGCAGGAAAAAGTTTTTGACTCAGCCTCTAGCTCTTTCGCCTCCTCTTCAGAAAGTTCCAAATTTAAAAGCAGCGAGTCGTCAGTGGATGCTCCCAGTCAGGAACAAGTCGCTTCCTTGTGTCCTTCACCCAAACCAACAGTGAAGGATGCGTCAGGCGACACAACAGGTTACTCCATGGAGCTCTTTACACATACCGTGCCTGGGTTAGAAAGGGAAATTGTTAACAGCCCATTACAAGATGAATCGGACATGGAGTGCACTGATGCACAGCCACAGCTAGATTATTATGCTGTTCCATTGACTCAGATCACTACATTGCCCTTGCAGTGTACTGAGCCAGAAACTGACCCTGATGAGACTATGGTGCCCCATCCCGAACGCTATAGCACCTTACACGGTGACACAGAGAAAGGTGCACATGACATTGAAGAGGAGGTGGTAGATGACCCAGTTGTTGACCCAGATTGGCAGCCATTGGGGGAAGAGGGTGCTGCTGACAGTAGCTCAGAAGCGGAGGAGGATGATCAGCCGCAGCCATCTACATCGCAACAGCTTTCATCTGGCAGGCTCGTCTCAGGCCAAAAACGTTTGTCAACCAAAAAAACAGTTTTAAGACAGCGTGGCCATCTGGTGAAAGTAGCACAGCGTGCAATGCCTGAAAAGATATTCCATAGTAGGAATAGTGGAGTGTGGCAATTTTTTAACCAAGATCCGAATGATCAGTGCAAAGTTATCTGTAAGAAATGCTCAAAGACCTTTAGCAGAGGGAAGAATCCGCAAAATTTAAATACAACGTGCATGCGTAGACATTTAACCAGCATGCACTTGCAAGCCTGGACTAACTACCAAACGTCCCGTACTGTTGGTGCACCTGCTCAGAATGAAGGTAGTCAGCAATGCTACATTGCTTCCCTCACTGTAAGCCCACCGGTTAGGACACCACCAGCAGCAAATGTGGAGGTATCGTCGCAAGGCCAAAGCAGTCAGGGAATCACAAGGTTTTTGGTAGGAAACACTGTATGTAGGTCAACATCAAGAATACCATCACCAACCCTCTCTCAATCCGCCATGTCCACCACCACCACTTGTTCCACCATATGCAGCTCTCCAGTCTAGCTCACCCTACAAGAGACTCTCGTTAGGACAAGAAAGTACTCATCCTCTCATCCACGAACATAGGGTTTGAACGGCCTCATTGCTAGACTAATCTCGTTAGAGATGATGCCCTACCGGTTGGTTGAAAGCGAAGCTTTCAAAGACCTGATGGCCTACGCAGTACCACGCTATGACCTACCCAGTCGGCACTTCTTTGCGAGAACTTCCATCCCAGTCCTCCACCAGCATGTCAAAGACCACATTGTCCATGCACTGAGACAATCAGTCATTGGAAAGGTGCTGTTACGCCGCCGCCGCCAACCGCTTCTCCCTGCTATACGTACCTGTCCTCGGCGTCCCGGCGCGGCTCTGCTGCTGCGGCATCTCTCCTCCAGCGCTCGCTCCCGGCGTCAGCTGATCGTCGGGTGCGCACGCACGCCGGCTTCCGTTCTGCACGTGCGCACCTCTAGCCCCTTTCTACCACTGACCGCCCTGTCCTCTCTATGTTCTTGGAGGACCCTCTCCACTACTACATCTTCCTGTCTGCTCCTAGCCTCTGTGCCTGGTAATCACTTGTGTCTTGCAAGTGCTCCTTGTCGCAAGTATTCTCCGTGCATCTTTTGGTGCTCTGATCCTGTGCCTTGTTATTTGTCTTTCCTCAGTTCCTGCGTCCGTCCTTGGCATTGGTGTCTGAAGTTCCCATCTCGTCTCCGTTCCTGTGTTTCCAGCCCTCCTCGTGTCTCATGGTATCGTATTCCTTCTTGTTCCGTCTCCCTGCGGTCCTCCCGTGTCCTCCGTCCTTGGCGTCGGTGTCTGAAGTTCCCGTCTCGTCTCCGTTCATGTGTTTCCAGCCCTCCTTGTGTCTCATGGTATCGTATTCCTTCTTGTTCCGTCTCCCTGCGGTCCTCCCGTGTCCTGTCACCTACTACAGGGCCCAGTCTCTCCGTTCCAGTCCTTTTCCCTCGTTTTCCGTTTCTCTCTTCTTCCTTGGGCCTCCACCTTCCGTGGCGATAGTCCCTCACGCTCCTGCCCCTAACACTCCCTGTATAGGGGGTTGTCTACCTGGTCAGCTCAGCCGTGAGGGGTTCGTTGCCGCGGTCTTAGAGTGTCCACCTATTTTCTAGAGATTCCTCACAGTATTACCAGGCCATGGACCCCGCTGGTGTCTCGGCCACCCAGAAAGAATTACTCTTTTTGCGTGAAAATCAGACCAGGATCATGTCTTTCCTTAAGAGCATGGAGTCTCGCTTAGCGGCCTTGCAGTCGTCTGATCCTGGTAACGCCGCTCAGCTGGTCACTCTTCAGCAAGAGCTAGGTCAACAACGGGATACTCAGTCCCATATTTTGAATTTTATGGCCTCTGTGGATGATCGGCTCTGCTCTCTCCAAAATGTCGCCTCCGCTCCTGACCAGGCCTCCGCTCCCCAACCATCTCCCCGTTTAGCCAGGCCTCCTCGGTATGGAGGGGAACCTAAACTTTGCCGCGGATTTCTTCATCAGTGTCAACTGCACTTTGAATTGTCTCCGCTACTCTATCCCACCGAACGAGCTAAAATAGCTTTTATTGTTTCTCATTTGGAGGGTGAGGCGTTGGCATGGGTAAATCCCCTCTGGGAACGAGTCGATCCGTTAGTCACTCTACTCGCACCGTTCCTTGATACCTTTCGTAAAGTCTTTGACGAACCCGGTCGCTTGGTCTCTACTACTGAGTCTCTTTTCAACCTTCTTCAGGGTACTCTTTCAGTAGCCCAGTACGCTATTCGTTTTCGAACTCTGTCCTCAGACCTAGGTTGGAACAATGAGGCTTTAGTTGGTGCGTTCTGGCGTGGTTTGTCCTCTCGGATCAAGGATGAGTTGGCAGGACGAGATACTCCCACCTCTCTGGACAATCTAATCTCTTTGGCTATACGCATTGATTTGCGCTTTCAGGAGCGCTCTCGCGAGCTTGTCAGAGAGAAAAAAACCCTCCGTCTGTCAACATCTTCTCGAGGGTCATCTCTTCCTCTAGTCACTTTGCCTGCTTCTACTTCCTCTCCTGAATCCATGCAAGTAGATCGCCTCAAGTCTGCCGAGCAAGGAGAGACTCGCACAGGGTCTTTGTTTTTATTGTGGTAGTGCCTCTCATCTCCTACGTTCCTGTCCTCTGAAGCCGGGAAATGCCTCCGCCTAGGGCAGGTAAGAGAGGTCCCCCTAGGCAGCTTTGATTCCTCTCCCCCCCTGATTCTGTCTGTTATTTTACATTTGGGTTCTCATCGTTTTTCTCTTGACGCCTATATTGATTCTGGTGCAGCTGGTAACTTTGTTCAACTTGAGGTAGTAAATAGACTTGGAATACCTGTAAGACCTCTGGAGACTCCTAGACATTTAGCTTCTGTTGATGGTCAGCTTTTGTGGGAGACCGTCAACTTGGTCACGAAGGAGGTTGAACTTCAGATTGGAGCCCTACACCGTGAGAAATTGATTTTTTGGGTTTTACCGTCTCTGTCTCATTCTTTTCTTTTAGGGCTTCCCTGGCTAAGAACTCATGAGCCCACTCTGGATTGGCGTTCAGGGGATATTTTACGTTGGGGACAGTCTTGTCAGAATAGATGCCTACTCTCCATCACGCCAACTGGCTCCTCTCGAGTCACTCCGGAATCTGTGAATATTCCTTCTGCCTATCACTCTTTTTTGGATGTGTTCAACAAGAAGGAGGCGGAGATCCTACCACCACATCGCTCTTATGACTGCCCAATTGATCTGGTTCCTGGTTCTACTCCACCTAGAGGTCGCATTTATCCTCTATCGCCTGCTGAGACTCAAGCCATGTCAGAAAATCTGGCCAGAGGCTTCATTTGGAAGTCTTCTTCACCTGCTGGAGCTGGTTTTTTCTTCGTAAAGAAGAAAGATGGGTCCCTTCGGCCATGCATTGACTACCGGGGCCTCAATACCATCACGATTAAGAACATGTACCCACTTCCTCTTATTCCCGAACTTTTTGATCGTCTGCGAGGAGCACGAATCTTCACCAAGTTAGACCTTCGAGGGGCCTATAATTTGGTCCGTATCCGATCTGGTGACGAGTGGAAGACTGCGTTTAACACCAGGGATGGTCATTAGGAATACCTAGTCATGCCCTTCGGGTTATGCAAAGCACCCGCCGTCTTTCAGGAACTGGTGAATGACGTTTTTCGGGATCTTCTTTACACCTGTGTGGTTGTATACTTGGACGATATTCTCGTGTTTTCTCCTGATCTGCCTTCCCATAGGAGAGATGTTCGGCAAGTGCTTCAGCGTTTGAGGGAGAACCGGCTTTACGCAAAATTGGAGAAGTGTGTCTTTGAACAATCATCTCTACCTTTTTTGGGTTTCATTATTTCCGATGCAGGTCTGTGCATGGATCCAGGAAAGGTTTCTGCTGTTCTCAACTGGCCATGTCCACTTGGTGTTAAAGCAATTCAGCGATTTCTTGGATTCGCCAATTACTATCGGCAGTTTATCCCTCACTTCTCTTCCCTGTCGGCTCCCATCTCCTCCATGATTCGCAAGGGAGCCAATCCTCACCAATGGACTTCTGAGGCCAAGGAGGCTTTTCATTCTCTCAAACAAGCTTTTGCATCTGCGCCAATACTTCAACGTCCTGTAGCCAGTAAACCTTTCGTCCTTGAGATCGATGCCTCTGCTGTCGGTGCTGGAGCTGTGCTCTCCAAAGATCATCTTTTGGTCGTCTTCTGCCCTGTGGTTTTTTTTCCAAGACCTTCTCTTCTTCTGAGAGGAATTACTCCATCGGGGATAAGGAACTATTGGCTATCAGATTGGCACTGGAGGAGTGGCGTTATCTGTTAGAGGGAGCCTTACATCGTTTCGTGATCTACATGGATCACAAGAATTTGGCTTACATCCGTTCTGCACATAGACTGAATCCACGACAGGCCAGGTGGGCCTTGTTCTTCCTCAGGTTCGATTTTGAACTTCGTTTCCTGCCAGGAAGTAAAAACTCCAAAGCTGACGCCTTGTCTAGGTCATTTCTGTCGGTGGATATTGAGGAGGGGCCTGCACACATCATTGATCCTGCCAGAGTCATCTCGGTTGCTCTGGTCTCTTTCTCATCTTTGCCTCCGGGTAAAACCTTCGTCGCGGTGGAGCACAGAAGACGTGTCTTACTTTGGGGCCACGCTTCCAAACTGGCCGGACATGTCGGTTTCAAGAAGACCCTTCGTTTGATCTCCCGCTACTATTGGTGGTCTTCTCTGTCTAAAGATGTTCGAAGTTTCGTCGCCTCTTGTCCTTCCTGTGCCAGGAATAAGGTTCCCAGTCGATTACCCTCTGGTCTTCTCCATCATCTACCGGTGCCTTCTTCTCCGTGGCAACATTTGTCTATGGATTTCATTACAGACTTGCCTCGTTCCTCTGGCTGCTCCGTTATTTTTGTGGTCATGGACCGTTTTTCTAAAATGGCCCATTTTATCGCTCTTCCTGGTTTACCTTCTGCACCTGAATTGGCGAAGATTTTTGTTCATCATGTTTTTCGTGTTCATGGACTTCCTCAACATATTGTTTCCGATCGTGGAGCCCATTTCGTCTCTCGATTCTGGAGATCCCTCTGTAAGTCTATGACCATCTCGCTTGATTTCTCTTCAGCTTACCACCCTCAAACCAACGGCCAAGTGGAACGCGCTAATCAGACGTTAGTAACTTATCTTCGTCATTTCACTAATGCCCATCAAAACGACTGGTTTGATTTGCTACCGTGGGCCGAATTTTCCTACAACAACCATCCCAGCGAAGCGTCCAGCAAGTCTCCATTTTTTATCGTGTTTGGTCAACATCCTGGTCTTCCTCTACCGCTTCCTCCTGTCTCTTCTGTACCTGCAGCAGATCTTTTGTCTAGAGAGTTCTCCAAGGTCTGGCAGGAGACCAAGTCTTCTCTCGAGTCGGCCCAACTTAGGATGAAGAGACATGCCGATAAAAGGCGTCTTGATTCTCCCATTTTCCATCCCGGGGATAAGGTCTGGGTGTCCTCTAAGTTTATTCGTCTTAAAGTTCCTTCTCATAAGCTGGGGTCCCGTTATATCGGTCTGTTCGAGGTTTTGGCTTGCATTAATGACGTTGCTTATAAGCTTAAATTACCCGCCTCCCTTCCTATTTCTAGTTCTTTTCATGTTTCTCTCCTTAAGCCGGCGGTGTTTAATCACTTTCATGCCTCTTCCCTTTGTTCTCCTTCGCCTGTCTCGGCTGATGATGTCTTTGAAGTTAGGGACATTCTTGCTATGAAAAAATTCAGGGGTAAGACATTGTTCTTGGTGGATTGAAAGGGTTTTGGTCCTGAGGAGAGGTCCTGGGAACCTCGGGAGAACATTTTGGCTCCCCAAATTTTGTGTAGATTTCTTTCTAACCTTAGAAAGAGGGGGAATAAAGACGGGGGTACTGTTACGCCGCTGCCGCCACCCGCTTCTCCCTGCTATACGTACTCGTCCTCTCTGCTGCTGCGGCGTCTCTCCTCCAGCGCTTGCTCCCAGCGTCAGCTGATCGTCGGGTGCGCGCCCACACCGGCTTCCGTTCTGCACGTGCACACCTCTAGCCCCTTTCTACCACTGACCGCCCTGTCTTCTCTATGTTCTTGGAGGACCCTCTCCACCCGGAAGTAGCTCAAGCGCTACTATATCTTCCTGTCTGCTCCTAGCCTCTGTGCCTGGTAATTACTTGTGTCTTGCAAGTGCTCCTGGTCGCACGTATTCTCCGTGCATCTTTTGGTGCTCTGATCCTGTGCCTTGTTATTTGTCTTTCCTCAGTTCCTGCGTCCGTCCTTGGCATTGGTGTCTGAAGTTCCCATCTCATCTCCGTTCCTGTGTTTCCAGCCCTCCTCGTGTCTCATGGTATCGTATTCCTTCTTGTTCCGTCTCCCTGCGGTCCTCCCGTGTCCTCCGTCCTTGGCGTCGGTGTCTGAAGTTCCCGTCTCGTCTCCGTTCATGTGTTTCCAGCCCACCTTGTGTCTCATGGTATCGTATTCCTTCTTGTTCCGTCTCCCTGCGGTCCTCCCGTGTCCTGTCACCTTCTCCCGGGCCCAGTCTCTCCGTTCCAGTCCTTTTCCCTCGTTTTCCGTTTCTCGCTTTTTCCTTGGTCCTCCAGCTTTCGTGGTGATAGTCCCTCACGCTCCTGCCCCTAACACTCCCTGTATAGGGGGTGGTCTACCTGGTCAGCTCGGCCGTGAGGGGTTCGTCGTCGCGGTCTTAGAGGGTCCACCTTTTTTCTAGAGATTCCTCACAGGTGCACCTCACAACAGATGCATGGACCAGTAGGCATGGCCAGGGACGTTACGTGTCCATCACGGCGCACTGGGTTAATGTGGTGGATGCAGGGTCCACAGGGGACAGCCATAGTGGGACAGTTCTGCCTAGCCCACAGTCTAGGAAACAGTTGGCTGTAGGCGTTCACCACCACTCCTCCTCCTCCCCCTCCTCCTTCAGAAGCCAAAGCTCGTCCACAGAGCGCAGTCGCATGACCACTCCATCGGCAGCTGCCAGTGTTGCACACGAGGTATCCCATTATGGAACGGCTAGTGGTAAGCATCAGCAGGCTGTGTTGCAAATGAAGTGTTTGGGTGACAACAGACACACCGCGGAAGTTCTGGCCGAGTACTTGCAGCAAGAAACTCAGTCATGGCTGGGCAGTGTACATCTTGAGGCAGGCAAGGTAGTCAGTGATAACGGAAGGAATTTTATGGCTGCCATAGCCCTTTCACAACTGAAACACATACCTTGCCTGGCTCACACCTTGAACCTGGTGGTGCAGTGCTTCCTGAAAAATTATCCGGGGTTACCAGCCCTGCTCCTCAAGGTGCGAAGACTTTGCTCACACATCCGCCGGTCGCCTGTACACTACAACCGTATGCTGAACCATCAGCGATCGCTGAATCTTCCCCAGCACCGCCTAATAATCGACATTGCAACAAGGTGGAACTCCACACTGCACATGATTCAGAGGCTGTGCGAACAGAGGCGTGCTGTAATCTATTTGTGGGAGGATACACATACACGGGCAGGCAGTTGGATGGCAGACATAGAGTTGTCTGGTGTGCAGTGGTCGAAGCTACAAGACCTCTGTCAAGTCCTTCAGTGTTTTGAGGAATGCACATGGCTGGTAAGTGCAGACGACGCCATCCTAAGCATGAGCATCCCACTAATGCGTCTGCTGATGCAAAGTTTGACGCACATTAAGGAGCAGGCGTCTGCAGCCGAGGATGAGGGAAGCCTGGATGACAGTCATCCATTGTCTGCTCAGGGAACTCTCCTGGAGGAGGTGGCGGACGAAGAGGAGGAGGAGGAGGATGATGGGGATGAATATTTATGGGAGGAGTATGCTTCTCAGGGGGCAATAGAAACTGGTGGCATTGCAAGGTCAGGTACAGGGTTTTTGTGGGACACAAGTGTTGTTGATTTACAAGAAAGTGCTCCTCAACCCAGCACAAGCAGTGAATTGACACCTGGAACATTGGCCCACATGGCTGAGTATGCCTTGCGTATCCTAAAAAGGGACCCCCACATTATCAAAATGATGACCAATAACGATTACTGGTTGGCCTGCCTCCTGGATCCATGATATAAAGGAAAATTACAAAATATCATGCCACATGAGAACCTTGAACAAATATTGGCTACCAAACAAACAAACAACTCTTGTAGACCGTTTGGTTCAGGCATTCCCAGCACACAGCGGCAGTGATGGTTCTAACACGAGGCGTAGTGGGCAACATGGCAGAGGTGTTAGAGGTGCACAAATCCAAAGTGGCGTTGGACAGAGGGGTTTTATGACCAGGTTGTGGAGTGATTTCGCAATGACCGCTGACACGACAGGTACTGCTGCATCGATTCAAAGTGACAGGAGACAGCATTTGTCCAGTATGGTTACAAACTACTTTTCCGCACTTATCGATGTTCTCCCTCACAGGTCATTCCCCTTTGATTACTGGGCATCTAAAATAGACACCTGGCCTGAATTGGCAGAATATGCATTACAGGAGCTCGCTTGCCCTGCTGCTAGTGTGCTATCCAAAAGAGTCTTCAGTGCGGCTGGTTCAATACTGACCGAAAAAAGGACACGTCTGGCTACCCGAAACGTTGATGACCTAACCTTCATTAAAATGAACCAATCATGGATTTCAAATTATTTGGCCCCACCTTCCCCTGCTAACACGTAGCTTGCCTGAAAAATGTCTTGCTTTTGGCCTCCTCTTACTGACTTCTCCAATTCCTCCATTTGCAGCTGCTGAATGTCCACCATAGGCCATTTTTATACCTCCCCAAATGGGCTGACTCCCCCCACAGGGCCGTGGTCACCACCTGGTGCAAGCACCCGTGCGAGTGCCGTTTGCCTGGACAGGTGGGTGTGCCCACTCTTGGGCGACGGCACTGGCACAGGGTCCCTCATAGTACAATGAAGTGTCTCTGACATGGTGGTGCACAACCAACGACAGACACATCGTCGTAATATGAGGGGCCCTGTTCCAGTTCCGAATGCCATGAGAGAGTGTTCCCCCCAGCTCGAAAAGTGCTCTACCACTTGCAATACTTACCTCTCCCTGCTCCACCACTGTGTAGTCCGTGCTGTTAAATCCTTCAATGGCACTTCCAATACAAATTTGTTGAAATGATAGATGATAAGTTAAAATATACAGGGGCCCTGGCCTCCATTTAGACCAGTTAAAACGTTGCGCCTACTACCACTGTCTGCTACTGAGCAGAGGAGCCCACCCCTGTACCTAGCTATGCCACCTGGCTCTTTCTGAAAACTTTTTTGGCAGACATTTAGCCTACTTTATTATTAGGGTCTACTCACTGTGTCAGCCACTCCTTACAATTGTCCTCCGCTGAACCAAGCAATGCCGCCTGGTTATTCCTGTTACCAATTTTGAACTGCATTTAGCACACTTACTTTTTTGGGCCTACTAAGTGTGTCTGCCTCCCATTACAGTTGTCCTCCACTGCACAAAGCTATTGGAGTGCCCCCACACCGCCACAAGGCCGAGGGGTACCCGGAGCCGGGCCTCTGAGAGTCTCTGTTCAGTTCTGGGGTTGTCACGGTGGCTAGACCCGGTCCGTGGCCCTGTCTGTCAGTGGGGGACGTCCGGTGATAGAATAGTGAATGATGGTGTAGTTGTGGGGTGCAGGTCGCGGTAAATAATGAGGACACCAGGTTGCAGTCTCTTTACCTCTTTACTGAAGATCTCTGAGTCCTCAGTCCAGAATACGGTTCACCAGGCTGCGCAAGTCCGGCCGGTCCAATGGCACTTCCAGAGTTCTCTTCACAGGAGGAAATCTGTGCCTTCCCCCTAGCGCTATGTGTTGCAGTCCTTCCCTGCGGTGCTTACGGAAAGTCCCCACAACTGTTGTGTCTGTTTCTTAAGTTCCCTCACAACTCGACTAGATGATGTTCTGCTAATCCTCCGTCCCTCCCTGAGGTTCGGGTAGGAACGGCACCCGTTTGACGGGTAGGCTCGGAGCTCTTCCGGGACCCTAGAGACGCCCCTCTCCACAAGTTGCCCCCCAAGACTTCATAGGTGATTTGAGTTAGACAGCCCGCCTGAGACTGACTGTCCTGCCGCTGTTTGGAGTATTGCTTGAAGCTGAATGTTATTCTACTCCCTCGGCGTTCCGGCCACCGGTTGTGCGCCTCAGTAGGACGTTGCTTCGGTCTTACAGCACGACTCCTACTGGTGTTTCTCCTTTGCGTGATCCCGTTTCTCACTCAGCACAATCTATCTCTCTTCTAATCCTTTCTTGGGCACCGCCGCTACCCGGAGCAGGCACGGTCCCGTTACGTTCATTCTCGTTGCCAAGCCTCTGTCAGGATCCCACCCCTGACAGAGACCCTACTGTCTCTTCCCCTACAACACCCTCTGCCACAAGGTGTTGCCTGGTTCCAACCCAGTCAGCTTTCGATCTAACTTCCTGCCTGACCCCCAGTTTACCCACTATGGTGGGGAGTGGCCTAGTGAATAGAACCCTTAGCTCCCCCCGGAGGCCCGGCTGTGAAATGTATTGGTGACTGTGATACCTGATTAGATGAACTCCTTCAGTGCCATCAGACGTACCATAGCTCCCCATAGTGGCGGAGCCACAGTACTGCAACGACCAGGACTCTGGGGCGCTGCACTATGCTGCCTGTTTAGTCCTTTTACCAGTTTTGAACTGCATTTAGCCTATTTATTTGGGCCTACTAACTGTGTCTGCCTCCCATTACAGTTCTCCTCCACTGCACAAAGCTATGCCGCCTGTTTAGTCCTTTTACCAGTTTTGAACTGCATTTAGCCTACTTATTTGGGCCTACTGTGTCTGCCTCCCATTACAGTTGTCCACTGCACAAAGCTATGCCGCCTGTTTAGTCCTTTCACCAGTTTTGAACTGAATTTAGCCTATTTATTTGGGCCTACTAACTGTGTCTGCCTCCCATTACAGTTGTCCTCCGCTGAACAAAGCTAGGCCGCCAGTTTACTCCTGTTACCAATTTTGAACTGCTTTTAGCCTACTTACTTATTTGGGCCTACTCACTGTGTCAGCCTCTCATTACAGTTGTCCTCCACTGAACAAATCAATGCCACCTGGTTAGTCCTGTTACCAATTTTGAACTGCATTTAGCCCACTTTATTATTTGGGCCTAGATCTGTGTTTCCTCCTCATCCTGCCCATTGCCTAGCCACTGCTAGATGAGTCTGCTGGTACATTGACCCAGACCACTAAATTCCAATTCCCCTTGCACTCTACACAGCCAGAATCTGACCCTACTGAAAGTCAGGTTCCCCTTCCCGCATACTATACCACCTTACACGGGGACAAAGAGGAAAGTGCAGATGAAAGTGCAGGTTCCTTCATCAGGTGGGGGGGCATACTCGTTGGCGACGTCACTGGCACAGGGCCCCTCATAGTACACAAAAGTGTCTCTGCCGGTGGGAGGCGCCACCGCCGTCAAACACACCGCCGTACTTTGAGGGGCCCTGTGCCAGTGCCAATGCGAACGAGTGGGCCCCCCCTGCTTGCTCAGGATCACAGCACTTGCAAAGTTGAAATACTTACCTTTCCCTGCTCCACCGCCGTGATGTATTCCGTGTTTCCTGGGCCCACGAAAAACTTGAGCCAGCCATACCCCCCCACAACTTTAGCCAAATGACCCCCAGTTTTCAATGCCTAACTATTATTATAAAGTAAATTAAGATTGACAAGCTTCAGTAATAAGAATTGATGTTTTTGGCATTAAAATGGGCACTGTAGGTGTTTTCCTGTCCTCCACTCTCTGCCGACTTTGATTCTCCATTGACTTGCATTGGGTTTCGTGTTTCGGTTGGCCCCCGACTTTACGCAATAATCGGCCGATTTCACCCGACCCGACTTTTCACAAAGTTGGGTTTTGCGAAACCCGACTCGATCCCAAAAAAGTAAAAGTCGCTCAACCCTACTAGGGACCGTTCCTGTCAGACTAATCTGATCAGCTTCTATGAAGAGGTAAGTTCCGGATCGGACCAAGGACACGCAATGGGCGTAGTGTATATGGACTTTTGAGCTTTTGATACGGTGCCACACAAAAAGTTGATAAAATGAGAACAATGGGAATAGGGAAAATATGTGTAAGTGGGTTAAGAACAGGCTCAGGTATAGGAAACAAAGGGTGATCATTAATGGAACACACTCGGACTGGGTCACAGTTAACAGTGGGGGTACCACAGGGGTCAGTATTAAGCCTGCTTCTTTTTAACATGTTTATTAATGACCTTGTAGGGGGCATACAGAGTAGAATTTCAATTTTTGCAGATGACATTTAACTCTGCAGGGTAATCAACACAGAGGAGGATGATTTTATATTACAGGAGGATTTATATAAGCTGGAAGCTTGGGCTGATAAATGGCAAACGAGCTTTACTGAGGATTAATGTAAGGTCATGCACTTGGGCAGAAGAAATAAGATGTATAATTATGTGCTTAACTGTCAAACACTGGGCAAAACTGTCACTGAAAAAGACCTGGGTCAGGTGTATGAGTGGATGACAAACTCTCATTTAGTGGCCAGTGTCATGCAGCTGCTGCAAAGGCAAATAAAATAATGGGATGCATTAAAAGAGGCATAGATGCTCATGAGGAGAACATAATTTTACCTCTATACAAGTCACTAGTGCGACCACACTTAGAATACTGTGCACAGTTCTGGTCTCTGGTGAATAAGAAAGACATAGCTGAACTAGAACGGGTGCAGAGAAAAACCACCAAGGTTATTAGAGGACTGGGGGGCCTGCAATACCAAGACAGTTTATTACACTTGGGGATATTTAATTTGGAAAAACGAAGGCTAAGGGGTGATCTTATTACAATGTATAAATACATGAAGGGACAGTACAAAGACCTTTCTAATGATCTTTTTACTCGTAGACCTGAGACGGGGACAAGGGGGCATCCTCTACGTCTGGAGGAAAGAAGGTTTAATCATAATAACAGACGTGGATTCTTTACTGTAAGAGCAGTGAGACTATGGAACTCTCTGCCATATGATGTTGTAATGAATGATTCATTACTAAAATTTAAGAAGGGACTGGATGCCTTTCTTGAAAAGTATAACGTTATAGGTTATACACACTAGATTCTGTTACGACTGTGACCGTAGATGCGGCCCAGCCGATGCCTCCACGTCGCCAGACTGTGACGACGTGGGCGAGCGTCCCAAGTGGGAACGGAACGTGGACCCACTGGACCACATATAGTAACCTGGACGTACCCAGACAAGGGAAGGGCAGCGAGCAGGGTCTGTGGCAGCTGAGCAGATGGCAATATGCAGAACTAGGTTACACCGCACAACTTCAGGTATGAAGAAACAAAGTTTACTTAAATGAAAACAGTATATAAACAAAACATGATGCCAGGATCCCGATTCCGCACATCAAGGAAGAGTACAATTCTCAGGATAACAGACGAAGGCAGGAGGATATCACGGGTTGATGCAGTCCAGGGTTATCTGGCACAGGCATACTAGGACGGCCTCTCTTTCAGGTCTCAGGCACAGCACAGGCTCAGCAGAACATCAGACACTGACCTTGGACAGACGTCAGACGATGGCATGGGTCATCACGGGTTGATGTAGTCCAGGGTCATCTGGCACGGGCTTACTAGGATGGCCTCTTTCTCTGGCCTCAAACATAGCTCAGGTTCAGCAGGAGAACATCAGACACCGATCCAGGACAGACATCATCACAGGGTGAACCCCAGGGAGCCAGAGGAAAAATGGGTCACAGGCAGAACATCAGGACACCAGGTCACAGACTGGACATCTGGACACAGGCTGGACCTCAGGACATCTGACTCAGATTTGGCCATCATTTCATTGGACACAGGCTGGACATCTGGACATGGGCTGGACCTCAGGACATCGGACTCAGATTGAACATCAGGTCATCGGACTCAGGCTGGATATCAGGACATCAGGACACAGGCTGGACATCAGGACACAGGCAGGGCATCAGGACATCAGGACACAGGCATGACATCAGGACATCAGGACACAGGCAGGACATCAGGACATCAGGACACAGGTTGGACATCAGAACATCGGACACGGGCAGGATATCTGGACACAGACTGGACCTCAGGACATCGGATTCATATTAGACATCAGGTCATCACACACAGGCTAGACATCAGGACATCAGGACACAGGCTGGACATCTGAACACTGGATAGACATCTGGGACACTGGCGTGGCAGCCCAGGTCATCGGCTGGGACACGGATGCACAGGACCAGGCAGCGGTGGTCATCAGGTTCTAGCTACGGCCATCAGGCTCCGGGCATCTGACCTAGGAAGGAACTCAAGCGGGATAGTGCAAGCACCACCGGATTGGACCTGGATCAGACAGAGTTAGCACCGCATAGCAGGCTGAGCACAGCGTAGTAAACGCTCAGCAAGAACACCGGACTCCATCTTTAAAAAATGAGCCCAGGAAGTTCCCAGTAACTGGGTACGGGGTGTTGGACACAAAAGGACTTCAGGAACATAACATAGAGGACAAAGTTCAGAAAGGATCAGGTACTGGATATGCAGCCTCCATGATAGGTGGATCTGGGTACTCTGCCCCCAGAACAGGCAGAAAAAACAAGACACAAACAAAAACGGATCTGGGTACTCAACCCACAGAGCAGGCGGAAAAACGAGACATAAATGGTTCTGGGTATTCTGCCCCCAGAACAGGCTGAAAAATGAGATACTAACGGATCTGGGTACTCTGACCCCAGAACAGGTGGAAGACTGGTATCAGCTCTCCCAGAACAGACTGCAGACAGAACGGGAGCTGGATACCTAACACAAAAGGCAAGACTCAGAAACACAATGCAATGTTCTGGCAACTCCCAACAGGAAAGAGAGAGTTTCTATAGGAGCTGCCCCTCAGCGATAGGCTGAAGACAGCAACACACAAGACACAAACCCTAATAAAAGCAGGGAAAGTGTGGCCGCGCACACCCTAAGCACAAACAGAAACCATTGCAGCACAGACAGCACAGGAACTGTGGCTTAGGGCACCTGGCAGCGACTGCTAGCCCGAACACATGTGGAAAGTCATGCACCAGCTGCAGAGGACCTTGCAACCCGCGGTTAGCTTCCACAGTGGCAGCCAGGGACCACACATGCGGGTGGTCATGCAGCAGAACAAAGACATCACATCACAGGGGTGCATCCAACTCATGCTAAGTTTGCTCCTGATTACCTATCACTGTGATTTATTATCTATCTAGTCTTAATATCTGGTCTGTATTGAATGCATGTGCTAAGCACATTATGATGGGCCATGGTGTGGATTTTCAAAAGGGGTGTATGAAACTCCTAATATGTTTTGGCTTTTAATCATCATTATTATTATGATTGTCCATTTATTTGGCGTAAATGCTGATCCTATGCCATAAGTACTTTTCTATATGGAATATTGTGGAGTACCAGACATTAGTTGTGATATTAAAGAAGACTTTATCTTGTTCCCTACAAGATACCCGCAGGAAATTTATATGAAGTGTTGTTGGATTCACGAAATGACTTTCTTCATTTATATTCTATATTACATTGTTTTCCAAAATATATCTATAGAGCTGTAATAGAGAAGTGAGGGATAGCCCACGTTGAGTGGGGGTGGCAAAAAATCGTCTCCAACCTCCGCAGCCAGGCAGGGGCAATTTTAGGTCTACTGTACGGTAACTATAGGTATTTGGGTATCTAACCCTAGTTTTTCACTGGGTAGGTATTTTTTTAAATTATCTGTCATTAAAAAGTGTTTTAAGGGGAATATATGTTCACACAAAGACATCACAGCACATGTATAGCTATGCAGCGGCACAGGGAAATGATCCGCATCCATTCAGGTAACAGACTACAGTATCCCTGCAAGTTAGGGGGAGAGGAGCAAAGGGTTAAAGCAGAGACATGCAGAGTAACGCCGAAGAAACAAAGTATAAACCCACGGGCATTACAGATTCCTTAATAGGGCGTTGATCCAGGGAACTAGTCTGACTGCAGTGTGTGGAGTCGGGAAGGAATTTTTTTCCCCAATGTGGAGCTTACTGTTTGTCACATGTTTTTTTTTTGCTTACCTCTGGATCAACATGTTAGGGCATGTTAGGTTAGGATATGAGTTGAACTAGACTAAAACTTAAACAAGACTTAAAGTCTTCCTTCAAGCTTATAAGCTATGTTACCATGTGTTCAGAACATCCTTTTGCAGCACTTACTAATCTATAAGTATTACAGGCTCTCAACCTCCACTTCTCAGTGCAGTTTTCTTCACAGACTGTAAATCTCTTCTGCTGAAAACACTGAAGTTTGAGATGAGAGTACATGGCCGGGATGTTCCCTGCTCCAGGCTTTTAGTAGCAGCCAGTCCCCTGATGTCTACTTGTCTGAAGTCTGAGACCAGGGGGTGTGGCCATTCCTCAACTTCTAGTAGAAGTCAGCCTTCTGATATTGCCTCCTTCACTGCAGTTCTACTAGCAGGAAGCTTTCATCATGCCCCCTCATCTCAGACTGAGAGAGACAACATCAGGGGGCTAGCTGCTATTAGGAACCTGGAATAGGCCACCCCTCCTGATCTGTAATGTAATGGCCCAGAAGGGAGGGGGGAGCAGTGAGGAGCAGCTCCAGCATTACACTGAAATGTAGGTACTGTGAGGATTACAAACAGTACTATTCATATTAACTTTATTGTTTATGAAGGTATGGCAGCAAAAATATTTTTTTTTATCTCCCTGGAGTATTCCTTTAACTTAGGAGTGTGATACAGCAGTCTCATACCAAACATAGGGTGCTAACTTAAAAACCTTTACCAATAGTAAAACAATGAGACTTATGTGGGTTAAGTGGGCTGCCCACAGCTTTATTTAAACCAAAGCTACTCCAAAACTCCATCCATGCCAATTTCCTTTCTTTCCACCGAGCTACTCTTTTAACCCCCAAAGGCCAACTACTGTCATATAGTGGGCCTTGCTGAATAACACATAATTGGGCATGAACAAGAAAAACTGCCATGGAGGAAAACAAAGTACACTTATGTTATATTGCAACCAACCCAAGCCAAAAGAATCAAAGTTTTTTCCAGACCATCTTTTAACTGAGAAAGAAAAATGTCTGTCCCAATTTCATTAAGATGTACCTTATCTCTAAAAGCAAATAGGTGCTGTCTTCCCTCCAATTCACTCTGCTTTACCACTATACCACCCATGGTTTGTACGTGTTTTGACACCCATATATTCATCAAGTTTCTTGCTTTGTCAATTCCTAAAGGCCGCCAAATTCCGCCAATTTATCCTGGTCACAATTTCTGACCACACTATGGTTGCATTGCTGAAAAATTTGCTGAACCTTGACATGTTGTGTTTCATAAGCAACAACAAAAATTTCCCACTTTTACC